>NC_141699.1:1028899770-1030266707 GCF_964263255.1 Lissotriton vulgaris
CAATTAATAGGAAGGAAGTGCAGTGCTGAGGAATTCTGGGACATGGCTGATTCTGATTTCAGATGAGGTGTATGGCAAAGAGCAATGAGTTGAAAGGCTTAGTGGAGTTGTTGAAGCAGGATGTCGGCCCAGGATGTTATGTGGGAAAACCAAATGAATAGCTAGGGTACATTTATGTGGACTCACATTTAGAGGGCACACAATTGCTTTCTAAAGAGCTTAGATCCATCCACTTCTACTGGAAAAATATTGAAGGAAGAAATGGCACTTCCGCAGTCCTTCACAGAAAATGCCTCAATGGTCTTAAACTCTATTAATTCAGAGCTAGGTCACACCCATTACTCTGAAAGATTAAAAAGTAGAAAACACCTACTTCTCCCTCATGAGTTCTCTGTGTATACTCCTCCCTTCTATCCAAGGCCCAGCTGTACTGAATCTGATTCTAAAGTAGGGGAAGTATCCGGAACTACGCGGCCAGAACCATGTGTTCTGGAAGCCCGCAAGCGTAATCAACTCATTTGCCTAAACCACGCATATGTTTGGTTAAGACAAATGCGTTCTAGTGTTCGCGATGGGCGGGGACTCCAAACAGGAACAGGAGCGTCAGCACCGGAAGCGGACAGGGATAGGGAAGTGGGGCTGAGGATCGCTTTCAGGAGGGGAAGGGTACTTTAAAGGAGGCGCACATTTTAAGCACGGGGGGGGGTCAGGGTACATTTAAAGAGGGGTCAAGTTTTTAGTGCTCAGGGAGTAGGTCAGGGTACTTTTAAGGAGGGGGCAAGTTTTTAGGGCTCAGAGCTGGAGGAGGGGGTTGGGATATCTTTAAGGGCTGGGTTAGGGGAGTATTTAAGCAATCGGGCGTTTTTAGGGCTCAGGGTGGGGCAGGTAAGGGGTTTGTAATTTAAGGCTTAGGGAGGGGGCAGGTAGGGGGTTTGTAATTTAGGACTTAAGACAGGGGCAGGTAGGGGGTTGTAATTTAGAGCTGGGGGCAGGTAGGGGGTTGGTAATTTAGGGCTGGGGGGTTGGAGTAGTTGTGGACTTAGCAGCGCATACACCCGTGCCATTCATGCCTTTACCACAAAATTGCATGGTAAAGGCATGCACAGTAAGGGAATGCGTGGTTAAGTCGTATTCGTGGTTTGGGCTGCGTGGTATAGGCACACGTGGTTAAGCCTTGCATCCCTCTATCATACAACCTCCACATCCGCCATACATTTATTTTATTTCTTCCTGCTGTTATTTGAACTTTTCCATCTTGAACCCGGATAGGACATGTATAGTTGCAAATAGGACTGTTCGTTGTGTGATGTAATCCTATGTGTAACATTGTGTCTCTTTCTCTCTGTTTTTTTTAATTTTTAAGTAGTTTGACACCCAGGGGGTATGGTATGCTCTATAAAAACTAAAATACCGTGTAAAAGTACCATACACTGTTTCTCTGCAGATTCGTTGTTAATGCATCTCTCTAAATCAGATGTTATGAATTTTTCTTGGGTTCAAGGCCATTTGCCACACAATTCAAAACAACAGTTTATCATTAGGGCTCTTAGCAACAAGGTCATGTTTATCTGAATTGTTATCTCAATTATACTTGTATGCATTTCCCATTTTTATGAGCTGCACAAAACCTTACAAAGGCTTGTTATTATTTCATTGTTCTGGCATGCTGGAACCACTCCCCTTTTCACAGTAGGGTTTGTGTTTGTAACATGACTCAGTAACACAAATACCCCAGGGTCACTTAAAGGCACGGATTCCAGCAAGAGACCGATGGAGGGAGGGATGGAGAGGGTTACATGTAAACAAGCAGACATGCTCCACGTGGTTATCTGGCGACTTGGAACAAAGTTTCTGTGGTTGTGTGGTACAGTAAAATAAAAAATCAAGAAAAGTCACATTACGTTTTTCTATCTGAGAGCTGTGCCAAGATGATTTTTAACATATGAGAATGCCTTGAGCTGGTAGTAGTCTAGTCTTCTGCATGAATACTTCATTCACTGTCTACCAGTGGCGGCTCCTCCATTAAGACGGAGGAGCGTTGCCCCACTGATAATAGCTCAATACTATCATCATTTTATTTGTTCTTGTTGCGGGCACAGCAGCTTTGGTAAGTGGGTGGGGCTGCTTTGCTGAAGGAGCAGGGGAGGGGAGGAGTGGTTTTCACTTCCTATATGGACATGAATGTTTGGTTGTCCGTCTCGGGTTGGCCAAACATTCATGTGCACATAGCATGCTCTCCACCCAGGGGGCATTACAACCTGGGTGGCGAACATGCCCAGGCCCCCATTCCCCATCTGAGCGCCAAACCACTGCGCTAAGACCAATCACAAAGCCGCATTGCAGAGATGTGATTGGCTCAGGGGAGGCTGGGTGCTTCCTGGGTCCTTCCTGTTCCGGCCGGAGGAAGGACTGGAGAGACGCGACGAGGAGGACGCAGCAACGCGGCCAGGAGGTGAGTGTTTAATTTTTTTATTTATGTCCACCACACCCACATCCCTGCCACCCCCGATCAGTGCTTGCCGGCAATGCTGTCTGCTACACTACAGCATTTCTGTTTCAATAAAGATTAACAAAATATGTGACTAAACTGTTTGTGATTAGTGGAGAGAGACAGGGGAGGAATCTGTATTCACACATACACACATGAGCACACACACAGAAACCAAAGTCATCACACAGCAAGCACTCATACCTTGCCCCTCATTCCAGGTTTCCCAGGTTGGTATACCCATGAGGATACTGCTCCAGAAACGCTGAGTTGTCTGGTGTTTGTTTAGGAAGCTGACATTCTGAGTATTGAAACAACAACTCAGTTTTCCCAAGCAGTGGCAGCTGCCCACAGGGGACACCATGGAGTCGATACACTGCCTCGCTCTATCACTTTTGCTCGTATGTTACAGCTCTTCCATTAAAACAACAATCTTATGGATCATTTGTTTGTATGTAAAGCTGTTATATGACCTTGTTTGCAGTGGAGGGCTCAACTAGCTGTATTGCGCATGCGCCAGGCAGTGGCTTTTACAGCCCGGGCTCACACAGACACAATACATATCTGGCAGGCTGCATTAGCGTCAGGCAGAGCTGCATTTCAGACAATGGAGCATCAGGGTTTGTCAATCACACACACCGTTGCCCTATCAGAAGATGGAATACCTTCAACTCTTTTCCGGCTTCTGATTGGGCGGAAGCGTGTGAACCTGCCTCTGGTATGCTGCAGATGGAAGGGGAAGTCGGATATCCTTGGCCTGTTCTGCAGATAAAGAACATGCACGCTCACATCGAAGACTGCCCCGGGGAGGTAAGCCTGTGAAGGTAATCAACCCAGGGGTTGGCAAGGCCCGAAGCCAGGTGCCAGAGTGTGACTTTGGGCTTCGAGGCATTTGCTGCTATTAGCCGGGTCACGTCACTTCCAAAATCCACCGTGCGCCAATGTTCCCAAGTGTGTACACGCATCTAGAATAAAGTGACTGGAAGAGAGGCACAGGTTATGTTATGTTATGTTACATGCACTTGTACCGCGCGCAGATACTCCGAGGAGTGTCCTGGCGGGAGCCTGAACAGAGTCAGAATCAGAGTAGGAGGGTAAAACTAAAAAAAAAAAGTTTTCAGCTTTTTCTTAAAGATCATAGGGTCTTTGACGCCCCTCAAAGCCAATGGCCTGCGCCGCCAGCCAGGCAAAAGAGCTCCCGCCAAGCCTCTGGCGATTAAATCGAGGAATCTGTGCCAAAAGTTGGGAGGTTATGAGCGGAAGCATAGCCCAGCTCCCTTTTCGGCCTCCCACCTCCAGCACTATGGTGGAGCATTTAATGCTCCCTCCAGAGAGTGCACACTCTACTCTCCCCACTTCCATGACATCATGCCCAGATTCGGTTCAACTGCCCCTGACCGCTGCCCCACAGATATTTAGCGCTTGCACAGAGCAAGTGGTAAAAATATGTGTTAAACTCACTGGACTTGGGGGAAAACTGTGGCAAAGACCCAGTAGTTCTAGGTCTGATGGGTCATTTTCCAGGTTATTCCTCAGGCTGAGGAGTTTAACTCATAACCTCCAAAAACTCACTGGGAGATGCTGGGTGGTATAAATAATTCTGGCCTGGTATTGCCTTAGGGAGTGTCAGGCTCAGTTTGGGACTTGGGGGCACAGGGCAGACATGGGTTACCGAACCCTAAACACTGCGACTGAAGATTTGTCCACTGGTGTCCTGTGGTACATCCTATAATGGTTCCACAAACTGAGTCAAATACAACCCTTTCCACACTTGACTCTCAGGGTAGTGAGGCGCGAGCAATCATGGGCTTCTCACGAATGGTAGCTTGGGGACACGAGTTCAGAACTCCAACAATCTTACCATAAAGGTACAATACCTTAAATGGCCAGCCCAATGTTTGTTTTTTGGAAAAAGAAAGTACTTTGATTTACACAGCAATAGTCAATAATACACAATTCAAATATGAATACATGGGGATAACCCTACTCACGATTCCCTTGTGGATGCGACATCCCTTCGCCCCACTCTATGCTCTCTTTAACCCAGGTGACCCTATAGAGAGTTGTCCCCCTGCAATCTCTGGAACAACCATTAATGTGGCTCAGGTGCAGATTACTTTCCCCAAAGTCAAATGCTCAATCTGTTCACGTCTGCACTTGATCTTAACCCTGCAGTCGTAGTGTGCAGAAAATAGGTTTAAGCCCTCACATTTGCCTCAGTGCATTTGCAGCAGGTCAGTCCTCCTACAGATGTGGGCCCACTGAGGCCTGCAGCTGCTGAGTACGGCTGCTGTGGACTTTCAGTTCACCCTCGGCAGGCACAGGTGTGGTCGTATGGAAGCACTTGGCAGCCGTTGCCCGGTTCTCGTCAACATAGGTGCCCGGCCAAAGAGTTGTTGCCAGTGGCATAGCAACAGCCGCAGGTGAGAGCAGGGGATAGGCTGCCGCCCCCAAAACTCATACCGCCCCCGCACCGTTCTTGCTACGCCACTGGTTGTTGCATGAGCCAATGCACACGACGAGGCAGTTGCAGCCTGCACTGGGCCAGCAGACATGACATTACATTTTCAGCCGGACCTCGGTCAATAAACACAGTACGGCAGAGCCGGCCCCTGTCTCAGGCTGGCGATACATACAAAAAGGCAGGTACAGCCACGACCTGGGCCGATACACATGGTAAGGCAGATACAGCTCTGACCTGGGCGGATACACATGGTAAGGCAGATACACCTCTGACCTGGGCCGATACACATGGTAAGGCAGATACACCTCTAACCTGGGCAGATACACATGGTTAGGCAGATACACCTCTGACCTGGGCCGATACACATGGTAAGGCAGATACAGCTCTGACCTGGGCAGGTACACATGGTAAGGCAGATACAACTCTGACCTGGGCAGATACACATGGTAAGGTAGATACAACTCTGACCTGGGCTGATACACATGGTAAGGCAGACACACCTCTGACCTGGGCAGATACACATAGTAAGGCAGATACACCTCTGACCTGAGCCGATACACATGGTAGGGCAGATACACCTCTGACCTGGGCTGATACACATGGTAAGGCAGATACATCTCTGACCTGGACCGATACACATGGTAAGGCAGATACAGCTCTGACCTTGGCAGATACACATGGTAAGGCAGATACACCTCTGACCTGGGCAGATACACATGCCAAGGGAAATGCAGTCCACCTCGGGCCAATGTGCAGAACTGCATAGACTTTCGCAGTTCTCATTGAGTACCGTACAGCAAGACCAGGACACTCCCTGCAGTATGGGTTTCTCCTGGCTTCACACTCTTAGACAGTCGCTGGGTGTTTCTCAGGCCAGGAACACACTTGGCTTCTCTTCTTACATAGCCAGGCCAGGCAGACTGGTTTCGTCTCTCGGCAGGCAGACAGGCTTTTAGGTACTAGGCACGAGGGTGGCGTGGGAGCGAAATGTGGGGCAAAATGCGTCTATACTTTTTTTTAAATTTCAAAGTATTTTATTAAATTTTTGTTTAAGCAAATACATTAACAAAAACATATCCCCCAATTTTTGTTAAAATACAGCCGTCACTGGCCAGTTAATTCCGACAGCTGAGATGCCTCAGCTGAAGTGGAAGGGAGGGGGTATCTTGGGCTGGGAAGCAGAGGGAAGGTCAGACAGCTAAAGCTAAACAAGATACAAGCCTTGGTGCCAGGGTGCCTGCTGCCTGAAAGAAATGTAAATGTGTGCAATTGTTAAATCCACAAATGTAAATGCTTCTTGGAAGCCGGTATTGGCTTTAGTTGATGTAGTCACTAGAGCCTTTGTGATGACAAAGGTTTATTCTTTTTAAGAGGCATTGTAAGGGTGTTACCAGCTGAGCTGTGGAGTGCATGCTTTTAATGGACATTTATAACTAATGTTTGCACTGGGTTCAGTCTGCCTATTATTAAAATATATATTTTGGAAGCACTTTTCTTCATCATAAACCAAAATATTTTTGAGCATTCTACACAGCCTATCTCACATCATGTGCAATGTAAGTTTAAAGTAATGACTTACATATTCACTGTGCTTTCTGTCACGGGCAGGGACCTCGGTGCACTAAAAATACACAAGTCACTATTCCCCACTGCACCACCCAGGATTCAATTATGTGGCACTCTGGGTAAACAAAGAGAAATCTACAGTGATCTCATTAACTAATAGAGGTTAATCATGGGTGAGAGGTTTGCAGTATGTGGTACCCCTGGCCTCACACGTCCCTGGTGTCCCTACATGAAATGCTACTGGTATTTTTAATGTGTAGTCCAATCCTCATAGTTGTATGTGTGCTGTAAACTTGCTGGGGCTATGAATATAATGTTGATAATGTGCCTTGTATGCCCTACCACAGTGTGGGTACCCTGGAAAGCAGACTGGTGTTTCTACATGATGACCTGCCTATTATGATTGTATGTACAACAAAATCACTTTAACATTTATTGATTGATTAATGCTGTATGTTTGTTGAAAACTTAAAATAAAGACTAAAAAAAATAGCAACAGAATATTTTGTTTTTTTGCCACACCTTTGACTCCACCCCCATCTGGCCCCTCACCGATCCCAAATATATGGCACTCAGGATCACTGTTCCCAAACTTTGTTTAATGCACTTCAACCGCAGACCCTCAGCTCCTCTAGCAGAAAGTGCAGAGGATGTCCCCACATTTCTGGGTGTATGGCTGTAAAGCAAACCCCCCACCCCCAGGTTACTCAGCAGTCCTTTGTGTATTTTGTGGAGCACTCCCTTCCTTGGTCATTAGGAAAATGAACTGGAATAAAAAGTGGTTGCTTGGTCCCACTTTTATTCACAATTTCTAGACATGGGATGTTGATCTACTGTCTCAAACTTGGCTCTCTTTCAAGTTTCCTTCTCAGGCTGCTCTGCAGACTCAGCCTTTTTGTATAGTGATGCTTGTCACAAGAGGCAGCATTGGGGCTGTCTCCATTTTTCTTTCATAGCCTGCCTTCACACTTAAGCAGACCAGCTTCTGGGATGTTGCTGCCCCTGGCTTCTCTGACTCAGAGGGGGCCCAGGTCAGACTTGCACTCATTCTGAGCTCATTATAGCACTGCACCTGTCAGCTGTGAGGTGTTGAGTTGTGTTACGACATGTAACCATAGTAACAATCTATTGTTCAGTCGCATATTGCTTAAAGTAACTGAGAACTGGGTTTCTTTTCTTGTTGTGTTTTAATTGCAATGATTTTTATTAACTAAGCAATACTCAATCAATCAATCAGTCAGCTGAGGTGGGCTAAGCGGGCCCTGTGGTGGGCCGCGGCATCCTTTAAGTGTAATCGCCCTTTAACTCAAAGAGTTGAACGAAGTGTATGTATATCATGTTGTGGGATAGAATAAAAAAAAAATTAAACTTGATTCATCTAAAATCGATAAATGTGCTTATTGGTAGTATTATAGCACTAAAAAACCGTAAATACAACAGTGCCAAGCACACACAATTACAACAAGTTATTTTATATTACAATATAAAGATTCAACGAGCCTGTACACTATCCCTTACAGACAAACTCAAGAAACATACCTATGGATCATCCATCAGTGTGAATGTTGTTTTACTTTTCTTTAGCTTTACATTGTCTGAAATCAAGCTTACACTAACATGAACCGGAAATGGTGCTTTCTCCCATTTTGGAATGCTGTTGCAATAAACCACGTGTTCACTGTTGTTGTTGCTTTTCTGCTCTAATAAAGACTTGTTGGTTTTTCATAGAAAGACTGGAACCCTTCCAGTCTTAGGACTACCGTGCACCTCACCATTTACAACCTAGCTGTCCCATACTATATTGTAAATGTACATGTATTTATATAGCGCAAATCACCGAGCGGTTTCTAAGCGCTTGCTTAGGGAACCCGTCCTGGTATTCCCCTGTGAGATAACCCCGGCAGGGTATCCGCAAGGTGAAAGCCAGGCATTCCGCCGCGAGGGGCCGTTGTGGAGATTAAGCAAGCTATTGCCCAGAGTCGCAGAGTGTGAACCCGTGAATCGAGTAGGCACCGGAGCGAGAATTGTCGAGTCCATGGACATTTTAGGACTCAAGACCCCGCCGACCGGGAATTGAACCCTGGACCCGGGATGACCTCTGCTTCCAGGTCTGCCTCCTCTAACCAGTGAGCCACACTTCTCCACTCCTCTAACAAGTGAGCCACACTTCTCCACTATTGTAGACATTGTTTCGACCCCTTCACCTGGTAGACTATGAGAACCTCTGAATCCAATGTAATTCTATTGTTAGCGAACCTTCAAAATATATTCTGCATTCAAATGTTTCTTCTTGCTTCTTTCTCATTGTTGCATGTCCTGAGAACCATGTATTTGTATAGTAATATACGAAATCCATTACAAAAGGTCCTATAAAAGGGCGCACTTTCCTCTGTAGGACGGAACCCCATTTCCCATTATTCCAAGGCAAATCTCAGCTAGACTTCCGATAGAACCTTTAACATAATATGCGTATTTGTAAAGTGCACGTTCACCCGTAGGCATCTTGTCACTGATTAATAGATGTTTATTGTTACCCAACTCAATGGTACTCATTTTATCGACCTCAGATGGATGAAGGGCTGAGTAGACCTGCAGAGATTTGAACCTGTGACCATGAGGTTGAGCACAGGCCCCTGTACTGGATGCATTAGTCCACTGAGCCACCAGAGTTCTTTGTACTTACGACTTATAACCCTTGATGCTATTTTGTGAACTCTGTTACAAAATCCCTTATATACAATCTTAAAACTTTGACCTCTGTCTGTCATTCTTACTGATAATGCCCTTACTTTGTTCTGATGTTTAAGAGTAATTAATACAGAGGCTAGTCCATACCGCTTCCGGTCCTTGCTGTTGCCATGTTTTGGGTAACCTATTGTAAGATGGATTTGCAGTGACAGAAGGCAAGGAAGTTATTTTAAGCAAATATAACCAATATAGTTGAAAATAAGAGCGCTAGAATAGGAGCAAACCACAAGACTTTGTGGTGTAAGAGAAATTAAGCACACAAATGCACACATTCAAGTCTGATTAAGAAAGAACTTCTTGTTTTCAGACAGAGGAACTTGTTCTCACTAATAAACTGCACTCACCAAGAGAGATTTCGTGGGAACTAAGAAACCCCACTTGAATTCTGGCCTGCTGTAAATGTGGCTATGCAGACTGCTCCTCTTAATGTGCACGCCCTTGTTAAGATATTTCTAAATATTTTAAAAAAAATGTACAAACCAAGATACACACTGAGCCTCTTAAAGAGAAAGAAGGCATATGTACTTACTATTACCAGGTAAAGACTGATAATCTTTAAAGTGAGTATATTTAAAGTGTACCCAGTCTGTAAGAATTGTGTAGTAAATAACAGTTTTCAAAGTGTGTTAAATAGTTCCCAGCACATTTATGCTCTAGGGTGGTGAGTGACCACAAATCAGTTACTGATTGTACATTTCATTTTTCTTCTTCCTTCTCCTATTTCCTTTGCTGAGTAGTTGAAGCTCTCTGCATGAATGTGCACTGGCTTTTTTATTGAGAGTTAAACATAAGTTAGCGATACAGCACATTTAAAAGAATATATTTATGTTCTACAAAAAATGTCTCTATAGATCTTCTAAATCCAATCCAATCCAAAAATTCTTTTTTTTGGTCATTTAGACCATAAAGGATACAATACAAAAACACAATAAAAACATAGCTTATTAAAAACACAATTCATACAGTTCTTGCAGTTAATTTCCCACCTAATCAGGGCAAAAGTAGGTTAAAAACAGATCATAGCAATGTCCACACATTAGAGGTTTTTTTTCTTCCTAATCTGCCAAACTGCCATTAGAAATTTGGCCACCGCAAACACAATATGGGCGAGAGTGCTGGTTTTCATTACTCTGTATGCATGTGAATAATTACTGAACCCCAAATTTCTGCAAACACCACATTCAATGTAACAAAGTAAAACATTTTTGAAATAATTAATTTGATAAATGAAAGCAATCAGGGAAATATTTTTATAGACTCTGAAAACTGCCATGGACTACACAACTTTTACACACGGGTCCCCCAATTAAATATTCAGTGCAAACACATGGAATGGAATGGTTTTAGGGACTCAATTCTTTCAAGAAATTGTGCCAGACGAAGTAAGAACATTTTCAAATACATATTCAGCCTTCTACACATGAAAGGGAATGCCTTTAAGCCTGTGTTCTTGCAGCATGTTTCCTGTGTGGACACATTCTATGAGCTGGGTGAACACTATAGTTCTTTATAAAAACCCTGTGAACCTCTGCTTATGTGTGGCTCACTGGTTAGAGGCGGCAGACCTGAGAGCAGAGGATGGCCTGGGACCAGGGTTTAATTCCCGACGCGGCAGGGTCGTGGACCAGTGTCAGCGGACTCGATAATTCTCATCTTGGTGCCTACTCTAGCCAGGGATCACACTCGGCAACTCTGAGCATTAGCTTGCCTCATCTCCACAACAGCCCCCCACATACGCCGTGGATGCCTGGTTTCACCTTGGAGATACCCAGTAGGGACCATCTCACAGGGAAAGCCAGGACGGGTTCCCCAGCGGTCTACTGCGCAGAGATACTCCTTCGGGAGTCGATTCTAGCGCATTACAAACCCACAATTAATTAATTAATATGGGTAGAGATATGGGTGGAGAGTGTAATGATATGTGGGTTGATGTGTAATGAGGCTTGTCTCAGGGACTAGCTATAAATCTCCTGGGCAAAAATCATCCAACTAGGAGCCAATCAAAACGAATCATTTTGGTAGTGTACAGCTGTCTGACTTACAATACTCTGTAATCGTTGTTGTGCGACTATATTGCTGAGTAATGCTTAACTTTTCATGCATCAGCAAAAGTCTACAGTGTTTACTTTTCACCACTTGCTCTGCAGGGCATTTCTGTTTGCAATAAACAAGCACAAATTCTGCTTCTATTTGAGTTTTTAGTCACCTACCTTGTGAGGATCTCCTGTTGAGCTCTCAAGGTTGTGAATGCTAGGGGTGGGCGGAATTTGCATAGTCACGCTATCCAAAGCTCTGCACAACAGTAAAAAATCTCCACGAGCACGCAGAGTTCCGCGAACACGCGGAATTGCTTGTTACGCCCGTATGCAATGCTTTTTCCTGTTCACGAACACTGTTGCGTGCATTGGGGGAAATATCTCACGAACAAGCATTTTGAAAGCACGAACAAGCATAAAATTCCACTAAATCGCGGAATTTTTGGCAATTCCGCAGAACGCGAAATTACCCAAATTCCATGAACGGAACGGAATTTACCGCCCAGGCCTAGTGAATACTTCCTCAAACAAAGATACTGATTAAAGGATGTACATCATGCCCAAGAAGATTATCAAAAATGCTCTCCGTTCTCTGCAACCCCTTGCAAATGTCTGTCCTGCCTAATGGTAAATCCGGTGATATAAGTTTGGTGTCTACTACTCTTCCATGCCTCTCTTAACGGTTGGGGAGGCATAGAAATATAGACGATCGCCATATTTTTAGGGCCAGGCATATTTCTAGGGCTCTTCTCGAAAGAAGAGGAGGAAGAAAAATACAGCAGTACACCATTTGTTTACGGTAAGCCTTATTTCTTTGCCTCCAGTTCAAAGTTGAGTGGAGGCATAGAAAAATATTGTTGTGTTACCAAAGGAGTCACATTTCAATCTAAGTGAACACATAAAAAGAACCCAGTTCTAGAGTCATTGGGAAAAGTGTACTTGGGACACCTGACAATGCACTTTTCTCAAATACTGTCAGACTAAAGGTGGAATAGCAAATCATCATGTGCCGGAACATGTGTGGGCTGTTTCTGTGCCTCCCCTCCGCTTTCTAGTGGTCGCATCAAATACGGCTACAATTGGTCCATTTTTTTTAGACCCGCATGGACGGTAAAAAAATTCAATTTATATACTTGTTTTTCTGCATGTGCATCATTTGCACGCACCGTCCACAGAGGAACTGGTGCTTCAATAAGAGAGAAAAGTAGAAATATGACATATTAATTGATATATTTCTTATGTACGCATGCATGTGCGGCAGCAGGATTGGAGAGTAAAAGGCCCTTTCCTTGGAATAGTCCGTAAAGACGATGAACCACCTCCTTAGGGACAGGGAATTCACTTGCCCCCAGCTATAGAGGCTTTTTTTAGTTTGCAAGCCCCTCTCGCCCTTCCCAGCATCAACCTCCCTGGCATAAAAAGAACCCCTTGCTTTGTCTGTCTGTCTCTTGCACAGACTGTGCTTCACTATACCGCCCTCATCCCAACCAATGAGTCTTTTATTCTTTGCATACTTTGTCACATGGTGCAGCCTGCTCTGTGGTGTTCTTGATCTGTATTTAGAGAGGCTGCCTCCAGGAAACCGTGCTGCAGCCGGCGCATGGCTTGGCTCGAACCTCATATACTGCAGGGGCAGAGCAATCGTGGACAGTCCTAGTACCAACGTTTCTCCTTCTAGCCCCCTCCGGTGGACTCAGAAGATGCGTCCAACCTGCCTGACTCTATCATGGTAGACTGTTGCACGCAGCAAAATGGTACCCAATTGGCTTCTGCCATGGGAACAGCCTGGATCAGTGGTGTAACAAAGGCCCCCGCACTCCCGCAGCCTCGGCATTGCTGAGTTCCAGGGTGGCCCCCTAAGCAGAGTACCCTGGCCTGAGAGCTCCTGAGGGAGTCAGGAGGATCGTCCCTCTATGTACTTTGCAGGGGATACTACACTCAACTTTTAGATCTGATGCAGGTGCTTCCTGTGGTTCTGGCATCCTCGAGGCTTGTTCCAGCACAGCGTGTGCTTCTGGCATAGTAAAGCGCCAGTGCAAGTGGCACTATGCGAAGGTGGAACCTAAGAAGGACAACTAAGGAACATGATGAAATGTTTCCGAATCTCCTACTGAGCTCCACGTCTTGACTGATGGAACAATAATCTATCCTAAACAGCCATTTTGCTTCAGACGCTGGTGCCCAGAGGGGTGTCGCAGAGACTGATGCTGCTGATGACTTTTCGGAGAAAGAACTAAGGGGCTGATATGTACATTGCACTGATCTCCATGCTTTTTGAGGCATCTTCATGAACATCAGGGGCAACTCTTTCCTCCGGTTCCTGATACCAGAAGGTCTTCTTTCCCAGTGTTCATTCTCAGGAGTCTGAGACTCTGTGTACATTTGTATCTGTGAGGAATATTTGGGATAAGGAGTGGGACGGGTGAGTAAAAACCTACCCATACCAGGGTTCTGGGTAGGAATTATGCTTTGGAGAATTTGAAGCTGAAGTGCCCTCAGTGTCCAAGGTGAACACTTTGTGGGCCAGTGGTTCCTCCGAATTGGCTTAGGCATTTAAAGATGCCTTCCAAGTGGAACTTACTGCAAATAAGCTGAATGTGGCTCAAAAGCAGTCTTTCTCTGGCTCAGTGTTCACTCTCTGAGTGGGGGCTTATGCTAAGTTCACTTTCCAGTCCTTAATGAAGACTTTAAGTTTCTGTTCAAGATTCTGCAGAGGTTATGTCCATATGCAATTGGCTGTTATGGAGAAGCAGGGCACCATATACTAGGCACTTAAACATGCCAATCAGGCAGGGCTATGCCAATTTCACCATGTTAAAAGGAGGAGCACAGGCACTTTACCTCTGGTTAGCTATTATACCCTTTTCCCGCCATATACCCATAGTACGATCCCTGAATATTAACGGGAGCAGTTCTATAGAATTACACGGAGTATAAAAATTAATACGTCCCAATAAGATAAACTTCCGAATAGAACGCCATCCTTTAAAGGCGGACAATATAAGTTTGAATCTAGTTCTTTTATAGTAACTAGGTTCTATAAAACGGAGTAGCATTTTTCGAGATTGTGGGCCTAATAAAAGAGAAAAAATATCTGGGCTTTCAAATGAAGTTGGGGTTCCGCCTATTGAAAAATATTTAACATTTTGCGTAAGACATGCCAGATAATAAAGTGCAAAATTCGGGACTCCCCAACCCCCCCTTAAGATTGGTAATGTCATAAATTTAGATGCTCTCCGCGTTGATTTCCCACTCCATAAAAATCGATCAGTTATAGATTGCAATTTCTTCAATTGTAGTGTGGGTATTTCCAGTGGTATTGCTCGAAAGTAATATAAAACTTTCGGAAGAATAGTCATTTTTAAGACATTACGTCTCCCAACCAATGATAGATGCAAACATTCAATTTTTTCTAGTTGATTTTTTACTGATACTAATATATCTGACCAGTTTGCCATAACTAACTGTTGAGGCAGAAGTCTAATTTTAATACCTAAATATTTAGCCTCTAGAGTCGCCCTGCTATCATTAGTACATAATGTTGCTGACCATATAACCTGTGTTTTTTGGCTGTTAAGTTTGTAACCAGACACATTGCCGAATTCGCAGGTCAGATTTTCTATTTCAGTTAATGCGGATTCCGGATCAGATGTTACCACTGCGATATCCTCAGCGTAAGCTAACACCTTTATATCCCCTCCCGGTAGAACCATGGGTTGAATTTGTTGAGATGACATTAGTGCCTTTAGCAGTGGTTCTATATAAATAGCGAATAACAAGGGTGAGCAGGGGCACCCCTGTCGTGTGCCCCGCGTAATATTGACTGCCATAGATTCTTGTCCTGATATACAGATCTTAGCCCTCGGGTGCCTATACATAATTTGTAGCGCAGATATGAGTCGTGATCCAAATCCCATTTTCACCATAGCTGCCCACAAAAATGCCCATGAGACGCGATCGAATGCTTTTTCCGCGTCTAAAAACACCAATCCAACGTCTTTATGTACTGCAGTAGCATAATCTAGTGTTGCAATAACCCGGTGTACATGGTTGATAGTGCCGCGTTCTGGGAGAAAGCCATGTTGTTGTTGAGAAACTAAGGTTTGGACAATTTGACTCAATCGATTGGCGAAAATTTTAGAATATAATTTTGCGTCCGCATTTATGAGAGAAATGGGACGGTACGATCCAGGTAAATGCAAAGGTTTATCTTTTTATGAAATATAACTATGCTAGCATCTTCCCATGATGGTGGGGGACGGCCCTTTGGAGCTTCTAAAAACGTTGCAAGCATGTCCCTTTTAATTATAGGGAATAGAATTTGATAAATTTCTAATGGGAGTTTATCAGGGCCACAGGCCTTCCCCAGGGCTAATTCTTTCAGGGATGTCTCAAGTTCTTCAATTGTGATTGGAAGCTCTAATTGTTCCTGCTGTGCCAAATCTAATTGGGGCAATTCCAATTTATCTATATATTGGTCAAGTAAATCAGATGAAGAATCTTCTTGGGTATAAAGATTTGTATAATATTCATAAAACACCTGCAATATCCCCTCTGGTGATTCTATTCGTATTCCCTGATTATTTTCTATAGAATTTATACGCTGCATAGTCTGTCTCCCACGCATTCTCTGAGCTAAACATCTACCCACATTTTCCCCATATTCATATCTTTCTGCACGGAACGCCTTATATTGTTGTGCTATATCCTGGCTCCAGATCCCATTTATCTTAGCTTTATGTTTCGCGACTTCATTTTGTGAGGTTTCACTATTTCGTTGTAATCTAATATCGCGCATTAAATCATGTTCTGCATTGGTTAAATCTTGTATTAATTCTATCATTATATTTTTCCTTTTCTTTTGTATACTCCAGCTATAGCTAGAGGTTTCACCACGTAACCCTGCCTTAAAACAATCCCATACCATTGCATAAGATGTAGAAGCTCTATTATGATCGAAAAATTGCTGAGCCCAGTCCATTATTTGTTTCACATATGTTTCATCTAATAAGAGTTTCCTATTAAAAGTGAAGGATCTTTGTGTTCGATGAGTGTTACATATAGGTAAATCCATAACAATTGGAGCATGATCTGAGGTGATACGTGGTTTAACAAACATGCTAGATCCATGTGCCATATGTCTAGGTATAAAAATATAATCTATTTGCACAAATTTCTTGTGTGGTGAAGAAAAATAAGTGTATCCAGGATCTTTCATATGAGTCACAGCCCATCCATCAATCAACCCATGTTGAGATAAGAGTTGACGTAATGCCTTAAATACCTTGGGCTTCCTACCTAGATACCTAGTAAATTTTGGATCCCATGTATTCAGTTCCCCATGAATATTGAAATCACCCAGTACAAATAATGGAGTACTCCATAGGGCTAGTTCTACATTTAAATATTCTATCACTGCAGTGTCATCCATATTGGATCCATATACTGTACAAATCGTAGTCACAACATTGCCGATAACACATTCCACGATTGCCCAACGTCCTACACTATCTACTTTAACTTTCCCCGTCGTGATTACAGATCGTCGTCCCAAAATAGCCACCCCTCTGTTCGTAGTAGATTGTTGTGAGGCAGCCAACACTATAAATCCAAGATCGGTCAATACTTGTCTTTTCGCCCATGGTATATGCGTCTCTTGAATACATATTATATCCGGTTGTATTAACCGAATTTCATGCATCACACGCTTACGCTTTTGCACATTATTGAGACCACATACATTAAAAGAACACATTCGAAAATTAGAGTTTGCCATAGCAAAAATAGAAATTCATTGCAAAAATTAAATTATACCATTGTACCATTCCAATGACAGAAAAAGAACTATTCATTTCAACATAATATTCCATGACTTTGACTGAGTTTTTTTCCCCCTTTTCACCCCGAGCACACCCCCCGTGATCAACCCACCCAACCCAGACCCCAACCCCAACACTGCACCCCCCCTCCCCAACATTAAGGCAAAGGGGCCTATTGCCCCGGTGATGTATGTGAGAGCACCACAGATGTTTGGGCGTATCCAAAACTCCAAGCATTAGAGAGAGTGAGTTTATACCATACAATACATCTAATCTCTGATATTCAGGTCTTACTTCTCACTCTAATGTATTCAAATATGCCTTTGCTAGAGCTTCAGCGGTAAAGAATCTATTTTGACCCTTATATACAATCTTTAGTGTGGATGGTTGGAGTAAAAAAGCTTGCGCGCCCTTTTTTTTAAATGGTTCGATCATTTGGCGCATTCTCCAGCGGTTTTCTACAGTAGAGTGGCAATAATCAGGGCGTACGAAAAATTCTATACCCTTCCCAGAGCGCTTCTTATCCGGCCTTGCAAGATCATACAATTTCTGTCTTGCCAAAAAGTTATTCAAGGATATCTGGTTAGCAAGGATAAAGTGCACACAGTTCTGTAGCCAGCAAAAAAAGGGTTCAACAAAAAGGCAAAAGGAACTGTGGCCCCCCTGCAGAAAGGGCGAATTTCCAACAACAACAGGTATGATTTCCTGTTGTTTTTTATTTTCATGTTTGAAGTGAGTAAGACATTATTATTGGTGATAGAATTAGTAGTAGTAGCAGTAAGAAGGAGAAGTAGAATATCAATAAAATCAATATTAATAAAAAGTGGTACATCAAATGCCATTGGTTAAATGGCAAGCTATTAATATTAGTATTTGTAATGGCAATCATAAGAATGACAACAATAGCAAATAATAATAACACAAATAATAACTCCTTAAGCGCTGACGTCGGCCAACGGTCGTCGCAAGCACTACCTTGCCAGTGCTGCGCACGACCGTTGGCCGACGGGCCAGCGCTCGTTATTCGAACATTCAGCACTGGGTGCTGAACGTTCGACGCAGCTATGAGGACAACAATAGTGACAGTGATAATAATAATAATATGTCATGCCATTTCACCAACAAGTTGCCCTCAGTGTATCGATTTCCGAAGGACGGAAGTCTAAGGGGCTGAGTTAGATCTTGGCGGACGGGCTTCTCCATCACAACGGTGACGGATATCCCGTCCGCCGAAATATAAATCCCATAGGCTATAATGGGATTTATATATCGGCGGATGGGATATCCGTCACCGTGTGGTGGAGTAACCTGTCAGCCAAAATCTAAATCAAGCCCTTAGTCAGCCCTGTACAATAGCAACCACTATCTGAATAAACAAACCACATGCACACAAGACACAAAACACAAACAATTTGTGTTCAAATGTCTCAACCACTCAAATGTAGAGTTAGGACCAGTTCCATTTTTACTTTTCATTTTTTCCTCAGGAATTGTTACATTTTCTTTACAGGCAAATCCTCTTCTAAAGACACTTTGAAAACTCTGCACAGGTTCCTGCGCCTCACTTCACTTTCTGCCCAACTTCTGCCAGGTGCATTTGACGATACGCCAAGTGCTTAGAGAAGCGTTGCAAGGCCATTGTCAGCCCTTACTCAGTACCAAAAGACATACATTGACTGACATTTTTGAGCACCCATCTAAACATAACGTATACATATACTGCATTATTTACATACATATAGATTAAAGGCTACATAACGTATACATATACTGCATCATTTACATACATATAGATTAAAGGCTAATAAGGCCCGATTCACAAAGTTTTTTTCTGTAATGTGTTATTCCGGGAGCAAATGTAACTTACTCATGAATTTCCAGGAGTAAGATATGCTTATTGACTGGAAAAATCTTCTCAAGCAGGGGACTAGGAGTATGTCACAGGTAAGACTGAAGTAAGACACAACTATAGATATAGTACTCACACTTGCTTTGGGTGAATCCAAGGCAGTTTACACACGCACATACTATGACTTTTTTAGAAAGTGTATAGTTTTACTAACTGGGAAAAGCTTTGTGAATCATCCCGTAAAATTGTACTAAAGAGTGATTTGGTGAGTTGTGGTCAGTTTAAGGATGTTTATCCGTGCTTGAAATGGACCGGTACTGAATCGAGTACCTACACTTCTTAGCAGCGGTGCAATATTTTTAACCAGGGTCGGGCTTTGGGCCACCAGAGGTTTGGGCAGAACACACTTCGGCGGCTGCTAGGAACTCAAGCCCATAGCTCACACCCTGATGGTTCGGAGTACCCCAATCAGCATCAGCGCAAACCTTTTATCCATCCACAAAACAGTGACACCACTTGCAGAAACATTGCAAGCTCCGTTTGCTAGTGGAGTACACAGGCGTGTAGCTTCAGGGGGGTGTTAGGAGTGTTACACCGCCCCTTAATAAATGCATTTTCTGATAAATAGTTGGGCACAGGTGCTTTCAATTGAGTATTGTGAGATGTCAGTCAGATTTTACCAGCAATTTGTCCACACACTTGGAAAAATCATACATACACTCTTCTCCCTCTGTTTTGCAAGTCCTCAAATATTGTGGTTATTTCAATTTTGGTTGCTTTCTCTCTTAGCACTCCTACTAATTCGCATTCCTATCCATTTGCCACTACCCCTTAGGCCCTCTCATGTACTCGGCTTGTCATATAATGTATTTAAACATGATATGCCAGCGTGATTATCGGAAAATCTGAAGCTCAAACCCCGCAATGTTACTGACAAAGCTCTGCCCCTGACAGTACAGGTACATCACAGACAGCCGTGCCAGCCTCTTTGGCCCACACAATGGAGACAAGTACAGTATAAGGAGTAGTAATACTTTATTCAGACATAGAAGGCACAGTGCAGTAAAAAAGCAGTATGTTCTTATCCAGTAGCGGCCGGCATAGGTAAGTGCAGTGGGGGGAGGGGGGCTCGGCGGGTAAGTTGACATACGACGGGGTAAGTAAAATAAAATAAAAAAAATAATAAAACCACTTACCTTGCACTCATCGCCGAGTCGGCGATGCGGCAAGCGCAAGGTAAGAGGTCTTGTTTTCTTTTATTTTGTTTTACTTATCCCGTTGTATGTCAACTAAGCTGACCCCTGCCCTGCTCCGCCGTGCCCTCCCCCGGCCCCACCGCCTCATCGCTCTTACCTGTGCTGGCTGACACTACTCTTATCCACATTATACCTCTGAGTAGGTAGCCTATCCTGTTAATTTTGTCTAGATATTCCATTTTTAGTCAAGCTTTTTAATGTCAGAGCTGCATTTATCATTAAGCCCTTCCTTTAGAGGCCCGCAAACTGAACACTATCAAACCGAGCAATACTAACACCAGCTACTTATGGTGCTTAGAAACCACATAAGTGAGCAATATAAAACACTACATAAAAAAGTTATTCGCGGACAACAGGATGTACTGGATGGAAACAAGGGATTTATTCATATAAATCACAAATCTAGATGCAGGGTGCTAGATTGCCAATTTGAATGTATGACGTTACCACGCATACTTTTACATCGCATACTATTACAACGCGATTTTTACAACGCAGGATCCTTTACAACGCATGCCTTTACAACGCATGTCATTACATAGCAGATACTATTACAACGCATGCCATTACAACGTAAGTATAGGTAAGTATAGGTAAGTATATCTTTTTTTATTGTAATTAATTTAATTTAATTAATTTAATTTAATGTAATTAATTTAATTTATTTAAAGTTGTTTTTTTAAAAAACTGAACACTTAAAATACCCCTGTACCCCATAACCCAAACCTAGCCCTGAACCCTAAAAATACCCCTGTACCCCATTACCTAAACCTAGCCCTGAACCCTAAAAATACCCCTGTACCCCATAACCCAAACCTAGCCCTGAATCCTAAAAATACCCCTGTACCCCATAACCCAAACCTAGCCCTAAACCCTAAAAATACCCCTGTACCCCATTACCCAAACCTAGCCCAAAACCCTAAAAATACCCCTGTACCCCATAACCCAAACCTAGCCCTGAACCCTAAAAATACCCCTGTACCCCATTACCCAAACCTAGCCCTGAACCCTAAAAATACCCCTGTACCCCTGAACCCTAAAAATACTCCTGTACCCCATAACCCAAACCTAGCCCTGAACGCTAAAAATACCCCTGTACCCCATAACCCAAACCTAGCCCTGAACCCTAAAAATACCCTATACTCATACTTATTTTTTAAAATTACTAAAATTAATATATTTATTTATTTTATAAAAATACATAAATTAATATATTTATTTATTTTTAATATTAATTAAATTAATTAAATAATGTTAAATAAAATATAAAATACAATTATATACTTACCTATACTTACGTTGTAATGGCATGCGTTGTAATAGTATCTGCTAAGTAATGACATGCGTTGTAAAGGCATGCGTTGTAAAGGATCCTGCGTTGTAAAAGTAGCGTTGTAATGGTAGTGTGTTGTAAAAATTGCGTGGTAACGGTTGTATACCGCCAATTTGCATACTTTAGAGAATACACACAAGCATTGATTTCTACAAGTGTGCTCACTGATAATTATATGTTTTAGTAGGTCCTGGATCATCCATTAAGAAGAGTGCACAGATTCATGCTGAAGCCTTTTCCTGAGGTCTGTTAACCTCCCCAACCCCAGCCCATCCATGTGTTCTTAGATCAGATTCACTGTATGTAAGGCAAACTAACCATAGTGTAATATAAAGAAAATGATTCACGCTGTTGCAGGAAGAACATAAGAATTACGAGTGTACCACTAAACAAAATACTGTCAGATACATCTACAACTGAATCTTTAGACCTTTTGTTAAGGAAAAACCTGAAACAACATCATAGCAAGCTGGTGGATCACTGGATTGGCCTCCACATAGGGTGCCCTTCACACAGAATGTCCCAGTGCAGCAAAAACCCATATAAAGGAAGGGCCGCACATACCAATGCTACCGAAGGAAAAAACAAAACGACCAACATCAAGAAGAAAAAGGCAGAGTAGACCTGGTTGCAGGTTTTCAGACTCAGGGGCGACTCCTGCGGAGGAGCGTCACCCTACTTAAAATCCCCCCAAAGCCCCAGAGATGAAAAATAAAATAGTAGTTCATTACCATTTGATTTTTCATCCCCTGTGCTGAGCAGAGAATCAGGACGGGGGTGGGGCCGCTGCAGACTGACAGCAGGAGGAATGTGGGATGTCCAATGCACTGTTTAAAGTGTGCATGTCTTTTTGGCCAGCCATCCTGCCATGGCCAGCCACACATGCATACTTTAAACCTCTCAACCCAGCTGTATTAACCCCTTCCATGCTCATGACGGAACGGTTCCGTCATGAGCGTCGGTTGGCCTGTGCTCATGACGGATCCGTTCCGTCATGGTTCCATAGGCCCAATGGAACGTTCAGCACAGCACAGGAATTTGCGCCGCGCTGAACGGGTTAAGACAGCTGGGTTAAAGCAAGTACAGGCCTCCCGAGCGCTGTGGAGTGCAGAGTAAGTCCGCTCCCCCCAATCAGAACGCTGCTCACATGCTGCATGCTAGCAGCGCCAGGATTGGGCAAGGGAGTTCCAGCATCCGGTTTCAGTTCCTGCGGATGTTGCTTTAGGTAAGTTTTATTTTTTATAATATTTTGTGCACGCTCCCCCTCCCTGTGGATGCTAGCTGCCACTGTTCAGACTGTGGAAAAAAGAAATCTAGCATTAGTATCGCTGAAAGTTCATGGAGAGTCTAGCCTGCGTTCCACGTTTCTGTCTCCCTAGTGTCCCTCTGCCTAGTCTGTGCTTTTCAAGTTTCAAGCGTACTTGGTTAGAGGATGTGTTGCTTGCTGTTCATAGCGGCCTAGTACTGGCACTTCTCAGAAGCAAGTAGCCATGAGGTATCTGCACTTCTATTTTTCCATTTCTAACACTGGTGTGTATGTTCCTTTTATGACTTTCTACAAGTGATAATCTACTATACCAGTGTTTCCCAAACTGTGGGTCGCGACCCAGGTCACAGGACGATTTTTGGTGGGTCGTGAAAGTTCAAGCAATAAATAAAGCTTCCTTTAAATTCTGTATTTATCATGTCACAATTGCTGTGCTTTAAAAGACAGTTCAAATGTCAGGCTATGTCTCAAATTGCTCGTTATTATTTTAACATGGGAATTGGGGTTTACAAAATCCTCTCACTTTGCAGTCAGAGAAAGAAAAGAAAAGTGACTTATTGTGACAATCTTGTTGGGATACAGGCAGTGAGAAACGAAATACAATTGGGTGTCATTTAATTGCAACGCACAACAAAATGAAAATACCTACACACTGTTTTGAAATTCTGAAGTGTGATGGAAACAAAGATTTTAATAGGATCAAAACCAATCAAGACACTTTGCTTGGTGATGCACAAATGATAAATATTCACTGAAACCCGATTTCCCCACATTATCTTTTGTGTGCCGTATAGTTTTAGCAGTAAAACAGTATGTCTGCAAATGTAGTGGCAATTTCAATGGAAAATATGATGCCGTAAATGACAGCGTCTACCACACCATGCTTTAGTTACATTAAAAAAATGCCTGCCTCTGATCCATTTAAAGGGTCCTGAAAGTTTGTGGTCTAGAAATGGGGTGGAGTTCTAAAAAGTTTGGAAAGCGCTCACCAAACTAACTACAAAAAAAAAACCTTTTGAAATTAGGCCAATAGTTCATTCTCACATTAAATTTGGTGACGTGCAGTTTACGCATGTATATGCTACGACTTTTTACAGGAGTAAATTACATTTATTGACTGGAAAAAGCTTGCATATGGTCCTCCCGCCCTGCCCGTCAAGTCCCAGCTGCTCGGCCCGCCGCCAGGTCATGTGAGCGGCCGCAGTTTGCAGGAGTGATTGACGCGTGTCAACACAAGCGGCCCTACCGTCCGGGGTCAGGCGCCTCTGCGTGCCCTCCACGCCGCCGGCAGCATCCTCGTCCCCGCATCCGCGTTAGAGAGCGGGGAGAAGGCATCCATCCCTGGCGGGCACACCTCCTCCTCCAGCCACCGCCGCTGTCCCCACCGCCTCTGCCGCCGCGGGTCTGGTAAAGCACTCACGGCGTCTGCCCGGGCGCGGAAGAGCAGCGCTCGGCGGGCGGAAGGGAGAGCCGAGGCCCGCTGGCGGGGCGCCAAGAAGCCGGAGTCAGCCGCAGACCCGGAGAGGCGATCACATGCGCTGTTTCACAACCCCCTGCTGACCGCAAGGGGCCGGGCTCGCTGCTGGGGGCCACGCGCTGCCAACACAGCCCCGCATTGTGCACAACACTGTGCAATATCTCTAAAGGCGCGTCAGAAATGTTATTTAAATTGCAGGTTTTAATATAAGTTCAACGACGTCTTTATTTTGGTGCCTAGCAGCCGAGCTTGTGTTTTTTCCTTCTTAGTTGTACATTTTATTGGGTATAAAAAGTTTTGCATTCTTTTGTTCTGGGTGTCATATTTTTTATGACATCCAGGTGAGAAATCTGGCGGGCACTGTGCCCCGTGGTTGGCAAGAGAAGCTGTGTGCAGAGTTGAGGCATTACTTTTGCATTTTAACAGCGAGCTCAGTTTTGTCTGCAAGGTTCATGGGATGCGCCATGGAGAACCTTTGCAGAATGTTTCTCAGGGGTGGCTCTGGCTTAATAGCTGCAGGACCCGAAGGTGCGTCACTTCCGGTGCCCTCGCCGTCTCTAGCTCAGGTACCTACAAACTGGCCCATCTCACGCACATTGCCTTGCAAAGCTGCCCCATCTCACCCACACTGGCACACACTCTATCCACTGCTGATGCTGAGTGGAGGCCACGAGTCTGCTTGGGATACATCTCTTTTAAAGCACAGAGCTATCCGAGAAGCAACAACCGCTGTATATAATTGCAACATAATCAGGGCCACTACAATTATGCAGCAGGCAAGGGCCAAATTATGCGGCAGGGTTGAGTAAATTATGCAGCAAGAAAAGCCAAATTATGTGGCATAATGCAGCACATTTTGTAATAGTATTACTTTATTGTTTCATAATTTTTAAACTTGATGAACCCTCCCTGGGCATTAGTTGAAACTCATTAGCACCACTTTAACACCCAACTATAGCAATAAGCAACAGAAAGGTGACCAGCCCAGCTTTGCAAAGGGCCTTCCACTGCGTGGCAACACGTGTTGTCGCATTTTGAGTAACTTTTGAACCGTTTGAGCTAGAAACAATATTCTTTTTTTTTTGTTAAAATCCTCAGATTATGCAACAGATGATGGATTGTGTAGAAAATGCGACAAATCTATAATTATGTGAAACTCCCCGCAGCCACACAATCGCATAATTCCAGTGGCCCTGATCATAATGAATGATTCAAGATTGAGTACACATGTCCCAAATGATTCATGATATTGTATAGATGCACAAGCATTGAGACATTCAAGATTTTGTCTAGAATCACAGTTGATTCAAGACTGTCGCCATAAGCATTGAACAATACAAGATCACGTACACATGAGTGGAACAACCAGGATCCTCTACGCAAGCACAGAACTGATTCACGTTTATGCACATAAGAGAAGAAAGGGGAAAGATTCAAAGTTGTGTACACAGGCCACCTATGGCTGTTCATCTTAATGCTAAGGTCCAAAACCTATTCTGTGACCTAAGTGGCGCACCAAATCTACTGTCTACAATGACATAGGATTACTGTCTGTGCCCTGCATTGTTGACACAAAGCCTGGTGGCATCAGACTGATTTCTTTGGAATGCCAGTCCTGAACAGACCTTTATTTGTTCCGGGGTAGTGTGGCCTACATTCGGTTGTATGACGATACAACGCATTCCGTTGCAATGCATGCATTACAAAGCAAATACCATTATCACGCACAACCTTTACCATGCATTTTTTAACAACAGATATGCCTTTAGCATACATGCCTTCACAACCAATGTCGTTGTGAAAGCATGAATGTTAAAGGCATATGCATGGTAAAGGTTCTACTTGACCCCTGTCCTGAACCCTAAAACTGGTCCCTGGTGCGCCCCATCCCTTTAAAAAAATACCCCTTCCCTGAGCCCTAAAGGCGGACCTCAGCACAACCCCTCCAGCCCTTGTAAAGAATACCCCTCCGCTGCCCGAGCACTAAAAATGGACCCTGTGCGAACCCCCCTGACCCCCAGGCCTTCTAAATATTACCCCTCCTTGCCCTGAGCCCTAAAAGTGGACCCTCTATGTGACTTCCCTCCAGCTCCAAGCCATTCTAAAAAATAATCCTCCCCTGAGCTCTAAAAGCAGACCCCAGCGCGACCCCCTCTCCCCCCGGCCCACAGCCCTTCTAAAAGTTACCTCTCTCCTTCCCTGACAGTGGACCCCTGCAACCCCCCCTAGCCGTCACCACTTTTTAAAAATACCCACCCCAGCCCAAAACCCTAAAACTGTAGACCCCCGCCCCAGGCCCAGTCCCCCTTACCTCTCCACGGCAACCAGGCAGCTCCTCTGAGGTGCGGTGCATGTCATAAAGAGGAAGCAGAAGAGCCTTTCCGTTTCCTCTAATGACACCAATAGCCTTCACCCCCCTTACCACACATATGCCCTTACCATCAGAACCACACCTATACCTTTACCATACATAGCTTTACAACGTAATTTGTTGTAATGACATGCATTATAAAGACATATGTATTGTAAAAAAATGCATGGTAAAGGCTATGAGTGGTAACTGTGCATGCGTTGTAGCAGATGGGTGGTAAAGGCTATACGTGGTAATGTTGCATGCGTTGTAACGCACACGTGGTAAAGGCTATGCATGGTAACAGCTGTGTTGTAATGACTCTTTCCTACCGATTCCACCCATGTAATGTGCTGCTGAGATGTAACACCCGGATCCTTGCACTGACATTGGGTGTGCATGTATGCTGGGTGGGTGTGGAGACCCAGTCACTGAAGTGAAGGAGGATGGGAGCAGGCCTGCTTTTAAAAAGGACCTTTCAGCACCTTTCAGCACTGACATTGGGTGTGCATGTATGCTGGCTGGATGTGGAGACCCAGACACTGAAGTGAAGGAGGATGGGAGCAGGCCTGCTTTTAAAAAGGACCTTTCAGCACCTTTCAGCACTGACATTGGGTGTGCATGTATGCTGGCTGGATGTGGAGACCCAGTCACTGAAGTGAAGGAGGATGGGAGCAGGCCTGCTTTTAAAAAGGACCTTTCAGCTGGGGCTAGCTGGATATTTTTCCTTGAGCAGTGCCTTTGGTGGATGGTAGGGGAGATGGGGCAATTCCCAGATTCTTCTCTTAAAGGTGAGGACGTTTCTAGGCCGGCCTGCTAGGAGAGGTCTTTGCGATAGCGGAAAAAGTGCATTTTGGTGAGATATTAACTTTCTAAAGTGGACGTGTGGAGGGCTAACTCTGAAGTGTCAACGAATGTTTCTGCTGATTCTTGCGGCATTGCTTGAGGACCGTGTTTTTTTGCATTCTCCACTTTGCACCTCTTGATTTCAAGGATAGTGATCACCGGCGTAGCTAGGGGGGGGCGAGGGGGGCGGTCCGCCCCAGGCGGCCCTATTTTGAGGGCGGCCGCGTGGTACTGGCCCGTTGAGGCAGCCTTTATAATTTATTTAGGTACACTGACTGATACTACTATCAGTCAGTGTACCCAAATAAATTGTAAACGCTGCCTCAACGGGCCAGTACCGCCGTTTGAAGTGTAAGCGCTGCGCAGCCAGTGGATTGGCATTCACGTGACATGGAGAGGTCACGTGAATGCACCTAACAGTGTATCCTTTTACTGTCTCTGAGCGCGAAGGCAGGGCAAGCGGTTGATTACGTTGCTAATGCCTGCCATGCTGCAATAATTGCGTGCAAATACCGGCTTTAACTAAAGGGGCCGCACAGTCATGGCAGAGGCAGAGATGCATGCAGGGTCGGACGATTATTAATACAAAAAGACCCACCGTCCGGCTCAGCTGAGGTGAGTGAGAAGTACCTTGCTGCTCCACCGCCGTAGCTAGGGGGGGCGAGGGAGCCTCACAGAGCGCCTGAGGGGAGCTTACAGAGCCTTCATTTGTTGTGAAATGATCTATACTAGTGCGAATCTCGGCACAAAACACCTGGAAAATGCACCGGCGGCAAACGCCAATTGTAAAGCGATCGCTAAAAGCACAAGGGCATGATCTGACAATGTGCAGGGGAGTTGCCCTGCTTGACTGTCCAAGTGAGGAGGTCGCAAGTGGTCAGCTAGTAGTCTATATGCGATCAGGCTCCGTGCGTCAATGTGACACATGTCCCCTCAGTACGGTCCCGGTTTAGGTGCCTCCAGTCATCAACTAAGTTAAAATCTTGCATTAGGATGTGAAGCTGCCTGTGCTGCCACACTGGGGTGGGTGTGGTGAGAGGCGCCCGATCTATCTTAATCAATCATTGACACTTATAAAGCGCGCTACATACTTAGAATGAAGCAAGACGTTGAAGTCCCCGCCTCAGGACCAAGGTTTGCTATCTGTCGCCATACCTCTGTAAAGAAGTCGGACAGTGAATATTAGGCCCATATATGCAGCTAAGAAACCGGCCCACACACTGACCTATCAGTAGCTCACCAGGCACTGTCTGAAAGTCTTTTGGGCTTGGCACTGTCTGATTGCCTTACTGGCTAGTCCGATTCTGACCAGGGTATCCTGTGTATAGAATCTACCTTTAGGCAGTCTGAAATGACTTCCATGTTCAGATAGGCCATGGGATTGGACCCCATGAGACTCATAACAATACTCAGGCCAATTTTATCTTGTCTTCTAGATACCCAATGCACAGTTATTCATGGCAGATGAAATGAGGTGTACTATGTGGCAACCTCAACAGGCATCTGGAAAACCACTTTTCTTTGGTTTGCAATCGAGAAACATCTGTGTAACTTCAGATGCCTGCACCACACGCAAAACGCCTTTTTGGCAATCCAGTGGAAAAACTGACGAGGGTAGGGGTAAAAATAGTGTTTTCCCATTTTATCTCTCATAGGAAATTGTGCTTGCGCCAGATCCCAGTGAGTCCTCGTTTTGTTTAACAATCAGCTTAGAAGGGCACTCGGTGCTTCAGTTTCTGGTGCTTTCCAGCACTTGTAACCTCTTCTTACAGTGCATAGTTGCTCAAATGGGTGCAATTCTTGATATTTATGTTTTCCTGGTTTTCATTGCTTGATTTTGCGTGTGAAAAAGTGTCACTCTTAGTAATTGAAATGTCACTCAAAATTGTACTGACATTATGAAAATGTCACACTTTGCAATCTGAAACCTTGGGCAGCTATGTTGTATGTCATCCTAGGTTGGACGGGGCAGTTAGGTTTGATGTGCAGTGGGGAAGGAAGTGTAAATTATGCAGCTTGATAGACAAAGCACGGACACATTTTACCTGGGCACAAGCAGTAAATTTTGGGACATGTAGTAGATTTAGATTTTGGCAAATATCACGAAGGACGGATTTAGAAGAGTGGGGTCACTTCGATTGTTACAAGGTTACCAGGGTATGATGAAGGGGAGGTTACTATTGTGAAAAGACGTCAGAACATTAAATAAATCACTAATGATTATGTAGTACATGAAAGGAAAGGTTACTGCCTAACGCAGCATGGAAGAGGGAGATATAAGGTTAACGGAGGTGGTTACGAAAAGGTGGAGGGTGAACACAGAGCACTGGTGTTAAAAGCACAGGTTTAGGAAAGCATGCAGTACCTGGGTGCTTGTATTTCAATCGTGAGGTGTTTATGGAAGCTGATTTAGAAGGTAAAGTTCCGGCGTGACTTACCTGTTGGCCAACAATTCGTTTATGAATGGGTGTCACGTAAATGTATTGGGATGCAAGGGTTTGAAATGTGGGAAGTGGAGAGGTGGTTTTGGGCATCAATTTAGGGGTAACTCTAGGGTTACTTTTAGCGGCTCATAACAAGCTGTGATGTTATGAGTGAGATGTCACAAACAAGGTAGGTAGAACTGATGTAAGTTTTGGTTTTTTTTCTGCTTCTCCTTCAGCGGTGTAGCTAGGTGGGGGCGGTCCGCTCCAGGCGGCACTATTTTGGGGACGGGGGCTGTCTAGCCCTGGACCGTGTCATGTATGTGCATGTAATTTGCATGATTGAGGTAACTATTAGCAGCGATACTACGTGTCTCTCGGACCTCTTTCAGGTGCTCGCCGTCCTTTTTCCCCAGCACCACCCCAGGGGGGCGGCAAGCTGAAGGATAGCCCCGGGCGCCACAAGCTCTAGCTACACCTCTGATAGTGATATCATTGCTTCTTGTGTTACACTTGTTTCTCAGCTATGCAGGGTAAAGTACTAGTAGTTGTTACTGTCTTTTAAATGTTGCAGCAGCTCTTGAAGGTGATGTTGGTTTATATTAGAAGCCCACGAGTCAGGCATACAAGGAGCCATTTTGCATATCCTTCTTTGGTGCAAGCTCTTTAGGTGAGAAATTGTAATCAGTGAATGTAAAGATGCTTAAGTCAGCACACCTTTTGAGATTTCACTAGGAGAGGAAATAATAGAATGCCCGCCCAGCGTAGGCCGCAAATAGAGAAGATTACTTGGAATTCAGGAAGTAAGTAAAGACCTCGCTCTTACCAAACATTTGACGTATAATCACACAGTATTATTTTCAACAAGGAGCTACAGGGGTTCTATAGCAGCCAGGTCAAGCCCCCACTCACTGATTCAACACAACTATATGACCTGACGCTGTTTTAGAACAGTTCTGTAAGGATTTCAATGTCTATAGTAGCGTCATACTTGGCATGATACCCGGGCAGTCATTCTACCCACTCTGTCCCTCAACATGAATCCTTTGGATGTGGTAGTTCTAATGGTGAGAACCCGAGTCCACTGGTGAGAACCAACCTGTGGACTCCCATGGTGTTACTTCCGTGAGGTACTCCACATCCTTTCTCACATTTTTTCACGTCCTTGGTGATTTTTCTTGCTATATACTTCACTACTCAGCAAGTTGTATGAAAAGGGAACAAAATATTAAAATTGAACAGGGATTCATGTTAAGGGACAGAGTAGGTAGAATGACTGCCCGGGTAGCATGCCAAGTATGACGCTACTATAGACATTGAAATCCTTACAGAACTGTTCTAAAACAGCGTCAGGTCATATAGTTGTGTTGTATAATCACACAGCCCAAAAGGCTGATCATATTAATCAATCAAGTGGATTTGTATAGCGCGGCTAAACACCCGAGAGGGTATTCTGGTGCTTTCATCGGCCACAAGGAAAGGATGGACATCAGAGGACTACGGTCTATGCCTAGCCAGGAACTGAAATCCATTCCCCCTCAAGAATGGAAGGAGTTGCCCCTCGCCAAATACCTCTCATCCTACTTTTTTTTACAATACAGTGCACCTACAAGATTGCAGCAAAATGAATAGTTCATTCCATTACTCATTACACAACACAGCGTGGGGAGCATTTACACCTCAGGTCCTTCGAAGCAGAAACACCAGAATAAAATAAATTTAATGCATTCTCTTCCTCACTCCTCTTCACTTAACTACTCACGTAAGTGCAGCAAGAGATGTCAAGATAAGGGCACCACTTTGGCCATCACATACAACACAAAATACTTTACACATAGGCCACATTGCAGTTCAACATTCTATTACTTACCCTTAAAGTCACCTTGTCTCTAACCTTAACCCTATCACTAAGCCAAACTCTAGCTCACACAGTCAACCTATCCATTAACTAACACTAAACCTAACCATATCAATATACATAAACCTAACCATACCTTTTCCCAGTCTGTTCATCAGACATTTGTCCGCTGAAATGCAATGTATCACAGGGCTCTTCATTCAGCCCTACACTGTTTAATCTGTATATGTGGCCACTAGCCAATATCGTCCATTCCTTCGGGATCTCAATGATTTTGTATGTGAACGATACTCAACTGGTCTTCTCCCTTACTCAGAAATAAAATCCTCTCTCCCCCTCCCTAGGCCCGTAAGGAGTCGGCAATGTGTCGAGCGCAAGATAAGTGGTTTTATTTATTTATTCATTTTCCCTATCCCATCGTATGTCGACTCTCTCCCACCCCCCTGCCCCGACACTCTTACCTGTACCGGCTGTGCCTGGAGAGGAGCCAAGTCAATCATGTTACAGACTAATTGCTTGTCCATAATACATTGCTATCAAATTTAAACCAACATTTTGGGGCAGCGACATTTACACACAGCTCAGGTTTCGAAAAACAGAAATTCAGGGACACCATAGCCGGGAAAGGTAATAGTGATAATAGCAATATTTAGATGGGTTAGTTTATTCTATCAACTTCAGGGAGACAGCAGGTTAATACTAGGTTGTGGGAGACTGGAGTGATTCATTCTCTTTTTTTATTGGGATAGAGTGGTTTATGATGAAGACTAGAAAACATACAGTTAGTGTATACTTATTCTGTGGGTTTGCTAAGAATTTGTTTGCTAAACATAGACATGTAAAGTATTTTCTTTAAGTCTTGGGGTCTCTAGTGTTTATAGGGTAGGACCCTTACTGGGCCTGTTGTTTATCACAATTCCTAGAAAGTTCAATTGTCCATAACTCTTCATTGGCACAGTCAATAATTTGTGATACAGGTCAGCGCTTAATTTTTGCCAGGGCACTAGGCAGGAGGCCACAGCAGCTTGCACCACACATTGCCTCTGCTGCGCTGCCAATGATAGTAACAACACTCCTACTATTCGTCACACTCCTACAAGTGTGATAATTCTGACTATTTCTGGCCCCAAAGCTATAAGAAGGGCTTGGGCAGTAAAAACTAATGGTTGTTGTGGCCATCTGCAAATTAGTCCAACAACACCACCTTGTGGCAGATGGTCACAAGCCCCGTTGTTGACAATTAAGTTCTGGTGCCGAGCACCGGAAATCACCGGCTCAAATTTAGCATTGATGTAGGTACCATTGATTGTCAATCAAAGTTCTGAACATGATGTGCAGTGATTCAAAGTAATTGTTTCTCAAATCGAAATTTTGGGAAATAAGGGAAATACATATAATGAATTCAGAACATATGTTTATGTGACTCTTCACCAATTGTAACACTTATTGTTATAGTGATTAACTGTTTTGCAAGTACCTGGAAGAAACTGCACTTATAAAAACCACAGGAGTGAGCAAAAACTGAGCAAAACCCTTGGGCAAAACATTTGTGGCTGATTTTATAACTACTACTGCTCTCTGAATGAATAAAGCACCAACCTTGCTCAAAGGTCTCGACAAATTGAAATAGCTAGATGGAAGCGTCCCTCGTCACTGTAATCTTGCACTTTTCGAAGTGTGAATCGGGTGTCAGGCTTTTTAGGGACAAAAAGGAAATATCACAATATGTGGCCAACAACCAAAGTTTCCTTGTTGTTGGGTAGGAGTGGGACTGTGGAGACAAAGGCAGGTTGTAAATGACCATGGTGGAGGAGAGTTGTGGTCAGGGTCAGACAGGTCTTTTATTCCACAGGTCCACAGGAAAGGTCTGAAAACTTGGTTGTTCTCAGTTTAGTCTCAGTCTGGGCTCAGGGGTGAGGGTTCCAGTTAGACAGTGCTTAGCGCCAGGACACCCTTCAGTAACAGTGCGCTTTACAAGCCTAAATAACATAACATAACATAACGCAGGGCATTTCCCCGCTAAGCTGTAACCCTTGGACAGTGGCGTAGCAAGGGGGGGCGGACCGCCCTGGACGACACAAGTTTCAACCCCGCTCCTACCTACGGCCGTCGCGGGCGGCAGATGCGCATGAATTGCCACCTCCCCGGCCATCGTGGGAATCTGCCAGCACCCCCCTGCTCTTCCATGCAGCTGCGGGCAGCAAATGCCAGGGCCGCAATGGGCAGCCAGAGGTCTAGCTACGCCACTTCCCTTGGAGCTGGTTTTGAAAGCCCCGGCCTGCACCAAGTGCCTTGTCACTTTCCACAGCTCCCGGAGGTTAAATCCAGTGGAGACCAGGAGACTTCAGGAGAAACAGAGGATGGGGGGTTGAGAGAACACAATCAGAGAGGGAAAACAGGAGAAGGAGAGAGAGAGAGCGCAAATGGATGGGAAGAGAGAGATGGAGTGAAGGGAGCAGGGCTGCTTTGAGATATTTGTTTTTGCCAGGACAGCTTTTAGTTCCCTAGTGTGGTACAACAGGATGTTAACATTCAGTTTAACCCCTTCCATGCTCATGATGGAACGGTCCCGTCATGAGCGTCGGTTGAGCTGTGCTCATGACGGAACCGTTCCGTCATGAGCCGATAGGCTCATTAGAACCTTCAGCACAGCGCGAAAATTCACGCCGCGCTGAAGGGGTTAATAGACTGACCGGCGTTAGCGTCCTGAAAGAGTTAACTGAGTCCTCGGCAGGGCATTTCCTCTAGGATTTTTTGTTTGTGAATCTGCAGTCTCAGATTCATAAAAGTGAACCTTTGTTTCCATACAATCCATCATTGATTGGGCACAGCAGGAATACTAGTGAGCTCTTAAAGAAGAATGCTACCCTCAAGTTGTTCGAAAATATTTACATCTCTGTTGCCAGCAACACCCTGAAAACATAGGAAAAACTCATATTGGTGTGTACTTGCATAAAAATGCACCTTTTTCTTGTGTGCCGTTGCACTAACTTTCCAATGTAAATAAAGCATCACCAGTCACATTATATGTTAGATGTCATATCCACTCACGGTGATACCAGCACTGATCACACAGTATATGTAACAAGCATTGGCAGTGCCAATAGGTCTGGCTTATGAATGAAAGGTCCTTTTGTGTCATGGATGGGTTTAGGCATTCAATAAGTCATTATCATACCTCACTCTTCTTTGCACTTATGCACAAAGGCAACAACAATATATGCTCAATTCAAATGCAAGTAAAAAAGCATATGCTTAAACACAGCAGCAAGTGTCTGTCTTGCAGATGTATTGTGAACAGTCTATCGTTGTTTTAACGTTCCAACATGACTGCCACATTCAGACCCAAAGCATTGGCCATCTTGAAATGGGAAAACAATAATACACCATGGACAACAGTCTTCCATAATGCTATCCTGGTTTTGAGGAAACAGCCACCTGAAATGCAGTGCCCTGCAGATTAAATGAGTGGCAAGCACGCAACCCACTACGACAGCCTGCAGAGCCTGAGCATCCTTTTAAGAAATATTAAAAGAAAATGAGAAAAAACAAAGAAATGAAAGGGGAAATATGAAAAAAAGAAAATTGAAACTAAAGTACTTGCCAACATGCCTAGACAATGAAGCACACCGATTTTCAGGTGGTCAAGCTCATGTGGTCAGAAAATGCCTTCATTCACAGGGCAGAGCCAAAGACTGATGTGGACTTGTACCATTACTCCACTGAGTACGCTGTCATTAATGGAAGCCGAGTGTAAATGACAGACGGACCAATGGCAGAACAGAGCTGACTTAAAGGCCCTCTATGTATCTATATGGATGTATATTTTTATATTTGGATTCATAGATACTAGAGCATTATTTAATGATTATTGTATTACACGATCCTGGAAGACAGCTAGGAAGAGATTCCACCAATAATTATTACAGTTCACTTCCTTGGGTTTGTCCTAGGTGGTAACCATCACCAAATCCCTCCCTTCAAATGTATATTTGTGACATATCATGTAACTAAATACCTATCTGTAGGCTTTAATACAGAGAAATGCCAATCCCCCTGTCTATTGACTTTAACAAAAGCTTTTCACAATCAGCATGTCAGGCCTACTGTGTACATCACAACTTTTCATAATACACAGGTCAGACCTATGTTATCTCAAATATTTTTTCATTGTGAACTAACCAGGCCTCTAGCTGTTGTCATTGGCTTGTCACCATAACCGGCTGATGCCTCCTATACTGAACATAAGCTTTCTAAGAAGGCAACCACGAGTATTACAGCCATAAACTCACATTGTGTATAAAATTACTGTTGGCAAAACTAAATACTATATCTCCTAAGTGGGCATAACAACAGTTCTGACAGTGCAAATCTTCTATAATGCCCATAGTGTGTCAGAGGTTGCATTTAACAATATATCTATCTGTAGGGTTTAAAACAAAGTAGTAACAATCTACCCTTAAAGGCCTATTATCGTCAATATAGCCTTTTCATAATCAACATGGCAGACCGACTGCTTTTATCATAACTTTCATTATAAATTTATTTTTTATTTATTTATTTATTTTTAGAGTTTTCTATAGCGCGAACTTGAACCGATTAGGTTATCAGAGCGCTTTACATAGCACCAGTTCCGTTACATGTTATCACAGCACTTTACATAGAATCAGTTACGTTACACATTTCAGGAACTTGAACCGATTAGGTTATCAAGGCGCTTTACATAGCACCCGTTCCGTTACATGTTATCAAGGCACTTTACATAGAATCAGTTACGTTACACATTTCAGGAACACATTTCTTTTTGTTCTAGTGAATAGGGTTATCTCTTCACACGGGGGAAGGGATACACCTGGCTATATTCCAACAGTCCCACAGGCGATTAGTCGTTAAAGCTATAATTCTAAACACAGGGAGGGGATACACATGGATACAATCTAAAAATCACATAGGATACTAGTCGTTAGAGTTATCTTCTATCTTCACAGGAGGGATGTGACTGGAAACACTCTACGGGTAATATAGGGGTGGTAGAGATGTATAGCATTCATCATTGGCTTTAAACCATAACCAACTCAGATCCACAGTATTGGTCATAAGCCTCCTGAGACAGAATCTACCAGGTATACCATAATAACATAAAAAATATGTACAAAATAAAGTTGTCAAAATAATATAAAATCCTTACTATTATATAGCCTAATAGGCGGTCTCCTTCGGGCAAATCATCTACCCCCATAGCTTGTTTTAACGGGTCACCAACACCAAAATGCTTTCCTATTTTGGTAAACTGCGAAGTCCCATGTAACAAAATACTGTCCTAGAAGATTTAGCAGTGTAATAACAACCAACCCCTAAAAGCCTATTGTTTTTAACATATGCTTTTCAGAATAAGTAACTATGGCCTACCTGCTTTGTCATATCTTTCCCATATAAACAGGTCACAACTAAGGAATCTGACATACCTTTTCCCAGTGAACCAATAAGGCCTCTAGCCTTTATCAATTGCTGGACATTGTATACAACATAGGTGTTGGGACGGAAAAGTTCTCTTCATGGGAATGAATGTGCACCCCTCTCCTGAGTGCCCAAATGTACTGATGCCTGGATCCATAATGCAGATTTTTGTTGTCATAGACAAACATGGATCATGAGTGTGCTCAATGAAATAGGCCCGTCTCACAGACTACGGTCTTGTTGGACTGGGAGGGGGCCCAAAGTGGCATCCTCGTAGTGGTGAAAGGTTACTGCTTTCGCCAGGAGTTAACCAACAAGAGTATGGTTTTGGCAGCATACCGTGTAGTGATCAGTAGGAGGGAACAGATCCTTTTTAACCTGTGTCATTGGAATGAGTATTCTGCAGTGTGCTTAACTCTCCCTTGGCTTGCATCAGGTTGGTAAGCAGTGCTGCACAGTACGGAAGTGGTGTACGTGCGCTGGGTGTATGTGTGCCTGGGCAGGGTGGCATACAGTAGCAAGGCAGAATTCAGCAGTGGGTGCATGGTGTATAGATGTGCTAGAGCTGCATGTGCCTATGAATGGTACAGTGCCTGTAGTGCTGTGCAGTGCCTGCAGGATAAGTGTATGATCCTGGTTGTATGTGTAACTGGAATGGTGCAATACGTGAAGGTACAGTATGTGTATGTTGGATGCATATGGTGATTGAATGTGTACCTGAGAGTGGTGCAATACATGAAGAGTGCAGTGTGTGCATGTTAAATGCACATGCTGGATGTATATGTGCCTGTGTGTTGTACAGTACATACATGAGACAGTGCTGGGCAGGTCAGTGCATGCATGTGAAATGCATATGCTGGATGTATGTGTGCCTGTGAGTAGTACAGTACATGGAGGATACAGTACTGTGCAGTGCGTATATGCTCTATTCATGCACTGTGTGTATGTGTGCTTTTGGATAGTGCAATACATGGAGGGCCCGAGTTCCATTTTGGGAGACCCAGGTCTGCATGGTGAAACATGGAGTGGAGGTATACCCAGACAAATTAGTGGATTGCTGCATTCCTGTAAGCTGAGTGGGACACACACCGGGGAGGGGAGGACCAGGTCTCCTCTATACACTTCAAAGGGTATCCTTTGATTCAGTGAGAGGTCACAAGGAAGGTGCCTGGACAAATTTCAGTTAGGAGATGGGGATAGTAAGAGAATCATTAAGAGTAGGGCTGGTAGCCCTGGGCTAACCTTTTGATGCACATATCATTGTGGCTGACATCCATGGGTGAATGTCTGTCACTGCTGTGGCATGTCTTGTGGGACTATCAGCTTCAGAGACACCCCTGCTGTGACAGATGGGGTTTCAAGAGGAAGAGGGAACAACATAAATACTTCAGGCAGAACCCAACACAAAGCTTCAAAGACTCAGACCCTAAATCACATTTGGTGGCTGGAAATGGACTATAAGAAGGGGATGTAGAGACCCCCAAAATTGTCATCTTCCAAGCAGCAAGATGGGAAGTGTGAGGAGGGGAAACTCTGCAAGATTTCTGCCTGTGACCCGGACTGAAGGCCAAGGATTGCTATTCTCTCTGTTGGGTCAGGGGACATGACCCAGGGGATCCACGACCACCCACCCTGGAGATTGGAGCACCAACGCCTACCTGGTTGACAAAGCCAATGTGACCTGTGAAGAGGAGAGTGTTGGAGGGAGCAAATTCAAGTTGGGAGCCCTGTCATGTAGACTACCTCTGTGAGGTGTGAGGAAATGGCTGCTGCACTGATCGGGGCATTGTTCGTGTGATTTGGCTACTCCTGTATACAAGGAGAGGACTGCCGTCAAGATAGCCATGTAAAAGACTGCTGTGTGGTATGGGCTGAAGCCGTGCGCAGTAATGTTGCATTGACCCTCTATGCCATAAGGGACCACCGTAGTAAAGACTGCAGTGCTGTGGTAAGGCCAAAGCCTGCATGATAATGTTCCGGCAACCCCATATGCCAGGAGGGGCTGCTGCGGTAAAGATTGTTTTGCTGTAAGGGCTAAAGGCTTGTATGGCAGCTATGCATCACCCATATGTCGGAAAGGCCTGTAGGCAATATGTTGAGCTATGTTGTTTGGTCTGCAGCCTGTAGACTGCGAGCGGTGGTGACCGGTCAGTAAACGGGAGCAATAAAGACTGCGACTAGTCAGGCCCCGTTGAGCGTAATATCAGAGCATTATCCACCAAGTTCGGGACTGAGGACCAGGTGTTAGAGTCACTCCCCCCCCAGACCACCATTGGGAGCGTGGAGACACTTACTCTGCAGGAGAAAGCCTGCACCTGGCAAGTTCAGCCACTGAGTTTGTGTGCAGCCAACTTACCTGATCAGGACTAGAGCCACTTCCCAGCGCCCACAGACAGGGCCTACTCCAGGACTCTGCAAGGTTTACTCCTACCGGAGCGGATATGACTTGTTTGGGGCCAGGCCCTATTGGCCCAGGAGGCACTTGCTGCTGAGAGTGCTGCGGTGCTAGGGCAATTTTGACTTGAATTTAAGAATCAGTGTGGATTCATGAGACACGGACTGCTAGTAGGGCATTTCCCTGGATTTGCCAACAGTGAATGGGGAATAACCACTACTGCTAATGCGAGCAGGCAATGGTACAAAAAACTGTCAGTGAAACAATAGCACCCCAACATCAAGGGGGATTGTGTAATTGTTTGTGGATATTGTCTTTTTCCTTTGTGTTGGTAAACTGTACAAATAAAATACCTCTTTTTTCATGAAAGTGAGTATTTGGCTGGACATTGATTGATTGGTACTGCTGCGTGCATTTTGAGTTGCAACCCCTTGCTCACTTATCTGTATCCACACTTTAAACCCCTCACCCCCACTTGGGCGGTCCTTGGACTGCTCGACCACATTAACCACTGGGAGCCAAGTGCAGAAGGGGTACTTGAACCAAGTGCTGAAGGGGTACTTGAACCAAGTGCTGAAGGGGTACTTGAACCAAGTGCTGAAGGGGTACTTGGACCAGTGCTTTTTCTTCACCAAGTGTGGTTAGCTGGACTCTTGGAGCCCAAGGTTTAGAAGCACTTGTAGATAATTATGACCAGCCAGATTATATCCTGGAGTTTCCCTTCTGACCAACCTGGACAGGGGCCCCAGACACTCAAACTCTCCATGTCTTCTACTCCTTTGGTGGTAGATGGGTCCGGAGCTTTCAGGTCTCAACATAATGCGACTCCCCAGGACAAGAGCAGATCACTGCTTCAGAAGGACTCATTGCCTCATGTGACTCCAGACTCGCTGGGACGGTCAGTGGATATATAGCCATCTGGTTCATCATCCCTGTTGGACGTAATGCTGCTTATGCAAAACACACTATGGGGTATTCTGGCTCAAATCAAGTGGTTCATTCAACATTCATGGGCTAGCTAGTGGTAAGAGGGAATGGAAACTAAGGTACCTTACTTAGGGGGAAACTATGGGACAGAGGCCTAGCACATCAAAGTGTGTAGGGCTCTGCTAAATTTGAGGGGCTCAGTTTACATCTCAAAAAGCACCATGTTAGTCAGGAAAAGGCAACATATATTTGGTCCCCCCAAGTTACTATCTCTTTCAGGGGTTTAGAGGAACAAAAAGAGTACCTAGACCATTTGAGCCAAAGGTGGGCAGAGGAAAGAGTGGAAGAACGAAGTTAAGGATAAAGCCCCTACCACTTAACGGCCCCAGGCTAAATAAGGAACCAACGGCCAGTGGTACTACAATTGCTCTAGATATCCCCGCCCGGGCTGAAGCAAAAACACATGGTAGTAACGGCCAACGAGGAATCCCCAGCCGATAAAACTTCGAGGTACTGCACACAAAGTTTCCCCAGCGCCTGTCAGAGGAAAGGAGACCATTGTATTTGAAACATAAAGAATGTACAAAGCAGTCACCATTATGCCAGAGAAATCACCTATGCTTGAGCCTGGTTCTCATGTCTTGCTGCTGGATATAATTAGGTGGGGGAAAAAGCAAAATAATTACGCCCCCTGAACTGCTCAATAATTCTGAGCATATTCAAGCAAATCCCCTCGCTCTCTGGATATCCTCAGGTGATCTAGCCTCTGTGGGGTTCCAGGTCGGGGATTAAGGAAGGGAACTATCAAAAGGTGATTTTTTCCCTGCATCGCTGTTCTGGTAATGAAATCACATGTAGACTGGCCAAGGCCAATTTAGAAGTCATGGGCCCAATTAGAGTGAAGTCTAAGGCTTTTGACTTAGACTCTGGTTTAAACACTTCATCCTTCCTAAGTAGGCCTGGCAGGCTGGCCCCCAGTCAGTGTGAGCAGATTATTTCCTATCCTCAAGATAGCCTGTGGCCAATTGATACAAAGGTGAGGCAAGATGGTCAGGCCCCCAAAAATCTGAGGGTGTTTTTTGAAAATGACAGATGGACAGAGCAGGGTAGGGTCCTAGTGGGAGCAGGGAAATAGATTTGCCCACTGGTGAAGCTTCCTGATACATGGAAGTGGGACAACTGGTATAGTGGGCCATAGAGTGAGGAATCCTCTCCCAATCTGGGAACCCGGAGTTGGAACATACACAGGTTTAAGTGTTTTAGGAGGAGTGGTGACTTGGAAAAAAGAATAAAGCCTAACCATGTGGTGTTCCTTTAGGAGTCTTGGCCGAGAGAGGATAAAACAATAGAAGGCTTTTTATTCATGAATACTAAAGGCTCCAATCGAGAAAAGGGTAGAGCTTCAGCAGGGGTAATAACCCTAATATCTGCTACGGTAATCAAAAACCATTGGAAGGTATTAATTTGACTAGTGGCATGCAGCTCTCTGTGTTAAGACTTGGTGTGAATAATAATGTTTGTAGGCGCATTATACTGATAAATGTATACATCCACAGAGAAGAGTACTGCATAATAAATGATTGACAGGAGCCACTTGACCAATCTTTACAGGAAATCCTAGGGAAATTCCTGGGAGCAATTACAGTGATGGCTAGGGATTTTAATACTCGTTTGTATCCTGTCCTGGTGTACATTCAAATGGTAGATGTATTGGACTGTTTTAATATTCCTCCAGCCTCTGGCCCATCTGGCTCAATCAAGTGGGAGTCCAAGGTTCGGAGTCAATGGCTGATAAATAATGGCCCGGTTTGTCAGAACAGTCTTTTTAAAAATTATATTCCGAAAGCTGCAACGTTTTGTCAGGGTCATTTGGAGGGCCTGATTGACTATATGTTCACCCCAGCCTGGTAATTTGGTCTCTTTTTAGATTTTAAAGTTGCAAAATATGAGGGAAGCGATCATTGGGCCATGGTGGCAGTCTCAAATTTTCATGAGCCCATTGCAGTGGAGAAGGTACTACCCCCCTTTGGGTTTGTTTCCCTCAGCGGCTCACAACCAACCATGACCCATCTCACCTTCAGCTATTGAATACGTTCCATAATACGGAAAAAATTTAGTTTTTTTCAGTGAGCCAAGAGAATAGAATCTTGTGGTTTAATGAGATTTTGGTTAACGTGTTGGACTGTATACATGTAAACTTTAAAACGTGGGTTAAAGGCAACATGCTATGCTGATGTGAAGGGTTGGTGGGATTCCGCCTGTCAGCAAATCTAAAGCCGGTGATAAAGGCAGCTAAACAAGTTAGATAGCGACCAGAAGTTCATCCCGTTAACGAGTTGGATGGGCTAAAGTGCCTGTATAACCAATTGATTAAAGAGAAAAAACCCACTTTATACCACAATAAGGGGGATGACATGATGAAGGTTATACAATCATGGGACCAAAAAGAGTGCTGGATGAAAATAAATGAATCCTATAGCCCTAATGGAGGGGGCATTTGTAGGAGAGTAGGGTCTGCAATCCTATGATCACCCAGATTTTTTTGCTTTTGTTTCACTGGTTTACGAATGTCACTGGCTGTGGGCCTGCCAATCAGACCCACAGCCTGGCTGTTCTCTCGCTAAATTGACATGTGAACCTTAGGTGCATTACCCAATTGGAACTGGGCCACCTTGTCAGACCCTGTAACTCAGGGCATCGGTGTACCCAGGGCCTACCAGGGGCTGAAGCATGTATTATGCCACCCCTGGATGGCCATCTAAATCTGACACAAATGGCTGCACGACAGCTGGGGCAAGGTGGCGTACTCGCCCTTTGCTTTAGATATAGTATACCTATATCTAACCCTAAAATGGACACCCGAATTCCTATCAGTCACTCCTATGGCAGGCCTTGACAATCCTGAAGGCAGAGTGCGTGGAATCGTGTGAATTGGGCTCTGGCACGAGCCGAGCCCGGTTGCAGCTTGCGGAACCAAGACCCAATGGCTGTTCCATGATAACGCGTACCATATCGATAACTTCGGTATCGCGTTATCAAGACATGTCGAGTAAGGTGTCATACGAATCGGGATACTGACCCCTCACCAGTGCTGGCGATGGGTTAGCATTCCACCCTTCTAGAGGGACACGACATGTACGTAACTGTGAACCCCGGTTAAAGTTAACTGAAGCCTCAGCTCCACAAAATGGATGCTGCCACCACAGACACGAGTCTGACCTCCTGCTGCTGGGAGTCCTTCCAGCGAGGAGAGCTTGGACAAAGGGTTTCCTGTCCGGAGCGGTGCTCGCACCATCCCAGACAGGGTTTTGTGTATCCTGGGTAGGCAGGGCTTTACAGGAAGGTGACTGCGGAGTGGCACCCCGGTGCTCACTACGTATCTGCCGGCTAGAACCAGTTCCAGGGGCACACCAGCCCCTGACCTGGGGAAAGTCCGGCATGGGAGAGGGGTGTAACCACCCCCCTTCCTGGTCCCACCCCTAGGGCAGGACCTAGTCGCGTACCCACCCCTTTCTTTAGGATAAAGGCAGGAGCGGGGACCCTTCCAAATTAGATCATCTTTGAATCAAGAATACTTTCTACGAAAGGAACTCTCGACACTTCTCAAGATTTCTCCCTTGTGGCTAAGGAGTAGTCACTCTGCCTCCGCAGGCACCATCTAAGAACTCTGCGGTTTGCTGCAAGTCCTTCCTCAGGAATCCGACTGCCCAGCTCGACGAGAACCGGCTTCCCTGGCACCTCTGACCTCTACCCACATCGCCAGCTCAGCTGAGATCTGTGGGTGCGACGAGACCTCGAGGGACCGGCCATCATCAGAACCTGCACGATTTCTTAAACCAGCACGACCGCCGAGGGATCCTCTGGTGAGTGCTTTGGGGTCCGAGAAGCCCCGACCCTGAGCAGCTCCAGCACCGAAGTGCAGCCTCCCAGCATCTCCACGATCTGCGTGGGGCCCTTCTGCTCTTGCCGCTCAACACGTTGTCTGGTTACTGGCCGCTGGCTTGTGACCTTCTCGACGACGCCCGACAACCAACGCTGCTGGTCTGGTTGCTCCAGACTGGCCTTTGCTCCCTTCTGAAAGAGGAGCACCCCGGACCCTCCTGGTCCACTCAAGACGCCATTTTAGGCCCATCACGTGGCCCTGAATTTGCCAAGGCTTGTTGCCCCAATCCTGGGCCCAGCGACGCCGACAGCATCAACCTTCGTGGGACAGCTCGCACCTCCATCCTGGTCGCCGACAACGCCTCCTGGTCCGTGAGACTGCAGAGCCTAGCGTCGCCCACTCACCTAGTCGAGGTGACGATCATCCGGTGCCCTCCTGGTACCCTCTGACTACTGGCTAGTAGTTACGAACTTGGTCCCCTCTGCTTTCAGGTGTCATCCATCTCTGATCCAGGCTTGGATCTCTACGAACTATCTCCACTGGTCGCCGGCCAGCAACTCCTTCCTTCCGGCTCCTGCCTCGTCAGCGAGGACTCCCGACGTCTGTAAAGACTTGTGCAGCCGCAGCCCTTGGGCTAGGTAACTTCGGCATTTCGGTGCCCGCATAGCCTCCTTATTTAAGGGTCCCGAGTCCCTATCGCTTCCGACTTGCCTTATCGGGTCCGCCCGAGACCACTAGACTTCCCGTGCCCTCGGGCACTTGTATTGATTGTGCACTTGAAGTATTTTCCTAAGAGTTTCGTTGTGTGCTTAGTACCCTGTCCTCATAAAGAGTACAGGGCTGTTGTGATTCTAATAAATACACTGTTTATTTTCATAACACTTGTGTGGTGTCCTTTCACTTGGTGTTCAAGGGGTATGTGATGGTATAACAGCTGGCTTAACACGCCCTCTAGAGTTTAGCCGGAAGACTGCTCGTATCCACGCTACTAGGATAGCTGGTCTAAGGTTGACTTACAACCAATCACCATAAGGGTCGTTTGGACTGATGCATAGTGATCACTAGAATAGTGAGCACTGCATATCAGGCCAACTTCTCACAGCACTCACATGTATGATTGCCGAGAATATCTGAGCAGCATATTTAGGTTATCTATACATCAGCCCTCCTATCTCATCCAGGCTTAAAAGCACTGTCGATAAGAATCTGCCCCACCAAGGTTTTTTGTGAAAGAAGTAAGTGCGGTAATTGATTAGATTAAGTTAGCAAGAGTTGCAGGCCCAATAATATCCGGGAAATGTTAATTAAGTCAAATAGCGTCAAGTGGGCAAAGGTGTTTTCCCTCCTGTTTAGCTGGATAGCTGCAACAGGCCACTATCATCCGTCATGGAGGGGGTCAATAGTGAAACCCATATTTAAAAAGGGGAACGGCTCGGACCCCTCACATTACAGACTGATCAGCCTTATGGACATCTCGGTAAAGGTGGTCTCAAAAATCCTGCTGAAACGGTCGGATGATTGGGCATATGAGCAGAAGATCATACCGATCGAGCAAGGAGGGTTCTGCGAGGGCCACTCCACCATAGACCACATTTTTGCTCTCTTGGCCATCATTCGGAAGGCCCTGGAAGTGAACCAAAGACTTTGTTTCTGTTTCATCTATTTCCAGACAGCCTTTGACACATTGACAGGGGTCTCCTAAGGAGGAAAACTGATACCTGGAAGCTTCCGATTTACCTCCTTAGCGCATTACAAGCACTGCATATGGACAACTGGGCACAGGTTGTGCTCAATAAATCTGGTAGATTATCACAAAAAATCCCAATTCAGAATGGCCATCGACAAGGATGTCATTTAGCCCCCGTACTCTTTAGTTTATTCTTGGCAGATCTTCCAGCAGCCATGGATCTATTGTATTAATTCTTCCCCAGAGTTGGGAATAAGCATATGTCTGATTTTCTATATGCCGATGATTTGGTTTTGCAGGACTACAACCCTATCGGTCTGCAAAGAAAATATGTCTCTCTCACAGCAAACAGAAATTGCTGAAAATTAATCTGGAGAAAACAAAGGTGATGATCTTTAGGGAAAAAGCAAATCATTTTAAATGGCACTTGAATGCTCGGGAGGTAGAAGTAGTAAATTTTTATAGATATCTAGGGTTATTCTTCAATAGGATCCTAAAATGAGTTATTCAGAAGGGGTGTATCATGCTGCAAGCGGGGTGTTTAGTTAAATTCAATTGGAAATATAGAGGCTTGTCTTTCAAACCCCTACTGAAGGGAAAATACCCCCTCTGGGGTTGTATGGTGCAGAGGTACTTGCCCTGGACCCCTCCTGTGATTGGGATCCAATGGTGAAGGCAGTCTTAGGAGACTCCTGTTGCTGCCACCAGAAACCATGGTTCAGGGAATAAGGAGAGAATTGAATCCTGATCTCCCTTCCCCAGCTTTGAGAGATTCCATGAGAAAGGTTGACGGTTTTCTGGACCTGGCATATTTGAGGACGAAGCCTTCCATCAGCTTCTCACTAAATACCCTTGGCCAGGACACAGTCTTACCAGACCATATACCTGACTCAAGACTATGGAATGAAATTCTAAAGGTGAGAGTCATATGTAACCAAATCTTCGCTTACCGGAAATGGTGCAATGTGGTTCGGAATGGTCATGGATTCTGTACATGATCCCTGAATGTAAAATGCTCCTTGTATCATGTACTTATGAATTGTGTTTTCTATATCACTGCCCATATCAAGTTTTTAAGACCCCTGTTTTTAAGTTATCAAACCTTTCTACGGTTGCAGGCGTCGAAGCTGGTGTTTGGTATGCGCTAGCTTGATGTGGCAGTAGGAATCGCACAGTTTATACTCGCTGTCAAGCAGAATTTAAAGGCTGGATTTGTATAGGGTGTGCTGCTTTGGGGGGCTAGTGGGTTTTAAGTTGATATTACAGTGTACGGGTGTTTTATTGTTTTAGAATGTTTTGAGGACGTCTGTACTAATAAACTTTGTTTTCCTGCTAAAAAAAATATATATATATGATTGTAGAACGAAAAGAATTTTCAACCTTAGGAAGTACACCCCTAATGAGAGTGTGAACTTTGTGGGCTTCACTAAAAACAAAGGAGAGCCATCACGTTCAAAGTTAAGTTTGAGCCACGTTGAAGTCTTTCAGGGATAGGCACAGAATTGTTATAAGGACTCAGAAGAAGTGTTTTTCAACCCTTGAGATTCTGAGTGTTGAACAGGTGAGTTCCTCAGGCTCCTTAGCTCCTGCTGTCAGACTAGTGTCAGACTAGGGAACCAAAACCAGCCCTGGAGAAAAAATGTTCTAATTAGCCTCACTTTGAACCGTGCAAGCTTGTGTTGTGAGTGAGACTGATGCTCTCTGGTGGGTTTGGGAAGGATGCTCCAGTCAAAGAACTTTTTCGATAAAATTGGTATACCCAGTGTGTAAGAAAGTGCATCATTATTTAGGGTGAGCAGTCGCCAACTTCAAGGAATAATCACACTAGCTTGTCAGGGTGAATCCCAAAAGTCACTAAATCAACCTGATTTCAAAACGCCCAAAAAATAAAACTTGCACTTCAATTTAGGAAAAACAGAAAACTGTAATCATAAAATGACAAAAATCTAATAATGGGAACAGTAGACTGAAATTGTAAAGATTTTAATCAAAAATAACCCCAAAAAGCACTAAGAGCAAATAATAATCTATGGTTGTGGTAGACTTCGACCTAGGCGCACTTTGAGGCTGACTGCGATGGATGCTGATGTCGGATACAATAAACGGGGCAGCTTGGTTAAAGATTTTACCTTTGGACTAGTCTGCAAAATGGAGGAAAAAGTCTTCCAGCGGGGCAATGCAGCAGGCTGTATTCAGCAAAGTTAATGTGAAGTCGGATCGCTGTCGGGCAAGGTCCCCCTGAAGCTGTTGCTTTATGCTGGAAAAGCTCTGTGAAGGGGAAATTTGAATGTCCTGCCCGCCAAGGTCCAATGTTTGCCTGGATGCTTCTCACTATGTTTACTAGTCAAGATTTTCTCCTTGGGACTTAGTTTTTGAAAAGGAAGTCATTGTCTTTCAGCAGGGAAGCAGGGCAGCAGGTAGTATCCAATGAGGGTTCCACAAGGCTGGATACCTTCTTGCCAAGGGCCTGTTGAAAAGGATTTGCTGTTGAGAAACTCCAAACTGGACAAACCTGTTTCTTCAGCCAAAACTTTGTAGGGTATGTGCTTGTTTCTACAGCTCTTCATTTAAGGCTCCCAGACCTCAGGAGAAACTCTGGGGACTTTAGGGTTTGATCCAGCATAGGCATTAAGCATGGTCCAGTGTAGGTCTAGTTAATATTGGGCAGCTGGGAATACTTGAAAAGTGTTTTTTTTATAAAAACTTTTTTGGTTCTCTGTAGTCGCAAAGGAGGCCTGCTCACTGACCCAGTCCAGTCCTTCAGGGTTCTCTCAGTTTACAACAAGCAGGGTTCAGTCCTCTTCTGATCTTCCACATGTCCAGAAATGTTATGAGGATGGTTCCTACAGGTGCCATATTCATGGTTGGCAATAGCCAGGGGGTGGTGTTGACTCTTGGCTCTTCCCTAACCAGTGGCTATACGTTCCAAGGGGTAACTTTACCCATTTTTTTCAGCAGTTCCTGTTGCCCTACTGCAAACAATCCCCAGTGCACATTACTTCTATAATTCAAGCTGGGGGAACCTTTCCTCCTTTGTGTAGAGAACTTGTGCCTACCCAGATGAGTGGATAGGGAAAAAGCAGTCCCCTTCCATGTCCACTCCAAATTAGTTTTATGGGAAGTACACTTCCTTCTGGGTTTGGATCCAGTCTGGCTAGTGAGGGCCTGGGAAACAAATGTTTACCTTCCCCCATGTCCCACTTTACCTCTACCAGTGGAAGGGAGGGCCTGACCATGGCACTTTACAAGACTGTACACGTTAATTAAGTTCCCGAGCCCACCCCAACTGTCATTCCTGCAAGAGGAAGAAACATCCTCCCTCTCCCCCCCCCCATACCCAGGCTATCGTCTCTACAGGGATATCTGTTTTAACAATTTATTTACAAGGAGACAGTAGTAGGCCAGCTGCCCCACACTAATGCAAATTAGCCTGACTGTATCTGAGGCAGAAAAAGTCTACCTTTCTAAAAGTTAATTTTCCATACATTTAATAGACTTTGGATGACTAGTCTTGCTGTTTTCTGTCAAATGTTCCGGATTAATGTGTATAAACGGTATTTTTACAATTCTCTGATTCAACTATAGCCCTGTCCGTGAAAATAGCTTTCGGAGACAAGCCACTGGAGAAACATGGGAACTTTAATTTTGTAAATGTTCCACTTTAAATATCAGGCACTTAAAAGCAGAGTTTCCTGTCTGTCCGAAATGGTCATTCCGACAGGTTTGACAGCAGGTTTTAAGGCTGCTGCAGACGGGCTACACATGGTAGACCTAAAGCCATATTTTATCAGCCCAGTCAATGGATGGCACAATAGGTGCTGAAGTCCACATGTGGTGACATTTTTACAAAATGTACGATGGAACTGTAGACTACTTCCTGTATACATTGTTAGTGTCTTACAGCAGAAGCCATAGGATGGACATCGCCACTATCAGATATGATAATAAGATATTTGGAGTCTATAAGTGTGATAATGATCACCTTTTTTGAGTTTTGGGGAATATCATGCAAATGTGGGTGCTTACTGCATCACAATCCACATTTTCTGGTAAATGCTGGGCACAAATGTAACGCATGATGCAAACTTCATCACGCCTGGTAACTACTGGGTGTGCTAAACTTTGCCCCACTTATAATTGCCATATCTGCACAAACACAAGTTTGTGTAGCGATCTCAATAAAAGTAGCAACTTATAATAAGACCCTAAGACTCCAACAAGCAGTTTTAATAGTGCTAGTGGCCCTATGAATGGTATTATGCCACAGATAATTTCTCTTCTCCTTCATTAAGGGCTCTCGCCTCCGGGTTCGTACCCATAATTTGACTCGCTGCCATATATCTAACAACTGTGTCTACAATACTATAACAGAAACTGACATGCTTCCTGACTACTTCCTTAATTAAACCTACTTAAGTAAGTTGAAGTTTTGCTAATCAATAACTAGATGGACCAAAGTACATTTTGACAGTAGAAGTATGTAAAATGATCGTCCAGACACAAACTCCCATTTTAAACACAGGGACATAAAAATAATGTTATTTTAAGTGGTGTATTATTTTTCAAGTAAAAAAGTAACTTTGCAGTACATTTATCCAGCTGTTTACATCATTGCTAATTTAAAAATGGGACAGTTATTGGACTATGGGTGTCAGGTGATATCAGTTGGGAGCCTTAAAGAGGCTACTTATCACTCAAACACAGACCTGCCAAACTCATGCTTAGGGTTGCCACTTTTCCCTGAGACAAATACGAGCCATGTTGTTCAGGCTTACCATCCTGCATAGGCCCGGACACAATTCTTTAATAGAACATTATACAAAATTGTCCTTATTCATTTTTAACATGGCCTTTCTGTCTTTATTTTAATTATTAGTCAGGGGTCGTTAAAGCAGCTGCAGTACACATTTTAAAAAGTTCTCGTAATACATTTAATGTTTAAAGTATGTGCTGATAGGGGGAATTTTACCGGCTTTAGGTGCTTTTCCTAATTTTTGTACTGGCCAGAACATTAAAATGACGGTATAAAACAAGCCAGGTGGCAAGCCTAGTAACACTATGCCACAACATGTTACACAATAATAGCTTCATTTACACTGTGAACCGGTGAGGAGCCAATGTCACTCAGTAGAACACAAGTTGAACAGGAAAGCCACGACCAAAGTTACTTTCAAGTCAATGACTGGAGGATCTGCACAGCCAATGTCAATTAGGGGCTATTTAATCGCCCTACAATATTGGCAGCCGACAAAGAAGCTTTTGATTATGCTATTTTTTTTATTTTTTGGGGGAGAGAGCGGTACAAGTGCCGTACAGTTAGAGTTCAACACAAAGCCCTGCCCCCTCTAAGGCCATACCCCTCATCAGGTTTGGATTGGGATTAGAAATGGGTCCGGGCACACAAAAAAAAAAAGTCCCACATTTGCATATTGCCTTTCTGCAAAACACTGCTTCTACGAACTTTTATATACACCTGAAAACAAGTGAGGCCACTTCTGCTCAGGCCCCCTGCCCCCGCTCAGCAGGCACACATTAATTGGCCGGCTCAGCGAGAGAAAGGGAGTGACACCTCTGTTCGTTGATAAAAGGGAAGTAATGGGCGCCCATATGACTCCAGAAAGGCCACTCAGGGCCCCACTGGGCCGCTGGCGACATCGAAACACACCAGACACAGCCCAAATCGCCCTCCCCCAGGCTGCCAAAAATGCAGCCCACAGCTGGAACTTCGATACCGGCCCCTCGGCCATTGCCAGAGTGCCCGCCTTACCAATCCAACCCTGCCTCTCATCACATGGTGAAATGATTTTAAAAGTTGGCAGGTCTGCAAAAGTAGAATTTAATAATACATACTAAGCAGGCATGTAACGGAAAGGTTCATATGACAGTTTGCTATTGCAACATTATTAAACCATATCGATGACTTAAAAATGGTCATGGCTGTTTCGGTCTAGGTTGGGTGGGTCCTTTTTTTTGGTTTCAAGCCTTTTGAAGACGTTTCTCTTGTCAGTCGTTCCTGGTACCGTTTTTCAAAGTAAGCCAGGTCTGCCTCCTCGGTGCAGTGGTTACGCCTGAGACTGGTTGAGAAGTACTATTAGAGTCATCTGCTAGCCGTGGACCATGTGCTTTTACAACTGGGTGGTCCGATCTACTTCCTGAAGATTCCAAGTAGGCAAGAGCCTCGGCCCCTTTTTCGCTCTTATGCAATCAGGCCTCCCATTGCAGCATACGGGACATCTTCCCCCACTGGCTTCCCTAGTGCCAGCCGCTCCTCTTTAGTTTCCACTACAGTCTTGCGCAAATAGACTGGTTTGTCACAACCGCAAGTGAAGAAACTATGAAAACCTGGGCACCTGGTACATTTCTTGCACCGGTGGCCATTTGCTTCGCTGTGATCATTGGCGAAGTGTTTGCACTTGCAACGTATGGGGGAGGTACCATTTAGAGGCACATACAGGTACCCTCTGCACTGGCAATGCCCCGCTCTGCACGGTAAACAAATGGGTCGCTATATTGGCAGCTCTTCAAAGTCCGTCTTGTGCTGCTTGTATCTGTGGGTACAAAAGCACGGGGTTTCTGGGCCCACCAGCTTACAGTCCATGCCAGTGGGCGACCTCCAGCTCACATACCGCCTGTTCCGCAGCCTGATGGGGATCACTCTCTTCTTGTACTCCTCGTACTCCTGTGGTGTGAAAGGTTTGCCTTGTTCGTCGTTGCCTACAATTCTCCGGTACTCCTCATATTCCTGCGCCGCCTTAGACTCAGCTACTAACTGAACCTCTGCACTAGACCGGGACCGGGCGCTTTGGATGATCAGTTCGGCCTCCATGGCACCCCCCTGGTCTGTCTTGAGCCGCTTTGTTTTACAGACGCGGCGGCCCGCTCGTCAACGCTGCTCTTACTTCATATTTCTCATCGCGCAATGAACCACTCCACGCATCAGTTTTGCGTAAAAGGCCATTTATTAGGACAGGCATGACAGATTCAAAACATAACATTATCAACTTATCAAACTTTAACAATCCCCCCAACATTCTGCCTTTCAACCGTCATCCACTCACGTGCTCCACCATCCATTCCCAAATCACACCACAACCTCTTTGCATCCCATTCACTTCCCCTTTCCACTTCCCGACTCCTCGGTCATTTCTGTCCATCGCACTCCCGTCTACCACTCTCTCCCATCCTGCGCCTGTAACCCCCTCCCTGTAAGGGTGATTCTGCCCGTCATGGACTCCCCACCCCTCCCGGTTCCCGGAACGTCTCCTGCCTGCCATCCTGTCCTAAACTGGCACGTTGCCCAACACGGCAACCAGAACAACACCGCACCCAAAAAACCCTTATCCTTGTAGGGCGGGCGGGTGGCAAAACCTAACTTCTCCCTGAGGCACCGGGGACAGGAAAGGAAGTTGTTCGTTTCCTGTCCCCCCCTAAGTAGCCTCCTATCTAACCCCTCCCACCCCTGACCTAACCCCTTACCTCACTTCCGCCCGCCGTGTCCTCGCGCGAATACCCCGGGGGAAGACTAGTCTGTCGACCTGCATTCCCCCGGGGGCCGCATCGCGCAATGAACCACTCCACGCATCAGTTTTGCGTAAAAGGCCATTTATTAGGACAGGCATGACAGATTCAAAACATAACATTATCAACTTATCAAACTTTAACAATCCCCCCAACATTCTGCCTTTCAACCGTCATCCACTCACGTGCTCCACCATCCATTCCCAAATCACACCACAACCTCTTTGCATCCCATTCACTTCCCCTTTCCACTTCCCGACTCCTCGGTCATTTCTGTCCATCGCACTCCCGTCTACCACTCTCTCCCATCCTGCGCCTGTAACCCCCTCCCTGTAAGGGTGATTCTGCCCGTCATGGACTCCCCACCCCTCCCGGTTCCCGCCACCCAGGGAACCCCCGGAGGGCGGTTACCTGCCCCACCAAGCATGCACCTTTCGAACTCAGACTCTCCCACACCAGATTGACTCGTTCCACAGACAACTAATCAAGTCCCGCAGCTCCATAAGGTAGAATGCATTTCCCATGTGAGAAAGGTGCACGCCGTCGTCCCTGAAAAGAAGAGGTTGTTCCAGCTGGAGCCCGTCATGAGCCAGCACTTTAATCCCCCGATCTGCGCAAAAGAGTCTCATAGCCCTATTCAGTTTCCTGCGGGCCCTTTCCACAGCCGCAGGCTTAAGTGCACCCCTCCAAATCCTCCTTGGCACAAACGCAGTCCACACAATGCAGGCGCCAGCCAGATTGTTCTTCATTACCTCCAAGTCCCTCTGCATCAAGTACGTCAATGACACCCCCGATTGTCTCACCAAATCATTTTCCCCCAGGTGAATGATGATCAAATCCGGGCAGCCCAGCTGCGACACTTTCTTTGTCAGCCATGGCAACAGTTCACCCCATCTCATTCCGCTCTTACCCCACCAATGAACTTCATGATGGCTGCTCCTCAGGCCCAGGCTACGACCGTACACCTGCCTGGCAGCATACCTCGAAGCCCAATGCACAAACGAGTGTCCCACGATCCAAGTGACCGTCTTGGCCCCTGGCCCCCGAACGCAACCTACGAAGAAAAAGATATTAGTACCAAGGCAGACAAGAAACTACGCCAAGCAGCGTCGCCATCCAAGCGTTGCGCTCCCGCCCTCACTTGCGCACGTAGCGTTCGCAGCACCGTGACCTCCAGCGACCAATCCTCCTGATCTCCTCCCATGACCAACCCAAACCCGCCGCCGCAGTAGCCGCCCCAATTCGAAAGGAATGCGTGCCAAACCGAGCCGGGTCCCTACCCAGCCTCCGCAAAGCCATCCGCAGCACAGCCAACAACTGACTCGACGTCAAACGCTTCTGTGACACATGCACAAAGATCTCCCCCTCTGTCCGCTGCACTTTCTGCCGAAAACACAGCCATTCCCTCACCGGACACACACCTGCACACCCACTCACCGACAACCACACCCATTTACCCCGACCCAGCTGGTCAGTCTTGGACCGCCCCAACCAAATGCCCAGATGAAGCCCGTCTACCCGCACATCAGCAAACAGCCTACCCGGAGCCCCCCGCGCCCCCAGCAGCTCAGACACCCGAAATGCCCCAAAAAACATCCAGATCATGCATAGGCGAAAAAGCGCTACCTCCCCCCGTCATAGCAACAAAAAACCAATTCCTGCAAAATCAACTTCAACAGGTCAAACGTGACCGCCTCCCTGGGCAACTCCCCGCCCCCCAACTCAGCCCGCACCCGCCCCCAGCCCTTCAACATTCGGCTCAGCAAATCCGAACTAGCCGGATCAAAACCCAAGTACAACATGCAGTAAAACGACACACCCGCCAACTTGCCAGCAATCGTTGTCTGTGACAGTCCCTTATCCATGCAGTCCAGCACAAAGCGCACAACCCGCCTTTCGCACTCGTCTGCAAACCCAGCACCCCCGCTCCCAGACCCACAAACTTCCCAAACTCATTCCAAGCCAACCTGTACGCCCACCTGGTAGACTCCGCAAGCGACCGTTCCACCAAACCCACCACTCTCACTCCCCCCACGCCCAGATACCCTCCGGCACCTTGGTCTTGCAAGCCTCCGCTCCCGGCGCCAACTCTCTGAAGCGCAGCCACTGCGAACGAGATAACGCATCCGCAATTTCGTTACTCGCGCCAGGCACATGTTGCGCGCGAAACAGCACATTGTAACGCAGACATAGCAGCATGCAACTTCGCAGCAAGCGCAGCACCCTCAGATCTCTCGCTTTCTGATTGTTGACCAAGTCCACCACCGTCATATTGTCCACGTGAAACAACACAGACCTGTTCATGAATTCCGGGCCCCACACCAGCAACGCCACCAACAAGGGAAAGAACTCCAAGAAAGCAATGCTCCTACCCTGACGCAGCCAATGATCCGGCCACCTTTCTGCGCACCAGCGACCGTCCCAGAAAATTCCAAAACCAGCCGCCCCCGCTGCATCCGAGTAGAGCTGAACCTGCCACACCATCCTCTCACTCACAAAATCCAGCGACACGCCATTGAACTCCTCGAGAAAGACCAGCCACACCAGCGTGATCCTGACCCTGTGATGTGGGAGGGCCACGCCCGACATGGCCATGCCTCCCCGCCTACAGAAAGTCCTCCCCGCCCTCACCACCCTACAGGCAAAGTTCAACAAACCCAGCAAGCGCTGCACAGATCTCAAATCCAGCTTCTGCACCGCAATCGCACTCCTCAAAGCTTCCTGCATCTCAGCCACCTTCACCGCCGGCAAGCGCGCCCGCCAGGCCACCGAATCCAATTCAATTCCGAGGAACGTCAGACAACAACTGGGCCCCGCAGTCTTCTCCGGCGCCAAAGGCACCCCAAAATCCTCAGCCAACAACTGAAACTGCCGCAGAGCCTGACCACAGTCACCCGAACGTCCAGAACCCACAAACAGAAAATCATCAAGATAGTGGGACACCAGCCGGTGCCCACTGCGGTCCACAAAGGCCCACTGCAAAAAAGAGCTGAAAGTCTCGAAGAGCGCGCAGGAAATCGCACAGCCCATTGGCAGCACCATGTCCACAAAAATGGCCCCATCAAACTGCATACCCAGGAGAGAGAAGTCCGCCGGATGAATGGGAAGAAGCCGAAAGGCCGACTTGATGTCACACTTGGCCATCTCCGCCCCCCTCCCACACGACCGCACCAACCCAATGGCATCATCCACCGAAGCGTACAACACCCTCGAGTCCTCCTCAGCAATGAAATCATTCACCGACCCGCCTTCTGGCCAGGACAAATGATGGATCAACCGATACTCCCCCTGCTCCTTCTTGGGCACCACCCCCAACGGTGACACGATGAGATCCGCCAAGGGCCACTCCGAGAATGGACCCGCAATCCTGCCCTCCGACACCTCCTTCTCCAATTTACACGCCACTACCCCCGGCAGCTCTTTAGCAGACCGCAAGTTCTCAGCCCAACGCCTCTCCCTGGGCCCCTGATAGCCAATCCGAAATCCTTCCACAAATCCCCAGTACAATCGCAACGCTGCCTCCTTATCAGGGTACCGGGAGAGCCATGGACCCATGGCCTCCACCTTAACCGGAGTACGGGCCCTTCGGCCCAGGCTGCCCCCTACCCTTGGCAAATTTCCACTGTTCTGACGGCGAAGCCAGGGTGAGGCACTGCGTGACCGGGTGGCGTCCCCCACACTTAGAACACTCATGCTTGAATTTACAGGAAGGGCGGTTGCAGAAACCTCTGTTAAACCCCCAGCACGCACCTGAAGCGACCGGCTTGTATTGCTGACCCGCTGAACCGGACCACACGGGCTGGCCCCCCTGACCACTTGGGGTACCATGGCTACCCGCCCCAGATTGGGCGGGACGCTGCTGAAAAGACCGATACGTGACCGGAAGACCGCTGGCCGTATGAGTAGACGCCGCCGCCTGCGTCGAGGACATCCACTGGAGCCAAAGCTCCTGATCCACATCCCCCCACGGCTTATCCGGGTTAACATTGACCCGAGCCCTGAACTCCTTGTCATAGCTCAACCAAGCGAAGCCCCCAAAATGCATCTGTGCCTTCCGTATCCCGTCCATGTATTTAAACAAAGCGATAGCCCGATCCAGATGCTTTTCGCAATAGATACTCGCATAAATCAGAAAGGCAGAAGTCCAATTCTCCATAGTAACCGGCACCCTCGGCCGCCTAGTCAGCTCCCATTCCTCCTCCTTAGACCCCTCCTTCGCCTGAACCTCCCTGTGCAACAGCTTGAACACATCCACATACTCATGCCTCCAAATCCTCGCCCTCGTCGTCTCCGACAAATGAGACCCCAGGGGCACACCCAGCCCCATGTACGGCAACTTCTTCCTCAGTTTCTCCACCCCACTCACACCCTCCTCCTTCCCCTCCAGATCGTCCACCTTGTCCGTCTGCGCGCCGGCCGTCGCGACCTGCTTGCCCCCAACAGCCTTCGCCGGCTCCCCACCACCTTGGGCTCCAGCCCGCACAGACCCATCCCCCACCCCCACCGACCGGCAGGGCTTCTTCCTCCCCCCGCTCCCCTCATCCAGCCAGGCGTCCCACCAGGAGCCCTCACCTGATAACGTTGCAGGAGCCTCCCGCTCCTGTCGCCGTGCGTCCGCCGGCCTCGACATCCTGCTGTTGGCCCGACCGGCGCCATCTCGTGCCTCCTGAGAAGCACCAACCTTGGTAGCTGCCCCCTTAGCCCTGCACACGCGCCCAGGCTCACGCAACTCACCCTCTTCCAACTCATTCTCCTCATCCTCGTAATCCAACCATTCATCCTGGACATCCAGCGGTACCGCCTCAGTCACAACTCGTTTAGCACCCTTCCCTTTCACACCAGGCGTAAATTCACACTCCAACATGGTCGGTGCCCGCTCCCTCGGTGGAGGGCAGGCCGCCGCGGACCCCCCTGCATCTTCGTCCCGGCGTTTGGAGGCCGTTTTGCGCCCCGCAAGCCCACCCCGGCCTCTGCCAGCTGTCCCTGCTGGCTTGACCCCCCCCCCCCCCCCCGAGCCGTATGCGCTCGGGGAGGCCCCGGTGCCACCAGGTCTCTGATCCGTCAAGGCAGTCCCTGCAGTCTCCCCCCAGACCCACTGGCCGTGCGCCCCAGGGGCCCCCCTACAACGGCCGACGCCCTGCCACACCCTGATGCCTGGGCCCCATCGCCCACGGGCACCCCAACCATCTTCACCTCCCTGGCGGCACACAGGCGCTGCCACTCCCTCTCATACTCCTCAATGACCCGCCGCTGGTCCCTCGCCCTCTCCTCCTCGGTCATCCGGGCCCACCGGTCAAACATGGATGTCTGCCCCGGCCCCCCCCTTCCTCTCCCGGGCAAGGGTGCCACAGCACCACCCGCCCCGTGCCCCGCCCCACCCCGCTGCTGTACCTTGGCGGGGCCCTTGCCCTTGGAACCCTGGGACTTCCCCACCCCCTTCCGCCCCTTGGACAGGTCAACCGGCTGCTCAACATCCGAGAAACTGGCCTCCCCCCCAGACTCCTCACCCGACAGCAAGAGGGCAAATTCGCCCCCAGCCGCCACCTCCCACTCATCAGGGTCCTCCCCCCCACTGCCAGCACTGCTCCCCCCGTACCCCGCCGTCTGGCACATACTCCCAGACAGTCTGGCCTGGGACGCCTGTAGGACCTGCCCTTGCACATCCACCTCCAACTCGGGGCCCTCCGCCTCCCCACACCCCTCCTGGACCACTTCCCCTGTAGCCCCCGCCCCAGCCGGGAGAACCAAACTGCTCCCCCCCGCCTTTGGAGGCTCCTGAACCTTTCTGGCCTTCCCCTTCCTGGGCCCCCCATCCCTCGACCCAGCAGGCTCATCCTTACAGGCAGCCACCACAGCTGCCACCCCCGCCGACGCAGCCCTGGGCGGGCGGGTCATGCCCACCCAAGCCTGGTCCAGCACCCCTGGCTGGAGGAGATCTGCCCTCCCAGCCCTGCCAAGAACCAGTAAAGCAGCCCTAACTGCCTCAGCATCAGGGACAGCCATGGGGAAAAACCGGCCAAAAAACACCCTCCGCGAGAAGCGTGAGGATCGGTAACCCGCTCGAAACGTCCGCGAGATGCGCGACGTTTGGCACCCTCCGTGTGCCGCCCGGAGCACCCGCTCCGAAATGAATAAAATTAAACTAAATCACACTCCGCCTAAATGCGCCGTGAAAACTAGCCTACTCGTCGCCCTGGGACACCAAGGCAACGAACCCGACACGAAATCACTCGCCGCCTGACTAATTAACACTCCGCCTAGCAAAACCTAACTTCTCCCTGAGGCACCGGGGACAGGAAAGGAAGTTGTTCGTTTCCTGTCCCCCCCTAAGTAGCCTCCTATCTAACCTTTCCCACCCCTGACCTAACCCCTTACCTCACTTCCGCCCGCCGTGTCCTCGCGCGAATACCCCGGGGGAAGACTAGTCTGTCGACCTGCATTCCCCCGGGGGCCGCAGTGTCCTCCATGCCCCCTCGTCTCCTTTCCTTCCCCGCTCGGACTGGGCCTTCCCACCTCCCCCTTGCGGCCTCTCTCATCCATTAGAGAACTGGAGGAATGTCGGGTCCTCCTAAGTGCGGTGGGTGCTGAGGCTGTTGTCCTGGTAACGGAGAAGTAGGTAGCAGCGTTTCCAGCATGGCTTCTTCCGGTCGCACAAAGATGACGTCACAATTCACCTGTAAAATGCATCACGCGGCTCGTGTCCTGCTGTAGTGCGCGTAGAAGGCTTGAAAATACTTCTCAATCGATGGGCAGGAGTCTCAAATGTAACCAGTTTGGGAATACTCAGTCTTTGCAGGGGTTTCAAGCATGAGGATTTTGTTAGAAAAAAAAATCAGCATTCTGTGGACAAAAAGTTCTCAAATTGCACAACAGGGTATAAGGTCATATTTACGCCCAGACATAACAAAGGTTGTCACATCAAACATGCGATTTCTTGACAAAACATGGTCACGTATCAGTCAACCTGGTGACTCTCCAAAGAGAGAAATGTCCTAATGTTGAAAAAGGTGAGCTAAATCTGTGCACGTCGCGTCTCCTTAAAAGGGAAACCTTGTATGCTACTTATATTAATATCTTGTATTTAGTATTTGTTAAAAAGGGGGTTCTTATCAGTTCCCATGCCAAAATAATGTGTTAATTGCAGTTACCTAGCAGACAACAGGGTCATGATTTGAATGATGCAGCTGGTGCACCGGGGAACAACAGTTGTGAGAAATTCTTTAAACACAAAATATTGTTATATCTGACTATTAAACAGGCAGCCACAATTGCAGTTGCCTAACTTTTAAAAGGGACCTGATTTGGATGGTGCAGCATGCGCAGTGGCACCGGAGCCAAAAGCTCTATGGACCCCACTAAACCCAGATGATTGCTAAAAATTCAAACTAAACAGGCAGTCACAAGTGCAGTTACCGTGCAGACAACCAGGACATGATTTGAATGGTGCAGCAGGTGCAGTGGCACTGGGCCTAAAAGTTGTCAGGACTCGTCTAAACACCTAATATTCCTATCTTTTACTATTAGACAGGCAGTCACAATTGCAGTTACCGTGCAGTTGAAAGGTGCTTGATTTAAATGGTGCAGAAGGTGCTGTGGCACCGGGACCAACAGTTGTCATAACTCCACAAAACACCAAATATTGCTACATTTTACTACTATACAGCCAGTCACAAGTGCAGTTATCTTGCAAGCAACAGGGTCATTATTTGAATGGTGCAGCAGGTGTAGTGGTACCGGGCCCAAAGTTATGAGAACCCCTCTAAACACCTAATATTGCTATATGTTACAACTAAACAGGCAGTCACATGTGCAGTTATCTAGCAAGCGCTAGGGTCATGAGTTCAACAGTGCAGCCGGTGCAGTGGCACCAGGACCAAAAGCCCCAGGCACCCCACTAAACACAGATTATTGTTATATTTTATTACTAAACAGGCAACCACTTGTGCAGTTACCTTGCAGACAACAGGGTCATGATTTGAATGGTGCGGCAGGTGCAGTAGCACCAGGCCAAAAAGTTGTCAGAACACCTCTAATAATATATTATTGCTATATTTCACTACTGAACAGACATTCATAATTGCAGTTACCTTGTAGTTAAAAGGAACTTGATTTGAATGGTGCAGCAGGTGTAGTGGCACTGGGGCCAAATGCTCTAAGGACCCCGATAATCCCAGTTTATTGCTAAATTTTACTACTAAACAAGACAGTCCCAAGTACATTTATCTAGAAGGCAATAGGGTAATGATTTAAATGGTGCCGTAGGTGCAGTAGCACCTGGAAAAAAAGCTCTAGGCAGCCCACAAAACACCTAATATTGCTATATTTTACTACTAAACAGGCGGTCACAAGCGCAGTTACCTTGTAGATAACAGTGTCATGATTTGAAAAGTGCAGTGGGACCAGGCCCATAATTTGCTAACCTTCTCGAAACACCTAATGCTGCTATATTTTACTACTATACAGGCAAACACAATTGCAGTTATCTTGCAGTTAAAAGGGGCTTGATTTGAATGGTGCAGCAGGTGCTGTGGCACCGGGGCTAAAATCTCTAGGGACCCCACTAAACGCAGAATATTGCTAAACGTTATTACTAAACAGGCAGTCACAAGTGCAGTTATCTAGAAGGCATAAGCGCCATGATTTGAATGGTGCTGCAGGTGCAGTGGCACCAGGGCCAAAAGTTGTCAGAACTCCTCTAGACACCAAATATTTCTATATTTAACTACTAAATAAGCAGTCACAAGTGTAGTTACCTTGCAGGCACTAGGTTCATGATTTAAATGGTGCAGCAGGTGCAGTGACACCAGGGCCCAAAGCTCTAGGAACCTCTCTAAACACCAAATATAGCAATATTTTACTACCAAACAGGCAGTCACAAGTGCTGTTACCTTACAGACAATATGGTCACAATTTGAATGGTGCAGCAGGTGCAGTGGCACCAGGGTCAAACATTGTCATAACTCCTCTACACACCAAATATTGCTATATTTTACTTCTAAATAGGCAATCACAAATGCAGTTAGCTTGCAGGCATTAGGGGCATTGTTTGAATGGTGCAGCAGGTGCAGTAGCACTGGGCCTAAAAGTTGTCAGAACTCCTCTAAACAGATAATATTGCTACTACATCAAATAATTCTATTATTTCCTTCTTTCATTTTTCAAAATTGTAATATTACTTACCTGCACTATACCACTAGTAACAGCACAATATATTGCCTTTTTGTACAGAAACAAGTACTCGGCAAGCTACAACTTACAACAAAAAACAGCTTATTATTAATCACATAGGAGAAACCTGATGCATTGACCAATACGTGTACTGTTTGTAGAGATGGAAACATCAGCTGTTCACTATCAATACCCAACATGGAAACGTCAGAAGGTTAAAAGACTGATTAAACCCTATTTGGATTCCATCTAAAGACCTTTCAGGCTGCACGTATATCTAAGCAACAGATACCAAACTTACTGTGCTATCTTACCCTATTTTAGGCAAACTTTTTCTCAATTATTTTACAATGCCCCCTTATCCTCCCACTCACAACATATAAAACAAGAAAATTAAAATATCCCTTTCAGTTATTACCAACGTGGCAATCTGGGGGACCCTCCTTTCATTAAGTAAGTGAATAGTGGTGATTTATTTGGTGACATAAAGGGCTAAAAGAATAGTCAGCATAGTAAAAAAAAAAAGAACGACACACTGTATTGAGATCAATGATTAGGATAGCATACACCAGCAGCAGTTTTCCTGTTTGGACTCCAATCCCCCAAAGGGTAAAATGATGAGAAGCGACTTGAAAACCCCAAGATTCTCCTCTAACTAGACAACGCTTGAAGGCATGAGCTGCTTTCCAATCAATGTCCCTCTCTGCAGGACATACTTCTTACTATGACTGCAGAACACCTTTAGGCTTGTGATTTGTGTCTTGCTTTTGCAGAAGTATATTACCAAGCTTTTCTGCCTTCCCAATGCTTTGCTAAGTCAACGGGGCACTGTTTTTATAATTCTTTGTTGCTGAGTTGTTTCACCTATCAAGCTGGCATCGAATCAATGGAAACTTTAACGAGGGCTCCCCCCAAGGAAATATATTTTGCAATGCAGCTTGGAATTGTTTTCTTTGTTCAAAATAAAAAATGCTAATGCTGGGTTATAATTGTGGGTCAATATCAGACCCCATGCAATTCTTGTATGTTTGGGAAGAAGTCACCCTAATATTGACAGATTTTACCATGCACTTTGCATGCAGCAAAATATTGGCTTTCAGTGTCTAGAACAGTTAATTTTTTTCTCACTGCTGCTATTGGATATAGGCAGAGCATCCACCATTGCGTGGACCTAGAAAGGGAAAGTAAGTGAAAAAAACAATAGGGGGGTTGCAATATCTTGTATTAGATTAACCATAAAGAAGAACATATTCTAATTTAATGCCATTATGCTAAAAATAAGGTATCAACCATAACCCTAGGCCCCACTTTAAACCTTTCGCTTACCCTAACCCTTCGCCTAATTTGTATCTGCCTTTCAGTGACCCTAATATTAACCCCGACATAAACACTACTACAAATACTGGTCCATACCTTAGTCTCATCATTACCCTAATCTTGTATATAAAGTTTTTAAAAAACATTATTTTTTGATATTTTACAGTTCTATCCAAGTCACCTATGAATGTGCTTACCTTACAATACTCATATGAAATGATCACAGCGGAACGAGTATTACAAGCAACATATGTAGACATGATGCAAGGCTTACGATGCTCACTCCACGTTCTGATGCTACTTACCTTCACTTATCCACGATAGGCCAGTGTCACCCTGTAGTGCAATACCGTGGGAATATAAACAGATAGGCCTGCTGTGTTTTGCAGCGTGTTCCAGGTCAGCAATGTGTATTCCGTTTTTAGGTCTCGTTCGAGACCTATTGCTGTGGAGTCGGGCGTCAAGGGAGCTAGACTGGGGTACGAGCGCGGATTGCACTTCGTGAACGCGCATGCCCAGCCTCCCGGAGCCGTGCACATCTCCAGAAGCACATCTCCAGATTGCCAGGGTCAGCCATGCCTCTCCAGTCGCACGTGCGCACACACACACACACACTGCATACACACACGCTCACACACAGGTGCCAAGCCCCCCAAGCCCCACTTACCGCCTCAGTCGCCTCTCTTGACTTCTGCTGCCACCGCTCCTCTGGGCCATCCACTCTGTGGGCGCGGGCTTCTCGCAAAGACGGAAGTCCAGCCCCACGACTGCTGTGAGCGTGCACATCTCGAGACCGGAAGTTCGGGAGAGTGCACGCTCACGGCTTGTATTAAATATAGTATTAGGACTATTCCTCTATAACAGTGCCAGTAACAACGCTAACTTGTAGAAACGTAATTAGCTTATTTTTCTTATTCGTTTTGGTAATTTGAAATAAATATGACACGTAGAAATGTTACCGCAGCAAGTCGTTGAACCAGCGTTAAACTAATATGCAAGGAAGAGGACCTGCGTGCGGTACGAGCAGGGGAGAAATATTATCTGGCTGGAAATGTTTGTATGTTTCTGCAGCTCGGTATGAGTCATGGCACCACACCTTTTTTTGGTGCCTACGGACAAGACGCAATGTTTACAATGTTCTCGACGCAATGTTTACAATGTTCTCGACGCAATGTTTACAATGTTCTCTATGCAGGGCTTGCTGTCTGCACCGTTTTCAGCGTCGTGCTATGCTGTGGTGGGTTTTGTTTGCAAATTTGTATTATGGCGTGCTATGTTGGAATAAAGCGCTATGTCGTATGTTGTGTAATGGTTTGCTGCCCAATGTTATGCGGTTACGTTCTTCTACACAATACTAACCGCAGCTGTAAGAGGCTATCGTGTTAAATTGCCTTGCCCTATGTTATAAATTAGGCACAGCGGGGATGCAATGGCGCCATGATTTATAGCTCCTGTACTGGACCAGGTCCGAGAACAAAGTGTATAGCACTGTGCATGAATTACTCTTTAATAATGCTGTGCTGGACAGGCTGCCCTCTGGTGCGTGGGTATTGTCAGGGCGTGCTTTGGAACGTAACTGTTCTTGGCTGGGGCCTTTGTGCGCCATCGTAGATATCAATAGTTCACCAGATGGAGTGGCACCGGGTGCCCAGGGACGAGGGGCCCGGTGTGATCATGAAGAATTTCGGGGCCACGGGCAAACCCGGTTTGAGGGGCCCTGTTTGGGAAAAAATACAATTACCAATTTCCAATTAATGCAAGCACATTTTATGTAAAAGATACTAAATTATCTTAAAATGTGCACACAAAAAAAGAACCTCACGATGACACTGGGTAGGGCGAGAGACCTAGGCAGAAGTGAAGGCAGGCAGCTAGTGAGACCCAGATGCACATTGTACCACGGGAAATGTGTAGCTGTTTCTTACAGGCTTGCTGTGGTTTAGTTGGAGGCAATGACGCACCAGGTTCATTCAATTGGTAAACTAAGGAGTTTCCTGACATGCTTTGTCAGTATGTCGCGCGCCGTTTGTAAAAGACCAGACCTTTTTGTAGGACATGTTTTAGTGATCAGTCATTGTCGGAAATGCCTTAGTTTACACCCCGATTCAAACAGATTTATCGACTTGGCAGCTCTGCTTACACGGGGACAGATTTCTCTGCAGAACAATTACTGCATAACTTATGTTTCTGAAGAAAACTGTTGCTATGTGAGGGTTCTACCATCAAAGGTTTGGGGAGATCAATGAGTGTACCTTTGAAAGATTATAGGGTAGGTTCACAGCCAGCCACATGTCAGATTCTGCAAAGCGGTCGTGACTCTGTCCCAGCGATGCAGATACATTGTTGGCTAAACAGTGCATTCAACCCTAGTGTGTCTCAGTCGAAAAGGGTTGCCACATGTCCAGTATTTTTATGGCAGTGAAATCCAGTATTTTTCTCTCTTGAAAATAAACGTAAAACAGGAAATACATTAACAATTCACTTATAATTATTGGAGAGCTGTGCAAATTATTTCTAAGTGATTATTCAGGCAGAAACACCGAGGATAATGTGCTGCATGGCTAAATACTTTAAAGTTTCCTAAAGGCGAGACCGTTGCATTGTAAATGCTTGTTATATCTTAGTTAACCGACAAGGCCTACACCGACAAATGATTGTCTGAAGTGGAGCTGGATCTGCATTACTTTTTTGGCATGTAGAGTGGGGGTGAAACCAATAATGTGGAAAGTGAGCTTGCATGCATAAGTAATATAATTCCAGATTAGGTGCCGCAAAACCACCTTAATGATTAGGAAGTGATAGTACATGCCACTTAAGCATGGTTGCTTGCCCGCCCATGCCAATCTAACTATTAAGGATCACTTGGTGTGAAAGAATGAGATGGTATGTGGGATAGGGATCTAAACAAATTAATATAGCAATTTTGATAACACAACCATCTTCATTAGCACAATGCATCCTGTCATTGATAATGGGAGGGAAACAGTCGGAACACCGCGGCCTCAGCCACGCGTGTTCCGACATCGCAAGAGTTACCACGCTTGCTGTAACCAGGCATATGCCTTAACCAGGCATATGCGTGGTTAATGCATATGCGCGGTCTAGTTGCTGGCCACAGCTCGGCGGAAGAGCAGGAAGAAGAAAGATCAGGATGAGGAGGTGAGGTAAGTGGGGTGTTGGGGGGTGGGGTAGTTTGTAGGGGTTTGGGTAGTTTTCAGGGCTTGGAGGGGTCTGGAGTTTTAGGGCTCAGGCAGGGGAAGGGGTGGGGATAGTTTTGGGGGCTGGAAAGGTCAGGTTAGTTTTCAAGGCTGGGGGTCGGGAGTTTAGGGCTAAGGGCAGGGGATGGGGTAGTTTGTTTAGGTTGGGGTAGTTTTGGGGGCTCGGGGATCAGGGTAGTTTTCAAGACTGGGGTGGGAGTTCTTTCGGGCTTAGGACAGGGGACGGGTAAGGGGCAGTTTACAGGTTAAGGGAGCAGTTGGGCTGGGAAAAGGGATAGGTGGGGGTAGATTTTAAGGGGTGGGGGCTGGTAGTTTTAGTTTTCATGGAGGGCGCTGTGGGCAAAGTCGTTTTTAGGGGCTGGGGGGTCGAGTATTAAGGTTCAGGATAGGGGGCCGGGGAAGTCTGTAGGGCTGGGGGGGGGAATAGACCACAGGATGACCGAATCCTAGGGCTCAGAGCAGAGGGGCAGGAGTGTGATCTTTATCACATGTCCCTTTACCAATCATGTTGTTACCATGAAATTGCGTGGTAAAGGCATGCGTAGTAAAGGCATGCATGGTAAAGATGCGGTTGTGGTTTAGACAGCGTGTTTCAGGCATGCGATGTTGAAGCATGCGTTGTTCCATCACACAACCATAATGGGAGCTTGACCCATTTGTCAACTTTGTCTTCAGGCTTGGATGATAATTAGAGATTTTAATGTAGGCAACCCATATTCATAAACATTTCACAGAGTTCTTGCACTGCAAAGGGGGAGATCTGGTGTGAACCCTTTTTTGGGACTTGGGGGTAAGGGGAAAATAACTCAGCTATTCCAATTAATTGTGATAATTAGCAACCCATCAAATGTAATTAGTTCCCAGAGGATAGTGAATAAATTATTGGTTGTCTGAATTAAAGCGCCATATTGCCTGCATATAGTGAAGTTAGGAGATTATGTGTCAAGTATTTTAGGATGAAGATTGAGTGGTATTGGGCCATCACTGTCAAATAAGAGGGGGACCAGGAGCTAGTTGATGACCCAGGGCCGTGCTCCAAATTAACCATGAAGTCAACAAAGTGGGGGCACTGCTCCAAGGGGGAAACAATCATCACAGCGCAACTTTTACAACGCACTACCATCACAGCGCAACTTTTACAACGCAGGATCCATTACAATGAATGCCATTACAATGCATGCTATTGCAATGCAGATGCTATTAAAATGCATGCCATTACAACGTAAGTATAGATAAGTATATCATTTTCTTAATATTAATTTAATTTTAATTTAATTACAATTTTTAAATTAATTTTCTTTAATTAATTATAATTTAATGTATTATAATACATTTGAATATTTAAATTTTAGTTTATTTAAATTAAATAATTAAAATTAAATGTATTTTAATTAAACTCCATGTTCACTATCCAACACTTATCCTACTATTACACCCCCCTGGAGTTAGAATAGTAATTTTTACCCCTACACTATCAAACACTTACCCTACTGTTACACCCCCCTGGAGTTAGAATAGTAATTTTTACCCCTACACTATCCAGCACTTACCCTACTATTACACCCCCCCTGGAGTTAGAATAGTAATTTTTACCCCTACACTATCCAACACTCACCCTATTATTACACCCCCCCTGGAGTTAGAATAGTAATTTTTACCCCTACACTATCCAGCACGTACCCTACTATTACACCCCCCTGGAGTTTGAATAGTAATTTTGACCCCTACATTATCCAACACTTACCCTACTATTACACCCCCCTGGAGTTGGAATAGTAATTTTTACCCTACACTATCCAACACTTATCCGACTATCACACCCCTCTGGAGTTAGAATGGTAATTTTTACCCCTACACTATTCAACACTTACCCTACTATTACACCCCCTGGATTTAGAATAGTGAATTAAATTTTATTAAATTAAAATTAAAATTAATTATTAATTATTTTTTTAAAATTAATATTAATACAATTATATACTTACCTATACTTACGTTGTAATGGCATGCGTTGTAATAGCATCTGCATTGTAATTGCATGCGTTGTAATGGCATGTGTTGTAATGGATCCTGCGTTGTAAAAGTTGCGTAGTGATGGTATGCGTTGTGAATGTATGCGTTGTAACGTCATACATCCCTCCAAGGTGAGTAGTGCAAACAGTCACTCGCTCACTGCAGGGAGAAAAAGGAAAACAGGAGGGAAGGGAAGAGTTCTAGGTCTAGGACTCAGTGGGGAAGAACAAGTCTTGTCTCATGTTGCCCTCACAAACCCCAAAGGATGCAATGCTTTATCATCGGGCAGTTGCTCCTCGTCGGGCCGGCGCTGCAATGTCCTACGGGTCCCTCGATGGGTAACTTTTGCAGAGATCTTTTGAGAACTGCCGTTTAGTGCATGTGGGTGTGTGCAGTGAGTCCTAAGTGGAGGGTGATATGGTGCGTGCAAAGCATTAAAACTGTATATGTGCTACTAAAAGAGAAGTTTTAAAAGAGCGGTACCCTTGGCAGAGTAAAAAACCTGTAGGTTGGGAGTTACCCCAGTAGGCGTAATGTGCTTAAGTAACTATGAGGTCGACATGCTTCACGCCTCTTTGGTCGTAGAGATCCCTGGCGTTTCATCAGGACCAGAAAAGAACTGTGAAGGTTGTGTGGTGCACAAATAAAATTATACTAATAGAGGGGTAGCATTAGCCCTCTGTAAGATCAGTGGGGGCTATAAACTAAGATTCCTTTAGTAAAGGCTTCGACTCAATAGTCGATTCCACTCCTGACCGTGACCTAGAAAGAGAGAGGGTAAAAACGAAAGAGAGACATACCTCGGGCAAGTAGGGGAGGCTCACAGGTATGCATGTCAGGGGCCCTTGATTTCTCTCAGGCACCCTTGCCAACACTGATACTTCCGGGAAGCCGGGCGGGGAGTCGCCCAGGCCACCGTTCACGCTGGGCGGGTTGCCTTCGGCCCTCAGTCTTCCGCACCTGGTTGTGTCATTACGCAGGGTGCCCAGAGTAGAAGGGATTATGTCTAACTGGTCTGTCTCTTTCTCTCGCTCTGTACTCACTTACGCAAGATGCATCTCCTGGACATACGTTCATGGAGGCATACCTGTGAGCCTTCCCAACTTACCCGAGGTATGTCTCTTTCTTGTTTTTACCCTCTCTCCTTCTACAAGTAAGGAAATACCCGAAAAGGTTGGTACGACGATCATTGAAAAGGGCATCGAATAACAACCGATAGGCCCTCCTGGATCCACCAACTCCAAAGCCTGCTATATCCAGAATAATGTTTGTAACTACATTTAACACTTTATCAAATAAGATACAGAAAAGTGCTTGGAAGAATTGCTGATTCTCAACATTGGTAATGAAAACATTCCATTACCCTTGTTCTCTTTCAAACAGAGTTCCAACCTGCGAGATAGCCTGGTACACACCCGACCTAGAGAGAAACCAGTTCGGACCCAAGAGACCCTCTGGAATCTACCAGCAGTGCAAGGACACTTTCCTTGTGGGTCATGTGCCGTCTGGCCACAAACTGAGCATACAAGCACCATAGATATCGGCACCACTAGACCATGGGTGCTATACAAATATCTAATTGTAACAGCGATAAGCTTGTTCATCTAATTACATGTCCCTGCCAGCACCGCTATGTGGGCATGATCACATGGAAAGTTAAATTAAGGATCATGGAGCACAAGAGCACTATACAGTGTTAAAAGCAGGCCACCAGACTTACACAGCACTTCGTAGATATGAATCACAGTGCTGATGATCTGAAATGGACAGTAATAGAACAACCATTTATTCCAGCGCATATTACGGATGTGTCTAAATTTCTTTTTCACAACTAACAAACATGGGTGTTCAAATTACGGAGTGACAAGATCGGCCTCAATGATGAAATTCCTTGGACCACTTTGTAGGAGGTCCAATAGTCATATCATCTTTATGCCTCCAACAGTCTAAACGTATGCCCGGTCTTCAACAAGTTCACACCTGTTAGCTTAAACACACAACAACATAAGCTTTAAACCAACTCATGGGTACCACTAAGTATACCAACATGAGGTTATTCAGAAAATTTGGAGAATATCAGAGTTAGTACACACATAAAAAACTCCACCACCCTATGTGATAGAACATAGTGAGTGACATACATTTATTCTATCAAATTATGGTCTGAACCACACTACCCACGATGCGTCAGCTTTCGGGTACACTGATGACACCGTTCAAGTAATAGCGAGATAATATATTAAACATATCAACCTTCTCTAGACGATAATGAATGAATATCACAAACAGTTGCCTGTTTCTACTCTCAGACGGTTTAGTTGTGAGTTACTGATACCATGCAGTGATTGGGACTACACTACCCATGATGCCAGCGGATTTTTAGTAGTCCAACAAGCGTCTTTTTGCAGCGACGTCTCTTTTTTCATCGACGTCACTTCTAGAGACCATTGCCTTTTAACGTACTGCAGTGGATCACAAAAATTCCTCTGATAATAAATAGAAAGTTTCAGGATTAAACATGAAAGTCCTTATAAACACTTTTTGTTTTGAACAAAGGAGATTACCCATTTTTGTGCTGTTTGATGTATCGCAGGAGACTACATTACTCAAGATGCTAACGTTTTTTGTAGTCCGGTGAGCACTGCACCGACGTCATCCTTACGAGACTAATTAGGCACTAATGGTCTACAGAGGGTCATTTCTAGACATATAAATGAACGTCCTCCGCTGGTTACCTCAGAATAAACGACTCAGATGCAGATCGAGGTACCGACGGTCAGGTAGGTTATGCACTTACTATGCCTCCCTTTCACCCTCTTTCTGAGTATTACGTTAGACTGCACAGCTTTAGCTTGGATCTAGCTATGTATACCTTGACACTCGAGACTTCGTGAAAGGAGTCTATGTCTATGGTTAGCGGCTATGACTTTAACCTAGACTGGTAGCAAGTACTTAACATGCGCTTTGCGGTAAGGATTTAACTCAACCCTTACATAACCTGACTGGTATTTGCGCTATGCTCAAGATAATGAGTTTTAAGTTTTTTGTGTAGTTTCAGCTGACTAAATGTTCGTTATTTACTGTACACTATACACCCTTGTTTGTGATTAGCGTGTCTCTAAATTGGTAGCTCCATTGTCCAATAAGGTCTACCACACTAGCATAACCTAAAGATACTCATTAGCACAAACTGATATATTGCCTTGATAATAACCCACATCAGAACACCGCCATGTTCAACGCTGCACTATTGTTGGGTTTTTGTATTCACACAGGTGGCATAAGTGAGACCGATTGTTTGATAAGCTGTATACCTAGATATCGCCTAGGGCCTTTCGTCTTCTTTTTCTTTCTGTTTTTAGAGCGGGCCTCATTTTCTGAGTTGTAACCAGGGGAGGTGAGGCCGTTTCCTTGTGCATTATAGGTAAGCATAAGATGTTGTATACTCTCAAGAGCATCTCACAGTGTTGCCAGTAATGTAGGGTTTATTCAACCCCCATGAAGCATTAGGCACACAAGCAAGACTGTGTTGTTATTGTTCTTCTTTCTCTTTTTCCTTTCTTGTCTAGTTGTCATCATTGCACCATACTTCACAAGAGACCTTACGTTGGTTGGTAGGTTGTAATAGGTCCAACCTGCTTTTTTGTTGTATTCTATATGTTTTTTCACTTTTTGATACGCAATAGCATTATCACACCTAGGTCCTGAGGAAGGCCAAGATTACACTCAATCTAGGAGGCCTAAACATGTAGACCTTATTTTGGACTGCACTGTTTTTAATTTGGTGATCAATAGATGTGAAATAAAGTTGTTTTCTATTGCTGACTAATTTTAGCTGCGCATTACTGTTTACATTTTTTGCACTGCACCATCACTCTCAGAATCTCTAGTCCTTCACATCTGTTGGATTGTAGCAAATCCTTGAGACTTCTCTTTTCAAAACATCCCTGAGCTCCTCCCACTTAGAGAGGGGGTTGTAGCCCTTGGTTGCACTAGGTTGCAATCAGGAGGAGATCCCAGATGATGAAGCGTGTCACCACAGTGAGTGATGAAACTACGTCCTTTTAAAAGGATCTACATAGACAATATGGTTTGCTTCATTTTCTTCTTGTTCCTTTTCTCTTGGTCTATTCTTTCGGGCCAGTTGCACCGAGCATGATCTCCGTGCTTGAACAGACCCATGGACATCTTGTTTGTTGTGTCCAACAAAGAACATGTTCTCGTTGAGCTCATTGTCTACAGAGGCAATCCGGTAACACCGACCCAGGACCCACATCCTAATGAAAGGTTGTTGAAAAATCATACACAGCACTAAACACTTTATTGGAAATAATAATCATTGTTGAACTATATACCCGAACAACTGTTATTATAGCTACTACATATTTACTTGATTTAAAATGTCAAGCTCAAAATCAAATTGTTGGCAAAAAAATTAATTATCAACAAAATAGTTTAGATTTCAGGTCAACTTAAAAATAATATATATATATATATATATATATATATATATATATATATATATATATATAATATTTTTTGCTTAACTGCTTCACAGTGTACATTAGATGGAATGAGTATTGAATTTTTGACCTTGACCTTGAGTATTTGGTGAAACATTGTAATTTCAGTGTAATATTCTTAAAAAAAAATTAATACAGCTGTAGAACAAAAATAATCTGCAGTCCTAGGGAGTACATCCCATACGAGAACATGTGCACTTTCTTGACTTCACTGAGAACAAAGGAGGGTCAGAAGACCAAAGTCATATTCGAGTCCAGCTATAACCCTCCAGGGACAGCAGCTGGGGATTCCAAAGGAACTGCGTTTCATCCCTTGAAGTTCCTTTCGCTTGTACTGTCAGGCGTTGCACCAATACTATCCGAGGCAAAAGTACACTATTCCTGGCAAATGTTTTCAAATCAGACTCGCTATGGACCTTAAAAACAAGTGTTATGTGCAGCGGCGGTCACACGCTCTGGGGCAGTGAGGCGGCGTGGGGGTAGTGGAGTTCGACATCCAACAGGAATGCGAAAAGTAAATAAATGAATAAAACCACTTACCTTGCGCTCGCCGCATCGCCGAGCGCAAGGTAAGTGGTTGTATTTGTTTATTTAGTTTTCATTATCCCGTCGTATGTCGAATTCCACTACCCCCCACCCTGCCCCGCCTCACCGTTCCACAACGCTTACCTGTGCGAGCCGCCGCTGGTTGTGAAACTGACACATGGTCCAGTAGGTTTGAGATTGTTGCTCACTTCAAGGATTTGTTTTATAAAAACTGGACTAACTTGTGCATAGTACACACATTTCTTCAAATGCATTGGCTATGCACTTTCAAGGTTGTGGTATCCCATCCAGCCATATAAGCAGCCCACCAGGAAAATACTAGAATGCCCAGATCGTCAGTCAGACCCTGTGTCAGACACAGAGTTGGAACCAAAACTAATTACAACAGTGTGCACAGCTCCTGCTTAGATTGCCAGTGTATAACAGCAGAGGACATATGATCGACTTGCAACTCCACCCGTCTTCAAGGAGCCACTAAGACTCCAACTAGTATGTTTTACTAGTACGTGTTGTCCTGTAAGTAGGGCTAATTGAGCAGATATTGCTCCTCACCCTCAATAAAGGCTCACGCCTCATGTTTGGTACCCGTTATTAGGGTGTATGCCATTTATACTAAACACTAGTGCCTATTATGTCACTAATTATATAACAGAAACTGCCACAGTTACTCTCTGTTTCCAAGGTGTAATCCTCTAAAGTAGGTAGATGAGATCAGTGGCTTAGCGTGGGTTGCCAGCGTCCGGGGCAAGGCAAGTATCCTTCCACTTTTCTTTTAAAATTTTGCACCCCGATTAAAATTTTGCACCCCTAAAAATGCCCCTAAGAATTTTGTGCCCAGGACAACCGCCCCTGTGCCCCCACATTCTATGCCAGTGGATGTGATGCTAATCAACATCTAGATGGACCACCGCGCATTTTGAAACTGGAAGTAAATAAAATGGCCGTCCAGACACAAATTCCCATTTTAATCACAAAGGCATAAATAATATTAGTACTTTAAATGTTAAAGTTTACCTAATAGGTGATTTCTGCGCCTGTAATCAGTTGGTTACCTCATTACTAATTTAAAAAGCATTGGCAAAGCAAATGGGTCTCCCTTTTGGGACCTATTACTTTGTCAATTTGTTTTGGCAGTGCTGTACAGTGTTGGAAGGCTGTGCAGAAGCACTAAAATGTTTTCTTTTTTTTAAGTACAATAGTGGGCATGTTATTCCACTGATGCTCACGCCAGTCGAGCAGCTACGGCCCATGGAGGGAGTTCCAGTGAGGCAGAAAGGCGGGGCGGGGGAGGGGCAGGGTGGGGATTGCTAAAAACCGGAATATGGATAATTGGAGGAAAGTAAACAATTTAATAAATTAAATTAATTTCATAGAGCGCCCTGCATCTCAAAATGCGATGCAGCGCGCACAACGAAATTAGTTTTATTAATTACATTGTTTACTTACCTCCAATTATCCATATTCCGTTTTTTAGCACCCCCCACCATGCCCCTCCCCTGCCCCACCGGAACTCCCTCCACAGGCCACGGTTGCAGTCGAGTAATGTACACACCATTTGCTTTAATTTTTTATTTAGGGATCCAAGATACTGGCGCCACTTGGATTCATAAATAAAAAAATTAAGATTGTTTAGCGAGAATGTGACAATTACAAAAAGAGACTGCAGTTGTTGCACGTGGTAACTGAGGAGTGGGAGGGTGAAGGAAGGAGAAAAGCAGCATATGGAAGGTTGAGGGGAGAAGCACATGATAGGGAGAAAACCACAAGAAGCACATGGGCGAGAGAGTGCAATACAGAGCGTGGGGGTGAGGTGAAAGAAGCACATAGATACGAGAGAGAAGCACACACAGCTGAGAGCAGCATGGAGCTGGAGAGAAGCACACAAGGGAGAGAGCTAGAAAACACATGCATTCTTGGAGTGCTCAAGTGAAAAGAACTGGAGTGAGCAGTGCGGGTGGGGTGAACAGTGCGGATGGGGGGAAGCAGGTGGAGAGTGGGCTGCAAGGAGTATAAGGGGGGGGAGCAAATGTGGTAACATAGCTGGAAAAAACATTAGTTCTTGTGAAGCTCTTAAGAAAAAAGAAAAAGAGTTCCATAAAAGCGAGCAGTGGAAGGACACATTTAAAGAGCTTATCAATCAATCATTTGTCAATTGTAAAGCGCACTACATACCCGCGAGGGTCTCAAGGCGCTGGGGAGAGGGGGCCACTACTGATCAAACAGCCAGGTCTTGAGTATCCTCCTGAATGTCAGCAGGTCTTTGGTCTGTCGTAGGCTCAGTGGGAGGGAGTTCCATGTCTTGGCAGCGAGGTGGGAGAAGGATGTCCCACCGGTGGTTGTTCCTCGGATGCGCGGGACGGTGGCGAGTGAGAGGTCGGCGGAGCGTAGCTGGCGGTTGGGGACGGTGGCGAGTGAGAGGTCGGCGGAGCGTAGCTGGCGGTTGGGGATGTAGAAGGAGAGACGTCTGTTGAGGTAGGCTGGGCCAGTCTTGTGGAGTGCCTTGTGTGCGTGGGTGAGGAGCTTGAAGGATATTCTCTTGTTGACGGGGAGCCAGTGCAGGTTTCTTGGTGGGGGGTGATGTGACAGTTGCGTGGTACGTCGAGGATCAGTTGTGCCGAGGCGTTTTGGATGCGTTGTAGTCGTTTGAGGAGCTTGGTTGGGGCGCCCGCGTAGAGGGCATTTCCGTGGTCGAGTCTGCTGCTGACGAGGGCCTGGGTGACTGTCTTTCTTGTATCTGTCGGGATCCATCTGTAGATCTTGTGGAGCATGCAGAGGGTGTTGAAGCAGGAGAAGGAGACTGCGTTGACTTGCTTGGTCATTGAGAGCGTTGAGTCGAGGATGATTCCCAGGTTGCGTGCATGGTGGGTGGGTGTCGGGGCTGCCCCCAGTGCCGTCGGCCACCAGGAGTCGTCCCAGGCTGAAGGGTTGGAGCCGAGGATGAGGACCTCCGTCTTGTCCGAGTTCAGCTTCAGACGGCTGGTCTTCATCCAGTCGGCAATGGCCTTCATTCCTTCGTGGAGGTTGACTTTGGTGGTGATGGGGTCCTTGGTGAGGGAGAGTATCAGCTGTCGTGCTACGTGTGCAAGCGGGGCCATGTAAATGTTGAACAGCGTCGGGCTGAGGGAGGATCCCTGGGGTACGCCGCAGATGATCTCGGAGGCTTTGGAACGGAATGGGGGGAGGCGGACGCTCTGGGGTCTGCCGGAGAGAAAGGAGGTGGTCTAATCCAGAGCCTTGTCTCGGATCCCTGCGGCGTGCGCATAGTGTACGGTGGCAGACGGTGATGAAGGCGGCGGAGAGGAGTAGGAGGATGAGTGCTGCGGTCTCGCTGCTGTCCAGCAGAGTCCTGATGTCATTGGTGGCAGCGATGAGGGCAGTCTCGGTGCTGTGGTTGCTGCGGAACCCTGACTGGGAAGGGTCCAGGATTCTGTTTTCTTCACGGTATTGGGTTAGCTGTCTGTTGTCGTTTTTCTCAATGACCTTGGCCGGGAAGGGGAGCAGAGAAATGGGCCGGAAGTTCTTGAAGTCTCTTGGGTCTGCCTTAGGTTTTTTGAGTAGGGTGCTGATCTCGGCGTGTTTCCAGATCTCTGGGAAGGTCGCGGTCTCGAGGGAGAGATTGATGACGTTGCACAGGTGGGGTGCGATGGAGCCGCTTGCTCTGTTGAAGACGTGGTGCGGGAATGGGTCTGACGGAGAGCCGGAGTGGATTATGCGCATGGTCTTGATGGTGTCATCGATGCTCACGCTGGCCTAGGCTATCGGGGGGTCGTGGTCGATAGTGTACGGAGGGTCTGTTGTGTTGCTGTCTGTTGGGGCTGTCTCGGTGTCTGCTATCTTGCGGTGGAGGAAGGTGGCGAGGGAGTGGCACAGGGCTTGCGGCGGCGGGATGTCGTTGGAGCTGGGGTTGGAGAGTTCCTTCACGATGTTGAAGAGCTCCTTGCTATTGTGTGCGTTTTTGTCGAGGCGGTCTTTGAAGGAGGTCCTCTTGGCCGCTCTGATGAGGTGGTGGTGGCTGCGGATGGCGTCCTTGTGTGCAGCGTGGCTGTCCGGAGTTTGTTCACTGTGCCATTTCTTCTCTAGTTTCTGGCAAGCTTGCTTGGAGGCTAGGAGTTCTGGGGTGAACCAGCTGACCCTCTTGCTGGTGTCTCTGTGGGGAGGTTTCTTCAGTGGGGCGAGGGTGTTGGCGCAATCCTCGATCCAGCGTCTGAGGCTGTGGACAGCGTTGTCGGTGTTGGAGGGTTCGGTGGGTGGGCCGAGAGCGAGGTTTGCGTGTAGTTCGTCTTCGGTGATTTTGCTCCAGCAGCGGCAGGGGATCTGTTGGGTAAGGTGGTGTGTGGTGGGTTTCTGGAAGGCGAAGTGGATGCAGCTTTGGTCGGTCCAGAGGAGTTCAGTGGTGTGGCTGATAGAGACGGGGTCGAGCGTGTGGCCGGCGGAGTGGGTGGGCGTTGTGACGAGTTGCTTCAGTCCCAGGTTGGCGAGGTTATCGATCAGGGTTGTGGAGTTGTTGTCGTTGTTGTTCTCAAGGTGAAAGTTCAGGTCTCCGAGGAGGATGCAGTCGGAGGAGGTCAGGGCGTGCGTGCTGATCAAGTCGGCGATGGAGTCACTGAACTGGGGGCGGGGTCCTGGGGGGTCGGTAGACGAGTGTGCCTCTGAGGGTGGAGTTAGGGTCTGTGTGGATCTGGAAATGCATGTATTCGGCGATGCTGAGCGCGTCATCGGTGCTAGTCGAGACCCTGATGCTGTTCTTGTGGACGATGGCGATTCCTCCTCCGACTCCGTTGGTGCGGTCTCTGCGGGTGATCTTGTAGCCATCTGGGATGGCTATGGCGATGTCGGGTGCGGAGGAGTCGTTTAACCAGGTCTCTGTCAGGAAGACGACATCTGGGGATGTTGTGTCGAGCAGGTCCCAGAGCTCAACGGCATGCTTGCGTGCGGAGCGGGTGTTCAGTAGTATGCATCGGAGGTGGTTGGGGTCTTTCTTGGGGGGTGGTTTGTCGGCTCTGAGGCTGGTGTAGCTGCAGTACCGGCAGGTGAAGGGGCCGTGTGTGCGTTTCGTGGTGGCCTAGAAGCAGGGGTGGCTCCGTCCGGAGTTGAGTGTGTGCAGAGTGCTGGCATCGTAGTGGCGGCGGTCGTCGTGGTGGGTGGGAGCCAGGGGTTCTGGCTCTGGGCGCGGTCCAGGCTCGAACGGGCGCAGACGGGCTCACATTAGGCTTGCCTTTGGCGCGCCAGGTCGCGGCCGCGCAGCAGCGGGCATATATGGGGAGGTGGGAGGGAGGAGCAGCTGGGAGGCGGGGACAGCGAATGGACAGTGGGCAGTCAGGGGGGCGGGCCGCAGGGAACGCAGCGGCGAGGGCAGTGAGGTAAAACGAGTGGCACAGAAGGCAAAAGGGCCCAAAAAAGAGAGGAACAGAAGGCAAAAAGGGCACAGAAATGAGGGGAAAACGAGTGGCACAGAGGGCAGAAGGGCACAAAAAACGAGTGGAATGGAGGGCAGAAGGGCACAGAAAATGAGTGGAATGGAGGGCAGAAGGGCACAAAAAACGAGTGGAACAAAAGGTCAAAGGGGCACAAAAAAGAGGGAAAAACGAGTGGCACAGAGGGCAGAAGGGCACAAAAAAACAAGTGGAACAGAGGGCAGAAGGGCACAAAAAACGAGTGGAACAGAAGTCAAAAGTGGCACGAAATCTAGGGAAAAACGAGTGGCACAGAAGGCTGATGGGCGTAAAAAACGAGTGGAACAGAAGGCAAAAGGGGCACAAAAACTAGGGAAAAACGAGTGGCACAGAAGGCAAAAAGGGCACAAAAATACCAAAAAAACGAGTGGCACAGAGACAAAATACAAAATACAGGGGCAGCTAAGAACAGAAGGCATACCGGCAGAGAGGCGCTGGGGCAGCAAGGGGAGCAGAAGGGAAAACCGGGCAGGAACACGGGGGCAGCGAGGGGAACAGAAGGGAAAACCGGGCAGAGACGCATGGGGGCAGTGAGGGTTACAGAAGGAAGGACCGGGCAGAGAGAGCACGGGGAGAGCGAGGGGGACAGAGGGATGAAAAAGGGGCACTGACCTCGTACAGGCAGCGGGGGAAGACAGACAACAGCAGACACAACAATGAAAATAGAGGCAATACAATAAAGGCAATAAAGCGAAGGATGAATAAACCTACCTACGGCCTACCACTGGCCACCAGGGATGAGGCGCAGGTGGTAGCCTGCGGGTGGTGGAGGGCCTCAAACTTCCTCAGCAGCGGCAGCAGGCGGTGCTGTGCGGAGGGGTGCGACCTACCTGGTGGGGGGAACTTATGGTGCAGGGGAGGGACAAACTCAAGCTGGAGAAGGCAAGCCATTGAATAAGAAGCTAGGTAATATGAGTGGCATATAAGCCAGCCAATGGTAAGCAATGGGCAGGATTTAACTAGAACTAAAACAACTTAGAGCTGACAGTGCATGCCTTGCGCTGATTGTTTATCTGGCCTTTCTGTTTTAAAAGCAAGTCTTTTGGGATGCCTGTACTGCCGCTGGTTGCAGGGTCAGGGAACAGGGGGGTCTCGCCGCATTTTAAATTTGGAAATATATTTTTTTAATTGTTGGAAATAAAATTACAAAAATTGTTAGCAGAAGCATACCCACACTTTAAAAATCGCCACTCCATCTAGCTGCTTAGCAGGAGGTAGGGAACGGTTCTTCTCCTAGTGCCATTGTAGGAAGCGCAATTTTGGTCAGCGCTCTAGTGCTCGGACGACTGCATCTGCCGGCCTATTTCAGGAGGAGCAATGCAAGCGCACGCGACTAGAACTAAAACAACTTAGTGCTGACAGTGCATGCCTTGCGCTGATTGTTTTGCTGGCCTTTCCGTTTTAAAAGCAAGTCTTGTGGGACGCCTGTCCTGCCGCTGGCTGCAGGTCAGGGACAGGGGGGCTCGCCGCATTTTACATTTGGAAATATATTTTTTTATTTGTTGGAAATAAAATTATAAAAATTGTTAGCAGAAGCATACCCACACTTTAAAAATTGTCACTCCATCTCTCTGCTTAGCGGGAGGTACGGAACGGTTCTTCTCCTAGTGCCATTGTAGGAAGCGCCATTTTGATCAGCGCTCCAGTGCTCGGACGACTGCATCTGCTGGCCTTTTTCAGGAGGGGCAATGCAAGCGCGCGACTAGAACTAAAACAACTTAAAGCTGACAGTGTATGCCTTGCGCTGATTGTTTTGCTGGCCTTTCCGTTTTAAAAGCAAGTCTTGTGGGATGCCTGTCCTGCCACTGGCTGCAGGGTCAGGGACAGGGGGGGCTCGCCGCATTTTAAATAAGGAAATATATAATTTTTTAGTTGTTGGAAATAAAATTATAAAAATTGTTAGCAAAAGCATACCCGCACTTTAAAAATCGACACTCCATCTCGCTGCTTAGAGGAAGGTAGGGAACGGTTCTTCTCCTAGTGCCATTGTAGGAAGCGCCATTTTGGTCAGCGCTCGGACGACTGCATCTGTAGGCCTATTTCAGGAGGGGCAATGCAAGCGCGCAGCACGCGCCGATGCGCGCCAGAGGCAAGCCCGTCTGCGCCCGTCCACGCCTCGTCAGCACCTAGCGCCAGCCATGCTGCCCGTGTCAGCTACGGCCGGCTTACCTGCTCCAAGGATGAACTGGTTAGTATTGGTGAGAGGACTGTGGAGGGGGGAATTCAAGTAGCCCAGTCACGGGGATGTGATCCACTACAGTGTGGATTGTTAAATTGCAGGTCACTGGTTAAACATTTCCAGGAGGTGTCTAACATGTTAGAAGACATGGATTTAGATGTATTGTTTCTTACAGAGACATGGTCTAACAATGACTCCCTGGTAAAGCTAGGTCTTGCCTGTCCAGTTGGCTATAAGATGTTTCATAAGCCCAGGTCCTCTGGAAGAGGAGGGGGTGTTGGGGTCCTGTTTAAAGAAGGATGGAACTTTGCTCCACTACAGGTCGAAGAGGTTGCAGGGATCGAGCTATTAGGCTTCTCATTACAAGGTAGAAGGGGAAGGCTTCTTTTTTTTTTTTTTTTTTTTTTTTTTTTTATTTCAAAATATTCTTTATTGAGAGTGCATTTTTTTTCCATAACAAAAAAGAAAAAGGGCAACACATTCGTAATACTTGCGGCCTGGTGGGGCCATTAGAGAGAAAGAAAAAGGAAGAAGAGAAAGAAGAGGGGGGGGGGGGTGGATGCTGGTCACTGTTCTAGATATGCGTCGAGAGCTTCCCACATGTTATCTTTAGCGGTGTGGTTCGCCGCCTTGTGTTTGGCAGTGATGTTGTCAGCCCCCCGGAGGAACGTGACCCAGTTGAACCAGCGTTTGAAGGTGGCTTTGCTGGTGTCTTTCCAGTTACCCAGGATAGTTTTAACCGCAGCTGTCAGAAGTACATCTACCAGGTCTCGTGCTTCTTTGGACTGGAGTTCTACTGACAGGAAGGCGGTGGCTATCCCCGCTAGTCCTCTTTGTGTCTTGCTACCTGTGACTGTGTCTATTAGGTTGTAGACCTTGTTCCAGAAGGCTTTGATTTTGGGGCAGTCGTATAGCATGTGGGATAGGTCCCCTGTTGCCCTCTGGCAGTTCCAGCATGTGCTACTCTCGCTCGCTCCTACTTTCCCTAGTTTCGCTGGTGTCCAATGTAGCCTATGAAGTAACCAGTACTTGGTCTGTGCTAGTTGTGGCGTGATTTTGTTTTTGGACGCTGCCGTCCATAGCCTGGCTCTTTCTTCCTCGTTTAGGGGTCTTTGTATGGTCTGTTCCCAAAAGGCTAGTGTCTTGTTGTTCAGAGATGTGGAGCGCGGAGTGATTAGTTTGTAAATTTGCGCTGTTTGGTGGCCTGTCTTGTTTAGGTTTTGTGTGTATTGTATGATGGTGGGTGTCTGTTTCGAGAGGCCCGCTTTGGTGACAGCCGCTTTGATTTTGAGGAATTCGTAGAACTCCTTGTTCGGTAGTAATGTTGTCTGCTGTATTGCCTTGTATGTGAGCGGGTTGTTCCCTGCTTCTAGTTGTGATGGCGTTGTGATTCCTCTGCCGTACCATTCCTTGCTGTTAAGTGTTTTTCCCTTGTAGGTTATTTTTGTGTTGTGCCACAGTGATTCCCATTTGGTGCCCTTGATGCTCACTGCCATTTCTCTGTCTACTCTCAGCAGCGCTGTCTTTGTGTTGTGTATTATCGCGTTCTTGGCCTCTGGGTGCTTGTGGCTTGGATGGCAACGAAGGCGGTTGCTTGAGTTCGAGTGCTCCGCAACCCCGGGACTAAGAACGGCGAAAACAACCAGCGACAGCCCTCAATCTCCCGCACAAAACGGCAGAAGGGGAAGGCTTCTAACTGGAATGGTCTTTTATAGACCGCCGGGTCAAGACACACAGTATCAACAACTGGCTGATACCATTACTACCCTGACTCTAGCACACTCCAGAATGCTGCTCTTAGGAGATTTTTAACCTGTGGGATAACGGGACCCTAGGAAATCACTTGAGAGATCTTAGGCAAACCTGTGAAAACCTCAGCTTAAATCAGTTAGTATACCATCCCACACACCTAGGAGGGCATGTGCTGGATTTAATATTCGCAAACCAGGCAGATACGGAGGTTAACAGTGTACTGCCTCAAAGCTGGACCGATCACTCACTCATCCAGTTTAGAATGGCCCTGCCTGAAGCAGCGCATGACAACAGCTGCCCAGTGACTTACCGTAGGGGTAGAGACTGGGCGAGACTAGTTATAAAAAATAAGATAGGCCCCATATTCTTGCATCATTTTTTTTTTTGTTTCTGACGAATCAGTGGATAAGAATTATCAATCTTATTGTACACATTATTAATACACTGAATATATGTGCCCTCATTAAACAGATGAAGAATAAAAGGAAGCCATGTGCCTCATGGTATAACGAGGAGCTGAAACTTTTGTGCATTGCATGTAGACAGGCTGAGAGGATGTGGCAAAGGTGCTACTTAGAAGGAGACAAGAAAGTGCTAAAAGCAGCACAGACTCAATACAAAGAGGCTATTGCTAAAACCAAAGCACTTTTCTTCGCTGAAACTATTCTTCATGCGCCTAACAGCACAAAAGCCCTCTTTAACATCATACGGGATCTCTCTGGTCCTGCCTGCATGGGTAATAAAGTAGTCACCTCACAGAAATTATGCGATGAGATCGCTGCCCACTTTGATGAAAAGATAGCTAAACTTGTTGGAGGTTTTGATCCGGGAACGTTGTGCTCAAAATGTTTCATCTGGGTCTCCTTTAGATCCCCTCCCTCACTAAATCTAAGACAGTGGATGCAGCATATAGGATCTGGCAGGCGTTTAAGAACAGCTTTGGCATGGGCAGATTTAATGCCCACATTTGACTGGCCAATAATCTTACATTACCACAGGATATATTCGGAGACTCAACTTTTGGGGAGTGGGTAAGGCTTGGGATAAGGAACGTGGGGGATCTTATAGGCGCTGAGGGTATTTACCAATTCTCAGTACTACAAGGGAAGTTTGGAATGAACTCAAGAAGCTTTTTCAAATATTTACAAGCAAGAAGCTTCCTTGCAGGCAAGACAGGGGGAGAGAGGGGTTTTGAATACAATATAATATTGCAGGTCATCGAGGAGGGGCAAGGATGCACGATTAGAAGATTGTATGCAGAGCTTATTAACAATAGGGATTATGATTTGGAGAAGGTAGAACTGAAGTGGATTAACAGAATGGGGATAGAGCGAGGGGTGTATGGGAAATCACTAAATTACGGCCATGAAATTCTATGCTCCTCAGCTTTGCAAGCACAGCATTATAAAACTCTGTATATGTTGTACTATACACCTGCTAAAATAGCTCAATGGGGGGAACACAGGGAATAACATGCCCCATGTGTGATAGTAATGAGGGTGATATAATACATTTGTATGCTGCTTGCCCAGTCTTACGACCACTGATAGAATCTATGGAGGTATTCATGGACAAAACACTTAAACTGCAAATTAAGATAACCCCAGAACTGGTCATGCTAGGGGTCACAAGCGATGACTCTTGTCGTAATCATGAATATTTTATATTCGTAGCAATGGCAGTTTATCGTCTATGTATTGCGACAGCCTGGAAAGATAAAACACCACCTATGTTACAGCAATGGGTAGCCAGGCAATTGCATAGCTGTAATTTAGAGAATTCAATTTATGCCAGGCGGGGGGAAAAAGGGAGAGCAATGGGGCAACAAATATGGGCTCCAATTAACAAATGGAGGGAAGGGGTGGGATAAGATTATCAGATATTATTGTGTTTCTTGGAATGTACAGATTATAACCTTACATGAACATTGTTTCAACTTGACACCAGCTCCCCCTCCCATATAATTTTTAAAAAGTTTTTCCTTTTTTTCTCTCTTTCTCTTCATCTCTCTTTCCAATGTATCTCCTCCTTTATTTCTCTTAGTTTGTTTTTACCTTTAATATACTTGTCCTCCATATCACATATTGTTTATCAATAACCGTGTACTGTGCAAATAATGTTTGTTATGTAAAATTTATGGATTGTCTATATGGTCTGCCCCAGGCCCGAGCTCAAAGGAAAACTGTCCTTCGGGGGAGGTGGGAGGGGGGGTGGGGGGGGGGGTGGGGGGGGTTAAAATGTATGAACATTTTCAATAAAAAAAATTAAAAAACAAAAAAAAAGATCCCCTCCCTCATAAGATATGAAACAAATATGGGCAAGAATTATTTCCTTGAGTGCACCAAATCTGCTGTCAATCATTAGATGATGGGGTGGTACCAGAGGCCTGGAAGCAGGCAGTGGTAACCGCGCCTACTCAAGAAACCCTCCTTAGATTCCACCAACCCGGCAAACTTTAGGCCTATATCCCTTCTGCCATATCCTATAAAAATACTGGAAAAAGTGATCAGCAAGTCATTATCAGGTTACCTCGAAGAGAATGATTTACTGGACAGGGACCAGTTGGCTACCGCCCAGGTCATGGGACGGAAACAGCCCTAGCCACCATATTGGACAATCTGCAAATGCGTGCTAACAATGGTAATTCATCGGTTCTAGTGCTACTAGACATGTCGGCCGCATTTGACACTGAGCCATGAGGTTTTGCTGGGCAGGTTGGAGCGAATGGGGGTGAAAGGCCGAGCCCTGAAGTTGCTGCAATCATACATGTCGGAGAGAAATCAGGTGGTAACTATAAACCCGTTTATCTCCGCCAAGTCTTTGGTAGACATGGGGTGCCACAAGGCTCGGCAATAAGCCCCATTCTCTTGAATATATATCTACGTCCACTGATCCCCATCATAAAGTCATTTGGGGTTGACCTGGTAAACTATGCTGACGACACCCAACTGGTGTATTCTCTGGAGGGAAAGCAAGCAGTGACCATGGAGATCTTTCAGGAATGCATGTGTCAAACTGCAAGATGGCTTAAAGAAAACACTTTGCAGTTTAATAGAGGGAAGACAGAGGTGGTGTACTGCTCCAGTGGTAAAAGGTTACAGCATCTGCCGCTGGAGTTTAAACTCACTCCAAGAGACGACCCCCTAGCTCCAGTTAAGACCGTGTGCAATCTGGACATCCTGATTGACGACGACCTTCAAATGGCATCACAGGCCAATAAAATGGTCAGTGTCTGGTTTGCCCTATTGATGGCACTGCGACAGATACTTCCACTGCTGCCTGAGAAGACAAGACCCTTGGTAGCCAGGAGTATAATTCTATGTAGACTGGACTACTGCAATTCCCTGTATCTGGGAGCTCCTCAATACATTCTGCAGGGATTGCAGAGGGTCCAGTCCATAGCGGCAAAGCTGGCATTAAACAGGCAACGCAGATCCTCCACTAGTCGGGCTTTGAGAGATCTCCATTGGCTCCCCGTTAGAGAGAGGATCTGTTTTAAATTACTGTGTATGGCAGAGGTCTTCAAACTTTTCCAGGTTGAGCCCCCCCAGCTGAATTCCCCCAGATGTTGGGCCCCCCCACCACCCGACAGAAACCTCGGGAATCCGGCACACCACATGATCGACTGCCACGCGCACACCACGGGCCATATCCGGCAAACAATGCTCAACACAACAAGAATGCCTAGCAAACTGCAGGCCTGTGAGTGGGTGTGGCGAAACGACAGAGGCGTACCAGACAGTTCAAAACACAATCCTCCAAGAAAAAATGTGGGCAAATTCTCCCCACTAGGATGCCCTGCCTTACACGGGACACAGATCAACAACAACAACACCACCAACATGAATGTGACTGGTGTGCCGGTGCCCAGCCACACCTAGACTCTCAATCTGTGGGTGAATCCCTGCCACTGCCATCCTCAGGCTGTGCTCCACATCCAGTTCTAAACGGTACCTAGTCTTCAACACCGCAAGTGCTGAGAACCCAATCTCACAAACTCCCCAACAAATAAACAAATACATTGTAGGATGTAAAGCACCATGCACAAGTGAACCAAAGGGAGGACCGCCGTGATGAACCCACAATAGGGAACACACCATGGGTGCTTCACCAAGCGGAACACAAAACATGGAACCCGACCTTGACCATGGGGGCCCCGCATTCAAGTGCCAGCTGGACGTCACGCAAAATGTCACACGCATGATGCATAGATCCCACACATGAGCACACATAGAATACAGAACAGTAACACATAGGCAAGGGAGCAGCCAAACAATTCAAATACCTTCCACTCTGAACCACAGCTCTCAAGGCACCAAGAAAGCAAAGGAAGTCATCACAACCCTCCCCATCCATCATGTACACCTTGTCATCCACCAACTCCCCCACCATTCATTCCGTCCCTCCATCTGAGCCCCATCCACATCCAAACCACTTGCAAACTCATCCACCTTCCATCCCTCCATCCATCATCTCACCTCTCCATCCCTCCATTCACCCCCTCACCCATCCATCATCCATCCATCCCTTCACCCAGTCTATCCCCTCACCAATCCATCCACTCTTCCACCCTTCCATCCACCCACTCTTCCATCCATCCAACCACTCATCCATCCATCCAACCATTCACCCAAGCTATCCTCCCACTCATCCATCCACTCCTCCACTCATCCATCCACTCTTCCACTCATCCATCCACTCCTCCACCCAGCCATCCATCCACTCATCCATCCAACCACCCACCCTCTCACCCATCCAGCCATCCCCGCACCCACTCATCCGTCCACCCACTCAAACCCCACTCATCCATCCACCCATCCATCCCGCTCTCCACCCACCCCCCCCCCCACTCATATATGCACTCTCTGACCCATCCAGCTCCATGCTCCTCTCCTCACCCATCCATGCACACACCTGCCCATCCACTCTGCCAATCATTCATCCATGTCATCACTCATCCATCCATCCTCCCCCTCTCTCTCCATTCCCCCCTCACCCAGCCACCCATCCCTCCATCCACCCTTCACCCATCCACCCACTCATCCATCCACTCATCCACTCATGAATCCATCCATTGACCACTCATCCACCCCTTCACTCCTCCATCCATCCCCCCGTCCATCCACCCTCCTCAATCACCCATCCATGCCCACATCCACCCCTTCACTCGTCCATCCATCCATTCATTCATCCCTTCACCCATCAATACATCAATCCATCCATCACCTCTCTCATCCATCCACCCCCCCATGGATCCATCCACCATTTCACTGATCCATCCACCCCTCCACCCATCCATCTACCCTTCCAACCATATACACATCATCCACTCCCATCCATCCCTCCACTCATGCATCCATCCTCTCTCCCACCATCCATTCACCCCTTCACTCACCATCCATCCCCTCACTCATCCATCCACCCCCCACCCATACATCCACCACTCCACCCTCACACCTTTTATGATTCAAATTCGAATCTGCAGACCAACATCCCTGAACACCGGGTGCCCACACAAAGATCCTCATGAGTTGAGGACCGCAGACCAGAACCCACTGCCCCGATTCATGGCCCAAACCCGGATTGCAACCTCTCCCTCCCTTCCCAAAATAACTGAAGGACTCCGGCCCCCCTAACTCCCCCTCACTCCCACCCCCCCCCTTGAAAGGCTGGGGCCCTGGACCAGAGCCCACCCTGCCCGTGCCTCAAAACCTCTGCGAAACCTTCTCTCCCTTCTGGGAAGAGCTAACTCTCCCAGGAGGGGGTTAATTCACAGAGCTGACAGCTTCAGCTGCAGTGGGAGGCAAGGGGTCTCCTCTGCTAAAACTGAAAGCGTGTCTCTTTGTTTGCTTTCGTTTTTAGCAGAGGAGACCCCTGCCTCGCACCGCAGCCAAAGCTGTCAACCCCGTGAATTGGCCCCCTCCTGGGAGAATCACCCAGACAAAGAAACGGGCACAAAGGGAAGATCGAAGTGGAGCCCGCGCCCCCCCTGGGATGGCGCCGCGCCCCACCAGGGGGGCGCGCCCCACAGATTGAAGAACCCTAGTGTATGGTGTTTAGAGCAGTACACGGAACGGGCCCGATCCCTATGCAGGAGATATTTACATGGTATAAGCCAGCAAGACATCTCAGTTCGTCTAGTGCCTTTCTGGTAACTATGGCCAAATTTAAGAAATCCAGGACGGGAGGTAGGGCCTTCAGCGTAGCGGCTGCACGCCTTTGGAACAACCTTCCACTGAGCATTAGACAGGTGACCTTCCTGTTAAGTTTCAGAAAGAGCCTAAAAACCTGGCTTTTCCCTAAGAACTGAGAACAGTGTTCTCACTGATAATCTGGCTCATTGCTTGCAGTCATTATAGGCTAAGTTGCAGCGCCAGGATACCCTTGGGGCGATAGGTGCGCTATGTAAGCTCTGCACACATACAAACATACATACATACATACATACATTTAAGGCCACTGTAAGATCTTGGTAAACTGACAAAGGGTCTTCTGCCGAGAGACAGGTGTCTGGTAGGCTCGGCCTAAAAATGTGCTCGCCGCTAGTCTTCGGATGCCTGTTGATCCCCGCTGGGAGTCTTAAGTCTCAGCAGGGTGCTCTAAACAGCTGCCTTAAACAGAGTACCCAACACTCCACTCAAACAGTATAATTTAATAATAGAAAATAACAAAATGTAACTAAAATGTCCATATAACAATATGTGATATGCATTAAACCACATTAGATGACGTAAAACGGTCATGGATCTTTCAGTCCGGGTTGGGGTTTCAAGCCTTTTAAAGCCTTTTCTTTTTTCAGTCGTTCCTGGTAGCGTTTTTCATAGTAGGCCATTTCGTCCTCCTCGGTCCTTCTCTGCGAGACTGCTGAAGACGGAGCCCCAGCGCCGCCCGATACATGCGGCTCAAATGCTTTTATTAATGGAAGGTCCATTCTACTATTGGCCGCCTCAAAGAAGGCAGGAGGCAGGGCCCCTCTACCACTGTCGTCCAGCCTCATGTGCCCATCTGCCAGGGAGCTGATGCCGGTCAGGCCTCCCATTGCAATATACGGGACATCTATCCCCACCGGCTTCCCTTGTGCTAGCCGCTCCTCTTTGGTCTCCACCACGGTCTGGTGCACGTAGGCTGGTTTGCCACAGCCGCAAGTGAAGGAGCTGTGGAACCCCGGGCAGGTGGAACATTTCTTGCACCGGTGGTCATTTGCTTCGCTGTGGTCATCGGCGAAGTGTTTGCACCTGCAACGTATGGGGGAGGTACCATTAAGAGGCACAAACAGGTACCCGCTGCACTGGCATCGCTCCACTTTGCAGGGTAAAGGAATGGGTCGATCTTTTGGCAGCTCTTCAAAGTCCGTCTTGTGCTGCTTGTATCTGTGGGTACAAAAGCACGGGGTTTCTGGGCCCACCAGTTTACAGTCCATGCCAGTGGGCGACCTCCAGCTCACATACAGCCTGTTCCGCAGCCTGATGGGGATCACTCTCTTCTTGTACTCCTCGTACTCCTGTGGTGTGAAAGTTTTGCCTTGGTCGTCGTCGCCGACGATTCTCCGGTACTCGAGGTAGGCCTGTACCGCCTCGGCCTGTCCCCCCACGTCAGGCGGGCGCTCTGGGCCTTGTGGGGCCAACTGCCTCTGCTGCGGCGTGCGCCTCGCCGGGGCTTTCCCCTTGTCGATAGGCAAGCGATTCCCACTCATACTTGGGCCTTCGCTTTCACTCTCAAAATGTATCGCATCGGAGCCGCCCTGTTTTTATATTTCTTCACTGTCCTCCCCACCTCCTCTCACTGTCCTCTGTGCCTCCTCTGGCTGTCCTCCCTGCCTCATCTCGCTGTCCTCCCCGCCTCCTCTCACCTCCTCTCTGCCTCCTCTCACTGTCCTCCCTGCCTCCTCTCACCTCATCTCTGCCTCCTCTCACTGTCCCCCCCCCGCCTCCTCTGACTGTCCTCCTCGCTTCCTCTCACTGTCCTCCCCGCCTCCTCTGACTGTCCTCCCCGCTTCCTCTCACTGTCCTCCGTGTCCTCCCCGCCTCCTGTCACTGTCCCCCGTGCCTTCTCTCACCGTCCTCCGTGCCTCCTATCCCTGTCCTCCCTGCCTCCTCTCACTGTCCTCCGTGCCTTCTCTCACCGTCCTCCCCGCCTCCTCTCACTGTCCCCCGTGCCTCCTCTCACTGTCCCCCGTGCCTCCTCTCCTGTCCTGCCTGCCTCCTCCTCTCCTGTCCTGGGCAGCTTGGTCTGTCACTTCCCCACTTCACGCTGTCTCTCCCTTTAGCAGCAGGCTGCGGTAGTGTGTGCTTGGGTCCGTTGCCCGGGTAACGGGGCCGCTATTGTTGGTAACAGCGTCTCCATCTATTGGTCGCTTAGCAGTGACGCCACCCTGGCGCCCGCACGTTCAAATACACAACTCCAGTTGTCAACGTGAACGTTCAAATATAACAGGCGGCTAAGATGTCGCAATTGCTGGAGGCGAGTCTCCAAACTAGCCAGCTCGAGACAGCACTTACTTCACAAGGGTGTCAAAACCGCGTCAAACACGAGGTTTCTGTCAGTTGAAATATACATGTTTTTTGGATCAAATATATGCTCAAATTGTACGCTTGGGTATTACAGAGTTTGATATTTCAATCTTGACATTACAGTTCTAGACCCATTAAACTTGCAATTTCTTGACGTCCCAGAATACATATAAAAAATCGGGGCTGGAAGAGATACTCTCACGTGGACCATGGGAATTTAAGAGCTCTGCTGTCAACCTGTCCACTCACCAAAAAGGGTAAATTAGACGTTTGAGAGAGCCATCCAATTGAATTGAATAACAAATTAATTACGGCTGCCTGTGGCGCACGCAGTGTCCCCTGTAAGAGGGTGGCCCTCTCAGTACCGCATTAAGCGCATGCCCGTGCACCAGTCGCTGGAACCCCAAAAGAAGATCTTTCTCCTTCCTTACTGCAAAGACCTGGAACGTCCTACCTCTGCATCTCAGGCAATCTCCATCTCTGCCTCAATCCAGGAAGGACCTCAAGACCTGGCTCTTCGACTGAACAGTAGGTCCCCTCCCCCCCTCAGCGCATTGATTCCCTTGAGTAGTCACACTTTACAAGAACACTGAATGATTGATTAAGACACTCAGGCAGTATATAGCACACTTCTCATACACTCACACTTTCATCCTTGTGCTCAGGATCATTGGAAATGAATATGAGTAGGCCAGTCATTTCTCACAGATATGGAGCATGTAAAAAGGCTGGTCATACTATGGCCACCTCAAAGCACTGTATGTTGCAAGAACTGTGGTACACATGTGAAGGTATGGCTCTGTCACTATTTAGGGCTTGCTTGGTGCACCCCTCAAGGTACAGGACTAGTCGCAGGTCAAAGGCGGGCGTAGGCCTTCATACACATACTAGGTGAGTGTGAGTCTATGGCTAACAATCCAGAAATCTGGATAACAGATACAATTGGGCACACAGGGCAAGGGACTCGACTGTACACCATGCAGGAGACCTTCCCATTCCAACACAGGGTTTAAGAAGTATCTTAAAAGGAGGGTTTTTGATATAATGTGCAATCTAGGTATGTAAAACTATAGAAATAAACACTGTTTGCATGTGAGAGGGCGGTATGTTAAGTACTTTCGATAGGCACAAGAATCAGGCGAATGGTATGTCAACCATTATGATTGATTGCATTTCCACACTACAACCTTAACTAGTATCTGTAAAAACATTACATCTGGATCGCCCCGGGACCCTGCCCCCCCAAGATACTAGCAGCTAGCCTGAAGGTCCTAGAACGACACTTCAGACACATCCTCCAACTTTCCTTTTCCACAGCTACCCTCCCTATGGAATGGAAGAAAGCCATTGTATTACCAATAAAGAAAAAACCTAACATCAGTCAAGACATCCTGGAAAACCTACGGCCCATCTCGCTACTACCTTATCTGGCGAAGGTGGCCGAGAAAATAGCTAACAGCCAACTCATGGCCCATCTAGAGTCTAACAATGCCTTCCACAACTCCCAATCAGGGTTTAGGTCAGGTTATTCCACCGAAACTGCCCTTCTGAGAGAGACCGAAACCCTACGGGCAGGTGCAGATGAAGGACAGACCATGGCATTAATAATGCTGGACCTTAGTGCTGCGTTCGACACTGTGGCACACTCCATCTTGCTACAGTGTCTCTCTGAAAGCATTGCCTTAGAGCAGGGGGTACCTCAGGGCTCGGCCCTGAGCCCTACCCTGTTCAACCTGTACATGGCCCCCTTGGCAGAAGTGGTCCAATCGTTCGGCATTGAATTAGTTTCATATGCCGACGATACCCAACTTCTCATCTCCCTATCCCAAGCCCCCTCCATCTCTGCAAATAACTTTAAATCTTGCATGCAGGCTCTGGCAGGTTGGATGACCCAGCACTGCCTGAAGCTCAATGGCCCAAAAACAGAGGTTCTGGTAATTGGAGGCAGGGACACGAGCTGGACCAAGGAGTGGTGGCCTGCTTGCCTGGGGCCGTTACCCACCCCCTGTAAAGCGGCCAAGAATCTGGGGATCTGGGTTGATCCCAAACTCTCCTATGACTGCCACGTGAACAAAGTGGTCGGAAAATGTTTTGGGGTCATGAAGACCCTGAACCGCACCCTTGATCTCCTTCCTCTTGAAGCCAGGCGCACTATGACACAAGCTCTAGTGACTTCGAGAATAGATTATGGCAATGTGCTTCTGCTCGGAACAACGCAAAACAACATCAGGAGACTTCAAGTACTCCAAAATACAGCAGCACGTCTAGTCCTCAGACTTCCCAAGAGAGCACCATCCAAACCAGCTCTGGACACTCTTCACTGGCTACCTATAAAAAAAAGAGTTCTCTTTAAAGCACTCTTAATGTGCTATAGGATCATTTCCCAAAAAGCTCCTCCCTACATGAATGACCTAGCTATTCCCTATGAGCCCAACAGAACTCTTCGCTCTGGGGGAACTGGCCTGCTCAAAATTCCCCGTATCAGGAAAGCCAGAATGGGTGGTCGTTCCTTCCGGGTAATGGCCGCCAGGGAATGGAACGCTCTCCCTATGGGTATCAGACTAGCGGACTCTGAGACCACCTTCAGGAAAAGCTTAAAAACCCATCTGTTTTCCCTGTAAAACCCCCTATTGGCCCTGACTTTTCTCCACAGCGCGGGGACACGCCGTGATGGCGTCACCATGAGCTTTACAAGCCCCTTTATTATTATTATTATTATTATATGTCTCCGCTGGATTGCATAAAGATTATGTCAAGTAGAAATGTATACAAAATGGCAGACTGGAAAGTTCAATGCACCAGTATCAACGTATCCATATGGTCAATTTCCGCGTGTCGGACCATGAGAAAGTGTGCAGTAAAAGACATCACCAGTTTGGCGGTTACAATAACATTGCTCTTTTGCTTCCTTAACATTCTGCAGTCAAAGCCATGATCAATACAGAGATGCCGCCTCCAGGGCCAAAGCACTGGAGACTTACAGCAGAACCGCTTGAAGGCATGAGCTGCTTTCCAATCAATGTCCTTCTCTGCAGCACGTACTCCTACTATGACTGCAGTCACCAGTAGGCTTGTGATTTGTGTCTTGCTTTGGCAGCTGTATATTACCAAGCTTTTCTGCCTTCCCAAGACTCTGCTAAGTCAAAGGGGCACTGTTTTTTTTACTCTTTGTTGCTGACTTGTTTCACCTACCAAGCTGGCCTCAAATCAATGGAAAGTTTATTGAGGGCTTCCTCTAAGGACAGATCCTTTGCAATGAAGCATGGAGTTGTTTTCTTTGTTCAAAATAAAAAAAATGCTAATGCTGGGTTATAATTGTGGGTCAATATCAGACCCCATGCAATTCTTGTATGTTTGGGAAGAAGTCACCCTAATATTGACAGATTTTACCATGCACTTTGCATGCAGCAAAATATTGGCTTTCAGTGTCTAGAACAGTTAATTTTATTTTTTCCACTGGTGCTATTGGATATAGGCAGAGCATCCACCATTGCGTGGACCTAGGAAGGGAAAGTAAGTGAAAAAAACAATAGGGGGGTTGCAATATCTTGTATTAGATTAACCATAAAGAAGAACATATTCTAATTTAATGCCATTATGCTAAAACATAAGGTATCAACCATAACCCTAGGCCCCACTTGAAACCTTTTGCTTACCCTAACCCTTAGCCTAATTTGTATCTGACTTTCAGTGACCCTAATATTAACCCTGACATGAACACTACTACAAATACTGGTCCATACCTTAGTCTCATCATTACCCTAATCTTGTATATAAAGTTTTTTTAAACATTATTTTTTGATAATTTACAGTCCCATCCAAGTCACCTATGAATGTGCTTACCTTACAATACTCATATGAAATGATCACAGCAGAACGAGTATTACAAACAACATATGTAGACATGATGCAAGGCTTACGATGCTCACTCCACGCTCTGATGCTACTTACCTTCACTTATCCACGGAAGGCCAGTGTCACCCTGTAGTGCGATACCTTGGGAATATAAACAGATAGGCCTTCTGTGTTTTGCAGCTTGTTCCAGGTGAGCATTGTGTATTCCGTTTTTTATATCTCAGTTAACCGACAAGGCCTACACCGACAAATGATTGTCCGAAGTGGAGCTGGATCTACATCACTTTTTTGGCATGTAGAGTTGGGGGTGAAACCAATAATGTGGAAAGTGAGCTTGCATGCATAAGTAATATAATTCCAGATTAGGTGCCGCAAAACCACCTTGATGATAAGGAAGTGATAGTACATGCCACTTAATCATGGTTGCTTGCCCGCCCATGCCAATCTAACCATTAAGGATCACTTGGTGTGAAAGAATGAGTTGGTATGTGGGATAGGGATCTAAACAAAGTAATATAGCAATTTTGGTAACACGACCATCTGAATTAGTGCGATGCATCCTGTCATTGATAATGGGAGGGAAACAGTCGGAACACTGTGGCCTTAGCCACGCGTGTTGCGACATCGCAAGAGTAGCCACGCTTGCCGTAACCACGTATATGCCTTAACCAGGCATATGCACGGTCTAGTTGCTGGCCACAGCTCGGCAGAAGAAGAAAGATCAGGACGAGGAGGTGAGGTAAGTGGCGTTTTGGGGCGTGGGGGTGGTTTGTAGTGTTTGGTAGTTTTTAGGGCTTGTAGGGGATCGGGAGTTTTAGGGCTCAGGTATGAGAAGGGGTAGGGGTAGTTTTGGGGGCTGGAAGGGTCAGGTTAGTTTTCCGGGCTGGGGGTCGAGAGCCGGGGATGGGGTGTGGGATAGTTTGTTTAGGTTGGGGTAGTTTTGGGGGCTCGAGGATGAGGGTAGTTTTCAAGACTGGGGGCGGGAGTTTTTTCGGGCTCAGGACAGGGGACGGGAAAGGGGCAGTTTACAGGCTAAGAGAGCAGTTAGGCTGGGATAGGGGATAGGTGGGGGTAGATTTTAGGGGGGGGGCTGGTTTTAGTGTTCATGGAGGGCGCTGTGGTTGGAGTAGTTTTTAGGGGCTGGGGGGTCGAGTATTAAGGTTCAGGATAGGGGGTCCGGGAAGTTTGTAGGGCTGGTGCGGGTAAAATAGAACGCAGGAGGTACGAATTTTAGGGCTCAGAGCAGAGGGGCAGGAGTGTGATCTTTATCACATGTCCCTTTACCAATCATGTTGTTACCATGAAATTGCGTGGTAAAGGCATGCGTAGTAAAGGCATGCATGGTAAAGATGTGGTCATGGTTTAGACAGAGTGTTTCAGGCATGCAATGTTGAGGCATGCATTGTTCCATCAAACAACCATAATGGAAGATTGACCCACTTGTCAACTTTGTCTTCAAGCTTTGATGATAATTACAGATTTTAATGTAGGCATCCCACATTCATAAATATTTCACAGAGTTCTTGCACTGCATAAGGGGGAGATCTGGTGTGAACCTTTTTTTGGACTTGGGGGTACGGGGAAAATAACTCACCTATTCCAATTAATTGTGATAATTAGCAACCCATCAAATGTAATTAGTTCCCAGAGGATAGGGTATAAACTATCGGTTACCTGAATTAAGGCACCATGTTGCCTGCATATATTGAAATTAGGAGACTATGTGTCTATCTAATCACATGTCCCTGCCAGCACCGCTATGTGGGCATGGCCACACGGATAGTTAAATTAGGGCTCATGGAGCACAAGAGCATTATACGGTGTAAAAAGCAGGCCAACACACTTACACAGCACTTCTTCGATATAAACCACAGTGCTGAGGATCTAAAATGGACAGTATTAGAACAACCGTTTATTCCAGCGCATATTACGTATGTGTCTAAATTTCTTTTTCACAACAAACAAAAATGGGTGTTCAAATTACGAAGTGACAATATTGGCCTCAATGATGAAATTCCTTGGACCGCTTTGTAGGAGGTCCCATAGTCATATCATCTTTATGCCTCCAACAGTCTAAACTTATGCCCGGTCTTCAATGAGTTCACACTTGTTAGCTTAAACACACAACAACATAAGCTTTAAACCAACTCATGGGTACCACTAAGAATGCCAACAAGAAGTTATTCACAAAATTTGGAGAATATCCGAGTTAGTACACACATAAAAAAACTCCACCACCCTATGTGATAAACAGCTATCCATGTAGAACATTGTGAATGATATACATTTCTTCTAGCAAATTATGGTCTGAACCATACTACCCATGATGCGTCAGCTTTCGGGTAGTCTGATGACAACGTTCGAGTACTAGCAAGATAATATATTAAACATATCAACCTCCTCTAGACGATAACGAATGAATATCACAAACAGTTGCCTGTTTCTACTCTCACATGGTCTAGTTGTGAGTTACTGATAACATAAAATGATTGAGACTACACTACCCATGATGCCAGCAGGTTTTTAGTAGTCCAACGAGGTCTTTTTGCAGCGACGTCTCTTTTTTCATCGACGTCACTTTCTAGAGACCATTGCCTTTTAACGTACTGCAGTGGATCAAAAATAATTCCTCTGATAATAAATAGGAAGTTTCAGGATTAAATTTGAAAGTCCTTATAAACACTTTTTGTTTTGAACAAAGGAGATTACACATTTTTGTGGTGTTTGAAGTATCGCAGGAGACTACATTACCCATGATGCTAACGTTTTCTGTAGTCCGGTGAGCACTACACCACCATCATCCTTAAGAGACGAATTAGGCACTATTGGTCTACAGCGGGTTATTTTTAGACATATAAATGACACGTCCTCCTAATAAACGACTCAGATGCGGATCGAGGTACAGACGGACAGGTAGGTTATGCGATAACTATTCCTTGCTTTCACCCTTCTTTCTGAGTATTACGTTAGACTGCACAGCTTTCGCTTTGATCTAGCTACGGTTAGCGGCTATGACTTTAACCTAGACTGGTAGCAAGAAGTTAACGCGCGCTTTGCGGTCAGGATTTAACTCAAGCCTTACATAACCTAACTGGTATTTGCGCTCCGCCCAAGATAATGAGTTTTAAGTTTTTTGTGTAGTTTCAGGTGACTAAATGTTTGTTATTTACTGTACACTATACACCCTTGTTTGTGCTCAGCGTGTCGCTGAATTAGTAGCTCCATTGTTTAATAAGGTCTACCACACTAGCATAACCTTAAGATACTCATTAGCACAAACTAATATAATGCCTTGATAATAACTCACATCAGAACACTGCCATGTTCAACGCTGCACTATCGTTTGGTTTTTGTATTCACACAAGCGGCATAAGTGAGAAAGATTGTTTGATTAGTCTTATGCCTAGATATCACCTAAAGCCTTTCTTCTTCTTTTTCTTTCTGTTTTTAGAGTGGGCCTCATTTCCTGAGTTGTAACCAGGAGAGGTGAGGCTGTTTCCTTGTGCATTATAGGTAAGCATAAGATGTTGTACACTCTCAAGAGCATCTCACAGCGTTGACAGTAATGTAGGGTTATTCAACCCCCATGAAGCATTACACACACAAGCAAGACTTTGTTGTTATTGTTCTTATTTCTCTTTTTTCTTTCTTGTCTAGTTGTCATCATTACACCATACTTTACAAGGGAACTTACGTCGGTTAGTAGGTTGTAATTGGTCCAACCTGCTTTGTCATTGTTTTCTATATGTTTTTTCACTTTTTGATACGCAGTAGCATAATCACACATAGGTCCTGAGGAAGGCCAAGATTACACTTAATCTAGGAGGCTGAAACATGTAGACCTTGTTTTGGACTAACACAGTTATTTTTTCAAACTGCTTTTGCACTGTTTTTAATTTGGTGATCAATAGATGCAGAATAAAGTTGTTCTCTCTTGCTGACCAATTGTAGCTGCACATTACAGTTCACATTTTTTGCACTGCGCCATCACTCTCAGAATCTCTAGTCCTTCACATCTGTTGGATTGTAGCATATCCTTGAGACGTCTCTTTTCAAAACATCCCTGAGCTCCTCCCACTTAGAGAGGGGGTTGTAGCCCTTGGTTGCAATAGGTTGCAATCAGGAGGAGATCCCAGATGATGAAGCATGTCACCAAGGTGAGTGATGGGACTCCGTCCTTTTAAAAGGATCTCAATAGACAATATGGTTTGCTTCTTTTTCTTCTTTTTCCTTTTCTCTTGGTCTATTCTGTTGTGCCAGTAGCACCGAGCATGATCTCCGTGCTTGAACAGACCCATGGACATCTTGTTTGTTGTGTCCAACAAGGAACATGTCCTCGTTGAGTTCATTGTCTACCGACCCAGAACCCACATCCTAATGACAGGTTATTGAAAGATCATACACAGCACTAAACACTTTATTGGAAATAATAACCATTGTTGACTGTACACACGAACAACTGTTATTATGGCTACTATTACATATTTCCTTGATTTAAAATGTCATGCTCAAAATCAAATTGTTGGTAAAAAAAAAATCAACAAAATATTTTAGATTTCAGGTCAACTTAAAAAAAATATATATAAAAATATTTTTTTGCGTAACTGCTTCACAGTGTACATTAGATGGAATATTTGGTGAAACATTATACTTTCAGTGTAATATTTTTAAATCAGAAGTAATACAGCTGCAGAACAAAAAGAATCTGCAGTCCTAGGGAGTACATCCCATATGAGAACATGTGCACTTTCTTAGCTTCACTGATAACAAAGGAGGGTCAGAAGACCAAAGTCATGTTCGAGTCCAGCTATAGCCCTCCAGGAACAGCAGCTGGGGATTCCAAAGGAACTGCTTTTCATCCTTCGAAGTTCCCAGTCGGGGAAAGCCGAGTCACTCAGTTCCTTTCGCTTGTACTGTCAGACATGGCAGCAATACTATCCCAGGCAAAAGTACACTATTCCTGGCAATTTTTTTCAAATCAGACCTGCTATGGACCTTAACCCCTTCCATGCTCATGACGAGCTGTGCTGATGACGAGCTGAGCTCGTCATGAAACTATAATGATCAAGGATTTTCAGCACAGTAGGGGAAAACCCTTAGCAGCCAAGGTGTTAAAAACAAGTGTTATGAGCGGCGGCGGCTCACACAGGTAAACGCTTTGGGGCGTTGAGGCGGTGTGGGGGTAGTGGCATTCGACATATGACAGGAATGTGAAAAGTAAAAAAATAAAAACACTTACCTTGCGCTCACCACGTCGCTGAGCGAAAGGTATGTGGTTTTATTTGTTTATTTACTTTTCACTATCCCGTTGTATGTCAAATTCCACTACCCCCCACTCTACCCACCTCACTGATCCACAGTGTTTACCTGTGCGAGCCGCCGCTGGTTGTGAGACTGACACATGGTCCAGTAGGTTTAAGAAGGTTGCTCACTTCAAAGATTTTTTTGAGAAAAAAAAACTGGACTAACTTGTGCATAGTACACACATTTCTTCAAATTCATTGGCTATGCACTTTCAAGGTTGTGGTATCCCATCCAGCCATATAAGCAGCCCACCAGGGAAATACTAGAATGCCCAGATCGTCAGTCAGACCCTGTGTCAGACACAGAGTTGGAACCAAAACTAATTACAACAGTGTGCACAGCTCCTGCTTAGATTGCCAATGTATAAGAGTAGAGGACACCCATCTTCAAGGAGCCACTAAGACTCCAACTAGTATGTTTTACTAGTACGTGTTGTCCTGTAAGTAGGGATAATTGAGCAGATATTGCTCCTCACCTTCAGTAAGGGCTCAAACCTCACGTTTGGTACCTGTTATTAGGGTGTATGGCATTTATACAACACTAGTGCTTACTATGTCACTAATTATATAACAGAAACTGCCACGGTTTCTCTCTTTTTCCATGGTGTAATCCTCTAAAGTAGGTGGATGAGATCAGTGGCTTAGCGTGGGTTGCCAGCGTCCAAGGCAAGGCAAGTATCCTTCCACTTTTCTTTTAAAATGTTACACCTGATTAAAATGTTGCACCCCTAAAAATGCCCCTAAGAATTTTGTGCCCAGGGCAACTGCCCCTGTGCCCCCCACATTCTATGCCAGTGGATGAGATGCTAATCAATATCTAGATGGACCACGTGCATTTTGAAACTGGAAGTAAATAAAATGGCCGTCCAGACACAAAATCCCATTTTAATCACAAAGGCATAAAAAATATGGGTGCTTTAAATGTTAAAGTCTACCTAATAGGTGAGTTCTGCGCCTGTGATCTTTTGGTTACCTCATTACTAATTTAAAAAGCATTGGCAAAGCAAATGAGTCTCCCTGGCTTTGGGACCTATTACTTTGTCAATTTGTTTTGGCAGTGTTGTACAGTGTTGGAAGGCTGTGCAGAAGCACTAAAATGTTTTCTTTTTTTTAAGTACAATAGTGGGCATGTTATTCCACTGATGCTCACTCCAGTCGAGCAGCTACGGCCCCTGGAGAGAGTTCCGGTGGGGCAGAAAGGCGGGGCAGGATGGGGATTGCTAAAAACCGGAATATGGATAATTGGAGGAAAGTAAACAATTTAATAAATGAAATGAATTTCGTAGCGCGCCCTGCATCTCAAAATGCGATGCAGCGCGCATAACAAAATTAGTTTTATTAATTACATTGTTTACTTACCTCCAATTATCCATATTCCGTTTTTTAGCACCCCCCCCCCCCCAACATGCCCCTCCCCTGCCCCGCCTTTCTGCCCCACCGGAACTCCCTCCACAGGCCACGGCTGCAGTCGAGTTATGTAGACATCATTTGCTTTAATTTTTTATTTAGGGATCCAAGAAACATGCCCCACTTAGATTCATAAATAAAAAAAATTAAGATAGTTTAGCGAGAATGTGACAGTTACAAAAAGAGACTGCAGTTGTTGCACGGGGTAACTGAGGAGTGGGAGGGTGAAGGAAGGAGAAAAGCAGCATATGGAAGGTTGAGGGGAGAAGCACATGATAGGGAGAAAACCACAAGAAGCACATGGGCGAGAGAGTGCAATACAGAGCGTGGGGGTGAGGTGAAAGAAGCACATAGATACGAGAGAGAAGCACACACAGCTGAGAGCAGCATGGAGCTGGAGAGAGAAGCACACAAGGGAGACAGCTAGAAAACACATGCATTCGTGCTCAAGTGAAAATAACTGGAGTGAGCAGTGCGGGTCTTGTGAGCAGTGCGGGTGGGGGGGGAAGCAGGTGGAGAGTGGGCCGCAAGGAGCATAAGGGGGGGAAGCACATGTGGGAACATAGCTGGAAAAAACATGACTCTTGTGAAGTGCTTAAGCAACAAACAAAAAAAAAAGAGTTCCATAAAAGCTAGCAGTGGAAGGACACATTTAAAGAGCTCATGGTGCAGGGGAGGGACAAACTCAAGCTGGAGAAGGCAAGCCATTGAATAAGAAGCCAGGTAATAAGAGTGGCATAAAATATAAAGCAATGGGCAGGATTTAAGGCCACCTTAAGATCTTGGTAAGCTGGCAAAGGGTCTTATGCAGCGAGACAGGTGTCTGGTAGGCTCGGCGTAAAAATGTGCTCGCCGCTAGTCTTCGGATGCCTGTTGATCCCCGCTGGGAGTCTTAAGTCTCAGCAAGGTGCTCTAAACAGCTGCCTTAAACAGAGTACCCAACACTCCACTCAAACAGTATAATTTAATAATAGAAAATAACTATATGTAACTAAAATGTCCATATAACCATATGTGATATGCATTAAACCACATAAGATGACGTAAAAGCGGTCATGAATCTTGCAGACCGGGCTGGGGGGGTCCTTTTGCTGGTTTCAAGCCTTTTGAAGTCTTTTCTTTTTTCAGTCGTTCCTGGTAGCGTTTTTCATAGTAGGCCATGTCGTCGCCCTCCTTAGTCCTTCCCTGCGAAACTGTTGAAGACGGAGCACCGGCGCCGCCCGATACCTGCGGCCCATATGCTTTTAGGAATGGATGGTCCATTCTGCTATCGGTCGATTCCAAGATGGCAAGAGGCAGGGCCCCTCTACCACTGTCGTCCAGCCTCATGTACCCATCTGCCAGGGAGCTGAAGCCGGTCAGGCCTCCCATTGCAATATACGGGACATCTAGCCCCACCGGCTTCCCCTGTGCCAGCCGCTCCTCTTTGGTCTCCACCACGGTCTGGTGCACGTAGGCTGGTTTGCCACAGCCACAAGTGAAGGAGCTGTGGAACCCCGGGCAGGTGGAACATTTCCTGCACCGGTGGCCATTTGCTTCACTGTGGTCATCGGCGAAGTGCTTGCAACTGCAACGTATGGGGGAGGTACCATTAAGAGGCACATACAGGTACCCGCTGCACTGGCAGCGCCCCACTTTGCAGGGTAAAGGAATGGGTCGATCTTTTGGCAGCTCTTCTAAGTCCGTCTTGTGCTGCTTGTATCTGTGGGTACAAAAGCACGGGGTTTCTGGGCCCACCAGTTTACAGTCCATGCCTGTGGGCGACCTCCAGCTCACATACAGCCTGTTCCGCAGCCTGATGGGGATCACTCTCTTCTTGTACTCCTCGTACTCCTGTGGTGTGAAAAGTTTGCCTTGGTCGTCGTCGCCGACGATTCTCCTGTACTCCAGGTAGGCCTGCACCGCCTCGGCCTGTCCCTCCACTTCAGGCTGGCGCTCTGGGCCTTGTGGGGCCAACTGCCTCTGCTGCGGCCTGCGCCTCGCCGGGGCTTTCCCCTTGTCGAGAGGCAAGCTTTTCCCACTCATGCTTGGGCCTTCGCTTTCACTCTCAAAATTAATCGGAGCCGCCCTATTTTTATATTTCTTCACTGTCCTCCCTGCCTCCTCTCACGTCTCCCGTGCCTCCTCTCACTGTCCTGCCTGCCTCCTCTCACTGTCCTCCCCGGCTCCTGTCCTGGGCAGCTTGGTCTGTCACTTCCCCACTTCTCCTCGCTGTCTCTCCCTTTAGCGGCAGGCTGCGGTTGTGTGTGTTTGGGTCCGTTGCCCTGGTAACGGGGCCGTTGTTGTTGGCAACAGCGTCGCCTTCTGCTGGTCGCTCTGCAGTGACGTCACCCCGGCGCCAGCACCTTCAAACACACAACGCCAGCTGTCAACGTTGAAATGTAGCGGGCGGCTAAAATGTCGCAATTGCTGGGGGTGAGTCTCAAACTATTGAGACAGCACTTACTTCGCAAGTGTGTCAAAACCGTGTCAAACATGAGGATTCTATCAGTTAAAATAAACGTTTTTTGGATCAAATATATGCCCAAATTGTACGCTTGGACATTGCAGAGTTTGATATTTCAATCTTGACATTACAGTTCCAGGCCCATTAAACTTGCCAGTTCTTGACAAAAAGATGTTCGCATAGCTACCAGTAGCTCATCCAGTCCAGCTTTACATTCTGGTACTTATAGTCGTATTTTATCCCAATGGGACAGTAGGACTATACATCCCAAATTACAAATAACAAGCATTTACAATGCAATAGGTCTCGCATTAGGAAAGTTTGAACTATTGGTATTGTAAATGACACATTTATGTGTTGGTTTTGAAAGTCGCGAAATTAATAACTTTTTTTCATTTACAATGCCAATACTTCTAACTTTCGCAAATGTGACACCTATAGCATATGTGTTGTATTTACGTGACTTGGATATATTGATATTACAAATAACAATTGCTTTTATTTTTTTAAATAAATAATACTTAAAAAAAAGTAGTGTTAGGGCGCTAGAGTGAGGACGATAGACAGAGTGAGGGCGATAGATAGATTGAGGGCGATAGATAGAGTGAGGGCGATAGATAGAGTGAGGGCGATAGTTAGGTAGATAGATAGAGTGAGGGCGATAGATAGAGTGAGGGCGATAGATAGATAGAGTGAGGGCGATAGATAGAATGAGGACGATAGATAGATAGGTAGATAGAGTGAGTTTGATAGATAGAGTGAGGGCAATAGATAGATAGATAGATAGATAGATAGATAGAGTGAGGGCGATAGAGTGAGGGCGATAGATAGAGTGAGGGCAATAGATAGATAGATAGATAGATAGATAGATAGATAGATAGATAGAGTGAGGGCGATAGAGTGAGGGCAATAGATAGATAGATAGAGTGAGGGAGATAGATAGATAAAGTGAGGGCGTTAGATAGATAGATAGATAGATAGATAGATAGATAGATAGATAGATAGATAGATAGAATGAGGGCGTTTGATAGATAGATAGATCGAGTGTGGGCTTTTGATAGTTAGAGTGAGGGCTTTTGATAGATAGAGTGAGGGCGATAGATAGATAGATAGATAGATAGATAGATAGATAGAGTGAGGGCGATAGAGTGAGGGCGATAGATAGATAGAGTGAGGGCAATAGATAGATAGATAGAGTGAGGGCGATAGATAGATAGATAGATAGATAGATAGATAGATAGATAGATAGATAGATAGATTAATAGAGTGAGGGCGTTTGATAGATAAATAGAGTGAGGGTGATAGATAGATAGAGTGAGGGCAATAGAGTGAGGGCGATAGATAGATAGAGTGAGGGCGATAGAGTGAGGGTGATAGATAGATAGGTAGATAGATATATAGAGTGAGGGTGATAGATAGATAGATAGATAGATAATGTAATTATGTGGCGTGTAATTATGTTTCACTGTGTGGTATTTGGAGTGTATATTGCGTTGAGCGCAGTGTAAAGGTGTAGCATATAATTATGTGGCACTGAGTGATATTTGGAGTGTATGTTGTATTGAGTGCATTGTAATTATGTGTCGTGTAATAATGTGGCACTGAGTGCTTTTTGGAGTGTATGTTGCGTTGAGCGCAGTGTAATTATGTAGCATATAATTATGTGGCACTGAGTGGTGTTATGAGGAGTGTATGTTGTATTCAGTAGTGTGTAATTGTATGGTGTGTAATTATGTGGCACTGAGTGGTATTGTGTGGAGTGTATGTTGTATTCAGTAGAGTGTAATTGTGTGGTGTGTAATTATGTGGCACTGAGTGGTATTGTTTGGAGTGTATGTTGCATTGAGTGCAGTGTAATTATGTAGCATTTAATTGTGTGGCACTGAGTGGTATTGTGTGGAGTGTGTGTTGCATTCAGTAGAGTGTAATTATGTGGGTTGTAATTATGTGGCACTGAGTGGTATTTGGAGTGTATGTTGCATTGAGTGCAGTGTAATTATGTGGCGTGTAATTATGTGGCACTGAGTGGTATTCGGAGTGTATGTTGCATTGAGTGCAGTGTAATTATGTTGCGTGTAACTATGTGGCACTGAGTGATATTTGGAGTGTATGTTGCATGGAGTGCAGTGTAATTATGTGGCGTGTAATTATGTGGCACTGAGTGGTATTTGGATTGTATGTTGCATTGAGTGCAGTGTGGCGTGTAAATATATGGCACTGAGTGGTATTTGGAATGTATGTTACATTGAGTGCAGTGTAACTATGTGACGTGTAATGTGGCACTGAGTGGTATTTGGAGTTTTTGTTGCATTGAGTGCAGTGTAATTATTTGGAGTGTAATTATGTGGCACTGAGTGGTATTTGGAGTGTATGTTACATTGAGTGCAGTGTAATTATGTGGAGTGTAATGTGGCACTGAGTGGTATTTGGAGTGTATGTTGCATTGAGTGCAGTGTAATCATGTGGCGTGTAATTATGTGTCACTGAGTGGTATTTGGAGTGTATGTTGCATTGAGTTCAGTGTAATTATATGGCGTGTAATTATGTGGCACTGAGTGGTATTTGGAGTGTATGTTACATTGAGTGCAGTGTAATTATGTGGCGTGTAATGTGGTACTGAGTAGGATTTGGAGTGTATGTTGCATTGAGTGCAGTGTAATTATGTTACATGTAACTATGTGGTACTGACTGGTATTTGGAGTGTAGGTTGCATGGAGTGCAATGTAATTATGTGGCGTGTAATTATATGGCACTGTGTGGTATTTGGATTGTATGTTGCATTGAGTGCAGTGTAATTATGTGGCGTTTAAATATGTGGCACTGAGTGGTATTTGGAGTGTATGTTGCATTTTTTAATTAAAAACGGATAGCTGATAAAGGGGATTTTTTCCCTCTATTTGTTGAAAATGACAATTTGTGAAGAACAAAAAGGCAATCTTTACAATATGGATAAAAAAATATATTATTATTATTAAACGCAGCAACCTGGGTGGTGGGAATCCTGAGAGGTCCCAGGCCCCAGGGGTTTGTAAAGTAGTGAGGCGGGCGCAGGACTTGCCCGCAGAGAAGCCTTGCAGCCAATCCCTGCTGCCCAATACCTAAGGGCAAGAGCAGGTCAGAATATAGTGGATCATAAAAAAATTAAAAAAAGTCACTGACATTTTTTTAAAACTGAGTTATGGTTTTGTCGCAAACATGTGAAACCACAAAAATGTGCAAGTTACGGAGTTTGTTTTGTGTGCCGCTAAACATAACTTATGTCTCCCGACATGCTCAAAACAATTATTTGCCAATGGCACGGGAGAAAAAAACGCAGTCTAGCAAGAGGAAACACTGAGGCTGACAGGAGTTATTTACCTGCGTTGTGTGCATCTGAAACCATAACTGGTAAATTTCAGTAGTGTAACACATGTGAGCAAAAACAATAAATGTTACTAAATAGGTTTATTCAATATTATATTTATCTATTCAAGAAAGAAAGGACTCAAACAGATTCTTCGATATTTTGTTTGTTTGAGACTCACTGTATGCTTTGTGATGTGATGTGATGTGGAAGGCATTTATAAAGCGCAACATACACTATACAGTTTCTTGGCGCTAGAGCAATAGGACAGTAGGCAGCTACCTGGACAGGGCAAGGAATGCATAGCCGTAACAGGGAAAAACAGAAAGTAGAAGGGACCGGGGGAAAGGAAAACAGTTTAATTGTACGCAATGCGAAACAGGTAGGTCTTAAGGAGGGATCTGAAGTGGGTATAGGGCTTTGGGATCTGGACTTTTGCCTTGGCTGGCTGTTATTTTTTTTAATATATATTTGCTGGAGAAGGGCTTAACAGTTTACTTGGGCAGGGATATCCAACCAGATGGAGTTTAATGAGCAAAGAGCTCCCGGACAGTGTGCACTAGACACCACACCAACTAGAAATTTTTAGCGGTGTGGTGGGGCAGATTGGATGGGTGTGGCCTTTTCAGAAATGGCCAAGTTAGCATCTCGGGTACTGAGCTCACGAGACAGAATCGTGTTCACTTGCATCCAAGCCTCATTTGTTTAACGATATGGTAGACAACCTCAGTGCCGGAACGCTAAAACCAACCCAGGAGGGCATCTGAGTTCCAGCAGGAGCCTGGGCAGACTTCGTCAAGCCCATTTGTTGCCCAGAGAGAAATAGAAGTATGTATCTACAGACATTCAGAAAGCAGCAATACTGCCAATCAAGTCTTGTCATGGTGGAGCTATCTGCTTTACAGGATGCACAATCTTAATATGTATTCAGCTCCAGGGGGCCGGAAATTGGTCCAGCTACCAAGAAGGCTGGTTCAAAGTTTTCGCAGCCAGGGAAATGGACAGAGAGAGAATTGGCATGGGCCCCCCTCCTGCACAAACCACTGTGTGCTGGGTAGGAGTGAAAATCTGTATATTCATTAGTCCATGCCAAGCACCTATTAAACAGGCTTATAAATGGGCAGGGACGTATAGGAGATGGTGGGAGGGGATAAGACTTCAGTGGATGCACTCGTAGCTTCATAACCACAACCACTGTCATTCTTTTTTTTACTTGCACCACAAAATCATGGTGGGGCAAAAACGCTAAGGTTAAGGGAGACTGTGTGGAGTTTGTGTGGAAGTAAGTAAGGGATGTTGAATCGGTACACCCACTCCAAGGGAACAGCAAAAAGGCTGTACCCCTAAGCATGAACTAAACCACTACCGAATGGGAAGCCGTCTCATAATGAGTCGAGAGTAGGGAGGGAATCTGTTTGTAATCACAGGTCCTCTATCGCTAGCTGACATGAGTTGGCATCTTGCTCTATAGTTTCAGCCCATTTTGATAGACAGATGGAAAATGATTTATTTTTAAATATTAAATAAAATGGAAGATGAGCCTTCTTTTGAGTGTTTCTCGATGCTTCGACTCATGGCTGCTAGGCCAATAGCTGTGTAAACTGATGGAGAAGGGCGTTAATGATTGAACTCCATTTGAGCGATGCATTATCTGAAATTATCCTAGTACTAAAATCCACCAGGCATCCAAATCTGAGTGCATATTTATTGATTAAATAAATGTGGAAAGACACTAGTCACAGCTTCATCTTACCAAAAAAGCTAATATAAATATGGACCAGTGGAGCCTGGTGGCTTAGTGGACTAATGCGTCCACTGGGTGGCCTGAGTTCAAATACCGACGGGTCCACTCACCTTTCATGCTTCTGAGGTCGATAAAATGTTTACCATTGATTAGGGTAACAAACATCTGTTATTTAGCGCAAAGATACCCTTAGGTAAACTTGTGCTTTACAAATACACATTATGATTAATACTGAAAGGAAGTGAAAAATAAATATATAGATTCATGCAGCTGGTTAGATCAATATCTAAAAAAAAAAATACCATAAAAATGAGAGTCCCAATTATAAGCCATGGGATGGAGACAGGCTGGAGAAACTTTTTACCAGCAAGGTAACATTTGCAGCAGACTTCTATCCCCCACAATGACTTGGAACTGCTTTCCAGGGTCACCCTCAGAGAATCTAGTACATTCCCAACTTGCACTCCACCACAGAATCAAACAATACAGAATTAGATCGATTCTGTTGTCTCTGGAGTAAGAACACATTAACCATCTTCTGCGAAACAACGAAGTGTGAGAAAACACTAACTGCAGAATGTCCCAGGTGCATTTCAAGGCCAAAACTAGATTGGGCTGGGTCTTGCACTTACTCATATTAGCATTCATTTTAAAGACCTGGACATATTTCTTCATATTTTAAAATAGTGCAAGAGAGAGAGAGAAAGGCCAAACAGGGTGAAAGAGACATGAAGAGAAAGACAGGACAACATGGCATAGAAAGAAAGTATGTTTGAAAAAAGAATTGTAGCCAGTGAGGGAAAGAGACTGGAAGTGTAGTGGTGTCGAAGAAAGGAGCATGAGGTGGAATGAGAACAAAAGTACTTTAAGCTAAAATGTGTACATTAGATCCATGTTATAAAAAACACAAAACAGAACAGTGGGAACCCAACATACCGACCTTTAAAATCTCCTGCTTGAGACGCTGAATTTAAAAAAATGAGGCAGTTTGAGATTTCAGACTACAGGTAGTTTTACGTCTGTGCCGAGTGAGACCCCATTTACATCCACCCAAAAGAAAGCGATCATTGCTGATACCATTGGTGAAAGATACTTCTGCCTTGAAGGTATTAGCAATAGAAGTCATTGCTTCATAGCATCGTCAAACTTGCAAATCAAAAAGGGTGCTGTCTGGTTTGTCCCACTCCTGAGTCGATCAGACCTGCGACAGATTTTTCCTTCAATGGCAGCTCGATGACATCGGGGTAGCAGGCACATTCGTGGAATCCACTGCCCGGCAACGCACAGGCAGCCAGCGCCTGCCACAGGAGCCCAGACCCCAATACAGGCAGTGAGCAGAGGTGGGACATCAGAGTTGTAGTTACATGTATATAGCGCTTACCACCCCTAACGAGGGCGGGAGCCGATATACAGAAAAAGTAAAAAAGGTCCTAAATTTGTAGATACAAGTACTTTCCCAAATTACTTAGTGAAAAGTACATGTTTCTGGACATTACCATTTATCATAACTTACTGTACGGATGTGTTAAAGCAATACATCCTATCGATCATATTACATGTGTAGTTTTGCTTCATAAAATATACAAATATAAAAAGCATAATTTCCAGAGATAAACATACTATCCCCATGGAGTTCACAGAAGTGTAACTCTAAATAACAAGGAACGCCAGGCTCAAGGAGTTGGTTTCACCGAAGTTAATTTATGTAAACATGAGGAGTCAACAAATGGTCGGGAGAAGAGCGTGCAGTGTAAAAAAAGCGCGAACTGCCGGAAAGTTAAACAAGCTCTCGGCATTGGGTGGCAGGGGCGGGGGAAAGGCTTCCTTTGAAGTCTGAGTCTGATGCCGATGGTGTGTGATGTGCACGTGCCCGGCTCACATGAACTGTACCCGATCCGCAGTTTGGGTAGACTTTTTAAAAGCCTTACTATAATCTCGCCAGCATCGGGATTGCTTAGGCAAGACCTAAAAATTGGGGCTGGAAGAGATACTCTCACAAGGACCATGGGAACTTAAGAGCCCTGCTGTCAACCTGAGGGTAAGTTAGACATTTGAGAGAGCGATCCAATTGAATTGAATGACAAATTAATTCTGGCTGACTGTGGCGCACGCAGTGTGCCCCTGTAAGAGGTTGGCTTCTTAGTGCCGTATTAGGCACATGCCCGTGCACCAGTTGCTGGGACCCCTTCCCACAGGAGTCTCTCCTATGTCCGGCGCCTCAGCGGAGTAATTTCCGGCGCTCAGTAGGCTGGGGACAGGTATTTATACCTGCCCCCACCCACTGGCCATCCTCTTTGTTCCCTACTGGACACACATTGGGTTGGCAACGGGGCAGCTTGTCTCATCAGGTGGAAAGGGCAACTGCCTGCCCCCGGATTGCTTGTAAGTTAACTAGGGTGACCAGGCGTCCCGGGTTTGCCAGGACGGTGCCCGTTTTTCACCAGCTGTCCAGGCAGATTTCAAGAAATTTAGCTCGTCCCGGTTTTTGTAGAGGGTCGACTAAAAACGGGGGGAGGTGGTTTTATACGTTTTACAAAGCAGGGATAGTTAGCAGTTGTTCCAAGTAAGCAATTTAATTCCAAGGCAAGCTACTGTGTTTAAAAATTGCATGTTATGTATGTACTTACTGCCTGTTTTGTAATTCTCTGCTAAGGAGCTCTGCCATTCTGTGCACTCGCTTGACGCACATTAGGTTATAGTCCTTCTTCTATTTTTGGGAAATGTCCCGTTTTTTTGCTTTAAAATTTTGGTCACCCTAAAGTTAACCCAACACGTTGCTATTCTTCATGTATGAAATAAACCTGCAACAAACTGTTTTCCAACAAAATTTGTGTCGACTGAATTTATTGTTCAGCGCGACCAATTACTGCTAAGCGGGGAGGGTTGCCAATATCGGCACTAAGTGTTAGCCAGTAATACAGCGTTGAAATGACGATGACCAACTGAAACATGTCTAGAACGTGAATATGGGTGAAAAGAGAGTGGTACCTGCCAAACGACAGTGACCTGTGCTCACATCCAGAAAATCAAGTTCACTTCAGTGCTTTGTAGAGATGCTTCCAAATCTAAAAATTATCTTTCCCTATTTAAGAGCGTAACCGTGTTTAAAAAAAACAAAAACTAATTACAATAAGAATTTGTTTATATACAACTTTTGCAAGTTTTATTTTTTCCTAGCGCTGTATAGAGCAACTGCACCATTATCAACATAATGGTACTCAATAGAAAAGTCATAGAAGGCTGAAACTCCGAGTAAGACCTGCCTGGATTAAATCGGATGAACAGCAGGCTGGCTGCACACATATCTAAGTGGCAGATGCTCAACTAACTGAGTTATCTTACTCTGTTTTAGTCGGACCCGCTAGTAACTCTTAATTGTTTTACAACCCACCCCCTTCTAAAATAGTCCCATCCATTAAGGCACATCAACTAGCAAATTAATGTATCCCCTTTGGATATTACCAGTGTCATCAGAAGGAGGGTCATCCCATTTATGTATGCGAATAGTGGTGATTTATTGGATACATGAAGTGCTAAAAGAATGGCCAAAATATTAGGAAAAACTGATTTTATTTAGATGAATAACTAAGATAGGCGTCAGCAGTATTCTCATCTGAAGACTAACCAAAAATGTCAAACCCAAAGAAAATATTGTGAAACAAAGCAAACTGTCCTTTCAACAGAGAAAGATCAAAACAAGTGGCTTTTCCCTGCTTTGTTTCACAAATTCTTAACATCTTGTAGCTTTAACAATATGGCTTTTAGACCAAAACAGCAGAAAACCTGGATTTTTCAGAAACCTCTGCCCATCCTCTCCGTCAAAGATATCAGCTCTAATGCACCTACTTGCAAACCTATCACTATAAATTTGTACTAAAACTGTAACATTATTAATAAAACAAATATTAAGTAAAAAATGACAAATTCTGCTAAAAAATTACTCTTAGAGTCTGGTCCAAAACGCTTAAGGTTTAGCAAAAATTTATTTAACATTACCAAAAAAAGTAAACCAATGAACTAGTGTTTTAACTTTGCATACAGATGACAGACCAGACTAAAAACTCTTGTAGGCATCAATGCCATACTACAGGTGTAGCATGGCATTTTTTGTTAAATTTTGGCCCAGCATTCCTCAACGATTGCATCTGCTTTCACAAACCTTAAAGACACCGCTGTTCATCTGGACTCCTAATTGTACCTATCCCACGCATATGTATAACCAGATCCGACAGTCAAGCGTTTTACGACCTCACTCCTAAAGCGTGGAACGACCTGACACTACACATACGAGCCTCCTCCTCACTTCTTGAATTCCGCAAGAAGTTGAAGACCTGCCTTTTCAAATAGTCCTACTAGTCCCTGGGTCTCGCTAGACTCACACCCGCTCAGCGCCAGGATACTCTCCTGGTTGCGATGTACAACTATGCATAACATAACGGGTGCAAATGACAGCATTCCCCACATAGTATGCTGCATGAATACAGATACATGTGGGTTTAAATCATAATTTATAGATATCAGTATTTGAGACTGTGGTTTCAAACAGAGCTGGGGTTGTTTGTTTCAGGTCCCCTCAGGGGCGGCTCTAGGCTCATGGCGGCCTTGGGCAGGGAGCGTAGGTAGGGGGCCCCGGAAGAGGGGGTCCGGGCGGGGCGGAGCCCCCCGGAGCTCAGGAGGGGCGATCAGGGTGTTAGGAAGTGGAACAGAGCCGGAGGCTGCCAAATCCCTGCCAGGGACCGCCACGCAAATATGTATCCATCCTCAGAGGATTATTATATTAATGATATATATTGGCGTGGAGGCCCCTGGGGTTTGGTGGCCCTGTGCAGTTGCACAGCTTGTACATGCCTAAGGCCGCCCCTGGCCCTACAGCGAGGTTGTAGCCTGGCCGTTTTGGCTCCATGGTTACTTTTGGGCAGGACAAGGGCTGAACTGCTTATGGCTTGTCTGTTTCTGTTGTGGCTCAGACAAGCAACAAAGTGATAGAATGGAATGCTGCCAAGAGAGAGTTCTCTGACTAAGTTGGTGAACTTGGCATTATGTGATTCTAATCTTTGCCGGGCATATAAACTTACTCTAGGTGCGGTTATAGGAACACCGAGATTGTTAAATTGTTATGTGAAATTGTAAAGCACTTTGTAAGAGTGCTTGGAGATGGAGTTAGTATAATTCTGGCCTTGCCGAATTATATTCAGTGTACTTAAACGTATTTAATGTTGGTCAGCGAATGTAGGGTACTGAAGCTTTATTTGTAACTAAAAACAAAAAAAAAAGATTTTTCGTGGGGAAAATCAACTAACCCCTCTGCATGTATGGTGTGTGATGTGTTTTAATGTGTTGTTGGTCTCTCATCCTCGCTGGTCTGTAAAAAACAGGAGAAAGTGTATTTTGTTTGATTGGATGTGCGCGTGCGTGCATGTAATAGTTCATGGAATATCCTTGAGGGGGGAAGTTTCTTGCGTTTTAATACTACACTATACCCTTTGCTTACATTGCAGGATGGTTGCGCATTTTTGAATGCAACAAAGTTATTTTTGTAAACAATGATTCAAGTTTTTCTATCCAGCACTTTGTTTTTCCACAGCAGTAGCCCTAAGTGGCGCAGGAGTCCACAGGAGTGAGCCTGATGGCCAAAGAAGTTTGCGTCGCTTGTATCCCTAGGTACATAGGCTGTCACCTGTAGGAGGCAAGGCCAGGAATGAATTGCACACGGTTGCTACCTGTCTATAATGGCACACACGAGCCAAAAACACACTAGACTGGAAGATTATGTAGTGTGATTGCCAATTGTTAGGACTGGTACAAACAATTACATTCCTCTTTTGTTTTTTTAATCTTTTGTAGGTTGACAACATTGACCAACATGACAACCTGTCAAACTATATTCCAGTTTTGATTTTTCTCAACTATTTTCAAAAATATGAAATGTGTCTTCGCATTTTACAAAAATGAAAGCATTTATTTTTGCGGGGCAGCTAAGAATCAGAAAGCACCATTTCTTTTATAAAGACTTTTATCTAGACAAATTGAACACAACAAAATTATACCAGTGCAATCAACTGAAATATCTTTTTAACATTTTTATTTTAAGTGTTAACATTGTAATTGATTATGTAGTGCAATAATTGTCAATCTCTCTTTCCAAAAATCAACATTGTAGTGACACGAGAAAGCTGAGATTTGCTTCTTTCAGGTGCCTGTTTCTGAAGTCTGTAATTTAACCACCAGTCTACCCTTTCCCTTTCTCCCAGTCCACCTCCCGAATGGCAGCTCTCATCTTTACACAGTGTGAGTCTTGGCGGCACCCCCAGCTTTTGTAAACACACAAATATTGTGGATGGAGTACTGATTCAGCATAAGACAAATGTCAGTAAATACTGAGTGAAAGGTAAGTACACCTACTTAACAGATCCAGAAAAAGGAGAGGGGTACAGAATTTCATAATCTGTACTTTTTAAGTATGTTTACACATTTGACCACGTTTACTACTTTTCGCTATTCACAAACTGCACTTTTGTAGTCATTTGCCCATCAGTAGTAACTTAAACTTTTGCAGTAAGTCCAGCACCACCAATGGCCAACCACTGGTACTGCAGAAGCTTCTCATAGGACCTTAAAATAAGTCCCAACATGGGAGGCGATCAAAATGGCCACACTTATGGCGGCCAAAAGCGGTACCAAAGGGGGTGGTGATAGACGGAGCATCTGAATCAATCAAACACTCACACCGAGTCAAAAGATCCGGGTTTAATCCATCACCGTCCGTGAGTCCCTTGCTCACTTTGCCACTGGATTCAAGCAAGCCGGGCTGAAGACGGCTGGAATGCCAGAAACCGGTCCTCGGAAGCTTGTTTCTGGTCCAGGGAAGACATGGCTTGGCAGTTCGGGCTGAACTGTTCCCATGAGGCACAGGGTCAGACTGATTTACGTATAGCCATGTCTGAACTGGGGTGGCAGAGTGGGCTAAAGAACGGTGATGGATTAAACCCATATCTTTTGACTGGGTGTGAGTGTTTGATTGATTCAGATGCTCGGTCCATCACCACCCCCTTTTGTACCGACTGTGTCCCTCAACAAGCCGACCTCAGGTTAATGGAACATTTTATGAAGGCTCCACTTTTGGCCAGGTTTTTTTTAGCAATGCAGCACAGCTAGGTAGCTGTAAAGTCTGTTTTGCCAGATCAGCAATGACCTGTCAAACATTCAGAAGGGCCTTTCTCTGGGTTCTGTGTCAAAAACTTACAATTCTCATGGGAATAAAGGTAATATTCATATTTTGGACATAAAATGTAATATTTAAATCTGCTGGGTTATATAGTAATAATTCATTTAGCCATCAAGATGGGAATTACTCTGTCATCACCCCTTATGATCAACAGAAGACCAGGTGTAACCTATGCCCCCACCACTTTGGTCCCACAGATGGTAGGTGGGAGGGCACCTCACCAAGGAGAAGGGTCAGCTCATACTCAGAGACCTTCTTTCTTTCAGCTGACCTAACTCCTCACCGGGACAACAGGAGCATTCCATATGTATTTATTTTCATTTATAGCACTTATATAGTGCAAATGGACCTCTTCGGTGTAATTGTGCCTCACACTTAAACATTCCAAAGTTAAAGAGTCGCATCAAGATGGGATATGGGAACATCATAACAGTAAACTGATCACTGAACAATGACGATTGTTGTAGTCGCGTCTGAATGGAACCCTATGAAACCAATGGTTCCTTGGGTGCCAAGTGTCTCCCGGTCATTTCAGGCTCCGCTGTCTGTCTGAGAAGAACTCCTCTATGTGTTGTCTGTAAAAATTAAGGGGCTTATTTATGACCCCCTTGCAACACTTTTGCGCCGCAATTGCGTCACTTATCGTGACGCAACAGCAGTGTAAATAAGTGGAAGAGGTGTGGCGCAGCGGCCAGGGTGCCTGACTCCGTACTACGGGGTTCACGGTTCGATCCCCGGAGCCGGTAGCAGGTTAGCCCAGGACCATGTGACTCTGGGCAATAGCTCGCTTAATCTTCCCGAGGGCCCCCAGCGCCGGGACACCATTCGGAGGTAGCTGTGCGCTTTACAAATACTGGTATTTCTTTTCATATTTCATTTCATAATGCGCCACGGTGCACCATATTTACAAAGTGACGCATGTAGGCAGATGCATCACTTTGTAAACCCCTGCACCACATTATACGCGCGTCAGGTATAATGTATGCAGGGTGGGCGTTCCCCTGCAAGAAAGCCTTGTAGAAGCAGCGCAGTGAAATCTATAAGATTTCACTGCGCCACTTCTAGGATGCCACTGCGTCAAAACCTTACGCCTGCCTCATAATTGGCATACGGGTGACCCAGTGCAATAGGTATAGGCCTCCCCCAGGCATGGCTGGAGTTGCATCATGCTTACTACACTTTTGTGATGCTCCGGTGGCGCAGGAGCCTGCCCCATATTTATGAGGCAGCAGCAAGCCACTTTTTTGGATTAATGCTGCCTCGTAAATATTGTACATTTTACCACAGTTTGCTACGTTAAAGGGGCATGCAATGGGTGTTGCTGTGGGCGTTCCCAGCAACGTCCTTGACTTCTTGACACTGCCCCATATTTATGAGAAACCGTAAATCGGAGGCAGCGCCAAAAACATGGAGGTGTAAGGGAGGCACAACAAGGAGAAATATCTTTATTTCTCCTTGTTTTGCCTTTTTCTGTGTGTGCTGCATTCTACAGCAAACATAGAGGAAACATCCTCTTTTGATTGTTTTTGTGCAGACAGGTTTCCGTTCCTTCACAAAAATAATCATACCCGCAACGCAGGCCCCCTTGCATGGTGGTGCAAAGGTTCCTGCGTTGGTGCACGGCAGCCCATTGTCTGCCGGGTAAAAGGACAGGACTGCGCTGCATCTAATAGATACAGTGTATTCCTGCCCTTTTCTTTTGCTGTAGGGCAGCACAGCAGGAAGGCCTGTGGTGCTGCCTTACATCAAAACCTCATAAATGAGACCTTAAATCTCTTAATCTGCTGTTCTGTCAGCATGTTTACTATGACAATTTGGTAAGGAGCGCTAACAAGCAGCCACTAGACCATTCCACAGTGGTGGTAAACAAACCTTTTCTGTAAAGACATTTAACACTGCTTCATTGACTGTGTGCTGATGCAGCCAGTGAAAATTTCAGGTGGGACTGAAACATGTAAACTCCATCACCAACTGTTATAGCAATTTGCCCCTCATTTTCTCCAGCGCCATTAACGCTCCAATGGACACCAATAAGCATTAGGCTATATGCATCAGGGAGAGCACACTATTGTCTTGAAATGCGAGCCGAGCATACCAACGCTCACTGTCTAGGTGTTCGTAAGTCACCAGAGTCAAGCGCCGGCTACAAATGTGCTTTTAGCTGTTAAATGAGCCAATGCTCTTTTAAACACAGTTCGGTGCCTCTTGCTAAAATACTATGCTCATCAACTGATCCAAGCAATGTTCCTCCTTCCTTACTGTAACCCTGCCCTCTTTGATTATTCATCTCACAAAAGAAGAGCAAGCTCACATCTGGCTTCATAGTGACCTGCATTCCCATCTTCTATCCAGCATTATAAGCACAGTCTATCACTTTACCTTCAAGACAACTGTGTCTAACAACATTTTGAGCATTCAGTCTTCGAATCAACATGGAATGCAATCAAAACATCATCCGAATCCACGTTTTAATACCTAACTGACACCTTTGAAAGCTATTTGGTTGCCTCAAACTGTTAAGAATTCACCCAAAACAGAAAGAATACCTTGTTAATAAGTATTTTGTACGAAGAAGGACAGAATATCTTTAAATGTATTCCTGAAGGGGCAGACCAGCAAGATCATCCTAGTCAGGATGCATACAAGGAACTCAGAGACTAGAAACTAGATTTGCCATAACTGTAAATGTTGCCATGACATGTCACAAGTGTTATACAGAGCCTCATAGACAAAATGATGTAGTTGAGGAGTTTGTTGCTCACCTCAGTGAATTGGTGACCAAATGCAAGTTCAGCAGGGCAGTGAAGAAACCAACATGAAGTAAGCAATTAAAATAGCAAAAATATTTATGGCGTAAAGTGCTTGTATGATAGAAATGAAGGCTAGCAAACACAAAAAAGGATGCAAAGTCGCTGTGACTACCTACAGCGTTCATGGTGACCAACGTTGTGATGACGTGGCAATAGTATGCTAGAAAAATCCAAGTGGGAGTTGAGGTTCCAGCTAGGGAAGTCCGGAAACTGGGAACAGGATTTCATTCTGGGAAATGTGGAACAGGTGTGTCAGTACATTTTCTAACTACAAATTTGGAACAGGTGTGCCAGTACATTTTATAACTCCAAATTTGGAACAGGTGTGCGAGTACATTTTATAACTCCAAATTTGGAATAGGTGTGCCAGTACATTTTATAACTCCAAATTTGGAACAGGTGTGCCAATACATTTTATAACTTCAAATAAAAAAAAAATGGTTCACCTCAAACAAATATTTTGGAAATATAGATGGATGTTATTTTTCCAGGACGAAGGGTAGAAGCAATATTGCATCTATGGAGTGTGAGGAAAAGTACTCTGAGAGGGTGTTGAGTAGGAATGGGTATATCGAAGAACCACCTGGAAGGTAGAGCAGTCCCAAGGCACAGTTTATAATCAATATTAAGTGTGTGCAGCGTATGGGGGATTCTGGTTGATTGACACTATAGTGTGATAAAAGTTGTTGGTGAGGGTATGGAGAAGGTCTACTTTGGAGGCTAAAGGTACTAACCCCACTGGCTCTCAAGGGGGCAACAGGTGCTGGGATACGCCTGGGCCTCCTGTCCTTGGATGGGTCAAACAACATGCCATCTATAATATTATCAATCCCATTGGGTAAAAAAGAAAAAGATCATGGAAGAGGAGGTGGAGGACCCCAATGTTTAGGAAATAGTGAGTAATACAAAGGATGTCTTTGAGAGAACATTTAAAGCCTTCTATGGTTATGTTTCTAATATCGTATTGAAACAAAGAGCTCATCCTGCTAGGCATTGATCAAGGAGGATACCGGTTACTGTCAGGGAAGAGGTGAAAATAGGAGGATATAGTGAAACATGGTGTGATAGAGCCGGGGGAGTCAACGTAGTTGATGTTCCCTGTGGTCATAACCAACAAATCGGATGGTGAGTTAAGGTTCTACATCGACCTTTGCCATACTTAATCAAAACATTGTTGTTGACAGTATTCCTCTGCCTAACATAGGGGAGAGGGTTTTGATGTTGAAGGGAGGTAAACATTTTTCAAAGCTGAAACTTTGTATCAACTACGTTCAAATTAAGTTGCACCCAGAATCCAAAGGCCTCACAGCTTATATGACCAACAAAAGTCTATACATTTAACAGCCTTTCTTTTAGTCTTGCTTTAGTTTTTAATCGCGGTGACAGAGGAAAAATACATTAGACTCTCCACCTTAAAGAGGGCGAAATGTCCTTCCTCCGATGCCCCCTACTCCGTCAACCATCAGAGGAAGTTTTCTGTTGATGGAGACAAGGGGGCACTCTGTCGACAGAAAACTTAAGGCCCACTGGTCTTTAAAGGAGGAGGGTGGATCCGAGACTTTGATGGATCAGGATAGTCTTTCGAGGTTGCAACAGAGTACCTTGATCACCAAACTTTGAAGTGTGTCTAAATTTCGTAAGTAGCGTGGGCATATCTTTCACTCTTAGATGAAGCAGATGTTTTCAGATTCAGTTATAGATTGCCCGAGGCAAAGTCTTGTGACTCTGGCCATACACAATTCGGTGAGCTGTTCTCCAGCCTGATCCAAATAAGCTATAGCTTGTTGCTTCCATCACATCAAGGTTTATCCTCTCCTTTTCGGGCAGCCCAGCAGCTAATTTTTCAGGTTAGCAGGTTTTCTCTTTGTTCTAGGCCTGTTCCTAGCCTCTGAGGGAATAGCCATTTGCCATCTTTGAAATCCATAATTCTGGCAAACTAAGGAAGGTCACATCATTCTGGGGTTTCTCATACTAGACAGTACTAACATAATATGACAAAGAATTTTTCCAAAGTGCACGTTGACCCCTTGGGTATCTTGGTGCTGAATAGCAGCTGTTTATTGGTACGCTATAGTTTCCAAACATCTCCCAGGGCAGAACAAATGAGAAATTCACAGATTCCCAGTAGGAGGGCCTGTTAGGACATATAAAACAGGGTTACGTTTTTCTCTGATCAACGGATCCCAAGCAGCCACACTGTTTATATTCAGTCTGTTGTTCGCAAGCATTACCCTGGTCTGGCACTATGTACAGGTGAATTTTCCCAACCCTGTGAGATGGAATACATCAGGTTGCAAGAAGAAGCAACACAACAGGTGCGTGTTTAGAAAGTCGACATAGAGCGTAACCTCTATCTTATGTGAGGTCACTGTGTCCTTTTCGATGACAACATGAACATAGGACACGCCCACTGCCTGCACTACATATGCTACGTGTAATGACCCATAGCAGAATTTTTACAAGAGGGTCAACATGTTCTCTGCCAGAAGAACTGCTAAAGTGCTTGAGCTTCTCCTAACCATTAGTCTCTCGATAGCCCAGAAATAAAGCAATAGCTACCCTGTACTTGCACTGGGGTACATGTAAGGTGCAGCCTCTGATCAGCAGAGAGCCTAGCCTTGTGTTCTTCTGGTTGAAACATGGAGCAACCACAGGGTACTTACATATTGTTCATCAATTAAGAAAGACAGGGGAACATGGCACATTTTTTAGCGGTTACTTTTACCACTACACTTATTCAAGACTGACTGGCCCTAGTCTCTTTTTTAGGTCTCGCACCTGGCGATGCAGCGCGAAGCGCTGTCGCCAGCGAGACCTATAGTTGTCGACTATGCTTTCAAGGGCTTGCAAGGGAGACAGGAGATGGGCAAGCACAGGCTGCAGGTCGGATCGGATCGGTGAACGCGCGCGTTCACCACGTACAGTTACGCGCTGTGCCCATCTCCTGTCTCCCTTGCAAGCCTCATGCAGTTACTTTCACTTTCCCTCCCCCCTCCGCCGTCGGCTCCACGGCCCGTCAATGCGCTCCACAGTGCTACTTTCCGCTATTGCATTTTCCTTGCGCCACTAAGACCGGTTCCCTGGCCCGACCAAGTCCCCCCCCCCCCGAGGAAACGTGCAAACTCAAACAAGTGTGGCGGCTGGCTGCGGTGCGGTACTGGAGCACTCCAGCTCCTCCAAATTTCTGGCAGCACGATGCGGGGCTTCCTCCTTAGGCATTTGAGCCCCGCACTGCTATCTGCTGCTCTCCCGGGACTTCAGCTCCCGCACTTCACTTCCTCTTTGGTTCTGGGGCTCCCTCTTCATCACGGGAGCCCTGGAAGGGGCAGGCGCTGCATACACCATTCACACGCGCAAGCCACAGGGCACCCGAAGTGTAAGATTTACTGCGCAAGCGCGGCCAGCCCTCGCCCGTCTCCTCCCCGCCCGGATGTGGAGCTTTGCCTGCTTTCAGTTTTGCCATTCCCTGCATCCCGAGCCTGAGACGGGGCTGTGAGCTGCTTGTTTTTCCTCATGTAAGGGACACTTTTACTGCTCACTGTATCATGCCTTAGGGCAATGAGGACAGTTTCTTAATACACCACAAGGCGGACCTCCGTTCCCACCACCCCTATATCATGGGCTGCGGGGGGAGGGGGTTTTGGATGCCTGCCACCCTGTGTTCGTTCCCCCTGTGCTGTGCCCAGTACCGCCACTCATGCTCGATGGCGTCGAGGTACACTGCCCAGGCCGGCGGAATGGCTGGGGGGCAGCTGGGGGCGAAGTCGCCAAAGTAGCCGGACTTGCGACCAGAGTACGGCAGGCATCGAGGGAAGGACGAGGCAGTCGTCCTGGAGAGGACACTGACAGGAAGCAGCTCACTTGGGAAGCAAGGCAGAGGTGCACGGAACAGCAGGCAAGAGTCAGCGGTTCATACAGTGACGCCACTGCCCAGTGGGACCTACCCGCTTGCTGCCCAACACACCGCTGTGGCCACGGGAAGCATGCAATCTCGGGCAGAGCTGGAGCCAGGTTGCAGAAAAGAAAAGGCTACATACGAGGTGTGTAAATATTATTGCTTAGAAAAGTGTAATTTTGTGGCATTTTGATGAAATGTCATAATGGTTACAAAATAAAAAGCAGTTTGCTCACCTGTGCTTTCTGTTTGCACAGCCGGTGTTTTCAGTTGCCTTTCTCTCCTCCGAGAGGTGGAGCTTGCAGTAGTTTCTGGCTGAGGTGATTTAACCCAACAGTAACACCCATTATCGAAAAAGACCTTAGCATGCAAATGATCGGTCACTTGGTTTGACGATCTGTGCCCCATACGATGGGCATGGGTGACGGTTTAACCCTCCCTCACCTTTCAGTTTCTCCGGCCACATATACAAAATCACGTTAAAGCGTTGCTAGTAAAAAGCGCTTCCCAAATCACATTATAATCAGAGAAACATAATGGTGATAAGAAGTGGACTGTAAAACTTTAAATGTAAACTTTTATGGTATGGGCAATTAGAGGAAAGCGTTCTCCACTGTCGCCAGCGGCCTCTTTGCGTCCTCCCTACCCTATGTTTTCGCGGTGGGGGTGCCTCGTTTTGTGGCTGCCTTCCCGTCTCTTTGTTTAAGATTGTGTTTAAGGCTCAGGGGGTAGATTACTGCGTTGTAAATTTCCCCATCAGCCGCAGTATTTTCAGCCACAAGAATGAGTCCTTCAGCCGGGGTGCGTTCAAGGGATGGGAGGCACAGGACCACTAGCAAACAGGGGGCCCGCACCTCCACTACACCCAGCGTGGATCCCTGCGCTCAGCAGTGTGTTGTGCTCCTGCTCGGGTCACGCGCTGTACCTACCAACAAATCACACACCAACACTTCATACACCACACAACCAAGGCTTCTGGCCCTCTGGTGTCCTAACGCCTCACCCCTGCCCTCGTGACCCCCGCACTACACCCAGCACGGATCCCCGCGCACAGCAGTGTGTTGTGCTTCTGCTCTGGTCACGCAGTGTACCTAACAACTCATCACACACCAACACTTCACACACAACACAACCAAGGCTCCCTGTCCTCTGGAGTCCTAACGCCTCACCCCTGCCCTCGTGAATCCCCCCACCCTTTCATGGGGTATCCGCAGGTCTTGGCTACCACCAACTTAATGGAATGTAAGAAAAACTTGGCAAACTACAGAAATGTGTGGCAGAAAAATGCAGAAAACCTTTTTACATGCACCCAAGAAATACCATGTATCCAGATAAACTTCACTCACCAGCGCAAGTCTCCCGCGCTACCCCGTGCTCGAGCTAAATGACAGTCCTGGTAATGAGTGTAGTTCGGGAGTGGAGTTCTGGTAATGAGTGAGGTTCGGGTGGGTGGGGATCTGGTAATGAGTGAGGTTCGGGTGATTTAGGGACTGGTAATAATTGCGGTTCGGCTGACTGAGATTCTGGTAATGAGTGAGGTTCTAGTAATGAATGAGATTTGGGTGAGTGAGGCTCTGGTAATGAGTGAAGTTCGGTTGAGTGATGCTCTGGCAATGAATGAGGTTCTGAATAAAAGGGAGGTTCTGGTATTGAATGAGGTTTGGGTATCAGATGAGTGATGTACTGATAATGGAAGAGTTTCAGGTGAGCAAGGTTCTGCTAATAAATGAGGTTCTGATAATGAGTGAGGTCCGCATGAGTGAGGTCTGGGTCTGGATGTTTGGGTGAGTGAGGTTCAGGTGAGTGAGGTTTAGGTGGGTGAGGTTCAGATAATTAGTAGGGGTCGGGTGAGAGTGGTTCTGGCAATGAATTAGGTTGGGGTGAGTGGGGTTCTGGTAATGAGTGAGGTTCGGGTGACTGCGGTTCTGGTAATGAATGAGGTTCGGGTAAATGAGGTTCTGGTAATGAATGCGGTTCGGGTGAGTAGATGTCTGGTTGTCAGACGAGGAAACTCCCAGAATGCATCCCTTCATAGGTCACCATTGATGGCTTTGCAATGAATGTTCTCCCAGTCTTGCACCACAGACGGGTGGTAAAGAGGCTAACAGACCACTATTCCTCTATACGCCTCTCTGGTCACCCAGCCAATGCCACAGGGCATCATTTTTACAGCTTTTGTGACATGAAATAATCCAAATTGTCACATCTGTTGCAGTGTGATGGTTTGACGGTAACAGTGGTACAGGCACTTGGAAGAACTACCTCTTGTGAAATACCCTTGGTCCTGCTAATTATGTTTTTGACGAATGAAGTGCCATGGGCAGGACTAGACTAGTGCAGGACGAGAACATCTTTTAAACAAGGATTTGAAATGCAATAGGTCTCGTATTTAGGCGAGTTTGAGCTATTGACATTGCAAATAACAATGCCTTTTATATTTGTTTTCGTTTTGAAAACATAAATAAAAGGCATCGTCTTTTACAATGCCAATAGCTTTAACTCTTGTAACTGCGAGACCTATTGCATTGCAAATGCTTGTTCTATTAGCAATTGTTCATGGCTCTATCATTTATTTTTTCTTTCCTCTACTAACCTTTCTGCATATGATACATTGATCATATATCATTTCAACCGAGTTGAGTAATGATAGCTCTTAGAGGCCCAACCAAATGTGCAAAGAGAGGTATATAACAAGCATTTACAATGCAATGGTTTTGCCTTTGTTAAAGTTAGAGCTATTGGCATTGCTCTTGACATTTTTATTTATGTTTTTTTTAACATAAATAAATGGCATTGTCATTTACAATGCCAATAGCTTAATCTCTCGCAAATGCCACACACAAACACCCACAGAGAGCCCCCCCACACACACAGAGCCCCCCCTACACACACAGCCACACAGAGCCCCCCACACACACAGCCACACAGAGACCCCCCCCACACAGAGCCCCCCCACCCACACCCACACAGAGCCCCCCTGTCCTGTCCCAGTAGCAGTCCCAGGTGGTGTCCCGTGTAGACGTACCCTTCCCGGAATCTGGTCCCCATACCTGAGCGTTCCCATGTCTCAAGTTATTCCCGAACCCTGATCTAGGTAAATATGATAGATAGGGATTAACCATATGTTTTCAGTGTTTTCAGGTGTATGTGCCTAACCAATATTTGCTTCCTCCTAGGAAATGTCATTATATGTTTTCCTGCATATTATAACTTTTGAGAATCCATCAGTGCCGGGGTATGGGACCCAGGCTAAAGTCGGCCTGTGGAGGACTATGATGCAATCTTGCTTGCCCTAAAGATAAGGCTGTTTCATGCTAAGTACAAACCGGCGGAAGCGCTCTCCCATTTTCCCAGCTAATGGACCTCCAAACACAACCATTTCGGCACAACAAAGGAAAGAGGCAACTTCTTGATAAAGAAAATACCCTAGGTGGTCGAGGGCACACCCACTGCATTGCAAATGTAAAAAAAAGTATGGGGACAGGAGGGGGCCCAAATACAATGGTGTGATTAATTTATATTCACATACTGCAGGGTGCGTGAAGAACGCAAAATCGGTAGCAACCGGTTCCTTAATGTATTGCGCCTTTTTCAACAGGATATGGGCGTTACATTCCTTTTGTCAATTTACCCAAAAATTCAACCGGGCGCCGGTAAATACACAGCAGCTGAAGATGTATTATTTTAAAATGCACAGATTGGATTATTATGCCGAAGTTTTCCTTTAAAGAGTACTAAAGGCGAGAAGTATCATAATTTGTTCGGCCTCACTTGAGTTTTAAAAATGCACAAAATCCTTCACCAGAGAAAAATAGAACGTTCACACAATGTCCTCCAAAGTAAAATATAAATTGTCGGGTTATGAAAATATATCACCCGAACAAAAAGTTATTAATTCCGTAAACATGCTACTCTTGCATATCTGATCAAAGGTACTTGCTTTACGTAATACAATTCTAAAGAGCAGCAAACTGTATGTATGGCCAGTTTTATAGTTCGTTAAACTTCAAATTCAATTAAGTTGACTAACATTGCAAGCGCCACGGAAGGACTCGACAGTATTCGTGCTGCAGAAAAATAATCAGCAGCCCAGCCTCACATGAGGATTTCCTGTTTCCTTCACTCGAGGCGCATTGACCCCGCTGCATACATTTTTGTAATATAGATCTTTCCTCCAAAATTGTGCTGCTGCGGAACTTGGAAAGGGATAATTCCATTAGACAAAACGTTATTTGTTTCAATCACAGAAAGTTACACTTATTTTACAGAGTTTAGAAGAAATGGCTCAGTGTGCGGTTGTTTTCAAGCATACAGAGAAAGTACATTAATGGCGTATGTATACAAGTACTGGGAAAATATTTGCTAAATGTTTATTTTAGCATTTCTGTAAGAGCTTTCCTGCCTAATTTTCTTGCCTCTCGGGTCGTTTGCTTCCATGTGTCTAAAGCCAGGTTTCAACGATTCGGACTTCTCCACCCTCTTTGAGCTTTTATTCCTTAAATGTATGAGTTTTAGAGAAAAGAGGGACTATAATGACCCAAAGGAAGACAGAAGGAAACACGGTCAAAAAGTGTCCATGTGTGATAACTTTAATCAATCCTGATATGTTAGTCAACAGAACTTTGCATGTTGGGACTTGTAGTTTCGCTTTTAACATCGCACTGTGTCAATATTTAAATGCGAAAATGCTACAGGCTAAAAAGGTTCACTGGCACTGCCGCATATAATAGTGGGCATCTAACCCGCATGCACACACTTGTTGCCTCTTTAGACGCACTTGGTTGTGTTGAGGAGGCATTAAACGTGAGTTGAAGGCAGGGGGATCTCCCCTACCCCCTCTGCAAACTGGACGCAGCAGCCCAAGAGACACACGTGGCCATCTTCTCTCCACACACTTTGCTTTACAAATTAACCAGGGCGGGGTCACATGCATTAGGAGATTACGCCCCCTCTCCCCAAGTACTCAAAACACACACTGCCAGGACCGACCTTAAGAAAATATTGATGCAAACGCAGATTGTAGCGAATGCATCTGATGTTCCATCACACCCACCCATCTTCGCACTGTACTACTGCCAGCCCTCATGCAGGACCCTGCTTGGATTCTGCTATGTATGTACCGACACTACACCCACCTTAGTATCATCCAAGCACCTCAAGGCTGCCAACATCAGTAGCAACCGGTTATTCACAAACGTCAGCATACTACCATAATTACACCCTTGTGTTCCTGATACTGTACGGAGTAAAGGAGGCTGCGTAGGGTTCAAGACAGGATCACAGACACTCAGCAGAACATTACACACCTCAGCAGTAACAACAGGCACTCACCTGCTATTCCTGGAGCAGCAGAGGGAGCTCGACTAGGCACAGATGCTCCGGTAAATTCCAGTGCGTGGAGGGAGTTCAGTTGACTGCATCAGTCTGTCCGCGCTTCACCCGCCTGCCCTACCCCGGCTGCTCTTAGCGCCAGCAGGAGTTTTGACCCCTGCGGATCGCCGTCTTTCCCCTCTCTCTGCCTGCTGAGCTTCACTGGGGCGTTACCGGCCACTAAATGACGGTGCACTCGTTGCTGCGCACAGATTGCAGGACCTCCACATCAGCGCCGTTATTTCCCAACAACAGATGCTGTTGCTGTCCAGTCACACACACCCATAGGGGTCCAGACTCCAGGACCAGACAATATAAGTAACTGCTCTTATTTTCTTCACGGGCTCAAGCTCTAGGTTGCTGTGTTGCCTTACACAGACACCCCGTTGCTCTCCGAATAAACCTTTTCTGTAGAACGAAATAAAACTGAAAGAACTATCAGTGAAAACAGAAAACAATTATATTCCCAATGGTAACTAATGTTACGGGTTGCATAGCCAATTTCTGATATTTGTGTTTCCATCGTCTTCATTGCATGATTTTGCTGAAGAGAAAGCGTCACTCATTGTTGTGGAAATGTCGCTCATAATTACACTAAAATTATAAAAATGTCACATGTAGCAATCTGAAACCTTGGCAGCTATGTATATATTTATACAAAAAACCTATGCACACAGGCGTGCTGTAAAATGTGACGAGTGAAAACAAGTCATAGTGTATGTACCTCCAGAGATACACAGGGAATGTCACAGGCCGGACGTTTAAAGCCCTGATCCAGTTACTGTATAATATAACACGCCTACATTGCAATAGCATCCTGTCTAGGCACTCACGCCTAACAAAGAGTTTTTCACAGTTTTCCAGCAACAAATGGTTGTATATATGGCTATTTTCAACCCATTCCCAGGACTCCTACCTCCCAGCATTTCTCTGTAGTATGCTTTTGAACTGCAGTCTTTCTGGAGCGAGTGACAAGCGCAGCGAGTTCAGCCTTGAAAGTGGCATCTTCCCATCCATGCCTAACCCTGCCTTTGCGTCCCTCCATCTTTCTGCAGATCAGCAAAGGTCTAATATTTCGACTGCTTACCATTCTCCTTCTGCAAGGATTCCATTAGCCCCACAGAGTAACTGGGCAAATAGCACTGACGTAGCAGAAGCGGCAAAGCAGAGGTCGATATGTATTTCCAACTTCCATCAAAGAAGTTCAAATTCATCCCACATTACGTTTCTAGGGGCAAAAATATCATCCTCAACAGGAGCACAAAGTTGCACGCTGCGTGACGCGTCACTGCTGATTTTTTTTTCAGGGCGAGGGCTGGCCAAACATTAAACCCAGGGCCGTCATAGGTAGCGCTTTCGCGCGCTACAATATTGACGGCCCTGGGACATCACGGGACCCACAAACGGTACGTTGAGCACCGCACCACGTCACTGAAGGCAGCCTGTACAAGCAGGTGCGTGCGTTGGCCTTGCTGGTGATAAGATCTGAAAATGTGTAAAAATGCACGTTTGTTGCCGATGTTGTCCGTCCAACAAGTAGTCAGACTTGTGGTTTTCTATTTTCTTTTTTAAAGTGCTTATTAGGAGTTCACAGGGTCATCGGACGTCAGAAGTTTACGAGCCAGAGTCCCGTAAATGGACAATAACTATGCGGGCCTGGAAATAACGGGTGAAAATCCGCATGTCTGACCTGCAGCCCCAGACCCAGCAGCCGCGGTTCCGGTAACACCCGACGACTTAAAGTATTGGGGGGGGGGGGGGTCTGTATCCTGCCAGGGGCACTGGTCCGTCGTTCATAATGTGGGCGTTATTGTCACGGGTTGTGACAGTGTTAGGGACGGGTGACAGAACCTTCCTCGAGTGCAAAACTGATCTGATCTGTCTGCCACAAGTGCCGGGGCTGGGCAGCTGCCGCCCACTAACGAGTGCCGCCTGGGGCGGACCGCCCCCCTCGCCCCCCCCTAGCTACGCCACTGAGACTTGGAACGGACACACGGGGGGGGCGGGGGCGGGAACGGACACATGGGTAGTGGGAGGGAGCCTCCCCTAGCCCCAGCAAACAAAGCACTCACCTGGACTTCATTCCGGGGCCGAGGCGGGACCTGCTCTCCACTCCTCCTCCTCCCGATGACACGGCAGAGGCTCGGCCGGCTGGGCCAATCCCAGCGCGGCCCTGGCTGTAGACAGACGGCTGAGGGGCATTGTAGAGCGGGAACGGGGGCCGGAGACACGGGGGGCGGGAACGGGCATTGTAGAGCGGGAAAGGGGGCCCGGAGACACGGGGGGCGGGAACGGGCATTGTAGAGCGGGAAAGGGGACACGGAGAGGGGGAGGGGGCGGGAACGGGCATTGTAGAGGAAAGCACGGTCACCAGCGGGAGGGGGGCGGGAACGGGGACGGGAGACGCTGCGAGCAGGAGAGGGGGTGGGAACAGCGGAAAATTAAAGGAAGCACTCACCTGGACTTCTTCCGGGTGCCTTCAATGCCGGGACAGATTCGGGGGCGTTCCCGGCGTCGCGTGACGTCGGCAAAAGCCAAAGAATCTCGGGAACGCCCCCGTGTCTGGTCCGGCATTGACGGACAGGCCCCTCGTCCAATGGCTAGGCTCAATTTATGGAGCCAGCCAATGAATGATGAGGGCCGACCCAAACACACACACACAACTCAAGAGGTTTTTTGGCACATGCGCAAAGCGCATGGCCAGTCAAAACCTAAAAACAGCAATATTCAAACGAGTTCTCATTTCCTTTAACGTACGTAGACCCTGCTTGTCTGATTGGCTCTCTTCACTGATGGATGGGTATCACTAGCGGGGTCTTAATGAAGCGAAAAATGAACCTTTCTGTTCCTTTGTAACTGATTATCATCGCCTTCCTCTGCATTCTGTCTAAGTCTGTCCTAACATTTTTTCCTCTACCTCAATGCATCTCATTTTATTAGTGATCGAAGTAAGATTGGCTCGGTTCTCCTTGTCAGGATTTTAACTCCTCGCCTTCAGGCACCATCCCATTCACTGCCTTCTACTCTCCACAAAGTTATCTTTTTGTCGAATTTCTCGACCCCTCTTTAATTTCATTTCTCCATCACTGTGCTTCAAAATCTATATATGGCAGGTCCCTGCTTTTTAGCACTGATAATTCTGCAAAATCTGCTTTGCCCCATTGAGTCGATGCAAACAGTTCCAGCAACCCAGGCAAAGTGGCGTTTCTTTTCTTCCTCCATTGGAAATGGTGTCTTATTTCTAGGAACGCACTTTGGACATTATCTTTGTGTACGGGCAAATATTGCACACATAATAACTTGCTGCCTGGGTATGAGATCTTATAGTAATTATTGAATTATGCATGTACATTTTGTATTATTCCATATTGATGTTGCAACCTGTAATATTGTATGTTGGCTATGGGAGAGAGATCTTAAATGTATGTATATGGTTTATTGTGCTTTTATGGATTTCTCGCTAAAATCCGAATGAAGTTTACTTTGACGTTGATGCTCTTAGGAGCTTTCTGGCGCCCTTGCTGGCCATGTCTTGCAATGCCTTAACATGGGACTTAGGGCCATATGTATCAAGCTAAATTGCGTTCGCAGTTGCAGAAACTTCAGCGTTTGCGATCGCAATTTAGCTGTGTGCTATGTAGGTACGCAAATACCTACTCGCAAAATATGGCATAGCAAAAATTGTGATTCCTTATTTTGCGCTAGCATTTAGAGAATCACAATTTGCGATTCCCTAAACTCTATGCTAGTAGTCATCGCAAACAGTGATATTGCCTTAAGGAGTCGCAAATTACCACCAACTTCAAATTGGTGGTAATTTGCGATTTCCTTTAAAAAAAAAAATAACAACACTTTTTTGCTTTTTTCAAAGTGCCATGTGGTACGCATATTTGCCCTTAGGGCATGTAAGTGCGCCACATGTGCACACATGCACATTTCAGGGGTGCAACAGGGTGTCCTTTTGGAACCCTTGCACCTTTGAAATTGCGCGCACAATTTGCGAGTACCTATTGGGTACTCGCAAACTGCGCGTTCAATTCCTATTCATTCCTATGGGCCTCTTGGCCCATAGGAATGAATGGAAAGTCACTTCTTAATTGCAACTCGCAATTTGCGAGTTGCAATTAAGCAATGCGCAGGAATCGCAAAAAAAAAATGCTAATTTTAATCTACATATCGTTTTGTGATTCTCAAATAGCGATTCACTAAAAATCGCTATTTGAGAATCTCAAATGTTTCCTTTGATACATATGCCCCTAGCTCTCATCTCACTTGCTGACACCAGCATCTCTTCATCTATAAGATTAATTTCACTCTCGCTTCTCCAATCCTTATTTCATAAATGTAATTTGCCTCTCTCGCGCAACAACAGAAGGATCTCTTATACTCTTAATCATTCATTGACACTAAATTTCCTATGATCTCTTCAATTTACGCATCAGTGTTCGCTGAGTAAACCCGTTTGCATGATAACTGCAAAGCGCTTTGTGTTAAGGTTGCCCAATAAATCAATAAAACACAAAATATTTATTTTCTTATTTATTTTCTGACATTTATAGAGCGCGAACAATTACCCTTGGGTGTCTCGGCGCTAGACTGCAGTAATGTCATTCCCTAGAGGCAGTAGCGGTCGGCAGTAGGTGTTTCTATAGGGCGGTGACGTGGGCAGGAGGAGGGGCAGGGTGGGGGGAAATAATGTATGGATTACGGAGTTTTACAGGTAAGAAAACATTTAAATACATAAAACGAATTTCGTTGCGCACACTGCATCACCAAATGTGATGCAGTGCGCGCAACGAAATTCGTTTTATGTATTTAAATGTTTACTTACCTGTAAAACTCCGTAATCCATACATTATTTCCCCCCACCCTGCCCCTCCTCCTGCCCACGTCACCGCCCTATAGAAACACCTACTGCCGACCGCTACTGCCTAGAGGTAAGGATGCGGCTGGTGTGCTACATTTATTGGTTAAATAACCACGTCTTCAGCTTTTTCCTAAACTGTAGGAGCGATGGACTGGCTTTAATGTGATATGGTAAGGTGTTCCAGATCTTGGGGGCCGCAACTAGGAAACGGCGGTCACCCCAAGTCACAGTTCTGGTACGTGGAACCACTAATTGGTTAAGTGCTGAGGATCGTAGCTTTCTCGCCGGACTATAGGGTATTAGGTGATCTTTAAGGAAGCGAGGCCCCTGATCCTGCATTACTTTGTAAACTATGCACATCGCTTTAAACTTTATCCTGTTTTGAATGGACAACCAATGGTAGGACCTTAGAGTATCTGAGATGGGTGCGAATTTTGGTTTTTTGGACAGCAAGCGTGCTGCCGCATTTTGTACCATCTGCAACTTCTTTGTGACTCTAGATTGTACATTCAGAAAGAGTCCGTTGCAGTAGTCTAGTGAACTTAAAACCAATGACGTGACCAGGGTCTTGGCGGCTGTGTCAGGCAGAAAAGGCAAGATTTTCCTAATTATTCTAAGTTTAAAGTGGGCCGTGGATGCTACCTTATTGGCATGAGCCATGAAGTTCAGCTGATTGTCAAAGGTGACTCCCAGATTCCTCACCTTGGGGGTCGGGCAAGGTGGGGTGCCAGATGTTGATGGCCACCAGATATCGCTCAATATAGCTCCCTGGTGCAAGAAAATGTTGGCATGTATGAGATACGCCTTTAATTTAATAACAAAAGCAATAACATGAAATAACCCAGACTACTAAAAATGAAAACAGAAACTACTGGGAAATATACAGCGAGTGCCATCATGCATGCTTTATGTATACTGCATTAATATAATGTGGCTATAACATGAAGGGAAGGAGCGATGATGAAACCGGTCATAAGGCAGCGTAGAGAGATATTAGAACTTGGAAGGTGGTGAATTTATTATCCTAGATGAGGTCTTAGGCGACTGCTCTGATTACTTCATCCTACAGTTAATTAAAGAATATAGAATATTAGATTACTTTAAGCAACATTCGATTACATAATTAGATTACTATGATTACATTAACTAGCCCTGGATTAAAATATATTACCTACACTTAACTCTGCACTACTTAACTAGAGTTTATTCTGATTAGGGTAATCTGTAATTCATCAGAGAATTAAATTGCTGTGATTCCTTTACCTTGCAAAACTTACCTAGGTCCACTGTCATCACCATTCTAATGCTTGAATCCACTGGCTCTGTTTTTCCCTTCTCGGGTTATGTGGAGTGGTGCAGGGAAGTGGGAGAGGCTCAACGCCCGATTACGAGTCTGGCAGTCCGAGGACTGCCAGACTAGTGGGGCGCGGAAGTGGCGGTCCAGCCACCGCTGCTGCACCGGCAGTCCGACCGCCCCATTACAAGTTGTGTGGTAGGACCACCATGGGACCGCAGACGCTGCCAGGGAGCCGCCGTTCCCTGGAGGTGGCGCGGAAATAAGAGGCTGCAATATGCTTGACGTGACAGACGCGGTCACACCAAGCATATTAAGCATATTACGAGTTTCCTCTCAGCAGGCAGTGTCATGGAGGATCCTCCTCCATGTACACCATGGCAGAGAGAAAAGGAAGGGGGCCCTACAGGGCCCCCTGTACCTCCTCTGCATAAGGGTGTACACAGGGGGGAATAACACGTGCCCCCGTGTGCATGCACACCAGTTTCTGAACAGCATGGACTTTCAAGTCCATGCTGTGCAGGAACCTTGCTGTGTGGTCCCATTGCGGTGCCTTTTGCCGCCTTTGAAACAGGCACAGCTGCGGGACTGCCATGCCGCCTGCCCGTCAGACCACTTTTATGTCATAATCTGGCAGGCAGACTGCGGTGGTGAGACTTGGCAGTGGGCAGGCACGGCTGTGGTGTACCGCCCGCTCCTACAACGCCAAAACTTGTAATCTGGCCTTTAATATGTAATCCATAGAAAAGATTAGATGATTCCTCCTCCCACCAAGAGTGGTCAATGGTCCATGACAGTGGTGAGTTATATTACCTACCATAGATCGCAGTGAACGAGTGAAACAAGTTAGCCTTATTTCCTCATTATGTGTGTGTGTAGGGAGGAGGGGTCAAATAGTCGATTTTACGATACAAGTTTTAAGTACATTTGCTAAAAAGCCATGAATTCAGAATATTCCAGTACATCCATGGTCTATCAAGCAAGCTTGACCTTGCCCAGCCATACTGGAGGTTTACCTTTCTCTAATATAATTTTGAGAAATGGTGGAGCAATGGTGCATTTTTCAAAATAATTTCCCCCCCTGAATGTCTAAAAAGCCAATGGAAAAACTCACGTTTTACTTTCAAACACTTTTGTTTTTGGGAAAATAAAAGTAAGTCTCCCAAACACTAGATTGGAATTTTCATGAAAAAACACAATTTTCGCTTTGAAATACAGGTTTTTTTATGAGTAGGTTGTCCCTAGCATCTCCATGTATCACCATCTCTTGCCATGATGTCCACAATATGACATAAATGCCCATCTTTATGTCACTACCATCAGTATGCCACAACCAGCACCATCATGGCAGGAGTGCCCACCCACATGCTACAAAGAATTGTCACCATTATGTCTTAGACAACATTATACTAGGGGTGAACACTATCATGCCATGGATGTCTACAATATTACAAAAATGCCCCATCTGTATGCCACTACCATCAGTATGCCACTACCAGCAACTGCAAGGGGTGGTTACCATCATAGCAGGAGTGCCCACTCATAAGATACATGGACTTACCCGCCTTATGTCTTAGACAGCCTTATACTAGGGGTAAACGCTATCATGCCATGGATGACCAAAAAGGCCAGGAATGTAGACCATTATTCCAGGACCAAATTATTCCACAGGAACGCACCATCATTCCATAGATGCCCCAAATATGACATGGATTACCACCAATATGCCAGTGCCAAGAATTTATCTAGGGTATGCAACATCGTGCCATGGATGATCAAAAGATCCAAGAAGTGGCATCATTCCATAGGGCCTCCATCATCTCAAGGGTGGGCATCATCGTTCTATCCATGGATGCCACGACATGTCAAGAATGCCATGGATGGATACACCATACACTAAGAAACATCACCAATATTCCATGATCTGCATTTTAAAGAGTGTTGGCACCATCATGCAATATATATAGGTCAGCATTTTGCCAGGGATGCACAACAACATGGCATGGTTGGATGCCCTAAATATGACAAAAATTGCCACCAATATGCCAGGGCCAACATAACACCAGATTTGGGAACCATAATGCCTCGGATGGCAACATGCCAAAAAATACCATCACTATGTCCGAGTTTGCCTTGTACCAATCACATGGGGGTGACAATATTTTGCGAATTGCCACCATTACGCTAAGGTCATTGTTATACAAGTGGTGGGCAGAATCATGGCATTGTTGCCCAAAACAAGGCAAGAATTACCACCATGATGCCAGGACAAGCATTATACCATTGGAAGAGCATCCTCTTGACATAAAGACACATGGTGATTAGCCGTGTTGCGGGCCCTTCACTGTCCACCACACCAAGTGTGAAGCAGAGTCTCTCACTAGATTACGAGTGCTACATCCAGCATTCTGCAGAAGAGCTGGGGCCACAATTCCAGGACACACCAGCTCACGAACAAAGTGCCTATGCCCATGCGTTCCAAAAATCATAAACTGTACATGTGTGATGGACCAGGCATGGACCGCTGGCCTATCACAAAGGCACACTTTATATTTGACCTATTACTCCAGGGGTATGGAGACATGTCTGGTAGTATTTCTGTGCATGACAACCTACATAGGAGGCAGGGTGGAAAAATGAAAGGATGTGAAATGCAGAAGTTTTTAAATATTATATGAAAAACAACAGGCCATATAAATAATCTTTCTGAATTGTCTGTGCCACATATAGGGTTTTAGATAGTTCTGTGAAATTGTAAGGGAAAACGCTCCAGTTGGCCTTTCTTTTCTCACTCTTTTATTAGGGTGTGGTGTCAGGCTTACTTGTGGGCAGTGGTGGCTACTCTGCTAAAGCGGAGGAGCGTCGCCAAAATAAAAAATAAAAGGATAATAGCTGAAGTTATTATCATTTTATTTTTAGTATCGTCAGGTTAGAGCTGGGCGTGGCTTGCTCCCCTGACATCGGGAAGGAGGAGTGGTTGCTGCACTCTAAAGTGCGCATGACACTTTGGCTTGCCGTCTTGGCCTAGCCAAATCATCATGCGCCTTGAGACCCTACGGGTATGTAGTGCGCTCTATAAATGTCATTGATTGATTGATTGATTGATTGGAGAACACGTCCGGCTCCCTGTCTCCGCCTGAGTGCCGAACCACAGTGCTCAGACTAATCACAATGCTGCATTGCAGCGTTGTGATTGGCTCTGGGGAGCCTGGGTGCCTACCAAGCACAATGCTGCATTGCAGTGTTGTGATTTTCTTAGAGGAGTCTGGGTGCTTCCTGAAAAAAGTGTGGAGGAGACGCAACGTGGGAGGGACAGAGTAGAGTTGCGGCAATCAGGTAACAGAATTTTTATTTCCTGAGCCCCTTCGCCCTCTCCCCCGGGCCCGCCACCCCCGTACCGTACCGGTCACCACTGCTTGTGTGCCAAGCCTAAAGATACTATAATGTTTCATTTAGTGTTACTTAGGGAACTATGGCTTTTTAGCGAATGTATGTGTAAGTTGCACCTGGTCCCGTTTCTACAAGATGTTCAAGAGAGAAAGAGAAAAGGAACCTCTCCAGCACCCCTGAACTCCCCTGAAGGAAACTGGCTGTACTTGCTACCCTTGCACTCATGCTGTAAATTGGAGTGGGTCTTTACGCCCCACTATTTTCAAAGATCACCAGCCTTACTGGGTAACACTCATCAATCAACTCATGCTTGCCCCCACTCAGTGGGCATGAGTGCAAGAAAAAGTTGTTTCATTTTCACAAAGGTTTTCTAAGTGTGGTCAGAGCCCTGATGCACGGTTTCTGGCATTTCAGCCGTCGTCGGCCCGGCTTGCTTGAATCCTGCTGGTGCAGTGAGCAAGGGACTCATGTCTGAGTATACCCTGCCACACCTGTAGTGGCCAAAAACAATTCAGAAAAGGGGGTGGTGATGAACAGAGTGTCTGAATTAAGCAGACCACTCTTACCCAGTCAAGAGATCAGGGCTTAATCCATCACCGTTATTTAGCTCACTGCATCACCCCAGTTCAGAACCTGGCTATATGCAAATTAGTCTGACCCCGTGCCTCATGGGAACAGGGCAGACCAAACTACCAAGCCTATTCTTCACTGGAAAGGAGACAAGCTTCCGGGGACCGGTTTCTGGCATTTCAGCCGTCGTCGGCCCGGCTTGCTTGAATCCTGGTGGTGCAGTGAGCAAGGGACTCATGTCTGAGTATACCCTGCCACACCTGTAGTGGCCAAAAACAATTCAGAAAAGGGGGTGGTGATGAACAGAGTGTCTGAATTAAGCAGACCACTCTTACCCAGTCAAGAGATCAGGGCTTAATCCATCACCGTTATTTAGCTCACTGCATCACCCCAGTTCAGAAACTGGCTATATGCAAATTAGTCTGACCCCGTGCCTCATGGGAACAGGGCAGACCAAACTACCAAGCCAATTCTTCACTGGAAAGGAGACAAGCTTCCGGGGACCGGTTTCTGGCATTTCAGCCGTCGTCGGCCCGGCTTGCTTGAATCCTGGTGGTGCAGTGAGCAAGGGACTCATGTCTGAGTATACCCTGCCACACCTGTAGTGGCCAAAAACAATTCAGAAAAGGGGGTGGTGATGAACAGAGTGTCTGAATTAAGCAGACCACTCTTACCCAGTCAAGAGATCAGGGCTTAATCCATCACCGTTATTTAGCTCACTGCATCACCCCAGTTCAGAACCTGGCTATATGCAAATTAGTCTGACCCCGTACCTCATGGGAACAGGGCAGACCAAACTACCAAGCCAATTCTTCACTGGAAAGGAGACAAGCTTCCGGGGACCGGTTTCTGGCATTTCAGCCGTCGTCGGCCCGGCTTGCTTGAATCCTGGTGGTGCAGTGAGCAAGGGACTCATGTCTGAGTATACCCTGCCACACCTGTAGTGGCCAAAAACAATTCAGAAAAGGGGGTGGTGATGAACAGAGTGTCTGAATTAAGCAGACCACTCTTACCCAGTCAAGAGATCAGGGCTTAATCCATCACCGTTATTTAGCTCACTGCATCACCCCAGTTCAGAACCTGGCTATATGCAAATTAGTCTGACCCCGTGCCTCATGGGAACAGGGCAGACCAAACTACCAAGCCAATTCTTCACTGGAAAGGAGACAAGCTTCCGGGGACCGGTTTCTGGCATTTCAGCCGTCATCGGCCCGGCTTGCATGAATCCTGGTGGTGCAGTGAGCAAGGGACTCATGTCTGAGTATACCCTGCCACACCTGTAGTGGCCAAAAACAATTCAGAAAAGGGGGTGGTGATGAACAGAGTGTCTGAATTAAGCAGACCACTCTTACCCAGTCAAGAGATCAGGGCTTAATCCATCACCGTTATTTAGCTCACTGCATCACCCCAGTTCAGAACCTGGCTATATGCAAATTAGTCTGACCCCGTGCCTCATGGGAACAGGGCAGACCAAACTACCAGGCCAATTCTTCACTGGAAAGGAGACAAGCTTCCGGGGACCGGTTTCTGGCATTTCAGCCGTCGTCGGCCCGGCTTGCTTGAATCCTGGTGGTGCAGTGAGCAAGGGACTCATGTCTGAGTATACCCTGCCACACCTGTAGTGGCCAAAAACAATTCAGAAAAGGGGGGGGTGATGAACAGAGTGTCTGAATTAAGCAGACCACTCTTACCCAGTCAAGAGATCAGGGCTTAATCCATCACCGTTATTTAGCTCACTGCATCACCCCAGTTCAGAACCTGGCTATATGCAAATTAGTCTGACCCCGTGCCTCATGGGAACAGGGCAGACCAAACTACCAAGCCAATTCTTCACTGGAAAGGAGACAAGCTTCCAGGGACCGGTTTCTGGCATTTCAGCCGTCGTCGGCCCGGCTTGCTTGAATCCTGGTGGTGCAGTGAGCAAGGGACTCATGTCTGAGTATACCCTGCCACACCTGTAGTGGCCAAAAACAATTCAGAAAAGGGGGTGGTGATGAACAGAGTGTCTGAATTAAGCAGACCACTCTTACCCAGTCAAGAGATCAGGGCTTAATCCATCACCGTTATTTAGCTCACTGCATCACCCCAGTTCAGAACCTGGCTATATGCAAATTAGTCTGACCCCGTGCCTCATGGGAACAGGGCAGACCAAACTACCAAGCCAATTCTTCACTGGAAAGGAGACAAGCTTCCGGGGACCGGTTTCTGGCATTTCAGCCGTCGTCGGCCCGGCTTGCTTGAATCCTGGTGGTGCAGGGAGCAAGGGACTCATGTCTGAGTATACCCTGCCACACCTGTAGTGGCCAAAAACAATTCAGAGAAGGGGGTGGTGATGAACAGAGTGTCTGAATTAAGCAGACCACTCATACCCAGTCAAGAGATCAGGGCTTACTCCATCATCGTTATTTAGCTCACTGCATCACCCCAGTTCAGAACCTGGCTATATGCAAATTAGTCTGACCCCGTGCCTCATGGGAACAGGGCAGACCAAACTACCAAGCCAATTCTTCACTGGAAAGGAGACAAGCTTCCGGGGACCGGTTTCTGGCATTTCAGCCGTCGTCGGCCCGGCTTGCTTGAATCCTGGTGGTGCAGTGAGCAAGGGACTCATGTCTGAGTATACCCTGCCACACCTGTAGTGGCAAAAAACAATTCAGAAAAGGGGGTGGTGATGAACAGAGTGTCTGAATTAAGCAGACCACTCTTACCCAGTCAAGAGATCAGGGCTTAATCCATCACCGTTATTTAGCTCACTGCATCACCCCAGTTCAGAACCTGGCTATATGCAAATTAGTCTGACCCCGTGCCTCATGGGAACAGGGCAGACCAAACTACCAAGCCTATTCTTCACTGGAAAGGAGACAAGCTTCCGGGGACCGGTTTCTGGCATTTCAGCCGTCGTCGGCCCGGCTTGCTTGAATCCTGGTGGTGCAGTGAGCAAGGGACTCATGTCTGAGTATACCCTGCCACACCTGTAGTGGCCAAAAACAATTCAGAAAAGGGGGTGGTGATGAACAGAGTGTCTGAATTAAGCAGACCACTCTTACCCAGTCAAGAGATCAGGGCTTAATCCATCACCGTTATTTAGCTCACTGCATCAACCCAGTTCAGAACCTGGCTATATGCAAATTAGTCTGACCCCGTGCCTCATGGGAACAGGGCAGACCAAACTACCAAGCCAATTCTTCACTGGAAAGGAGACAAGCTTCTGGGGACCGGTTTCTGGCATTTCAGCCGTCGTCGGCCCGGCTTGCTTGAATCCTGGTGGTGCAGTGAGCAAGGGACTCATGTCTGAGTATACCCTGCCACACCTGTAGTGGCCAAAAACAATTCAGAAAAGGGGGTGGTGATGAACAGAGTGTCTGAATTAAGCAGACCACTCTTACCCAGTCAAGAGATCAGGGCTTAATCCATCACCGTTATTTAGCTCACTGCATCACCCCAGTTCAGAACCTGGCTATATGCAAATTAGTCTGACCCCATGCCTCATGGGAACAGGGCAGACCAAACTACCAAGCCAATTCTTCACTGGAAAGGAGACAAGCTTCTGGGGACCGGTTTCTGGCATTTCAGCCGTCGTCGGCCCGGCTTGCTTGAATCCTGGTGGTGCATTGAGCAAGGGACTCCCCGGAAGCTTGTTTCATTCCCAGTGTAAGAATTGGCTTGGTAGTTTGGTTTGCCCTGTTCCCATCATGCACTGGGACAGGAACAGACTAATTTGCATATAGCCAGGTTCTGAACTGGGATGTTGTAGTGAGCTAAAAAACGGTGTTGGATCTAGCCCTGATCTCTTGACTGGGTGAGAGTATTCTGCTTAATTCAGAAACTCTGTCCATCACCACCCCTTGTTGTTAAATATTTTGTCCACCCTAAGCGTGGAAGGGTATACTCAGATGTGAGTCCCTTGCTCATTGCACCATCAGGATTCAAGCAAGCCGGGCCGACGACGGCTGAAATGCCAGAAAGCGGTTCCCGGAAGCTTGTTTCCTTCCCAGTGTAAGAATTGGCTTGGTAGTTTGGTTTGCCCTGTTCCCATCATGCACTGGGACAGGAACAGACTAATTTGCATATAGCCAGGTTCTGAACTGGGATGGTGCAGTGAGCTAAAAAACAGTGTTGGATCTAGCCCTGATCTCTTGACTGGGTGAGAGTATTCTGCTTAATTCAGAAACTCCGTCCATCACCACCCCTTGTTGTTAAAGCCTTTTTTACAAAGACGCACACAAAAGCCAAAAGCAGCTGACGAAAACAAAAGCGCACGCACAAGTGTGTGGTCAGCTTTCTGAGGCCCCTACATGAGGTCTCTCACTACTTGAGCAGTGCTGCGCACTGCAACGCTAGGCGGGAGACTTAAAAAGGGTACCCAGTGCCTCTGGAAAAACATCCATGTTTTGGGGACGGTTGGAGTACCAATTTTATTGTTTCATTAGAGATCACCCCAGATAAAAGAAAGCTATCCACATTCATCAATATACTTCCATTCGGCCTCATCAAGCTTACTCTTTTAGAGTAAATATTCATCACTTGAGACTTAGTATGAAGCATTAAAAATTAAAAATAAAATAATAAATGAAAGATAGAAGCAATGTTTCCCTGCAAATGCCTTCTTCCCAATGGACACAGACTGGACAGGGAGATCAAATTGTTGCTTGTGTGAATGTAGAGCAGCAGCAGGCGAGGTTGGGGGCAGCAGAGTCTGTCTTTTATTTCTGTTGGAGAAGAGACAGGAAGAAAGAATAGCAGAGTGGAGAAGTGGGGGAGATTAAAGGGTAGGTGAAGACTGTGTACATGTACCGCCTCATTCCCTGCCTTCCTTCCTTGCCTGCACTATCACAAAATGGCGCCTCATGGAGTAGAAAGGGCTATATGGTTAACTGTATACACCATAAACCTGTGGGTGGCTAAAGCCATCAACAACTGGTTTTCTTCCACTTAAATCAAAACACATTTATAAAGCGCATAGCTACCCCAGGGGGTTTCTCAGCGCTCCGCACTGTGCTGCGTTCTGCTTTTGGCATTTCTAACACTTTGAGAACAACAGTTCTAAAGAGCTCTATTGTCACTTTCTCCAAGGGTCAGCAGTTCTGAATTTGGAAGCATTACACTAATTTTAGTTGTAGGGTACAAAGCTTATTTTACATGATGTTTGCACTGTTCTCTCTAGACAGTATCATTGGATAATCCAAGAATTTATAGTCCTTTTATGAGGCAAAATATCTTTAGCATAGTTGCTTAAGGTAAGGTTGTGCAAAATATGCATAATTTACTTTTGAGTAAAAACGTAAAATTACAGAAAAATTATGCAATTTTACATGTAGTTACATAAAATGAAAATCTGGCATTTGGCGCTTTATTATAGTGCGTCTTTGTGTCTATGTTAGAAGAGAGAATGTATTTTACATTTTTTTTAAAAAGCTGCAAAAACACAAGTGCTGTGAATAATAGCCTCCCGTTTTCTGGTCGTTTTTGTAATTCCTGACCTCCCATAATATATTTTTGCCGTGAACATGGGAGTAATAACAGTATGTGAAATAATGGCATGATTTCAGTAATTTTGCATAACAAGCGAACTAAAAACGTCGTAGAATTACCCGAAATATGCTGGCATCATTCAAATTTCGTCCAGGCCTAGTTTAACGCGACCGACAGAAAGTACAGTCCACGTAGCTGCAAAAATGAAGGGACTTGTATGTTAACACCAAGCATATACCTGCGTGCGAGCAGACACATACACAGCTGAAAATCAGGCATTGTACCACTTATTTGGTCTGAAATAATTTGTTTAAAAAAATACAATGGCTGTTGGACTTCGTTGAAAATGTTTATTTAAAAATAATCCATTATGCAAATGTAGTTGCAAAGCAAACTTTAATTAAAAAAAGTTAAAAAAATGTGAATTCCACCTTTGATGCATGCACACTCAATGTTTACTAACAGCCCAACACCAAATTTACCACAATTTAAAACAAATTTTACCTCATGATCTATTTTTGAGTACTAATATTCATTGATCTGAAATATTACTTCCACAGAACCACGAGAAATGCATGCGACGTATATTTTTTAGCACCTATTCCCACCCATCACCCTAGGCTGAAGAGTAGAGGTTATTTTTAAATCTCTTTATCCGAAGCAGGAAGTGAACTAAGCTGTTAATACTCATTGGCAGTGTGAGTCAAACACAAGCTGTCAACCTGTAAACACACCTCCCTTTCTGTTTCTTGGGAGACAAACTGAGAGAGGTAGGGAGAAGGGGGGACGTAAAACTGGAGGAATATAGAATTATGAGCTACCCAGTGTGCTGTGAACAATAGCTAAAGAAAGACCCACAATTTTTGGATGATTAAGATATGAGTGTTGAAGAATGTGTGAAAAGTGCACCTGCATTCTAATTATTTTCATTTAGTTCAAGCAATAAAACAGTGATGTCTGTATCAAGTACTACCCAGGGGGGGCTCCTGTCGCCACACTGGCTCCGAGCCAACATATCAAAGGGGGACCCCTGTTTTCAATAAGGGGTGGGAGGGGGCGTATGTATGTGTTGTGCTGGATGGTATTGGTTTGAGTTTGAGTGAGTGCTGTGAATGAATGGTTGGTAATGGGATCTTATTTGTTGGATTTGATTATATTTGTAGTGAATTTTGTTTTGTCATTTTAATGTATTATTATCTGAAATTGTTTGTATATGTTCTTAAGAAACTGTTCTTTTTGTCCAAGAAAAACATGACAAATAAAATAATCAATTAAAGAATGAATATACTCTCTATGATGTTTGAGTTGTTCTGTTTTTTGGTCCAGTCAGAGTGTCATAATGTGAATATATGATACATAGTATATATTGAATTACACAGGTAGAGAAAGTTTTTTGTGTGAATTTTGGCCACACTGGCCCAGAGCCAGCAGCTGAAAAAATAAAACGTTATTTTATAATTGTTTTATTTTTCACCTGCTGGCTGAGCCTGCGTGTGTAGGGAGGGGTGGGGCCGGGGCCATGGGAGGGGGTAGGAGGACTGGTTTGTGCACTTCTAAGTGCACATGTGTGTTTGCCTGGCAGCCTTAGGCCGGCCAAACACACATGCGCACTTAGGTTTCTCCAACCCAGCTGTACTGAACAGCCGGGTTGGAGAAACAGCACAGACGCTGTGCCTGAGTGAAGTGTCAAACCAGCCCGCTTAGGCCAATCCCCGTTCTGCTCTCATAGCATGAGAGCAGTGCAAGGATTGCACAGGGAGTCTGTGATGCTGTCTCAGTGCTGCTGGGACCAGGAAGAAGAGCACAGAGGATCGACTTCGGAGGCGGCTGGTAGCTTCAGGTGTCTTCCTTTTTTTTAGTTATTAAACTACCTCCCCCTGCACCCTCCCTCCTGCACTGAGGCACTTGCACGGTGCCCGAGAGGCACCGAGCTCCACCTTCCACCTGGTTTGGTAATTCCATCTCTGGAAATCTTTCTTAGAATTCAGAACCCAGTGCAGTGAGGTAATTAGGCCGTCTGTCCCCGTACTAGATATTAGAAATTTCTAAAATGGCGTTCAAGCTCTTGTAGCCACTGGAAATAATTGCGCCTATCTTGTTAAGGCATATTTTGCCATTCCCCATTTCGCATAGAGTTCAAGAACAAGTAAACAAAAATATATTAACATTTTGCTAATGTCTTAACCATGTACATTCAGATTCACACAAACAGGAGACTGGACCGTTAAAAGATTAAAAAAAAAGACTTGGGCAGAAATATGTGTACAACACATATATAATTCCATGAAAAAGTTCAGAAGCTTGAAGGGAACTCACATACATGCCCAATGTTTTGCATGTTAGGTGAATACCCATACATCAACTTAGTAATATTTGAAAGCTGTGGCTTTCCAGAAAACCCTTTCCGGTGAATTCTTTGACTCTTGTGACATAGCCCTGAAAAAGTCTGCAAAGCACAAGGGCGAAACATTTTGGATGAATCTTTTCTATTTTGAAAAAATATAAATAAAAGTAAAGAATTTGGAAGAAAAAACTTTCCTTATACTTTTTGGCCCTGAATGAACGTATACAAACTTGAGTGCAACCCGAACCATACCTTTGATCGGTCATAAATCTCTACAAAGCTGGCGTACACCTTAAATCGAGAGATACACAGTGGTCTCTGAATTGGGTCACGAGAGAACATTTGACTAGGTGAAATGAAGACAAAGAGACAAAGTCTGAAAAAAACAATATGCTTGCCAAGCTGTGAGGGGAAAAGATTTAGCAGCAAGTGAGGGACATCAGAACACTTTACCTGTCCAGTGCACCAATGGATGACATGGCGGAGTCAAACAGGAAAAAAGCAGCGACATGCCGGCAAAAGTATGGTGTAAACAGAGCAGCTTTTCTAAGTCCAAGTGCACTGGTGGTTTCCCAGCTGGGTGGGTTTTCCCAGTTCCAGAGCTGGCTGCGACTTCACTGTCAGCAAAACCACAGTCCCTGATCTCTAAAAAGTCAGGGTATTCTCCTCCGGTAAGGCGGAGGAGCGTCACCCCACAGGAAAATTAGAATGATATTAATGCCATGGTATTATAATTTTATTTTCCCATAGGTGCTCTGTAGATGAGGGGTGAGGCGGGGCTGGGTTGCCAATAGAGCAGGGGGAGGAGTGGTGGGCACTTTCTAAGTGCGCATGACTCTTTGGCCAGGCGTCTTGGGCCGGCCAAACAGTCATGCAAACTTAACATGTTCTCCACTGGGCTGCATTGCACAGCCTGGGTGGAGAACATGCACAGCCTCCCAGCACCCGTCTGAGTTGCAAACTACGGTGCTCAGACCAATCACGACACTGCTGTCATGCTGGTGACAGCAGCGTTGTGAATGGCTAGGGGTGTCGGGGAGCCTGGGTGCTTCCTGTTTCCTGGGTTGTATACAGAAGTATGAAGGAGAGGCGGCCGCCAGGAAGGTTAGTTGAATTTTCTTTTTTTTCACCCCATCCACCCGCTCCACTTCCCAACACTACTACCCCGTAGCAGCCGGTACTGGTTATGCTAAAGGGGATTTTCCCAGTGTCGAGCTGGCAGCGACTACACGGTTAGGAAAACCAATGTCCCAGATCCCTAAAAAGTCAGAAAATGTTAAAGGTGGCTGGACGGGTCAGCTACCAATTTTTGTCCACTGCCCCATTACTGCCAACCTTTAAATGATGTCATCTTTTTCTATTTGTCACATAATCTCTAAGATCTTTGGTTACATAAAACAAACATACAATTTTCACTTGCAACTTTAATAGCAATATGCACTTTTCTGATGCTAAAATGATCCAAAATTCTACAACCCTTTATAATATTAGTAACTAGGTAGAAACAGCCAAACCGTACTACATTATGTCATGTTCTCTGTAATAATTCATTGCATGATAACTATCTCGCTGAGACAAAGTAAAGATTTTAGTTAGTGAAGATGTATGTGCCAGAAAGCGGATCGGGTTGAGAGTCTACATGAATGAAGAGTCACCACCTCCTTCAAGGTCGTTGTTGACTTTTTTTTAGTTCTAGACTTTTGTGTAATAGGCTGATGCATTGTGGGTGTTGTAGTCTTGCATGGCTCCCCCTGAACCAATTAGACTAACAACCGAAATCAATTATATATTTCAGGACATTCATTGTATAAACATGGAGTCAGCTGGTCACCATAAATTAATGTGATGTATATTTCCTTTTTTTTTTTGTTTTTAAATCGAAATCAGAAATTAATCAGCCAGTAATAGCAACAAGAACGTGTCTTCTCACCCCCTCAGCCCACCCCCACATTGGTGTATACGTTGTAGCATTATTGGTGCTTGGGGCCATGCAGTGAGATTGTGTTTAGAACACCAAATAATTCTATCACATTTATTCCAGACCAAGTAAACGTCTTGGCAGGCTGTAATGCATAGACACTACTGGTCAATTACATGGTGACAACAGCTTTCACCTCTGCATGTCTTTAGAGACTTGGAAATCAATTCAATTATTGATTGTTTGAAACCAGGAAACGATTGTCACTTAGTAGAAATAGGCCTGGATCTTCGGGGCCCATAATTGGCTTTCTACAGCCGCATTAAAAAGGACAATTTCCAGAAGGGCCCAGATTCCGTTTGCAGGAGTGGAAATCTCCACAATGTTTCTGCCCATTTTACAATGATCCCTCATACCCACTGAAGAAGGGAAAACACGACAGCCAAGACACCACAGAATGCAGGACACCACACACCCCCCTCCTAACAGAGGACGAAATAAGCACAGAAATCACCCGAGTCTTTTACCAAATATACTTTGAAAATAATCGGAAAACTCATTCAACCAGTGCTTAATTTGAGCCGGTGGTTTCCGGTGCTCGGCATTTAATTGTGTGCACCAGCACTTAATTGTCGACACTGGCAGTTATGACAGCTGAAGGTGGCGCTGTTTGTATACATTAGAGATGAGCAGGACAGCAATTGTTTATTAATTCAGTATGCATTAAAAACAACTAATACCTGCTACCCTGTCTATTTTTATGGCGAACAAAGCGATACAAAAGGGGATGATGGATGGTGCGTTTGAGCAAATCAAACACTCACCCCCAGTCAACTGATCTGGGTTTAATCCATCACCATTCTTAGCTCACTCAGCCACCCCAGTTCAGACATGGCCGTATGCAAATCAGTCTGACCCTGTGCCTCATGGGAACAGTCCAGCCCGAACTGCCAAGCCATGTCTTCCCTGGACCGGAAACAAGCATCCTGGGACCGGTTTCGGATTCATAATCCTCATCAGCCAGGCTATCTTGAATTCAGTGGCCAAGTGAGCAAGGGACTCACGTCTGAGCATACCCTGCCAATTTAGGGCAAACAAAGCGATACAAAGGGGGGATGATGGACGGAGCGTTTGAGCAAATCAAGCACTCACCCCCAGTCAACTGATCTGGGTTTAATCCATCACCATTCTTTAGCTCACTCAGCCACCCCAGTTCAGACATGGCCATATGCAAATCAGTCTGACCCTGTGCCTCATGGGAACAGTCCAGCCCGCACTGCCAAGCCATGTCTTCCCTGGACCTGGAAACAAGCATCCTGGGACCGGTTTCGGATTCATAATCCTCATCAGCCAGGCTATCTTGAATCCAGTGGCCAAGTGAGCAAGGGACTCACGTCTGAGCATACCCCGCCAATTTAGGGCGAACAATGCGATACAAAAGGGGATGATGGACGGAGCGTTTGAGCAAATCAAACACTCACCCCCAGTCAACTGATCTGGGTTTACTCCATCACCATTCTTTAGCTCACTCAGCCACCCCAGTTCAGACATGGCTGTATGCAAATCGTCTGACCCTGTGCCTCATGGGAACAGTCCAGCCCAAACTGCCAAGCCATGTCTTCCCTGGACCGTTCCCATGAGGCACAGGGTCAGACTGATTTGCATATAGCCATGTCTGAACTGGGGTGACAGAGTGGGCTAAAGAACGGTGATGGATTAAACCCAGATCTTTTGACTGGGTGTGAGTGTTTGATTGATTCAATGCTCCGTCCATCAACACCCCCTTTTGTACCGCTTTTGGCCGCCATAAGTGTGGCAGGGTATGCTCAGACGTGAGTCCCTTGCTCACTTTGCCACTGGATTCAAGCAAGCCGGGCTGAAGACGGCTGGAATGCCAGAAACCGCTCCTCAGAAGCTTGCTTCCGGTCCAGGGAAGACATGGCTTGGCAGTTCGGGCTGGACTGTTCCCATGAGGCACAGGGTCAGACTGATTTGCATATAGCCATGTCTGAACTGGGGTGGTAGAGTGGGCTAAAGAACGGTGATGGATTAAACCCAGATCTTTTGACTGGGTGTGAGTGTTTGATTGATTCAGGTGCTCCGTCCATCACCACCCCCTTTTGTACCGCTGTCTATTTTTATAGCTTTGGGGGCCTGGAATAAGCTGAACTGTTACACTTATAGTGTGCTGGTTAGTAGTAGTTGTGTAGGTCCTGGCAGTGGTTATGATGGTTGCAAGTTGCAGAGGCCTCTTGACTAGAGCCCTGCACTTAATGTTTTACAAATTAAGCACTGCATTCAACTAATGACATATAATCTTTCTCGCATATCCACAACTGAGGGCCCACCAAGGAGTATAAGAGGTAACCACTGCCTATCACCAGGACCACTGGAATGATGACATTCTGTAGCCCATAGGGTTCTCCGCTTACTTATCGACTCACTACACTTGTCACCTTCTGCTGCATATTCTGCAGATTTCAGCAAATAAAGTGCCTTCTAGCTCAAACGGATAAAAGGTTCTGATTAAATTGAATCCACGCGTGGTGCAAAGCACTGGTAGACCCTTTGCAAACTTTAGCATGTCACATTTCTGTTGATGATTGCTGTATTCAGCAGGTGTTGAACTGATAGTAATGAGATGAAATGCTTGCCCAGACAGTATTCTGGGTTGCTAAAATGACATGATTGTGAAATAATACTGCCAGGGAATGTGCCTCATTACACCACATAATTTGGCTTTTCTTGCCACATAATTTAGTCAACTCCGCTGCATACTTTGGTCCTCCAATCCACATAGTTTTAGGGGCCCTGCCTATTTCATGTACATCAGAGCCGAGTTAATTTCTCTTCCTGGTGGATGACTCCACTTTGCAGTCTACCGCTGACTGGGCAGATTGGCATAATACCCCCTGGCACACCCCTGGAGGCAGTATGCTGCTGCCCCCTATCTCAACCCACACACCCCCCGGCACTCCCGGCGGAGTTATTCCTGTGCCACACCCCAGGAGAGTGATGGGTGAAGTGTAATATGTACTTTGTTGTGCTTTTTGGCGCACATGTTTTTTTAAATACATTATTAAAGCATGGTGTAGGAGCACGCTGTCATTTAGAGACCTTCTATTTCCCATTGAAATGGCCACTGAAGTTGCAGGGACATGCAGTTTTACAGATAAAACTATCTAGCGCACAAGTAATAATGTGTGGAAATTGGGTTTCAGTGACTATCATTTGCATCTTTGTGTCCATCACACTTCAGAAATACCAAACATTTGTTTTTTGTGCTTTCCTAACAGCTGGTATATTTTGAAATATTTGTACAGTTCATTTACAGGCCTTTAAATTTTGTAGCGTGTTAGAAAAAATCACATTCGACAGCCTTTCTTTCACCCCCCCCCCCCCAGCAAGATTATCAAATAGTTCACTTTACAAAATCCTCTCACTATGCAGAGAAAGAAAAGTAAACATCAATCCTCATTTAAAGAATAAGCAGCAATTTTCCAGAAGATATAGTCTGATATTTGACCTCTGTCTTTGAATGCACAGAGTTAAAAACAAAATGTATTTATTTTTCTTTATAAATTGTTCCCTCAGCTTCTCAACTCCAGCATGGTTATTTTGGGGGAGCTCCAGCACCCCCCAACCGCATCCCATCTTCCAGCGCCTATGGTGTTAGTGACCATAAGCGGTATATCCTAGACAGCATTTTTGTGAGGTCCAGTGCAAAATTAGACAATACAGCCACAAAACAAAAATGGCCTGAGGTTCCCTAGGTACTCCATACGTGTAAGCGCCTGGTGTGGTTTAACTGGAATTGCGAGCAAGGCAATTATAAGAGGGATTTGTTTAATCGGTCCTTTTTGATAACTAATTTTCTCACATTTGCATAATGCCAGCTCTCCGAACCCTATATAGTTCTAACATAAAAAAATAGCATAAGATTTAAAACTATTCGCATATTTGGCCAAAGCAGTGACTCTTTGGCGCACAATCAGTCGATATTCTTTTAGGGCCCAGAAGCAACAAAGCCCAAACATTTTTTTTATTTGGCAATCATAGAGATAGTCTCACTCTGTTAATGAATAACGCAAACTACTGTTACCACAAGTCTCTGACAGGCTCTTTTTTTTTCCTTGATAGTATCTATAGTTTTGATGTTAAATTTTGCACAAAAAAATTGTGCAAAAAAATACACATGCGCCACAAAGAGCAACTGCTCATTTGTTGGTTGTTCGTGTTGTTCCAGTGTGCATGCATTGTTTTTTTGTCACTAATGTTCGCTTAGTTACATGGCGTAGTAGCGTAATTTCGAGACTTTCAGGTAACAAGCATAACACAAAATTACCGAAATTACGCAAGGTTACGCCAGTGTAACAGAAATTTCGCACAGGCCTAGTCGTGATCACTCTTGTCTCTCAACATACCTTCCAGATCAATCATATGATTCCAGGGTTGAACATGAAGTAAAATATATTAAAATATATTTAATATTCCTGGCCCATTTCTCTTTTCTATAAGCAGAACTTGCATTTGCGTCGGAAGGAGATCGGCCAGTGCAGACTCGTGAGCTGTGGGATGCGAAAAGGATGGTTACTTGCAGGGCCCTCAACACCTTGACGGCGGCGCAAATTCCACAGCAGTGCTCAACATTCCAATCTCGGGCGAGGCTCGGACGGCCCCCGGCCGTCGTGCGCACACGCCCACCGTGGCTCATGACGGCCGGGGGCCGACATGAGCACGGACGGGGTTAAGGGCCAACTTTGTAAGAGAGGAGCTGATAAGTTGGTACCTCAGCCTCCTCATCTGTTAGATCCACAAAGGGACTTTGTGTCTCACAAGTAATGTTAAAATCCCACCTACAATTGAGACGTGAGAATGGGAGTACTCCATCAGTAATTAAAGTGATAGACTCAACTTGGTAGATTTCTTATTATTCATATTACCACATAATAAACATTAAATAGAGCTATAGTCGACTCGGTGGAAAATTACCAATCATTTGGAAATGTTTTTCTAAGTTTTGATATTTCCTTTTTGTTGTAAGTGTTATTATGTTAATTTGTGTTTGTTGCTGGTAACATCACTTCAAGCAGCTGTTGAAACAGTAAACATAGACACATGGGAACCCTTCAAAGGAAAGGAAAAGGAGGTTATGCTTTTGCAATAGCACTGTTGTCAAATAAAGGGCCTGAGAGCCAACCTGGGATTTGCAGAGGTACTCGTGCGCACAGACCATGCTCTATGAGAATGGGTGTGTAGTTAACAGCTGTGATGTCGGCAGGGCCGGACTGGGAACCCAAAGCAGCCCTGGCAATTTTCTCGGACCAGCCCCTGGTGAAGCGCTGCCTCGCCCTGGGAGGATGGAAACGCTTGCTTGCTGTTTTTGTCACTGGGGGCTGATATTGTAGCACTGCTGTAAAACCGACCCCCACCACTGCAAAACTGGCCCTCACCCTTCCAGCCTCCCGGGGAAACGCCCGATGCCCGGTCTGGCCAGTCCAGCCCTGGGTGTTGGTGGGAACTGTGTGTGCACACTCAAAGCACAGTCTTTGGCTGCACATCTCACTGTCACATATGTGGTCATCAGTAACAACAAAAACAATTCATAGAAACGATGGGCAGCACAGGAGCTGAAATACTGGAAATCATGAACCTCACCCGTGAAGGGCTGGTTTCCAATTTATTTATAAGCCAGAACTACTGGTTTTGCCAAATCCGCCAAGAGCTTAATTTGCATTCCAGCAGCGGCCTGGTGGCAGGAGGTTGGGTGCTACCAGGCGTGATGAATCTTATCAGCAGCCAGAGGCAGATTGTGGTTGCTGGGAACTCCAAAAGGTCTTTGCTCTTAAGACACCTATAGAGGACAGATCCTGTAGAGTCCCCAGGAATTCATTTGTTTTACTGTAAAGGGAACCAATGGGTCCTGAAAACATGGTGAATAAGGATTGCTGTTTGTATAGAATTCATGTATGAGATGAAGTTTTGAATGTACAAGTGAGAGTTGGCTGCAAGTGTGTAGTGTAGTTCCTATTTTCCCTATAGGCCCTGCGCATTGGAATAACATAAACAGCAGTTTAGACGTAGAAGTGCGGTCTTCCAGGTCTCTACTGACTATGCTAAACTTAATTGGGTTTGTTACCAACTAGCTCAGAGGTCACTGGAAACTTTCTTGACTGAATAGGAAGTGATCAGCTTCCCTGGCTCAGACAAGAAGGGATTCAGTTTTCCAACAACCGCATAAACATGACAACTTTGCTCCTTAGAATAAGAGTCAATCTCTAGAGTCGTGTGAAACAATAGACAGTTATTTTACTCAGTCAGTTGTGCAGATTACTTTCACCAAGATACAGAGAATAGAGAGACGGGCGTTTTCAATAAAAGGTATTATTTATTGAACAGTCTTTCTTCTCATGCAAGAGAAATGAATTGCCACAATTGCAAGACTCGTTATTATACAAAGTGCGTACAGTAAAAGGAGTATTGCGAAATAATACTGTAAAAGCATTGATATGGTTTCTTAGCCATACAATGGTTAAAAATGAATAAAATATATACATTCATATATACATTTAGCTAACGTACTCAACTGGTGCTTCTAACTACGCCTACCCCAGTGTACCTGACCTAAGCCTAATACTTGGGAGGGAGTAAGTAAGTAGCAGTTTAAGTTAAGTTGGTTTTGCCAAGGTTTGCTTCAAGAATTCTCTCTAAGGGTTTAGTCAACACCATACCTCTGGAATAGAATGTTGGAGGTCTTGTATCTCCTTTCAGGACTCGATATCCCAGTCACTCGCAAGAGTAGGCTGGAAACGCCGGAGCTGGATTTTCTCGGCAGGAGAAAAGACAGCGTCTCTCTCAGCGCGTCAAGGAGGAGGAGGGGCAGCGTCCGTGGGCTGCTTGCATCTGCTGGGCTCTGCAAGGGACAGCTGTTCTGCTCCTGTGTTCACCACACCATCGCTATCATCGATGTCGTCGTCGCGCTTGCTTAAGGCAACGTTGGTAATATTTATACCTGAAAGGTGCCTGGTTTGACGTAAGTTTTTGGACATAAGACGTCAATAAAGATGTCACTAGGAAGTGATCGTCCTTTCAGTGCTCATTAGAGTTCTATTAATAATCAAAACATAGCAAGCGGGGTTTTCCCAGGTTGCTGAGTTTTATCTTGTTGAAGAACTCGGAGTGTAATCTAGGAATCTTAGATAGTGGCTACTGCTGTGTCATCTACTGTAATGAGCTGCAGAGGCGAGTTTCAGAAATATGGCTGAAATATGGCTCTGATCGTTTATGCCATTATAGGGGTATGAATGGATTATAGCCGTATAGGGCATAAGGTCATAGTATTGATCGGGGTCCTAGATTAGAACGCGACAAGTGGTTGGCACCGGCACTCTTTTTGGCCAACTCGAGGGACTTATTTTTAGTCGTCAGACTTTGACCCAAAGTAGAAAAGGGAGAAAGAAGGAGGGTGAAAGATAGGACAGCAGTGAGAAATGGAGGAATCAGAGATGAAAAAGAACCCGCAAGATCGAGATAAAGATAGGAAGTGCACAGTGGTAAAAGAAAGTGGCATAATATGGAATCTTGGAGAGGCAATCTTGGTATTCGGCAACCTCAGCATATAAGAATGCCACCTTTAGGTGCCTATAAAAACCTCTGACCCCTGACCTTGGCATGTGATAGCACAAGAGTCAAAATCTGCCAAAAACGTGAAATTCCATGTTCTGTTCTAGGTCACTTGATTGTGGGATGTTCTCAAACCACACACTACATCTGCATTTAACTAAATACCATGGAAAACAGTTGCAAACTGAGGGGCCGTTTTACAAGGGGATTGCGCCACCGGAACCTCACTTCATTTGACGCTCTGTAGGCGCAATGCCAAGCACCATATTTACAAAGTGGCGTTAAGCCACTTTTTCTGGCTTAAAGCCGTTTTTTAAATATGGTACCCTTTCACGCAGGTATCTGCATGAAAGGGGCGTGCGATGGGTGTTGCTGTGGGAGTTCACCGCAACGCCCCTTGATTTTTGGTGTGCCCCAGAGTTACAAGAAGGTGTAAATTGGAGGAAGCGCCCAAAATTAAACCCATGCAATTGCAGGCGTTAGAATGGCGCAACGAGAAGAAATACTTTTATTTCTCCTCATTTTTGCTTTTTCTGCGTGTGCTGCATTCTGAACACATAGACAGAGCAAAATGCCACAAATGATTGTTTATGTGCAGGAAGGTGTCCTTTCCTGCACATAAACAATCATTAAATAATTACGATTTGCATTCTGAGCACACACATAAGTAGAAAATATCCATTATGGATGGTTTATGTGCAGGAAGGTGCCCCTTCCTGCACATAAACAATCATTCCCTGCAAGCAGGCTCCCTTGCACTGTGGCGCAAGGGTGTCTGTGTGGGTGCTAGGCAGCTATTTTTAGCACTAGCGTGATGGAAAACACAAGGATGAGCAGTATTGTAAATATGGCGCATCCCTGCGTTTTGAAAATGGTGGAGCGTGACGCTGAAAAATTTGCAGCAGCTCTGCACTCCGCCATTTCCTTGTAAATATGCCTCTAAATATTTCCACCTCGCTTTAAATTAAACTTCAAGTTGAAAAGGGAACCCAAGTGAAAATCATCTGACAAGGATCCGACCTCACCCGATCAGACTCTGACATATTTGGTGCCGTTCAACTTCATTAAGGTTGTAACAGACTAGCTTTTTATTTCATCAGCATCAGGAGGATGAAAGTCTAAGCCAACTTGCAATAATTCAAACGAGTGACAGGTACGCAGTTCTCTGCAGCAGAAGCATTTATCCACTGTTCCATCTTTGTATGTAAGTTAGGTCAGTGGACTAATGCACCTGTTGTAGAGGGTTTGTATGCTACAACCACACAGCCTAAACAACGCGGTCTGAACCACAACTATATATTTACCACGATTACCTATACTACGCATACCTTTACAACGAATTTCATTGTAAAGACATGATTGATAAAGGGATATGCCTGGTAAAGTGCACACCCCCCTGCGCCGTAACACCTGATACCCAGCCCTGCAATACACCCTGCCCCAGCCCTTAAAACTACCCCAGACCCTCACAGAGGAGCCCAACACTCCCACCTTCCCCCAAAACTACCCCTGCCCCCCCCCCCCCGAGCTCTAAAACTGACCCCCAGACCTGAAAACAACCCCTTCCCCTGCCTTGAGACCAAAATCCCTGCCCCCTGACAAAAAACTACCCCGACTCCAGCCCACTCACCCTGAGCCCTAAAATTGATCCTCAGCCTTGAAAACTGTCCACCGCCCCCCCACCCTGAGCCCTATAATCCGTCCCAAGCCCTTAAAACTAGCCTGACACCCATTCTCCGAGCCCTAAAACCCTGCCCTCTACAAATAACTAGGGAAGGAGAAATACTAGTTAAGGGTTTTAGGTCGAAACAATGCTGTATTTGTTTGCGTAATATACCTTGATTATTATTTAAATGACGTCTATAAATTGTAACTGATGCAAGGTGTGTAGGTGTAGTGGAAGAGAAAGCCGTAAATGTTGGTGTTGGGGTGGCATTGCAATTGATTTAATATTTCCATATTTGGGTATTCATTGTTAAGGTTTCTTCGCTATTGTCATACTAATATAAAATCAAAAACCTTTCATTTTTAATTCATTTTGCATTTCTTATTATATTTCTGCATTACAGTACTCTTTACTTTCAAACACATTTTAAGAAATCACATACTTCATATATGTAAATATATAATAGTAATTTCGGTCTGATAAGTTCAGTTTTTTTCTTTTTACTTAAAATTAAAAAAAAAAGAAAATCATAAAATATATTTGTGAGAATGGACGATTCCACTCCCCTCTACTATTTTCTAGTTGCTTTGAAAACAGAGAACACATTCAGAAAAAAATAGAAAAGACTTTTAAAAAACTTCCCCAAAATCCATCCACTTCACCAAGGTGCGGTGAAATCTGAATAGACCTTGAAACATACATACATTTGCCAGCAGTACGCTCCAGATGGATGGACCATCCAAGAAAGCGATGGTAAGACATCATTTCCCCTTCCGTGATGTGCACCAATGGAAATGTCCGGTTTCTGACCAGCTGCAGGCCGCATCGCGAGCACCAGCCAGCCATTGAGAACGACCCTAGTTGTGGTCAGTTCACACAGATGCCTCTTCCAAACCTCCAGACTGACTGACTTATCCCTCTTAGACCCACTCAAAGTTATTTTCAAACACTGCGCAGAGAATCCCGCGCTGCAATTGGATAAAGCCTAATAGGCTTATGTCCGCGTGCCGGGATTCTGCGCAGGCGCTCACTCCAAGGCTTTCATAAAGATTCACACAGCTTCACCTGTCACAACCAGTCGAGTAATTGAGGGAATCTGAGGAGTACGACGTGCCCATACTATTTTTTTTATTTAAGGAAAACAGTACCCCTACTTTTTGCGAAAAGACAACCATCCCAGGATGGTTAATTCCAAGAGTTGAAATGTTTCAGCAGAAGTGTCAGGCAGGGAGTCTTCTGTGCTGTGAAACCGAGGGAGGGGCAGACAGCTAAACAAGCCTTCCTGCCAGGGTGTCTACTTCCCTGTAATAAATGTTAATGTGCGCAACTGGTCACTCTGCAAATGTAAAGGGTGCTCGGAAGCCTTTATTGGCTTTAACTTATGGAATCACTTGAAACTTCCTGATCACAAACATTCATTATTTTTGAGTGGTATTGAAATGGAGTTACCAGCTGAACTGTGAATTTAGTGTTTTTAAAGGAAAGGTATAAAAAAAGTTTGCACTACGTGAAGTCTGGATATTACTGAATTCTATTTTTTGGAAAAACTTTTTTATCTTAAAAACGTTTGCTGATTTTTTACCAGCTTATCTTCTACTGTGTGCAATGCAATTTTAAAATAATGACTTACATACTTACAATGTTTTCTTTCACATACTGGTAACTCGTAGCACTAAACATACACAAATCACTAGTCTCCCGTGCACCAACCAGGATTCAATTCTGTGGCTCTCTGGTTACACACACAGACCTCTGCACTGCATTAACTAATAGTGGTTTAATAATGTACAATAGTGCATTTCCCACTGATTTACCCAACATGCATTTAGTTTTCATTTAAGCGGTGCCTTATTTTATATGTAGTTACCTGACGATGAAAGACCAAACAAAGTTACAGAATATTTTGTTTTGTTAGCCACGCCTTTGACCCCGCCCCCATGCTCACTCACACACCCCCATTGCATGCAACATCATAGTTCCTATATTTTTTTTTATTTTTTATGCACCTTGGCCGCTGACCACAACAATATGAATAATCAAGCTCTGTGAAAACTAATTTTTCTATTGGATACATACTTGACAGAGGAGAGGAACAACTGTATATTAGAGGAGTATCATAAATGGGAGCCTACAATCCCTTTGTAAAATCCCATGTCTGATTTCCTTCTTACAGGCAACTTGTGATGTCCAGAGCTGCTGAACTGTAATATGTTCTTATAGTTGAGATCTGATGTCAGCAGCCAAGGTGAAAGGCAGGTCACAGAGCATACAAAGGAAACTGGCTTTTCCTTCTTCTGATATCTTTTTCTAAAAATAAAAAGTGATCAGCAGGAAGGATATGTTTAAGTCAACATGTTTATTTTCCATGATATAGGCCACTACAGCAAAGATAGCATCCCTGAATTGTTCTACACAATCTGTACCTCAGCACTTTGTAACCTGAGCTACATTAAACTGATTCTAAAATCTATTTTTGGGCAAAAATTACTAGCTGCTTCTTGATGTGTTTTTATTTTCGCAGTATAGATGCTACTTTTATTCTTCTTGTCTGAATTAGACATTAAATCGCAAGACACCAGGGATTTAATCAGTTTGTGGGAAGGGTCCCTGTGTAACCTCGTATTACAATGAATGAATACTCTCTGCCATACAATAAGATAACATTGCACGTCACTATATGAGTTTTTTCTAGGTGATCTCTCCTGTGGCCTATTCAACTGTTGGATTCCTGCTAATAACAAATGTAGCTATCCTCATCTGTTTATCATTAATATTTTCAAGCTCACAATGAAGTAGTGTAGCTATTCAGTCATGGCCGACTCTGGCATACGGTGGAACGGTGATGGATTAAACCCAGATCTTTTGACTGGGTGTGAGTGTTTGATTGATTCAGATGCTCCGTCCATCACCACCCCCTTTTGTACCACTTTTGGACACCATAAGTGTGGCAGGGTATGCTCATACGTGAGTCCCTTGCTCACTTTGCCACTGGATTCAAGCAAGCCGGGCTGAAGACGGCTGGAATGCCAGAAACCGGTCCTCGGAAGCTTGTTTCCGGTCCAGGGAAGACATGGCTTTGCAGTTCGGGCTGGACTGTTCCCATGAGGCACAGGGCCAGACTGATTTGCATGTAGCCATGTCTGAACTGGGGTGGCAGAGTGGGCTAAAGAACGGTGATGGATTAAACCCAGATCTTTTGACTGGGTGTGAGTGTTTGATTGATTCAGATGCTCCGTCCATCACCACCCCCTTTTGTACGACTCTGGCATACAGAGCCTTGATAAACCCTGTCCTGTCTTTCGCAAAATGAAATGTGGGCAATACACAATTCAACAGTCGAATAGGCCAAAGGCGAGATCACCTAGGAGAAACTCGTACTCTGGCACCTATATTGTCTTGCCATATGTATTATTGTTAGAGGAATAGGAAATACAGTTTGTAGTCACACACATTAAAGAAAGTCCCTCTGGGGACGAAACACGTGAGACTGATGATCATGTACTTGGTTGGAAGCGTGTAATCACAATAAAGAAGACAAAAAGATATCACATGACCTTGGACTAATGGACTGACTTTTCTGGTTATTTGTTCTCAAACAGTGTTATTTAAACATTTTTGGAGTGCTCCAGTATATTGTTTAAAGATTTAGTGCTTTGTTATTTATTCATTGGCGTAACACCATCATTGCCCTTAAAGGTAGAAGGGGAGTATACTGGGATAGCACCAGTCTTTGAACAAGTATTCCTTCTGTACACTTTCTCCCCTGACTAGTTGAGTACTGTGTGAAATCTTTTGCTATAGTCACAGTTATCTATCTCTATTTAAAATAACACTGCAAGTCACCTCAAAGTTCCATGACCTTTCAAAGGAACTCGCCCTATAGCTTTTTTTGACTATATGGTCATGGAAATCCTCTGTGACTTGCAATATCACTACAATGAATGGTGGGTGTACTTTATTCCATATATATTGTAAGATCCAGAACTGTCACATGACTTTCAATATTATTTCAAGGCAACATTTCCACTTACTCCTCTTCATCCAATTTGCCATATTAATTTTTTCTAGCTTCTCTTCTTTTTTAGAAATTCTTTTGCCCTCTGCAAATCGCACCAAAACCACTACAGTTCATTCGGTTGTCACTTGAAATACCAGGATTGCAAATAGTAGTGTGATGATATGGACTGAGGTGGCCACTCAGCCACCTACTTCCTTGTGATGATCTAGAAAATAGGTAAGGAGTAGAGACTACAGATTGTACACAGACATTCTAGAATTCTGTCTACTTTCCATTTCTGACACTGCCTTCTTCACCAGGGGTATCAATGACATTGCAATGGGTTGCTGTTAGAACTGGGATTTCTGGTTGGCTAAGGCTTACTCCAAAGCCAGGCAGACACCACCATTCTAGTCAGGGTAAGGGAGTCACACGCCAAGATAACCCCTGCTCACCCCCTTGATAGCTTGGCACGAGCAGACAGGCTTATCCCGGAGGCAATGTGTAAAGCATTTGCACACGCACACAACAGCAACAACATCCTAGGCACACCACAAAAGGAACTCCACACAAGGTTATATAAAAATAACTTTTGTATTGTCAAAACACATCAGATAGTAATCACACAATATACATTGTGCCAACTGGCACGGGCAATATTCACAAGGGATTATTTACACCAGGACAGGGCCACGTGGGCCACTGTCCGAATCAGCACTTAGTAGAACTAGCACTTAGAATAACTGTCACACCAAATAACAATTAAAGATCACAACCAGTAACAACTACAGTAGGCAATCTCTCATTAGTCTAAACACATTAGACTCTGCCTCCTAACAATAAATCACATTTAGGGACGTAACTCACAGTGAAGTAAACTCTCACTAACATAAACCTACATAGGTAACATAACCTCATAATCATAGTAACATCACATTGCGCAGAAATCACATTAGGGCTTTGCGCCCTACCCACATACCAGCCCCCTGGCCAACTGGCCATCTTAAGAAGGGGCTCAAATGCCCTGTGTCCAGAATGTCAGGGCGCGCTGCCAATGCAGCGCCAGTCAGGGGTGCGCCATCGGCGCAAACCTAAATGTTGCAGCTACCCACTAATTGCTGGGCAGCCGGGAACAGCAACAGGGCCTAAACGTTACCGCTGGCATTAAGTGCTTCGCAGCTGTAGAAGGCCTGGCACCTCTGTGCCATTTCTGTCCCTCCCAGGGACTCTCAAATTGCGCCTAAACGGTGCAGCTGCCCACTAAATGCTGGGCAGCTGGGAAATCATCAAAACTGCGGCCTGGGCTCTCATTAGCTCTTACGGACATTGCGCCCAACGTTGGAGCCCTCTGGCTCTAAGGACAACTAGCGCACACATTGGAGCTCTCTAGATCTGAAAATCACCATTAGCATGTTGGGGCGACCCACTGCCATCCGGGGCCGCCCTGAAGGCATTTCTACATGTTGCAGAGCGCCTGGACTCCGAACATCACTCTGTCCCCACAGAGCCATCGAGGCTCGAAACACAACTGCTGGGCCTTCGTTGGAGTCCCACTTGGGGGACTCAGAATATGTTAATGACCCCGGAGCCTCTCGTGGGCTCTCAAGTAAAATGTGCCCCTCGTAGGAGCCTCCGGGGGCTCAAGAAATAACTATGCCCCGGCTTGGGAAATATTGAGGCCCATAAAGCCTAAGATATCGCCCCCAACGTTGGAGCGGCCCGCTGTAAGCAAGGGCCGCTCTAAGTACGTCCAGGCACTGTGCCTTTAGCAGGCACTACTAACATCAGCCCATACGGAGCCCCCCAGCCCTTCTCTACTCACAGGGCTGTTCTCTGGGGACTCCGGTCCGCCTGCGGTGATCTCTCCTCACTCCCTGGGCCGGCGGCTGGGCTTCTCTCTGCGCGGTGGTGACTCCTCAATTCCAGCACAGAGGGGCAGGCACTGTCAATGTGCCACCCACTCCCCCGCACCAGCACCATCTCTTCTTGCGGCACCCGGGCCTTCAGAGTGGAGCCGCAAGGCTCCAGGTAAACTTCTCCTCCGGGGCTCCCTCCCAGCTCACGGGGGCCCTCGGCGGCCATTCCTCGGCCAGCTGCTTCTTTCTCGGGCAGACGGCGGCGGGCGGGACTTTCTGCCGGATTGCAGGCCCCGCCCCCGTCCTGGCAAAAGATGCCTGGCTTCCTGCCTCGGAGGGCCGCCAATGATAGCACGGCCCGAGCAGGGAGGCGGGCACAGCGTCTCCTCGGTAATCCCCGGGGCCGGCGGTGAATTCTTGGCACACAGCGCTCCTAAGCGATATCGGAAAATAAAGCGCTCCCAGCGCCAGAGGACCAACAAAGTCTACTTGGAAATAAAGCGCACCCAGCGCTAGAGGACCAACAAGGTCCAAGTAGAAATAAAGCGCTCCCCAGCGCTAGAGACGCACCAGTCCAGGACAAAGGTCCGGCCCCCAAAGGTTTCAGGGAATCCGTCAGGCATCCAGGGGCAGGGCAGGGCCCAGGGAGGCAAGCCTTCCCCTGGGCCACAGCAGCAGCACACCCCTGGCTGATTCAAGTAGCAAGACAAGAACATTTTCAGAGTGTCACAGCACCCTTTTTATACCCATAATCCTTTGTCTAGCAGGGTGCAGGCAATGTGAGAACAAGCTACAACTGGTTATGGGGAACTCCTTTCACTGGCCAGGCTAGGGACATCAGACGCACCACAGGGGGTGGAGCCAGCATTGTGGAGGGAAAACCCAGCCCTATTCGGGTCCCATGTGTACCCCTCCCTCACATCAGCATGCTAATCTCGCCATTCACCACTGGGGCAGACCCATCCTGACTCCTGGAGCCAGGCTCACCAGCCAGCTCCAGCCAATCACACGCCCAACACAAATTACACAAACATGCCAACTTCTAGAAGTGGCACTTCCACACTAGACACAATCATGCCGCATATACCATTACGCAGCATTCACTCTCACGAGTTCGTACATATCAAACTCGACCCTGCACTCCCCACACATCAGGAACTACCATGGTCACACGTATTCCCCATGCATTCCTATGGGAGGGCAGGTCACTCTCACCACACACACAGAGAGCGCATGCACTTTACACTGGACCACAGTGAAAAAGTGCGCAGAGGCCTAAAATCCCCAACACCAGGTTAAAGAAACAGGCTAGGCAAAAGCAAAAAGTTTCAGGGTGAACCTGCCAAAAAGGGCTCGGTCCAACAGTTGCAAATAATACTTCTGGCTTCCACTAATTAACGTTAATCTGTTTTCAGGAGAACAATTTATAAATATGAGTTTGAACTTGGAGTGCAAGTGGTGGTGTAGCACTTTCAGAGGACACTGATTTATAGTTTACAAGTTCGATTTCAAAACCGTGATTTTTAGCATTAAAAAATGTCTGTGGGATCAATTCCTTTAACTGAATTCTTCTTTAAAAACATTTTTTGGGGGGACACGAAGTGCACTTTTTCTCCCTCCTCTCTTTTCCCCTTGTCCTGCTGCCTTTCTAAAAACTTTATTAGATCTTGCCAACTGACAGCTTTATCTTCCTGTCATGTACACACCTACTACTAATAAATCAACTGGTCTCAATGAATCAAACTGGCATTTCATCCGTTGGTGTTTATTGGCTGCAAATATACACAATTTCTGTGAGGCATTAAATTACACTGGAGTAGTAAAGATGCCTTGTGCAGTATGGCTTTTAGATGCTGAAACGGCATTTGCTCCATGAATTGGAAATTTGTAAAAAGAGTGTTGGATGAGATTTGATTTGATGTGATTTAAATTTATGGAGCGCAGCAATTACCCGAGGACATCTAGGCACTACAGATCACCATCCGGAAAAGTCCACTACTACCATTCCAGACTCAGAAAATGTCTACAAGGGAAATAGTCAGGTGTAAAGATCCTTCCTGAAGGGCAAGAGCTGTGGGATGGCCCATATATTTTGTGGAAGGGTGTTCCAGAGTTTGTTTGCAGCCGTAGAAAATGCTCTGTCGCCCCCATTTCTTTCTTTTAGTTTAGCACCATGAGCTGGAGTTGAAGTGAAGAACGAAGCAGTCTGCCTGGGATATACCTGCCAAACATGGCTTTTAACCTTGTTGGATATGAGAGATAAAGAGCCTTGTGTACCATGCAGAGAGATTTGTAGCTGATGCACTTATTAATTATAAGCCAGTGAAGGGTCTACATTCCCTTCACAGCCGACTGCCCCCTGGTCATGTACAGAACAAGTGTAGCCAGTGCATTCTGCATCACCTGGAGTCTGTGCTGTGTGTTTTTGTTCGAGTCCAGGCACAATGAGTTGCACTAATCCAGTCTGGACATTACCAAGGCAAGAGCGATCTGCTTAGGAGCAGACTGCTGGATGAAAGGAAACATTTCCATAAGCATCCTTATGATCCAGGTGCATGTTGCTATTGTGCGACTCACTTGGGCATTAAAGTTGAGTTCAGTGTCCATCAGCACTCCAAGGTTCTTGGCCTTTTTTCCCCCCAGAGTAGGGCAGGTCCCTAAGGAGTGAGGCGAAAACTCACTAAGACGAGATAGCTTTACCATGACAGTTCACTTAACCATGAAACACTCTGTTGTCTGGAGGTAGGGTTTTGGATGTGCCAGGAAGTGTGGCACCTTGCTGTATGTGCATATGGTGATTGTAGTGTGAGTGTGACACGGTGCTACCAGGTCGGAGGAATTACCCTATAACCACCATATATGTGTGGGTGTTAACCCACACAAGTTACTGAAAAGCCAAGTCCTGGGCACCCGTTAATACAGTAAAAACAATGTTTGTTGATGTTTCAAGCATTTTAAGAGTTATTATTTAACCCGTTTACCGCAGCGGTAATTCCCGCCGCGGTGCGGCCGTTTTTAACCGCGGATGGAATGCCGACGGCCAATGGCCGACGGCAGCACTGGCGAGGTAGCGCTGCCGTCGGCCATTGGCCGACGGCAGCGCTTAAAGGGTTAAAGCCCACTCGAATATTTGGGCGATCTCATGAGTGAATGACTGAGTATCCGTGGGTCAACGTCTCAACAGATCTTAATTACCATAAGGCCAGGTCAGCCGATCTAGAGGATCTTTAGCGCGACTGTAGTATGGAGGAGTGCAGGCACCGACTCGTCTCTGTTCAGGATAAGGACAGGAAACACTCTGTATCAGAACTCATCAGCAGAGCAATATTAGATGAAACATCAGTAGGTCAAATAGGAACTGGCAGAGGAACATGGCAGGGTTGACCACTGTTACCCCTCCCGTTTGCTCCCTTTGGAGAACCCCGTCACACTAAATGACGAACACTTTACCAGCTATATAGGGCACCAGAAAATGTTGGGTCCCCAGATAAGGATGTCTTAGTGTTAAGCTCTAGTGCACCCAAATTGGAGTTTGAATTAGAGGAAACAGTCCTAGCCATTAATGCAGTTAAAAATGGAAAGGCACCCGGACTGGACAAAATTCCAGGTGACTTATATAAACACGAAGTAAACGTCTGGGCGCCTTACATTAATTATTTGTGTAATGCCTTAGCAACAGGCGTAGATTTTCCGGATACCTGGAGGGGGGCGGAAATCGTATTGATTTTTAAAAAGGGCAATGGGAATGAACCAGCTAACTATCGTCCCATTAGTTTAATGGATATCTTACAAAAAATGTATGCAAGGCACATTTTAAATCAAATTAACACATGGATAGACGAAACAGCGTTTCTCACAAAATTCCAGGCAGGTTTCAGACCAACAATAAGCACTATAGATCAGGTTTTCAGACTTTGCTGTTTATGTTGGAAGTATGTTAAGATAAGGAAGGGGCATTTATATGTTGCATTTGTAGACCTCTGGGTCGCTTTTGATCTTATTCCTCGCGAATTGCTATGGGAGTCATTACATTGCCAAGGACAGCCACCTTGCCTTCTGCATGAGATTATAAGACTGCATGAAAATAATTATGCTAAAGTAAGATGGGGCCCTAATGGCGAACTAACGAATGCTATTCCTATTAAAAGGGGAGTTCGCCAAGGATACGTGTAGGCTCCTACATTATTTTCAATGTTTGTAAATGACATCCCAGCATACTTGGAGGGTTGCCAAAATGATGTACCGAAATTGAACGGAGAGAGGGTTCCAGCCCTCCTACTTGCGGATGATACCATATTGGTATCACAAACGCCAGAGGTCTGCAACATCTATTAAATTCGTTCCAAACATTCTGCAAAGGGAAAGGCCTAGAAACTAATACTAAAAAGACTAAATATATGGCCATAAATCCCTATAAAACCTTTAGAGGGAGTTTATCTTTAGATGGCCAAAAGTTAGAATATGTGCAGAATTTTACCTACTTGGGGGTTTCAGTAGATTCGAAGTTATCGTGGAAAACCCAAGTAGATAAAAGTAGAAAGATACTGACACAGAACACTTTACCAATCCTGAAAAAACACGGGAGAAGCCATAGTAAAGCTGTTTCACCGACACTTGAGGTTTTTAAGTATAAGGCACAGTATGCTGCACAGTATGCTGCACTATATGGTGCAGAAATAGGGGGGGCGCAGAATAGGAATGTTTTTATGAATGGAGAAAATACATTTTATAGGGCGCTCTTGAAATTGCCCATAAATACGCCACTATTACCAGTAATGCTTGATTTAAATATGAAGCGCACGGACCATCACGCCATCTTGAGACCATTATCACTATGGGTGAGACTATGGTCTACACCTGAGCTAGTGGATTATAAAGATGGCCTGAAAGAAATAATGGGATTAGACCGGAATAATATAATTGTCTGGCTACAACACGTACGTATTTGGTTGAAAAGGATTGGCTTGATACAGTTCTGGAATGAACCATCAATACTGACACAAAATTCGAAAAAGCTATTGAAATCTGCATTCTGGGTTTATATTGATCATAGCTTGTCAAATGATAGATCAGGCGGAACATTGACAAGTAATTTTCTCACATTTAAGGATTGTCCACATTTTGAGCGGTTTATGGACGAGGTCTAGCCTTCTCGGGCTAAAACATTATATATGAAATTTAGGTTTGAAACCTTGAAAACAAACAAGACCATAGCTAGATGGGCAAGTAACCATGCAACAAAAAATAATGACCTATGTATTATGTGCCCATGTAACATAATAGAAGAGGAGCTGCATATTCTCTTCTTCTGTCCAGCTTATGAGGCAGTAAGGAAGAGATGGATTAAGCCTCTCTGCTTAAATTTGGGAATATGGACATATAAAGAAGCAGAAAGGATCTTAAAGACAGACACACAGGTTATAGTTTTTGGAGTCAGTAGATTTCTGCTTGCAATAAGTTTTATTCGTGACAAACTGGGTTTGAAGCTATAAATGGAATGGAGAGGCAAGCTCATAACAACCGATTGCAAATGTTGTTGTTATTCTGATAAGATGAATTGTGTATTCATGTTTTTCTCCTTTTTTATTTATTTTTTTATTTTATCAAGTGTTTTTAATCTTTATTGCTTGCTGTAACAAAAAGATAATGAGTTGGAATGAAATAATGAAATCCATGTGTTTTTTTAACCTTTTTATATATTGGATGCCTTTTTAGCGTATTTATATTAAGTTTTTAGAATAACGATTTCCCAACCGCGTTCATGTTATCCGCAAAATCATTTGTTCCTCTATATGGATTTTGTGTTGTGTAAATTGTGTTTTATGTATACTTTATGGCTCTGTTGTGCCGAAATAAAGATTATATATGATGATATGAAATGACGAAAGAAGAAACAATGAGAGCAAGTCCAAAAATCAACATTGCCAGTAAGATCCTCCTCTATGCTGATTTTCCTGTGTCCGGAATCCAAGAAACTATCTCATTCCTTACGGGTGACTGAGAGACTCTCACAAATTTCCAGATGCAAAATAAATAACCCAAAGACAGGAGGCCTTTTGTAAATAATTCTAAATCATTTCCAGATGGAGAAGTACAACAAATGGTGGTCACTTGTGCTGCAGTTAGATATTTAGGTGTTCTGGCTGCAGCCCAGCACCTTTAATACACAAGCAAAATTATAAAGCTTTATTGACCAGATTATAGAAAAAGACTTTCAGACTTGGCGGCACAGCCAACACTCCCTTACATGAAGGATAAACCCAGTGAAGATGGTCAACTTTCCTAATGTCTTATCTTATTCCAAAGCATTCTCTGCAGTCTAGAAGATATGTTTTTTTAATTAAACAACATGATCCACTCATTTGCTTGGAACGAGAATACTCCTCTTGTCAGAACAAAGTTATGTGCTCTACTGAACAAATGAGAGTGGTCACTTCCAGATTTTGAGCTATATTACCACACTCTCTTAGCTCAATACCTTCAAAAATTATTTATCTCCAACCAGCTAGAAAACTATTTTGCCAACACTATCACAATTATGTTGGGAGAGGCAGGAACACAGTATTTCCTGGTAAATTCCATAGTTAAGAAATCATTAAGAACATTTGGTTCAGGGCTGTCAGCGTGTTCGGTCAATAGTGCACACAGTGGATGAAAAGGTTTGAATCCAGAATCATAGAGGTTGTTTACCACTATTGAATAATCCTATTCTACCCAAAGAACACACAATCATGTATACCCTTTGGAACAGGACGGGTATAGGAGTAATTGATCGGATAATCAATAAGGATGGCATAGTGCCCTTCCTTCTCTGTCCAACCCAAGAAAGGTTTGCGATTGAAAGGATGGAGGGATGCTCCCAAAATTTACAGATCCAAAGTAATTCTTTAGGATGTCGGAAGAATGCCACCAGTTTGTATGATGCAGTGTTTTTCAACTTGCCTGGCATGTCTTACATCACACAAATATAAAGTTTATTGTTAGTACCAGTCACCCCGAAGCACACAAAGATCTGTGCTCAGTGGTTGGAATTATTAGCAATAAATATCATAGCCAGGTTCTGAGGAGAGATGCATGATTATATGCGCTGACTCCCAAACAGTTTGAATCTAAGGTGAATTCAATTATTCGGCTTATATTGATTATACTCCTTAGAGGATTATACAATTCTCCTGGGGGATATTACCCAGTGCACAAGATGTATTAATGGTGTCGGTGACTGGAATTATGTAATTTGGATGCACACTAACTAGAGATCATTTTGGATCTCAGCCTGTAAGGTGGAGAAACAATCTCTGGAATACATCCAACCCCTGGCCCAGGAGGGGAGTTATAGAGAGGTGGCATGATTATGGCAGGAACAAATAAATTGATAAGCGCCGAGACGCCCACGGGCCATTGCATGCGCTTTACAAATATCAAAAATAAATAAAATAAATAAATAAATAATTTAATATTCTTTGGCTTCTTAGTTGCAGAAATAGACCTCAGATGGCCACCCAGATTTTGAAGAATGGACATTAAAGCTGAAAACGATCATGTATGTGTAAGAGGTATATCAAATGCGGAACTGGTCAACCTATGAGTTTACTCAAACGTGGAGAATGTTAAAAGATAGGATTAACTCATTGTAATTAAAACATTCATATAGAGACATGGTTATTGATTAGTTGAGACTTTCTCATTTTTTTAGGAGGGCAAGCACCTATTTGCTTCCATACTTTGCACTCAGGCCCATTTGAAAAATATTTTCAAGTAATTTTGCAAATGTATACATGAATATGAAAACACATTTATTGTTTCTGCCCAATAATAAAAAATAATTAAAAAGATTGGAAGCTTCCTTATTAAGTTGGACAACAGCATCAACATGCCAAAATCAGACACACTCCACATCACAAACAACAAGGGCACATGGTAGGGTTTTAAGTGCCAAGTTTTTGCTTTGCTTGAGATGGGTTTGCGCAAGTACCAAGCACTCCTGGCAGCTGCCGCCTACTCCTTCGCTTACTGCAAAGGCAGGTGTGTTCCTCATTCTGGGAGCCCTTGAAAGAGGACAACATTGAGTCCAATATTTCATTTTTGCTGCTATACAGAGCTTCCACTTAGTCAACAGTGAACTGATATTCTGCTCATAAGGTCTAGCTGATCTCCAGAGGCTGTGGCCACTTGTGCCAGTTCTAACAGCAAATTTGATCTAGTGCTGTGCTTGAACATTTTGGAGGAAACCAACCAAAGTCAAGTGCATTTTCTTTCTATATAGTCCAGTCACATGGACAATAGGCATCACATAATAGTTAGAGAGCCTGAGAATCCATGATGATGGCAGACATCCCACAATATAGATACGAATGTTAATTTAACCCACCCACCAAAGAAAACCAGTAGCTGTTGATGGAGCATCCCACATCTTTTTCAGTTAAACACAGGATACAGAGGATGGGCACAAAAAACCCTTTGGCATCAAGTGAGAGCAAGCGGGCAAGCCATTGGCATCTTCTTTTGTCCATTTTCACATTCTTGCAAGCTACAGGCTTATATGCTGGATCTCACTCAAACCAGTGGTGTAAACACAAAGGTCTTCTCTCTTTTTCATTGTAGTATTTGTTGACTCAAACGAGTTCCAATGAAACTGAGCTACCCTGGCCACTGCAGGGAAGAGGCTGGAAGGTATGACTGATAGAAGGTCATTCAGGGGGCACCCTGGAAAGACAGATCAGCACAATCTACAAGTGTCTTCAATGCTACCTATCATCTTGGGGCTACACACATACACATTTTAGTATCCCAACTTCTCATTTTTGCATATATGCTAACTCAATACATCTCAATCTTGGGGTGGTAGTGAGGAGTCTCTTCGATGAAAGATTGCATGACTTTAACTAGGAAAAGCAAGAAGGTAGGTTCCCGAAAACAGCTCCAGGATAAAAGAATGCAATCCCTTAACCCCTTAAGTGCTGATGACGGAACCGCTCCGTCATCAGCTACGGGTGAGCTGTGCTGAGGACGGAGCGGTTCCGTCATGGCCCGCTCGGCGCGCCTGCGCGGCGTGAATTTCGCGCCTGCGCTGAGCGTTCTATTGAGCGGGGCGGGTCATGACGGAACTGCTCCGTCACAAGCACAGCTCAACCGACGCTGGTGACGGAGCGGTTCCGTCACCAGCATGCGGCCTCCGCTTGCCGCCCCAACCCCTTAGCACTGCGGCGGAATAGCCGCCGCAGTGATGGGGTTAAAATGATTATTTGCCAGCCACCATTAATCATAGTACTGAAATGGACAGGAAAAAGTAGTCCTTATTTTGAAAGGAGCCACACCTAGATTGACATTATCTCCAGTATAGCGTATTGCTCTTCTGGGAGAAACATACCAAAATCATTGTGGTGCACTTCACTGGGGGCTCCTAATACAAGCACACATGCGATCACATTAATTTCTGCAGCAATCGTGCTGCAATGTTCTTCCACCAATGTACAATGCTATATTTGCCATTCCAGTTTCACTTACATGGTTCATATATTGCTAGGCTATCCTGTTTGTTTTTGGTTTAAACCTAGAATAATTGATAAAACCCCACTAAAAGAGAAACAGCCATTTTTAGAGTAAGAATATAAACACTGATAGAAATCTGCACAACCACAAGCAGAAAGGCCATTCAAAGAAAGGAAAATGAGAGAAAGTAAGCCATTTTGTTGTTTATGAATGTCACTCAAATAGTGTTTCTTTTTCCTTATGTTTCATTTTTATGTGCTTGAATTAAATGTGCAGGGTTTTGAAGCATGTATTAAGGTTGGTTGAATTAAATTATAGACTGTAGAGGATCTGGGAATATACAAATCATATTTGATCTTTGGGCAGTGTTTAATTATTTCACTGATTGGTGAAAATGCTGTCTCAGAAGAATCTTGGCCAATATGTACTATCACACTAATCCCCAGACAGAGAATGGGTAAATCTCTTTGATACATCATCACCTTTTCTAACAAGTCAGAATTGATGGCAGACCAAACACCCCAGGCTTTAAACTTTCAATGCAAAGTGTAGTTGCATGTACCTGGGAAAAGAATGATGCTGCAACAAAGCACATGGGACATAGGTGAAAACATGACACACAGCTTTCCACTCTCTACAAAACGTGTACATGCAATGTGTCCCATTGCTGTGTCTGATAACTTCAGCTAATCCTGGCTATTGTTGGAATAGTAACAACAACATTTCAAGTCTAGGATTACAATGTGATGTCTGTGAAACGGTCAAGACTGACTTAAAGTGAGACATTTGTCATGGAGGCACTTAGCAGCAATGGATGTCCACACAACAGCAGCACCAACTTCAAGTAGTCATGCAAAGTAAAGCAGTGGCAAGGATGCTTAAAGCATCAAGTTTCAGGTGCCTTGGAATGCAGGTCTACAAACCAATCTGGTGTCATTCTAAATGTTAAAGGTTTCACGAGGTACTATGCTATTGACAGGGCTGGCCACTCCTATATTGGTTAAGGAGTAGGTGAATGACCCCCAACTCTGCCAATTGGTTTGTTTATTAAAAAATTAAATATAGCACTCTTACGTGTTTCATCCATTAATAATTCAGTGAACCAGGCAGAGTCCTGACAGAGTGAGTGTGAGAGGTAATGAGATGTGAGAAAGGTTAATGAGATGGGAGTGTGAGTGAGGGTGCAATACACAGACTTTCTCTGCTTGAAGCAGTCTAATAGAGGTCCACTCCACACTGCCAATGGGAAGACACTACATAACCAGCATTACTTATTTACTTTATATACATGTTTTATAACAATCACTGCAAAAACAACATGTTTTGTAAACACTTGAAAAACACAGTTTTTGTCTATTTTCCAGATGAGGCAGCCGAATAAGCACCGATAAGCACCGATTTCAAAAGGTGTGGAAAACACAGAGAAAACACCACTGACATTCACACAGAATAAACACTAAAAACATGTGTGTCTCTCTATATCCCTGCAGACCTATTTCTGCATTCTCTTCAACAGACATAGCGATTAGTGCCATGCACGCATTCTCTGCCGATATGCTGCCTCCACAGTGGGGAAGCCAAGTATTCTTCACTGGCAAGTGTGCTGGAACGTTATGTCGTCCTGCAGGCATACTCCCATATCTATCCCTCATATGGTGTGCTTTCTCTTCCTTTACCTCATCTGCCACTCTTTCTCATCTACTCTCTCAACAACACCCTTTCCTCTGCGCCTCAACCTCCTCTCTATTCCTTCCACTTCCCCAGTCCTCTCCCCCTCACTCTCCTATCAAAACACTGGCGTTAACAACCCACATACACTCACTTACAAACATACAGTGAGCAATACCTGCACTACTACTGCATATTTTGTACCTATTGTGTGTGTATGTGTGACAGCGTGTGTGTGTGTGTCCGTGTGTGTGGAATGTATGACGTTACAACACATACATTTACAAAGCATGCCTTTACAACGCAGTTTTTACATCGCAACATCCTTTACAACGCATACATCTACATCCCATGCACATACAACAAATTTACTACACTTACAATGCATTCCATTGCTTCGCATCATACTTTCACACGCATACCATTACAGTGATTTTAAGGTAAGTGAATATTACTATTCTAACTCCAGGGGGTGCAACAGTGTAGGGGTACTATGCGTTGTAATGTATGTGTTGTAATGGTATGTGTTGTAATGCCTGCGTTGTAATGACATGCAATGTAGTGTCGTGCGTTGGAATGGTATTCATTGTAATGGCTGCGTTGTAGTGACATGCGTTGTAGAGGATGTTGCGATGTAATGACTCCGTTGTAAGTGTAGTGCGATGTAATGACTGCGTTGTAAAGGTGTTTCCTGTGTGTGTGTGTGTTTGTGTGTGTGTGTGTGTGTGTTCTGCTGATTGCTGAAACAACAACAAGCTTTTTCAGCAACTCTGATTGGGTGTCAACATCTGATCAGAATGGGTGTCTTTTGTTAGACCTTTCTTTTTGGCTGATGGCAGGCAACTGACACTAATAATGGCCAACCCATGCCTCCACGGACTGTTTTACAGTTTGCGGAGGCACAGTCCTCCAGCACACGAGTGATTTTCTTGTGTTTGTGAAATCATTCTACCCTGTGTTTTGTGTTTTAAGCCTGCCTGCAAATCCAATTTAAGATTTTAGGTCTGATCCATTTGGCTGATAAACTTTGAAGAAGTATTGGCAAAGCCAACAGGTCGGCCTTTAATGTGCTAATGCACACGGCATTAGCACGTTAGACCAAGACAAACAGAAGGGAACAATCAGGAGTGAAACAAAAGGCAATAGTTGTAAAGTAGCCCCACATGCAGTTCAATTCAAGCTCTGTGGATTGGAAGCTTAAAACTTCACCCAAAACAACAACAGCATTAGGTGACAGCTGAATACTCCACTGAGCTGAGCCAAGAGATTGTTGACAAAGTCTTAACCTTTTCGATGCTGATGACGGAACCGCTCCGCCATCAGCCACGGTAGCGCTGTGCTGATGACGGAGCAGTTCCGTCATGGCCCGCTCGCCGCGCCTGCGCGGCGCGGATTCCGCACCTGCGCTGGGCGTTCCATTGAGCGGGCGGGGCCATGACGGAACCGCTCCGTCATGAGCACAGCTCAACCGAGGCTGGTGACGGAGCGGTTCCGTCACCAGCATGGGCGCGCCGCGCGGCCGCCCCTCCCCCTTAGCGCTGCGGCGGAATAACCGCCGCAGCGAAGGTGTTAAGCGATTGCTGAAACAGGCTGTTTGAAGAAAGCCAATGGTTGAAAGGGGCGGTCTCAAAGCCCATTCTTTGTATATGATGAGCAATAGGTGTCAGGATTTGCGTTCTGTGGCACCTACCTAGCGCCTAATGACTACAACTCCCATGAGCCTTCAGTAGAGGGAGGTACTTAATGACATCAGGCGCTGTAACAAATGCGCGTTATTCTGTTTGTTTCCTGTTCCTTGCCGGCGTCTCGGGGAGCTGGCCTCTCTGTGCTCTGTACTCCCGGATAGGATTTCAGCGATTTTCCTGTGGTCGGGCGCTGCTATTCCAGAGGCGTGGTAAGTTACTGGCGCGGCTGCACCATCCTCGTAGCACGGAACGCTGTGTGTCGGCTGACCACGCGTTACCGTGTAGATTCTGAATTGCCTGCTGTTTTTCCCCTTGGCTATCTGGCTTTCAGCGCGGCGGCGCTTGTATTTGGAAGAACGGAACGCGGTGTGTCGGCGGACCACGCGTTACCGTTTATTACTCCTGGGGCATCGTGGATTAGTTGCGGAGCCTAGTGGTGGGAGCCACATGCTGCCGTGACACCTTTCTCTTCATAGTGTAAGAACGGAACGCTGTGAGTACGTTTACCACGCGTTGCCGTTCCTGAATATTCTCTTTCAACGAATCTAGTGGAGCAATGTGTGTTTGGTTAACCACTTGCTGCCGTGTGGCTTTGGATGTCCTTATATTGTTGGCTACAACGGAGAACTGTGGTGGCCACTACGTTCTACCGGATGTAACCTGATCTTTCTTGTGTTGGAAATCCAAGTACTTTGCTATTACAGGAATATGATGAAACAATATTCCATGAACAATATCTGGGAGTTCTGGAGGTATACGGAGAGGATCAGTGCTCTTGCCAAATCTCTAATGCTCTATGGATTATTAGGAGCCTTTATCCTTATATGAAAACTGAGTTATCTCTTCTCCTGAGGATTAGGGGAGAACTGACTCGTGTGTTATTTGATTTATTCCTGAACTGCGGACTGAGTGCTGGTTCTAGGTTGGAGGTGTATTTATGGTCATTCTGTACACTATATATAGCGAGAATTCATGAGAGTAGTTGTTTGTTACAGGCATTGCATAACCGTGTCTTTATGTTTATGTCATTTGAGAGCCTTTGTCCCAGAAGTTCCTTCCCCTTCCCTTTTTTCCCTCGCTTAAGGGTTCGAACTATCTGTATTCTAAAATCAGGGAGTTGGTAACATTAGGAGGTGGACCCTTATGAGCATCAACCGGATCCTGTGGAGCGTAATCCTGACAATAGATCTGTTTGACAACTGTGTTGATAAAAACTCTTGACCTATGAAGGGGGATTTTACCTACTTCACACTTTTACAAAATAACTTGCCCATTCCTGATCAGGAGTTTAAACCCTGGCTGGGCTGATTCAGCCTTCCATCCTTCTGAGGTCAGTTCACTGAATGTCATAAAACTGAGCAATAGCAATCCCGAATACTTACACGTCTAACAAACATCAGACGTAGAGAACAAATCAATGTATGAACAAGTAATCATCAAGGCTTCAAATTGTTTTAAATTATTTATCAGTCACATTCTGGAATATTGATATAGTCCTGAATACAAAAACATTTCTCCTTAGCCTTCCCTGGAGGTTGTGAAAAATGGCTGTCATTATGCATGTGCAGAAAAACATAACCTTCCTATCCTAATTCACTCTGTAATCCCCTGCCATGCCTTCAGCTTTTGAAAAATGAAACACAGGCATTATTTGTGCACTGGGACTCTTAGGGCTTGAAGAGGCAGCAGACCGAATTGCAGCTATTTTGCTCTTCAAAGGGGGTCTTATTGCCCAGGCAGGGAAGCAGCCGTCTCGAGGCCATAATAAGAAATAATTACCTGTGTGTGGCGGTGGGACTGCAGCGTGGAGGGAAGAGGCAGTGCCTTTTGAGCACAAGTGCCTGGTGCTGGGTTAGCACAGCACACACCTTCACACAGAGAGCTTTGTTAGAGCACAATACATCCATCAGCTATGAAATATTCAGTAGATTTCTTTTTATACAAAACTCCATGTGAAACATTAGAAAGTGTTTCCTAATAAATGTCAAACGTTGTGCTCCCTGCATTAAAGAAACAGTGGAAACTTAGGGTGGGGTTCGGACCTCCTGTTTGCTGCTTCTTATCCTGGCCGTCGGATGGCCTTTAGATGACTGTAAAGTTGTAATATATCTGCTTGTACATTACATGCAACGCACAGTTCCGGGCAGTGCTTAATTTGTAAACAGTTAAGTGCCAGGGCCCTTCTTGGAAGGTCATTGCAGCTTGTATCACCCATACACTGCCTGCGCTGCCAATATAACACCACACCATCGCACTCCTACAAGTGTGACGATTCAGACGATTTCTGGTCACGCAAAGCTATAATAATGGCATGAGAGGCTGGTATTATTAATTTTCAATGTATTCTGACTTAACAAACATGGTTGTTGTGCACATCTTAAAATTAAAAAGACAGCGCCACTGTGTGGTGGAATGTCACTAGAGCCGTTCTGACAATTAAGTACTGGGGCTGAGCACCGAAAACCACCTGCACAAATAAAGCACTGACTCCTGGCTCAAAAATAAAAGCAGCCACATTTGGAAAAGCCTGTAGCTGGTCTCTCTGTAACTTCAAAATATCACTGACTGAAATAATCTTCTGTAAGGCTCATTCACTACCGTTAGCGTGTGTTAGTGCGGGAGTCTCATGGCTGCTACAGGTGCCTTGTTTGCTGAGCACCAGGCACACTAACGGGGCCAATTCACAATGGGCCTCCGCACTCATTTTCAGATGCCCCTCAGTCACGGTGGAGGGCCCACACTTGAATGAGTAGCTGCAGTGCTGAGGTCCCGCCACAACTGTGGGCCACCGTCACGAATGAGGACCTCTGCCACGAGTGTGCATGCCCTTTGTGAACCGGCCCCTGAGAATTTGGAGACTTGAGAAGAATCTATGTGTCTCTTCCTGGAAGAAAGGATGAGAGCTGGTCTCAAAGAGAAGCGGAGTGGCTCACTCATGCAGGGGCGGCTCCTCCGCAATGGCGAAGGTGAATCGCCCAACAGCCTGGCTCAGAGACAGAAAATGAAAAAGAAAACGATGTTTTAGCATTGTTTTATTTTTCATTTGCCGGTTCTGAGCTAGCTTGTGCAGGAAGGGTGGGGCACGGACGAGGAGTGCAAAGTGCACTCCCTAAATGTGCATATGTGTTTGGCCAGCTATCTCAGGCCGACCAAAACAAGCATACGCACTTAGGTTTCTAGAGGTCTGCCCCACAGACACCCTGGCCTGAGCGGAGCGTCTTTTCAGGCTGCTCAGGCAAATCACTGCACTGCTCTCCTAGGAGAACAGCGCAGGGATTGGATAGGAGTCTGTCCCAGGGGCTGCCGGGACCAGGAAGAGCAGAGGAAGCACGACGTGGGAGGCAGCTGTCAGTTTCAGGTTAGTTTAAAAAACATGTTTTTAATTCAGCGTTCCCTCAACCTGCCTCACCACCCATTGTTTGTGGCGGCTGCGGTGTTAATAATTGTGCAGCCCAATGGGTCCATTACCCTGTAATGCCAGTAATGTTTGGCAGGGACCTGATTCATCACTGAAGGGAGGGACCCTGTTAGGCAAGTGCATTAAATCTGACTGCAAGGACCAGATCAAAGGGACCCGACAGGTTGGTGGCCGGGCACCACGCCTCCTCAAGCTGCAGGCAGGCAGCTTCCATGAGACATTCAGCTTCACAGTGCAACCTCAGGAATCCTTACATTTTTGTACTCCAAAAATATTACATCAAAAACTCGCCCACTGTTTGATGAATTAGTGTTACACTAAAATTTTGCGAGGCCATGTGTCCCCGATATAAGACGCGCCACAACAATATCAAATGTGGCTAATTTAATAAGTGCCCGCTTGATAATTGAGTTCTAGATCAGGAATATATGTGAAATAATTATTACATTATTTAAAAAGTCCGGTACAGAGATAATGAATGCACAAATCATTTAATCAATGCCAAAAATGCTCTAAAAATAGGGCATTACACAATAATATGCAAATCAGAAAAACTCTAAGTCCCAAGTAAGCAGCAAAATCAATAGAGACACGGATAGCATTCCAAGTAGCATCATAGAGTGTTCTGGTGCAACCCCAAAATAAGGGATTTAAATAGGAAATCTCACGGAACAGAATAGAACGTGCAGATTCGTCAAGGTGTTAAAATAAATATATTTTCAGCAAATCACAGGTTTTAAGAAATGTCATATTGCCTTATCACCTAAGCACTATCCCACTCGATGAATAATGATTTTGCCCACTCTGCGCGAATGCCATCTGGAGATGGCAGAACAAAATAGTGACATGAATAACAGAAAACTATTGTGAATGATTAGGGTACAGTGAGCTGGCAGACAATCCTTGAAAGATGCAACAAGATTGTGACTACACTGGAAGGTTTTCATCAAGAACAGCAATGGATCCAATTTGTACTGCTTAGTTGCACCTTGTGGGCGCATGGCCCTGCCATCCCCTGACTTGGGTATTGTCACATTTACGTATTTTCCTTGCCTATTCACACCGGTTTTGGTGTTTCTTTAGTTTGTTATCTTATAGGTTCAATGTTACTATATCATAAAATTAAACCTGATACGATTTATAACATGTACTGTGTACACTACATATCCTTTTTCCAAGAATGCTGCCTAGCCTCCGGGATGTAAGGCTAAATAGCTGTGTGCCTTGATTTCTCAAATAAAGGTTTTCCAAAAAAAAAAAAAAAAAAAAAAAAGAACAGCAATGGAAATAAACAAACATGACTCTGCTCGACTGTATGCTGCAAACCTAATGAACAGTAAAATGTGCAGAGGAGACAGCCATCTAGGACAAAATGGCATTTAAGCCAACTTTGGGGCCTAGATGACAAGAGCCAGACAAATGCACTTCTATATCCCATAACAAAATTGTTTCAGATCAATAGCATCAGGACAGTGTGCACATATAATTACAAGAATACATCCATATTCCATACGTTATTAATAATGCACAAAAGCATATAATGCGGAAAACCTTTAACAACAGATTTCGTCTTTATCAGGCACAGAGGCAGATAAGACACGGAGTAGTTGCAGGACCCATGCCCCCTTGGCGAGCAACAAGTGGGCAACAGATATTGAGTCACCACTAAATGCTTCCATTTTGTGGGTGAATTAGTGGGAAACTTGGGGATCACACCACCTTTTTTTTGTTTAATGATTTTTATTAAGTTTTCAGAAAAAGAGAACATATAATAATTAAATGAACATATTATGAGTAAAATACAACGATTCATTTAAAGAGAAAGTATGAGAAAATAATTCAAAAGAGGAAAGATAAAAAAGAGGTAAGAAAAAAGATAGAGGAACAAGATTGAAGAGGAAAGGAAGAGATATAAAGGAGAAGAAGAAGAGAAAGAAAGAGAGAAAGGGATCACACAACCTTAACGGGGATCCTACTCAGAGACATTGACCCGCAACCATTGAACATGCACCACCCAGTTAGGGATCATTGGCACTGCCCGACACTGTGTGTGGACCCAAGAGGGACCCCAAGAGAGACATGAGGAGGATCTATCCCTGCACCAGTTTGCAGAGGAGTTGTATCTCAATGCTTACATTCCTGAGAGAAGATTTATCACCACTTATGTTGGTGCCCCTGTCTAGGATGGAGTTCAGGTAAAGCTGTTATCTTACTAGTGCAAACGAGGTCCTGTATTACTGTATATATGTGCACCAAATGTGTGTTTGTACTTGGATTTCCTGACAGTCACAGTTGCCTTTATTCCACTCTCTGCTCTTTTATCATGGTGTGGTGGGGGGTGGTAGTTTAAATAACCTCTTTTGTGTTCTTTGGATGATGTACAATAGAGATTCTGGGCCTGAAAACAAAATGGAGCCATTTAGAATTGCAATGAATATGTCATATTCATATGGTGTACTTTATGCACAAATTAGGAAGCATGCCAACTCTTGTAGGTGCTAGCAGTGTTCAAACTCACACACAGTGTATACCATTTGAAGGGGTTTGAAAAACAGGGGTGCAACTATGTGGGATCATCAGATGGAGTTTGGCCGCATGCGCAGTATGGACGTACCTCTGAAGGTGGTGGGCAATGCATTGTGGGATTTAGGTGCAGGAGCTGACCTTGATGTCTCAGTGGCACTCCACATGGCTGACCATATGGAGTTCTATGTGGTCCTTTCCAGGATGTCCACAACTTAAGGGGCAACTAGCTCAGTGGTTTAGATCTTTAAACCTGAAAGTCATGTTTTTTTTCCTGAGCCAAACTACATCACCTCCTCCTCCCTTTCACATTCACTCCCCACCAACCCCCGGGCCTCCTCGCCACCTAGCCCTTTGTCTATTTTCATGATACTGGCAAATGAGTCTGAAACAAATCCTTAAAATAAATAAAAGGGAAAAGCCAGCACTAGCCAAAGCTGCTCTTGATCCGACTGCTAATGCCCTCTTTGTCCATTAAGTGTAATGAGAAAAGACAACATTATGCTTTAAGAGAAACATCTTCCGGTCTTTCCCATCCTAGACAAGTCTCCAGGAACTATTAGCTACAATCCATAGTATTTAAATGACTGCTGCTTCAATGGCATGTTTTAAATGTATTTATAATTCATGTAGTAATCGCACCTAATGTAAAAGGTTATTTTTTCAAAATATTGTTTTGTTGAGCAAATGCTCCTCCCTCTCCTCATATTGAATATTTACATGACTACTACTTAAGTGTCATGTTTTAAATGTAGATATATAATTAATGTAATAATCGCACTTAATGTAAAAGGTTATTTTTTCACAATATTTTTTAATGGACGAATGCCCTATTTTTAATCTAATGCAGCATTAAATACTTTCTAAAACTGCTTGTATATTCAGTACCAGTTTCCATCTAAAAGATGTGTGCCCGCCGCAAAGTGTGCATATTAATGTTGTTTTTTCCTGTGCAACTTTATGTGAAGTATACATAAGTAATAAATACTCTCAAATATACATTATGAGAGTATTGAAAGCCATCTCAGAATTAAACAGCCTGAAAAAGTACTCAGTCTGTCAACTTGTGCCTTTAACCCTTTGCATGCTGATGACGGAACCGCTCCGTCATCAGCTGCGGGTGCGCTGTGCTGATGACGGAGCGGTTCCGTCATGGCCCAGCCGCCGCGCCTGCGCGGCGCTGATTTCGCGCCTGCGCTGGCGTTCTAATGAGCGGGGCGGGTCATGACGGAACCGCTCCGTCACCAGCATAGCTCAACCGCGGCTGGTGACGAAGCAGCTCCGTCACCAGCATGCGGCCGCCGCAGCGAAGGGGTTAAAAGCTAATGGGACTATTTGATGACTTGCAATGTCCTGATTATTTATAGGGTTTTCTGATATCAAGGACAAAGATATTATGTGGCCAAAATATTGTGGCAAAAATATCGAGGACAAAAATATCGAAAAGGTAAGAGCACATAGGTAAGTAAAGAGTTACTATTCTTAACTTCTTAACTCCACGTTTACGCACTTTGAAGATATCTTCATAGTAAAGTTACATACACGTGGAGTTAAATATAGTTTTTCTTTGTTTACGTATAGACATTTACCTTCTTGATTTTACCTTCCCGAATTTACCTCCAGATTTTCTTACCATGATATTTTGGTCAAAGGATATTTTACCTGTGATATCACCTATGTATAGTTGATGTCCTTCAGTCCTAATACATAAATTCCTCATCCCACCTGCCAATGATTGTTATGATGTTTTACCAGCAGTGGCCCGTGCAGGTTAGAGGGGTGGGACGGTGAGGCTGGATTTCCACAGACGACGAGGGAACATAAATTATTTATTTAAATTTCCCTTGTGGTAGTCTGTCAAAATCCCTCCCCCCCCCCCCCTTATACCTGCACGGGCCGCTGCTGCGTTTTACAACATCCCAAAGGATAGCAATTTAGCATTCATCTTTCCCCTGCCAGGCAGATCATTATTTCGCAAGGTTTTTTCACCACATACTATAGAATGGATATACACGGTTATTTAAGAACATCAGAAATTTATGTGATATCCTCAACGCAGTCCCAACATGAACTCTACCTGGTCAAGAGCGCCCAAGGCATTTGTCCTACAATCCAAGACGGCGGTCACCAGGAGGTGAAATATGCTTTCACAAAGGATCATTAATAGGTGCAGAAATAATATTATAGGAAACTTTGTTGTAAGTATGTCCTTGCATTGTTTTTCCTAAGCAAATTTGAAAATACACATTTTATGTGGCACATCCGTGCTATCAAATATTATTAGTAAGGAACAACAAAAGGGGTTGGCTCAAAACGCAGTAAGGCTGCGCCACATATCAATATAAACAGAACAATTGCCAGTACTGCTGCAGGAATAGATAAACAAACTTTCAATGCCCAATGATATTAAACAATTGTAGCATGACCACCATACACAGTGTGTTCAAAATTGAATATTTTTATTTTCTTTTTTTAGGAGGATCCTCCTAAAAAACAGTTCAAAAGCACTTGCTCCTTCGTTTCTAGGAATCTTTTTTATTTCTTCACTACGCACTTTATGTTTTGACCTTGTGTTTGTTTACCTATCCCTGTGAATGTGAATTGCTGTATGAAAGTTTTGCACAGAGCAAATGTGGAATGGAAGTGTATGAGCATTATTTACTTATTTTGTATTTGTCTTCACTTGTGTGTCTTATTACACATTTTTTCGATTTTTAGAAAACAAACCACTCCCCTCCCTAACATTCGAAATCTTTAGAAAATCGAATTTTGTCAAAATCTTTTTCTATACCCTTTAAAAAGAAAATAAAAATATTCAATTTTGAACACAGTGTGTATGGTGGTCATGCTACAATTGTTTAATATCATTGGGCATTGAAAGTTTGCCTACCTATTCCTGCAGTACTGGCAATTGTTCTTATGTTTGAGAAATTGTTGAGGCATCATCATGGAATCATCATAGATCCACAACGTTGCAATCTCAAATATTTGTTTGCCCAAAAACCAGTTGCTACATTTCTTAGTCTGATCTCTACCTTCTGACTTCAACACCACACTCCAGCTGTGCCATCCAAATGCAAGAAACCACGTGCTCTTCTTCAGCAGCTACCTACATACCTACATAGTGTCTGTGGTGACCTCTTTGTTACAGTAGTGCATGAGAGTGTGTATCTAGACCATCTTATTTCTGTGCAGGGCTTGAGGAGTATAATGCGATGGCAAGCCATCTGTGGGTGCTATAGTTCGGTTGGGCACAAGGTTGGAGGGACATATGGACCGTCCTGTTCACGATGGGCAGGAGTTCATTTATTACTGTTTTGGGCCCTTTGTGGCTGTAGTAACTTTAGAATTGTAATTTGGAAATAGCAATGGGCTTACTCCTTTATGGATGGTTGTTTGTATTTGCATGGCGCTCCCATTTAGGTGTAAGTATTCACATTTTTCCAGCCACCCACACTCGCTCCCACTTATACAACTAAAACGTACACCTACGTGCAGGGCCGTCTTAACAGTATTATTCAGAGGCCCCCAGGCAAAGCAGTGTACTAGACCCAGCCTACATAACCACTCACAGGAATAAGAATGTAGCATAGATTAGCATGGGGCCGATATGCTTTTGGGCCCAGTGTGCCCATGAGTTAAGACAGCACTGATTATGTCGGGTAGGGAGGTACACAGAGCAAAGACGGGAGTGGCGGAGATAGCGGTCTCTGCACATAGGTTAGTGAATAGCATTTTGTGGCACGTGATTAGTAGTACTGCTTAACTACTTCACCTACTACAAAAGGGAGTTTGTATATACAGGACTGGCTTTAACGCTGGTGGTGCTGGGTGTGAGAATTGCTTTGGTGCCCTCCAGTGACCTCCTTTGCCATGGATTCCCTCGCTACCACCACTCAATAGTGCCCCTCATCTCTCCATAGCCTCTTTCACACATTCATTTATTTTGTGGCACTACTCATACCAGTGTAGGGTGGCGGAGCACTTTACATCACACACATTATACGGAGACGAAGAATCAGACGTGTAAATCAGTCTAGAGAAAATGTTACGTAAGACAATGAGGACTACACGGTGTAGGAATCACGTCATTGATACTAGTAGGCCGTATATTTTAAAAGTGTTTTGTTTGGAGAAGCACAAAATCAGGATTTAAAACATTTCACAATGGTTGAGGTTGGCTTTACTAATAAGGATGTATTTCTATCCAAACAACCCTTTTTTAGCAACATTAGGATAATGAAAGACTGTGGAAAAAAACATAATGTTCTAATCTATGCCATGCAGCTTGCATCTATCTCTTTGATGACGGCTAATAAGGACACTGTTCTTTATTAGGATTGTAACTTCTGATCAGCAAGTAAAAAAAGTATCTCTGTGGCAAAAGTATTAACCCACAATGCCATCCACATAAAATACAATTCTGTGATCTGCATGGTGCACGTTCTTTGCAGCAGGTGTAATAAACCTCTGAGCTAACTTATTAAGAGTCAAAACTACCACTCGACAAAACTCTGATCTCTCTCCAGCAGGAACATTAATCATCATGACATCTTACTGTAGCCTCGAAACTGCTGGACACACAAGGAACTCTGCAGCCAGTGCTTGTAGGTTATTCCTACACACAGCGCCACCTGAAGTCAGTGTTAGGTACGGCTGCACTGGTTGCTCCACCCTAAAGCCGGCACTGTGTAAATAGGCCACAGAGTTCTTGCACATGCAGCGCTTAATTTGTAAAACAATAAGTTCCAGGGCTCTTGTCAAGATGCTACTGCAGCTCGCATTACCAATTGCCCCTGCCTGTGCTTTTAACGACAATACCAACACAACCTCTAACAATCTTCCAGGTCCCAAAGCTATAAGAATAGCTTGGACGCAATGTATTGGTCATTTGAAATGTATTTTAAATTAATAAACAACTATTGTTGTGCTCATCTCTAAATCCAACAACAGCGCCGCCATGTGGCAGTCAGCCAGAAGTCCCGGCGCTGACATTAAAGTTCTGGTGCTGAGCACCCTAAACCACTGGCACAAATTAAGCACTGTTCACATCAACTTCTTTGTGATCCGACCTTCATTTTATGCTGCAACAGAGGTACAAATCCATCGCAGGGCAAATTGGCCATTTGGTAGGATTCGCACAATCCTGACACATTAATATCGATGGGTCAGGATTCTACGTTGCACATCCCAATGAAGGGGCTGCAACTGCATGATTGCGAGCCTGTGAAGGACATCAGACCTCCGCCCCCACATTTGCATGCACAAAATGCCATTTTTTCCAAGTTCCCTTAATGAGACAGGGGCTGCATTGAAAAAAATTGGCATTTTGTGAAAGTCATATATATACAGGTACTAAGCCTCGGCCCGTGCCGGTAAGGGCGGTGGCCCGCTAAGGCCGGTTGGGGGATTTCGACGGACGATGACAAGGGAAAATTAAATAAAATTATAAATTTTCCCTCGTGGCACCTGTGAACGGAATTGTGGAAACCATGCCGTCTGCCTCACCAAATGCCATTAGCCCACATTCACAAGGTTGAAGCTGCCCCCAAATAGATAGACCCACCTTTGGGAGTCAGTACCGAATCAGTGGTTTGCGACAGCATTGCAGTCACCAACCACTGACCTCATAGATTGGTGATTTGGAAGCAGGTGGGCGGCGCCCCTTACACGGCCACTCCAGCATCCAATATGCAATGACAGTCAAAGTGTCCCATTGAAAAGGCAATTCTGTCTCGCATAGCACTGTTTGACTTACTTTCAAACCAGGAAGCATATGATTTTGCAAATTGCAGGCTTTGCAAATGGAAGCCAGATTCGCACATTTGACCCTTATTTCATTTACTCGCACTGAAACGAAGAAAAGGGAAACATTGTCTAAATGTTAAGTGTCAGATTGCACACCTGATCTGTTGTAATTGTTGTGAGCTGGAATATATGTTCTGCCTGCATTTTTCTCGCAGTTGTCATGTGTTGCTAAGCGGTTCAGAACAACAGATGAAGCATTAACGTGAAACTGTAGACTAACAGAACGAGGCTTTTAATGCCCCGAATGGTGATTCCGAAAGGCTCCGATAACACTGTTTACAATGTCTAAAACATATGCTCTTCCCAGGAGAAATACATGCCTTACCGCAGGATCTGATTGCTGAGTGCAGAAACCCTGCATTAAAACAGCAACTGGGGAGCTGCTGGGCTGCAGATTCTCTCAAAGTAGATTTATTCATGCATTTGACAAAGGATTTTAAAAGTGAGCAATCAGTCAAAGCTCATATATGAGTGATATTGTCCCTCCTTTTTAGGTCGAGCCTGGGCAGTGCATGCGCTGATCTGTGAGACATGCTGTATTCGAGTATGGACTTGAAGCCCCACCTACTCTCCGCCCATATTTGTTATTGGCTTGTGTTATTGTCCTTCGTAAATGCTGGCTTCTGATCCGTTAATAGGTTTATTAGACCCTCCTTAGTACCGCCTTGTCTTCATTTGTAACCTCCCAGAAAGACTGGCCCTTTTACTTCGGTTGTTAAACGTATATCTTATTTAGTCTGTAAGCACTATTTTCTTTAGCGATTTTCTCCTACTGCAGACGAGGCATGCTTTCTGTAACATTCCATGAAAACAAACCAACTGCCAAAACTGATGAACATTTAACCCCTTCACTGCGGCGGCAATTCCGCCGCAGTGCTAGGGGGTGGGCCGCACGGCTCACCTGCGCTTGTGACGGAACCGCTCCGTCACGCGCCTCGGGTGAGCTGTGCTAGTGACGGAACGGTTCCGTCACAAACGCGCCCGCTCAATAGAACGCGCCGCGCAGGCGCGTCGAGCGGGCCATGACGGAACCGTTCCGTCACTAGCACAGCTCACCCGAGGCGCGTGACGGAACGGTTCCGTCATAAGCGCCGAACGGGTTAAAGAACTTAGGGCCAGATGTAGGTCGACAATTACCGGTCGGTAACGGCCGATTTTGGCCGTTACCGACCGGTAATTGGTTTTTGAGATGTAGGGGGCATTTTTTTACAGAATCGGTAAATTTACCGATTCGGTAAATTTACCGATTCTGTAAAATACCGAATCGGTAATTTAACCGATTCGGTAAAACCCAGATGTAGGTGGCACTCCACAGAGTGCCACAGGCCCTTAAGAATCGGTATTTTACCACCCAATCCTATTGGGTGGTAAAATACCGAATACAGGTGTGCATGCACATCTGTGCAATGTGACACACAGACATGACCTTAGGGCATGTCTGTGTGCCACATGGCACACAAGTTTGGAATTGGGGTGCTAGAGGGTGCCAAGGTGACACCCCCTGCACCCTTGCTGGATTCAGTATTTACCGAATCGGTAAATACCGAATGTTACAGATTCGGTAAATCAAAACTTTAAAAAACCTACATCTCCCTCCTTCTAATTTACCGATTCTTAAATACCGAATCGGTATGATTCGGTATTTAAGAGTCGGTAAATTAGATTTACCTACATCTGGCCCTTAGTTACCTGGCGCAAGATCAATAAATCCATACAACCATACGCTACTCAATAGCATTTATTTCAATAGCACCTGTTCTTTTAGATTTCTCTTTTTTTTAAAAAACACAATAGTACTTGATGTACAAAATTCTTTTTCAAAATAACCACGACAAAAATGAAGAAGAAAGAAAGAAGAATTTTCAACACAATCACAAACTCATTTCACTCCCAGTCAAACTCAATCATTCGTACCACAATCCTCATTCACCCACAACTAGCAACCTACACACAATAGTATGTCCGCCCCTTGGGTCCCTGGATTTAATCTTGAACTGGTGGACCAAGGTGTTAAAACCAAACAAAGCAATAGTTTATATACTTGTTGGTTGTGCACACTGTATCCTCTCCAATTTTTTTTAAACCATTCAGACAAAAATTATTTACAAGTGCACAACACGACCATCCTAATTTAAAGAAACAATTGTTTGGTAAAAAAAGAAGAACGGGGGTCTACACGTTTCGAACCCACGTGTTTCCGGGGTTCTCATCAGGACCAAGGACACAATTTAACTTTCCCCAATGATGGGAATTTCTACAAGGGTATATGCTGTGAAGACTTTTATCAGTTCAATGCCGGGTCATGGTGTGAACAACCGCTAGTGCCGGTGCATATCTTTCGTTGTAAAGTAATTTCCTAAGAATTCCAATCTTTAAAGCCACCGGGCGCTGGCTGGATTGTAGGCAAACGTTAATCTGCGGCTCAATTCATTTACAGCCTTTTGCCGCATGGCGACTGCTTCCGTATTCGTCTCTGTGACTCTCTCTGTTACTCTCTCTGTAACTGCGTTTGCGCAGTAACAGAGAGAGTCACAGAGAGCCCCAGCCCTGTCAATCTTTTAAATGCCCCATAATATCCTGCTATCCCTTCATTTCCCTACATCTCTGCCCCAGTATCATTGGTCTCCCCATCATTGTGCCCCTCCAGTTTGTAGGCCTGTGTCTGATTCAGTCAGAGCTCTCCTTATTATGTTCTAAAGTTTTCAGGACATTAGGCCTTATAATGGCCTTGAAACGAGGTTCCCATAGGCCTAATATGTCGGGTTCTGCCCCACTCTTCTCTGCCTTCAGAATTCCCTTTTGTGGACGATAGTCTATACTTTTCCAAGAGGTTATATATGTTTCTGTCTGTAAACCTGCCTTACTGGTTTGCAGAGGCCCATCACTTTCCGATTTCCTTCAAGGCTGAACCAATTTGAGTTTCCTACAGGACGCTCTTGTCCTTTTAATGGCTTCCCTGTGGGCTCAATTTAATCCCTTTTCATTGTCTGGCTCTGCTTAAGGCCTGCTGGCTAGCAGTGGTGACATCATGTTGTTAGTTTGAAAATTCAAGGGGACAAAACAGAGGTGTTGGTAGTTGGTAACAACCTCAATATATGGGCATCAGGTTCCTGGCCTGAAATTCTTTGTGGTCAGACCCAGCCTAAACCAACTATTAAAAACTTAGGCTTTTGGCTCAATGAAAATCTCACTCTTGAGACCCAGGTTGGAAAATTAGCCTCTACATGGTTTGGCATTATGAGATTACTGAGAAAAATCCTTGGTCTCTTCCCACTGCAGGTGCCCCTTCCCTTGCTCTCTCATGCCAGGGTCCAGCCCCTACCCATCCCTTTTGTCCTCCATGATCCTTTGTGCATGCCCCTGCCCCTTCCCTATTGCCCACTGTGGCCGTTGTGCGGTCACTAACCCTCCTGCTTGCTATGAATGGCCTTGTGCGCTGCCACGGACCCTCCTACCTGCCCTGTTTGGCCAGCTTGCTGCCCCTGTCCCCCTCCCACCTTCCCACCATCCCTTCATTGTCTATGTGTATGCCATTATAGTCTGACTGTTGCCCTCCATGGTGTGTTGTGCTTCCAGTGCTAATCCCGCCTGCCGTCCATGGCCAACTTGCTGCTCCTGCCCTGCCCCTTGCCTCCTGCCCTCCGTTTTCCATGTGTGGGCCCCTATCCCCTCCCTTTTGCCTTGTCCAGCCATTGTCGCACCCTGCCCTCTCCCTACTGCCCTACTTCTATGCTGCAACTTTCCCTCCTATCTGTCCGGTATGGTCAGTTTGCTGCCCTTGCATCTTTCCCCTCTACTCTTTGTTGTCGATTTGCATGGCCCTGTCCCCTCCGTATTGCTTTCAATGGTCCATTGTGCTGCACTGCCACCTTGCTTGCCCTGTGTGGTGTATTGTGCTCCTGAAACCCTTGATGCCTTCCCTGTAAGGTCAGTTTGTTGACACTGCCCATCTCCCTTCTGCCCTCTAATATCCAAGTCCATGTCCATACCCCATTCCTCCTGTCCTCAGTGATCAATGTACCATACTTGCCAACATTTTCAACGTGGTAAGAGGGAGATTTAGATTTTTTTTAAACTGGGGAATTAATTTTTCCCATTAACTGACATCGAAAAAGAGGGGATTTCAAGCAGGAGACAGTTAAAATAAATTCCTCTTGGGCTTAGAAACATCGGGAGTCTCCTGCCTCAATCGTCTCTGTTGGGATGTATGGTTGTACTGCCACTGCCTCTTCCTTCTCCCCTCAATGGTCTGTTATATTGCCACAGCCGCTCTTGCCTGTCCTGCATGGTTAGTTTGTTTCCCTACCCCCTTTTCCCCTGGTCCGTTGTGCAAATACTGCCACTCCTGCCTGCCCAGCGTGGTCAACTTGTTGTCTCTGCACCCTCCCCCCTGCCCTCAGTTATCTGAGTCTGTGTCCCTGACATCTGCCTCCCCACATTATTCTAATGAACAACCAGATTGCTAACATTCTACATTTATTACAAAAGTGTGACGCCCGACGTCATCTTGATGTAATCAAAACTGTAAAACCTAGAGCATCTCTTTAGAAATTAGAAAACTGAGAAGATCGTATTCCCATTGAAATTATGGTTAGTGTTCTAAAAACAAAAATGAGGGAATATTTTCTGAGTTCTCAAATAGCGACAAAGCCCTTTTAAATTACTTGCTATCTTGATGTTTTTTATCCAGTTGATCACTTGATTATATGTTACACCTAGGTGAGAGATTGTGGCATTACGGCCAGAGCTGCAGACTTTGCAACTGAGGAACCAGGTTTAAGTTTCGGCCTCAGCTCGACATCCTGTGATTCTGGTTAACTCCCCATGCTTAAAGCCCAAAAGGAATGTGTCCTTGTGCAATGTAACTGATGCTCATGTAAAGCGCTCTAATACCTTCAGGTCAAGTCTGTGCTATATAAAACTGTAAAAAAAACTGAAAGATTAATGGTCAGATCATTGACTGTTTTTAGTGGTTGCTAATGGAAAATCAGGCCGTTTACGACCGCTAAAAAGGGTTGCAGTATGTACAAACCCTAGTTTGCAAGTCAGTAACCTATTACTGACTCGCACAATAGGGTTTGCGAGTCGCTTATTAGGAATGGGAATGTCACTGGCGTCCCTTCCTCATAGCGTCTCAGGGGGATGTACGATTGTTTTCTGACAGCAAATGCAGTCGCAAAACAATTGCAGTTTACCACCTACTTCAAGTGGTAAGATAGTCCCAAACCAAAAGGGGTCCGCAGGGGACCCCTTCTCCTTTGTGAATGGGTGCAAAAATATTTTTTAAGAGGAGGCAGTAGTCACACGGACCACTGCCTGCCCTTAAAAAATTAAAAGAAAACTTTTTCTTTTTTTCTTTTATACGCTTAAATGAAAACGTCCTGCATTTGAAAAAAAAAGTTGCTTTATTTAAAAAGCAAACACAGACACAGTGGTCTGCTGTCCCCAGCACACCACCATCCCTGTGATAGTGCCCATTCCCAATGGGTCGCAAATTGCGACCTGCCTCATGAATATCGATGAGGCAGGTCATTAGCAACCCCATTGGGAATCGCTAAATGTATCTGAGACATATTAATACATTCCATTTTGCGAGTCACAAATTGTGTGTCACAAAAACAAATCGCAATTTGTGATCCGCAAATTGGAATGGTCATACATCTGCGCTAAGTGTTTTGCACACGTCTGTAATTGGGCTACATTTGGGCTCTTTTCTCTCTTTTGGCCGCCTTGGGAGACTTATGTTATGAAGCTTCCTAATTTCCACATTTACTGCAGTGTCCTCAGTAGAAAATGTTTTCGGTTTTCTACATTGATTCCATCAAGATGGCGGTCAGATGTGCCACACTTTTTGCATATATTCAGAATGTTAGCACTCTAGTTGCTCATTAGAACACTGTAGTAAACTGCTGATTACCAGGGAGTTAACTTGCTGTCTGGTGCTGGTGTTTGAAAGGGCATGTTTCAGTCTACATGTCAGAATGTTTTAATTAAATAGAAGAGCAAGGTATTTGAGAACTCACTTAAAATGTGTCAATTTTTTCTTTCTAGAGCACTAACCATAATGTCCTCATTTTGTTCCTTTCTACATTTTACCTGTTCGATTCAATCAAGATGACTTCAGGTGTGCCATACTTTTGTCGTAAGTGAGACTGTTAGCGCTCTAATTGTTATTTTCGAACACTGGTGGGGCTGCAGTAGATCACAAAGGAATCAACTGACAGGCTGCTCCTGTTGGGAGTACATGTTTTACTGAGAATATCAGTCCTTATTCTGATATGGCTGAGAAAGAAGGTGTGATTGTTCAGAAAATATGCTCTGATTTTAGCTTCTGGAGCACGTTCCATAACCTCTATGGGAAACCACGAGAAATCTGTTTTCTCTCAAACATGGTTCATGAAATCCCAGCAGGAGGATTTTTCACAGGGTAAAATCACCTTAGCAACAAATGATTTATATTGTAACTAAAATCTGTTATCACCCTTTATGCGTTCTCTTTCTTGTGACCCTCAAAACCTGCCATTCACTACAATGCATTTCAATGGGGTGCTACCATGTACATTGATCCCAAGATGGCTGCCATCACTTTCTGGTCAGAGTGCGGATAGCCAATCAAATCTCAGATCTGTGCTTAGGATAGGCCCAGATATACAAATTTTGACTTCTTTTAATAGCTCGCAAACTACTGAATGCATTTACACCAAACAAAAAGCACATTCTGCAGACCAAAAGCAATCTTTCTACCAAATTCAGTGTAATTCCGTCCAGTGGTTCGGGCTGCAGTCATGTCTAAAGGCTCTATGGAAAACGCATGGGAAACGCACTTTTTTCGACCCCCGCCTTTTTCCTGGCCCCCGCTATAGGATCGCCCAGTAATGTTCAATACACAACTAGAATCACTAGGGCACTTTTGTGACCTGCGTTGTAGGCCCTCCATGCCTTATGATATTACATAAGAGGCAGCAGGCGCTTGTGTGGCCCTGTCTGTAATCCTGATAGCGCTGGCACACATGTAGCATCAGTGCTATTGCAAGAGATTGTTCCCTCATTTGCATTGAGATGTGGCACCATGAAAATAAGATAATCGCTTTCCCTCTGCATCTGCATAGTATTGCGGATGTGGGCACAGAGGCATAGAGGCCCTTAGGAGGCATGTTGATAGTACACCACGGTGGACCCCGATGGACCCCCCATATATACCCCTGAAAGCAGGTGCAGTAACTCACCACACCAGCCTGCATGGGGATCTCTGTCCCCTTGTTGAAGTGCAAGCAAGTGCCGCCTGCACAGTAGCATGGCAAAGGGGGGCGATCTGCCCTGGGGGGAACAAGCTTTGCTGGGGGCAGCGGCCTTCCCCAGTCGCAGAGGAAATCACCAGCAACCCCCCCCCCCACACTATTACACACGGGCCATTGGTCTAGCTAAGCCACTGCGCCTGCACAGAGAAACATGGGCCAGTGGCTCCAAACAGCCAGTCCTCTTTTTACTAATGCACTACTCTGAGGGCAGAGTGAGTTGGCAGCTGCCCTAAGGGAAGCATATTATAAGTAATAGAAAACACTGAGCCTGTTTTCAAGCGGTGCAACTAATTAAAACTGCACTGTAGTGCAAACATAGATAGTGCCCCCTATGTATAATAAGGGCCCTAGTCTCAAAATATTAGTCCATAATTTTGACCAGTATTTTTGAGCCCAGTAAAGATTTTTAAGAATTGACCTATGCATTAAAAGGTGGCTTTTAAAATCTGTATTGTGGTGAGTCACAATCCAACCTACCTCAAGAATATATTAATTAGGTAGGTCGCAAAACAGGAGGCCATCACAGGGATTGTGGGCCTGCTGGGGCCAGCAGACCACCTTGTCTGTTATTGCCTTTCAATAAAGTAAACTTTTTTTAAACGCAGCCCATTTTTCCATAAAGTAAATGGGACTGCATTTAAAAAGAAAAGTTTACTTGTTTATGTTTGTATAAGAGTTGTCAGTGGTCCCATGGACCAGTGCCTACTCTTCAACAAACTTTGTTTTTACATTTGCAAACTAGCCTGGCTGATGGGGGATGTTATCCTGAAACTGATTCCAGGATGCTTGTTTCCCGTCCAGGGAAAACCTGACTTGGCTGTTCAGGCTTGACTGTTTCCATGAGGAACAGGGTCAAGACTGATTTGCATATGACTGGGTCTGAACTGGGGTGGTGAAGTGAGCTAAAGAAGGATGATGGATTCAACCCAGATCTGTGACTGGAGGTGTCTGAAAAGTTTTGGTGCTCCGTCCATCGTCTCCTTGTGTTTGCTTTTCTTGTTTGTCTAGAGTCTACAGAAGTGAATCCCAGCATGTAATATTGTACCCACTCACAGTACTGAATGTTGTACTGTAACAATGGCTTGGGCTGGACTGTTCCCATGAGGCACAGAGTCAGACTGATTTGCATATAGCCATGTCTGAACTGGGGTGGCAGAGTGGGCTAAAGAACGGTGATGGATTAAACCCACATCTTTTGACTGGGTGAGAGTGTTTGATTGGTTCAGATGCTCCGTTCATTACCACCCCCTTTTGTACCGCTTTAGAACGACAGGCCAGCAGTTTGGGCTGCTGTTCTTTCTTTCAATGCTGTGCTGTCTTCAGTGTGCCCCACAAAGTGGGTAATGAAACTTGGGGGATCCCCCTGCAAAGTACATAGAGGACCCAATAAGGAGCTCTCAGACCAGGCCCCCCCTGCACTATGGGGGCTAATGTTACGCCACTGACCCCCCATACAGGAGTTTTCTCCCAGCACCTAGGAGTTATTTCAAGAATGTTTGCTGTCCAGGACAGGCATGGTATACATGGTGATCTTGAGCTCAAAGAACACCAGAAGAAATGTCATGCAAGGGGCAGCATGAAAGTAGACATCCCCTCTAAAGCCATTTTCACCAGTGTTGATTCACTAATACGGAATTTCTACTATGCCAGAGCTAGTGGCTTTGAAACAAAGTGAAGGGCAAATAAGCCTTTTTTGCCTGATTTCCGTTACCACCACCTCTAACTGGGGCCCTTATCCTTCACGCCTTTCTTTGAAGAGATGACTGTGCAGGGAGAAGGCACAATGCCGAATGGACCTTGACTGAAAGTGGTTCAGCTCTGTACAGTGCAAACAGCATGGCTATGAGATATAAGCCTCCCTGCTCTGCAGAAGCATCTGGATCTGAGCAGCATCCACTGCCCAACTACTATTCTAACTCCAGACGGGTAACAGCCATAACTCGTCCTCAAGCCTCCCTTGAAGGATTGGTATATTCCTTATCTCTAAATAAACCTCTGATGCAAAAATATTAGAGTGGTTTCCATTATGGCATCTTAGCATTATATTGTAATTGCATTTATATAGCGCTTACTAGTGAGGTGCTAATGCACTTTATGTGTTGTACAGCCCAGTGGAGAACGTGCCCAGCCTACCAGGTACTGCCTGAGTGGCCAAACATTAGCCCTGGGCGGAGTGGGCGTAGTCGGGCTTCGCGGAGCTACGCTAAGTGGGCGAGAAACTACGCCCACCTCCGCACTCCACGTAGCCCCACTACGCAAACACCACTGGCCGCCAGCCCCGCCACCCGCCTCCCTCCCGCCCTCCCTAAATACTTTCAATGAAACGAGTGAAATAATTAAAACGCACTTACCTTGCCCGCCGCGTCCCCGGGGCTCGCTATCTGCAGTCTTCCGTCTTGTTTACTAATGCGCATGTGCGGGAGGCCGCGCATGCGCATTTCTCATGAGAAAATGCGTATGCGCGGCCGCCCGCGCATGCGCATTAGTAAACAAGACGGAGGAATGCAGATAGCGAGCCCCGGGGACGCGGCGGGCAGCGGCGGGCAAGGTAAGTGCGTTTTAATTATTTTACTCGTTTCATTGAAAGTATTTAGGGAGGGCGGGAGGGAGGCGGGTGGCGGCCAGCTACGCTCCGTCTGCGGAGCGTGCGTAGTGCCGCCTGGCTACGCCCGCTCCGCAAAATGCGGAGTAGGCGGCACTACGCACACTCCGTGCACGGAGCGTAGCTGGCCGCCCACCCCTACCAAACATGCCTTAGACCAATTATGAAACTACTCCTGCAGCATCATGATTGGCTGGGAGAGTCCGGGAGCCTCGGTGCTTCCAGTGCTGGCAAGAATGGATGAGAGACGTGCGGTGGCGGCGGCCAAGAAGGTACGTTTACATTTTTTTCTGACTCACTTCTAGCCAGTCGTCGTCCTCCAGTAACCACACATCTGCTTCCCATGCTTCTCTTAGTGGACTTAAGGTGTTTGGCAGATTATTCATGAATTTTCGATATGTGAGAGAGACCGCCTTATCAATCACGTGGTCCAACAACAATCGGTCTTCCAGCAGAGAGTATTCCGCCAACACCTCTCCTTCTGATACGTGGCACAGTACAGCATGTCTCAATTGTAAATAGCGAAATCGCTCCCCGTCCGTCATTTGACACTCTGTCTGGAGTTCGCCAAACGTCACCATAGCCCCACTCCTTTAAATATCCCCAAGGCTTTCTATTCCAATGAGACTCCACCTACGGAAGCCCTGCAAACAACCATCCTCACTCAGGGCATTGCTCCGCCAGAGCGGGGCTTGTCGGGTCAGTAGCGATTCCCATCCGAGTGACTTTGTGAAGGAATGCCATGCTTGCACCACAGTCTGTGCATGCGCCGGCAGGGATCGTACTTGATTCTTTTAGTACAGGATTGAGGCGCATCCTCCATCCCCCATTGCCTGCCAGTCAAACCAGTATGCAGGCTCCGAGAGGGGTGCAAAGACCCATCCATTATTATGTTTGAGCCGGGCCACCGTACAATAATTCTGAATGTCCGGAACGGCCAAGCTGCCCTCAAAAAACCCCTGTTGCAGTCTATGCAGTGCCTCCCTCCCACAATAGGTTACGTAACTCTCCTTGAACTGCCCGAAAAAAAATCTCAGGTATGTTGCAGGTGGTGTTCTGTAGTGCATACAGAAACCTAGGGAGCACCATCATTTTGAATAGCACCGCTCTACCCATAAGGGACATTGGCAATTTGCTCCAGTGCGCTATATCCTTGCGGAATCTCACTAATTGGGCCTGTATATTTAGATTTAGGAACTCTTTGTCCGATTTCGTGGTCCAGATACCAAGGTATTTAAATTGGTCCCGTTGTATTAAGGCTCTGCATTTGGTTGTGATATGCGGGATATTGACAGTTAAGCTAAAAATGTGCAATTTATTCCAGTTTATCTGGTATCCTGAATAGCTACCAAATAGACGGAGTATGTTGCTAGCTCTATGGATCGCCTGTCTAGGTCTGCTCATGTATAGCAATACGCCAGCAGCATATAAGGAAATACGCTCCTCCCACTCACCCCCCATGTCAATACCTCGGATCAATGGGTCCTTTCGGATCCTCGCAGCAAGTGGTTTGAGCATCATTGCAAAAATCATGGGGGATAAGGGACACCCCTGACGTGTGCCCCTATGTAAGGAAAAAGCTCTGGAAACCGATTCATTTACTCGCACATGAGCCATAGGGTTATGGTATAAAAGGCAGACCCAGGCACAGAATTTGGTGCCAAGGCCCCGCCAAATCAGAACCTCTTGCAGGTAGGGTCATTCAATACTTTTGTACGCCATATGGGTGTCTAAAGACAGTACTGCTGCAGGTTCCTTTGTGTGCGTTGCCACCCCAGGCATTACACCATATAGGCGTTGGAGAGTCCTATATGGCATAAAGCCCATCTGGTCTGGGTGAATTATTGAGGAGACAATGGGATTGAGGCGATTGGATAACACTTTTGCCAAAACCTTTGTTTTGAAATTGAGCAGGGAGATAGGTCGATAGGAGCCACATTGCTCCAGTGGTTTATCTTTCTTTAGAATGACCACAATCATGGCCATTCTCAGGTTTTCAGGTAGGCTCTCCTCCTGTAGCGCGGTATAAAACATATCCGACATCGATTGTGCCACAACCAAAGCTACACATTTAAATATTAAACGCTGGCAGCCCATTTGGGCTCGCGGCTTTCCCCGACTGTAGGTCTCGGATGGCTGCATTTCCTTTTTGTCAAGCTCCTAGAACCAATTAAGTTGTGCAGTGTGCGCTATACAAACACATTAAACATACAAATCACACATTCTTGACACTATTAGGAGAAAAGATTATGACAACCATGGCTTCCATGCAGTGGCTTAGCAGTGAGGCATGGGCCCTAGTGCAAGGAAGGAAGCTGGCCCCCGGGCTGCTGCTTGAACATCAATAATTGAGGTTCAGTGAGCCCTCTTTGGGCCTTGGTGCCACTGCATCTACTGCACAATTGTTTGCACCTATCAGGCAGTGTAAATGTTGGTGCAAAATTGCACCGTCGCCAATGTAATATATGTGATCCAGAAATGCCAGTGCACCATTGGACTGACCCAGTGCAATCTATGCAATCAATCCTCTCAAGGCCTCCCTGCTAGATTTTCAGATAGTATGGCCTAGCTCTAGCTGCATATTTGACCATTGCTCTGGAATGAGTCGCATTTGTGGCGGTTACAAGAAGAAACTGACGAAAACGTAACAATAGAGGCAGGAAAGTAGCATGGTAGTAAGGCATCCCGTTCACAGCGTATACTGGAGGGCCGGATATGAAATGCACTGCAGGGGCATGAAAAAAGGAAATGTGCATGAAATGTGCAGTAAGGTACATTTTAACATTTTCAGGAACTGCCGATGTTGAAAACCACAAACTCAGTTGACCACGTCTACTATCCATCATTCAATTCATATGTATATATTGTGCAGTTAGTATTAATTCACGTTCCGGACACAAACTGCTTCACAGAGATGACAGTATATTGCATTTTAGATAGTTCCTGTCATCCACTTATCATTATATATGGAATAAAGTACCCTCTGTGGTACATTATAAGGATATTGCAAGTCATCAAAGAGTTCCATAACCATATAGAGGAACAAGGCTAAAGGCCGAGTTTCTTGATAAGGTTACGGAACTCTGAGGTGACTTGCACTATACATATCATGTATGCTGGGGGTAGTTTATCCAATATAATATATGGTCACACCATTAACTTTCCCATAAATCACTTAAAACCTTGGTGTTTAGCTCTTTCATATGAAAGAGCAGGCATGTTTGCAAACATGAAGAATAAAAACAAAACTTGTAGTGCAAAATTAAACACATCAAAAACGTATTAGATATTTGTTGCAAATAGATATTTAAAACAGTTCAATGTAAGTCAGTTAAAAATGTTTTTAAAAAGCTGCGGTAGGTCAGAATGAGTAAAAACATGTAGAAAGATTCTAGCTTTTCCCTAACTACCTAATGAGTGCAAAAAATAAACATGTTCTCTCTGCTTGTCCTCATAAGCTAAATAATATAGAGAAAAAGACAGCTGCTTCAATTATGCTCTGTAACCTGACTTGCCTTTCACCTCGGCTGCTGGCAGCAGGCATTGTGACCTCAGAACTCAACTGTAATAACTTATAATAGTCGAGTTCTGGCATCTTTTCTTTATATTTGGCGACAAGGTTCGTTACAAGTCACTGATTATAAAGAAATTAGAGACAGGCATTTTATACAGGGATTACAGAATCCCATATATTATATAAGGGCTAAAGTACACCCTGCCGTAAATTATAAGGATGTTGCAAACCACTGAGGAGTTAAATAATTATGTAATAAATAATCATCGGGTTATGGAACTCCGCCGTGACTTGCAGTATCCTTACCATGTACAGTAGGGGGTACTTCATGCTATATAATACATAGTCACACCATCACCTTTCCCCCAGACCACTTAGGGCCAGATGTACAACACATTTTTGCATGTGCAAATGGGTTTTAGACTCGTTTGCGCATGCAAAAACCTATTGCCCAAGTACTAACCCTATTTAATGACTCGCAAATTGATTTGTGACTCGCTACATAGGATTAGTGACTCGCTATTAGGAAGGGGCGTTCCATGGGCGTCCCTTCCTAATAGCGACTCAGAACCCTATTTAAGAATGTTTTGCAACCGCATTTGCGGTCACAAAACACTTGCAGTTTACCACCCTTCTCAGAAGGGTAGTAAAGCACCCGCAAAAAGGAAGGGGTCCCCAGGGGACCCCTCCCCCTTTATGAATACCTGTGTAAATATTTTTTAAGGGCAGGCAGTGGTCCCAGGGAAAGTTTAATTTTTATTTTTTAAATGCATCCCGTTTTCCTTTAAGGAAAATGTGCTGAATTTGAAAACAAAAACTGCTTTATTTAAAAGCAGGCCCAGACATGGAGGTCTGCTGACCCTAGCAGGCCACCATCCCTGGGAGTGCTAGCCATTCCCAATTCGCAAATTGTGACAGCCTTATTAATATTCATGAGGCATGCAATTTACGACCCCATTGGGAATCGCAAAAAGTGTCTCAGACACTGTTGTACATTGGAAATTGTGAGTCGCAATTTCCAATGGTGGTACATCTGGCCCTTAATAACCTTGGTTCCTAGCTCTTTTATATGAAGGAGAGAGTATGTCTGCAAACATGAAGAAAAAACTAGAACCTCTAGTGCAAAATTAAACACATAAAGAATCTGCTAGATATTTGTTGTAAAAAGATACAACTCAGTTTAAAAAAAACGGAAGTAGCTCAAAATGAGTAGAACATGCAGAAAGATTCAAACTTTTCTATAATGAACTACGGAGGGCAATTCAATCATGTTCTTCATGGTAGTAAGCTAGAAAAATATAGGTGAAGAGAAAAAGCAGCATTTCATTTTGGGGTGCTCACAAGTCGCTGATTATAAAGAAATTAGAGACGGGCGTTTATACAAACAATACACAATCCCATGTTTTATGAGAGTTTAAATAAGAAGAAATCAGGGAAGGAATCTGCAACAAGAATAGGCAAAGCATTAAAAAGCTATTATAGTGGGAAATGCATGCTACTTGAAATCTCACATCAATAACTGGGGCACACACATAAGAGTGCACCTGGTGGGATGTACTATATAGCTTTAAGCTTGGCCTTTTGAGGTACATAAGTGTCTTACTTGTAACTTGGGGAGAGGATGTTGCCTAACGGCTAGGGCGGTTGAGCTCAAATCTGGGGAACCAGGTTTGAGTCTTGGCAACGACTCTCATCATCCTGTGATTCTGGGCAAATCAATTAATCACCCTGTGCCTAACAAAAATGAATGAATCCTTATGTAACGCAACTGGTGCTCATGAAAAGAGCTGTGATACCTCCCTGATACCTTCGGGTCAAGTTGGCGCTATATAAAACTTGGGGAAAAAACGAAAATATTCAATTTATATAATCCCTTCATTTGTCACCTCTGCCACAATAAGGGTGCCACTCCCATCTATTGTTTTTCGTCCCCTCAGGGAACCATCCGCGAGGACAGGAATGAAGTGTCACCCGCTTTCATCGCCGTCCAAACTTAGGTCCCCTGCGGCCAGTTGGAGCCGCCCGCTTTGTCATACGCAAAGTAGTTCCAGATCCAGTGTGCCAGGGATGCAGGAAGTCGATGGCATTACAATACTGCTCCATAAAAAACTATACCCAGGCTTTTCCCTTCTGACAGGTTCCTGACACAAGAGAAGCTTCCAAGTAAAGGAAGGTACGAATTCATGGCTTGGCTCTAGTACGCCACTGGCACGCCAGCATTATAGTTTCTAGGATTAGTATTACCCAAATGCATTTTCTGGCTCCCTATTTTGAGACTAGTACTAGAATGTGATGAATTCACGTCAGTTTAAGGCTGTTTCCGATACCTTTATATTCTAGATAAAGGCATTCACTTTCGGAAATTATGGCAGTTCTATGTTCTCATAAAAATAGCAAAAAGTTATTCTGTTGTACATATGGGATAAACAAAAACTTCCTATATAGGTTAACCAGCCTTAAAAGGGATGAAGGTCAGAAATGCATCTTACTGAAGAGTTCTTGTAAAGGAACAGCAACAACACGGAACAAGAATAAAAGTAAGGCTAGTTGAATCTAAATTTGAAAGTAAAGGATGGATACATTAATTTGCAGCTGTGATTCACATATAACACTACCTAGATCAATGGTAAATTGGTAGAATTTACTATAGGTCAAGATTGGCCGCCATGTTTTTCAAGGTGCACTCACAGTCACTCAACTATTGGATTACCTACAGGATTATTCATTTGAGGGGAGACTGGGTGGGCTAGGAGGAGAGGATATGATGGACAGAAGGAACCTTATATAAGGGAAGTAGTGCATTGTAATAAGGTTTATATGTTTCTTACAAATTGTTTTGGCATTAGCTATATTTGATAGTGAGCCAACAATTGGGTGAGGATAGCTGGTGAACTGAGTTAAATTTTGGAACTGAAGCTGGGAAGCCGACATCGCATCCAATTGTATTTATAATTGCGAATCGTCAGCCTAATTATAAAGCCTGCATTATGTTGCGGCTAGTTCTTCATTCAAAGGCTTAATGTAGACATTGAAAGGATGAGTGGACATGGTTGAGCCCTGAGGCACCCCACACTCTACGGTAATGGCCTTGGCCGTGAACTTTGCCAAGTGGACTGCCTGGGTACGTTGGTCAAAAATTATTTAATCCAGCCCAGGCTGCAACCTTGAAAGTCGGCCCCTTCCACATGGTCGAGTAAGATCTTATGGTCGACCGTGTCTAATGCCGCTGATAGATCAAATAGAACTAGAACGGAAGCCAGTCGAGATTCAACGTCTCATCTCAATGACAATTACAAGCAGAATTACTGTTTCTGTTCTGTGCCTTGGAAGGGAGCATGCCTGGACAGGGTGGAGAACATGTGTTGACTGTAAGTGGGTGCAAGCCTCTTGAGGCAACACGGGCTTCTAAAATCTTGGCTGAATAATGGAGTACGGCTAATGGCCTATAACGTTTGAGCATGTTTTTTAATAGGGACCGTACGACTGCATTTTTGAAGGTAGTTGGCACTGTAGCAACAGCTAGAGATTTATTTAAAATACCCATCAAGGGTTTACTTATCACTGGAGCCTGATATCTAAAGAAAGAGTGATTTTTGTCCAGTTCCTTTCCTACCCTCTTTATGTCTATAATTACATTTGCACCTGTTTTCATTTATTTGCAAATAGGTGATACGGCTCTTGAACACCTTTTATTCTCTACTTCATCATTCTCCTTCTCTTGTTCTCCCTCATCGCCTACTTCTATTGGTCCTTCTTTGTAATCTAAATGATACTTTAACTGTTCCTTTGTTTTGGAAACTGTTTACAATTTCTATTTAATTACTTTCCATCAAATTGTTTTTCAAACCATGGGATTTGATGAGTTGTTCAACCTATATGATTCCATCAATTCGCCTATTTCCGCGCCACAGACTACGCTACAGAGGCGCGCAGAAGGCTGGGAAAGGCTTGCCCCTTCAGAACGAACAATTCCCATCACACATACTACATTACTCATTTCGCATTGAAGCGGGTCAGCAATATTGTTCAAACCTAATGAACAAAGTACCTTTGGGAACAATGTTTCTTAATAAAAACTCTGGTGTGGAGTAGAGAGAACAAAAAGCAACCTTGCTCTTTCAGAGATCTGTAAAAATGTATCTTAGCACAAGTGAGGTCTTCCATACAAGAAACAGCCTATGCACATTTTTTGGGTCAAGGAAGCAGGGACCACATGGATTGACAATCTTTTCTGAACATTCCCATAGTATTCCAATAGTCTTCAACTAGTCTTTAAATGTGACGTCATTTCTTATCTGGGCATGAGCATCGTGGGGCTCTACATGTAGAAACCTGGAAAACTCTGACATTATGGCTATTTCAATGCACTGTGATTGGTGCATCTTGTCAATTTAAAGGATGCTAACCCTGTCCCGCTCATTAGCGGACTTTGCGCACCGTTCATTGTTCGTTACTATTGACAGGTTTAATTCTCCCTTTAAGTGAGCTTACCTCTGCTTGTCTATTTCCTGGCCTTTGCTTGTATTTTTATATCATTTTCTTGAAATACTTAGATGCTATCTTTGTTTTATGACATTTTTGTATGTTTTTCTAGACCTCCTGCATACTGATAGCAGAGTTTAGAAAATAATTGTTCTGACTTTTTGGATTCTCATCTTCTATACCAGTCCTGAAGGCTTTGCATTTCATTCAGGGGGTGGTCTTGTTTGGTGCCACCTTATATGAGACCATGCTCATGTGAATACAGCTACTTTTTGAGTAGTCTAAGACATCCTCCTCCCCAGCGACAAAATACACACCCTGACTCCAGCGACAAAATACACACCCTGACTCCAGCGACAAAATACACACCCTGACTCCTGAACCAACCCAACCTGTCTGTATCGTTTGACACTGTTGACCCACAGCACTGCACAGCACCCTGGAAAGAAGCATGGGTTTCTACAGAAAAGTGCTACAGTGATTCGCCTGCTAACCTGCCAACCATCACATATCATGAAAATAGGAAGTGCCAAATCCCAGAAACTCCTCACTTCCGGTAGAGTACAAAAGGCATCCATCCTCTCTGCCATAATTTTTTAATATACAAACGGAACCCCTCAGGTGTGACCTTACTAAAAATAACATCAAGAACCAGTAATTACCCAATGACAGTCAACTTTCTCTCCAAATCTCTACATCAAATATATATATATATATATATATATATATATATATATATATATATATATATATATATATATATATATATATATATATATATATATATATATATATATATATATATATATATATATATATTACTTCTTAGAGTACTCTTCAAAGTGCTAATAACTCGATGTGGAAAATAGCTAAGGCTATTCGTAGACAGACCTAAAAAGGAACCGGAACAGATTATATCCTAGAGGAAAAGCAGTGCTTGAAAATCGCTGTTCTCGAGTCAGTGGCCCAACGTCTGTCAATCAAAGTCTGTATTAGCTGAGAAATTGTCAAAAAGGAGAACAGCAATGTCACTTCAAGGGCTGTTGATCAGTGGTCCAAACGTGACCCTCGCTCTCTGGAGACTTACCACCAGGAAACAGAAAGAGGCCAAGGGTTAGTGCAGCCACCGGACACAGAAATGCGAGATAAATACGACTTGTCGAAAGCGTCTGTTCTGAAAAGGTCATAGAGAAGTGGAAAGGCAAATGATCACAGCCTGGGGAACACTGGGGTCAAGGCAGCCTGTGACCTTGAACAGATGGTCCCAATTGGTACAGGCAACGCGCCGTCGAGGACGCTGGAATATGCTAACCCCAATGCCCTGGAAAGGGCACCATCATAAAGGAAGGCGAATCCTCATTTCGTATAGTATTGCCAGGTGTCATTTTTGGCTGTATTATAAAATGTGTCTTTTGTTGGTCTCTCCACGTCTATGTGTCTTAGGGAGGAAATGTGACTTAGAAGAGAAATTCTGACATCTGAACTCTAATTTACCTTTATTAATACTAATCTGGCGTTATCATCTTTGAAAGGATGAAATACTTTACAAGCCTCCATGAATATTTGGTAGCCCTTAGAGCTCCGAACCAGGGGCCAGATGTTTCATTCCCAATCACAAACCAGAGATGTGCAATTTGCACTTAACACAAAATGCACCCTGGCCCTGTTTAACCTTGAGGTTTCCTTAAGAGACCACCCTCGCCATATGAGAATGATATATAAGGTGGGTCCCTAGTTGGTGCACATGGGGCCGCATGACAAGGGGTTTCCTACATTATTTTTACCCATGACCATACAATGAAGAGGATGCCAGACAAGCATCCACATATCCATGATTATTGCTTTGTGCATCAGTTTTTTTTGCGCACATGCATCAAAGTCAATTGCATTCGCAAACGGTGCGAATCGCAATTTTCGGCCGTTTGCGAATGCAATTGACTAATTTGGAATGCATCATGCATTTCGCAATTTTAGGAATCGCAATTTCAGATTTCTTAAATGCAATGCATGATCATTTTTTAATTGCGAATTCGCAATTTGGAAGTGGTAAATTAGCATGAAGTTGAACTTCATGCTAATTTACCGAAAACTTTCAAATATGCACAAATTGCATTTTTGAAACTTTTAATTTACACACACACATGCCCTTGGGGCAAATTGCATTTAAAGTTGCATTTCAGGGGTGCGGGGAGGGTTTCTTTGGACCCCCCCCCCTGCACCCTTGAAATTGCATTCACATTTTGCGAATCGCAATTTGAAATTCGCAAAATGTGAATGCCTTCCCATTCATTCCTATAGGCCTTTTGGCCCATTGGAATCAATGGGAATGGTTTTCCTTAATTGCGATTCGCAAATTGTGAATAGCAATTAAGGAAAAATACCGAATCGCAAAAATAAATGCGAATTGTTCATGCATTGCAGTTTGCGATTTCTAAATTGCGATTCCTTAATTTTCGCAATTTAGAAATCGCAAGCGGGTGCAATGATGCATGTGGCCGTATGTTCCTTAAAAGTGGAGGCTCTGTATTTGGTAAATCATATTTCATGGGAGACACAAGGAAGGGACTACATGTGTTCCCAGAACGTCACCTTGTAGGGTTTACAACCTCAGAACCCCCGTACATGAAATTGTCACTCACTGGCTCATCTGGAAGTACCAAGGACAAGAGAAAGATGCAAGGCTGGAGGTGCAGGAAATAGAAGACGCATGACCTGCTCATCACATTCTTTCTCTGAGGCGTTAAGGTATCTGAGATAAGGCTGCAACCCGCAGACACGCCCCCTGCTAACAACCAATTACAAGTAAAGAGCACTCCTCAGACGGGTCATTCCCTAACCTCGAAGTTTGGCTGTAAAGATCCTTCTGCCCCACAATGTACCCAGTTTTTAGTTTGTCTAACTGGCAGATACCTTTGGGCCTTGGTGTTCTAGGATTGGCACAGTCTGTGTTTTTCCTCTGTGTGTTTCCTATGCTGGGTATAGAAGTTGCAGTCTCTTCACCCTGTTTTACCCTCAGGGGCGTGGCTATCATCAGTTCAGCAGGTGCAGGGACAAATTATGTCTGTTTTCTTTACTACCCACTTGGGGTAAAGGTTGGCCATTTCCCTTGATTACATTAGAAGCCACTGCATCCTTGACATGTAAATTCTCCCCCTTCTTCTGACATGGTGCTCCGGAAGAGATTTATAAGAGCCGGAAACAATTCCTCTCACACTCACTTGGGCCTGGGTGAAGTTTATGAACTGTAAGTCTGTTTTCTGACAGTGGGACTGTCGCAGCTGAGTCAGTCGACGCAGAGCGGAAAAGAAAATGGCGGCCAGAAAACAGGAGGACCTGAGTGTTGGAGTATGCTGCTGTTAAGTTAAAGTATTCCTTGAAACACACATTACAAATATTTCAGCCAGGCGTTTTCTGATGCCACTCATCCTCTTCTGAATTATGGTTACATATATTTTTGTATTTTTCACAGCATCATGAATGGGTGCATGGAAAATGATTAACCCCAACACTCAGATGACAAGTGTGCAGTCCATTAGGGTTCTTTGTACAATCTTGACCAACACTAAGGTAAGAATCATGGACATTGGATTCATGTTTTTACCATGATTAAGAAAAATCACTAAACTATGCTAAGATCGCTATGAAAAACAAATATTTTGATCAACATCCAGGGACCCTGTTTTGCATAAAGAGTGTAGATATTGGACTAGAATTGAATGCGTATATTTGCAACACATAACTGTGCGCACGGGGGACTATAGTGTCTGAAGACATACAGCAGATGGGAAACAGCCTTTACAACAAGGTTTTTACCACGTTATGACTTTACCACACATTTTTTAGCACGCATGTTTTTACCACATGTATGTTTTTACAATGCATGCCTTTACCACACATTTAAGGTAAGTTGTGTGAGGGTCACCCCCCACAAATATATTGTTTTTATATATATAAACAATGCATGGTAATAGCATACGTTGTAAAAGCATAAGCGTTGTAAATAGGCATGGCCGGCACAGGTAGGAGTGGTGGGGGTGATCCGACAGACGACAGGATAGGTAAAATGAGCTAAAATATAAATAAAACCACTTACCTTGCGCTCACCGCATCACCAAGTCGGCGATGCGGAGAGTGCAAGATTAGTGTTTTTATTCATTTTTTAATTTCAATTTGCCATACTGATGTCCATCAACTCCCCGCCCCATGCCACCGCTCTTACCTGTGCCGGCAACACCTGGTTGTAAAAAAAATGCGCTGTTAAGCATGCAATGCATTTATTTCCATGCGTTGTTCCGTCGTACAACCATATAATATATGTATTACATATATTGCACTGGTGAAGCAGCACGGAGGCAGCTTAACACACCACTGTGGAAGCTGGCTATGTCCTGGTCCAGATGCGACCTGAATGCGCCCGTGGAGAAGTGTGGCTCAATGGTTAGAAGAGGCAGACCATGAAGCAGAGGTCAGACCTGGGACCAGGGTTCAATTCCCGACGCGGCAGGGTCTTGAGCCCACAATGTTCACAGACTCGATAATTCTCGCTTCGGTGCCTGCTCGAATCACGGGTTCACACTCTGCAACTCCGGGCAATAGCTTGCTTAATCTCCACTATGGCCCCCTGCGGCGGGATGCCTGGCTTTCACCTTGGGGGGGCCCAGTACAGGTTATCTCACAGGGAAAAACCAGGACGGGTTCCCAAAGCAAGCGCTTAGAGACCGTTGGTGATAATGCGCTATATAAATATAAATTACAATTACAATTACAATTCACCGGCTGTGATTAAATTGCAAAACTTTCTGCCTTGCCAATGTCTGAATTTCACACATTCGCAGCTGTACGCGGTCTGCCTTCCTGCTAACATCATTTTATATTTGTATGCAGTGTGTGTGCTGAAACCCAGAGTGCAGCTCCCAGCTCTGGCTGCAGTTTAATAATTCATGTGCCCAAGGCTCACAAGCCAACGTGTCAGGGTCCCTTCACCCCCCCCCCCCCCTCCCCCTCCTTGTCTTCTCGCCTGGGCAGCCTGGAGGGCTGTTCCCCTGGTGCCCAAATGAATTGAATCAGGGTTTGACAGCTGGCTTGTTAGTAATTCGTATCTTGTACAGACACACTTTACCAAGACGTCTCACAATGTGGCGGGCACTGGCAGCGCTCCGCCACCGACGCGAGACCTCTTGTCCACGTGAATGGGCAGCAGGGTTCTAGTTATATTACGGTATGTTATATTTTTTAGTTATGTCACAGTATGTTATATCCAGGGCCACAGGGATTATGCGATTTTGCAGCCGTTGCTTTTTTCGCATAATTATGGATTTGCCGCATCTGTCACATAATCTATCGGCTGTTGCATAATCTGCAGAATTTAACAAAAACAATAGTTTATAGCTCAGACAGATCAAAAGTTACAAAAAATGCTGCAATTGTTGCACCTAGTGCAAGGCCCTTTGCAAACGTTAATCAGTTATTTCAGTTGCATCTCTCTGTATTTTGTTGTTAAACTGGAACTTATAAAGTTAAATCTCCCCCCGACAGTATTAACATGTGTAAAAATGACAAAATAATGAATACTACAAAAAAAAGTTGCTGCATTATGCCACATAATTCGCTTTTTCTTGCTGCATAATTTAATCAACCCTACTGCATAATTTGGCACTCGCTTGCTGCATAATTCCATTGTCTCTAGTTATATCGTTGTGTTACAGTATGTTATCGGCATTCATGTAGCGCCTATTCTGCCATTGGCATCCCATCACTTTTTGCAGGCCGAAAATGACTTGTTAATCGGTGCTGATGTTTCCACTACTGACCGTACTCCGAGTCGGCTTGCGCAGATGTGCTATCCATAGTGGGAATGTTCCACTGTTGAGTACGTCAACTCCAGTGGTTGTGTGTCAATGGTCTTCGTTTCTAATGGGTGAGACCGGAGGGGCTGTACTCAATCGCTTGTGCAGTACTGGCATGGCCATTGCACAGTAGAAGCACAGGTCTGTACATGAGTTGGTAAGACTCAGTTCTGTTGGGTGCAGGAATAGCCAGTCAATGGCACATCTGGGCTATGTTGTATCAAGGCCATGGTCTGTCCTGCATTAGACTGCTGTTGTGACACACTAATATCCAACTTTATAGGATATCTGTGCTGCGGGGAATGTGTGTGCAGTGTTCCAACGTGTCGTGTTGAGTGTTTGCGTGTTGACCATGCCCAGAATGATTCAGTAAAAGTGAGAGAGGACTAAATTGAGAGTAACGTGCGAGACTAACTAAATGAGAAAATGAGCAGGGAAGAAAGCTGGGTGGCAATAACTACTCAAGAGAGACCATCAAATGCACAGTGCACTAAAGGTTGATTGAGGGAAATATTGGGAAGCCCTTGAGAGCTGAGATAAGGTGGGGAAATCTAAGAGCAGAGGAGAAGAGTTTTGAACTGATGGGAGCGGTGGGGAGCAGGCAGTGTTTAATTTGTAAAACATTAAGTGCCAGGGCCCTCCTCGGAAGGCCACTGCAGCCCGCACGACCCATACCCTTCCAGCGGTAGTACTAACATAACACCTAACCATAACACTCCTACAAGTGAGACAATCCAGACTGTTATTTCAGGCCACACAAACCTATAATAGTGGCACGAGAGGCTGGTATTATTCATTTTCAATGTATATTTACTTAATAAACACAGTTGTTGTGCTCATCTCAAAATTAAAAACACAGCGTCACCATGTTGATGGACTGTTACTACAGCCGGTGCTGGCAATTAAGTGCTGGTGCTGAGCACAGGAGACTACAGGCACAAATTAAGCACTGGGAGCAGGGCCTGCCTAGGCAATAGACATGAGGACAATAAGTCTTTGAGTGTCAATAATTCAGTGGCTGTTGACTCATTCTCTGGTGTACAACATGCATTAGATGGGGCATGTATATGGTGGCAGAAAACGTTAGATACCCCAGCAGGGCTTGCCTTCGTAAGTCTAGTAAGATATGGGGTGGATGGATGACGTATTACTCCCTGTAGATGACGGGAGATGGAGGGGAACAGAGCCAGGCCATGTCATTACGGGTGATTGACTTCATGCTAGCCTTTCATCATCAAATAGTACCGGCTGATGGGTGTCTGGGATGAGGGCAGTGGGTGGAAGGGGGGGAGGAGTTGACGATCAATGTTGTAATTAACAATTTTTTGCGTTTGAGTTGTACTTCCGATACCTGGTGAGGGGTTTTCCTGTGCTACAGCTGCACTATATAAAATATAAAAAATAAAAATATTCTCCCCCCAAAAAGGCAGCCATAAGATAATTGAGACACACTGATTATGCATTCATGTCTGGCAGTTCTATAAAGCTGTTTCATCAAAGACCCAAGGCTGATCATTAATTAACTGGGTCAGCTTGAGTTGCTAGCGGAGAGCTACGGCTGGGGACGCCAGAGCATCAGTGCAGGCATCATGCGTACATTTGTAGTTTGCAATAAAATCTCAGGGCTACTATAAAACAGCATTACGACACGATTGACGCGCCATATTTAATGTACGGCGCTCCAGGTCGCCAGGAATGACAGATACGTCAGGAATCCTGACGTATCTGTGAGCGCAAAACATGACGCAACTCCAGCAATGCATGGGGTAGGCCTGTGCCTATGGTACTGCGTCACCCTTGCACCTGCTATGAGGCAGGCATAAGGATTTGACGCAGTGGCGTCCTAGAATTGTCGTAGTGAAATCTCACAGATTTCACTGCAACACTTCTACAACCCTTCCTTACGTGGGAACGCCCACCCTGCCTACATTAAACCTGAAGCTGGTATAATGTGGCGCAGGGCTGTACAAGGTGACGCATCTGTATAGATGCGTCAGTTTCTAAATATGGCACAACAAGGCACATTGTTTACGCCACCGGTGGGTCACGAAAAGTGATGCAACGACGGCACAAAAGTGTTGCAAGGCCTTCATAAATAAGCCCATCAGATTTTAGAAATAAACTATCCTTAACCACTGATATTGACAAACCCTGAATACTCTTTCAATTTAGTGGCCACCCAGCTCTAGATCAGGACCCCCAAAGGCTAGATTCAAGGCCAGGAATCACAAATAGAAGTGCACAGCACCTTAAAATCATGATGCTTACAGAGTTTTAACACCTTTTTAGCACTGAAATTCAACATCACAAGCCAACGTTTTAGGGAATCCTCAGAGAACAAGGAAACTGGCCCCAGTCCTAGGGTGCATAGGTGGGACTGGTGATAGAAAACAATAGGAAACCCCTACAGTCCTTAGGCTCGGGGTAATAGTGGCTCTTTTGGGTTGTATTCGCTCAGGGAAAAACAATTCCTCACCCCTCAAAGCAGTCCTCGAGCAGTAGCACACAATTTTCTTGTAGCCACATAAATTATTTGGGGCTGCATAGAAAAGAAAAATTATCCTTCATGTTGTGCTTGAACCTGGAGGATTTAGAAAAATTCACGAGCGTCTTCTCAAAGCTGATTGCAAAATGTATGACTTCTGGCCAATACACTTGGAATTTTTACATGCAAAATAAATACGTTGCCTAGTTTTAGGAAAAAGAAAATCATAGTGGAAGAACTCTCTAATCAACCTGCAGAGATCGAAGTATTTTGCAGAGCTCAGATGCTCGGCGCAATCTGGGAATGACATTAAAACATTTTCTAGGGCTATTTTGGTTCCCATCCGGATCTATCTGTGAGATTTAAGCAAATGTCTTGCCCAAATCTTAGCCAAACCATATACATCTAAACTTACTCCTTTTACTACTATTGGGTGCAGATGTACAATTTTTGTTTTCAAATCACAAAGGTACAGAGAACACCAGGGAAGCTGAGACATTCACAGTTTTTCAATAGTATTGCTCAGAAACCGTTTTGAGAATTCCCATTCTCATCCCTTCCCTGGCAGGAGTAAATAATCTCTTAGCAGTTCCAGGTGGGGAACAGGTTGAGAAAGCATTCCTCAGAACCCAGAAACAAGTACGCTTGCGGATGTTGCCAAGCTTGCAAGGATCTTCCACCATCCAACACCCACTTTGTGCCAACTGCAAGAGATTCACCGCCAACATGTAGTCTCAAAGTGTTCTGGGGCAGGACACAAGAAACAAGCATTTGCAATGCAATAGGTCTCGCATTAGGAAAGTTTGAGCTATTGGTCTTGTAAATGACACATTTTTTATTTATGTGTTGGTTTTGAAAATAGCGAAATTAATAGCTTTGCCATTTGCAATGCCAATACTTTTATCATTTGCAAATGTGACACCTATAGCATTTGTAATGCAACATGTTTTGTATTTATGTGACTTAGATGTATTGATATTACAAATAACAATGGCTTTTAATTGTTCTAAATAATTAATACTTAAATAAAAGTTATTGTAATTTATAATGGCAATAGCTTAAACTTTTGTAAATAACTTTTGTGAAGATTATGTTCAGTGTATTTTATTGTAACGAAAATCCAAGAACAGATGTGAAATATTAACATCTTTTTATGACATTTGTAATAAAGCTTGAAACATTGAGAGAAAATATGTGAACCAGTTGTTGTTGAATGGTTGCACAGATTGATGCTGTGTTGGCACTCAGGGATGTTGTGGTGGCGACGAGTGATGCTGTGGCGTTCAGTGATGCTGTGGTGGCGCATAGTGATGTTGTGGTGCCCCTGAGTGATGCTGTGGTACCCCTGAGTGATGCTGTGGTGATGCAATAGATAGAGTGAGTGCGATAGATAGCTAGAGGGAGGGCGAAAGATAGCTAGAGGGAGGGCGATAGATGTAATGTAAAAATCACTTATATAGCGCAAAAACTGTCACCCTACGGGTATCCTGGCGCTTTTAGAAATAGTGATGGTCAGCACGTTACCAGCCCGTAATAGGCAGTGAAAGAACTAGTTTTCCATCCTAGGAAACAACCAGGTTTTCAGATTCTTTCTGAAACAGGTCCATGAACTGGCCTGTCTGATGGTCTGGGGCAGCTAGAGGGAGGGCGAAAGATAATTAGAGTGAGGGCGAAAGATAGATAGATAGAGTGAGGGCGATAGATAGATAGCGTGAGGGCGATAGGTAGATAGCGTGAGGGCGATAGATGGAGTGAGGGCGATAGATAGATGTGTGTGGCTGTGCGTGTGGCTGTGCGTGTGGCTGAGCGTGTGGCTGAGCGTGTGGCTGAGCGTGTGGCTGAGTGTGTGGATGAGCGTGTGGTTGAGCGTGTGGTTGAGCGTGTGGTGGAGCGTGTGGTTGAGCGTGTGGTTGTGCATGTGGTTTTGCATGTGGTTGTGTGTGTAGTTATGTTTGTGTGTGGGGTGATGTTTGTGTGTGGGGTGATGTTTGTGTGTGGGGTGATGTTTGTGTGTGGGGTGATGTTTGTGTGTGGGGTGATGTTTGTGTGGTTGTGTATGTGTGGTTGTGTGGGTTTGTGTGTTTGTGTGTGCAGTTGTATGTGTGTGTGTGCGTGGCTGTATATATGTGTGTGTGCGGTTACAGAAGGATGTATGTGGAAGAGAGCAGCAGATCAGCACAGCAGAAGAGAACAGGGAGTTAAAGAAGGAGGCGGGTGGAAGAGAATAGCAGATCGGTACAGGAGAAGAGAACAGAACAGGGAGCTAGCGAGGGAGGCGGTGGAAGAGAGCAGCAGATCAGTACAGAAGAATAGAAGAGAACGGGGAATTAGAGAAGGAGGTGGGTGGAAGAGAGCAGCAGATCAGCACAGCAAAAGAGAACAGGGAGTTAAAGAAGGAGGCGGGTGGAAGAGAGCAGCAGATCAGCACAGGAGAAGAGAACAGGGAGTTAAAGAAGGAGGTGGGCTGGAAGAGAGCAGCAGATCAGCACGGTAAAAGAGAGCAGTTAGTTAAAGACGGAGGTGGGGTGGAAGAGAGCAGCAGATCAGCACTGGAAAAGAGAAGAGAACAGGGAGTTAGAGAAGGAGGCACAGTGGAAGAGAGCAGCATATCAGCACGAGAGAAGAGAAGAGAACAAGGAGTTAGAGAAGGAGGTGGGTGGAAGAGAGGAACAGATCAGCACAGCAGAAGAGAACAGGGAGTTAAAGAAGGAGGTGGGGTGGAAGAGAGCAGCAGATCAGCACAGGAGAAGAGAATAGAACAGGGAGTTAGAGAAGGAGGCGGGTGGAAGAGAGCAGCAGATCAGCACGGGAGAACAGAACAGGGAGTTAAAGTAGGAGGAGGGTGGAAGAGAGTAGGAGATCATCACAGGAGAAGAGAAGAGAACAGGGAGTTAAAGAAGGATGTGGGGTGGAAGAGAGCAGCAGATCAGCACAGGAGAAGAGAACAGGGAGTTAAAGAAGGAGGCGGGTGGAAGAGACAGAAGATTAGCACAGGAGAAAAGAACAGAGTTAAAGAAGGAGTCGGTGTGGAAGAGAGCAGCAGATCAGCACAGGAGTAGAGAACAGGGAGTTAGAAAAGGAGGCGGGAGGAAGAGAACAGCAGATCAGCATGGGAGAAGAGAACAGGGAGTAGGAGAAGCAGGTGGTGGAAGGAAACAGCAGATCAGCACAGGAGAAAAGAACAGAGTTCAAGAAGGAGGCGGGGTGGAAGAGAGCAGCAGATCAACACAGGTGAAGAGAACATGGATATAAAGAAGAAGGCGGGTGGAAGAGAGCAGCAGATCAGCTTGGGAGAAGAGAACAAGGAGTTGGAGAGGGAGGTGGGTGGAAGAGAGCAGCATAACAGCGCAGCAGAAGAGAACATAGAGTTAAAGAAGGAGGCGGGTGGAAGAGAGCAGCAGATCAGCACAGGAGAAGAGAACAGGGAGTTAAAGAAGGAGGCGGGCTGGAAGAGAGCAGCAGATCAGCACAGGAGAAGAGAAGAGAACAGGGAGTTAGAGAAGGAGGCAGGGTAGGAGAGCGCAGCAGATCAGCACAGGTGAAGAGAATATGGATATAAAGAAGGAGGTGGGGTGGAAGAGAGCAGCAGTTCAGCACAGGAGAAGAGAACAGGGAGTTAAGGAAGGAAGCGGGTGGAAGAGAACAACATATTAGCACAGGAGAAGAGAACAGGGAGTTAGAGAAGGAGGCGGGGTGAAAGAGAACAGCAGATCAGAACAGGAGAAGAGAAGCGAACAGGGAGTTAAAGAAGGAGCTGGGGTGGACGAGAGAAGCAGATCAGCACAGGAGAAGATAACAGGGAGTTACAGAAGGAGGCGGGTAGAAGAGAACAGCAGATCAGCACAGGAGAAGAGACCAGGGAGTTAAAGAAGGAGGTGGGGTGGAAGAGAGCAGCAGATCAGCAAAAGAGAACAAAGAGTTAAAGAAGGAGGCGGTGGAAGAGAACAGCAGATCAGCACAGGAGAAGAGAAGAGAACAGGGAGTTAGAGAAGGAGGTGGGTGGAAGAGAGGGAGGGCGATAGATAGATAGAGGGAGGGTGGGCGATAGAGAGAGGGCGATAGATAGATGGAGGGCGATAGATAGAGGGAGGGCGATAGATAGAGGGAAGGCGATAGATAGAGGGAGGGCGATAGATAGAGGGAGGGAGGGGGATAGATAGAAGGAGGGCGATAGATAGAGGGAGGGAGGGGGATAGATAGAAGGAGGGCTATCGATATAGAGGGAGGGCAATAGATAGATAGAGTGAGGGAGGGCGATAGATAGAGTGAGGGAGGGCAATAGATAGATAGAGGTAGGGCGATAGAGTGAGTGAGGGCGGTAGAGTGGTAGAGTGAGGGCGGTAAAGTGAGGGCGGTAAAGTGAGGGCGGTAAAGTGAGGGCGGTAAAGTGAGGGCGGTAGAGTGAGGGCGGTAGAGTGAGGGCGGTAGAGTGCGGGCGGGCGGGCGGTAGAGGGAGGGCAGTAGTGTGAGGGCAGTAGAGTGAGGGCAGTAGAGTGGTGATGGTGTGTGAGAGGGTGAGGGTGTGTGTGAATGAGGGTGTGTGAGGGTGTGTGAGAGTGAGGGGGTGTGAGGGTGGGTGAGGGGGTGTGAGGGTGAGGGGTGTGAGGGTGTGAGTGTGTGGGGGTGTGAGTGTGCGGGGGGTGGTGTGAGGGAGTGGGGGTGTGAGGGAGTTTGAGAGTGAGGGGATGTGAGGGTGAGGGGGTGAGGAGGTGTGAGGATGAGGGGGTGCAAGGGTGAGGGGGTGCAAGGGTGTGTGAGGGTGAGAGGGTGTGTGAGGGTGAGAGGGTGTGTGAGGGTGTGTGAGGGTGAGAGGGGGTGTGAGGGTGAAAGGGGGTGTGAGGGTGAAAGGGGGTGTGAGGGTGAGAGGGGGTGTGAGGGGGGTTGAGGGTGAGAGGGGTGAGAGTGTGTGCGAGGGTGAGAGTGTGAGTGAGGGTGTGTGAGGGTAAGGGTGAGGGGGTGTGAGGGTAAGGGTGAGGGGGTGTGAGGGTGAGGGTGAGGGGGTGTGAGGGTGAAGGTATGTGAGGGTGAGGGTGTGTGAGGTTGAGAGGGTGTGTGGGTGAGGGTATGTGAGGGTGAGGATGAGGGGGTGAGAAGGTGAGTGAGGGTGAGGGGGTGGGAGGGTGGGTGAGGGGGTGAGAGGGTGTGTGAGGGTGAGAGGGTGTGTGAGGGTGAGTGAGGGTGAGAGGGCGGGTGAGGGGCTGTGAGGGTGAGAGGGAGGGTGAGGGTGAGTGAGGGGCTGGGAGGGTGAGAGGGGGTGAGAGGGGGTGAGAGTGAGTGAGAGTGTGAGAGAGTGTGAGTGAGGGTGTGTGAGGGTGAGGGTAAGGGTGATGGGGTGTGAGGGTGAGGGGGTGTGGGGGTGTGTGGGTGAGGGTATGTGAGGGTGAGGAGGTGTGAGGTTGAGAGAGTGTGAGGTTGAGGGGGTGTGAGGTTGAGGGGGTGTGAGGGTATGTGAGGGTGAGGGGGTGTGAGGTTGAGGGGGTGTGAGTTTGAGGGGGTGTGAGGGTGAGGGGGTGTGAGGGTGAGGGGGTGTGAGGGTGGGGTGTGTGAGGGTGAGTGAGGGTGTGTGGGTGAGTGAGGGTGTGTGAAGGTGAGGGGGCTGAGGGGGTGTGAGGGTGCTGAAGGGACGTGAAATAGCGTGTCCCATCTGTAATGTACTGGTCGGTGAAATAACGTGTTTTGCGAGTTATGTTATGTTATGTTATAAAACATTTTATTACGCGCTCTGCTACTACAGAGTATCCTGGCGCGATATGTAAGCACTAAGCTGACCCAATCCAAAAAGAAAGAAACAGAGAACTAAATACTGAGATTAAAAAGATGGGTTTTTAGTCCTTTCTTAAATCCCGCTAATGTAGCTGATGATCTCAGAAAAAGCGGCAGGGCATTCCAGGACCGTGCTGTTTGGACAGAAATTGACTGACCACCCAGTCTCGCATATCTGACTTTGGGCATAGACATCAGACGGAGATTGGCCGATCGAAGAGCACGATGAGGAGTGTAAAAGGTAAACCTCTTGTGCAAGTATTGTGGGCCTTGCTGATGCAAGGCCCGAAAGGCCAGAACCAATGATTTGAACATAATGCGATGTGCCACTGGGAGCCAGTGGAGCTCTCGAAGATGGGCACGTGCACTAGTTCTTCGTGGAAGATGGAACAGAAGTCGCACGGCCGCATTCTGAATGATCTGCATTCGCTTTATAAGGTATTTAGGGAGACCACTGTAGAGAGCATTGGCATAATCGAGCCTTGACAGGATCAAAGCACGCAAAACAGTCTCCTTCGCCTCCCTGTGGAGAAGTGGAAGGAATCTCTTGAGTGACTTGAGGGTCGCAAAACAGGTCGCAGTAAGTTTTTTTAGATGAGCTTCAAACTTAAGATCCTGTCCAAACCAGACCCCCAGGTTTTTGGCCGGGCCTCCGTGATAGCTAGGACATGCAAAATCAGTCGGCCAAATAAGCTCCCTAAAATTGGCCGGAAAATTGCCATAAAATAGTAGCTCTGACTTGTCCTCGTTGCATTTGAGCTGGGCTGAGACAAGCCATCGGAAAACATGAGTCAAACAAGAACAGACAGCCCGAGCGTCTAAGCAGTCCTTAGGCCAGGTAAACAACAGCTGCGTGTCATCGGCGTATGACATTATTTTGGCTCCCCACTGCTCAGCCAGATAGATCAACGGGGTCATATAAACGTTGAACAGCAGTGGGCTTAGCGTCGAGCCCTGTGGTACCCCGGTGGTGAGCTTCTTGGGTGATGAGGCAAATGGGGGCACCCATACTTGCTGCGACCGCTCAGACAGAAACGAAGACAGCCAGGCCAGAACCGCACCCGACAGCCCCACCTCTGCCAGCCTAGTCAACAACTGGGCATGGGGTACCGTATCAAAGGCGGCAGATAAGTCCAGCAAAACCAGGACCGCTCTGCCGCCTCCGTCGAGACACTCCCTAATGGCCTCTGAAACTTCCACCAGAGCCGTTTCAGTGCTGAAGGGGACCTTATAAGTGTTGAGTCACAGATATTGGCAACGTTTGTAAGGTATGTTGTAGAGCAACGTATCTGCTGTGTTCAGTACTGTAAACTTTGTGTGCAAGTTGTGCTTAGTATAGTGACGTGAGGGCAGTGGCATGGTGTGGAATGTCGTGGTGAGTAGTGATATGATGTGTAATGTTTTTAAAATTAAATACATTTTTTTGTTGTGTGTTATTTTTCTATATTTACTGCTCAATAAAATATTAACCTATGGACGGGCTGGAACATTGTGTATGGTATTTCCACCGAAAACAAAGTGAATGCTCTTTGTTGTACTTACTGTACTGCAAATGCTGGTAAATGAAAGCCAACGTGAATATCTATTTAGCAGTGAAACTTGTATGTGTTTGCGCATTACCTTGCAATCCGCACCTTCGTTTAGCTTGCAAATCCAGTAAGTGAGGAAGGGGGCGGGAGTAAAGACAGCAGGGACAATGGGCGTGAGTGAAGAGATCACGGACAACTTTGTAAAGAGGGCACGGGCAACGGGCGGGAGTAAAGAGATCACAGACAACGGGTGGGTGGCGGGAGTAAATGGGCACGGACAACGGGCGGGGGGAGGAAGTAAATAGATCACGGACAACGGGTGGGGGCGGGAGTAAAGACAGCAGGGCCAATGGGAGGGAGGCAGGAGTAAAGAGATCATGGACAACGGGTGGGGGGCGGGAGTAAAGACAGCAGGGACAATGGGAGGGAGGCAGGAGTAAAGAGATCACGGACAACGGATGGGGGGCGGGAGTAAAGACAGCAGGGACAATGGGAGGGAGGCAGGAGTAAAGAGATCACGGACAACGGGTGGGGGGCGGGAGTAAAGACAGCAGGGACAATGGGAGGGAGGCAGGAGTAAAGAGATCACGGACAACGGGTGGGGGGCGGGAGTAAAGACAGCAGGGACAATGGGAGGGAGTGAAGAGATCACGGACAACTTTGTAAAGAGGGCACGGGCAACGGGCGGGAGTAAAGAGATCACAGACAACGGGTGGTGGGCGGGAGTAAATAGGGCACGGACAACGGGTGGGGGTCAAGACTGATTTGCATAATGCTGGGTCTGAACTGAGGTGGCATGGGGAGCACAAGAACAATGGATTTAATCCAGATCTGTGACTGGGGGTCAATGTATGAATCATTCAGCATTCCATCCATCATTCAGGTTATAAATGGTCAGCAAAGTTAGTAAAGGTTCGTGCATGAGCAGCATGGAAGCAGAGATACGTATGCTTCATACATGTTCAGAGCAGATGATTGTCAGCAGGTCATACATGGGCTGTTACTCCTGGTTCATACGTGGTCTGGCTTGGAAGCTCGTGGGTTACACATTGTATGGCATGGATGTCCATGGTTTATACATGGTACGACATACATAGCAATCATTTATACTTACTTATAAGCGGTGTCAATTATCCATACGCAGTCACTATGGCTGTTTATGTCTCATGTGGGACCAGCAGAGATGTCCTTGTGTGATACGCAATCAGCAGTGACGTACATTGTCTATACATGATAAGTGGGGATGATTGTCGGCAGATTATAAGCCGCCATGAAGGTCACGCAGGGTTGATGCACACTGGGCGTTGACGTACATGATGTAGACATTGTAAGTTTGGTTATCCATGGTTTAGGAACGCTTACATTGATGTATATGTATTGTTTATACTTAAGGAGCATAGAGGTTTATGGTTTATTAATGGTCATACCCAGGTCCGGTAGCTCAGTGGACTAATGCATCCCCTCCAGGAGTCTGTGTTTGGGCCAATGGCCAAAGGTCCACTCAACCTTTCATCCTTACAAGATTGATAAAATGAGTACCACTGAGTTGGATAACAAACGCACCTGTTATTTAGTGCCAAGATGTCCCAGGGGATGAATGCGTGATTGATAAATGTCTGATATGCTATGGTATGTTATGGCATGTTATGTCATGTAATGTTATGCTATGTTATGTTATGTCATGTTTTGTCATGTAATGTTATGAAATGTTATGTTCTCATGGAGGGAGGTGGTTTATATAGACTTTAAATTAATTTCAACACTTTTTATACTTTATACAATGTCAGCCTGGACGCCTGTCACTTACCTTTGTTGGTCCCGCCCATTTCAGCTGGAGGCTCAGCTCACACTCTGTATTTACTGTCTGTGCTAACATGCCATTCACATGACCTTCACATGAGCAAGGGTCCTTCCTGTCCTCTCCCTCCATCAGCACTGGCAGTGACAGTACCAGGTGCCACTTTTGTATTCTCAGCCCCGTGCCAGGGTCATGCTGCAGACCACGTGACGTGCACGGGCAACGGGCGGGAGTAAAGAGATCACGGACAACGGGTGGGGGGCGGGAGTAAATAGGGCACGGACAACTGGTGGGGGCGGGAGTAAATAGGGCACGGACAACGGGTGGGGGGCGGTAGTAAAGACAGCAGGGACAATGGGAGGGAGGCGGGAGTGAAGAGATCACGGGCAACGGGCGGGGGGAGGAAGTAAAGAGATCACGGACAACGGGTGGGGGACGGGAGTAAAGACAGCAGGGACAATGGGAGGGAGGCGGGAGTAAAGAGATCACGGACAACGGGCGGGGGAGGAAGTAAAGAGATCACGGACAACGGGTGGGGGGCGGGAGTAAAGACAGCAGGGACAATGGGAGGGAGGCGGGAGTGAAGAGATCACGGACAACGGGCGGGAGTAAAGAGATAACGGACAAGGGGGGGAGGGAGTAAAGAGATCACGGACAAGGGGGAGGGAGTAAAGAGATCACGGACAAGGGGGGGGAGGGAGTAAATAGGACACGGACAACGTCGCATGGAAAACAAACGGAAGAGAAAGCACGCCTGTTCCTCTGGGAAAGGTGTTGTTGCAGCAGGCCTAGGCAAACACACCGCTCATCCACCAAGGCCTGGAAGACATTGGGGCCGAGGTGACAAGGGAAGGGGTCAGAAAAAACACAGAGTTCCTACTGCTCCAGCAACAGGAAGGAAACAACGGACATGCACTGGTAGCCGTGGGCTGTAACGGAGCCCCTAAAAACACAACTAACCACCCTAATACCCATCATCGCTCAGTGCCTGCCTTCCCAGTGCGGCCCTGTTGAAGGGAGGGAGCGAGCGAAGGATAATGTCGTGATCGTGCAAGCATGCGCCTCAGCTGTACGGGCGCACACTCAAAGTCACGCTGTGCGTGGTTCCGTGTACCGTGAGCGTGCACATTGGACGTCTAGGAAACTCGTCATCTGCTAAGCCATCCGGAAGATTTGCAGGTGCGTGATCATGGAGAGCCCCGCCTGCTGCCAAGCCTGAGCCGCTGACACACACCTGAGGAGGAAAGACCAGCCTGGAGAGCAGCGGGGGAGTCCTGAGTCAGCCCGGTGAGTAGGGGGGACGTGTTTTTTGGTGCATCAGGCTAGCGAGACAGAGATGGGCACTTGGAGTGTATGGATGTGCGTGTGTGACTGTGTGTGTGTGCGTGTGAGCAGGTTGGGGGGGGTGCGCCTGTGTGTGTGAGCGTGTGTGTGCTTGCGTGTGTGTGGTTGTGCGCGCGCACGCGACTGAGAGAGGCATGGCTGGCAATCTGGAGATGTGCACAGCTCCAGGGGGCGGGGCATGCGCGTCAACGCTGTGAAATCGCCGCGCGTGCCCCTGTCTATGTCCCTTGAGAGCTGACTTAATAACAATAGGTCTCGAGCGAGACCTAAAAAGGAAGAAGGGTGTAAAAAACATACCAAATTTAGGATGCAAAAATACTTTGAGACTGCTAAGTGTGTGGACTAGCCCTAGAAGTGAATAGCAACTGGAAAACATAGAGTGAGTTTGACTGCACTTGGATGGAATATACAAAATCATGGATTCAGAATTGGAACAATGGGGCAGAGGACAGAAAAATATGGGAAATCTTGGTAGTGGTAGGCATACGCTTGTGAACCGTGTCCACTGGCTTTATTGAGACACTCTTGAGTTCTTGTTAGTGGGCGGAATCATACCAAGTGTTCTTCCCTATACGATTAATGTAGAATTAGCTCTTTTATCCCTGATACTGTGTACTTCTATGTGCATGTTTATTTATTTATCTTTGTATTTATTTATTTACATCCTTTGTATAGCAATGTATTGGACTACTCATTTTATAGCGCCTTCCATACGACTTGTGAGGCCTAAAGAGATGTCCCAACGTTTGAGTAAGTAGTTGCTCCACATGCTTAGTTTATAACACGCTTCATGGTCCTAGGGAAGACACGGAAGTGCTGCAAGTTTCTTGGCAACTTGGGCCGCCTTTGGATGTATGATTGAAATTGTGCTGGTTGGACATTGTCCTAGCTGGGAGAAATCTCAGTGGGGGATGAGAGATTGTAGCAGGTTAGAAGTTCTAGACCTTCCTGCAGTGCTTTGGTTTGTTTGACGTGTGGGGCTGTTGGACTTTCTGGAGCTTGAGGCATGCTTTGCTCTCTTGGGTAGGGTGTTCCATAATTTGCTTGTGTGCACTGAGAAGCCTCTTCCACATGTACTGTATCTTTTTAAAGGAGTTACGAGTAGTTGCAGCAGCGGCGGCCGGCACAGGTAAACAAGGTGGGCGGGGTGGGAGTTGGGGGAAGTCGACAGATGGCGGAATAGGTATAATTAAATAAATAAATAATACCTATTCCGTCGTCTGTAGGCTTCCCTCCCTACCGCGCTTATCTGTGCCAGCTGCCTCTGAGCTGCAGGACCATTCCCTGCCTAAGAAATATTCTTTGAGTTCAGAATTTGAATATGGATTGGAGAACAATTGTTCCACAGATGTTGGTGATGCACAAGGCTTTGAAGGACACTTTTGGCTTCTTTAGGCTATTGGATTCCTCTGGTGTGTGTGTGTGTCTATGTGTGTGTGTAAGGTTGGCTTTAGTGCAGTGCAGCCGCAGTGGGCACAGACCTTTAGAGGTGCTCTGACCTGGGGGGAGGGGGGTCACTGTGCTTATTATAACGCAAGATTTCACAGCACCTGCTGCAGAGTTGCTTGGGCATCCAGCTTTCCGGCAGCAATAAAAATGTCAAGCTAACTCTTATGATTAACCCCTTCCCTGCGGGGGGTAATTCCCCCACGGTGCGGGGGGACAGGGGGGGTTGAGCACAGCGCTGCGGTGCTCGTGACGAGACCAGCTCGCCATGAGTCACAGTGGAGCCCACTGATTAATTCGCCCGCACAGGCGGTGAATTAATTGCGCGTGGGCGGAGCGGCGCCATTATGACGAGACCAGCTCGTCATGAGCACAGCTCCACCGTGACTCATGACGAGCTGGTCTCGTCATGAGCACCAAAGAGGTTAATGTTCTTGCTAGAGAGAGTGATCAAGTTTTGTCTTGTTGCAGTTTTGACTCGCCATAAAGAAGCCAAGAGTGTTAATATGCCTACTGCAAAGAACAGATCTGTATTTTATGTGGCTAGCTGAGTGGATTAGTAAAGACAGACTCTACCATCGATTTAAAACAAATAAAATGTGTGTGAGAGGAAGGCTATGGAGAGGTGAGGAGCACTTTTGCTGGGTGGTAGTAAGAGAATGGGGGGGGGGCAGCGGCAAAAAAGATTGTGGCACCAGGCGCCACCAGCGCTAAAGCCGGGGGGTGTGTGAATGTGTGCATGCATGTGTGTGTGCCGCCATGCTGACAGTCTTTCATGATTTGAGTTTGAGTAGTAACTGTGCTCATCGGTATGCATTATGCTTGTCTTGCAGATAGCTTAGTTCCCCACTTAGTGACATGGAAGGGTGACAAAGACCTTGAGTGTAACACGCCCCGGCACAGGCCCTGACAGCAGGCGAGTGTGGCTTCTGGTTGAAGGTTAGCCATGCAGAAATTAATTTATCCCAATGGCCTTGAAAAATAGCCCATGCAGACACCGTACGAGCATCACATTAAAGCTTCCATCCTCTCTCCATCAATGCACGATGACCTATGACCCCCTATTTATTAGTGTCTTCCTATTCCAAGAAGGAGTGAATGAATGGGTCACTTGTAACCACGACATCTATTCAAAATTGGCATCCTGGCGCTACGGTAAGTAGGAGGAGGCACGTTGAGAGTATGTGGGCATTGGTTAAGCAGATGTAAACAGCCAGGTTTTCAATTGTTTTTTAACTCCTTAACTGCGGCGCAAATTCCACTGCGGTGTGGGAGTTCTATTAAGTGGGCGGGGCCGCGTCGGCCAACGGACGTGTGCAGCACTACCAAGGTAGTGCACGCGACGGCTGTTGGCCGACACGCGCACCCAACGGGCTAAGCAGATCTAGTTGTCAATACTACGTAAAGTAACAGAAGGGGTATTCCAATGTTTTGCAGCTAGAAGGGCAAAGGAACGGCCACCTTTCCACACTCACTTTATCCCAGGAATTGTTAACAGTTATGTTGTTGACGATCTCCGATCCCACATGTGCGCAGGGCAGCTGATTTCAACGCTGGCGCCAGGAAAAGGGAGTATTTAGTAAATATAGCACTCCCCTCCTCTCTCCTATTCACGCACCGCAGCATTTGTGGCTGCTGCATTGTGCTGTGTGGGTGAGTAGTAAATCTGGCTCCAAGTATTCTAGGAATCTCGTAATCAACAATGTGTGGTATTGTATCTAACACCTCTCCCCAGAAGGTTACTATATAGCGGCAAGGCTTTAAGTGGGATGAAAAAACTGGGGAGCCGTGAGAGGCCTAGGGCCAATATAACCAAGGGTGTGGCTTAAACATAGACTCTAAAATTCACCTATAGTGCCACCTACCCACACATTTGCATCGAATCCTAACTGCAACTGGCTTACGTGACCTTTGCTCTGGGTGCTTTGCTGAGAGGCCAAGGATTGGATGAGCATGTTTTCTGAACACCTTTTTGCCCCCGACAGGCACTGAGAGAAACTCGCAATGCCTTCAGTCGCAACTCACTAAGCTGTGCCCTTTTATAAACACCTTGATGCACTCAATTCCAGTTTTGGACTAGACAAGAGTAACCTGCTGCCTGAATATAAAAGTAACACAACATCCTGGAAAAATCAAACACTCATAGTGAATGCAAGATTAAGTAAACCATATGGAATATAATGAGGAGCGAAACGGATTACCTTAGCATTCTTTTACATTTTTTGTTCAGAAATTGGTCAGTGTTTTTCTTAAATTTAATAACATGAATACAGGGCTCGAAGGGACCCTTTTCAATGTCTGTTTTAAATTACTACCGGGTCTGAGACCCGAAGGGACCCGGCCCAACTAAAGCCCTGGGCATGACCATGTGCATTGTCTTTCTGATTCGTGTCTCTATCCCATTATCTAAAATGGAGGGTAATAAAGTAGCTAATCATGCCAGCATTCTGACTGGGTCAGCTAATCACAGAATTTCACGTACGCTGCTAATTATTTTCATTTTAGCAGTTTTACACAGCAGACACCTGGGCCCTGGGGAAGGGGGGGGGGCGCGCTAGAGCGCTGAATATAGGAAGCCCCGGTAGGGGCGGCTCTAGGCTCATGGTGGCCCAGGGCCGGGAGCGTAAGTAGGGGGCCCCGGAAGAGGGGATCCGGGCAGGGCAGACGCCCCCCCCCCCCCCCCCCCCCAGCTCAGGAAGGTGCTTGGAAGTGGAACAGAGCCGGAGGCCACCAAATCCCTGCCAGGGGCCACCACTCAAATATATATCCATCCTCAGAGGATTATTATATTAAGGATATATATTGGTGTGGTGGCCCCTGGGGTTTGCTGGCCCTGTGCAGGTGCACGGCTTCCCCCTTACTAAGGCCGCCCCTGGCACCGGGCTGGCCAACATATAAAGTTTGGATTCAATTATCATAAATAACGTTTATAATTAAACTATATTCCCAGATATGGTAGGGGTGTGGGGGAGGGGGCTACGAGCAAGAGTAGGGCTGTGCAAGTAGTTGCAGCAATGACTTCCTTCCATTCGGTTCCTCAGCGTCTTGCCCTACAGTAGATCAGTTGACTGCTAGACGGACGCTATGCCCTCGGCGCATGCTCGGTAGGCGCTATGATGAGAAGCCCTGAGACATGATACAAGCCTATCCTGAAGAAGGGAACAAGAGGCCGACGGAGCCAATCAGAATCAATAAAACCCTCAAGGGTCTAACAATACCACAGGGAGAGAAAAGGATTCCTCAGCACAAGAGAGATGATAACACAGGGGCAGGATTTCAGGTTTAAAACTAAAAAGTCAACTAGGCAGGATATTCTATAACATTATATTAATTATGATATCATTATTATTATTATTAGTATTGGTATTTGTATTATTCTTTTTGTTATTATTATTGGTATTGCTATCATTATTATTATTATTACTGTAGTTGTTAATATTAACTCTTTGCATGCTCAGGATGGCCCCCGGCCGACCTACGTCACGCTGGGCGTGTGCTCAGGCCGTCCGAGGGCCGTCCGAAAGCCGCCGATTCCCCAGCATGGCGCGAATTCCGCACCTGAGCTGAAGAATTAATTAGTTGGCGGAGTTCGGACGGCCCCCGGCCGTCCTGTGTACACGCCCAGTCCTGAGCATGCAAGGGGTTACGCCCACATGCCCAGTCCTGAGCATGCAAGGGGTTACGCCCCCTAATCAAATCCCTGCAAAGCGTCGAAATTCGCGCCGCAGGGAAGGGGTTATTGTTATTTTTATTATTATTGTTGTTGTTGTTATTATTATTGTTGTTATTATTATTATTTGTTATTTCTAATTGTTATTGGTATTATTATTATTATTATTATTATTATTATTATTATTATTACTGGTATTATTGGTATTTTCATTATTATTGTTATTATTATTATTATAGTTGTTATTATTGGTATTATTGCGGTTGTTATTATTATTTTTGGTATTATTATTATTATTTTTATTATTATTGTTATTATTGTAATTTCCTTAAAACTGGCCTTAGTCTAGAATTGCACAGTGGGTGGGTGAAAAACGATGGCCTGGAATTTAACCTGGAGCAATCACCAGTGCGTGAGATCAATTCAGGCATTCCTTCCATCACCTTGTTGTTTTGTCAAGCAGTGGTCGTACACACGCCTTACTTCCCTGCCAAGGTCTGATTTTTCTTCCCCAGATCTGCCTTTTCTGATTTAACATCTGCTTTCACCTGCCACCATATTTCTGTTTATTTCCCATCATCTGTTTCTGACACTATTGCTTCCTTCCTTTTCTTTAAGTTTCACTTCTGTCCTCACCCACTTCCATGATAACGTCCCTCCTGCTCAGTTCTGTTCTGCTTACCATGATTTCCTTTCCTTTGATCCAGTGTTTACAATGCACTGTTTTTATAGGTCCCCTGCCTCCTCAATCTCAGGGTACCAGAGAATTATGAACAGAGCAGATGCCCTTGAATGCCCATGCTGTATTTAGACTTGTATGAGTCTACATCATGAGACATACATCATAGTGTTCCACCTCGTGTGGCATGTCATGAGGTTTCTAAGGAAGAACGTTGGAGGGGGGAGATGAAGACCACTGAGGAGCTGGCTGGCAGCTCCCTTCTGATGTTTCTGCGTAATTACAATAAAGTATATGTACTCACGGTATTCCTGTGAGTGCATCTTTTCAGCCTCCTTTTGTTTAAAGCAGTAAAAATTAATTGTGCTTTTGTGGCCAACACCTATGGTGGGAGGCGACAGCCTGGTACTTTGCTTGGTGGGTGGTGGGTTGGAAGGGGCTCTCTCAGAGGAGGCGACAAGGGCTACCACCAAGCGCTACAGACCCCTGGTACATCAAACATCCCCTCACGCAACAAAGGATTGCTGGAGCTGTCCCCTTTAAAAAAATAAAATAAAATAAACTGCACAACCTTCTCAACTAGCAAATCTCACTGCATTCAAAAAAGTTGCAAGTAAGATAACTTTGCGGCATCGTACACGCTTTCGGCATTCTGCCGGTGTGGGCTATTGCTTCTTAGAGCGCATTGCTGCATGACTGTTGACTGATTTGATAAGAAGGAACATGTCCTAGGTAGGCAGCAGAGTAAATTTGTCTCTTGTTCCACAGATCTCTCCATCTTATTCCTTCTGACGTTCACCATAGACGCGACAAGAAAGATAACTCAGGACCACACGCCTGTCATACAGCAACATCAGGAGAGCGCATCAACAATGCCCTACAGCGTTCTGAGCAGTTGTCGGCAGGAGGATCTCAGAGAATCTCGCAGGCCTCCGTTTCATCCTAAGGCCATGTGGCAGGTTTCAATGACGCGGTCCCACAGTGTTGGGATTCCCAGGGTAATTCCGACAGTGTCGAAACCTCCTCGGACATGGTATATCCCGAAAAGCCGTTGGATGATAGCAACTATACCCACACCAGTGAACACTGCCACAAAGGAGCATGTTCTCTGATTAATGTGGCCTATTTTAGAGCGAGAATTAGTAATATCAAAGGAGAAGGATAAATTATGAAATAATAGTGATGTTACTAAATAATTAATTACTTATAAGGAATACTGAGTTTGGTTTAGTCCATCAGAAGGCTTATAATACAGTAATTAAAGATAAACTGCTTTTATGCTGCATTCTAAACCTTGCTGAGTTGAGGGAACTCCTACGGAGGGAACATAAAGACTAAAGAAAGAGAGGGTTTTGTGCCTCAAGTGGGGAGTGTGAGGTCAGGCGGGCGGCTTATAATAGTTTTATGGCCACCACTGTCAATTAAAAGTCTTTACCATTGATGACCTATGGTAGCCAGCTACGTACCACATGAGCCCATGGACATCAAGTCACCAAAATGCCAGGGGTAGCGGAAGTGACACTGCATGCCATTTGACCTTTACTTTGACTCACACACGCATGCTTACACATACTAGCACAAAAACACACGATCTTACACACATAAACACAATCTCACCTGCAAGCATGCATAAAACATACATTTAACAGCAATTGTTACTTACTTTAACTTTCAGATAAGGCTATATCCCAGCTAATGGGCTCCATTTTCTAATTCCACTAATAGTGAAAAATATTATTCACTATTTGTATAGCGCAAATATGCCTGGAATACGGATTAACAAATCAGATACCAGCCAGACAAGGGGTCCTGGCCAAATATTACTGGCGAATGAGGGCCGCTGAAGATAACACGCTAGCCCATCACTGCTGGGAAGAGGTCAAAAAACAGGCTAGGCAGACCAATTCCACATGGAAGACTCTAGGGCAAGCGCTTCCATCGTTAAACCTGGAAGAAGCTTGGCATTCACCAATGTCATATCTTGCCTTTAAACAAATCACAAACAAAGCCATCAAACAAGCATTAGTGGCTGGGCTGGCAAAAGTCATGCCTGGATTGTGATGCCAACCTATAAACAACTGAAACAACAATCCTATTTACAAGAATGCTTCAGGGATCCCTATAAGAGGAAACTAAGCTTACTGAGATTGGGGTGGCTTCTGATCAAAGACCATACCCCAAAATGGTTACGGACTTGGCCATCTCTGGATTGTCGCCTTGGTGACAAGGAAGAAGAGTCGCTATTACATCTATCATGTATTTGCCCGGCCTTACACAATCTAAGGAAAATCCCACTGAGGCCAACCCTAAGAGAAACACAAGTCAGGACCTGCATTGCGGCTGTGATAAAATGCCTCAGTGGGTCTTCGATACAACTTTCCTACAAAACGATAAAATTCCTGACTTTTGTGGCTCAAGAGCTCGAAAAAAAGGCAGCAGCAACAAAACAGGAACTGGGATATATGGACACTTTGCAGCTGGACCCAGATAGATTCTCCTTGATGCGCTTCACAGCCTACTCTCCTCCCTCTTCCCTTTTATTCCAAGACACTGCAAGCACTTTACTTGAGACGGGGGGACAGACACATTTAATCAAATATAAGCCCTAACGTGTGCTGCATCCCTTGTTATAACAGACATTTGCTGGCCCCAATCTTCTAATGAGAGGGCCACTGCCTTATAAAGTGCTGCTCCTGTTTTTTTTCTTCTTGTATATTTAACAGCGCACTCCCTGTTTTTACTCATCATGTATATTTGTGCATTGCTTCCGAGCACACGGGGCATGTTTGATTCTATATGTTGTTGTTTACCACATGGTGGTATGTTCCACCCTTTTACGATTTTAACCCCTTGCGTGTTGTCGTCGGCAAGCACTACCTCGGTAGTGGTGCGCACGTCCGTTGGCCGACTCTTCCCCGACCGCGCAATGGAATGCCCGCACCGCAGCGGAATTGCCGCCGCGGTAAACGGGTTAACAAATCAAATACAAGTATTTCTTCTCCTATTTGTATAATAAACAAATTGACAGAAACCAGGTAAGTGGAGCTTCAACTAGTATTCATTATGAAGAGGTGTGGCGCCGCGGCTAGGGCGACTGACTCCGGAATCTGGGGATCATGGTTCGACTAGGGCAACTGACTCCGGAATCTGAGGATCATGGTTCGATCCCCGTGGCCGGCGGCAGATTAGCCCAGCACCATGTGACTCTGGGCAATAGCTCGCTTAATCTTCCCGACGGCCCCCAGCGCCTAGAGACCCTTACGGGTGATTGTGCGCTTTACAAATGTGGATTGTTATTATTAGAGCTGTCCCTGTGTTCAAGGCACTGATTTTGCCACCTCTAAGGCCAGGGGTCGCAAATGCAGTGACAGGGGTAGCAAGGGACAAGCTAGGGGTCGCAGCTGCGACCCCTGGCGACCCCTAAATGACGTCCATGCCTGAGCCTCGAAACATCCGTTGCTATACTTTTGAGCGTTTTAAAAATCACAGCTTGCAGCGTGTGCTTTATGAAGCAAAATGGGTTTCGTTTTGAGTGAAAAACAGCAACTGCAAACAGCAAAGATTTACCTTAACGAAGAGAACGTTAATGGCGGGTTTTTTTTCCGAAATGAAAATTTCCAGATGGATGCGTCATGATGGTGTTCGATTGCCTCGACGTGCCAAGGTCTGAGTAATGTGTACTACTCACTGCAGCGTCTGTATTGCTCCGCTCTTTATCAAAGTAGCGCTGCCGGGGCTTTTTTTAATTGTTTTCCTCTCTTTGTTGCTATAATTGGACCCAACAATGAGCTTTTTGATTTGAATACTCTTTCATATGGTTCATGTGCACTGCTGTTTTATGTTCTCCTTCCTCCTTGATCCTTTTATTACTTTTTGGTACTTATTTTTTATGTCCTTTAATTGCTTTCACAAAATTGTTTATGTTCTTTTGTATATGTTAATATAGAAAATTATTTTTGTCTTAATAAGCTGAATTTTGAATTGACTTGAAAAATCTCAATCCGCAGGGATGGGACTATATACACGGTAAGAGATACGGAGATCTCTAGCGCGTTCTTGTTTTTTTATCACTTTGTGCCTGCCGGGTTACATACTGGAGTGCCTCGTGGGTGCAATGGGTGTGTGTGTCTGCTTTCTGCACCCCTGGTGCAATTTGGTATTAAAGAAGGGGCTTCAGATGCTTGTGCAGTCCTTTCTGTATTACAGATTGCACCAGCGCTACGTGTGAGACAGTGCCATCTCATCAATGGCATAGGGACGTGGTCCGAAACAAATGAGGGAACACTTTGGATGTATGACATTACAACACATACTTTTACAACGCATACCTTTATAACGCATTTTTTACAACGCAACATCCATTACAACGCATTCCATTACAACGCATGCCATTACAACGCATTTTTAAAAACTACCTTTACAACGCATTCCATTACATCGCATACTACCTTTACAACACATACCATTGCAACGCATAACATTACATTGCATGTAAGGTAAGTATTGGATAGTTTAGGGGTAAAAATTACTATTCTAACTCCAGGGGGGTGCAACAGTAGGGTAAGTGTTGGATAGAGTCGGGGTAAAAATTACTATTCTAACTCCCGGGGGTGCAATAGTAGGGTAAGTAATGGATAGTGTAGGGGTAAAAATTACTATTCTAACTCCAGGGGGTGCAACAGTAGGGTAAGTGTTGGATAGTGTAAGGGTAAAAATTACTATTCTAACTCCAGGGGGTGCAACAGTAGGGTAAGTGTTGGATAGTGTAGGGGTAAAAATTACTATTCTAACTCCAGGGGGTTCAACAGTAGGGTAAGTGTAAGTGTTGGATAGTGTATGGGTACTATGTGTTGTAATGCTATGCGTTGTATTTGTATGCGTTGTAATGACTACGTTGTAATGACATGCGTTGTACTGGTATGCGTTGTAGTGTCATGCGTTGTAATGGTTGCGTTGTAATGGCATGCGTTGTAATGGATGTTGCGTTGTAAAAGTTTTGTTGTAATGGTAGTGCGTTGTAAAAGTTGCGCTGTAAAGGTTGTTTCCCAACACTTTACCGCTGCACCCTTGCTTTAGAATAGAAGTGGGTGCAGAAGCAAAGTAGCTATCACCGGCCTACTGATGCGCCACTAAGAGGTGATGAACTGTCAGTGAGCCCCAGAGGGGGACCCTTGATGGGGGAAATTGGGGTGCTTTGGACCCCACCCCAGACTTCCTCCTTGAGGCAGGTACAGTCACTCACTGTCCTTGCCTACTGAGGGGTCTCTGTCCCTCTTTGTAAGGCAGGACACGTTGCCACCAACAAAGTGAAAGCCAGACCGGGTGCTTCACACTGCCCACATGCATTTCACTAGCGCACCGCCCCCATAGCAGGCATGTTTTTTGTGCTACATGAGAGCAGTGCATTAACTGTAATAGAGCCCCCATCTAAATGTGCACCGCGGCTCAGTCCAGGTCAGTGGTCCCTAATACGGATCCATTTGTGTGTCACAATATCAAGTGCAGAAAATCAACATGCAGCCCTATTAACTGTGGGATATCACTATATCATCATCGTGAGTAACTATAGGTAAGTGTAGATTCTTAGCTCCACATCTCTATAAACTGAAAAGATATGGTGTAGCGTGGCATGTTATGTTATGTTATGTTAACAGGTATTTATTAAGCGCACGTACACCCTTGGGTTTCATGGCGCTGGGGACAGAAGGCTGTTGTGGCCGAGATACTTAACCGACCGCTTGCACGAATAGCCATGTTTTCAGGGATTTTCTGAAGCATGTTGCATACGTATACTTTTCTCTCGAATGAGTACCAAGACCTTTTGTTGGTACCGTTCAGGGTGTAAATTTGTTCTGAATGCTTTTGTGTTTTGGCTTTTTTTTAACGTTTTTTTGCAAAACACTTCAGTAACTAGGCAAAAATGATATAAAGGAAAGTAGACTCAGTGTCACAGTCACAAGTCTAGTGCAATTACAATAATAATCATCATATCACAGATTGAAGTCCAGAATACTGAGCAGCATCAGTATTGTGGAAAAAATATTGAAATCCAAAATATCGAGGAGGTAAGTGTGTATATTTACGTATAGATTTACTATTCTTAACTCTACATCTATATACTTTAAAGCTATGTGTATCAACAAGGTACATATTTTGGAGTTAGGTGTATAAAATATATACATTCTTACTTGTTTATATTTTGGCCACTCAATATTCAATCCTCAATATTCTGCATCTAGACCAACCATATGACAGAGGCAAGTCTCTTCCCCATTGGACCATCATTTGCAGTTCTCGGGGTGTAGTACAATCGATTAACTACGAAAAAGTGGTTCTTCTTTAAAGAGGCTGATTTACCATATTTGTATAGGTTATGAAGGGAGAGAAAAAATAGATCGGCAGAAACATCTTCCAAAGCTGATGAGTTCTAAACCCTGTAGGGAGGGGGGCGATCTAAATCCTCTGCGTCAATTAGCGCCCTGTACCATATCCCTACCTCCTTTTTTGGGGGGATTTGCATTTTGAAGTGAATTTTGAAGTGTATTCTCAGTTTCCCAATTTCCACCTATTCGGCCCCTCTCGGCGGCAAACCAGGAACATATTTGCAAATACTTGAAGCGGGAGAATGAGTTCCCGATCTTGCCCTTTAACACCTCCCATGGGTGTACTCCGTCCAATGATATTAAATCGGACCAGATTACCATTCCTGCCCTCCTAATTGGAATAGCCAAGGTGTCTTTCAGGCAGGCAGGGAGCCCGGGGAGTCCCAAATAGGTGGCAAAATCTGAATAATATCTTATCCCCCACTTCCTTTTCAGGTTTTGCCACACCCTAAATGCATAAGTGCTGACCTCATTATTTTTAACTGGACGGGACCTTTTTGAAGAAACGGGGAGCTCCAAATTTATATAAAAACCCAGTATTACCACCCTGAAAATGGACCATAACATTCAAAATCCTCCCCCAATTGGAGCCAGAGGACTAGAAAGTAAACAACGAATATTTTTAAACAAAAATCATTTGCAATTCTCAATACATATATTTCAATTTGTGCTTTCTTCCCTGTCTGGGATTTCAAAGGTTCTGCACATTTCCCCCAACCCTTCTATGTCTTCCTCTATTTTAGTGTCAGTTTGCACTGTTTTTATACGTATATTTTCATCGCTATCCATTTGTTTAGGTCTTTACATCATGCTTTCAGTAAGTTAATTTGATTAGGTCATTGAATATTGCTGGGTGTTATTGGTTAACAAGTGACAGAGAAGTTGGGTTTCAAGTGTGTGGAATGATGTTGCTGGAATAGATGTATTTTCAGCACATTTCTATGGAGAAGGGGGTAAGGAACAATTCTGTTATGTGGTGGGGGAAGGAACTAGTCTGTTCTGTGGTGAGGTGTTTTGCAGCTCTTTGTGTAGGTTTGCAAAGGTTTGTCTTCTGGTTTTATTCTGTTAACACCGCTTTATTTTCATTCTATGTCAAATCTCTCGCATGTTATGGTGCACCACTGAAGGGATGGTATTTCCTTACCAGTAGGGTCACGTGTTGATAGCGTCTGTATCATAGATGAGGACAATTGATTTGAAGATGATGCAAGCTTGCAGAGGGAACAGCATAGTTTTGTAAGGTTTACTGAAGATGTTTTTGTATTCTTCTTTGAATCAAGAGGTATGCAAGATGTCCTTTGATGGAGCCAGATGGGAGCCAGGGAGGCTGGCGAGCTTTTTACAGCAGAGTCATGCTATCTGTTTTGTCAAAGCAGGTTCTCAAGGTTCCTGCTGATGATGAATACAAGTGACTTTGCGCTTGTGGCAAGTTGTGGTGTGAATCCATTCATGTTCAAGTTGGTAGGCCATGCCTGGATCTGTACTTTTGAGACATTTTGGGAATGAGGATGAATTAGGCTCTGGAGTGATTTAATTTTACGTGGGTGCCTGATGTTGAACTTTGGATGAGGTCCAGGTAGACCTTCAGTCAGCTGGTGTTGTTGCTTTCACAGACTTTTATGTAGGCCTATGGCCACAATACAACTAGTATATTCTCATTCCATTATTGGTTAGAGGTACTTTGCAAGACTACTTGTATAAGTTGAAGATCATGGCCAAAAAGATTGGGTCTGAATCCAAGACACGGATGTTAATCAGTGCATGGTGGGCGATGGTAAAGGAGAATTAAGAGCAGGAATGGGCATTCTCCATAATGAGCAGGTAGTCATCCATCAATGAGATGGTTGAATCTCAGTGTGGTGGCATGGTCAAAAGCCTGACTGATGGTCATGTGGCATTAGTTGTGTGATGAGTGGTTCTTGTTGGTAGATGGTGCTGCTTTTTCAATTAACTATCTGAGGAACAGTAAGTGTATGATCGGCCAATAGATCGCGAGGCAATACGGGTTTGCATCTTCCGCAGTTGTAGGATCTGGCCAATTGTAACTGGGCAAACATGGCATTGCTTATATTGATAAGTGTGAGGGTTTTTCCAAAGAAGGATTCCATGATCGTAATTGGGAATATTTTATCCTTCCAGGTGGAGGATAGGTGGTACAAGGAGACATATTGTCTGCTTTTCCTCTTTTTCTGTGTGGCAAGCTCACAATCCATGGTGAGCTCTTGGCACATGGACGGCCAGGCCACCATCAAACTCACAAGAAAGAATTGCAAGAAAATAAACTTAGCTATTTCCATCTACATACCCAGGATCTGGAACAACATGCCCGTATCTATGAGAACCCCTCTATTTAGGAAAGAGCGGAGGCGAACCTCTTTAAAGAATACTACATCGTGAAACAGTAAATAGTGCACCTCCCATCTCAGAAACCCAGATTAAAAGCTTAAATTCACTCTCTCGTTGAATCTCTGCCTTCGACTGCGATCAGTTCTCTGCTGCCTCTCAGCTTAGTTTCCACTATACAAAACCCACCTACACACATGGAAAAAGGTGCATTTAGGATGTCAGCTGTGGGAGATGCCTTGTGTGAGAGATGCACTGGCTTTGTTGGGGATGAAGATGAAAATCAATCAATCAATCAATCAATCATAGGCATTTATACCGCGCACTACTCACCCGGAGGGTCTCAAGGCGCTTACCGTCACCACAGGTGGATTTCACATGTATGGATGAGAGGATGTTGTCTTCGTAAGTAGTGACTGAAGAAATTGTGAGGCCAATGAGTGTAAAGGGGTTTTAAAGTCGTCCATTCAGGCATGTAGCATAGAGGGATGGGATTATATATATAGTGCTTGCACCCTTGATGTTGTCAATGTGGGGTATCATTTTCTTTATTTTCTTAGGCGAGAATTGATTGATGGTGTTTTATTTGTTTGTTAAGTGAGATGTTGTTGGCTCTGGCCTTAGGCTGATGAAGTGTTTTCCAGGCTTCAATTTGGCTCTACTTGTGTTTGAGACTTCGTTGAGGGGTGACGGGCCACACGGGGTAAACTCATACTTCTCCTTGGGGCTATCTCCAGCAGAGACACCACTCCACGCACCAGTAGAGGTAGGGAAAGAAGATGGAGCTCAATGAGGGAAAAGGCTTTGAGTGAATGTGTCCAGAGGAGTTGAGTAAAGTTCACTACCTCACTGAGGGACTTTATCCTGCCTCAGATGTCACATATGCTTAGGTCAAGTACCTCTGGGCGGAACTGCACAGCAAATGTCACTGTTGGATAGGTCAGAGTCTCAACTTTAAGGATTGTGAAAAGATGTCTGTCAGTTGTTGGTAGATCACAAGTGCAAAGGGCACAGTCATGGGTTTATTATCATGTTCCACTGCTAATCGCAGTGATGTAAGAAGGAAAATTTGTGACAGCATTATACTCAGTGGCGGCTGCCACTTACCTAAAGTGGTATGACTGCAACGGTAGAGAGGGCAGTGGGTTGGGGAGGGGTGGGTGAAATGGAATACATGTAAAAAAATGAAGACTTGTGTTGTATATTGATTCTTCTTGTAATATGGCTGACAGTAGTCATTAGCCCTTCCTTAGTGTTTTCACCTTCTCAGACTCCCAGAATACCTGTGAGTGTTCTAACCTGTACCAGAGTGTTCTACCTGTGTCATTGATGGTGGTCAGCTGGCGAGGTTTGTACTCAGCTGTGTCCTACAATAAATCTACATGTAATCAACTAGAAGTATCCTGTCATCTATCACCATCTTATTTACAACAACTTACCTGCTGCTCCGCTTCCAATGACAGCCACCTTGCTGCTCCTCTTATCGGGCCGGAAGGGGACGGGCCCCCAGGACACAGGCACCACACCCAATCCAGACACTGCTCTCAGCATGAGAGCAGTGGCTGGATTGGTCTGAGCTCCCTCGTTTGCTGCTCAGACGGTACATTGGAGCCTGTGGCTTTTCTCCAACACGACTGCGTAACACAGTCAGGTTGGAGAAACATAAATGCGCATGTGTGTTTGGCCAGCCTAGGACCGCCGGCCAAACACAAATGCGCACTTACAAGTGCACACTACCCCTCCCTGACATGCCCGGCCCGACTCGGCCCCGCCCTGCCCTATACTTAGTGTATTGCGGGGCTCAGACAGCATATATAAAATGATAATAACGTTGTGTTATTATTATTTTATTCATCGTCTGCTGGCACGGGCTGTGGGGCGACGCTCCTCCGCCATTACGGAGGAGCCACCCCTGATTATTTTAACTAGGAAGAATGTAGTTGTGATGATAGATACTTACACCTAGTAGAGGGTTTATATCATATGTGTTAGTAAAGCTACTTAATATTAACAAGTTCCATGCAGAAATGATTTATTTTTAAGTAGCAAAAGATAAAAACTGATTGTTCGCAATCAGTTATTTTATATTCATTATATACTCTGCATCTTTAATAATAATAATTCCTTAAAAATTGAGGATAAATCTTATAAAATTGCAAGTGTTCTATATACCACGGATTTCTGGTGCTAATGGGATCAAGTTAACGATGTCGTGTAAAAAAAAACAAACAACAATATTAATGCACTAATCTCTTATTGACCCCCGCTGGAAGTGGTTAGCACTTCCTTTGTTGCAAATGTGCCTTTTCATGAATCATTCAAGCTTCAAAGCGCTGGTTAAAGGTCACCTGCACGCACGGGAGCATGAAAGCCGCCAACGACACTTCTGGAAAATGCGTTCGATGCTCATAAGAAGCAGAAACGGCCCCAGCAGCTGAACACAGCATTTATTTTTAATCATAAGAATCAGCACTCCTCGAGTCTTTGCACAACTGTCCTTTCAGAGCTCCTGACTGCGTCACTATAAACACCTCAGCAGCGCCGCGCGACGCTCACCAGCCGGTTCTGAACCGAGGAGGGAACTCGATGACGCAGCTAGAGTCATCTGAGTGACGCAGCTAGAGTCATCCTAGTGACGCAGCTAGAGTCATCCTAGTGACGCAGCTAGAGTCATCTGAGTGACGCAGCTAGAGTCATCTGAGTGACGCAGCTAGAGTCATCTGAGTGACGCAGCTAGAGTCATCTGAGTGACGCAGCTAGAGTCATCTGAGTGGCGCAGCTAGAGTCATCGGAGTGACGCAGCTAGAGTCATCTGAGTGGCGCAGCCAGAGTCATCTGAGTGACGCAGCTACAGTCATCTGAGTGACGCAGGTAGAGCCATCTGAGTGAAGCAGCTAGAGTCATCTGACTGACGCAGTTAGAGTCATCTGAGTGAAGCAGCTAGAGTCATCTGAGTGGCGCAACTAGAGTCATCGGAGTGACGCAGCTAGAGTCATCTGAGTGGCGCAGCTAGAGTCATGTGAGTGGCGCAGATAGAGTCATGGGAGTGGCGCAGCTAGAGTCATCTGAGTGGCGCAGCTAGAGTCATGTGAGTGGCGCAGCTAGAGTCATCTGAGTGACGCAGGTAGAGCCATCTGAGTGAAGCAGCTAGAGTCATCTGAGTGGCGCAACTAGAGTCATCGGAGTGACGCAGCTAGAGTCATCTGAGTGGCGCAGCCAGAGTCATCTGAGTGACGCAGCTAGAGTCATCTGAGTGACGCAGGTAGAGCCATCTGAGTGAAGCAGCTAGAGTCATCTGAGTGGCGCAGCCAGAGTCATCTGAGTGGCGCAGCCAGAGTCATCTGAGTGACGCAGCTAAAGTCATCTGAGTGACGCAGGTAGAGCCATCTGAGTTACGCAGCTAGAGTCATCTGAGTGGCGCAGCCAGAGTCATCTGAGTGACGCAGCTAGAGTCATCTGAGTTACGCAGCTAGAGTCATCTGAGTGGCGCAGCTAGAGTCATCTGAGTGGTGCAGCCAGAGTCATCTGAGTGACGCAGCTAGAGTCATCTGAGTGACGCAGGTAGAGCCATCTGAGTGAAGCAGCTAGAGTCATCTGAGTGGCGCAGCTAGAGTCATCTGAGTGGCGCAGCCAGAGTCATCTGAGTGACGCAGCTAGAGTCATCTGAGTGACGCAGGTAGAGCCATCTGAGTGAAGCAGCTAGAGTCATCTGAGTGGCGCAACTAGAGTCATCGGAGTGACGCAGCTAGAGTCATCTGAGTGGCGCAGCTAGAGTCATGTGAGTGGCGCAGATAGAGTCATGGGAGTGGCGCAGCTAGAGTCATCTGAGTGGCGCAGCTAGAGTCATGTGAGTGGCGCAGCTAGAGTCATCGGAGTGACGCAGCTAGAGTCATCTGAGTGGCGCAGCTAGAGTCATCTGAGTGGCGCAGCTAGAGTCATCTGAGTGACGCAGCTAGAGTCATCTGAGTGACGCAGGTAGAGCCATCTGAGTGAAGCAGCTAGAGTCATCTGAGTGGCGCAACTAGAGTCATCGGAGTGACGCAGCTAGAGTCATCTGAGTGGCGCAGCTAGAGTCATGTGAGTGGCGCAGATAGAGTCATGGGAGTGGCGCAGCTAGAGTCATCTGAGTGGCGCAGCTAGAGTCATGTGAGTGGCGCAGCTAGAGTCATCTGAGTGACGCAGGTAGAGCCATCTGAGTGAAGCAGCTAGAGTCATCTGAGTGGCGCAACTAGAGTCATCGGAGTGACGCAGCTAGAGTCATCTGAGTGGCGCAGCCAGAGTCATCTGAGTGACGCAGCTAGAGTCATCTGAGTGACGCAGGTAGAGCCATCTGAGTGAAGCAGCTAGAGTCATCTGAGTGGCGCAGCTAGAGTCATCTGAGTGGCGCAGCCAGAGTCATCTGAGTGACGCAGCTAGAGTCATCTGAGTGACGCAGGTAGAGCCATCTGAGTGAAGCAGCTAGAGTCATCTGAGTGGCGCAACTAGAGTCATCGGAGTGACGCAGCTAGAGTCATCTGAGTGGCGCAGCTAGAGTCATGTGAGTGGCGCAGATAGAGTCATGGGAGTGGCGCAGCTAGAGTCATCTGAGTGGCGCAGCTAGAGTCATGTGAGTGGCGCAGCTAGAGTCATCGGAGTGACGCAGCTAGAGTCATCGGAGTGACGCAGCTAGAGTCATCAGAGTGACGCAGCTAGAGTCATCTGAGTGAAGCAGTCAGAGTCATCGGAGTGACGCAGCTACAGTCATCTGAGTTTGGCAGCTAGAGCTATCTGAGTGACGCAGCTAGAGTAATCTGAGTGGCGCATCTAGAGTCATCGGAGTGACGCAGCTAGAGTCATCTGAGTGGCACAGCTAGAGTCATCTGAGTGGCGCAGCTGGTCATCATCGGAGTGACGCAGCTAGAGTCATCTGAGTGGCGCAGCTAGAGCCATCTGAGTGACGCAGCTAGAGTCATCTGAGTGGCGCAGCTAGAGCCATCTGAGTGACGCAGCTAGAGTCATCTGAGTGGCGCAGCTAGAGCCATCGGAGTGACGCAGCTATAGTCATCTGAGTGGCGCAGCTACAGTCATCTGAGTGGCGCAGCTACAGTCATCTGAGTGGCGCAGCTATTGTCATCGGAGTGACGCAGCTAGAGTCATCTGAGTGGCGCAGCTAGAGTCATCGGAGTGACGCAGCTAGAGTCATTGGAGTGACGCAGCTAGAGTCATCGGAGTGACGCAGCTAGAGTCATTGGAGTGACGCAGCTAGAGTCATCGGAGTGACGCAGCTAGAGTCATCTGAGTGACGCAGCCAGAGTCATCGGAGTGACGCAGGCAGCATCATCTGAGTGACGCAGCTAGAGTCATCTGAGTGGCGCAGCTAGAGTCATGTGAGTGGCGCAGCTAGAGTCATCGGAGTGACGCAGCTAGAGTCATCTGAGTGGCGCAGCTAGAGTCATCGGAGTGACGCAGCTAGAGTCATTGGAGTGACGCAGCTAGAGTCATCGGAGTGACGCAGCTAGAGTCATCTGAGTGACGCAGCCAGAGTCATCGGAGTGACGCAGCCAGCATCATCTGAGTGACGCAGCTAGAGTCATCTGAGTGGCGCAGCTAGAGTCATGTGAGTGGCGCAGCTAGAGTCATCGGAGTGACGCAGCTATAGTCATCTGAGTGGCGCAGCTACAGTCATCTGAGTGGCACAGCTATTGTCATCGGAGTGACGCAGCTAGAGTCATCTGAGTGGCGCAGCTAGAGTCATCGGAGTGACGCAGCTAGAGTCATTGGAGTGACGCAGCTAGAGTCATCGGAGTGACGCAGCTAGAGTCATCTGAGTGACGCAGCCAGAGTCATCGGAGTGACGCAGCCAGCATCATCTGAGTGACGCAGCTATTGTCATCGGAGTGACGCAGCTAGAGTCATGTGAGTGGCGCAGCTAGAGTCATCGGAGTGACGCAGCTAGAGTCATCGGAGTGTCGCAGCTAGAGTCATTGGAGTGACGCAGCTAGAGTCATCGGAGTGACGCAGCTAGAGTCATCTGAGTGACGCAGCCAGAGTCATCGGAGTGACGCAGCCAGCATCATCTGAGTGACGCAGCTAGAGTCATCTGAGTGGCGCAGCTAGAGTCATGTGAGTGGTGCAGCTAGAGTCATGTGAGTAGCGCAGCTAGAGTCAGGGGAGTGACGCAGCTAGAGTCATCTGAGTGGCGCAGCTAGAGTCATCTGAGTGGCGCAGCTAGAGTCATCTGAGTGCCGCAGCTGGTCATCATCGGAGTGACGCAGCTAGAGTCATCTGAGTGGCGCAGCTAGAGCCATCTGAGTGACGCAGCTGGAGTCATCTGAGTGACGCAGCTACAGTCATCTGAGTGGCGCAGCTATTGTCATCGGAGTGACGCAGCTAGAGTCATCTGAGTGGCGCAGCTAGAGTCATCGGAGTGACGCAGCTAGAGTCATCTGAGTGGCGCAGCTAGAGTCATATGAGTGGCGCAGCTAGAGTCATCGGAGTGACGCAGCTAGAGTCATCAGAGTGTCGCAGCTAGAGTCATCGGAGTGACGCAGCTAGAGTCATCGGAGTGTCGCAGCTAGAGTCATCGGAGTGACGCAGCTAGAGTCATCGGAGTGACGCAGCTAGAGTCATCTGAGTGATGCAGCCAGAGTCATCGGAGTGACGCAGCCAGCATCATCTGAGTGACGCAGCTAGAGTCATCTGAGTGGCGCAGCTAGAGTCATGTGAGTGGTGCAGCTAGAGTCATGTGAGTAGCGCAGCTAGAGTCAGGGGAGTGACGCAGCTAGAGTCATCTGAGTGGCGCAGCTAGAGCCATCTGAGTGATGCAGCTGGAGTCATCTGAGTGACGCAGCTAGAATCATCTGAGTGGCACAGCTAGAGCCATCTGAGTGACGCAGCTAGAGTCATCTGAGTGGTGCAGCTAGTGTCATCGGAGTGACACAGCTAGAGTCATCTGAGTGGCGCAGCTAGAGTCATGTGAGTGGCGCAGCTACAGTCATGTGAGTGGTGCAGCTAGAGTCATTGGAGTGACGCAGCTACAGACATCTGAGTGGCGCAGCTAGAGTCATCTGAGTGACGCAGCTGGTCATCATCGGAGTGACGCACCTAGAGTCATCTGAGTAGCGCAGCTAGAGCCATCTGAGTGACGCAGCTGGAGTCATCTGAGTGACGCAGCTAGAGTCATCTGAGTGGGGCAGCTAGAGTCATCGGAGTGACGCAGCTAGAGTCATCTGAGTGGCGCAGCTAGAGTCATCGGAGTGACGCAGCTAGAGTCATTTGAGTGGCGCAGCTAGAGTCATGTGAGTGGCGCAGCTAGAGTCATCGGAGTGACGCAGCTATAGTCATCTGAGTGGCGTAGCTAGAGTCATCTGAGTGGCGCAGCTGGTCATCATCGGAGTGACGTAGCTAGAGTCATCTGACTGGCGCAGCTAGAGCCATCTGAGTGACGCAGCTGGAGTCATCTGAGTGACGCAGCTAGAGTCATCTGAGTGGCGCAGCTAGAGTCATCTGAGTGACGCAGCCGGAGTCATCTGAGTGGCGCTGCTAGAGTCATCGGAGTGACGCAGCTAGAGTCATCGGAGTGACGCAGCTAGAGTCATCTGAGTGACGCAGCCAGAGTCATCAGAGTGACGCAGCTACAGTCATCTGAGTGGCGCAGCTAGAGCCATCTGAGTGACGCAGCTAGAGTCATCTGAGTGGCGCAGCTAGAGTCATGTGAGTGACGCAGCTAGAGTCATCTGAGTGGCGCAGCTAGAGTCATGTGAGTGGCGCAGCTAGAGTCATGTCAGTAGCGCAGCTAGAGTCATGGGAGTGACGCAGGTAAAGTCATCTGAGTGGCGCAGCTAGAGTCATCTGAGTGACGCAGCTGGTCATCATCGGAGTGACGCAGCTAGAGTCATCTGAGTGGCGCAGCTAGAGCCATCTGAGTGACGCATCTGGAGTCATCTGAGTGACGCAGCTAGAGTCATCTGAGTGGCACAGCTAGAGTCATCGGAATGACGCAGCTAGAGTCATCTGAGTGTCGCAGCTAGAGTCATCTGAGTGGCGCAGCTAGAGTCATCTGAGTGACGCAGCTGGTCATCATCGGAGTGACGCAGCTAGAGTCATCTGAGTGGCGCAGCTAGAGTCATTTGAGTGGCGCATCTAGAGTCATGTGAGTGGCGCAGCTAGAGTCATCGGAGTGATGCAGCTAGAGTCATCTGAGTGGCGTAGCTAGAGTCATCTGAGTGGCGCAGCTGGTCATCATCGGAGTGACGTAGCTAGAGTCATCTGAGTGGCGCAGCTAGAGCCATCTGAGTGACGCAGCTAGAGTCATCTGAGTGGCGCAGCTAGAGCCATCTGAGTGACGCAGCTAGAGCCATCTGAGTGACGCAGCCGGAGTCATCTGAGTGGCACTGCTAGAGTCATCTGAGTGACGCAGCTACAGTCATCTGAGTGACGCAGCTAGAGTCATCTGAGTGGCGCAGCCAGAGTCATCTGAGTGACGCAGCTAGAGTCATCTGAGTGACGCAGCTAGAGTCATCTGAGTGGCGCAGCTAGAGTCATCTGAGTGACGCAGCCAGCATCATCTGAGTGACGCAGCTAGAGTCATCTGAGTGGCGCAGCTAGCGTCATCTGAGTGACGCAGCCAGAGTCATGTGAGTGACGCAGCTATTCATCATCGGAGTGACGCAGCTAGAGTCATCTGAGTGGCGCAGCTAGAGTCATTTGAGTGGCGCATCTAGAGTCATGTGAGTGGCGCAGCTAGAGTCATCGGAGTGATGCAGCTAGAGTCATCTGAGTGGCGTAGCTAGAGTCATCTGAGTGGCGCAGCTGGTCATCATCGGAGTGACGTAGCTAGAGTCATCTGAGTGGCGCAGCTAGAGCCATCTGAGTGACGCAGCCGGAGTCATCTGAGTGGCACTGCTAGAGTCATCTGAGTGACGCAGCTACAGTCATCTGAGTGACGCAGCTAGAGTCATCTGAGTGGTGCAGCCAGAGTCATCTGAGTGACGCAGCTAGAGTCATCTGAGTGGCGCAGCTAGAGTCATCTGAGTGACGCAGCCAGCATCATCTGAGTGACGCAGCTAGAGTCATCTGAGTGGCGCAGCTAGCGTCATCTGAGTGACGCAGCCAGAGTCATGTGAGTGACGCAGCTATTCATCATCGGAGTGACGCAGCTAGCGTCATCTGAGTGACGCAGCTAGAGTCATCTGAGTGACGCAGCTAGAGTCATCTGAGTGGCGCAGGCAGAGTCATCTGAGTGGCGCAGCCAGAGTCATCTGAGTGACGCAGCCAGAGTCATGTGAGTGGCGCAGCCAGAGCCATCTGAGTGACGCAGCCAGAGTCATCTGAGTGACGCAGCTACAGTCATCTGAGTGGCGCAGCCAGAGTCATCTGAGTGACGCAGCCAGAGTCATCTGAGTGACGCAGCTACAGTCATCTGAGTGGCGCAGCCAGAGTCATCTGAGTGAAGCAGCTAGAGTAATCTGAGTGGCGCAGCTAGAGTCATCTGAGTGGCGCAGCTAGAGTCATCGGAGTGACGCAGCTAGTCTCATCTGAGTGGCGCAGCCAGAGTCATCTGAGTGACGCAGCTAGAGTCATCTGAGTGACGCAGCCAGAGTCATCTGAGTGACGCAGCTACAGTCATCTGAGTGACGCAGCTAGAGTCATCTGAGTGATGCAGCCAGAATTATCTGAGTGGCGCAGCTAGAGTTATCTGAGTGGCGCAGCTAGAGTCATCTGAGTGACGCAGCTAGAGTCATCTGAGTGATGCAGCTAGAGTCATCTGAGTGACGCAGCTAGAGTCATCTGAGTGACGCAGCCAGAGTCATCTGAGTGACGCAGCTCGAGTCATCTGAGTGACGCAGCTACAGTCATCTGAGTGGCGCATTCTGCCATTAGTATGGCCTCGCGGCGCTAACAACGGTCTAATATTCGTTATTGTAGACGTTATTTTCATTGAGGATAGTTAGGGTACGGATGAGAAAGACTGATGTAAAAATGCGTCTGCCCAACAGTTAATCAAGATACAACTGGATATGAGACGAGGCTGATAATACAAATATTACCGTCATTAGACGGGGTCTCACTAGCCTAAAGTGATTACAGCAACAAAAAAGGCAATAATAACAGTGCTAATAATAATAATGCTTATAATGAAAATAATGATAATAATGGTAATAACAACAATAATAATAATGCTCATAATAATGCTTAGAATGCTAATAATAATAATAAGCTCAAAATAATGGTAATAACAGCAGAAATATTAATAGCGCTAATAATAATGGTAACAACAACAATCATAATGATGCTCCTAATAATGCTATTAATGCTAATAATAATGGTAACAACAACAATCATAATAATTCTTATAATGCTAATAATAATAATGCTAAAAATAATGATAATAACAGCAAAATTGTTAAAAGTGCTAATAATAATGGTAATAACAACAATAATAATAATAATAATGCTTGTAATAATAATGCTAATAATAATGGTAATAATAACAATAATAATAATAGTGCTAATAATAATGGTAATAACAGCAACAACAATAATAATGCTCATAACAATAATTCTATTAATAATGCTCATAATAATGGTAATTACAACAATTATATTAATACTCATAATATTAATGATAATAATGCTTATAGTCCTGATAATAATAATATATATTATTATTGGCTTCATTATTATTCGTATTATACATTTCGCATTATTCTTATAGATGCACTTTATTGAGAAACACATCAATTATAAATGAAAAAGCAAAAATTAGCACACATTGAGCACTGCATCTCTAATATAAGGCTCACAAGAAAGTTACATTCTTCAACAGTATCCTTCAGCAATCATGTTTCACTAATCATAACCCCAAATTGCTTACCTACATTTTATATTTTCTATAGCTCTGTAGCCACCATAGGACAATACACTGTAAATAGGAACAAGACAAACCAGAGAAGTGTGTAGACGTTAATGCCATCCTCATGTCAAGTGCTCATGAAACCTTAACATTTTTAAACTAGCAATTTGTTTTTATATATCACTTGCTATCACCATTTTACCATTTCGAAGCGCTGTAAGGCGCATTTGCTACCATCACCCTACAGAAAAGTCCTCCCTCCACTGCGTCTACCAAACCTGGTTCACCAATGTGCGGGCCGTCAAAGGACAGGCGCGTGTTTATATGTTAATTAATTCAGCTGGAAGACTGATATGTCTGTGAAGTGCAGATTGCTGAATGTCATATGGAATACTTATATTTGCAAAAGCCAGCAGTCACAGAGGTCAGCGCGTATGGCAATCGCTAATCTCTGGAATAAACATGGCCGCCGCCTGCTGACCTCATTCTGTTTCCTGTCTCTGTCTCCAGGGATTGCTTCTAATTCTATTATCTCACAGTCTCAGTGTGCTCTTGGTTTATCCAACCATCTCCAATATAATTGCCATTGCAGGTTGGACAACTCAGTTGTGCTAATGTCAGTTACTGTGACGCCACGAACTGTATTACTCAAAATGTCTCGGGTGACCCGGCATGTTCGTCCATTTTAAGAGCTTCTCTGGGGCAGTTTGGTATTACAGAAGGGTATGCAAACTTTTGTGCAGTTCCATCAAAATTATTATTGATTGATTGATTGATTGATTGATACTTTATTCGATATTGTCATATCATAAAAGTACATTGATCATAAAAAACATTAAAATTATGGATCGTGACAGCTTTCTTTTGCTGCCTATGTAATCCAAAAGGGACGTTTCCTCATTTGGCTGAGGGAGTGCCTCATGCCGACGAGGTACCATCTTTGCCTATGCACCCGTGCCATAGTACAGACATGGGGCTAGAGCAACTAAGGCTTCCAGGAGAACTGCAACCATTGTCTGCCAGATATGAAGAGACCCTACTTTAGTGCACCCACTGAGGGCGTCTCTATGAGAGGAACCACTGTCAAATTAGCATGAATTTGTGAAAGCTATTTGGATGAAGAATGGAAGGCACAAGGACACATACTGGGCCAACACAGGACCTCCAAAATGCAAGCACGAACTTCCACGTCAGGCTTTGGAATAAAAAGGCTTTGTACCCTACAAAGGACATCTCAGGCAGGACATTGAGGGCAGTGGGAGACATAGTCACTTGGATGCTGAGGCAGTATCATTGCAAAACATTGGCATGGGCACTTCTGAGCACTCAGCCCACCAATATCACTCACATGGTGTTTTGGGGTAAGCACAACACCCAACGAGCCAACATGACTGACCAGTTAGAAAACTCAAAACCACCAGATATTACTATGAAATGCAATGCCACCAGGAGTACCAAGAGTAAAATAGAAACACCTCGGTCTCCTTTTAGTAAAATATTTACCGGCATCGACATCACTTATAGGGGTGTCAAGCCCCAAGCACCTACACAGCTCCCACCTGCCCATCAGAAAGTCATCAAACTTTTGAAACGTATTTTAGCGATCTTATAGGGCACAGAATACACCCAAAGACATCCTGTCACAAAAATGATATTGGTGTACTGAAATGTACTTATTTTTTTTTTACTTTCACAGAATAGTTTAATTGCTATCTAGTTTTACATAACTATGGCACATTCTGTTATCAGAAGTCTACTATCAGGGAGATTTCATTGGTACTCATATGCCAGTTCCCTAAGCAGCTAAAGCCCCGCCCTGGGGGTACCGGTAGTCTAAAGAAGGTAGAAGAAAATACTGCTCCCAAAGTTTAAAAATACATACAAATAAATAGGAAACACTATATAATTCAACTTGGCTTGGCCAGGTCAACGTGGTGTCTGCGAAGCTTATATAAAACAAATATAGGCAGATCTGGGGCACTACGCCCTCTTTTTGGCCCTCAGGAGGAGGCAAAGAGGGGTAGAGAAGGAAGGGAAATGAGGCCAGTTCAAGTTTTTACGAAGTCATGTGGTGCCAGGGAGGAGGCGGACACACCACAGTAGGTAAGTACTAGGACGAGGAAGGCAATAAACAGCCAACAGTGTACTTGTAGCATGTTAGACCTGACCCCCTTTGGGGTAGTCCTCAAAAGATTTGCCATTCACCTCTCCTGTTTTGCTGAATTCAGTTTTTGATGCCTTTTAGGACTCTGTGCACTTTACCACTACTAACCACTGCTAAAGTGTTTGTGCTCTTTCCATAAAACCTGGTAAAATTGGCCTGAACCGGATTGCACATTTAATTTACTTGTAAGTCCATAGTAGATGGTACTATCTGTACACAAGACCTGACCTGTAAATTAAATGCAACTAGTGGGCCTGCAGCACTCATTGTGACACCCACTAAAGTAGCACTTAAAAACATGTCTCGGGCCTGTTTTATTTACACTTTACTTAATAGAACTTTATATCGCTTTATTATTTTCCATATACATGTATACCTTTCTATTTAGTTGTATATCTACATATTTATTACTTTACTTCTACTGTGGAAAAACCCTTTAACGCTCACCAGTTCACTACTTTGTCTCATCCTATATCTCTTTCAATATATGCTCTACCTCCACTCTCTGACTCATCCCAAACCACATTCTACTACTCTGAGCTCCCTACGACCCTTTCTAGACTCGTCCATCCTCTATCCCTCCTTTACCACCCCAAACCTCATTTTACTACTATGATGTCTCTGATCCCTTTCCCTCCTCTGTCCCTCGGTTGACTCATCCCAGACCTCATCTTAATACTATGATCTCCCAAATAACACTTTCTAGACTCTTCCCTTCTCTGTCCCTCCGTTGACTCATCCCAAACCTCATTTTACTACTATGATCTCCCTAAGACCCTTTCTTGACCTTTCCATCCTCTATCCCTCCTTTATCCACCCAAAACCATAATTTACTACTATGATCTCCCAAATAACACTTTCTAGACTCGTCCCTCCTTTGACTCATCCCAGACCTCATCTTACTACTATGATGTCTCTGATCCCTTTCCCTCCTCTGTCCCTCCTTTGACTCATCCCAGACCTCATCTTACTACTACGATGTCTCTAATCCCTTTCCCTCCTCTGTCCCTCCGTTGACTCATCCCGGACCTCATCTTACTACTATGATGTCTCTGATCCCTTTCCCTTGTCTGTCCCTCCGTTGACTCATCCCAGACCTCATTTTACTACTATGATGTCTCTAATCCCTTTCCCTCCTCTGTCCCTCCGTTGACTCATCCCAGACCTCATTTTACTACTATGATGTCTCTAATCCCTTTCCCTCCTCTGTCCCTCCGTTGACTCATCCCAAACCTCATTTTACTACTATGATGTCTCTAATCCCTTTCCCTCTCTGTCCCTCCGTTGACTCATCCCAGACCTCATTTTACTACTATGATCTCTCTAATCCCTTTCCCTTGTCTGTCCCTCCGTTGACTCATCCCAGACCTCATCTTACTACTATGATGTCTCTGATCCCTTTCCCTCCTCTGTCCCTCCGTTGACTCATCCCAAATCTCATTTTACTACTATGATGTCTCTAATCCCTTTCCCTCCTCTGTCCCTCCGTTGACTCATCCCAGACCTCATTTTACTACTATGATGTCTCTAATCCCTTTCCCTCCTCTGTCCCTCCGTTGAGTCATCCCAGACCTCATTTTACTACTATGATGTCTCTAATCCCTTTCCCTCCTCTGTCCCTCCGTTGACTCATCCCAAACCTCATTTTACTACTATGATGTCTCTAATCCCTTCCCCTCCTCTGTCCCTCCGTTGACTCATCCCAAACCTCATTTTACTACTATGATGTCTCTAATCCCTTTCACTCCTCTGTCCCTCCGTTGACTCATCCCAGACCTCATTTTACTACTATGATGTCTCTAATCCCTTACCCTCCTCTGTCCCTCCGTTGACTCATCCCAATCCTCATCTTACTACTATGATGTCTCTGATCCCTTTTCCTCCTCTGTCCCTCCGTTGACTCCTCCCAGACCTCATTTTACTACTATGATGTCTCTAATCCCTTTCCCTCCTCTGTCCCTCCGTTGACTCATCCCAGACCTCATTTTACTACTATGATGTCTCTAATCCCTTTCCCTCCTTTGTCCCTCCGTTGACTCCTCCCAGACCTCATTTTACTACTATGATGTCTCTAATCCCTTTCCCTCCTCTGTCCCTCTGTTGACTCATCCCAGACCTCATTTTACTACTATGATGTCTCTAATCCCTTTCCCTCCTCTGTCCCTCCGTTGACTCATCCCAGACCTCATTTTACTACTATGATGTCTCTAATCCCTTTCCCTCCTCTGTCCCTCCGTTGACTCATCCCAGACCTCATCTTACTACTATGATCTCTCTAATCCCTTTCTCTCCTCTGTCCCTCCGTTGACTCCTCCCAGACCTCATTTTACTACTATGATGTATCTAATCCCTTTCCCTCCTCTGTCCCTCCGTTGACTCATTCCAGACCTCATCTTACTACTATGATGTCTCTAATCCCTTTCCCTCCTCTGTCCCTCCGTTGACTCATTCCAGACCTCATCTTAATACTATGATCTCTCAAATAACACGTTCTAGACTCTTCCCTTCTCTGTCCCTCCTTTATCCTATTCAATCAAACCAACAGACTTGTATGTTCCCCGCTCAAAAAACAATTTATATTTCCCTATTCTAATTCATCACTAGTCCACTGTGGGTTCCGGAGTAGCGTGACTCGCCAAAAAGCGCTTCAACGCCTCTTATGGGGTAGTAAGCACTATATAATTACAATTATAATGATAAAGTTTGCACATTTTATTTTACAGACAAATGTGCATGAACATTGTATTGTTGCTGGTTGTTTGGCGCCTAGAAACAATTACATGCATTGTTATGAGCGGCGCTAAAAAAACATACAAATAAGTACAAATGAACATTTTAAAGCCGATAGACTTCTCTTAACACATTCCAGTTAGCTTTTGTTTCACAGGAAAGCAATTTGATATAAAAAAAAATGAGCAATTGAGACAGTAAAAATCATTCTGTCGAGGTAGACAGAGCACTGAGACCTCTGACAGCACAAACAAGCATTGCTAAAGCAATGCTCTGTAGTCGAGACCTAAAAAGGACATTTCAGTGTCAAGCCAAGGTCAACCTTTCCCTATCCAAGTGTAGAACCACAGATGTTCAGATCAGTCCTATTACAAACATGCCCCTTTCCTTTTCAATGGCTGCGCGGTCATATTTTTAAAAGCTGGTGGTATGATCTGTGTTGGCCCGGCTTTTAATGTGGCTGTTTACAGGGCACACACAGACTGCATGTTACATACGAAGAGCTCCCTTGTAACCTTGAGTCACGCTTCCTTTTGTCTCCTTTAAGTGCCCTATTATTGACATTGACAGATTGCCTCAATCCTGCCTTTTATTGGCTGTTACTTGGCAACAGCTTCTTCTCAGGAGGAAACGAGGTGCGGACTGGAATAGCCCGCAGAGTGGGGGCGTTTTCCGGGAGTCTGCGGAAAGCAAGGGGTGTGCTCTAGCGGGAAAACCGGCCATCGAGGCGCTTTATCCAGAAGAGAAAAGGAGCTCAACGCCTGTGCACCATTTTGCACCATTTTTACGTTACACACGGATTTTTGGTAAATCTCACATTTCCTCAGTTGAAAACGGAATGTGACACAATTAACATTTCAATTTAAAATCTGATTAAAATGTGCTTCCTTTGTAGCGTTTTTCAATAATATAGCGTGTTATTGAAACAACATGAGCTACCAATGCTTGATTGGAATCTTCAACAACGTCATTTTACTGTGAGGATGAAAGTAGTCTGTGAAACTACTTCCTGTGTATGGCCTGTACCCCCGGATCCACCTTTATAGTGCCCTGGACTGAAGGTGATCCCACCCGCCCCCATGCAAGGGAATAGCCAGAAAAAATAATTACCCCCCACACTTTCAATTATATGGCTGCCACTGTGTGAGGGGCGAAGCATGCAATCCTGAACCTTAGGTCGCCAGGAAACGATTCCCCAAATAAAGTTTCCTTCCTTCTTCCTTTCTTTCTCATTTCCATTTTTCTTTCCTTCTTTCTATTTTGGTTTCAATCCTTACAGACTTCTTTCCATTCTTTTGCCTTTTCCTTCTCTTTCTTTTCTTCTTTGCCTTTTTCTTTTCTCTCAATGTTTTGCTCTCCCTCCATTTGCTTCTCGCTTTGATTTTCATTGTGTTTTTCATTATTCCTCTTTCTCTGGTATCTATGTTGGTCTCTCTCCCACCCCCTGGCACACCACCACAGCTATCATGGTCTTTTCTTGCTGTTTTTTTATTACTTTCTGCTTCTCCCTGAATGTCTGTCTGTCTGATCTGGGGTCTCACTCATTTAATTAGATTGCATTTTGTCCAATGAAGTGCCTACGTCCATGAATTTTACCTACCAAAGAATAAAAGGAAATTACAATTATTAATCCGGTCACTGCTGGGTGGAGGTGGAAAAGACATAGAGTACAGGGAGCTTTTGATAGAACACAAAAGAAAGTAAAAGTTGAAGAATCACAAACTCATAAACAGAGAGCGTCCAATGTTTACTGCATGATGGGTAAAAAAAAAAGCTGGTCATGGTACCTGCGGCAGAGAGGCGACTTTGAGAAGAGGGAGTGAGAGGTAAGCAAACAGTGATAAGAGTTGTTGGATAGGACTTAATCCAATCTGAAGAAGATGCAGTGGCAACAAGAAAGGGGGAAACATGCATAGCAGGAAAGCCAAAAAAAGAGGCTGAAGAGACAAGCTCACGGTCTGCAGAGGAGCCAGTGAGAAGAGGGAATGAAACAAAAGAAGACGGACTAGCAGTAAACTACATGGTATGAAATGTAAAAAATGTGACTTTGACTAGCTCGAAAAGTTAGAAAGGTGCATTTTATGTAGATACTGAGGAGGTGATACCTACTTGTAGGAGAAACCAGGGAGATATGGCCAGAAAATAACCAAAAGTGTCTCTCAATTTACATGACGATAAAGTTAAAGGAATAGAAGAGGGATGGAATAAACATTTTATCACCAGGAGTGGTCATCAACTTTCTTGCTTTTTGTGCGGATAGTAAACTTTATCTGCTTAAATTCTGGAGTCCTATTTCCCTAGGATGCCACAGAAGTGGCTGTCTTTCTCTGAGAGCTGGCTTTACTGTGACACCATGCCCAATTTCCAGAAATTGCCCCAGACATTTACATTGTTTGCTTTTTCTACTCTTCTACATCCAGGGAACATTGTGTTCTCTAAGCATCTAGGATCCCATTAGTTGTATGTGTTAATAGCTCCAAAACATGTTCCAAAAATAGGAACTTTTTTGCTGAAATGCCATGCTGTTCATCATCTGGGATTTAAATGTTCCTGATAGCAGAAAACAACAAAGAGAGGACACTTAAGTACATCAGAGAGAAATAAGGAGTCTTTTCCTTCATTAGTCTTGTGAAGAAATCCTTTTGAGGGTTGAATGTGAAAATATTGAGGAATGATATATACATGTATATCATCTGCAAAATATTGACAACCACTATATTGTGAACGTAGGCATACATGGGAAGAGATATACCTTCAAAAGAAGAGAGTTTCTCAGAAAACCAGAAAGGACTGGGTTTGAATAAACTAAACAAAAGGGGGGTTCCTTTCTGTGTTATTCAGTTAGCTGTTGAAAATTAGACACTTTGCAGATAATCACAAACAACTCGTGACCAGACATGTAAAGATATTTATAATCCAAAAACTCTATAATTTCCTCTTTATACTAATAAATATGAGTATAAAGAGGACATTATAGAGTTTTTGGATTATAAATATCTTTACATGTCTGGTCACAAGTGTAGATATACTATCTTTAGTACAAGTCCACATTGCTGAGTGGATATAAGTGTTGGTCAATATTAAATTCTCTATATTCCGATGCTACCCTCTTTCGAGGGATGGGTTGTACAGCATTTCACAGGGCTGACCTGAGAACGTAGGAGCTGCCCGAAGATTCTTTCAATACTAGACGCAATTGTGGACACTACGTGAGTGAGTCCAACTCTCTTCGCGGATGCTAAGAGCAGGTTCTCCCCTCAAGAGAGGTTGGTGAATAACTGGGCCAAACAGTTTATTTTACAGCAAAAACGTGCACATATGGAGGGAAAAACCATAAGCTTTACAAAAAGATATATCTGAAGAAAAATGTAGCCTAACTCTGGAGTATATTGTAATGTAATTGTAATGTAATTTGTACTTGTAAAGCGCACTAATACCCCAACTGGGGTGTCCTGGTGCTGTAACGCATACCGCTGTGGAACCCTTCCTGGCTTTTCCCTGTGAAATGTCCACTCCTGGGCACCCCCAAGGGGAAGCCAGGCATCCCAGCGCTGTTGGGGCCATTGTGGAGATTAAGCAAGCTATTGCCCAGAGTTGCAGAGCGGGAGCCATGATTAGAATAGGCACCGAGGCGAGAATGATCAGGTCCGAGGAAATTGAGCCCAAGTCCCGCCGAGGCGGGAATTGAACCCTGGTCCCGGGCCAGACCTCTGCATCAGGGTCTGCCGCTCTAACCATTGAGCCACACTTCTGTAAAGCACCTTCTCCAGCTCTTCAGGGAACACCACCTCCACACAAAATAGGAACCCACCCTAAGAAATTTTCTACTTATTCGTAAACGAATGTGATTTGTTTCACAGCCCATTATTAACTGTTCCATTGCTCTACAGCTAGATTTTCACTATACAAACAACATAGCATACGTACATACTTCCGTCTCCTATTTGCCAATATATAATACCTGGGTAACTGTGCAAACCTCTGCATGTTATTGTACCTACATGGGTAACAGGGAATCTTGGAGAACCCCTAAGTCGTATGTCTGGCCTGTATAAGCTATTGCGATACAAATGACCACAAAGCTTTCTTTCCCAGAAAAAGCTGCTGTTTATCGAAGTGTCAGCCCAGGGAAGTAATCTGTAACCAGCAAGTAGTGGGGCCCTTGCTGTAACCGATTAATGAAGAACCAAGAAGGAATATTACAGCAGCTTTCGAGACACCTCAGATCCCTTTGTCAAATGTAGCGGACTGTAAATGAGTTGGAAATTTTCAAGCAGCGACAAATCTTATCATCGGTTCAGTAAGTAGTTTCTTGCCGACACTGTTTGATACAGGTCGATCGAAGCACAGGCAAGCATAATACTCTTTTCATACTGCTGTTTATAAAGATTTGATCAATAACAATGATTGATTCTTTTGCTAGCTTTCATATAGATATTGATTAACTAAGCAAAGATCCTAAAAGGTAGAAAGCAGTAGAATTATTCAGAAATATCATCTTTTGCAGCCTTGGGAGTTGTACTGCCTATTTTAGCCCAGCGTATTTCAGGCTTTGGATTTATATCAAATCCCACCTCTCTTGAGAACGCTTTGGTGGCTGCACCTGAAGGACAGACTATTGTATAAAATGTTCTGCCTCACTAGGGACAAGCTGGCTACCTGCTTACCCTGGCTAAAAGGAGGTCAGTCGGTTTCATTTAAGGCTTTGTGTGCAATTTCCCAGATTTAGATCTAGGGAGAAGATGTGGCCAAGAGGCTAGAGCTGCCAACTTTGGAACTGGGGAACCAGGTTTGAATCCTAGTCTTGGCTCAACATCTTATGATTCTGGGAAAATCACATAATCCCCCATGCCTAAAAAAATATATGTAACTTAATCTGTGCAGTGATTACTCCCTCTATGTCATGATGTAAATATTCACAGACACCTCTGTACATCTTATATTCACAGTGTGCATGGAAAGTGAGGGATGTCCTAATGGGCCACTTAAAGCACCTCGCAGGCTTCCCAGTCCCTCTGAGTGACTGACATATGAGGCACTGCACTTACATGCTCCTGTTTATTTAGCAGAAAAGTGGAACATTTCTAGAGCCTAGATCAAGAACCATAGATCCAAAGCTGCAATAAATCCAAGTGCTCAGTAAATTTAGACCCAGGAGTCCACCCTTTTCTAGAAATTGGTTAGGGATATGGAAAAAAACATTTCCCTAGTCGCTGTACCACTTGGATCTTTCCTGAATTTAGCACAAAAAAATGAAGTTCCAGTTTTTGGGATTTTTTTCAGGTCTTATTTTGCACTTGCTGGAGAATTTGTGACCTCTAAACCTGTTGTATTAGAGAGTTTTTTAGTGTTTGCACCTATTGCTTTACTCTTACTGTCCAGCACACAGGTGGCTCCAGTAGGTGTTGGCTCTTTGGAATATTGAATAGATTTTGAAATTCGAATATTGATAAATACATGTATAAATACTGCTCACACTCCTTCAACATGGGTATTGAATTTTTCCCATATAATTTTCACTACTATCTCACTTTTATTTGTTCATTTTGGATTAATACACCTAATGGAAATGCCTTTCCACAGTTGGTTTACAGAGGAATATGTTTAATTGTTTTAATGTGTTAAAGTAATGTATTGTATGTATTATAATGTTTCTATTTACATTAGGAAGTCATTGATTTATATGTTGTTATGTGACTCATTTGATCACAATAAATGATAAGTCTGTTTTCTTGTTTGCTTTCACAAATAGTATGTTTTCTCTTTTTATGAACAGGATGTATATTTCTTGAGAACGTGGGGCAACTTGACTCAAGCTTCTGTGAAGCCGAACATGTTGTTGACTTTTTGCATGGTAAACTGGTGGGCTTTCGCTGGTGTCCCACGTTCTGCATCCTAACTTGGATTTGGAAGTGTCTTGGGTTTTAAGACGGAGGCCATGAGCCGTCGTAAGCACCAGCATCGTAAGATTGTGACAGCGGCGTCACTGTGGCATTATTCGTTGTAAAATGTTTAAATAAGCAGTGCTTTAAATGGGCCGGTACTGTCCGGTACGGAGTACTGGCACTTTTTTATTTTGAGAGGGAGAGTACCGGCACTTCTCGAAAGTGTTGTAATACATTTAATTGGAGAATACCAGCACTTCTCAGAAAGAAGCAGGTATTCTGGTATAGAGTACCTGCACTTCTATTTTTCAATTTCAAGCACTGGAAATAAGTATAGGAGTCCACCATGCCAACAACCTTCACCAACCAACACTGAATGTAGCAGAGTACATGGCATGTGATGGAAACACAGAAAAAGAAAGCCTGGAAGTCCAGATAATGTGATTTTAATCTCAGTTCACTTACTCAACGTAATGCCGGAGCAACAAAATAAAATGAATACGCTTTGTAGAAATTGTGGAAACTAAATCTTTCAAGGGTTCTGCTTAGAAACAACTAATTCAGATGCTTCAAAAAGCGTATTTCCTTTTATAGGGTGCCACAAATCTTGTTCACATCAATTACAGCTTAGAGAGGCTTAATGTTTTAGTGGTCAAAACTGCCCTGCACAGAGCCCAGCGGCTGATAGTGAATTAATTTGGGTGAGATATCTTTCTTTGACAATACAGATTGTTTTTAATGACTTTATGTTTGCTTCTTGGCTGTTTTGTACATACACTGTTGAAAAATACTTCATTTTAATTAGATTATGAGAAAATGGAAATAAAGTTTCGTTTGCAGACCACAAGAAGATCATGATGTATTCGACAGAAGCAAAAAGCAACCACACATCTGGTTTCCTAAGAGTTTAGTGCCACAGTTGTGAATGAAAGACTGTGCAAAGTACCAGTGATTGAAAAAGCATGTGTGTGTTTGAATCCACTGCATTCACTCCTCAGGAAAAGTATGTCATTGTTTGTGTAAGTACTGGGATTTGTATGTCCGGGGTCTGCAGACATTTACATCTGTTTCTCAGTTCTCGGAACTCCCACGTGGATTGCAAGTTCCCTCTGCCTTTAGAAACGTACCTATGCTTTTATTAACCGTGCATGATACACGCCCTTTCAGGCCATGCCCCCTCGTCCCACAACCCCAGAGTAGTATAAAATATGTGCAATCCTCGGTCGCGCAGCGGGCGTGACGTTTGCGCGCCGAAGGCGCGCCTAAGGCAAGCCCGTCTGCGCCCGTCCGCGACCGACCGGGACTAGGGGCTATACCCCCTACAGGCCTTAATCCATCCGCGCCGATACTTATCCAGTATACACGTAGCGAACTACTAGCCCTCAACACGGATGTTAGATCTCACCGCTGTAATCAAACCGGCCCCGGACTATCGTATGGACCTTTCTCCTGTCTTGCCTGTCGCTGGTCGAGTATGGGCCAACCCCCAACTGACCTCCGCACAAACTCTACCAAAAATCAGCTAGAACTGAAATGCCTATACCTTAATGCCAGATCCTTACCTAAACATGCCCTAGATATCTGGGACATGCTGACATCCAGGACCCCGGACCTAGTTTTTATTACCGAAACATGGCTATCGGACTCTAATACCCCAGACCTCGCTAATGCCCTTCCCCCCGAATACAAAATAATTACACAAAACAGACAAGGCAAGAAAAAAGGAGGCGGAGTTGCCGTGATCTTTAGAGATCATCTGACATGCCTTGCGGAAAAAAACAATTGTGTACCCTGAACATGAGATATTACCATTCAAAATGTTATCCCAGGGCCTCATCATTCTTGCTGGCGCAGTTGTTTACAACCCTCCAGGGCAACAAGCCAGTGTAAGCGCCAAACTACTGAACCAACTGCTACCATTATGTTTAAAACAGGAAAACTACATGGTCGTCGGCGACTTCAATGTCCATTACGAAAAAACAGACGCCCCCGGATCCGCCCAGTTGAAATACGATATGGAAATCCTACAACTCAAACAGTGGGTCGAGGGCCCCACGCACTTAGCCGGGCACACCCTGGATCTTCTTTTTACCAATATTGAATCAACTACCATAAAAGAAATCCTCCCTCTGTCCTGGTCCGACCACTCCATACTATTCTTTTCATTTAAACTTCCTGGCAAACCCCTGAAGCTTAGATCTACCCCTCTCGTCACCAATAGAGCCTGGAGACTAATTAATGACTTTAACTTTCAAACCCACTTCCTTGAGACAGATGTCACACTACTGGAAGACCCCTCTATCAGTAACAACGTCACTCTTTTAGATTCTGAAATTCGCCAAGCGCTAGACAAACTAGCCCCTATGCGGGAATCAAGGAAAAAAATGACTATCACGGAGAAATGGTATACCCCTCTCCTAAAGAGCCTCAAAAAGGAATGCCAAAAAGACGAACACCGATGGAGACAAACAAAAGACTCGGAAACTAGAGCAGCCTATGTCACCAAACGAAAACAATACTTTTTGGCCATTAGAGACGTAAAAAAAGCATACTTCACTCAACGAATTCATGAGAACCACAATTCCGCCAAAGAATTGTTCAAAATAGTGAAGGAGTTCAGCAACCCGTCCAGCACCTCACAAACCCTTACCCCATCAACAGAGGCCTGTGAACGCATCAGCACCTTCTTTGTCGATAAAATTAACAAAATTTACACTACCTTCACCCCTCTAAATACTCCCACCCTGCCTGACAATCCTGAAGAGCTCACCCCAATAACAGACAAATGCAATAACCAACCAGACTCAGGCAACACACTTTGCCCAACCTGCTTCCAACCATTCTCTGAAGATGAGGTATCAGCAGTTCTGAAAACAGTTAAATCCGGCTCTCCCGCAGACCCCTGTCCCCATTTCGTGTTCTCCAAAATTTTACCGACACTCTGCCCTCTTATCACCAAACTCTTCAATAAATCATTCACCACCGCATCTTTTCCAGAAGCCTGGAAACACGCATCCGTGACTCCCCTTCTGAAAAAAGCCGGATCTGACATCTCCAACCCGGAGAACTACAGGCCAATTTCTCAGCTCCCGTATCTCTCCAAAGCTTTGGAGAAACTGGTCAATATACAACTATCCCGATATCTGGAAAACAATTCACTCCTGGATCCCTCACAGACCGGCTTCAGAGCCAATAATAGCACCGAGGCACGCTGCTGGCAGTATCGGACAGTATCAGATGCACCACAGATCAAGGTGGATCGGTGGCTCTGATACTGCTTGACCTGTCAGCGGCGTTTGACACCGTATCACACGACTGTCTACTAAACACTCTATTGAGTAAAGGAGTGCAATCCACAGCACTAAACTGGATTAGATCGTTTCTTAGCAATCGTACCCAGGCAGTGCACATGGGCCAGTTTCACTCGAAACCCTGTCCCATCGGCCTTGGGGTCCCACAAGGGGCCTCGCTGAGCCCCACTCTCTTCAATGTCTATGTTTCATCTCTGGCTGACATTGGTAGAAAGTGGGGCATCGGCATATGTTCCTATGCTGACGACACACAGCTGATGGTGACAATGGATGAAAGGTCGGAGACAACAAAGAAAAAGCTACACAGCTGTCTCACCGAAATGGCATCATGGATGCATAACCATTGCTTAAAATTAAATGCCGGCAAATCGGAGATACTACTGTTTGGAGGAGCAAAACTGACATGGAACGCCACATGGTGGCCACCCACATTGGGATCGGCCCCTACTCCAAAACAACACGCCAGAAATCTAGGTATCATCATGGACGAAGCGTTGTCCATGAAGGACCACATACGATCACTCTGGGGTAAGGGCTTTGCAATACTCAAACTTCTGGCAAAAATCTTTCCCTGGATACCCCTGGATTGTCGACGTACAGTCACTCAAGCCCTCTTGGTCAGCCGCCTTGATTACGGCAACGCACTTTTCGAAGGAATGAACGAACAACTTTTCTCCCGCCTACAGGTTTTACAAAATCAGGCGGCCAAGTTGGTCTGCAATAAAGGCAAGCGAGACTCAGCATCCGCTTGTCTCCGGAAACTTCACTGGCTACCGATGCGCAAGAGGGCCACTTTCAAAATACTCTGTCATGCGCACAGAGCTCTTTATAAAACTGGCCCCACCATCCTCCAAGGGAAAATTGATTTCTACGTCCCCAACAGGAACCTAAGATCGAATCACTTAGCCCTGGCTAAACCTAAACGCATCCGACAAGAACGGGTGGACGCGCCTTCTCATACCTGGCAGCCAAAAGGTGGAATGAGTTACCTGTAGATCTCAGACATACCATTAACTACCTTCAATTCCGCCAAAAATTAAAAACTCACCTCTTCCCAAAAAACGAAATCCCCCAGCATAGCCATCAGCAGTCTCCCTCGTTTCATAGCGTCGTGATATCCCATGGGATGAGGGTCGCGCTTTATAAATACTAGAAATAAATAAATAAATACAAGTTCCTGCAGTGTAAAGATAACAGATGTATCTGTTTCAGACACTGAAGAAGTTGTGAACGCGAATTTCTGTTCCTTTTTAGAATAGAAAAGTCACTGATTGCACGCTAATATACAAATCAAAAATACAACTAGCAGCCGACAAGCACAATACTCAGATGTTTGTGTTAACAATTGACACAGAAATAATCGATCAGACCGATCTTGGATCTCTGGGTAGTACTTTTCATAGAATCACAACTTCATTTTACACCAGAATACTCTTGTATATCTCACTAACCTCGCTTACTTTCAACTCTAACAATCAAACATATAGTCCATGCCCCCAGGGGCGTAGCTTCATGGGGGGTGTTTGGAGTGTTAACCCCCCCTCTATTGAATGTCTGACATAATATCGACAGACAGAATATCGAAATGCAAAAATATCGGAGCAAAAATATCGACAGCAAAAATATCGGAATCCTATCTTCATTAAGGTAAGTACAAAAATATCGAAAAAATAATATCGTAGTACAAAAATATCGGAATCAAAAATATCGTTTTTTTAAATGTATTAATAATAATGTAAAAATAATTTTAAAATACATATAATTTTACAACTATTAAATAAAAATATTAAAACAAAATTAAAACTAATACATATACATTTAAAATAAATAAAACACTTAATAATTTAATGTAATTTAAATTTTTTTCATGTAATTTATTTGATTTAATGTAATATTTTTTGGTTTTTACCCTGTACGCCTGTACCCCAAAAACCCAAAACTGACCCTGAACCCTAAAAATATCCCTGTACCCCAAAAACCCAAAACTGACCCAGAACCCTAAAAATACCCCTTTACCCAAAAACTGAAAACTGACCCAGAACCCTAAAAATACCCCTTTACCCAAAAACTGAAAACTGACCCTGAACCCTAAAAATACCCCTTTACCCAAAAAATGAAAACTGACCCTGAACCCTAAAAATACCCCTTTACCCATGAACTGAAAACTGACCCTGAACCCTAAAAATACCCCTTTACCCAAAAACTGAAAACTGACCCAGAACCCTAAAAATACCCCTTTACCCAAAAACTGAAAACTGACCCTGAACCCTAAAAATACTCCTTTACCCAAAATTAATTAATATTATTTAATTACCAATTAATTATTAATTAACAATAACAATAAATTAAATATATTACCACATTTGCTGTAATTAATTTAATTTAATAATTAATATTATTTTTCCCAATTAATTAAGAATAACAATAAATTATATACAAAAAAATTACTATAATTAATGTAATTAAATAATTAATATTAATTAATTACCAACTAATTAATAATTATAAATATGTAAAAAATTATATTAATTAATTAACGAATTAATAGAAATTAATTACCAATTAATTATTAATTAAAATATGTACAAACATATATCAATTAATTAATTATTATTAAATTACTTCCCACCCTATTCCCCTATAAACCCATAACCCGCTACAGAACATATTTATCAATTAATCAATTAATTAAAAATAATAAAAAATTATTTCTCAATTAATTAATTAATAATTCCTACTAATTAATAATTAATTTAACATAATTAAATTACTTCCCACCCTATTCCCCTATAAACCCACAACCCGCTACAGTAGTAAAAGACAATATTTAATTAAATTACATTAAAAATAAATAATAAAACATAATAAATACAATATAATATACACTAAATTTATTTAAAAATTGATATTAGTAACATCGAAGTTATTAATTTCGATATTATTGACATCGATATTTACAACTTCGATATTACTGATATCATACCAATATCGATATTAAGACTGTCGATATTACTTACCTTCGATATTTTGTCCCATCGATATTTAAACTTCGATATTTTTGTATATCGATATTTAAAAATCGATATTTTGTCTGTGTACCCCTCTATTAAATGTAGTTTCTGCTTAATAGTTGGGTACAGGTGCTTTGGGTCGGATATGGTGAGGTGTCTGTCAGATTTCACCAGCAATTTTTACCTACACACAGACACACACACAGAATCAACTTTCCAAACTACATGCACTTCATATACCAGAGTGCTCAGGGGCGATCCGGAGGAGAGGCTAGCGGTGTGCGATCCATCGTAGATTCCTGTTAAAGGGCTCCCATGAGCCCATAAGCTGACAAGCTTTTGGAGACGCACCTGCGCGCCGGAGAGGCATCGAGGCCTGTGACGGTTACTTGGCAGCCTTCTCATCCACCCCAAATCCTGTCTCTACTGATGAGGGAAACTATCCCGATACCCGGGCCATGCCCCGGGTCTAGAGATGCTGGGAACCACAAGTACTTACTTGCACCAACTTTGGTGAACCACTCGTGAACTTTTGTTTCAACTCTCCAAACTACATGCACTTCTATACCAGAGTGCTCAGGGGCGATCCGGAGGAGAGGCTAGCGGTGTGCGATCCATCGTAGATTCCACAAACACACGCACACACTCTCCCTCTTGGTTTTGGAAGACTTCAAAATTGTTGGTTATTTTACAAAATATTGTGTTTTCTCTCACTTAAATCCCCTACTAATCCGCATTTGTCTCCCTTTCCACTGCCCCTTTAGACCATCTTGTGCGCCCTGCTTGTCGTATAATGTATTTTAACATTATATGCCAGCAGGTTGTTGGGAAATCTGAAGCTCACAACCTCAACCTCCAATCTTACTGGCCCAGCTAGGCCCCTGCATGCCCCACCAATCGATTCTCTTTCACAACAACCTTCGACAAGTCCAAACATCACCAAACTCACTTCCTGATCAGGAAGACTTCCAAAACTCCTGTGGCAGATTGTTTGTCAAGACAGCCTGTTCCCCCTTACTACACAGTTCCACATTTCCTTGCTGCAGAGTAACCCCTTCAATTTTCCTCTTCAGTGCCACCCACAACCTTCTGCCCGCAACCTCACAACCTAAGATCAGCCACACTGCTGCCAACCCTCCCAACTCAATCTTTACTAATCCAAAATCAATTCATTACAGTACTACAAGTACCAATGAAATCGTTCCCAATACCCGAGCCAGCCCTTGGCCCCAACCAATGTACTACCTAATCTCAACCCAACTCATGAGACAAATCCAGAAACACTCAGCGTATCGTCCCAGCCCCAGTGCTTAATTTGTAAAACATTAAGTGCCGGGACCCTTCCTGGAAGGCCACTGCAGCCTGAACCACCTATACCCTACTAGCACTTCCAATGAAAGTACCAACATAACACCTAACCATCTCACCTCTACAAGTGTGACACTTCAGACTATTTTAGGCCACACAAAGCTATAATAATGTCATCAGAGTTTAGTCGTAATCATTTTCAGTACGTATTGATTTAATAAACATATTTGTTGTGCTCATCTTGAAATTAAAAAGACAGCAGTGCCATGCTGTTGACTGTCAATAGAGCAGATGCTGACAATTAAGTGATGGTACTGAGCACCGGAAACCACTGGCACAACTTAAGCACTGCAGCCCTATTGACCAATGAGCCCAAACTCTGCTGTCCTCCTCGAGTTACCCTGTTCTCTTCCACCCACATCGTCTACCAATCTATCTTTTTAAGTCCTTAGTCGGTGCTTGCCTAACTTTTTTCCACTATGTCTCATCTAATGTAAATAGTCACAGGGTCAACTGGCTAACATTTGTGGCCCGGATCACAAAAAGAAATGGGGATATCTCTGCATACATATCCAACTACTTTATACCTCTCTCACAAATCCATGAAGTGTATGCAATGAAAGTGTAAACATTTTGCAACCTCCCTGTTTGAATCTGGGTTTCCCTAGCCTAGCACCACGTGTGGAAGCATTGGCATAGGAGAAACTCTGGATGTGTACGGTTAGAGAGTTTGTGAAATATTTTTAAGTGTGTCTCTTTCATTCCGTAGAGTTTGTGAAATATTTTTAAGTGTGTCTCTTGCATTCCCCAGCACCTACTGTAAAGATAGGGGCGTTCCACTCTACCTCGAACTTCCCACATCACTGGCACCTATTACTTGTCGGTGAATGTTTACTAGTGCAAGTGTGGGTAAGGCGTTGCAGGTTATAATTCTGAGGCTGGGCCTTACTATCTTAGTACACCTGTTACATAGCTGCCGAGGTTTCAGATTGCTATGTGTGAAATTTTCATAATTTCAGTGTAATTGGGAGTAACATTTCAACGATGAGTGACACTTTCACACGAGCAAAATCGAGCAATCAAGATGAGGGAAACATATTAATATCAGAAATGACAGCCATGTCCATGTATCTAGTTCAATTTCACAAATGACTTTTTGTGTGCACTGTCATCGTCTATAATCAGTCTTAAAACAGCTGCAACACTCCTGAAGTGGTTATCATACTGAACATTTTTGTTTGGCCTCAGAAGCAGTGGAAAAGTATTTACCTTATGCAGTGCTTAATTTGTAAAATATTAAGTGCCAGGGCTGTGACCAGGAGGCCACTGAGGCTTGCACCACACATCGCCCTTGTCATCGCCTCCAAAACAACTACTAACCATTTCTTGCATGGAAATGCAACAGTTCAGATTATTCCAGGTCCCATGGCTAGGGGAGCAGGTATTAGCACTATTTTAACGTATATTGTATTCCTAAACAACCGTTGTTCTGCTCATTTCTAAATTAGATGAGCAGTGCCACCATGTGGTAAACTGTCAACACCATAGTTAGATCAGTTAGGTGCCGGTGCCAAGCACCGGAAACCAATTACGTGCTGGTGCTGAGCACCGGAAAGCACCAGCTCAAATTAAGCACTGACTTTATGATGGAATAATTGAGGCATGGGGTGACAGTTTGAGAAGAAATCTACAGCGCTTAGAAACAGAAGGTGAGAGCTACAAATCACTCTATAAAAAGTAAGTTCTAAAGTGTGGGTCATTTTCCACATTGCAGACATAGTACGCAGTTTATGGCAATGAGATAAAATACACAGCCTAATGCCACATTGATTGAAAGTTTACATGACACAGCTAACTATGACACACCTACTTGCTACAGCTGGAGCGGTGGAAGAGGGACAGACATTAACGTTATTCTTCTCAGATACTTTATGTACACAACTGTGACTGAAGTTCGTGGCCTAAATTGTATGTATTTAAATCTCAGCCAATCGTGTCATATTGAACGAAGACTAATCAGTGTGATTGAAAAAATAAGTGTAATATCGTTATAGTATAGTTTAATTGTATTTTACTTGTATATAAATGTTTTTTATGCTCTTTGTATGATTTTTAACTAAATCGAATAAAGATAATTTGACTGACTGAAGTGTAATATCATAAAGTGAATATTTCATGTTGAGACAATTTTGGAACTGTTGGACAAATCTTGGATTTTGAAAGGAGTTAATAATAGGAAATGCAAATTCGGGTCACCGGCTTGCTTAGCAGGTCACAGGCTTCAGCAGCTGCATGGAAAACAAGTTAATTACTGTTCCAACCAGTCTTTAATTATTTGGTGGGCTTTACCGTTTTCATGGTAGCATACTCCGGATTCAACCAAGGGGATTATCCCATGTGCTCTGTGCGCTGCTTTTCATTCCGACACTATGAAGCCCGGTGGGGAGTCGGCAGCATTCGCTGCACACGTGGGCACATACCATCCAATCAGGGGCGGCTCCTCCATTTGAGCGGAGGAACGTCGCCCCTCAAGCCCCAGAGATGAAAAAAAAATGGTAATACAGTTTATTTATTACCATTTTATTTTTCAGCAATCAGTCCTGCACTAAGTGTCAGGACGGGGTGAGGCCAGCACTGTTGAGTGACAGCAGCAGGGAGCTTCGGACGGCCAGCCAGACATGCGCATTTTAAAGTTCTCTAACCTAGCTGTCTTAAATAGCTGTGTTAGAGAAAGCACAGGTCTCCACTGCTCTTAGGAGCACTGGGAGAGCCTGCTCTATCCAATCCCGGTGCTGCTTTCATGCTGTGAGAGCAGAGCCAGGATTGGGTAGTGCAGTTTCCTACATCGGGTGGTTCCTGGAAGACACCCAAGGGAGGAGGACGTCGCGCTGCGAAGCTAAGTGAATTTTTTTGTGCCCTACCACAGTCGGTACAAGCCAGCAGCCACTGCATCCAATTACAATGTACAACGTCAGAGTTTGGTTGCTCAACCTCCATCAAGAACAACTGCAGGCACTAATAGCAGAGAGCATTCAGTGCGCAAAACACAACAGCATGTGACATCCCAGATTGGCCTTTAAATGTCACATTTTCTCCTTAATTGGCATTAGGAGAGTGAGCCTGAGATCAGAAGTAGCATCGCAGCTTATCATGCATCTTCAGGCGTTTAAATTCTACCGCTTCTCTCAGGACGTCCAGTGGCGTAACGAAACTTGAGGGGGCCCCCCTGCAAAGTACGTCGAGGGGTCCCCTCCAGAATCAATCAGGAGTTCTTGGCCAGAGTACTGTGCTAAGGGGGGCCCCTGGAGTTTGGGCCCCCCCGCCCAGCAGGGGCTGCGGGGGCCTGTGTTACGCCACTGAGGACGTCACATGAAGTGGCAGAGTTACTACAGAGAGCAGGTCGCGCAGAGGATCCGGGGGCTGACTCCAGGACTGCTCACAATCATGCTTCTGTCGGCACCGCCCTGCTGCAGGAAGCACTTGGACGCGGCGCTGCTATAAATGCAGCTAGCATTGCTCTGGCGGTCACAGTCACTCTACTTGCTTGCAGCTTAACCCTTGCAGCGCGCAGGTGATCAAGGTGCTAAAAATGCGTTATTAGTGTATTTTAATGCGGAGATGCGAACCACCCCATTAAAATGCTTCAGTCTAAAGCATGATGCGTGGTACTTGGCAGGGCTGCTATTAAATGGCACTTATGTATTAGACTCGTACATAAAAAGGTGAACCGCTCCACATGCAAAAGCCAATTCCTGATCCATAAAGCAGGCAGGGTTGTTCAGTGAGTTTAGTTACCACAACTTAAACATGCAGTGATCTCCAGGTCATACTTTCAATTCCCAGCAGGGCCAACTCAGATGTCCATCCTTCCTTAAATTGGATAATTATAGCATGTGTTAGTTACAGTGCTTTCAAATAGCAGAAATGAGGAATGACAGCTACATCAACAAGTGCTGGCAAAGTCAATAATTCTGCCCTTAACCCCTTCGCTGCGCGGCAAATTCCGCTGCGGTGCTGGGGGGGGGATGGGCGTGGCGCTCGGGTACTTGGGCGGCTCCCGGCCGTCATGAGTCACAGTGGGTGTGTGCTCATGACGGCCGGGAGCCGTCCGAACTCCGCCCACTGATTAATTCTCGCGCACAGGCGGGGAATTAATCGCGTGTGGGCGGAGCGGCAATGTTCAGACGGCTGCCGGCCGTCAGGAGCACACATCAACTGTGACTCGTCATGGCCGGGAGCCGTCCTGAGCATGGAAGAAGTTAATACAGCAATGCAAGTAAACACAGGCATTCACTCGTGATGTTTAAATGTGTTCCACGCACAAATGCTGGTCCTACCCCCTCCCCCACCTCCTTTGACAATGCCGAGAATAAAGAAGCAAGAATGTAATGTATTTTGTGTAGAATGCCTAAAGGAGGTAAAACATTGAATGCAAGAAACTGTGTGATGGTTGTGTGTATTTTGTAGATATAAAATAGTTCCTCGTGCACTCCAACTGAAGGCGGTATGATGCACTAAACAGCCAATAGCATGAGGTGAGTGGGAAGATGATACTCAGGGTGGAGCCAAACATCACTTTCTAGGTGCTTAGGTATATTTTGAAGAACTAGTAACAATATGTCAACAGGCAGATGCGCTATGCCAGACTTAAAAAAACAAGTTATTAAGACTTTGTAAATTTGGTTCTGATTTTGCATGCAGCATATTCCACTCTTTTTCTACCATGATACTATCAAATGTGCAAAAACATTTTTTCAACTTCAGCCTAAGCCTCTTCTGTGCTCGTTCCCCTAGAACACAGCCTCGCCCTCTGCTCATTTCACACCTTGCAGCATAATATTCAAGAGAGGCTGTGCATGCACAAAAAAGGGCACACTAACTTCCCATTTCAATCAACAGGTTCTTCCAAATCAATGTGTTTTAGTTTTAAAATGTTTAAATAACTCTAAACACAATAGATATTCTATCTTATTCCATCAAACCCAAGGAGAGCTACATTTTAATATAAATAATCGAAAAACAGCAAAAAGTTCAAAATGCATGTGATTTAATTAAATGAATTCCACCTATTTACAAAGATGTGGTTTAAATCTGGCCAGGGAATGCAGGGTGGGAACAGACTCATTTTTGGAGACAATGACGTTTTTTCACCATCAGAGTGACTTGCAGCCAGAAAAAGAGCCAAAAAGGGAGCTACAAAAAGGAAGAGAAAGACAGACAAACAGCGACAAAAGGAAAAAGCAGGGCTGATGAAGCCTTCTAAAATGAGATAAAGAGACAGAAAATGTAGGGTGGCTAAAGAAAGAGACGGGAAGAGTAATCAAGAGCAGGAAGCAACCTATTTACTTGGAAACCCTGGCATTTGACAGTGCAAGTGGCAAGACAGAGCTTAATTTGAGCCAGTGGTTTCTGGTGCTCGGCACCGGTACGTAATTGCCAGCACGGCAGCTTATGACAGTCTGCCACATGGTGGCGCTGGCTAATTTAGGTATGAGCACAACGACAGTCGTTTATTAGTTCAATTTACATTTACAATGACTAATACCTGCCTCCCAGGCCATTCTTATAGCTTCAAGGGCCCGGAATAGTATGAATTGTCACACGTGTAAGAGTGTGAAGTTAGTAGCTGTGTTTGTACTGTCATTGGCAGCGCTAGCAGGAGCAATTTGTGGTGCAAGCTGCAGCGACCTCCCGACGAGAGCCCCAGCACTCATTCTTTAACAAACTAAGCCCTGTTAAGCTCCTCGGAGATAGTATAGACCGTGAACTTTTTATATATAAATTAAACACGGAATATAGGTCTCATAGTGCTTTTTACGTAGAGCGCGCCCCTTTTCAATTTACAGTTTACAAACTTTTCATCCTTCATACAGCAACCTTCTTTTGACAGGTTCCCTTCATAGGTTTCCCTTTAGTTTCCACCATTCAAACTTCTTAGAACCCCACGGATCCCTAGACCCCGAGACAAGTCTTACGTACTTCGGAAATGTATATATTATGGCATTGGCCACATAACTAATAACACAAATCAGTACACAGTCGGTAGAGTGGATCTGACATCGGTTATTTTTAGCAGGTTAATGAAGTATATGAGCAAAATGCTAAATTAAAATTTTTAAACCACCCTATTAATGTGTATGAGTTCGAAATTAGAGGTTATAAATGAAGTTGTTTCATTCGTGGGAGCAGTCATGTCCAGCAATCATAATCTAATAAGGACGCTGGAGGATTTTGTGAACTCTATTCAAGCACTGATGTGTGCGACAAAAAGAGAGCATGCATTGTGAGCGAAAAAGTCAGAGTAACATACTAAAGTCTAGTAAATCGCTTTGTCTTTTAGAAATAAAATCACAATTTGATAAGCTCTAGCTTCCAATTAAAAGTTTGATTTTTTAATATTTATTTTTGTTTGTGAATTAAATAAAATATTTCATCATTTGTGTATTTGTTTGGTGTACATTTGTTTCTGTATTTTTGAATATTGTTTTGAGGTTGAAACCGTAGAAGTTTGGTTAGGCTGGGGTACCCGGCTTGTACTAACAATACAGTGGAGAGCCACATAAGTCAAATGGCTAACATCTACTGGCATAATGGATTCCATTTTGAACGCAGTAGTCCCTATGGTCCTGTGAATGTGCAGAATAGAAGAACCCATTACAATACAGTGTTTTTATTTCCCGAAGGAAGGAAGTCATGTAAAGAAGCATGCTTGTTCTCAATATTAACAGCCTCCTTAGAGGACACTGAAACACCATTCGCGAAATAATCAATCACCTGACTTTCTAGAAGCATGGAGAACATTGCGATTTCTATAAACAACTTTGATGCAGGTCATTTGACCACAATTCAATAAGCATGACATATATGGCCTCTCCTGAAACCCATTAGTGACCCATTGACCAACAAATGCATGCCATCGAAACAAAACAGGATGGCGGCCCAGTTTCCTTAATGAGCAATGCTATATATCACGCTTTACAAATATCTAACATAGCGTACGATAAAAGGGGTTCCGAGTGCTGGAGGAAGAAGACTGCAGCCATATCAAACTTCAGGATATTAACAGAAAAGAAATGTGAAATACTGTGAACCTAACTGGGCCTCATGTATATTGCTAGTTGATATTCTAAATATCTCTCATTGATCCAGTCCTCCTGGATCAAGGAGGACAGCTATGTAATAACATAGCAACTTGCAGTTATGTCATACCCTTTCATGCTACTCCCTCAGATCCTAACTACCACCTAACCCACTACTGGAAGACCAAAACCCTTTTCCATCCAGTACCAAAGCCACATCTACGAACTTTGCCCCATCTTCATAATCTATCTTGACCTACATCTGTCAACACGACCACTTCTGAACAAAGCATCTTTGCTCATCTAGACCAAATGATACAACTGTCAACTGTTTTGAGCTCACAATCCAGCCTGTGCCGTCTGCTGCCAATCCAAGCTAACCACTACAAATCACGCCGCTTTAATCCTAACACTCTCATCTGAACTCAGACAACCGAATCCACACAAGGTAACATCAACCTTTCTGAATTCACCTTTTTCCTTCCTAACTTTCCCAATCTGGCACCGGAAAACCCTCGCACACCCAAAACTCTGGAGACCACACCTCCAGGGATTCGAATCCTTCGCTACCAAACCTCTCCCCCTAAATCCCTTTCTCATCTCGCGAAAAGGCACTTTTCAAGAACCCAAACAGTGCAAGGTCTACTGACCACTCATCAAGCTGTTCCAATCCTTCCCAACCTAACCTCCATCAATCCATCCTCTCATAACAATATACCAAACATGCCCCAAACATCCCAAGATTTGTTGACTGAAATTCAAATCCTTCCAGTCCTTACCAACCAAACCACTACCCATGTATCTTCTCCCCATTTCTCAACAACACATGCTTTATGCCCCCAAACATCCCAAGATCTATTAATCACACCACAAACCGTTTACCTTCTTAACAACTAAACCACTACCCCGTTATCATCTAGTCATCTGGTCACAATACACCAGTCACACCCACAAACATCCCAAAATCTGCTAACCACACCTTAAATCATTGCAATCCTACCCAATCAATGTTCTTCTGACCTGGCAACAATACACCCCTCACACCCCCAAACTTCTCAAACTTTAATAAACACACCACAAGCCACTCCAGCCATCCCACAACCTACCCAACCTCTCCCAACCCCATCTCGAATAAATACACCCTCCACGCCCCACATTCCCCTACTATCCCCTACCCTCTCCCTACTCATTCACCCCCAGCCCACTACTACCACCTCGACCTCCAGAACCGACACTCAATGCAGCAGATGGTTCTACCAGGACCCTCAGCCTGTCCTAAATATCACAAGCAGTCACGTTCAGACCCACGCGCCTGCCTGGGTGACATCACCGGTCTGCCAGGATGCTCTATGTGTGACATCATTATGGTGGCCGCGTGTCACCCTGAGAGGCAGAACCACCTCCACGCGCTCCTCTGCCAGACATGCTGAGTCCGCAACTGACACGGCTCAGACCACACCCCCTGAAGACATAAACATATCATCTTATATGGCCGCACAAGTGCGCCGAGGTAAACAATTCTGACATTTTTTTGACTCCATTTACTAACCTGACACAAATGTGGGTGGGCTGCACTTTTCCCCACCTCGGGGTGTGTCGCCTGCGTGTTGGCAGGACACCTGCCGCTGTGTGTTACTATACACACAACACACTGCATTCTTTACATGGGAACTTCTGTAGGGCTGTGGACCACAGAACGGGGTGGACGAGGGTGCACGCGCCCTCACAGAGCCCCTATAGCAAGCCAGACAATTTGGATTAGATTAATTTTATTGTATGTTTAATTGAAATTCATATAGATTCAAAACGCACATGGATAATGACCAAAATGCAATAAAAAACTAAATAAAAATAAAATCACACCTTGTGGGCAGGCAGGACTTACCGACATGTGTGATCACGGTGGCCAGACGCTGGCTCAGTTCCTGGTGCGACATCTCTTCCTCCTTCAGCCACAAAAGCATTTCCCTCAAGAGATGCCCGGAGAAGGATGCCGAGCCGGCTGCTGCCTCCCCGCCTCACACAAAGGCAGCGGCGGTGGAGGTGCCACTCCCAGCCCGGGAGGAGCCGCGGCTGCAGAGCCGGGGGTGGTATGCCCAGAGCCTCCTCACCGCTCTGCCCGCCCTGGCATCACTTGGCAGCTTTTTGTCTGTAAACTCGAGGGTCCGAAGGCAGGATGCTCTCTCTGGAAGGAAGGACCTGCCGCGCGGAGGAGAGGGCGCACCGCACGCGCAGACACCTGTCTCCCGGGGATGCTGATGCGAGGGGCGGACTCAAAGCCAGGAGAGCCGGATCCAGGGATCGGATGCGGCTGTGTAAACCATCTCCGGGCCCGGGGGCTCGAGGCGAGGCGCGGCTCCCGCGAGGAGGTGCCTGGCCTCTCCTGACAGTGATTTACAAGCCTCATTTTCCTATTATTTTCCCTGTTTCTCTTTTACAGAATTTAACCTTTCTGATTTGCCTCTTCCGATGAAAGAACGCAAGGGCGAGTTTGCGTTAATTTGATATACATTGCAGCCTGTATAAAAGAGCAGATATTTAATATGATACATGGCAGGGTTGGGATGTCCCTTCGGTACCTTAATTCATAGGAGAAAACATGAAACTGCATTTACCAGAATGCACAGTGCTGTGAAACAAAAAAGCCGGGTGGGCTGAATATCCCACGCCCCTCGCAGAAGTAGAGAGATCTAATAAGGATGCAATGGGTCTACAGAAATGGAATATATACAAATACTTCCTTTTTCATTATGCTAAATCCACACATTTATTTTACATTTAAAATCAACGATTTTTTTTTAAAACCTATCTATTGATTGTTCAAATTGATGTTAGGTGCACTTTTTAATTTTTCGGGATAGGTTTGTGTTCTAGCTGTTTGATTTAAAGGAGATGGCTCACAGTAAAACAAAAATTGACAAAGCCAATAGGTCTCACCTATACAACAGTAATTGACTTTGCCAAGGGGTTTTAGCCGTGTTGTAAACCAGTGTGCTGCTGTTCAGCATGGTTAAAAGTTTGTGGCGAAGAGGAGAGTGGTGTGGAGGGCCGCAGAGTGGAATGGCAAATAGTGGAGTAGAGTGTCGTATAGTGGAGTGGCCTAGAGTGCTGTGTAAGTGGCATAGAGTAGAGTCACGTAGAATGGTGTACAGAGGAGCGGCATAGAGTGAAATGGACTGGTGTAGAGTGCATTGGTAGAGTTTTGCAGAGTATAGTAGCGTAGAGTGCAGCTGCAAAGAATTCCGCGGCATACAATGCAGCAGCGTAGAATGCGGTGGCGTAGATTCGAGTGTTGTAGAGTAGAGTGCATTGGTTCAGAGTGGAGTAGTGCAGAGTGGATTAGAGTAGCGTAGAAAACAGTGATGTAGAGTGCAGTGATGCACAGTATAACAGACTAGCATAGCGAGCCGTGGTGAATAATGGTGCAGAGTAGAGTGTTGCAGAGTAGAGTGGCATAGAGTGATGTAGAGTATAGTGCAGTGAAGTGCAGTGGCTTAGAATGGAGTGCTGCAGAGTACAGTGGGATGGAGTACAGTGATGCAGAGTAGAGTGGCATAGAGTACAGTGATGTAGAATGCATTAGTATAGATTGCGGTAGGGCAGAGTAGAGTGGCGTAGAGTTCAGTGGCTTAGAGTTCAGTGTTGCAGAGTAAAGTATTGTAGAGTGCAGTAGCGTAGAATGGCATAGAGTGTATTGGCGTATAGTGCAGTGGCATAGAGTAGAGTGGTCCAGAGTGGTTCTCACCCTTAACTGCAGAATAGAGTGCAGTGGCTTAGAGTAGATTAGAGTGGCATAGAGTACAATGGCATAGAGTGCACAGTAGAGTAGAGTGCAGTGGCATACAGAGGAGTTGAGAGGAGTGGTGTAGAGTAGAGCGGACTGGTGTCTAGTGCATTGGCGTAGAGTGTTACAAAGTGCAATGGTGTAGAGTGCAGTTGCATATAATTCAGCAGTGCACAATGCAGAGTCTAGAATGCAGTTGTGTAGAGTAGATTGGTGGATAGTAGAGTACAGTTGCGTAAAGTGGAGTGGTGCAGAGTATAGAGTGAAGTGACATAGAATACAGTGGAACACAGTGCAGTGGTGACGAGTGGAGTGGTGCAGAGTGGAGTACAGTGGCATAGAGTAGCATTTAGTGTAGTGATGCTGAGAATAGTTGAGTGACATAGAGTGCAGTGGCATATAGAGGCACAGAGTAGGGTGGCGTAGAGTGATGTAGAGTATAATGCCATAAAGTGCAGTGGCATTGAGTAAAGTGCTGCAGAGTGCAGTGGCATTGAGTAAAGTGCTGCAGAGTGCAGTGGCATAGAGTAGAGTGGTGTAGAGTGCAGTGGCGTAGAGTGCATTGGCTTAGAATGCAGTAGTGCAGAGTAGAGTGGGATAGAGTTCAGTGGCTCAGAGAGCAGTGTTGCAGAGTAGAGTGTTATAGAGTGCACTGGTTTAGAGTGCAGTGGCGTAGAGTGACATACAGTGCAGTGGGGTTGAGGGGTTGAGTGCAGTGGCACAGAGTAGAGTACAGTGCAGTGGTGTGCAGTGGAGTAGAGTTGCGTAGAGTAGATTTGATGGGTGTAGAGTGCATTAGCATAGAGTGTTGCAGAGTATAGTGGCACAGAGGGCAATGGGGCTTACAAAGCAGAGTCGTAGAATGCAGTGGTGTAGATTAGAGTGGTGCATACTAGAGTGCAGTGGCGTAGAGTGAAGTGGTGTAAAGTGGCATAGAACACAGTGGCATAGAGTGCAGTGGTGTAGCGTGGCGTAGAGTACAGTGGCATAGAGTGCAGTGGCGTATAGAGCTGCAGAGTAGATTGGCGTAGAGTGGTGCAGAGTAGAGTGGCAATACTGGTATTCAGCATGCTACTTAGTGATCTGCAGCAGCTTTGTGAGAATACCAGGCATCACTCTATGAACAAGGACTAGGAAAGTCCGAAACACGTTAGGCAAAGGATTTATTCCAATGGAAATTTCCATATTTGCTTCAGCCTTAACAAATGAAGGGAAGTTGTACGAGGAGTGCATCTTTGGTTGTAGACAATGGTTTTGTAGTGAGGTATGACGGCAGTCCTACCTTGAAGATTGCACCACCTCAGCAATTCAAAGATGGTCCATTCTGGCTTTAAATAGGTGGCAGACAAAAACGGAACATCAGGTTTGGCAGTGAAATGTTGATTTTAACAAATCTGGTACATGACATTGAAAAGCCAACTGGAGGACGGTGGACACTGCGAATTATAAATGTTTGACAGCACAAACCTACTGAAGGGTAAACATAGTACTGTGCAGAACTACTAATCCCAAGATGCATCCTAACTGTAAACTCACTTGGAAACCCACCAGAGGGAAATTCTGATATTTAGCATGCTAATAAGTGATCTACCATTATAGATAATGGGGTATCCCAATAAGTCAAAGCCAACCTGGGTATAGTACAGGAATATAAACGTGGTCTGTGGCCAATTTGTCATGAGTTAAATTCAATACATTAAACAGTCTGTATTGTGTTGACTTTATTATTATTAAAGAGTTTTATATAGCGCTGGCTAGACCCGGAGGTATCAGAGCGCTTTACATGAGGTTCCACAAAATTTACAAATACAAGATTACATCAGTTCCAATTTACATCAGTTGCTAGACAAACAATTGCAAGAGACATAGAAGACGAGATAATTGAAGTGTAGAGGGGAAGGGGGGAAGGGTAAAGGGATAGGAGGGAGATAATGCAGAGAGACGAAAGGAAAGTCTGTCCAAAGTCCGGCTGGGTAGGTGACGGTCGAGGGGAAGTCCCAAAACCCATCTCCTCTATAGCTATCAGGTACTTCCACCGGGCATTGCCAAATAGCTCCGTCTCAATGGGAAAAACAATTAAAGGAACAAGGAGGGAAAAATAAATGGAGCGTAGAGGGGAGGGGGCATGGAAGGAGAGAAAGGGGGGATAGGGGAAGAGACAACAGGGAGAGACGAAATGAGGTCTGTCTAACGGCCGACTGGGTAGGTGACAACCAAGGAGGGAGTCCACGGTCCATCTCTCCTATAGCTAAACCAATGAGACAGCAGGTGCTCTTAGTAATGTTACAGCTGAGCTTCAAGCGGACCGCCTTATGACTTTGCAGAACTGTATGGTATTAGACATCATACTTGCAGATCGATGAGGAGTATGTACATTGATTGGATCCAGTTGCTGTGTTTACATACCAGATAATGCCCCTACAGTGTACCAAGCCATCTCTAGGTTGTATAAAATCTCTGAGTCTATCCATGTAGACGAAGGAGACTGGTCATTGACGGGATGGTTTTGGGGACTGCTGTCTAAATGGGGATGGAAGACTCTGACATTCCTTGGTATGGTTTTAACCATCCTTTTCTCTTGTTGTCTTTGCATCCAGTGTGGTACCGCCATTTGTAGTCTTTGTGCTACTATGTGTGTTCGGAGACCTGTCCCGAAAGAAGTAGAGAATAATAAGATGATGCTACAGCAACACCTTGATGGCCTAATGAATATCGATATAGACCTAGATTCAGATTGACATGAGTCTTAGGTTATTGCCTACGTAATGGCAAAAGGAGGGTCTGAGGTTTTGTAATTTTCGAGTCTGACTCCATTTTGTTCTGTGCCACCATTTTGTGTTGCCCTCACGTAGGCCTGTGAAGGTAGCCTGGCAAACAAAGTGGCCTGGCCTTCTTAGTTCATCTATACATTTACTAGGTTTCTTTTTGACTCTGAAATGAACTGTAAGAAACTGACCTCTTCACCTGAAACTGACCTCGCAAAGCCAATTTCCCTGCTCGATCTTTGTCTGAGATTGCCAATCAATGTTCAGGACATCGTTAACTTTTAGTTTCCTTGCACATGCCTTATCTTGTTCAGCATCTGTTACTGTTTCTTTTTTATGTGTCTTCATTACATAGGTTATGCTTTCAATTATAGGTTTGTCCGGCTTGTGGAGATTGAATTTGGGACATTCCTAATAATTAACTTTTGGGTTGGGATACTGTAAATTGAGTTTTTGTTATGTGATACTTTGTTTGAAAATGTACCTTATTGGCTAGAATTTTGTGCAGTGGGTGTACATTTATAATGTGAATATTAGGTATAAAAGGAGACGTCTCGCCTTAGTAAAATGAGCAGTCTCCTGAGAATTTACACCGTGATGTATTTCTAGGATCACTGTTACTAGCTGCAGCTAATAAACTTGGTCTCTGATGCCATCCAGAAGTATTCCGTGTCTCTGTATACCAAGACAGGTGAACTCGAAGATCTTAGGCGTTCCCCTGACGTTGCTAGGTTAAACCCCGGTTCTTCAGTATCTGGAGCTTATTTACACCCCTAGCTTACTCTTCCTCCTGTACTAATTCCTGTACAAAGTCTACTGGTTCATAAGTCGTGTTAAAATCGCCAGCTACAATAAGGTAGTACTCTTTCCAAGAGATATCAAGGACGTTGGAAAGCGTTGCTATAGTTTCTGAGGGCTTGTAATGGCTACTAAGCCTAATATATATGTTAATTATTCTAACATGAATGTTCCCTTTATGCAATATATCTGATCTAGGCCAAAGATCTCCTGGGATCCTACTTCGAGTGACTTAATTTTGCAAACCAGTGTGGTCTTAACCCAAATTAATAGCCCACCAGCCAGTCAGCCAGCTGGTGAACGCCTAGCCCCAATGCTAAAGGTAGTAAACCCCATCTTATGCACTTGCTCCGTCACCCACGTTTCCTGGAACATGCATATATGACTGCTGTCCGCTAACCTGCCCCACTCAGGATCATTTAGTTTTGGCCTTATTCTCACAATATTCCATGAAATAATCTGTGGTTGCTGGTCAACATTTGTACATCCCTGTTGCGGGTGACTAGATATAGATTTTACAGACATTTGGCCATGAGTAGGTGCATGATGGGTAGGCAGGAAAAATGGGGTGTGATTTACTGTTCCATTTAAGCTGTTATTGCTAATACTAATATCCCCCTCTGGTTGGGGGGCTGAAGCTACGGCATAGTCCGACATCGATTTGGCATTTCCTGGGTTTAGTCAGTCTGGGCTGTCCAGATCGGTAAGTGCTTGGTATCTGTTACTGATTTCAAAGGGGAATTGGTCCTTTCTCTTTAGTAGATTCTGGGTGGTGCTGGCTTTTAGTAGGGCAATTGGATCAGTAGGTTAAAGATGTTAATAGAAAAAATCAAGTGGCACAATGTCAAGCCCACCCAGATGGTTTCCTTCCGCTTTTGAGCAATTGCCCTGCAAGATCCGGGGATCTACAATTAATCACCATACAGTCTCCTTTTATAGACTTCCGTAGAGGACCAACCCAGCCCACTCTTCGGAGGAACAAAATGTCGTGATAGCTAGAGTTTAAAAAATCAGAATTTTGGGATAACCAGTAGTAGACTTTGTTCTTCAGTTGGCTGGGACATTGGTTAAAATCACCACACGTGGGAAGCACTGTGGAGGAAGATGTAAAAGCACCTCATTATGAGAATCATCCCTAGCAGCAAAATTATCTGTTTGGGAGGGGGACTGCCTAGTGGGTTCAATTTCATTTCCATTGGGTAAAGAGCTGTGTGTATTGGACCCAAAGATGTTACCAAGATGCCTCTCCTCAATTGAGTGATTGTTATGCGCCATTGCTTTAGATTTAAACTGGGCTTCCCATGTCTCATAACCTTTTTTTTTAGAGGTGGACAAAAGTAAGGGTTGTATTGGGTTGCAGCGGTGGCTTCCCACCATGATGTTGTGCTTTTCAGAATTTAATACTCTCCCTTGATCAGGGCTATCTGATCGTATGGGCCCGTGATTCCCAGCCCCATCATTAAGCAGGTAATGAACCTTTTGATGTTATCCACGTTAGCCTCAAGTTTGTCAGCCTGTCCAGTATTGGTGAAAGATTATTTAATATATTAATTTTTCAAAGCAATTTATTAGAGTCTTAGGGCCAGATGTAGGTAAATCCGATTTAACGACTCTTAAATACCGACTCATACCGATTCAGTATTTAAGAGTCGGTAAATTGGAAGGAGGCAGATGTAGGTAAAAAAACACCGATTCTGTAAGTCAGTATTTACCGAATCGGTAAATGCCGATTCTGTATTTCCCATTGATTCCTATGGGCCTTGAAGCCCATAGGAATCAATGGGAAATACAGATTCGGTATTTACCGAATCGGTAAATACCGAATTCTGCAAGGGTGCAGGGGGTGTCACTTTGACACCCTCTAGCACCCCAATTCCGGACTTGTGTGCCATGTGGCACACAGACATGCCCTAAGGGCATGTCTGTGTGTCACATTGCACGGGTGTGCATGCACAGATGTGCATGCACACCTGAATTCGGTATTTTATCACCCAATAGGATTGGGTGGTAAAATACCGATTCTTAAGGGCCTGTGGCACTCTTAGGAGTGCCACCTACATGTGGATATTCCGAATCGGTAAATATACAGATTCGGTATTTTACAGATTCTGTAAATTTACCGATTCGGTAAATTTACAGAATCGGTAAAATATAGGCCCCCTACATCTGGAAACCCTAAAACCGGTCGGTAACGGCCAAATTCGGCCGTTACCGACTGGTATTAGGGCTCCTACATCTGACCCTTAATGTCTTGAGAGGATAAACCTGTGAGAACGGGTGACATAGAGTAAGACACAATTGGCAATGCTTGCTTAATGCTGTTGGACTCCTCAATAGGGAACTCCTGTGGTTTTTTCTTAGATCTGGTATTTGCTACCAGTGAAGGCTCAGAATGTTTCATTTTCTTGTTCCTTTTAACTGGAGGACCAGACGTCGGGGATGCAGGAGGCTGGGGCGGAAACTTCACAGGAAGGGATGATTCCAATGTGAGGTGGTCAGTAATAAAGTTTATGTTTATGTTTATGCAATTTTTAAAGCGCACAACTACCCGGAGGTGTCTCGGCGCTCAGAATACAGAACCATAGCTACAGCAGGTAAATTATAGTGTAAAGAACCAGGTTTTTAATTTTTTCCTAAAGCTGATGAGAGTAGGGGCAGTTTTGATGTGAGGGGGCAGTGTGTTCCAAAGTTAGGCCGTGGAAACTGTGAAGCACTTGTCACCCCAGTTGGCCTTCTTTGTTCGCGGGACTTTAAGCAAGTGAGCAGAGGAGGAGCGAAGAGTTCTAGAATGTACCAGGGGACAGAGGGCTCTTCTAAGGAACTGTGGGCCCAAGTTGTTGACTGCTTTATAGGCAATGCAAAGTGCCTTGAATTTTGTCCGGCTCCTGACTGGGAGCCAGTGGAGTTGCCAGATATATGGGGAAATGGATGTGAACTTGGGAACTCCCAGTAAAATTCTAGCAGAAGCGTTCTGGACTAGCTGCAGTCTGTTCATGACTTTTTCCTGGGCATTTAGAAGGAGGGCATTACAGTAATCTATTTTGGAAAAAACCAAAGTGCTGATTAGAGTTTTGCCGGCTGAGGAGGGAAGGTATGGCAACAGTTTTTTGATCCTTTTCAGGATAAAAAAAGATGAAGAGACCACGGAGTCGACGTGATGATGAAAGGTCATTTTATCATCAAATATAACTCCCAGGTTGCGAACCTTAGTGACTGGTTGGGGTGGAGCTCCCATCTCCGGTGGCCACCATTGAGGGGACCAAGCAGGTTCCAGTTTCCCGAATGTCATCACCTCTGTTTTGTCAGAGTTTAATTTGAGACAGTTTGATGACATCCAGGTACTGATAGCCTGCATTCCCTCTTGGAAATTTGCAGCAACTGAAGTGCCATCACTATGTACAGATAACACCAGTTGTGTATCGTCAGCGTAAGTTGTGAGGGCAATTCCGTAAGATTTTATTACCCTCGCTAAGTCCGAAACATTAATGTTAAACAGTGTCGGACTTAGCGAGGAGCCCTGTGGGACGCCGCATGGAAGAGTGAAGGTGTGGGAGGTGAAATGGCCCATTTTTACTGTTTGTGGACGGTCAGCTAGGAAGGATGCGAGAAGTTCTTTCGCTTTGTTCTTAATTCCTATAGCTGAGACACGGTTGATCAAGATAACATGATCGACCGTGTCGAAGGCTGCAGAGAGATCTAATAGTATTAATACAGCTGCTCCTCCTTTGTCCAGTGTCATCCTTTTTGCATCTGCAGCTTTTAATAACGCAGTCTCTGTTCCATGACCCTGTCTAAACCCAAATTGGGTATCGGCCAGTAGATTATTATTGTCTATAAATTTTGATAGTTGTGTGTTCATTGTTTTTTCCCTAGTTCCGTGAACCTTGACTGCCCATTTGTAGTTGTATCCAAATTCACAGCTATAACAGCAACGTTCTGCTACTAAGATTTCTTTGTCTGTAGCTTTGGCCGCCTGTGACAGAAAACAATCACGGGTAGGGTTCTGGAGGGTTTTAGAGGCACTATCCCTCTCTCCTATTTGCTTCTGTTTCACCATTTAAAAGGGGCAGACACATTTACACTAGATAGAACTTAAATCAGTGCTGAATATCCAAACAGACTTACTTGGCAGGTCTCTGGAGGGCTTTGTTAAGATGGATCACAGCGCCAGGTAACCCAATATCTGAGAAGAAGGGAAGACAAATACAAATAAAATAAAAGTAAAAACCAAGAGGGTAGGCCCAGCCCAGCCTACTCTGGGCTCCGACGGGGGCGTGGACGGGCCCGCCCTTTGCCTGCATGCATCCCAACCTGCGGAAGACCAGCAGCGTTCTTATGCGCCTCCTGGCACGTCACGTTAGCGGCATCAACCGTGATGATTACTGGGGGCTGATGTCCCCGGTTGCAGGCAGGCAGGTGATGGTGTAGTGCTCACGTGCTGCGGGAGAACGGCAGCGTTCTTATGCGCCTCCTGACACGTCACGTTGGCAGAGTCAGCCGCAATGATTACTGGGGGCTGAGGTCCCCAGTTGCAGGCAGGCAGGTGATGGCGTAGAGGATAAATTGTCTATTACCCAAGAAAGAACCTGGGCCAGACATAAAGTCAATCCCCGCCAGAAACGCTGTTGAGCATCACAGTCCCATACGGTGTGAAAGAAGGTCCCCTCCTCAGTGCCGAAGTGTAGGCACTGGGAATCCGCAAACACCCCTATTCGCCATAAACAATGTCTAGTATAATAAGCCCTATGAATTGGATCAGGCGGAGGCGAGATGAAACTGCGGCCTCATAAGTTACCGCAAGAGCCCCCGCCCAATCATTCTTGTCCAATTCCTCACTGTCTCCCTGCCATGCTGTCTGGAGGGCCGATAATGTGGTGGTGCTATGTGTAACCAGGGTTTGATATATTTGCATGATTTTGTATGTACTGAGGTCCCCTATTAGCAACCTACTCTTGAGTGGGCTCAACTCTGGCAAATCAGGGCGTCTTGGAAGTGCAGGGATATGGTGTGGTCAAGCTCTGAGGGCCAGATCCATGAAGGCCCTGTTTTGCGATTTCCTAATTGTGAATCTTTGTGATTCGCAATTAGGAAATCGCAAAACGAAATGCATGAAATTGTTTAGAACACTTTTAGCTATTCCTAGGGGATTGCAAATGACCTACCTCGTGAATATTAATGAGGTAGGTCGCGATTTGCGACCCCATAGGAATCGCTAAAATCACAGGGATGGTGGCCTGATGGGCTCAGCAGACCTCCATGCTTGATGCATCTGGCCACAAGTATCTAAAGAAAACTGGATGCAATGGAGCTGATATTCTTTTAGAAAGTTTTGGAATGATTTCAGGACAGTGCCTTTCATTACATCCTCCAACGTAGATAGCCCTATAGCATCCCAACTCCGAAACCCAGGCAATACAGCCACCTATTGAAGGAAGGTCCCCTGCCAAAATGTTGTTCCTCCTGTCAATCTTCCCAACCACCCCATCTGTGTAAGAGTCAGCCCCTATATTCAAAGGACCACTTGGGTTGCTGGGGGATGTCAGTCAAGCCCCTTTTCCCTGTAAAAGAGATCTAAATGCTATATATTCCCTATTGCCCGCCTCTCCACTGCATACGCCGGATCATCATGACTACAATACCACCAATCATTTATATTTAGCAGGTGAGCAGCAATATAGTACGACTGTACATCAGCTGCAGCAATGCCCCCACAGTAGGTGGACTGGCAACAGGTCCGGAGGGCCACGCTTACAGAGCCACCTCCCCACAGAAACTGGGTGAGGATCGTATTTATCTGGCGAAACCAAGAGGAAGGGTTATCGTAAGGGAAATTCTGAAGGTGGTATAGTATTTGCGGCAGATACACCATTTTGAATATAGCCAGATGGCCCTGCTACAACAACGGCAGCGGGGACCACATCCTAACCTCTGCTCAAAGTTGCAAAAGAAGAGGGCCAAAATTATGGAACCACGAGGTGGCTGAGTTAGGGGAAATAAAAACTCCAAGATATTGAAAACCATCGTAATTCTGCGACAGACCCAACGCCCGCTCCAGGCCACCAGAGACATCACCCATGTGAAAGACCACCGACTTCCCCATATTCATATAGAGCCCAGAGGTTTTGCCAAAAATTATCATGATCTGCAGGATTAGGGGGCCGGAAAATGCCGGGTTTGTAGGGAAAAAGAGAACATCGTCGGCATAAAGCGCAGTCCTGTCTGATAATTCCGTAGACCACTCAGCCTCTCGCCAAGGGGTCCATTCGAACCCAGACTGCAAGTGGCTTCATTGCCAGGGTGACTAATAGGAGAGACGGGGGCAACCCTGTCTAGTACCCTTATGGATTGGGAAGTGCACAACACTGCCCCCGCCACCTGAACTGAAGCAGAGAGGTCAGTGTACAAAAGAAGGTTATATGAAAGAATCCAATGGCCCATACTTAGATGTTGCAGGAGGGCGAATAAATAATCCCAGCCAAGTGAGTCAATGGCCTTATCAATATCAGCCAATGATGTCGCTGCAGGTCTACGCAAGCAATGCGCCCACGCTAAGGCATTATGAATTACTCTGATATTGTGGTGTTTGGCCCTATGTAGCATAAAATCTGCCTTGTCCGGGTGGACCAGGTCCGAGATATACATAAGAAACCTATCAGCCGGAACCGTGGCGAGTAGCTTCACATACCCATTGAGAAGTGAGATTGGCCGAAAAGAAGACAGGTCGTCTGGTGGGTGGCCAGGTTTATGAAAAAACACGAGCTCTGCGTAACCCCAGTCCGGTGGAAGTATCGCTGCCTCTGATACCGGTTGAATCACTCCAAGCAAATGTTTACCCAGGTGGGGGATACAATTTAAATAACTCACAAGTGAACCCATTAGGTCCTTGGGTCTTCACAGATCGAGTCCCACCAATGCCCCGGACAGTTCTTCTTCCATAATCGGTTCATCCAGTTGTCTGCGGGCCATGTATGATAGGGGATGGGGTGAATTAAAGCAAATAAAATCCACAATCTGATCGTGGTTGAATCTGTCTCTCCAAGTATAAAGGTCGGAGTAAAAATGTGTGAAAACCCCTGAATCACTGGGACTGGTGCAACGGACTGGGCTGCCTGACACAGCTGATGCAACATCTTGCTTGACTTGTACCCCTACTGATAAATACGGCTCTGTGCCACCTGCCACACCGGCCTGCCTCATCCAGAAGCAACTGCTGCAGTTGCTGCTGGGCCAGAAGCAGCTGACAACGCCCCTCAGCCCCACCCTTGACATGAGCTCTCTCATCCAATGCCTGTATCTGGGTCAAGCTCTACTATCTGGTGCGTCTAGCAACGACGCTCGCCTGCACAAAAACTAATATTCACCCCCCATAAGGTGGGCTTAAGGGCCTCCCAGACAACAGTTCTGGAGGGGGCCCAGGGCGCATGAAGGAACAAATATTCAGTTAATGAGCAATATAATAGTGACCTATTCAATGGGTTCTGCAGGTGCCATGGCAACATACTCCAATGGAACAGGGATCACTGTGGGCCAATAAGTAGCGATAATGTCACAAGTGAGTGATCTGACAATCCCCTTGGCAAGATCTCAACTGCTGATACTCTGTGTAGGTAATGACTCAGGACATGAAAATAATTTGATCTAGAATCGCCACAGAGGCAAAGAAACCTGTTTAAAAAGTCTGCCCTAGCGAGGGGCTTATATACTGCCCAGCCTGATCCTCTCCTCCTGGAGCGTTCCTGTCACTAGTGTATATTCATCACCCGTATCTGTCCAGACCTTGGTGGGCCTAAACGCCTGCGCCCCTGGAACCCCTGGCGAACACTTAGTAGAACACCTGAGCATATCGGAAGCATGCCAAGCACCGCACTTTGGTGCTTGGTAAATGAGACTCCTGCAACAACAAAATGTCTATTTCTTATCTCTTGGCCTGTCGCAGGATAGCACCGTGCTTGATCTTATCCAGGACTTCTCTAATGTTCCAGGTAAGGAGACGGATACAACCCACATGCCTATCTAACACCTCACTGGCCATCTACAATGAAAAAGGCAGATATGTGGGATCTGAGCCCTCGGGACCCGGAGGGTGTATGTGCCTGTGCCAAACTATCCCACAACAAAGAACTCCCCAAAACCCTGTACCACCCCTCCCCCACCCCAATACCTCAAGAAATCTAGAAGTATCTGTCACAGGAGATACCCCATCGGAAACCCAACGGAGGCCCCAGGAGAGGTCTTGTCAATTGATCCCCATATACTTAGCCCCAAATAGCATCACCCACAGAAACCCCCCAACGAGAAGACCTTCCGTCGGGGCGGTCAATTATGAATGGCCTACATAATAACCAATCAACAGTGTCCACCGCTCGAGTGCCGCGGTCAAAACCCCCACAAGGAACCCAGCCAAAGAGCAGCAATCAATACAGCCAGAAAACATAGCCACCCTCTAATGTTCAGCTCGAGTGAGATCGATTGCGGCATTTCGCAGCTGATTTCTTGGGATTATTCCTTCTATTGCATTGAGAAGAATCAGAGTCCATCCGAGGTGATGCATGGGGCCTGGGGGACACGGTTTCATCTGTCCATGTGAAAATCTCCTCTGGAGTATCAAAGAGCAAAGTCTGTGAGTTACACACCACCCTCATTAATGCAGAATAAAGCAACATGTATTGTATTTGTAACTCTCGCAATCTGCGGTTTGCTGCGACAAACAACTGTTGAACAATCCTGGTATAGTCCAGGAATAATATATATAACAAAGGGGGAGTGGAGAGAGAAAGTGTCCACATGAACAACACAAGTGGATTCGATCTCCCCAGCTACAGTTTATAAACAAAGGGAATCCACATGATGTCCTATGTGCGTCAACATGTTTCGAAGCGTAAAGCTTCTTCTTCAGGACGGGGTGCACAGATCCCCACCTTACTCACATCTATTAACTAACCTGCCGTTAAATTAAGGCAAACTATGTGTAAGCAAAAAGGAAAAAAGGACACTATGTGCCTATGAAATCTATCAAATGCGTCGGTTCCTGCAATGAGGACTTGCTAAAAATTGGCCAATGGCATCATGAGCCAGTATAACGGAGGGACCCAGTGCTTAATAGCACTTACTAAGGCGGTGCTGCCTGCCAGGTCTGTCCCGTCCGCGGCTTCATGGGGCTCATGTACATTAAATACAGCAGATCTCCACTACACCCCTTTTAGCAATACCAGCATGGAGGTATAATAAAATTATTTCTAGCCCTGACGTGCCAGGTATTTTTTATTTCACATACCAACTCATACCTGACCCTACCACTCACAAAAAACCCTCACGCACCACACATAGTGATAACATCAGTGCTCCCGCGTAGTCGTTGGTTAGCAGCACGCTGCATTCCGTAGATGTATGCGAAGACCCTATGATGAAGCATGACACCAAGGGCCCTTTTGGTGTGTGAGGGGTATTTAAAGAACACAGTGTGCTCCCTGCCATTGTAGGAAGAATACAAAAAACCCTGTATCGTGCTCAGGGGGATTCCCTTTGTTTATAAATAGTCCAGGAATATCATGATCGCATAAGAATGGTGTCCCGGAGTAAGTAATTGATGAGCTTGGCGATGATAGGCCTCGGCATTGCACCTGGGGGAAGCTCTCTGATGAGCGCCCTATGTGTCCTCTCAACAACAAAACATGCTGAGAGGGATTCGTCGGGCATAGAGAACCTTACCCATTAAGCCAAAAATTCTTCCATTGAGGAGCCTTCACGCCCCTCTGGGAATCCTACCAGGCAGAACTGTTGTTACTGCGGGCCCGGCCTTCTGAATACTCCACTTGGGCCGCCAGCCCCTTGCTCACCACCGTTAGTTTAACTGTCTGTCAGATGCAATTCCCTGTATCCTCAACCGTCGAAACCCTAGTCTCAGCCTCGGTAATGCGATCCACAGCCTTCCTAAGATCTTGAGACAGCAGGGTAACCTCTGACCCCACCGCATCAATCTTTGCATCCAGCATATCATGTGATTGTGTAATGGCAGCTAGTAATGTGGCATTATCAGGCCAAGAGCCCCTAGCAACCCCCACCCATCTACCGATCTGGTCCCTGCATGAGTATCCTGATCCATGATGATCTGCTTTGTCATGGGGTGGACAGCTTATCCTTTGTCATTGTAGTGTGTTGTGGGTGGCCTCCGTCCAGCAGGCCCACTATGTTCTCCATGCAAGACACGGGTTTCCCAGGATGTACAGCTGTACTTGTGTGCTGTCCAACCACTTTCCAGCAGAATTGGTTGAGTCCACAGTCCCAGGGAGCGTTGGCCGCAGATTCGGCTGGTCCAGGGCCACAAGCTGCACTGAGACATAGCTCGGCCGCCTCCATGGCCCACAGACCAACCGCCACGTAAGCCTCCCTAATCGAGTCTCATGTGCCAAGCCCCAGGGTCAAGCACCAACCTCCAAGGAGAGCGTAGGTAGGGAGGATAGGACCCAAGACCACAGCAGGTCGCGGCAGATACAGAGAGGTTATGTACCAGGGCACGGAAGTAAATGTTAATGGGAGGCAAAACCACAAGGTCTGAATCTCCCTCATTGTCCTTGCTATAACAGACACCTTAAAGCTGATTGAGGGGGTGGGGGGCACAGAGTTCCCCAGCAACCTATCCACTGTCCTTGCATCTGCAGAGGCAAGTGGAAGGTGACAAAATTCCGACTGCCTCAGAATTTTCTCCACTTTCATCTAAGATGCATGCAGAGACTCATCAGGCAGTGGACAGGGGCAAAGGTTCTATTGGTGCAGCAGGTACAGTGGCACCAGGGCCCAGAGTTCTGAGGGACCCACTAAACCCTGGTTATTGCAGCCGGGTTCCCTCGGCTCCAATGAGTCTCCCGGCACACAACTGGGCACCAATTGGGCTGCAACAATCTATGTGGCAGTAACTCCAAATGAATGTGTTGCTGGAAGGATGATGTCAGATTTTGAAACTGACTGTTGGGTACGCCATGTTGGCACGCAAAGTCACGCACCCGAGCTCACAACATTTTTTAAAGCACTCCTAGCCGGAGATCTATGCTCATCAATTGGAGTGCAAGGCCTTTTGTGGTTGTTTAAATGATTGCAATTTGTGGGCTAAAAAAGGTTAAAAGGAAGAGCTAGAGATGTTGCTTTTATTAAAAGAAAAAAAAGAACAATGTGTCTGAGTCTTTCCTTTAACATTTTTCAGGCCACAAAATTGCAATTATAAAAACAATATTAAAATGAAAACCTCACAGACATGTTTATGTTTAAATATAAATGTATTAAACATTTTTATAATAGTCACCACAAATTGTACTTTACATTGCGCCACGTGGGGTTGGGTGTAGGGCCGGGACTGAGGCCAGGCCCTGTATCCAATCCTCCAGCAAGCACCTAACCCACCACAAGCGCACGTGTGGCGTTGGAATCAGTATCTGTGCCCAATCCCCGCTGGCATACACAGCTGACTACGTGAAATAATAACATGAACTGTGTCATTTTAAGTGAAGCAGAACCATTAACTTTGTCAGAGGTTCAGAACACCAAAATTAAAACATGGGGCTACTGGCTTTATAAAGGGTTCAGCATATCAACATATATAAAGGAGACCTATTGCTTTATATGGCTTCCCACCTTAAATTTGGGAAGGAAAACAGGGTAAAAGCTGAGGACTGAAGGTTGGAATCAACAGGGATTAGGAAACTATACATGACCTGGGAAAGCCTGCAAAAGAAAACTTAAGACAACCCAAATACAAACTACAAAAACAGGAAGAACAAGTAGGAAAACAATAGACAAACTATCATAAACCATGGTTTCATATTCCCTGGAAAATGATCTATCGGCTTAAAATGATCTAACAATGAGGCAAGTAGCAATTAATCTCACCGAGTCTTGGTAGACACACAGAAGCTCTTATGAAAGAAGTGCACTGGATGCTTCTCTGTGCCAGAGGCACCAAGCGTCAGAATCTGAATGGCACACCTGGTAACAATGGTTAAGGTTTTAACACAGACCCAAAGGACAAAAGAGAGTTCAGGACGAAACATTGAAAACAGAGCATGGTTCAAGCAAAAGCAGGCCCGGAATCAGGGCATAGGATAGAACTGGACTAGAAATAAGGGGGAACATCCTTTACAACGCAACTTTTACCATGCAGAGCCTTTACGACGCAACTATTACAACGCATGCCATTACAACGCATTGCGCTGGGGGGTGCTCTAGGATAGGGAATAGATTTAATTTACTATCCAACACCTTCCCTACTATCCACGGGGACTGGAGTTGGAATAGTAAATTAAACTATTCACTATCCAGCACCCCTCAACACTATGCGTGGTAAAAGCATGCGTTGTAATGTCATACATCCAGAAATAAGCATACAGAACTATGAACGCGGGAAACAAGGCTAGGAAATCTGACACTAACAATGCAGGACGGACGTATGCATACAGCAAGGGCAGGTCGGGAAGTGTGCCTGATGAGTTAGAAACAATGGCTAATCAATGGGTCCGTAATTCGTAATTTTATCTAATTGTGGTGACATTTTTATTTGTTTTACAGGCTACGGCGATCTTATAGTAAAAAACGCCCAAACGGGCATCATCTGAGGCCCAGTCATTCATGTCAAGCAGGTATTCCAAACAGGGCCGTGACAAATGGGTATGAACTAAAATTATAAATCTTTCTGTTCAAACCAGACAATGATGAAAGAATTATACTGAGTAATGGAAATGCAGTAGTAGAAAAACGTATATGTATCCTAGAAAATGCAATATAGTAGAAAAATACAATATTGTACATTACTGAGTCATATCCTAATTCATGTACTAAACATGAGACATAACTGTTGCTTTTACTCCTGTATCTGATGAGAAATCAATTTACTTCATCTCTGTAATATACATGGTTCTTAGTCCTAATTCAACAAATTTATAATATGATTAGAATATAAAACAAGAATTGAAACATATCTTCTTCTATCCATGAAAGTTGATAGCATAGTCCAATGGGCAGATTCACCTCAACCGGTCTAGGTCGGCTCTCTCCCCAGCAGCTCCGCTGTGCCATCGCTGTGCAGACCTCTGACCTCAACCTGGTAGGTTGGAGGCTGCTGCCCGCCCACTGGTGCTCATTCCTGCTGCCCGCTCCGCCTGAGGTCTGGCCCCGTTATCAGCCCGCTCTACGCTCTGCCATTCACCTGCAGCCTCTTAGCCTCCGCCACTGGTTTTATTTAATTTTGTTTATTTTCCGCACAGTTTTTTAAAATTTATTTAATTGAATTTCATTTTTCCTGCCTCCATTTCCCACCGCTGCTGCCCCTGCATCCCCTCCCCCTGGACAGCCCCCGCCCCCACCTACCAACTGCACGCCCCTCCCCTCTCCACTATTTTATGGCACCTGCTGCGCGGTCACTCCACTGGCGCGGAAAAGGGAAGGCCGTCTGCGCCCGTTGGTGACCCAACCGCAACCAGCGCCAGGGAACCTGGATCTCGAACCATCCACCGCTGCAACACAACCCCTCGCACTCAACCCCGGAAGAAACAATGACTGCCAGCAGGCCACGCCGAACACAACCCACGGCCAGTTCTCCTGCCGCCACTGCCGCCAGACCTTCACCACCACGCCAGCCGCCAGCACCGATGATGCCCTAAGATGCATCCTCCTTAACGTGCACTCCCTGCACAGACATGCCGCCGAGATCTGGAACCTACTGGGCTCACACACGCCCGACATCGCCTTTGTCACAGAAACCTGGACCAATGCCTCTTCCGCCCCTGACATCGCCACCGCCATCCCGGACTGGTACAAGATCCATAGTTCACAAGAACTCCCTCCGCCACACCACCTCCAGTGAAACCTTCCCCGCTGCCGAACACCTGCACTTCCAAGTCCAGACCAGCCCCAACTCCACTCTCTGTGGCACCCTCGCTTACAGACCCCCGACCCTGTTTGCCGACACCATCACTGACCTCATCGCACCCCACGTCATGGCAGCAATGGACTACATTCTCATTGGAGACCTGAACTTACACCTCGACAACCCCAGTAACCCCTGCTCCACCACCCTACATGACAACCTCACCAACATCAGACTAAAGCACCTCATCACCACACTAACACACAAGGCAGGACACACCCTCGACCCCATCTTCGCAGGAGGAAACAGCGTCCACTTCAGGCATACCACGCAACCCCCATGGACAGAACACCAATGCGTATACTTCCTCGTCGACAAACCCAGGGCACCCAAACCGGCCCGCGCCCCCGCGAAGAAACTGGAGCAGAGTCACCGACGAGCAACTCAACTCCACTCTCAACCGTGACATTTCCACCGCGGCAACCAACGCCGACCTTGCAGCCAGGAAATTCCACAGCTGGATCTCCAACTGCGCATACAAGCACGCCCCGCTATGCAACACGACAAACAGCACCCCAGGAAAGCCGCCTGGGTAACCATGATCTCCAAGAAGCCAGACGCACCTGCAGACACTTGGAGAGGATTTGAAGAAACAGCAAAACACCTGGAAACTACGCCACCTTTAACGACACCATGACGGACTACCACCAACGCATCAGAACCACCAAAAGGACCTTCCTCGACAACAAAATCCTCACCAACTCCAGCAACTCCAAGGAACTCTCAGCGTCATCCAGAAATTCACCAATCCCCACAGCGAAGCCACGGACAACACCGCCTCCCACGACCTCTGAGACACGCTCGGTACCTACTTCCACCTGAAGATCAAAAACCTCTACGACAACTTCAACGACCATACGCCCGACTCCGCACCCAGCCCGCCCTCTGGCTACACCAGCCAGCCCACCATCTCCTCCTGGACACCAATCACGGCTGAAGAGACGGCCTTGAAAATGAAAGGCATCCACTCAGGGCCCTCACCAACTCCTGTACACCACACATCTACCACAGAGCCGCCACTGCCATTGAACCTGGATTACAACGCACCATCAACACCACCTTTGAGACCGGCACCTTCCCCAATGACAAGAAACATGCAGAACTCAGGCCCCTACTCAAGAAGCCCTGAGCTGATCCCACGGACCTCAAAAACTACCGGCCCATCTTGCTCCTCCCTTTTGAGGCAAAAGTCACTGAGAAAACCGTCAACTCAGAACTGACAAGGTTCATCGAAGACAAAGCCGTCTTCAACCCGTCTCAATCCGGATTCCGAAGCAAACACAGCACTCGCCGCTACAGACGACATTCGCACCCTCCTTGACCAAGACCACACCACCGCTCTAATTCTACTCGACCTATCAGCAGCATTTGACACTGTCTCCCCTCGCACACTCATAGCCAGACTACACGACGCCGGCATACAAGGAACCTCCCTCGAATGGATCCGATCATTCCTCACCGGCAGAGGCTAAAGTATCAGACTACCGCCCTTAATCTCCGAACCGTCATCACTCAGCCCAACCCTCTTCAACATCTACATGGCTCCCCTCGCCGCCATCGTCCGATGACACCCAGCTCCTCCTCTCCCTCTCCAAGGACCACACCACCACCAGACTCGACTTCCAAGAAGGAATGCAGGATGTCGAAGCCTGGATGACAAACAGCTGTCTAAAGCTCCACACTGAAAAGACAGAAACCCTAGTCCTCAGAACCACCCATCAGCAGGGGAGAACACCTGGTGCCCCACCGCCCTCGGCAGCCCACCAACCCCCATGGACCACGCTAGAAACCTTGGTATCGTACTCAACTCCTCACTCTCCATGAACAGACAGGTCAACGCCGTCGCCTCCAGCTGCTTCAACACCCTCCGCATCCTCCGTAAGACTTTCAAATGGATCCCTCCCGAGTCAAGGAAGACAGTCACCCATGCACTCATCACCAACAGGCTAGAATACAGAAACGCCCTCTATGCTGGCATAAACAGGTCTCTACTCCGCAAACTTCAAACCATACAGAACACCGCCACCAGACTAATCATCTGTTTCCCCCGACACAAGCACATCAGCCAACATCTATAGAAGCTCCACTCGCTCCCTGTTGAGAAGAGAGTCACTGTCAAGATTCTCACCCACACCTACAAATGCCACACAACACCGGCCCCCAATACCTCAATGACAGAATCACCCTCCACGTACCGAAAAGAAACCTACGCTCAGGCAACCTCATCCTCGCCGAAACTCCACGCATCCGCAGAGCCAAAGCAGGGCGAAGATCCTTCTCCTACATCACAGCAAAGACCTGGAACGAGCTACCGATCAACATCAGACATGCCCCCTCTCTGAACACCTTCAGGTAGACTCTCAAGACCTGGCTCTTTGGTTGAACGAAACTGCTTACCACCCCCACCCCCCCCCCCGTGCCTTGAGACCTTCATTGGTGAGCAGCACGCTACAATTTCCTGATTGATTGTTTGGCCAAATGGCCCCGTGAGTGATGGTATTTGAATGATAACATGTGCACACCTGCCTGACAATGAGTGCGCTTCAGTGCCAGGACATGCTAGGACAATCCTTTTGTTTTACATTTTCTCCTTTTATGTATACCCTTTCAAGTCTTTACTTCGCCTCTTTTTTTCCATGTTTATTACATACACATACAACAACTCACCAGATAGTGCTGAAGGGCTTCCTCTTGTCTGTAATTTTATCTACATCCCGCTCCATCCCTCATGGCCACTGTCTCTAAGCGAGTTGACCATCATGGAATGGTACTTTCCATAGTGTATCACTATTTTGCCAGCCAGGAAGCCCAACTAGTTGTTATAAACATGCTGGGACTTTCAAACAATGCACTGTGTACACTATCGTTGCAAGACAGCCATACAATGGTATGTTTAATTGTATGTTATTCTAAGCTTTAGTCTGCTATATTTAGGAGGCAGCATGTTTTCTTTTTTCTACTTGTATTCTTTTAAATTATCTTGCATACATTGTTGGGTTTGTGTGTTCATTTTACTGTGGTTGAGCCTTTGGGTGAATTGAAAAAGGAGCCAGAGGGTGGAAGAATGGACACATGATCATACTTAATTGAATAGTTAATTAAAAAAAACTACAACTACCAACATTATCATGCATACAAAATATCTAATAAAAAGGTAGACATTTGTTATGTCATGTCATCTCCAGTTCAACATTTGCACCAATAAAAACATGCTGACCAATATTAGGATAAATGGAGTCGAGCGCAGATGTGACTCCAGCTGTTATCAAGCTTTTCAATGTTTTGGCCCAATGTCCAATGAGAATTAAGTTCCCACCTTTAACTATAGTTCTCCTCAAAAAGAGATTGAGGACTTGTTGGAAAACGAACATGCCACAAATGTCCTGGTCCACGTTCCTGAGAGTAAAGTGATAGTGCAGGCACAGTTTTTACCTGGCTATCAAATCCTCAATAAAGTGAAAATCCTAATTCACTTTCTTTTTTACTTGTGCCATAAACTTTATAAATCTTATATTTAATTGAGTATTATCTTTATTTAAACATTGAATGAGCACCCGGTGACAAGTGCGAATCCCTATCTGGTTGAACAGGATGCAAAGTAAACTTTATTGTTCCTCTACGAGGACAGTGGAATGGATCCATGAGTGCAAGGATGAGTGCAAGAAGAGGCCTTGAGTGCCGAAACACATCAGTGACAGAAGCGGCACACTCATTTATAAGCCAGACCACTTGGCGTTGCCAGTACTTGACCAAATTGCTTTGGATTTTTGAAACTTTGGAAATCAACATCATATCTTCTAGTTCTGCCTAAATTTGCAGGTTGAGAGAAAGCATAAAGAATCATCAGAAAGGAAGGTGTCAGGATTCTGCCATCCATCCACTCAGTGGGCTCACAAGAGCCCTGTGGGGTTCTGCTTTTACACCAGAATGTAACAGAACACTCTCCTATGCCTTGCATACCTAGCTACATACCACACTCTAGTCCAGGTTCCCTCACCACCATGCTGGTGCATCCTGGTCCTTGGAAGGCCTTTTGGTTTCCACACCCGGCCTAGATCTCACCTTTGTAATGGAGGGCTTTTTATTATTTTAGCTCCTCAATCATACTGTTATTCCCCCACCTTCACAATGGCAGACTGGGCTTTTCCCACTCTTGTCTATGAGCTGCACTCTGTTCCAGGCTTTTCTGTTTCCCTTCTTGTGCCTTTTGCTTTGCCTGGTATTCCCGTTCGTAATTCCAGTTCCACATTCCCTACATTGAGGGTTCCTGGACTTCTAACACCTAGTTTTAGTCCTGATACCTATCTCCCTGCATTTGTGCTCCTCCCTTGAGCTTTAAGATATTTCAGCCCCATGAGCTCAGTTTGCAGTGGCAGACAACAGTCCTTACTGATGAGGTACCTTGTGCTCTTATGCATTCCTGCTGTTCTACTTCCAGGCCAGGATTCTGTTTCCATTATTGCTTGTTCCCATTTTCCTGTTTTTTTATGCTAGTCTCTATCTGTTTCTGTTTGTTGGCATTTCAGACTCTCTGTTGTTGCCCATGATTTCAAGCTCAGTGTGCACACTTTCTGACCTGCCCTTGCTGGGTGCATACTTCTGTTTCCAGCGTTCATTGTTCTGGGTGCTTATTTCGAATCCAGTCTTATTCCTGTTCTTAGATTCCAGGTCTGCTTATGCCCGAGCCAAGTTCTGTTTTCAATGTTTGCTGCTCTACTCTTCTTTGTCCTTTGTGTCTGGTTAAAACCTTGATCACTGTTACCAACCTTGATCATTGTTACCAAGCCAGCCATTAAAATTCTGAATCTTGTTGCCTTTGGCACAAAGACTCGCCCAGTAGTCTTCTTTCATAAAAGGATTCTGTGTGTCTTCCACGACAGTGTTACATCAACAGCTATTTCTGTTATTGTAATATCATCTTACCTCACAGATAGATCACTTTCCAAGGAGCATACATTATGATTTTTGAAAGTTTGTCTATTGTTGTCCAGAGTGTTCCTACCTGCTTTTGTAACTTGTATTTTGTTGTCTTAGGTTCTCTTTTGCAGGCTTTCTTTTGAAAGTTTGTCTATTGTTTTCCTGCTTGTTCCTTCCTGCTTTTGTAATTTGTATTTTGTTGTCTTAGGTTCTCTTTTGCAGGCTTTCCCAGTATTGTTTCCTAATCCCTGTCTATTCTAACCTGCTCCAGGCCTCATCTTCTATCCTGTTTTCCAACCCAGCTTTCAGGTGCTCCCTTGTGTATGCTAATCCCTTCCTCCTGAATGGCTCTGTCTTTGCATGGAGCAAGCATGACCCTTAACTTAACCATGTGCCGATCACAGCAGGTTCAGCAGCAAAAGGAGGAAAGATTGGGGCCAAGGAGGTTGCAGCTGTTAAAGTAGAATAGTTAACCTGCAGGCCTAAGGTCTTCATTGATTTTAAAAGCTCAACCAAGTAGCCAGCTGGGCTGTTGGAACAGCAAAAGAGTGTTATGGGGAAGTGGACTATCCCAAGCCACTCTGTAACCTGGTTATTTCTGCCCCTTCTTTCTAAAATCAGCAAGCTTATGTGCTCTGTTAGTTGTACCAGCAGGGCCAGCTGTAGCACTAGTGGCTTCCGGTGCAACAGACTTTGTTGGCTCCAACAATGACCCCAGTCTCCACGGATTCCCTCACTACTACCCTCCAACAGTGCCCATATCTCTCTCTCTCACATATATTTCATTTGTTTTATGGCGCTACTCATCCCAATGTATGGTGTCAGAGCACTTTACATCACAAGCATATCATCCAGAGACAATGAATCATATGTGTGTATATCAGTGTATAGGAAAGGTCATACAAGACAAAGAGGACTACAAGGAGTCACATGTCATCCATACTGGTAGCCATTATTTTTAAAGAGCGCTTTGTCTGGAGAAACACAAACTCATGGCCCAGTGGTTGGGGTTGGATTTACTAATGAGATATTATTTTTGCCCAGACAAACCCTTTTCAACAATATAAGGCTAATGAAAGGCTGGGGGAAAACACCACTTTCTAACTTGAACATTGTAGTTTGCAAACAACTCTTTAATGTACAGTTTGTAGTTCACTGTGCTATATTAGGATTGTAATTTACGAACTGCAAGTAAAAAAATGTTCTCATTGACCAAAGCAATAACCCACTGAGCTAGCTACATAAAATTCAATTATATAATCTACATGCTACACATTTTTTTGCAGCAGGCATTTTAACCCTATGTGCTACTTTGTTATGAGTCAAAACTGCCACTAGACAAAAGTCTCATCTCTCTCCAGATGGTACATCAATCGCCAGACTTATCACAATTTTTATTGTTGTCTGAAAATTGCTGGACACACAATGATCTCTACAGCAGGTGCTAGTAAACTAATAAAATATTCCAAAGCTCAGTGACCCCCAGGCCCAGCGTCCGGTGCAGTAGCACCATTTGCACTGCCCTGAAGCCGGCCCTGTGTACAAGCATGCAAAGAGGCAGCTGCGGGAAGGTCTCTGAGGTTGCAGATACTCCAGCATCAGGATACAGCAAGGCTTCTGATAGATACATGCAGGGAGAGGTGAGTGAGCAGGGAAGAGACCTTGACATCAGAACTCCCAAATTGTAGCTGAAGAGACACATGGGCAAGAGGCACAGAGACACTAGATATTGGAATTAAATTACATCCTAAATATTGAGGAAGGTTAAAAATATACTGAAGTAATATCATACTCTTTTCCTGTTATTTTTAGTATTGATCTAAGAAACAATAGTATGCTTTTTCACCATCTTTATGTCAATGTCCAGCAGAAATTCTCAAATATGCACTCACACTTGCATATATATTTTCCACCTGGGTTGCCCCTAGCCATGATTTTGCTTAGGCATATGCATAACTGGCTTCACAGAAATGCAATTCTATGGATTAAAAAGTAATGCAGAGCTGGATTGCTCCTCTAAACATCAACAACCACAGTTAAATGCCCCTTAAAAGGCTATTGTGGAGTAACCAACCTTGCCAGTGCCTGTTTACATTGGTATAGGCAGAAAGAAAAAAAAAATAGACTAGCCATTTACGTATCACAGCACACGTGCAAGCACAGGTGGCCATTTTGGAATTCTTTTTCTAATAAAGAAAAAGCATTCCAATATGGCCGTCCATGTGTGCACATGCAGCCACATAACTGTGATGCACCAATACCCATTTTTGGCATATTTTTTAACCTTTAACAAACCATTCCAAGATGCAATTTTAGTGGGATAAAGTAAAATAAAATAAGCATGCAATACTGTAAAACGAAATAAAAGCAAATAGTCCAGTAGAAATGTGCAGCTGCTTTGCCTAGAATATATTTTTTTAAACATTTTAGAAAATATGTAGGTGGGAAAGAGAGGGGCTAGGAGCAACAGACAAGCCAAGAAGTGAGCACCACAGCAGTGGTGTGAAACTGCTGGGCTACTGTACAATTATGAAGGAAAATACAAATATGTATATGAAAAAATTAAGAAGGGTGGGGCAGCGAAGCAAGAGACAAGTTAAGAAGCTGTTGTGTGGTAGTAGCAAATAAGAAGGAGAATGGAAGGCCTTGCAATATCATTAAGTGCTGTAAGACAAATGTAAACATAGAGTTCCCTGATGCTAGCTGTAGAAGGATTTAACGCATCCAATCAAAACAATGGTAAAGAAGAGATGCTCCAGAGGCAGGGCAAGAACAAGAACAGAGAGCACAGCCAACAAATCAGAAATATTGAAGTGAAATAGACATTGACGCTATCCAATCATGAGCTAGTGTCTGATCCCCGCCCACTCTATGTACTACTGCACAGTATACAATAGGCCTTCAACAATAGCTAAACCTGTCTGTAGTAGAGACCTAAATATGGACCTTTATGCTATAAGTGAGAAGCAAAACGTCACTCCTCCATGCCACCAAAACACAAAGCACTTTCACTGGGTAATTGCAGGCACCTCTCAAAGATCTTCAGCTATCACCGACGAGTCTTGGTCAGTTTTATGCCCGTCATGGTCCTAAAGAACTGATTCTGTAAGTCTGCTAACAGTACACCGTACACGCTCCGTAACACAATGAGATTTTTTTAATCATGGTGCCTGCCAATAAAACCCATTACAATCAGTTGTCGGCCTTGTAATGAACACGTCTTGAAACTAAATGTGCATTCGAGGATTTTCTTCGCACAGACCCTCAATATCGCGACCCAGCTTCACTAAACTCCTTGGACGGATTTCTCCAATTAGCAAACGCAGCGTGAGAGCATCACATTACTTTTATTACTACTATTAACGTTATATGCTAATGAGCTGGTGGTCTTGCACGAATGATACAGTGAAGTGGGTAGAATCTTCTAGTAATGCGGATGTGGCACGGTGTGCACAGCAGCATATAAAAATGATCTGATTTTAATTTCCCCCTGCCTCTCCAAATGTGATGTGTGATCAGAACTCTTCCCATGCGATTTTCCTCTGCAAAGTAATTTCTTGTAACTATGGAGACCGTTTCATTTTCTGGGGCACTTTGCTTACATGCAGATTAGTTACAGCCTCCATAATGCGCACAGCAGTTTCTACATGAGCCACTGACTAACTACTTTCAGCAATGCTTAATTTGTAAAAAGAGTTAAGTGCCAGGGTCCTTCTCAGGAGGCCACTAATGTGTGTGCCACCCATTACTGGCAGCGCTGCCAATGGCAGTACCAACACAAACTACTAACCATCTCAGGACTACAAATGTGATAATTCAGTCTATTCCAAGCTACTCAAGCCTATACAAATGGCGTGGTGCTCATGTTAAAATCAGACAGGCAGCGCCACCATGTGGTGGACTGTCATAAGTGCAGGTGTTCAAAATTAAGTGCCGGTGCAGAGTACCGGAAACCACCGGCTCAAATTAAGCCCTGCAGGAGAGGCTGTTTGGCATTAGTCCTGGGCGCAGTCTGGAGTGACAAGAGGACTGCGCTTTCTCACTGCGTTGGATTGTCTATGCTGTAAGTAGTGTAAAAAAAGACAGTGACTGCAGTGGCATTGCAAAGGGCTGCCTGAGACGCAATGCAAGATGGGTAGCTAAAAAAACCACAACTGGAGGGCACAGGGCTCCGTAGAGCCTGGGACACGGTGCCAATGCACCTGATGCACCAGTGATAGCTAAGCACCTCAGTGACAAAGAAGCAACAGATAAATGAATAGCCCGGTCAGCAGCTCACAGCTCTGCACACTATACACGCATAAAGCAGAAAAATCATTTAGTGTGGACATCTAAATATACATATGCGGAGATACTTGTATCTAGATTCTTTGACAGAACTACAAACTCCTTTGGAAAAGACCTGGGAAGATACTTGAAACGTTTCAGGCCTTGCTGTCGGTTTGCTGCCTTAATTAGATATGGCGTTTTTTAGGTCTAGAGACCTTTTGATTTAATTAAAATAATATGCATCTCAGCTAGCCCTCTCTGCCCATTCGTCTACCGCAAAGTCATTTAAATTATTCTTCTGCCCATTTTAGGAGGCAAAGGGCCAGCCCACTACAGCCAATTGGCCAATTGGTTGCCTTCACTGTAAGTGACGGATTTCTGCCCTTCCATAAGAGGCACATCCACACAGAAAGTAGTTCCATTCAGTACTAAGGACTATAATGGCAATATCTGGTTTTCGTACCAAAAAATATACTTTTGACTTTAGCCAATGTTTTTAGGTCTTGCTTACAAGGCGCAAGATCTGTGCTGCAAGACGTATTGTTTATAATTCAGTGGGTTTACAACCTGCTCACAGCATATTATTAGTTGTTCTCCTTCTCACTCCCACTTGCTTAGGTCCCATAGGCTTCCCTTCCTTTTTTCTTGTGTTAGCTCCTTCCTGGAGAATTGACCAAGTACATGTGCTCTTCCTTGTCTGTTTGCAATGCACACATTTATTTTATTTTATACCAGTTTGTATATTATTTCTGGACGTGCAATGTGTTTGCCTACTTTTAACACAGGCATTCAGCTTCTTATTTATGATGCTTTCACCCTATCAGCCGTCTCTTTTGACGCTTTACCCCAAAACTGACTACTCTACACTACTCGATGCAACTGTATCCCAAAGAATGCCACTCTCTGGCACTCTACTCTACACCACTCCATTCTACTCTACGCCACTCTACTTCACCCCACTCTATTCTATGCCACTCTACTCTACAACAATCCACTCCAGTCTACCCCACTCCACTCAGCACCACACTATGCCACTCTCCACTAGGCCACTGTATTTCACTCTACAATACAATACAATACAATAAAGAATTTGTATAGCGCGCTACTCACCTGTAAGGGTCTCAAGGCGCTGGGTGGGGGGGGGGGAGGGGGGGTGTCGCTACTGCTCGAACAGCCAGGTCTTGAGTTGTTTCCTGAAGGAGAGATGGTCCAGGTTCAGTCATATGTGAGTGGGGAGGGATTCCATGTCTTGGCTGCCAGGTAGGAGAAGGATCTTCCTCCGACAGTGGATTTGCGAATTCGAGGGTCGGAGGCGAGGGCGAGGCTGGCGGATCGGAGCTGGCGGGTGGGAGTGTAGAATGTGAGGCGGCTGTTGAGGTACTTCGGGCCCATGTCGTGGAGAGCCTTGTGTGCGTGGGTGAGGAGTCTGAACGTGATCCTCTTGCTGACGGGGAGCCAGTGCAGGTCTTTCAGGTGGGCAGAGATGTGGCTGTGGTGAGGGATGTCCACGATGAGTCGTGCTGAGGCGTTCTGAATGCGCTGGAGTCTTTTCTGGAGTTTGGCTGTCGTTCCAGCGTAGAGGGTTTTCCCGTAGTCCAGACGGCTGGTGACGAGGGCCTGGGTGACCGTCTTCCTGGTTTCGGTGGGGATCCATCGGAAGATCTTTCGGAGCATGTGCAGGGTGTTGAAGCAGGAGGACGAGATGGCGTTGACTTGCTTGGTCATCGTGAGGGAGGAGTCCAGGATGAAGCCCAGGTTGCGTGCGTGGTCCGTTGGCTTGGGTGCGGTGCCCAGGGCAGGGGGCCACCAGGAGTCATTCCATGCAAGAGGGAGATGGTCCGAGGATGAGGACTTCCGTCTTGTCTGAGTTCAGTTTCAGATGGCTGATCTTCATCCATTCTGCGACGTCTTTCATTCCTTCCTGGAGGTTGGCTTTGGCGGTGGCGGGGTCGTTGGTGAGGGAGAGTATCAGCTGGGTGTCGTCGGCGTAGGAGATGATGTTGAGGTTGTGTTGGCGAGCGATGGCTGCGAGAGGGCTCATGTAGACGCTGAAGAGGGTGGGGCTGAGTGAGGTTCCTTGCAGAACGCCGCAGAGGACTTCGGTGGCTGCGGATCTGAACGGGGGGAGGCGGACTCTCTGGGTTCTTCAGGTGAGGAACGAGATGATCCACTCCAGTGCCGCTCCTTGGATTCCGGTGTTGCTGAGGCGCTGTATCAGGGTGCGGTTTCATACAGTGTCGAAGGCTGCTGAGAGGTCCAGGAGGATGAGGGCAGCAGTTTCCCCGTTGTCGAGCAGGGAGCTGATGTCGTCGGTGGCTGCGATGAGGGCAGTCTCGGTGCTGTGGTTTGCTCGGAAACCGGACTGTGAGGGATCGAGGGATCCGTTGGTCTCGAGGAAGGCAGAGAGTTGTCTGTTGACGGTCTTCTCGATGACTTTGGCTGGAAAGGGGAGGAGCGAGATGGGGCGGAAGTTCTTGAGGTCCGTGGGGTCAGCGGTGGGTTTCTTCAGGAGGGCGCTCAGCTCGGCATGTTTCCAGCTCTCTGGGAAGATGTGGTGTGGGCACGGGTCGGTAGGGGAGCTGGAGTGGATGGTGTTCATCAGGCGAGTGGTGTCTTTGGTGTTGACGGGGGTCCAGGTGCAGAGGGTGGTGGTGGGGGGCGCTGGTTCGGTGGTTGGGTGCGTGGCCGGTGCGCCGAAGCTGTTGTGTATGTCGGCGATCTTGCGGTGAAAGAACGAGGCGAGTGAGTCACAGAGGTCTTGCGAGGGTGTGATGTCGTTGTTGCAGGCGCTGGGGTTGGAGAGCTCTTTAACGAGGCTGAAGAGTTCCTTGCTGTTGTGGGTGTTGTTGTGCAGTCGTTCCTTGAATGTTGTCTTCTTGGTGGTGCGGATCAGCTGGTGGTGTTTGCGGGTGGCGTTCTTGAAGGCTGTCATGTGTTCTGCTGTCTGGTCGTGGCGCCAGGCTTTCTCGAGGGTGAGGCAGGTTTTCTTGGAGTTTTGAGGTCGTTGGTAAACCACGAGGCTTTCCTGCTGCCGGGTCTGCTGGGAGGATTCTTCAGTAGTGCGAGTTCGTCGGCGCAGTTGGTGAGCCACTGTGTGAGGTTGCGGGCTGCTTCGTTGGGGTCTGTTGTGTTGGTGGGCTGTTTATGGCTAAGGGTGGTGGTGAGCTGGTCGGCGGTGATCTTGCTCCAGCTTCGGCGGGGAACCTGTTCCGGGTGGTGGTGGGTCGTGGTTCTCCTGAAGTTGAAGTGGACGCAGCTGTGATCGGTCCAGTGTAGTCTGGTGGAGTGGCTGAAGGAGATGTCCTTGCTGGAGGAGAAGATGGGGTCAAGCGTGTGGCCGGAGTAGTGGGTGGGGGTGTTTACCAGTTGCTTGAGTCTGAGGTTGCCGAGGTTGTCCAGCAGGGCGGCTCTACGTCACTCTGCACGACTCACTCTGACCCACTCCACTCTATACCACCCTACAGCACTCCACTCTCCTCTACGCTATGCCATTAACTTTTAGCCATGCTGAACAGCAGCCAAGCTGCAATACAATAGACCGTCAAAGTCAAAAGCTATCACATAGGAGAGACCTTTTGGCTTTGCCAGTGCTTGTTTTAGATAGTCAAGGGCCTGGCAGCTTCCCCACCAATAGTTTTGGTTCCAAAAACCATGACAAAACAAAACAAGCATTTAGATAGCCAAAAGGCTGAGAGGCAACATCAGATTTATTGGCTTTGCCAGTGCTTGTTGATCATAATTTTTGCATTTTTTAAAAAAATTCTTTTTATTAACACAGGCATTTCAATAAGTGCACAGAACAGAGATTAAACATTCCCACACATCATTACAACATAACAAGAGTACTTTGGGGGATATGAGAAGAAAGGAGGGGAATCGGGATACCTTCCATACTAGGGTCACAGGGATGCAGGTACATCCGGCATTGAGTCGACTGGAGGTACACAAATCACCCCCTATATCGGTTCCACTGGCCCCATACAGTCATCCATTTGCGCGGTCGGCCCCTGGCCAGGTAAACAGTTTTTTCCCGAAACATGCACCAGGCCATACTTTCTTTCCATTGCTCAAGCGTGGGTGGTCTCTCGGATCCCCACTGCTTTGCTATATTTCGTTTTGCGATCATAGCCCCTAGAGTGGCCCACCTAGTCTGTGCTGTGTTCAGATCAGTAGGTTCCCAAATATTAAGGAGGCATCTCCTTGCCTCTGGTGACACTGTTACCCCCAATACCTCTTGCATAACATCATGTATCGAACTCCAATAATCCACCATATAGTGACATTCCCAGAGGATATGGAGGAACATGCCCACCTGCCCACATCCTCGCCTGCACAAACCATCCTCAGACAGCCCCATCCGGACCAAGCGTGGGCCTGTGACATTCAACCTATGTAGTATTTTCAACTGGACTAGTCCCAATCGTGCTGGGATCGCAACCTCCTTCGGGGAGGACACAGACGATTGCCAGTCCTCGTCGTCTAGTTCAATACCGTCCCTCATCCATTTATCTCTCAATTCCAACAGGGGGTCTGCTCTATGATTGATCAACTTCCTATTAATGAGGGAAATAGTCTTCTCTGGCAAATGCCCGTCCAATCTTCCAGTGGCGAGGCCTCAGGTATGCCCTCCTCTACCTGTACCGCTGATCGCAGCGCATGTCGGACCTTCGCGTAGTAGAAATATTCCACCCCATTCAACTCAAACTCGGTTTGTAGTTCAGCAAATGTCTTAATCCTGTCCTTAACCCAAATATCACCAATCCTAGCAATCCCTATTAGATTCCACTTATCGAACCCTTTCGTGTTCCAAAGTTTGCCCAGTCTCTACGAGTCAAATAATGGAGTGGCCAACGTGAGACGGCCTTTCCATCCCAAAAAATTAGTGGCGTCGTGCCATATCCTGACTGCCACACTGGTGGGTCCCGTCAAACTTTTCCTTGCCGACTTGGCATACAAAGCTCTATTGTAATTACCACCTGGGAGTAGCCATCTATCCATTGCGTACCTGGGGTTGAACCAGGCCCATACGTACCCAGGTTTATAGCTGCCAATTGAGAAGCCCAATAATATCGCCTAATGTCTGGAAGGACGATACCACCGTCATACCATGGTAATGTCAATTTAGTCCGCGCAATACGTGGTCTACCCTCCCATAACAATCTACGTTGCACCCCCTCCACCTCTCGGAAATAACTGGCTGGAACTATATCTAATGTATTCTGAAGGGCATAAAGAAAGCGAGGAAGGGACATCATCTTAAAGAGTGTTGCCCTTCCCAACAGGGAGAGAGGCAGCTTCCTCCAGTTGTCTACGTCATTCTTTAATCTAACCAACGGGGGAATAAGATTCCTCTCATACCGAATTTTGGGATTCAATGAAATAAAAATCCCCAAATACTTAAATCCATCCGTAGCAACTTGAATCGGGCAGTTTCGTGGGGGGATCGGGATATCGCCACTCAGAACATACAAATGAGCCCTAAATTTCTACCGTAGGAGGCCAAAACATCACAGACGACAATTAAGGACTTTCTGGGTGACGTTAAATAGAGTAAAATGTCATCCGCATATAAAGAGATCCGGTCTTCTATTTCAGGGGACCATCGAATACCTCGAATGGAAGGCTCCTAGTGGATCCAGGCTGCCAAAGGCTCAAGTGCCAGCGAGAACAGGAGGGGGGAGAGTGGACACCCCTGTCGGGTGCCTCTTCCCAAACAAAATGCTGGCCAAATTCGGTTATTAACTACCACTTGTAAGAGGTTCAGTATATAACAGTCTTACCCAACTAATAAACTCCGGTCCGAATCCAAACTTAGCCAAGACCGCCCATAAATAAGGCCATTCTATCGTATCAAAGGCCATTGTCGCGTCAAGCGACGCTATTATAGCTTGTTCTCCCAGGGTATGAGCTCAGGCCAAAACTCTGTGTAATCTACGAAGGTTCAATGCCGTATTTCTATGGGGAAGAAAACCAGATTGATCGGCGTGTATCAGACCACTGATAACCTTGACAAGCCTATTAGTAAAAAAATAATTTAGCAAGAATCTTGGGCTCCGCGTTTAATAAAGAAATAGGCCTATAAGAGGCACACTCGGTTTTTGGTTTCCCTTCCTTATGGATAACCACTATAGACATCCCCTGCTCTCGCGCTGCTACAAACATATCTAAGCTTATATAACTCAATCGGGAGTCCATTAGGGCCTAGTGCCTTACCCGAATTCAAGGAGCGCACTGCCAGGGCCACTTCATCCGCAGTGAGGGCACTGTCCATAAAGTCATGATCTTCCTTAGTTAGGCCCGGAGTTGTTTATCTCGCAATAGCATGTGAGAGTCCTCCTCTGGCCGCCCACAACCGAAGTGTACACTGTACAAAAATAGTCTACAAAATTGTCCACTATACCCCATGAGTCTGATATTCTTGCGCCCTCTGTCGTCTCCAGTTCCGGAACCACCCGATCAGCCCTGTCTTTTTTATCTAGCCAGGCAATAAGCTTCCCAGCCTTATATCCAACATCGTATAGCCGGCCCTGCTGCTCTCTACTTAAGGTTCTGGCACTATCAGTGACTAACGCTTTATACTCAAGTTGCTTGAGATGCAGGACATGTAGTTTGGCCTGGGTTACCTCCTGCTCCAAGTCCACCTCAATCCTAGCAATTTCAGATTCTATGTTCACCACTTCTTCATTCCGATCCTTGTTTGCCCCTGTGATTAGTGACAAAGCCTGGCCCCTTATGACCACCTTAAAAGCCTCCCACAGTGAAAGTGGAGACAATACCGATCCCTCATTCTCCGGAAAATAATGCTCTAACGCTTTTAGCAAGTTCCTACGGATTTTAGAATTACATATTTACCAGGGATTAATGGGAGCTATCCTGCCGCTCGAGTCCAAATTGATGTCAAACCTGACCCAGAGTGGCGAATAATCTGATATGCCTCTAGCTAGGTGTGTAGCCTCGTGATGCAATATGCCTGAGCCGCCGGCACTAAACAGTGATCTATACGTGTGAGACTACCATTTGCGCCAGAGTGAAAAGTGAACTGTCGCTGGTCCGGATGCAGCAATTTCCAACTATCAATCAAACCCAACGCATCCATAAACTCGGGAAGCCATCTTTGCGCTCGCCCCGTATCTCTAGGCGGATGTCTGTCCATAGTGCCTTAGACCACAGCATTAAAGTCACCTCCCAAAAGCAAAAGACCCCTCGGGAGGTCTAGTAGGGCTTTCCTTAAATCTACAAATGTGGTTGCCTGCATACCTGGGGGGACGTATGCCGACATCATGGATAGGGTATGCCCCTCCCAACGGCCCGATATTCCTACATATCTGCCCCTATCATCCTCAATAACAGAATCAATTACCATCGGAAGAGTTTTCTTAATCAGAATCCCCACCCCTCTGGACCCCGAAGTGAATCCCGCATGTGCAACCAATCGGTACCCCATTCTGTTCATTGCCCTACATGAGTTACCCACTAAATGCATTTCCTGCAGTAGGACTACCTCCGGACGTGACGTCTAAGATACTGAAGAACCACACTACGCTTAATTTTGTCCCCAACCCATTAACATTCCAACTTAACACCTTCAGACCCCTACCCCCCATCATAAAACATGAAATGGGTCAGTCTCCTCTCCCGTTCTTGCACCGTAAACATGCTATAATTCTGAATAAAGCCTTTGAATGCAACGCCTACAACAAACAATACTAAAAGATAACAAAAAAGTCCACCCCAAAACACACCCCGTTCACCACCCCCCACCCTGCACCCCTGTTCACGGTATCCATCCGCCCCCAACTCGCAGTGTGCCTGTCGCCCCATCATCTAACTACTAAACTATCAAAGAGTAACTGTGAGGAGGAGTACAGCCCCCAGTTGCCCGCCGAGCCCCAACAATACTATCAGGCCCATCTTGACAGTGTTAGACAATCAACTAATGACTGCACTCACCCGCACGCATACCACGCCAACCCACCCCGATCACACCTGCAGCATGAGCAGTTCTTATTCTTTTTCTTGAATGCCTTCCTCTTCATCTCCGCTCCGCCGCCGTCGCTCATCCCGAGGATAAACCGTGTCCAACCAGTCCGCCGCCGCCTCAGGAATGTCAAAGAAAAAAGCCCTCCACACTTGTTCAACTCGCAACTTGGCAGGATACAGCATGGCATATTTCAATCCTTTGTCCCGGAGTCTCCACTTGATGCCCATGAAGGTCTGCCGTTGTTTTTGTACTGCCTGCATGAAGTCCGGGAAAAAACTGAGAGCAGAGTTTTCATACTGAAGAGGACCTCCGTTCCTGGAGGCCTGCAGGATAGCATCTCTGTTTCGAAAGTTAAGCACCCTCGCAATCATCGGCCGGGGTGGTGCCCCAGGGCGCAGCCTCCCGCCCGGAACTCTATGTGCTCTTTCCACCGTAAAAAAAATTCCAAGGCCTCGGGCTTCAAGTGATTGAGGATGATGTCTTCTACAAAAATACCTGCGGACTGTCCCTCAGCCTTTTCAGGCACACCAATAATTTGCACGTTGTTTCTACGGGCTCTCCCTTCGTATTCGTCCAACTTACGACTTGCGACATCACTGGCGGTTTTGAGATCACAAACTTCCTGCTGCAATGAGGCCACATCATCTGTGAGACTGGTTGTTTTAATGTCCAGGGATTTTGCCTTTTCGCTGGTTTTAGTGAGGTCCGCACGGATCAAATTACCTTCTATCGTCACTGTGTCCAATTTATGATCCAAGGACTCCATCTTCTTATCTAGGGATGTACGTACTCCCTCAATCGCCACCATCACATCCTACAGTGTAGGCTTCGTCACGGTAGTCAACGTCTCTGCACCTACATCTTGAGACTTTCCAGAACCAGATGGCGATCCCTTAGGTTGCGTGCAGCGATCCAGCTTTTTGGTTTGGGTGAAACTTGTTCCCCTGAGCGCCTTTGATTGTTGTTTTTCCGTCTCAGGTTTCGATGCCATTTCGTACACCGTGGACAGTGAATCAAGCCTCTGCAGCCCTCCTCCTTCTACCGAGGACGAGATCTCGGAACTAGTGTCAGGGTATTCACACCTGCGTGACCAATACCATAGGTCAACTCGTTCCTAGGGATAGTGTGCCCAGCTCCAAGCGCAATCTAATGCACGGCAAATCCAAGGACAATCAGGCCTTCGTCGGTGCCAGTCCGGACCCCACGGGAGCCGATACTGGCCAAACAAGTATCGGAAGAGCGATCAAATTAAATGTGCAGTGTCACCAATGTTCATTCAGGGTCTGCCTCTTGCTTAATTATTGCCCCACACCAGGGCTCGCCGCAGCAATCAAAAACAGGCACCACCGTACTCCAGGTGCCCAGCGCACAGCCACATCAGCGAGTATCCTTGGGGGAGCCAATATATTCTGCCCGGTGGGCTGACACCATACAGTCACACAGGAAAGGCGCGTGTACACATGAGCCAGCTGCTGCAAAGACCAAAGCCAGGTTCTCCTGGCCCCAGCGCACCGAAGGCAGAACCAGCCAAGTTCCCGGTGAGTCTTGTCCCCCCCGGGCGACAATCTCAGACAGGAGGAAAGGGGGGGGGCTTTCTCAGCCGGAGCGCGCTACTGCGCTAGCCCAGCAACTGCCCTGCATCCGTTCTCCTCACGCTTCAGGGGTGGGCAGTAGTTGTCGATAATCCAGGGGGGGGGGGGTCGCGCGGAGCGCGGCCGCAATTTTCACGGGACCGAGCCGGAAATTTCCGGTGTCGGCCCCGTTGTTCATCCACTGCAGCAAACTTTAATGGCCTCTCTTTTCTACTCCCCACGGCTGATCCGAGCGCCGATGGAAGCGCCCGACACCGCTTCACTGCCTCTGTCGATGCCCATGGCCTGAGCTCAAGATAACAGCAGGATAATCTCCGGGGCGCCGGGGGTCTCGGGAGCCTAAGACTCGCGCGCCCATTGTGGTCGCGATCGTAGCTCCTCCTCTGCATTTTGGGGCTTGTAATTATATTTTAAATCCATGGGGCGATGGATAATTTTATGACAAAAAGCTGATAATCATTATTTGTTGCTGAATCAGCTAAAACTTAAACTTTTGCCTTAATTGTGGTGAGACACTTTGGGGCCGATTCCGATCCGAGTCGGAAAGCTCTCCAACCGAACCAGATCCGGAGTGTTTTCCGACCGAGTCGGAGTCCTGCAGACCGACCGAGTGAGTACGATGCGGCCCTATGCTGTTGAACTCGGTTTGGTCGGACTCCCATAGAAGTCAATGGGAGCCGGTCGTACAACACGTACATGAGCTCCCATTGACTGAATGGGTACGTCGCGGACAAGTGCGCCCCCTACAGTGGGTACGCGTTGGTGCCATCCGCACTGTACATGCATGTGTTGGGGAGACCCATTAGTCTCCCCCTGTGTCCGAGTCGTAGAGCTGCGGGTGACAGGGGGTCCGACGCGGACCCCCAAAGGCAAAGTCCCGGACTTTTTGAGAGCCGGACTGTCCGGCTCGCACAGGCTGTCCGACGCGTACATCATACTGGCTCTGTCGTAAATCGCATCCATTGCACGCCACGGTGAGCTCACGGCCAAGACGTACGGAGCGGTTTGGACCCGGGAACGACTCGGTCGGTGAATATCACGTATCTCGCATCGTACTTGCGTACGGGTACGGCTCATATTTTTTCTGACCAGATCGCGTTTGATGCCCTTCCGACCCGGATCAGAATCGGCCCCCTAGTGTTCGATAATTACAAGCACGTCGACAGAGGGAATCATACAACTGGAGACACTAAAGCAAGTGACCTTGGTAACCAGGGCGAGGTTTTTGAGCTCTGAAAACTCAGTCCAACTAATTTCTACTTTGTGGACCTCCAAGGAGAACACAGCCTTAGGATAAGCCTGCGCGGGCGCCTTCTGAACCCTCAACTTCAGCCATTTCGAAGCTATGTTTTCTGGGAGACCTCAACAACTGCTCTCCAGAGCTACCACCAGCCTTCAAGGCTCAACCAAGTTTCTAAGAATGCAGAATGATAATTTTATGAGAGCTCCACAGTGCCATCACACCTGCAGCCTGCCATCATCTTTGCTGCCTCCAGCCTCTACCCCAGTCTTTTTCTTTCCCCCTAGGAGCTAAAAACTATTTCTGCTCCATTCACTAGACCAATACCATGCTCAATCCAGACTGGGAGTTAATTTGTCCATGCCCATGAAGTACTACAGTGGTTCTCTGCATGGTTCCAAGAGATGGAAGAATATTCTCCACAGCTGTCGAATCACTGCAACATTTGACATAGTGGAACTACATATTTGGTGCAAACTTTGTTAATCTCCTTCAAGATCACCTGCTTTGCCCTGTTCACAGTGACACAATTTGAGCATCACTCACATTCACGCAAAACTCCCAACTATTTCCTCCAATATATGTCTCTCTCAATAAGCACCTCTTCCAAAACGGCAGGCAGGTTCTTGGTTGCAACCATTACGACCTGGCCCTATAGCTAACATGACCATCCCACTAGCATGTGCGGTCGAAACAAGTAAACCAATCCAGGGCTTGAAAAATCCACTCGTCCACTCGCTATGGCAAGCCAGATTTAATCAGGATGAGCTATGTTTGGGGCCTAATCTCCCATTCTGGTGACCTGGCAAAAGGTGTTCTATTTGCTCACAAAGTGAATGAGCCATAAAGATGCCTTTAAATCTTGTCACATTTGCTGGCTTTCAAAGACAGAGGTCAAAAGTCAGTTTTTGTCTTCCTACATTTACTTTTCTTTCTGTGACTGAAGTTAACATGATTTTGTGAAGTTAACTGTGTGACAATGGAGTTGAAACCAGTTCATGGGTGAAGTACATTACAGTTACGTCGAGTAGATTATTCAAGGTACTAAACCTGCAGGTCTAGTAACATTTTTAAAGATTTTTTGAGCCCTGTAATCTGGCAACTGTATGCCCGTTGTGCAGAGACCTAGGGCCAGATGTAGGTAAATCTCATTTACCGATTCATAAATACAGAATTTTACTGATTCGGTATTTATGAATCGGTAAATGAGATGTAGGTAAAAATTCGGTATTTTTTACCGAAACGGTAAGATTCGGTATTTACCGAATCGGTAAATACCGAATCAGTATTTGCTATTGAATCCTATGGGCCTTGAAGCCCATAGGATTCAATAGCAAATACCGATTCTGTATTTACCGAATCGGTAAAAATACCGAATTGCTAAGGGGGACAGGGTGTCACTTTGACACCCTGTTGCACCCCTGTAACTGGCTTTTGCGCCATGTGGCACACATACATGCCCTTAGGGCATGTCTGTGTGCCACATGGCACAGGTGTACATGCACAGATGTGCATGTACACGAGAATTCCGAAACGGTAAGATTCGGTATTTACCGATTCAGTAAATACCGAATCAGTATTTGCTATTGAATCCTATGGGCCTTGAAGCCCATAGGATTCAATAGCAATACCGATTCGGTATTTACCGAATCGGTAAAAATACCGAATTGCTAAGGGGGACAGGGTGTCACTTTGACACCCTGTTGCACCCCTGTAACTGGCTTTTGCACCATGTGGCACACATACATGCCCTTAGGGCATGTCTGTGTGCCACATGGCACAGGTGTACATGCAGTGCATGTACACGAGAATTCGTAATTTACCATGCAATTGTATTGCATGGTAAATACCGAATTCTAAAGGCCCTTTAGCACTGTTAGAAGTGCTACCTACATCACAAAATACATTTTCGGTATTTTTACCGAATGGTAAATTTACCGAATCGGTAAAATGTACAGAATCGGTAAATTTACTGATTCTGTAATTTTACCAATTCGGTAAAATGACCGATTCTGTAAAATTACCGAAAATGTACGTTTTTTTTGCCCCTACATCTCCATAGCTCTTTACCAGTCGGAAACGGCCGAAAATCGGTATTTTCGGCCGTTTCCGACCGGTAAAGGGCTACCTACATCTGGCACCTAGTCTTCAGCATCAAATAGAGGGCTTTTCCTCAGACCCTAATCACCGTCCTCCCAGAAGGCTGAGTCCTGGCAAATGGTTCATGGGTACTGCACACATTTATTTATTCTTCTGTGTAACCATCATTGTCATGGGATCAGTTACATCAGGTTCCTGGCGGTGAGTTCAGGGTACTGGCGTTCACATCATTATTATGGTTCTACCAATAAAATCCAGCACTTTATGTCAATGCGCTATCTGCACTATTATGACTGTTCTCATTATGCCCGGGTTCTACACAGTGCTTAATTTGAGCAGGTATTTGCCAGTGCTCTGCCCCTTAGCCCATTTAAAGCCATTTGAGAACAGTGGGATTTAATTATAGTGCATTCCTTAAGGACTGAAAAGATCTGAAGACTGCTGTACTGTTTGCATGAAAGAAGCACTGCCAATTTTAATGAAATATATTGTAATGCATCTTGTTTTATTTGCATCTATATCATGTTTCCTACATCCTACGAAACGTATTATCAGACCGACAGCATGCTGCCACACAGTAGTGGAACTGATTGGAAGAGTGCTGAATTGCAGTGTGGTCTATGTGGGAAGTGTTTTGGTGCTGAATTGCTGCGCCCAGAGTGGTGCTCTTACGGCTGTGTGAGGTCACGACACCTAGATATGTTATTGCAGTAGGAGGAGTGAAGGACTGGCAAGAACTGCATACAGACAGCCAGAATAAATGCCCTGTGGGGTTCATCCAGCATCAATAGAGGAGAAACTCACCCTGGTTACCATTGCAAGCATAAATGCCTTATAGAGCCCGCTATGGAGCAGCAAATGAAGAGCCAACAGCATGTAGTAGATAAAGGCAGCCACCATAAGGGATCTAAATACTCAGCTCAGAAGTAACAAAGGATAACCAACAGGCATGCACCGGAGAAATGCAGCCATAGTTAATTATTTTTCTCAGTCAATTCTGCGTAAACTGAGTCTTCGGCCTCAGATACCCCTATGACCCTATGACCACAAGACACTCTTAGTTGGCCATCAGAAATGATCACTTGGCTCTCTGGGACCACCACAGATACTCAGCCTGCTCTCAGACAGCATAGCTGCTCTCAGACACCCTTATCCTGCCCATATACACCTATGACCATCACATAAACTCACTCCTAGATCCCAGGTGCCTCAAAAGCCCACTACTTTTCTCAGCCAGTCCTCACAAACCATCAGTCAGCACTTTAGCTGGAACAGAGACAGACTGGTCTGATTCTCACCTAGTTCCTTTGTATGCCCTAAGCAACCACCACCCAAATGTCAGATCCATTATGCCGCCCCTCCGAGCCTGTAAAATCTTATCTACTGTCCCTCAGACAGCCTCTGATGTTTCCCAAAAGTCTTTTGCGCTCCTACAGACGCCATGACCCTACACAGCTGCACTTAACTGTTCCTCGGTCAATGAGGGAGGCCTGCTTCTTTTTAAGCACTTTTGTCAGCTGTCAGAATGTCTCACTTAAGCCTCAGAGCTTTGCATAACTGACTGACAGGTACCTCAGAGATCCTACTACTTCGGCACTTGACCTCAAGCACCATCGCTGACTCTAACTGAGCAATTCAGCTGCCAGGAGACTCTATATGACAGCTGCAAGGCCCCAGCAGTATGAGACCACCGGCATCCTAACATGGTCCTGTTAGACACAAGTGAGCCTTCTGTGATGCAGCCAACCCTCCCATACCCCACGCTCCTTCCAAGGCAAATCATGAATCTTTGGCCCACAGATCCCCCTCCATCTTTCTTAATACCACCTGGCATCCCTAAGCCATCTTGTTTTATCTCTGAGAAATCCCCCTGCTAATGTTTAGAGAATCAGGGTGCTTGTGTTTTTAAATAAGGACCATCTGTAATTCCTGAGAGATCCTCAGCAGGCCATCCTCTTTCTGGCTCCTCCCACTGGCCTGTAGAGCTACCCACTGTAGTTTCTTGGATTGCTCTGTCATCATTTGTCATCTGTGAAAATGCCCCCAAATATCATCTGCTGACATTCAGGGGCCCTTAGATGGCTTCACATACCCCTAGTTGGCTCTGTTGGATCCAAAGAGATCCATTCTTGCACTCAGCCAATCCTATGTAAATCTGCATCCACCCTCAGCCATCCTCACACAACTTGTGTGAGTCATTCATTTCATAAGGCTTTTTTCGGAGCAAAAAAACATGTCCATAAAAGCACACAGATAATAATTAAAATTCAAATATCAGTTACGATACAATCACATTTACAATTAGACAGCCAATGTTAAAAAAAGGAACATAATTTACAGGCGAGGACAAAATAAATATTTAAAAACTCATACTTTTCCTGACACTAATTGCTTTAAGCAGGAAGGTAGCTGTAAAAAACAAACATCAGGATGGTGCAAGTTAAAAAGCAATTTCATAGACTCATGAACTGTCCTGACACCAAACTTGACATAAATAGGTTTTAAAAAAGATTTGCGGGAATTCCCATACAATTGACACAGCATAAGAAAGTGCATAGTGCTTTGTGCAGAAATATTGTCACACGGGCAAGGGCCTGCAGGGTATTTATTCAGGGAAGGGAAAGCAACCAGGTTATGCACAATCCCCATCCTTAACCTTGTTAAAACAAACTGATGGGAAACTCTGGTCACTTGGGTCAAATATGATTGATAGCCCGCTATTTCGTTCATACTGCTGTAAAACACACAGGTGGATAACTTGTCTTCGTTACAGGTCCGCCTCTCTGATTTGCAATTCAAAAAGATATTCTTCATTTCAGACTTAGATATGTCTGAGGCCCCATATCTATCAGTAATTATATTAAGGCCATAGAACTCCTGAAAGCTGTTGATGGTATATTTAATCCATGGGATCTTTAAATGGTTATCAACAGTGAGACAATCGTTAATAATAGCTCTATTTAAAGATGTCTCTTCTTTCAGCCAGATAGAACGCCACAACAGTAGAGGTCTAAGGAGAATCAAGTCATTTAGATATTGGATTCCGAGTTTTCTATGGACTAAATCGTTAGAGGCAGATCTTGGGAGACACAAAAGTCTTTTTAAGAAGACGTTCCCCTACACCTGGAGGCTCCCAGCCGGGGCCAGACCCCCAACCCCTGCCCCATAGAGGGCAACGGAGAGACATCTAGACTGAAAAATCTCCGCATGTCTTTTATCCGTTTGTCCCCTAATTTGGTGGCTAAAGTGAACACCCCATTGGCGCTCCTCATCATCTTAGTCCTAACATTCTTATGCTCACTGGCCCAGCTGCAATTCTTGGAAAATGTAATGCAGAGGTAGCAGAAATTGTCAACTTTTTGGACTCTTTGATCTTCTACATAATAAGATTGGGGCTTACTCAGCCCTGGCCCACACTCCATAACATAGGTTTTGGTTTTATTAATCACAAGTTTTCTACTCTTGATGAACTGGGAAAACCCGTCCATCAAGCGTTGAAGGCCTATTGGGGTCCTGGACAGCAGCACGGCGTCGTCCGCATAGAGTAATACCGGGATGTTAAAATCATTAACTCTAGGGGCATCTGCCACTACTGTCTGTAGGACCGTGTCCACTTCATTAATGAAAAGTGTAAAAAGCAAGGGGGTTAAAACACACCCCGCCTTATACCCCTCCCGATCTTAAATTTGGTGGTACACTCCCCATTAGAGCCATATCGAACGCTAGTACGTAATTTAACATAGAGTCAGGCCAAAAAAAAAGACAATACCCTCAGGTGCCCCCATTTCAATCAATTTTGCCCAGAGATTTGCGTGGTCCACCATATCGAAAGCGCTGCTCAAATCTGCGAAGCAGAGATAGATAGAGCCCTTTTTGTCCTGCGTGTATTTCCCGATCAAAAGTTCGAGATTTAAGCATTGCTCAATCGTCCCACGCCCTTTTCTGAACCCAAACTGGCGGTTAGCCAGGATCCCGTTGGTTTCTGCCCATTCTTCCAGTCTAACCAGAAGTACCCGGCTCATAATTTTTACTGAGGAATCCAACAAGGAAATTGGACTGTAGTTTTTCACATCCCCCGATCGCCTTTCTTGAATATGGGAATGATAATTGATTCTTCCCAGGTTGGGGGTATCCCATGACAAACCGCTGCGTTAAAAACTTTAACCAGCAGTGGACCCCATACCTCGGGGACAGTCTTATAAACGTCGATGGGCACCCCATCAGGGCCCTGAGCCTTTCCCCCTTTACTAGCGCTAATACTGTCTAGAACCTCAGTAATGGTAATGTCCAAAGGGACAATGGGCCAACCGTCCTTACGATTACCCAGGGCTTTGTCTGAGTCAAAGATATTAGAGAAGTGGGAGATCCATGTTTCCATATTAACCATAGATGTTAATTCTGGTACCTTCTCATCTTTAAGAAACGGGCAATTAACAGTAGCCCAGAATAATGTACAATTTTTTGACTCAGCGGCCAATGTCAGTTTATCCCAGGCCTCAAGCTGTGACTCCGTCTTCCTTCGCTTTACTATTGTCTTATAGTTTATTCTATGCTGGGACACCTGGCTCCTATCTCTAGGTTTGGCTGCCAGAGCCTCTTTAAGCTCTTTAAGCGCAATAGTACATGCGTGGTCGAACCATCCCCTTCGTTGGTCGGACTTACGCCCAGCTGTTTTAGTAAACTTTATGTCAATAATGGAATTAATTCTGATAAAATATCCAATAGGATCAACAGTGACGTCATCTTGCTCAAGGATCGCAGTGATTTCTAATAAGCAGCTATTTATGATTGAATCAGACGTCATTTCAGCTTTATCCCCTTTCCATCTTAACCTGGTACCGTTAGGTCTATGGGGTTCAATGTTAACGATTACACCCGAATCATGTACAGGTTTTTCTTTCCAGAGTGTGACCTCAATAGTAATACAGTTATGGTCGCTAAGCATGATATCCCGACCCTAGGGGCCAAACTCCAGGGGATAAGATTAGAAGACATACATATAAAATCAATAACAGTATTTGCCCCCCTACCTGAAAAAGTGGGGATACTCTGACCTAAATCGTTCTTCTCGTTCACCAATATTTCCATATCATATGCCGCTAAGAAGTTGTTCAAGGATTCCCCATACTTGTTATGGGTGGAAATGAAGATCGGCATCGCCGAAACGATTGGTGACCCCACACGTACTTTGGTGGGAGAGGGGACATACTGCAATGTTAAAATCCCACGCCAAAATACATTCAAAAATAACATTTGAACCCTCTATGATATCAGCCAGGGCACTCTCCAAGGCGTATAATTATGCTGAAGATCTACAATTCATGTTTACATTCAACAACACACCCGATTCTGTGTCCGGATTTCAAACTACTATGCTGTACATCTGGGATTGTATGAACAGCAACCATTTAAAACTCAATCCGGACAAGATCGGACTCATCTTGATTGGGAGCACTCAGAGCCCATGGAGCTCCCATTTTTTGGCCAACTGAGTTGGGCTACTCCCCCTACTCCCTCATTCCATCCCCCTCAGCCAAGAGCATTGGGGTGATAATTAACAGCGACCTGACCATGAAAACCCAGATTGGATCAGTTACCTCGACCTGCTTCCTTCTGTTGAGAAAGATAAGGAATATTGGTAGACTCCTTACTAGAGATTCATTGATACAGGCTGTCCTAGCCATGGTCATATCAATGTAAATAACAAGGACCCCCTGTTCAGAAACTTAATTCACAGTACAGGGAAATAAACAGTGTAAACAAATTGGCTAATAGTCAACATAAATCAGGGAAGAAAAGTAAAAAAGACACCAAACTAGTAATTAAAAAAGTGTGAAATTTCATTTAATTAATCCACCAAAAATCCATGTTTAAAAGCAATTAATAAAATACAGAAATAATACACAATACATTTGTTAAAAAGACAACTAACTAATGCAGTATTCAATATATCCCATACAATTTTTTTTATAACATAACATATATTTTGTGGCAAACAGGTAGTATTGTTCGACGCGCGTTTCGGCGTTGTTTAGAACGCCTTCTTCAGGAACCACAATGTTATCAACAAAATAGGAAGTAGTGAATGCAGTGGATATAGCCCATATCGATCAAAGTCTTGAAGAAACAGTATAAGTTTCAAGGACGGTCAGAGAATGACTTTTGTAATGTGGATGGCTTCTTATGTAAATAGCCTGGATAGATGATGTGTCTATCTAGCATGTAATGCCTCCATTTTCAGTTTCGGAAAAAACTGCTAACTGTATTCTCGTAGCGTGAGTGATAAGGCCGGTAAATTAGGTGTTCATAGATAAAATGGTGTATCCGTCAGGCGAAATTAAAAATGCAGGCTTCCTTCAGAACGGTTCGTAATTCTCTCACGGAAAAAGGAATGCCGCTTTCGGTATGTCAGAGGTGCCGTTAGCACTCGAGATAGGAAGGGTAATTCCTGTTCTCTCTTAACGGTATTGGTATGTCCGTTAACTGCAACCTGCGGGACCCGCACTGAAACAGACTGCTGGCGTCCCGCAGCCGTTGTGTGTGCTGCGGGACGCCAGCAGTCTGTTTCAGCGCGGGTCCCGCAGGTTGCAGTTAACGGACATACCAATACCGTTAAGAGAGAACAGGAATTACCCTTCCTATCTCGAGTGCTAACGGCACCTCTGACATACCGAAAGCGGCATTCCTTTTTCCGTGAGAGAATTACGAACCGTTCTGAAGGAAGCCTGCATTTTTAATTTCGCCTGACGGATACACCATTTTATCTATGAACACCTAATTTACCGGCCTTATCACTCACGCTACGAGAATACAGTTAGCAGTTTTTTCCGAAACTGAAAATGGAGGCATTACATGCTAGATAGACACATCATCTATCCAGGCTATTTACATAAGAAGCCATCCACATTACAAAAGTCATTCTCTGACCGTCCTTGAAACTTATACTGTTTCTTCAAGACTTTGATCGATATGGGCTATATCCACTGCATTCACTACTTCCTATTTTGTTGATAACATTGTGGTTCTCGAAGAAGGCGTTCTAAACAACGCCGAAACGCGCGTCGAACAATACTACCTGTTTGCCACAAAATATATGTTATGTTATAAAAATTTGTATGGGATATATTGAATACTGCATTAGTTAGTTGTCTTTTTAACAAATTTATTGTGTATTATTTCTGTATTTTATTAATTGCTTTTAAACATGGATTTTTGGTGGATTAATTAAATGAAATTTCGCACTTTTTTAATTACTAGTTTGGTGTCTTTTTTACTTTTCTTCCCTGATTTATGTTGACTATTAGCCAATTTGTTTACACTGCTAGCCATGGTCATATCACATATAGATTATGCCAACTCTCTATATTTTGGCATTCCATTATATCTCACTAAAAGACTGCAAGATTGATCTTCCAGCAGCCTAGATGGCAACACGTCTCCCCTCTCACAAGGAAGTTACATTGGCTCCCCATCCCACAACGATCAGCATTCAAAGTAGGCTGCCTTATCTTTATGTCCTTGCACGGCACAAGCCCAAAATTCATCTCCAGCTTTATTCAAAGGTATGTATCTACTCGCAACCTGGGCTCCTCCTATATGAACCTTTTGCCACACCCTCTTACAAACTGAAGCACCAAGGTGGATGAAGATTTGCAGTGCTGGCACCCAGATTCTGGAACTCCCTTCCAGCTGACATCAGAGCCTGCACGAACCCTTTGAGATTCAGAAGGCCTTCAAGACATGGTTATTTACCCAAGCCTATGACGGAAACTTAAGCACATGATAAACTAACAGGGCTTCAACAGATCCCAGAATCAGCGCCAAGAAACCAATCGGTGCACATGCGCTTTACAAGAGATTTTAACATAACATAACATAACAAAGTGGAGTACTAGCCACTACTACTCCCTGCTGGCAATCAGCAACAGGGGCCCGCTCTGACATTTGGCTTAGGTTGGCCACGCTGAAAAATAAAACTGCAATAAAAGAATTTTATTTTTGATATTTGTTGTGCTGGCAGCAGGGTGGAAGATGCTCCTCTGCCCTAATGGAGGAACCCCCGCTGCACAGAACCCTCTCATCTGGATCCCAGAGAAACTCACCAGGACCGCAGACACATTCTGATAACTCTGAAATACTCACTGAGCCTCCAAAAAGAGACTCTAAGTCATTCTAATAAGAAAACCAACTCTTTAAGGTTACCTATGACATTATAATCAGAAAGACCAAGAAAACTACTTTTTGCGCCATGTCTCTCTAGCCCTAACCTTTGCCAAAGAATTGTTGCACATAGCAGCTGGATTGCATTTTCCCCCATTTTCTCAACCAGTTCTTCAACACTACCAATAATTTTGTGGTGATATTGCAGTCTTCTTCCACAGTAAAATCAACCTAATTTGAGCAAATATTCAGAAAGAAATGTTTCCACACTTGACAATAATCCTTCTGAAGCTCACCTTATGAAAGCTAAATTTACTTTTATTGCCTTTAAACCCCCTAATGCAGCCAACCATGACATCATTGTTGATAGCTAACACCCCAATGGCTCTCCACTCGGTGTCTCTCCACTAAAATTATGTAGCTTCTCTATCTTACAAATCCTTGCTGCTTGAGCTGCTTGAGCTGCTTAACTGCTAACTGAGGTGTGACGCTATGGCCTTGAAAAACTCGATTACAAAGCTCTTTCCAAAAAATACCCACTAACCCTCGGTATCTTAATAATCTTACACCCATTTCCCTTCTCTCAATCTTTAGAAAAATATTGGAAAAACTAGTCTTCCGGCAGCTCTAGGGCTGGAATGAGAAACCAAAAGCAGCCCTGGCAAAAATGCTCAACTCTTTTCTTGTGCGCTCACCCTCTCGCTCTCTCTTTCCGTCTATCATTCTCTCTTCTTCTTTTCTCTCTTTTTAGTGGTAATGAACGGCCATAACTTGTAGACCCCACAACACCTGAGGACTAATCCGCTGTTTGTGTCTTTTTGTACACTCAGCACTTATTTTATTCTTGCCACGGGAATCCACAAATACATTATCTGATAGTATATTTATTTATTTTGAAAGTTGTATAGAGCGAGAACGGGAAACATCCTTTACCACGCGGATTTTACTCCGCAAGGCTTTATCAACGCGTCCATTAAAACGCAAGTCGTAACCCCGACTTGCGCTGGAGGGCGCTAGAGGATTAAGAATAGTATATTTACTATTCTAACACCTTCCCTAGTGTCCACAGGGACTGGTGTTAGAATACTAAAGTATACTATTCTCAATCCGCGCCCCCAACGCAAGTCGTAGTAACGACTTGCGTTATAAGGGACGCGTTGTTAAAGCACGCGTTGTGACGGTACACGTCGTACCGCCATACATCCAGCGAGAACCAGACCCTTGCGGATATCAGAGCGTTTTACAAACAGTGATGAAAAATTATACAACAAAATAGAGACAAGTCGAGCAAGTATACATGACATAATGTGAAAAGTAAATCAAACAAAGGAGGTAGGTCAAATATAAGTAACAAGTTGTGAAAAGTAAAACAAAGAAAAGGGTGTGGAACAAGAAAGCAACTGCGCAGCCTAGATTGTCTGTTTGAAACCGTGTTTTAAAAAAAACTACCAGTAGAGGTACTAGTGAGGTCATTGTTTCCTTATGTAATGATCATGTGAATTTTTACATGAGAATCGCCTTTACTTCCTTTTTGAAAAATGAAGTAGATGTGATAAGTCTGGTTTCTGGGGGTAGTGCGTTCCAGATCCTAGGAGCTATCCCTGAGAATGAACGTTTATAAGTTTTCATCTTATTGAATCTGTGTGGCTTCAGTAATAGGTTTTCTGTATTTCTTATGGATCTATTACCCCCAGAGATAGTCAGTTTCCGAGTGAGATAGCTGGGTGTCTTATGGTGAATGGCTTTGTGAATCATGCAGGCAATTTTTAGGTGAATTCTGGTTCCCATGGTAGCCAGTTCAAGGCTTTTAAGTCAGGGGAGATGTGGGACCTTTTTTCAAGCCTGTGATGAGTCTGGCTGCAGCATTGATGGAGGCTCTTAGTAGTGCTGTTGTCGCTTTGGGGAGGCCACAAAGAGAGACACTTCCATAATCCACCCTGGGGATAACTAGAGCTTGAACTGCCGTCTTGAAATCATTGATTGGAAGGAAGGGTTTGCTCTCTTTGTTGCATTGCTAATATGTTTATGCATGTTGAGGTTGCAGTCAAGGGTTATACCCAATGATTTTGCTGAGTCCATGATAGTTGGTTGAACATTGAATGAAGTAGGTGTTTGAGCCAGTCATGCAAGAGGGGTATTTTGGCAGGTGGAGCAATTAGTAGGAATTCAGTTTTTAGTGCGTTTAGCTTGAGATGGTTCTCAGCTAACCATGACTGGGTGTTCGAAAGCGTTTTGTCGAGTAATTTGATGTCTTCTGGAGTGTGTATCAACTGCGTACATGTGAAATTGGACGTTGGATGCTTGCAACAGGACAGTAAGTGGTTCCTTAAATAAATTAAACAGTGTTGGGGATAATGCGGACCCTTGTGGTACTCCCAAAGTTACTGGCACAGATTTGGACAGGGAGTTGTTGACCTTGAATTTTTGAGTCCGGTTTTGAAGAAAGAAGGTAAACCAATTGAGCACTAACCCTGATAGGACAATTCTGAGATTCAGCAGATCTGTCAGATTCTCAGGTTTGACCGTATCAAAGGCTGAGGAGAGGTCTAATAGGATGAGTAGGCATGATCCATTCCGATCGAGTATTTGTAAAGCGTCGTCATTAATGTGTGTCATAGCTGATTTGGTGCTGTCCCCTGCTCTGAAGCCATATTGGTGATTGTCAAGAAGGTCGAAGTGGTCAATGTGTTTTGTCAGTTGGTGGAGAACACATTTTTCCAAGAGTTTGGCTAGGGTAGGGCTATTGGAAATAGGGCGATAGTTGTTAAGGTCCATAGGGTCAGCTGTGGGTTTTTGGGGATAGGTGGAACTTGTCCAACTTTGAGGATGTCAGGGATGCAGCCTTGATGAAGTGAACTATTGATTATCTTGGTGCAGAGCGGCAGAATCAAAGGGGTTAGATCTTTTACTGCCTTAGCGGGGAGAAGATTGGTGGTGTGATTGGCCGGCTTGAGGGTGTTAAGAATCTTACCTATTGCTTCTTCAGTGTAGGAATAGAAGGAAGACCAGGCTGCGTTGTTTTTTAGTTCAAGTTTTGGGGTGGCTTGTTGTGGCGACGTTGGAAGAGTGGGAGGTGTTTTGGTGTGAGAGCTTGACTGTAAGACTGTAAGCCGGTCATTGAGGAGATCTTTCTTGATATTTTCGGTCTTTAGATTAAAGAAGATAGAGAATTCATCACACGTGGGTTGAGTACGAGCGATGTCTTGTAGTCATTGAGGTTCATCCTTAGATTGGGATTTGATTAATTCGAAAGTTTTTTGGGACGATTTCTTGCTTGGTCTAGTTGGTGGGTGAAAAAGTCTGCTTTAGTGCGTTTGATCTTTCTATAGTAAGCATTTCTCTTATTCCTTAGAATTTTGAGGTGCTTGGTAGATGGGACTGATCTCCAATTGCGTTCAGAAGTTCTAAGAGCGCGTCTATCATCGTTCAGCATGTCATCGTACCAAGGTTTGGAGTCTTTCGAGGAAACTCTCGTTAGTTGCAGAGGAGCAACCTCATTGATAACCGAGGTCATAGAGTTAAGGTAGTGGTTGGTGAGGTCATGTACGTTGGAGAGGCCGGCCGGAGGCTGGAGTAGTTTATGGCTGTAGGCGGGTAAAGTGTTGGGGTTGAGTTTTTTCAAGTCTCTTTTCCATATCTTCGGTTTAGTGGATTGGGCTGCGTTGAGTTTCACTGTTTCCCTGATAAAGAAGGTGATGATATGGTGGTCTGACCAATCACAGGGTAGGATTAAGTCAAGCTGAGTGGAGTTATTTTTGGAGATTATTAAAATCAAGGGTTGCACCTTTGTTGTGTGTGGGGCTGTTGCAAATTTGGGTGAGGTCGAGCGCGACGAAGAAGTTTTTGAGACTGTTGACCATTGAGTCATTGAGGTTGTTCCAATGGAGATTGAAGTCGCCTAGGAATATTTGAGTGTTTTGACGTCCGGTGGTCGTTGTGACCATGTCCATGAAGTGTTCAGTGAAGGTGAGGTTGTCACCAGGTGGATGATATATGATGTGTAGTGAGCATACTGGAGTGCCATTGCTGGTGATGTCAATGCACATGTATTCACAAGAGGAGAATATGGGGGATAAGGCTCTGTTTACTGAGATGCTGCTCCGATGTATGCATGCTATTCCTCCCCCAAGCTTATCACTTCTATCCAGTCTGATGATGTCATAGTTTGGTTGTGTGTGGAGGACCTGTGTGGGTTGGGAGTATTAGTAGGAATGGCCGAGTATGCGGAAGCGATGGGGGTGATGAGAGTGGGTTTGTAGGAAAGGAGAAGGGAGCGTATATCACTCTCCGAAAATGGGTTAGTGCTTCGGATTGGGCGGGAATGGATATTGGGGGATGGAATGGAATTCCAAATGGGGAGAATATGATTGGGGGTGCGTGAAAGGCGAGTTGGGGGGTTGTTTGATCTAGACGTGTTTGCAGATCTAATGTGCATTGTTTGTCTAGATATCATCTCTTTGACAGTGTGGAGACTTTGATTTGGTGGAGTGCGGACATTTATTTATTTATTTATTTATTTATTTATTTAGAGTTTTATATAGCGCGAACAAGATCTTTGCAGATATCAGAGCGCTTTACAGAAACAGTAGGTAGGAAAACAAACTTTTGAAAACAGTGTAATATACGGTAGGGAGTGAGTTGCAAAGTAGGGTAGTACTTGCACAAGAGTATGCACACTAATAACAATCTAGAAGCAATAATATTGAAGCCGTGCAATGACGATTCGAGTAAGATTATAGCACCCCAGAGGGTGAGTAAACACACTGTTGAGAACGGAATAATAGGCAGTAGTGAATGGATTGCAAGTTAGTAGGGCACTCAGGTCACAGTGTACATCCCTAGTAAACACTCTGGAAACAAATATTAAGGCATCTGTGCTATGATTTTAGTCCAGTAGCAGTCGTATAAGAGTCTAATATAGATAAGCAATCAGGTAGCCGGTAGACTAGGATCCCTGTACTGTCATTGATCCAGTAGCAATAGGGTTCAGGTGAACTTAGCCATAAGGATGGCTTTTACCTCTTTCTTGAAAAGTACAGAGGAGGGGATAAGCCTAGTTTCTGGCGGGAGTGCATTCCAGATCCTGGGTGCCATTCCTGAGAAGGAGCGTTTGTATGTTTTTTCCTTCCGGAATCTGCGAGGTTTCAGGAGGAGATTCTTTGTGCTTCTATCCAGACTGGTATCTGGCGCTATTATGAGTGGGGTGGGTGGAAGTGATAACTCATGCAGCCTGGTATCGGGGGCGAATGAGAGTAGGGAGGGTGGCTGAAATATGCGCGTAGGGGGTTGTGCCGCAGACTGGATAAGTGTACGATCTGTCGCGGGCAAATATCAAGTTGTAGGTGGTGATGTATATGTGGATGGGGGATCTGTTAATACGGGTAACTGAGGTGTTAGGGTGGATTGCTGGTGAGTGGGAGTGGTGGGTGTAGATGGGAACGGAGTGTGTGCTGGGGGGAGCGTGTTGGGGATGGGAGTGGAGGGGATCCTTCAAATGTGCCAGCATTTGATCTGTGTGGTGGTGGTATGTATGTATGTATGTATGTATAGGCATTTATATAGCGCACTACTTACCCGGAGGGTCCCAAGGCGCTTCGACCGCTGCGAAACCCTTCCTGGCTTCCCTGAGAGATGGTCCCTTAATGGGTATCTCCAGGGTGAGACCAGGCATCCCCGGCGGTCTGGTGGGGCCGTTAGTGAAGATGAGGCAAGCTAATGCCCAGAGTTGCCGAGTGTGAACGCTGATCAGAGTGGGCACCGAGGCGAGAGAATTATCGAGTCCGCTGACCCTGGTCCAGAAACCTGCCGCGCCGGGAATCGAACCCTGGTCCCGGGCCGTCCTCTGCTCTCGGGTCTGCCGCCTCTAACCAGTGAGATATGTGATCGTGTGTGAGGTGTAAGGGGTTGGCTGGGATGTGTGGGTTCTGTGTTAGGGGTGGCATTGAGGTATGGGTGGCGTGGTGGGAGAAACAAATAAGGGGGAGGTGGTGGCGGTAGGGGGGAGAGCTCTGATCGTGCTAGGAGGGGGTTCAAATCCTGTTGGAGGTGTGGGTGTAGTCTCAGTCATGCTAAGTGGAGAAAACGTGTGGGGATTAATTAGCATGAGATGGGGGGTGTTGGTGGGAAGGGTTAATTCACTTGTGTTTAATCCCTACCAATATGAAGAGCTCCCTCAGAAAAGATGAGCCCATCCAGATGCATATTCAGTCAGGACGAGGGACTCTAAGATGAAACATGTCACAAACAATCCGAGGATCAGAGTTGGTTTTACAAACCTGATTGAGGCTATCAGCAGGAATTTGACTATACTACGATCTTCATCTTGATCCTGGTCACAGTCATTTCAGAGAGTAGGCCCTATCCATAAATAGCGTCCATTGAGCCCTCAAACATTCTCAATAAATGTCTCTCCTCAACGGCCTTCGGATCCTTGCAGACGTCCACCACTAGCACCCAGAGCGACCTTCCCAGCTTTCACATTCTATGAGACACCCAGTCATAGGCCTGCTGAGTGTTACACATTACGTGCGACACAACACTAATGAGTGTTATCAACACTACCTCGTGAAGTAGTGTTTTACCTGTCCCTATTTTTCATATTGTTATAGGCTTACTCCTTTTCCTGAGACTTGGGTCAGAGCGGACACGTGCAGGAACCAATTAATATGTTGGATGCAGTGCTGGAAATGAAATGTAAAAGTGTAGATACTAAAAATCCCAGAATACCTGTTCACTACAGAGAAGGGAAAGTACTCTCCTATTAAAAGTATTGCATCCCGGCTATGATGTGTGAGTACTCCATGTCAAATTAAAGAAATGCAGGTCCTGAGTACCTGCCAGTTTAAAGCACTGGTTGGGTAATGGTGTGGGTGCCTTTTAGGAAATATCCTACAGCTGCCTTTTCTGACAATGTACTTGTCTTTCATGTCTACTCAAATCTTCAGCAGTTCACAAGCAAGTTAATACTTCCAAGGCAAAACCTCAAAGACCAAGCCACAGATAATAGTCATCACAAAACCCTCTATTTAGAGGCTTTCCAAATAAATCAAAACAAACCACTGCCTGCAAATGGTCCTCAAGTTTTCAACTGTATTTTGGAAGAAAGTAATAGACGTTGTTTTGAAAGTAAAAGTACTTCATAAACACAATACCACGTCTGGAAGTGCAACCATAAAAAAGGCAAGGTTATTGCACCATTGGACCGCTTCTTTGCTTATTATCAGGGCACAAGTCCTAAAAAAAGAAGTGGGGGGGACGCTGACGTCACAACAGGAAGCGACGTCACGAAAGGTGGCTTGCACCATCAGACTCATAGCCTCCCCTTGCTCACCCCTTAGATGCGATTGCATCAGAGAAGCCAGCGCGTGAGCAGCGTTCTCAATGAGCTCCGATCTCGCCCCAGAGAGGCCAAAGAGTGAATGTGTGGCTCCATTTGCTCCAGTTATCGAGCACCTGGTAAAATAAGTGGGGGGACGCCGGCCACCCGCGTGGTACCCCGACTCGAGCCCTGCTTATTACCCCATCAGGTGGAGATGGGGCCGCTAAATAGGAGATCCTCATGCCATAGGGGGCCATCAGAAGAACGCAACAGTGACCCCTTCATCCCATAAGGGACAGTTGTATCCTGACAGCTGAGGGGTGGCCATACCTCGCTCCAGGGTGGAGGGGGGTGTTGCAACCATTAAAAGGTATTGGGCCGCACCCCCAATGCAAAATATACATCAACGGATGGATAAGACAGCAATGTGATGCTCGGTGGCTGGAGATTGTTTCAGGATCGGTGTCAGTGGTCAGTCCTAAACTGCGCTACACTTGTATGATCACCCGTAAGTTAACCCTACCCGTGTACTGCATAACAGAATATGAATAAACTTGCAACCGTTTTCCCATTAACAGCGTCTGTTTTTTGTTGGTGATGCACCTGCATCTTGTCACAGACAGAAGTATGTGTGCTAAGGGTGGAAACACTAAGGTTATCTCCGCGTTGTGCCTTTTCTTTTCATATGTACAGATTCCCTCAAAGCTTCTCACATAAGGCATACTAATTTCATTCAAACACAAAATTGTCACTGTTATGCAAAATACATTTCAAGATTCCCAGGTCTATGCGAGAGTTGAAATTTCAGTCCAGGTTGCTTCTTTGCATTCAGAGTTACTGCCCTGATTTAAGAAGGGGATAATACAGAACTACAAATCACAGAATGCAACGGAAAACACATCCGGGGTCAAGTTCTTCGAACGGGCGAAGGCACCGAGAACGGAGTTCTGTACGCCCACTTCCAACGTTGCAGTTACTTAGAACGTGCCCTCGGGTACCCGCTAAACTTGATTAGAATGAAGATAGGACGTGTGTCTCACGTCATGGTACGTCGTTGCTAATGGTCACTCCTCTAAGGAGACCTAGCAATTGGCTAGTTGGCTTGTTAGAGGAAAGACCCTACAGAGACGATGCCTCGTCACGTGACATGCACATCAGAACCCCTTTTCTCCCGATGGCGGTAAATCCGAGAGTTTTGTATTTGTAGGGAGCCCCCGAGGAACCGCCGCTCAGCAGGAATAATTTTACGAATTCTGTTCCGCTTCTCACACAGACAAGGTAAGCAACTCCGGGACCTGGCGAGGCCTCCAGTGGCAGAGAGCAGGGTTACCTCCAAGTGATAATCTCCCGCCAAACTGCAACGGCATCCGTAGCTGCTGTCAAGCCATATCCAGTGTGCTGTCAGTGGGGAGGGAAACACTAAGACACAAATATAGACTAGCATTCCAATAGGATACGCCTGGGCAACCTCAATAATTTCCCAATAAGGTGCGACAGGCGAACCATCCATAAGATTCAGCACCCCGTCCAAAACAATCAATGAACAAGCATCATATATGGGATAAAGTATACCCTGCTGTACGTGATGAAGATTTGGCAAGCCAGGGAGGTCCCAGGTCCGTGACCATATAGAGTAAAGAGACTGAAGGCCAAGTTCCTTTATAAGGTTATGGAACTCCAAGGTGACTTGCAATATCCTTCTGTACGGCGGGGGTACTTTATTCCTTATAATAAATACATGGTCACACATATCCTTTTCACCAAACCACTTTAATCTTTGGTGTTTAGCTCCTTCATATGAAAGAACATGCTTCCAAACAAGAAGAGTCTACAGAATTATAGATGAATGGCAGTGAATTACGGGGATGTATTTCACTGAGGGGTTCTGAGTGACATCAGATAGACAACAGGATCTTGGCTCTTGTTGTCTAAGATGAACGGCAAGGTGAAAAACACCTCTGTATTTCACTTTTTACCCATCCTATAATTTTATACATAAACCCCAAAATCACCTGCTTCTGCTTTCAATGGCTACTCAATGCAAAGAGGAGTAATGGGGGAGCCATGCGTAATATGGCTTCTGCTATGTATCCCTGACCCAAAGATAAAAAAACCCTTACCTTCCATTCTTGACCAACCCCGCCACCTTCACTGCCTTCCTTCCCCCCCACTCGCAGCTGTGCTTTCTGCTTACAGTCTAAGCAGGCAAGCGAAGCTGAGCTGACAGTCTCTCAGGGAGGTCTGTCCTTTATGTGACATCTAACCAGTTTTGTTAGCAAATGATGCTGTGTCATAGCAGTGTGTTATGAGATTCATAAACTGAAATGAAAGATAGAGGCTCTCTGTGTGAGCCATACATAATAAGAAGAGAACCTCTTGTGCAAAATTTTAAACAATAAAAAATGTGTTAGACATTTGTTGGAAAAATATCTGGAACTAAAATCTCTTTAAGACAAGTCGTTTAATTTTTTTTTAAAGTGCAGTAGCTCGGAATGTGTAAAATCATGCATAAAGATTCTAACTTTTTATAATTACGTATGGAGTGCATAAAATAAGCATAATACCATAAATAGCTCCTTATCACTATATAGCAAGAAAAACAGCAGAAGAGAGAAAAGCCATGTTTTGTTTTCGTTGTTTAAACAGCTGCTTTAATTATGTTTGTGTCCTGACCTGCCTCTCCCATCTGCTACTGGCAGCAGGCATTGTGACATCAGAACTCAACTGTAATAAGTCAATACAGTTGAGTTCTGACATAATTTCTATATAATAGACGATTGAGTGCGCTGCAAGTCGCCGATTATAAAGAATCTAGCGGCAGATTTGTTTACATAAAATGCTGCTTGTTACATTGGTTTGCACTGCATATAGCTCAAAAAGGCAAGTTATCTTTTGGTTAGAATGTTTGGTATAGTTATGGAGCACACAGTGACATTACAGCAGCCAATACTGTTTTTATTCGTTTTAAGTAGCAGACATTTCACATGCTTAAAATATTTTTTAATATGTAAATATCTCCTTTTCTTGTTACCTACTTCAAGTTTCCTTATGCATCTGCCTTTTTAAGGAGGGCAGGTTACAGTATAAATGGTACAGTATACATTTCTTCTCCAGCTGTGCTTTGTGCCACAAGCAGTGTCCATGCTCTCCACCAGACCAAATCCATGAAGACCGCTTACAGTGTGCCACCAGACAGGATTCTGTTTCCTGACTCCCTTCACACGAGAGCCTTAACTCTAAAAGTCGACGATGGCAAGTCAGCCCAGGAGCTGATTGAACAAATGTATAACTTCAGTTTACAAATTCACGATTTTTATTCTTGCCACCATAGTGCCAGACAAGCGTTTCAAAATCTAGTGTCTCTGGATCCAAGAAAAGCCTAGGCTGCATGGGAATCAGCAGAAAACAGAGGAAGAAGTTTGAGCTGGTACTCCAACAGGAAACGGGGCAGAGAATAAGATCTCAGCAGGAAGTGTAGGCTAGATTAGAATAGCATTGGGAATTGTATTCAAGTCGAGTTTAAGCTTAGCCCAGGATATGAATCATATTTAGACACTAAATGTACTACAAGGACATGTAGACCGGTGACAACATGCGAATTGCCTTTGGTTACACATGGCCAGACTTGCCAACCTCGGGAAATGTTGCACCCTGTGAACCTTCTATCTTATTTGTCAGAAGGGTATTGACATAGGAGAGATTTTACAGTCTGTGCTTAACTCTTGAGAGAGTGGATTATTTGTAGAAGGACTGGAAATTAGATGTGTTGCTAGTTTAGCATAGCAGGGCAGTACTCTGTCTGCAAAGTGAAATGATCTAGTGCTAAGGTCACACTGTACATAGACAGGTAAAAGATGCACAGCTTCTGCTTGCAGGATTTTCAATCGATGATTGTTTCTCGTCCAGTGTGTAAAACTCAATCTGCCCATAGCAGCGCAAAGGCATTTGGTTGTCCTCTCATTTTCCAGGGAAAATGTAAAACTGAAAATTTGATTGCGAGTGTGGAGCCTAATCCCATGACAACTTTATTATTATTATTTCATAGAGCATGCTCCTTAAAATAACTCAAAAGTTGCTTCAAGAAACGTTTTCGCTTTACAAATAAAATGTACTGCACATGTTAGTGCATTTAATTTCTCCCACTAGTTCCATAGCTAATGAAGGCGATATAAAAATAACTAAAACAGAACTTATATTTTGAAATAGCCAGTAAATATAAGACGATGTAAAATGGGTTTAAAAACATGTACTGCACCTATCTTTAGCCTTAAGAATTCTCATAAAATTCGCCAAATGCCATCCTATATTGACACCAAATCTTTATCTAAAGATAGTATTTCTCATAGATTGTTTTGGAAAACAGCATCATTTAATGGTAGTATGTGATCTCAAATTATCGCTTGTGAAGTTTACATTCAAATAAGTACAATCCAGGTGCAAACTCTCCAATAAACCAGACTTTTTTTCTAGAGAATTGGGTTAAACCCAAGGGTATTGATTAAAAACCATTAACATTATATTACTGTTTTAAACGCAGGAACTTAATTCCTACGAAGGTGCTGCAGTTTACCCTGGAAATACATTGTTTAAAGTTTAATCCGGTTGCAGTCTTTCATATTTAATAGAAAATTAGGCGCTCAAGTTTTCGTGGCAAGATCCCAAGAGCATAACCTCATGGCAAGCTTAATAGCTTGAAGCACTGGTAAATTCAGAATATTGATAATTCCCATCCAACATTAAAACTTTACAACCATATAGCAACATTGGTAATCTTTCACTTTAATTGCTTTTAAAAGCGGACTAATTGAAAATCCCCCTTTACATTATATTAAAGTGAAACAAAGCTGTCATAATACTGGAGATCTTTGCCTTTGTTGTCTTCCAGCAAGAGTTCAAAGGTGTATAGAAGGGGTCGGTCAGACGCAGGTGTTGGTACTCCTTACCAGTCCCGGATTTGCTACCGGACGTTTTGTTGGGCTGACAGGGCGAGGGCCAGTTTTGTTGCTGGGGACCTGCTGACCACGTTCCTACTTGCAGTGTTTTTAAATAAACAATGTAAAAACAAATGGATTTGAAGGCACCTAGAAAACCCATTTGTTTTTGCATTGTTTAATTAGAACGAATGCCTGGTAGGCATCCCAACACACCTCTACTTTGATTCCTGTTAGCCACCATGAGGGTAGATTTATTTTATGCCGAAACCAATTAATTTTTGTTTTGTCTGTATTTATTCTTCATTTGTTGATACAACAATAGAAGTTTAAAGCAGTAAGTTTCCTTTGCAAACCAATTTAAGTTTGTTAAAGTAAGGCTGAATTGTCGACAAAAAGTTGGATCCAAAATAAAAACTCCAACTTTGGGGTAGAAAGAACGTAATTTTACGTTTGTTGAAGGAAGATCTGCAAAAACATTATAGGGCCAGCCAACAATCATTTTTATCACAATTTCTCCTGTTAATTGTCCTGTAATCAATACCTCCACTCCCAGAGCTTAATTATACAAAACATCAATTGAAGGTTTTCCAATGCGCCTCATATTCCCTTGGTGAGACTGTACCTTACTGTCTGAGTATATGAAGAATGCCAATTGCAGCGAGAGTTGGCACATTCGATGCGGATAAGTGACGGAATAGTGAAGAAAGCATGCTCTTGCCCATGTGATGGTATTAGCATGAACTTCACTCTCTCCCGAATTCGTAGCTATTGCAGTTCCTTGAGATGTGCCTGTTTGTTATGTTATGATGATTTGTATAGCACACTAATCACATTAGATATTACTTTCAGGTACACAGAGAGAAATATTTATAGGATTACTTTGTGCACAAACTTTAACAAGTAGTACAATGAAAAATTACTTATGATGATCTGACACCCTGATATAGAGTACACTTGGAGATGTAGTAGCGGTGATGAAATTAAAAAGTGAAAACTGATAACCAATTAATATCGGCATGGTGAAGGAGTTATGAGATCAATTACCCACCCATGCGTTCTCATTCCTTGGTACATTGAGTCCATTTTGTGTGTGAGAAAACAAAATATCCAAACATAGGGGAAGAGAATCCTTTTGGCCTTAAAGGATCACTTCCCCAAGCCAAGTTAATTTTTCTGGTGCCGCAAATTATTGTTTTTATTGTAAGGATTATCGTCCTGAATTGCATGTATCTGCATGTGTTCACCTTATGTAAACTATATGCATCACACAGATAAAATATATAGTGTAGATTTTATAGAATGTAAAAACGTACTGAAATTACTCAGTAATTACTAAAAACTGTAAGAAATTTCTCAGAATTGTCCGCATCAAGTACGAGACGTTCATTTTGGGAGGAATGCATGATGAGAGTCTATTAATCCCCTTCTCAGTCACATGTTCCCTTAAGTCATTTTATCAAGCTTTGATTGTTGGACAATGGAATACTGAGAAAGGGCTGGCATTCCAACGAAGAGCTGAGGCTGAAATTGTGTTTAATATGAAAGCTCAGTTTAAATTGGTTTTGCGAATAGAAGTTGCCAGTGAATTGACAATACAATGAAACTAATGTTGGATTGGCATTTTTAGGTCTCGCTGCGCTGTCTGGTTTGCTAAAGATATCTTGGGGACATTCAGAAAGTTGCCCTAGGAATGCATTCCATCCTTTTGCTTACCATTTGGTTTGTGGTTTGTAACTCACATTTTCTGGCTTTATATGCTTTAGGCTGTCCAGCTCGAGTTTGTCCCTCCTATTGCCCAAACCTTGTATACTGTATTCTTCCATGAACTCGCTTTCTGTAAGGAGGCCTTTACATTTTGTTTTTATCTTGTCTCATTCAAACGCAGAGGTCAAATGTCAGATTATGTCTTCCAGGGAGGTTGGTGTTTATTTTTCTTTTGCTGCCTTCATCGTGAGAGGATTTATGTGACAATCTTGCTGCCTAGTTGGGGGGGGGGGAGGGGGGGCTGCTTGATGCAGGCCGTACAGATGTTATTTTTGTTTTCTAGCACACAATAAAATTTCAAAGTCGGTAAATGAACTGTACTGATCAAATCAATACAGTGGGTGAATACATTTCCACACATTATCGTTTGTGCGGTGTATACATTTATCAGTAAAACTGTATGTGAGTGCAAATGTAATGGTCATTTCAATTTCAGATGTGTTGTCTGTAATGGCAGTACGCTACCATACAACTCTACTCTGCACTACTCCACCCCTGTGCACCCAACTCTGCACCACGCCACACTACTCCACTCTGCTCTTCTCTGCACTACTCCACTCTACACCTCTCTACTGTACACCACTCTACTCTATACCACGAAACTGTACCCCACACTACTAAGCACCACTGCACTCTACGCCAATGCACTCTGCCCCACTTTACTCAAAACCAATGCACTTACAGCAATCTACTTTGCACTAAATCACTCTTGTCACTCTATTTTACTCTGCGTCACTCCACTTTATTTTTCTCTGCGTCACTCCACTTTATTTTTCTCTGCGTCACTCCACTCTATTTTAGTCTGCGTCACTCCACTCTATTTTACTCTGCGTCACTTCACTCTATTTTACTCTGCGTCACGATACTCTATTTTACACTGCGTCACTCCACTCTATTTTACTCTGCGTCACTCCACTCTATTTTACTCTGCGTCACTCCACTCTATTTTACTCTGCGTCACTCCACTCTATTCCACTCTGCGTCACTTCACCCTATTCCACTCTGCGTCACGCCACTCTATTCAACTCTGCGTCCCTCCACTCTCTACCACTGTACTCTATGCCACTGCACTCTACGTCACCGCTCTGCGCCACTGCACCCTACGACAATGTAAGCCCCTCTACTATAGAACACTTCACTCTACGACAGTATACTCTGCAACATTGCTCTCTCTGTCACTATACTTTATGCCACTCTACGCCACTGAACCCTGACAATCCACTATAAGCCACTCTAATTTACTCTGCACCACTGCACTCAACGACACTCTAACTCTATATCACTGCACTTTACGCCACTTCACCCTACTCTGAAACTGTCTACTCTGCCACTGCAGTCTACGCCACTCTATTGCACTCTGTGCCAATGCACTCTATGCCATTTTACTCAAAACCAATCGCTCTATGCCACTTTACTTTGCCAATCTAGCCTCCACAACTGCACTGTACGCCACTATACTCTACTGTATGCCATTGCACTCTATGCCAATTCGCCCTACACCACTTTGCACAAAGCCTCTGCACCCTATACCACAGTCCGTATGCCATGTACTTTGCACCACTGCTCTTTATGCTGCTATACTCTACAACATTCAACTCTATGCCACTGCACGCAACGTCACTCCACACTACTGCGCTCTACATCACTACACTCTACTCCACTCTATTCTACTCTGCCCCACTTTACTTTGTCACTGCTCTCTGCACCACTCTATGACCCTGCTCTCTGATACTCTGCATGATTGCACTCTATGCCACTGCACTATGTACCACTCAACACTTCTGTACTGCACTCTACACCACTGCACTCTGCCACACTCAACACCACCCACACAATGCCACTCTACTCTTCACCTTTGTACTCTACCCTGCACCACTCCATGCCACCCTATTTTGCGCCACTCCAGGCCACTGGACTACAGCACTACAGTCTACTCTGCACTACTCTATTCCGCTGCACTCTAAGCTACGCTTTGTCACTGCACTCTATGCCAATGCACTCTGCACCACTTTACTCAAAACCAATGCACTGCGCCAATCTACTATGCACCACTCCACTGTACGACGCTCCACTCTGTTACTCCACTCTACGACACTCCGCGATGCTCTACTCCATAAACATTTGCTCCAATGACACTTTACTCCACTCTATGCCACTCCACTCTACGCCATTCTACGGCACTACTTCGCTCTACGACTGTATAGGCAACTCCATCTATGCCACCTTGCTCCACTCTATTCTATGACACACTACTCCACTGTACTGTAAAACAATGTACTCTGTGCCACTACACTCTATGCATTGCACTCCACGCTATGCCACTCTACTTTAAATCACTGCACTCTAAGCCAAGTCACTCTACACCGTTTTACCCAAAGCCAGTGTACCCTATGCCAACTACTTTGTACCACTGCTCTTCATCCCACTATACTCTACAACTTTCTACTCAATGCTACTGCTCTCTATGCCACGGCATGCTAAGTTACTCCACACCACTGTTCTACTCTGCATCACTGTACTTTCCGTCACTTCTCTCTGCACCACTCTACTCTGCACCACTCTATGACCCTGCACTCTGATACTCTGCATGACTGTACTCTCCTGTTCATCACTCAACTCTACACCATTGTATTGCACTCTACTTCACTACTATACAACACTCTATGCCGCTCACTCTACACCTCTGCACTCTATCCTTTACCCCTCCACTCTGCGGTACTCTACTGCGCTCTGCACCACTCCACTCTACGCCATTGCACTCTACAGCACTACAATCTACTCTGCATCTCTCTACTCTATGCAACTGCACACTAAGCTACTCTTCGTCACTGCACTCCACGCCAATGCACTCTGCACCACGTTACTCAAAACCAATGTACTCTGCACCAATCTACTCTGCACCACTGTACTTTACGTCACTTCACTCTAGGCTACTCTACTACACCCCACTCCACGAAACTCCACTCTATGATGATCTATCCATTAACCTCTGCTCCAGTGACACCCTACTCCACTCTATGCTATTCCACTCTACAGTACTCTGCTCCACCCTGTGCCATTCTGTGGTACTACTCCACTCTACGAAATTGTAGACTACTCCCTCTATGCCACTCCATGCACTTTACTCCACTCTATTCTATGACACACTACTCTACTCAGACAATCTACTCCGCTGTACGCCACTCTACTCCACAACACTCTACTCAACATCCTCTATGCCACTCCATGACAGTCTATGCCACCCCACTCTGCGACACTCTACTCCGCTGACACTGTGCTCCACTCAACTGTGCGCCCTTCTACTCTACTCACTTCACGACACTCCACAGCACTGTATGCTACTCAAATCTACTGTACACCACTCCATAACACTCCACTCCACTTTATGACCCTTAACTCCACGCCACTCTCCTTTACCTTACTAATTTTTAGCTATGCTGAACAGCAGCTTCTCTGGTGTACATCAGTGCTTAAACATACTGGCAAAGCCAATAGCTCTTGCAAAGGCGAAACCTATTGGCTTTGCCAATGACTGTTATAAGAGGGCTTTCACATGCACTACATAACTTTAAGAAACCAGGCCTAGATTGGCCTTTTAGTAGGATGCTGAAGGTGGTCAAGCATTCCAATTGAAGCCAAGGCCAATGCAGCATTCCATTTGAGAGCTTTGACTGGATCGGCATCCATTTTTGCATCTGTTTTTATATTATTATTTTAGGGGTGCTAAGAAAGGGCCTGCATCCCAATGAGAAGCTGTGGTTGGACCACCATCAAATAGGAAGCAGAAGGTGGATCAGTATTTTAGTACAACACAGACGCTTAAGCCATGCTCCTATGGGAAGTTGAAGATGGACCAGTGAACATGTCCTAATACCCTGAAGAAGTATCCACATGCCTAGTTTTTTAGTACATCCTAACACGAAAAGGGGTCCCTTTTTTCTAATATTAATATTTGGTCAGCAGCTCTGCCTTCAGTTATTTTTTGCTTTCTAACTCTATGCCAAGCAGATGCCAGGAACACTTCCTCCTATGACATTCAAGGCAGTCCTGGGTGCAGAATTCCCTTTTCTAAGTAAGAACCAACCAGGGAGGACACTCTTATTGCAGTGTCCAATAATATATTTAGTTTTTGTAGTATATGCCACAAACTGAACTATTTCTTTTGACCAAACTGTACATTCCACCACTATGGTTGCATTATCACCCCAAAAGGAATTTGAAAAAAGCTACCACAGTAAAAGGCGCGCAATCGGAGGAAAACCCCAAGCCTTTTCATACCAGTATTACAGATGAAAACTCTAACTTAAATGAGATCTTGGCAACAGTCTCCTAAATCATACCAGACCATCTTTATTTTCTCTTGCTCTGAAAAAAGAACAGAATAAACCTAAGAAAAATCCATGGTTACTCCAGAAGTTGCTAAACTCCAAACTGGAGTCAAGACCGACAGAAAGACATTGGAGAAATAACTATGACCCAGACTTAAAAGCCACGTATGTTGCAAAAACTATAAAATACAGGCACAGTAATAAAAGCGACAAAGTCCTGTTAATATAATATGTACATTACCCAAACCCCCAATACAGCTTCAGAACTTTTTCATAAATTCAAGGAGTTGCAGTCTTCATCTAGAAAACAAACGAAATTCCTGGTTTTGATTAATGTTTTGAAAAACAAGCACCATTCCTTTGTTATATAATTGATCTCATCAGGGCAAGCATTGTTAACTAGCACATTTCTACACCTAATGATATCAAGCTTTCACATCCTCCAATCTTTCCCATTCCTGCCTTCAGTATTTTCGCCCCAGTCTCAACCAACATCTTGTGTGCTAATATTTCTTAGCAGGCCCTCGGACTCTGGATCTAGCCTTTTGGCTTTGAGACCTCTGTCTCCTCCTATCAGAACAGAAGACTTATCTATGTTGTTCAATTTGCAACTCACCCCAGAGTTGTCCATAAAAGCTGGGAAACCGCACAAGTAATGTCACTCTTTAAAGAAAAAAAACCTGGATTGGACCATTCTGATCAAAACAACTTTTGACTGACATCACTTTTACCCTGCTGGTTAAAGTTAGAAAAGTTTGTATTAAAATAATTATAGCACTACTTTGAATCACACAACCTTTTGGAGTCCCTTCAGTGTGACTTTCCACCAGGCATGGGGCAATTAGCTTGAGGTCTTGTCAGTAGTGGATGATGCCCGCCAGTTAGTGGATAGTGATGTCTGCAACCTTGTGCTCCTGGACCTGTCGGCTGCCTTCAACACCATTTATCATTCATACTCCTTTCTAGACTACAAGAAGTTCACACTCCACCGTCACCTGACTCTCCTCTTATCTTACCAACCGGGATCAAATGGTAACAATCAAATCTCTCACCTGTGGTGTCCCACAGAGTTCCATTCTTTCACTGCTGTTCTTTGATATTTACATGCATTCTTTGGCCCAGTTGTTATCCAAAATGATGGTTACATTTTTCTTCTCTATGCATATGATACCAAGTTGATCTTTGGCTTTGAGCAATGTTCATCTCCTTTGACTTTGTCCCAAGCTCTCCGTTTGGTGCGTTGGTGAATTGCCATGAACGTCCTCAGATTGAACCTCTCAAAGACTGAACTACTCATATTAGCAGATGGGCATTACCCTACAGTGTCCCTACTGGCCACCTGTTATGATTCCCCACCAGGGAGTTTCTTTCTTCCATTTGACAACCTCTGGATCACCTTGGACTCTAAAATGCCCTTTGGCCCACATGTGAGGAATTGAGCCATCACTTGTTTCTACCATCTAAAAACTATTTGCGACATCCTACCTTTTTGGATTGGTGCCACAACATTACTGCAATAAATGCCCCGATTCATTGCTGCATATATTACAGGGATTCCATTCTGTTTGCTGTCCCGAAAGAACTATACATTTCCCCCAGTTGGTTTAAAATGCAGCTGCACAACAAGTTGGTAACATAGCTAACTAAATTGCAGCAAATCCAACCAGTACTCGGACAACTATACTGACTTCTGTACACCAGGAGACTGTCTTCAAGGCCATGAGTATAGTCCACTGTGCCGTCTTTTTCTAGTCTCCTGATTTCATGGCAGTAACATTTATTAGAGCTACTAGCACTTGTAACTTGAGATCTAATGACCATTTCCTTTCAGTGCATTCCCAGAACTAGAACAGTCGGATTCAGGGATTGCTCCTTTTCTGTTGCCTCAAAACTTCCCCTACTATCTCTATGCACTGAGTCATCTTTGCTACGTTTTAGACAGGAATGGCGTGGTGACCAAAAAAAACGATGGATTTAGGCCCAGATCTCTGACTCCAGAGTGAGTGTTTGACGTTGTTCAGCATTCAGACTATCAATTGTTCTTTTTGCATTGCTTATTTTGTAAGCAACTATAATAGTTCTGACCACTGTCTTCGAGCTTCTGTGCAGCTTTAGTGCTATAAAACATTGATATAAGTGTGCTGTACAAATACAATTACCACAACAAATTAACAGCGATTGTTTTCATGAGTGTTAGTTTAATTGAAGTCAACCAGAACTACAACTCCCAGAAGGCACAGTTTCTTTACATGAAAGCCCAGCACTAAAAAAGTGGTGTCTGTTCGACAAGGGGGGGGGATCTGACAACCCAAGTTATTAACTAAACCAACGGTACTCGTTGTTTCAACCTCAAATAGATACTAAGGATTTATCGACCCAGTCTTGATTCAGACTTGTCACTTGTTCTTTAAACAGATATCTCTGCTTTTTGGCCATATCTGACTGCGCTATTGTACTATCTGTTTTTCACATTCCTGTCCACAAGAGTTGACCCTATAATGTGAGTCTAAATCACAGAATTACAGGGTGTCTGATTATTGCACATATATGCCACTGCCTTGTACCATACGATTACCGTATTTGTTACCTAATTTTTGCAGACAATTATTAGAGTCTGTATAAGGTGAATGGCATAAACTGTTACCAATGGTTGTGGCAGTTTGCGAAGGGAGTTTAGAAGGTCCCCATGCCGCATTTACGGAAAAAACTTGATTTTTCCAGCCATTGTGCTATGAAAAGTAAAAAATCAAACCTCCTTGTTTCAAATTCATACTTTTTGTTTTATTGGTATTTATATAGTTATGATATGCACCCTGGCGTAGATGACCTCTTTGTATGTAAACTGGAAATATGTACCTATGTTATTGTTAGGACATAACTATGTTTACAAAGCTTACGGAATACGTCGAATATTGGTCTGTTAACAATATGGTTGTTGGTTACTGAATCTAAAAGTAAAATACAGCACCATTTTATGCATATAATTTGTGGTTGATACAAGTAGGTTCCTAAAATAGCAAAAAAAATATTGTAATGGTAAAATAGATGTCAAAAATCCTTTGTATTTTAAAACACTAGTATACAAAATGTCTGTATGAATGAAGAAGACTGCAATGTTTTAAGAATTAGATTTTTTTTAATGCATCAGAATGATTTTTAATTCATGTTATAACCAAATTCATGTGGACTGGTATTTAAAATTAAATTATTTTGTAGGGGTCTCCAAATGTAAATAAACTTGATGTGTTGTTTATTTGTGAAATGACGTGTCTATCACAGCTATATTGTTTGGAAGAAGTATACATCTATTATAAAGGTACATATAATGCATCACCTCGTGTGTTGATGATTTTATGTGATTTCTGGTTTGTTCACTGTAGAGTTGAAGATGCAGGCTTTTCTCAAAGGAGGTTCCTCCATCAGCACCAAACCCCCCAAAGAGAAAGGAACAGCAGGAACCAGTGGTGAAAGCAAGAAACCAAAACTGGTGCCATGGGTGGAGAAATAGTAAGATTTAATTCTAGTTAAACAATTTGTATCGGATTGTGGTTGCCAGCCATGTAGTTATTCTCTATGTTGGAGGAGGTATGCTCAGCAGCCTGTTACTGATCTAGAATCATTAGAAATAAGTGCATGTGATGGGCGATCGGGCTGCGTTGGTCTCCAGCTATTAGTAGCTCTTTGATTAAAGGAGAGTATTGTGTCTGCTGACTGGGTTTTCAAATGGGCATTTTGTGTTGTGATGGGTGGGAAGATGTCATCTTGCAACTCCATACTGCATCTCCAACAGTATGGCTGTGCACTGCATACAGATCTTGAATCCCTTTACCTGTTACTGTGTCCTACTGAACCGTTTTTACACTACCCTTTTGTTATATCTAAGGTTTTTACCTTACATCTTCCCTGTTTCTCTGCCTCTGCTGTTCAGCCAGTGTGAGTGGAATGTTAGTGTGAGTGTGATGTAATTGGAGTGTTTGGTATGCTGTGAGTGGACTGTCTATGACTATTGGATCCTGGGCTGAGCAGCAGAGAGGATGCTCTGGTGGGGCTTTGATTACATATACACTGGAAAACCTATCTAACCATCTAAGAAGAATAAACTTATCATGTGTAACCTATCCAAGTCTTCTGGAATTCCTTACTAGGATGTAACACCTTTGCTAAAGCTCAATGGCCTGTATGCCATAATGAAAAGTGTCGCCTAGCCTAACCACACTACTGCTATAGGTCTTGCTTCAATTAACAACCTGTGGGCTACTTTAACAAGTGTGAACATTTTTTCAACCACACAAAGAAAGCCCTTCCAGGATTCCTACTTACAAACTTCTGTTTGAATTTGGAAGCAGCTGCCTGTGATGTTGGCAGACATAAGCAAGTGCTTTTTTTGGTACCCTTGCATCAAAATCAGAAAGTGGTAACAACGTTTGAGACCTCGCAGTACATTTAGGGCCTAATCTCTTTTCCATATTAGTAAAACCAAGCTTAAAGGTGTGTCTCCACCTGCCTCACCATGTCCTTGGTGTTGCACAGCCATGCTATCTTTCATTTTTCCTATCCAGCCTCATCCCTCTGACTGTACCTTTACTCATGTAGGGGTGGCACTTTTTCCCCCCAAAAGTTGTAATTGTGTATATCAATCCCTGGTGTGGACATTAGGCCCAGGGAATGTAACTTCAGAAGAGACTGGCCGAAATGTTCAAGCAAATTGTCACAAAGCATTTGTAGCACTAATATTGATAATTTGTTACTTTGTCGGGCACAGTTATTTAATAAAATGTTTCAAGTCCCAGTACCTTTTTCTGGTCACCACCCATCTTTTCGGTACAGTCAACAGAACCCATCATTGATTGCCGTCTCTGACTCCCGACAACAGTTCTCCATGTTGCATCCACATCACATAAGAGGTCATCAGTGTGTTTCTCCCTCTGCTGTGACTGCCTTATATTTAATCAAGATGGTCTGTTTTATGGCACTTACACCAGTGTCTGGGGAACCCTGCTTCAGTCTGTCAGGTCTTCTGCTGACGTCTAACCTGATTTGGTCTTCATGTACAGTTCTACTGCCAGAGTCTTTTCCTGTGTAACCTCCAGTATGTGTCTCTGTAGCTAAGCCAGTGGTGTGCTATTCTCCTCTTTACTAATGACAACCAAGGATTGCAATTTTGTGCTTAATCCCCCCCCCCCCCACCTCCCCTGCCCCCTTTGTGGTCGTAGGCTTAGTCCCAACATGCATTTTCTTTATTCTAGCAAGATGATCCAGCCATTCAATTGTTGCGGCCTATTTACTATTCTCAGAAGATCTGAGTGGCACTAATTTAATGAAAAGTAGATGGTAGATCGAATGCCCCTTTTCTCTTTATCACAGTTCTGAAATTCTGCTCTTTACCTCTTCATGCCAAAAGTTTGCACCCTATTCAAAGACCACTTCCTTGCTGTTTTAGCCTTCTCAAAGTAACCTCATTTTAGATGACGTCAGCCTCTTCCTATACCCCCATTGAACCTTTATGACTAGAGTTCATACAGATCCCTGGTTATTTCAGTAAATAGAAATATAGAGTATCTCAAAAATATTCACACTGACTGAATGCAAAACTGCATCCTTAGCAACTTTATAAAATCCACATCGAATGTGGTACCGATTTTGCCACAACTCTTCACCTTCAGAACTCCGCTTACAGTTTTCACATCTGAACAGAAACTTTACACCAAATGTAATGCTCCTAGGTAAATCGGGCCTAATGTCAATTTTATTCTCGCAATATACTGTCCATGCTTCCTATAAATGAACTCCAGAGTGTATCCAACGAAATGACCCACTTAGAGAAGGTAGTAATGATCATGAGTACTTAGAGGAAACTTGGTTTTTGCAGTGTGGTTTGGAGGTAGGCACACAAGCTAAACAGTAAAAAAAAAATAACAAAATTAGCCTAAAATGATAAAGCCCTAATTTAAAACATTAAAGGTAACTTTAAGAAGAAAAAAAAGGTTTGTGAACAGTAAATATTGGGAAGCCAGTGTAAGAAGACCAGACTAGCTAAGTTTTTATATAATTACTTTTTTTTTTTTAAATTTTTGAAAACCTTTATTGTCAAAAAGGGCAAAACAAATACGGGCCTACAACCTTCCGGCCGGCCTCGCAAAACATTCAATGCAAAGGTGCAAATAGACGGATCCCTGCAATATCACAGTACAAAATAGCAAACAGTTCAAGTTACACTGTACCCAAGGGGACTGCCGGGAAACAGGAGACATGAAGGTTTATTTTAAAAGTTTTTTCATATAAAGAATAGTACCTAAGTAGGATCAGGGACCAGATGACTTTCAAGAAGCAGGAGCGGGCAACACCGTCAGCAGTAAGTAAGCAAGCAATAACGTAAGCAATATAGCGGCACAAAGCAATCCAAAAGGACAAGCAACCATTAAACATGTCACGTGCCGATTGTCACCCCCCCCCCTCCACCTCACCACCCCGCCGATCCAAAGAAAAAGAAAAGTAAAAGCAAGAACATAGGAGGAGAAGAAAAATAAGGCCCATAGAACCAAAGACAAACAAAAGCCCCCCCCCCCATCCCCCCACCCAACACGCATGCAGAGGCTACGGCCTACCCCCCCACCCACCTTGCAGTGTGTCTGTCGCCCACAAAAGAGTATCCGAAATTCAGCTAGAAAGAAAGGAGGAAAAGAAAAAGAGAATCACATAAGAACTGAGAGGAGGGCCAGTTCGGAATGCTCCCGGTCAGCCCAGCCACCCATACATCCCCGCCCCAACTATCACCAGCAGAGCAGCTAATAGCAAATACAAGTACAGATGAGGAAATTCAACTCTCAGTGTGCGTCTGGTTCATACTGTCGTTATACGTAGCAGTCCCAACCCAGTCCCCGCCAGTCAAGTAATCAGTACCACAGAGAAAACCGCCTAACCCTGGCCCGATCTCGGATGCCCCCCTGAACCCACCCCTCGAAGAGAGCCAACCCCCTCTGAAACAAAGAGACAAGATGGACGCCAAAAGGGAGGGGGAGACTCGTAGAAACAAAATGGACGTTGCCAAATACCCAAAAGTTCGTTGTCCTCAGCAAAAGGAGCCTCCGAGGTTTTCTGGTAGTACAAGCTCCACAGAGGAGAAACCGGAGGCCATAGTGCAAGAGCTTTCAAGGGGGCCAGAAGTCGCGTAGCAGGCAGTCCTGCCGATGACAATGGTAGCAGATACATAGAGGCAGCCTCTGGGGGGGGAAACAAAGTATCACGGGCAGAACTGGTGAACGGCCGTCCACAGGCGGCAATCCAGTCATCCTCGATCTCACCACCGCTGGGGATACTTGGAAACACAGTAGCACACTCAGGCACCAACAAGGGAGTGTGCAGTCGTTGCTGGGAACAGTTCCTCCGCTCCCGCCCCAAATCGAAAGCAATACCATCGAGCTTTTCGCCCAGCCTGCGGGTGCCATGACACAGCGTCGATCGCAAATCACAAAGGGCTGCCATGATATCACCACAGGACAATGCAGGCTGCGGTCCACCTGTATTAAGATCACAAGAGGGTGTATTCAATTCGGTCCCTAGCAATGGTGCCGCAGTCCCAGGGCGAGGGTGGGCGATCTTCCCCATACCGCGATCCAGCGGGTATGTCCATGATGCCGATGATCCAATGGTGAAAGCAGGGGCGGGTGCGGCACAAATAAGCAACCACCCAGCCTCTATTGCTGCCAGCTGCAGTCAGCGTCGTCAGCAAGGAGCCGCCATCAGCTCAGACTGATAGTCAGGGCGAGTGGTCAATCCGCCGATTCCAGGCAAGCCCCGCAATGGGGTCTAAGCAGCGCTCGTCCAGCTCCGAACAAAGGAACTGTTCGTGCAGTACGATCTACCCTCCAAGCGCGAGGTAGTCTCGGTACGCAGCAATCCACGGCAACCAGTTCACTACAATCTGCGTCTCATAGAGAAGGCAACACTACCCAGGCTCCAGGTGTCATGCAGGCAGGTCGGCCGTCTCCGCTCCAGCGAGGTCCGGCAGCGAGCGGCGGTTCACACCGGGGTCCAGGGTATCGGGACGGTTACCAAAGTATCTCCGAGCTCTGAACGAGCAGAGATTCCGGAGGAACATGAGCGAAGTCAGCACAAATTCCCGGTCTGACAGCCGATAAAACAGAGCAGGATTTCAGGCAGGAGAGCAATGCGGGGCTCAAGGGCTGGCGGAGCCGGGAGCCTACACGTCCGCTCCGGTCGCCATCTTGGCTCCTCCTCCCAACGCGACCATTCTTAAGTGCTTTTATATAATTTTTTAGTGACTCCTTGTTTAAGCAGGAATACCTTTCTTTGGCAGATATTTTAATATATTCAATATAGCCTCCCCTAGCCTCTCTTTCAAAATGACATGTTCTCCAATGCAGTAGGAAGAAACCCTGGGATGATGTACGATAAGTGAAGCGCCTTGCAGCTTTTAAAATATGTACTTCATTGGGGAAAGGTCATCTGTTTAAAAAACATTCTCATCCAGCAGATAAAGATTCAGTGCTTCTGTTCCTAATCGTAAGAGGCTTTCAGACACCCATCTTAACTAATAACCCACCACTCTCTGGTGGATGCATTTGATGGGGCAACATGCGCACCCAAATTCTTATATAGAATATTTAAGCTGCTTCATAACTGTTTGGATTTTTGTCCCACAAATACAAAACATATATTCAGCCCACTAATAACAGAAGATAGGGTTACCAGTATTTCTAGTTGTGAGCTTTCCTTTTACTGATAATATTCAAGAGAAGCGAGAATAAGAATATACCCCTGCGGGAGTGCTAATGTTTGAAATGATATCCCAAAGCTCGAAACACGAACCTGTATAATGGAATTTTGTGGTCATCCAGTTAGCAGAGTTAAAAAAAAATTTTTTTTTACAACATGAACATCCCATCCTACTTGCCGTTTATTTGATTTGATGAGCATCCCAGATATGCTAATCTCCCAAATGCTTACTAGCAAAAGTCTTAAATTACCTCTTCCTGAAAAACTTCAATGAAAACCCTTGAGCCTCTAAGTATTGGGTCTGTGCAAAGTACTTTCATTTGTTCCATTTTTTCGCATGCAGCACATTTTCATATGTTGCAGACAACTTGCAAGGGTTACCCAAGAGCACTGCATGGCCTTTATCCTAAATATTATAGAAGAGGCAGTCTTGTGACCCTAAGCCACTGACAGCAGATCTAGTTCTACCAGCCTCTGCTCAGCCAGAAGAACACTGCATACCCTCTGTATGTCCAACGCAGTGACATAAGTGATTGGACTCTTGGTAATCATGTTCATTGATATTTTCTTGTACTGTAACTGCTAGTTTCTCTGTAAATGTAACCTGGCTATCAAAGACAGCGGTCTTATGTTTGTCACGGCTAAGAACATATGTCTTTCTCTAACCCTTTGCTTAAGTGGCACTGCTTGCTGATTATTACTTTTTGTAGAGATTGTATTTGTAATCTATGAAGCTCTTTTAAAAACAAAACAGTTTGACGTGTGTATCAAATTTTGAAATACCAACTACAACACGCAATAGTTTTCCATAATCAAGCCCGCCTTAAAATGCTGGGGAGAGAGAGTTCTTGGAAGGCAAGCGCCATTGGGAGAGACCTAGGAATAATGACTCTGTTTTAATGTGCAACTTGGGTAAATATTGTAAACTGCCATTGCAACCCATTGCCCTACCCGCCCGTAGGCTTGCGACCCTATCTGCAGTGTTTCATGTTAGCCATGCAACTCTGCACTTCCTAGGTGAGCCTCTGCCTTTAAAGCTTCCTTTACTTCAAGATCCTTCCATAACATGTGAAAAAGTATTGGCTTAGAATAAAACATCTGAAACATTTAACATAAATCTTCTTTATTTGTATTTTTAATGTATGTGTGGTGTAGTATATCGAATTGTATAAGTTTGCACCGGACAGTAATACATATTTGGCTTATGTGCACAAACTATTGAAATAAACTCAACCATTAGAGATGTCAATATCCATTATGCATCGAGTTATAGTCCACAACGGTGTTTCGCAATGTATGTGATTGATTGGTGCCCATTGATTGGTGCCCACACTGCCAAAGACATTACTAAGCAAGAGTCTTCAAAAGATTGTAAGAAAAGGTTCAAGGCAAAAGGCAATTGTACATTTTATAACACACATTGAAAAGCAAAGATGTTTGGTCTTGGCAACCCTGCAGTGGATTTAAAAATAACATTTTATTTTTTCAAATATATGCAATACGAGAAGAAATTGGCAAAAATATTATGTATATATTAAAAATAAATGAGTGGCCCAGAAGGCTTGGTATTCCAGCCTTGGCACTAATGTGCATGCACAACTTTTCAAGAAGCATAGGCGAACAAGCAAAATGTCGACACTCACGTTACAAGACCGTTAATGAGATGGGCTGACCCATCCGCTTATGCTGAATGCTGTGGTTGGTGGAAGAAAACGTGCATGACACTTGAACATATCAAGGAATGAAGAGGGCTTACAAAGCCATTGTTTAAATGTTCATGTGTATTCATGTTTAATATTATTTGTTCAGAAAACATGTGGTTGGGAGTCTGTAGGCCAGTTTAAGAAATTGGGCAACAACCACGATCCTTGTCATGGTGAATCACAAAAGTCTTTAAATTAATCCTCTGGTAGCTTGGCACAAAGCAGTCAGGCTTAACTTAGAGGCAAAGTGGAAAATATTTATGCAGCACTCAAACAGTAATTGGATAAAAATATAACCGGAAAAATTAGAAACTGATTTAGAAAAATAGTCCTTTTCAATCAATAAAATGACATCAAAGCTAACAAAATCCTAAAAATAGGCCTAACAGCATAAAGCGGCATTTGCAGTTATCTGGTCACACCTGACCGGCGGAAAGTCACAAGTTCAGGCCGACTGTGTTGGATACAGAGACCAGGTTAATTCCAGCTGAAGAGTTCCCTTCCTCAAGTCCAGCATAAAGGCTTACTCTGCATTGGAGGGGGATCTGCGAGAATCTGGTTTGGCTTCATGGACGGTTGTAGCTGTAGAGCGAAGAGCAGGTCGGACGTCAGGCTGTCAAGGCTGTAACACAAAGAGCATGTCTGGCTGCATGGACGGTTGCTGCTGTAGCTTTGAGTTGGCGGTTTCAGCTGAGCAAACATACATGTTTTTGTATAGTTCAGTTAAAGACCGACATTAACATAGTATAAATTGCATTTATGTTATGTTACATTCGTGTTAGAAAGGTGAGAGAGGCAATGAACAGGAGCATTGGAAAGCACAGAAATGCAGTCCTCCTCTCTGGGTTCCCTCACCAGTTACTTCAATTAGCAATCAGTCCTTTTGTTTCTATAGGGACCCCTCATCACACTGGGACAAAAGTTAGTTATAAGTTTCAAAGAGTGCATATTGTGGGGTTTGTTGACTTTGATGAAATCCAGGTGGTGCTATTTAGAAAAATCCAGAAAGGAGCCACCTATAGTGTCTACAATAATTTTGTTATTTGAACTTGAAAATGCATATTTTCAATAATGCATACGTTTCAGCTCTGATCCCACCAATGATGAGAGGTGGCATCTGGCTTTTCCATAAGTGGAATACAGCCTAATTTGTGGCTACCAGCAATGAAGCTCTGGGCACAGCACTGCCTCAGTGAAAAGAACCTGCATTAACTTGGTAATCGTTTCCAAAAAGACAGATCAGCTTGCCTTACTGGACTGAAAACCCAGTGATGTCCTTATTAAATGAGAGCACTTATTTCCAATGAATTTGAATTATTCGTAGAATCCATCACATGTGCTGGCTTGTCCCTAACACGCCATATTCTGTCCAGGATAAATCGGAAAACCCACAGTTGATGGACAGAATGCAGAACAATGTCATACATTCACCCCAGTACAGAGATCTGGACCTAAATCCATCGTTTTTTTGCACTCCACACCACCCAAGTTCAGACATGGCCATATGCAAATCAGCCTTGACCCTGTGCCCCATGCCAAGCCATGTCTTTCCTGGACCTGATTCCGGAAGTAAGTAAGTTTTATCATGTTTATCCTAACAAGCCACGAGATTTCTGATGCAGTCATTCTCCTCAGACAGGAGAAGACTGATTGAAGTAACATTGGAAGTTGTTTCTCTTTAAGGATGGTCTATGAAATTTGTAATGTACACTCACAGGTCGCTGCTCTTACCTTGTGCCCTTGGAATGTATTCTGATCATTTGAGATATACAAGCAATATTGAGTCTAGTGGGATCTGAAGTACCTAATTAAAAAATCTAAATTTATTTGAAAAATATCACTCTCCTTTGCTATTATTGGTAACACTGTGGTTGAGTGTTTGTCATAAAGCAAAAAACATCATCCATATGTAAGGTTCTGCTTTCTTGTCCATTTATTACTGGACCTTAAATCAAGGTGAGCACTCCTCGCCAGAGGTTCAACCGGTAAAGCAAACGCCATTTACAATAAGGGTCATCCCGCCCGAACACCCTTGTTTAAGAGAGGTTTCTTAGGGATGTTTATTAACTTAGATTATTTTTTGGGCAAAATAAACTGACCATAAGAATTTGTTTGAAATTCAGGGTTACAGTTAAATGTAATAAGGACCTGTTTGATACATTTCCATAGGTAAGAGACCCTCATGTGATTCTGAAATGACTGGGTCTCCCTTTTATAGAGACTGAGGTCCAAATATAGCCACTAATCCAGGCATCATAGGAGTTTTCATCCTACATTTTGCTAGCAAGTGTTCCAGGATAGTTGCAGTGTTGATCTAGGGCATGTGGATAATTTTCGGAAAAGTGGTGTTGATGTTTCTATGTTGGAGAGGATTGCTGATACTAAGCTTAATAGCCTAAGTTTGGACTCTCAGGAGGTTACTCAGGATTTAGACAGTGGAAGGGGGCTGTACGTTTGAAGGATATCACAATCTCTATTGGCAGAGTTACAGGTACCAGAGTGATAAATATTGTGGGACATGAGGACCCATGGGCTAAGGAGACCGGGAATAGTGAAGAGTGATCACCCTGGGGTTGGGTAGCCGGTGTTTTGAATGCTGCAAAAAGTAATCAACCCTTTCAATGTTGCAAGTCAGCCCTTTGGGTAAAATTATTTCTTGGAATATACCAGGCTGGGAGAGTCTAATTCTAAATTCAATTTTATGATGTATTGTTAGTCCATTGATAGTTTTCTTGCAGGAAACTTGGATATTTTCTGATTTTAAGTATGAGAGTTACTTTGATTATTCCTGCACAGCAGGGGGCAATGCTTAATTGATTACATTGTGGTATCTTGCTACATGTTTGGAGTGTGTACTCAATTTGAGGTAACAAGGACAGATTCAAGTGATCGTAGCATTCTTTCAGTGATCATTGCTTTAGAGTTTAATTCCTAGAACTCCAAGAAAGGTACCGTAGTTTTAACAAAATAAATAGGTGCGCTTTTTGGGCAAGTAATAATATAATGAATTTGGCCTCTTGTATTAAAACAGAGCGTTTATCCCTTTTGATACCTCGTCAGATAGTCCTACCACTGGTTCGAAAAGCAACTATCCCTTTTTCAAACCTTTGAGAGTAAAGATAGAAGTATTAGATCTAAGTCTCTAGTGAATATCTCTTGGGGGATGAACTGGGATATAAACACCTTGGTAAGGAAGCAATTTAAGCTGCCAACAATATCGAGGCAAAGGGAAATTAACTCATTAAGCACATAAGAACGTCAGAACGTAGTAGGAAAGAGGAGGATCAGAAATGGATTGATTTTAGAGAAGCTACCTGTTCTTGTGATTTGCGTAGATATTGGAAATTAATAACCCAATATTGTGACTCTAGAGTTAAGGCTGAGGCCATTTCTATATCTGATGAAGAGTGGACCCAGTATGTTTTGCAATTATATGCATCTGATTCTAGCTGCAGTGTCCAGATAGAGCTTAATGTTGAAGCAGACTCATTGGACATATATTGTCCTTCCACTTGTGAGGAGATAGAGCGTTTTATTAAGGGTGCAGGGTCCTCAGGCGCGAAGGGCCCTGAAGAATTTCCGATATCCATTAATAAACCAGAAGTTTCTGCATGGGCTTTTTTGTGTCCTCTGTTCGAATACTGTTATTGGGTTCTTACCGTCCCGCTGAAAGGGAAATGTTGTAGTACCCTTATATAAAAAGGTCCCAAAACCTCTTCTGCAGTTATAGGCAGATTGCCTTATTGGATGCGATAGGTAAATTGTTTGTCAAGAATATTCTTCTTCATCTTCAGGAGTGGACATTTGGTAATATTATTCCTGTTGAGCAGGACGGTTTTCCTAAGAACAGTGGAACCCTAAATATTATGGCTCTCCAAACGCTGATTGAAAAGTACCATGTGGGTAAGGGCATGCCTCTAATCTCTGCCTTTATTTATTTCTCCACAATATTTAATAGGGTTGACCGTGGATCGTTGTGGAGGAAACAGTCTGCATTGGGGATCCCTGCTCACCTCCTAAGGCTAATTATTGCCCTGTTCTCTTCCACTTGGACCCCGGTCCTGATGGGAGGTAATCAGGTTTTGTTTAATAAGGTGGAGACACATAACGGTTTGAAGAAAGGGTGCTTACTTGTGCCCCTTCTTTACTCTCTCTACACCTATTACTTACCATGTAGAGTTGGACAGACAAAATGGAATCCACCAGAATTGGGATTAATGAATGTTGGTTGACGACTCTGTGCTGATTACGTTGTCATATTGGATTTAACCCCAATAGAAATACAGAGGCGCCACTCGGTGCTGCGAAATGACACCGATAAATTTGGTTTATTAGACCCCAAGCTACAACAGAGGTAAAAATCATTATAGTATTTTTGAATTCGGAATAGCAAAAAACATAAAAATTGATGGAATTAATGAATTCATGTATTGGATAGGAATTTTAAACCATTGCATCTCAATGAATAAAATTTTAGATGCAGACTGCTTCATTTAAATATATATTTCTAAAAAACATTACAGTATTTCTGTAGGAAATCCGCAATTTCTGCGAGGTCCCACCAGAATCGTTGTCTTTTGATGAACCTTCTATTATTGCTGGCTTTAGAACTCATTGTACTTTACCCCTGCTAACCAATAGTCAAGTGCCTGTGCTCCCCTTTAAACATGGTAGAATTGGCATACACTTAATTGTAATATTTAACTTGCCTATTAGTCCCCAGTGTATGGTACATAGAGTGCCCAGAGTCTGGAAGTTAAATGTACTAGTGGACTGTAGCATCTATAGGGCCTTCCGCTACAGTGGTTGTACAAACATGGCTTCAGGTCTACCCTGTGTAACCTGACTGTAGCATTTAAAATTGCAGTTGAGCCTGTCAACATCAACCCATTTGACAGGTAAAATTACTTTCAGATATTAATATGTCACCCTTGTGTAAGCCTTTCAGCCCACAAGGCAAGGTTCATGGTATTTAAAGTAGATCATGTAGAAATGTAACAAAACAGAGTAAAATCCTAATGATGGATCTCTGCATTGGGTTTAGCTAGGAAAATATTTAAGAAACAGTTTTTAATATTTCCTCAAATGCCGATTTAATGGTCAAATTAATTTTTAAATACATATTAATGGAAAGTAACTTTTAGAAAGTTACCTTTTTCCTGCCTGAACTCCTAGATGCTAATTTGAATAATTTCTCCAACTTTCCCAAGTCTATACTGAATAAGGTGTGAAATTCTTCCCGGGCACACACAACAGATCACTGTGATTAACAGGCTGACCTGAATGGGTTCGGCAGAAGGGTGGGGCTTTGAGCATCTTTTTAGACATTATGTGCCAAATCCTGCTTGACAGTTCTGCTGAACTTCATATAGCACTTGAAAGGGAGGAAACTGAATGCCAAGCCAATTTTTTTGCATCCACTGTTAGGCTGCTGAAGAGTACTGCTTTTGTCCTACCAAACGTCTGTTTCTGGGTTTGGTGTGGGTGCAGTGGCTCCCTTAAACTGGTGTTTAGTGTTCGACATGGGAGAACACTATGAGTACTAAAGTAAACTCACCCTACTCAAACACAGTCTTTAGAGCCCAAGTTTATTGTGGCCTAAGATTTTCTAAATCTTAAAAATGCCAAAAGTGGGTAGGGTTATCTCTGAGAACTTTTACCCCATATGATGAGCGTGCCCATGAGTCAATCCCAAAGTGTTGGAACTCCAAGTACCCTGTCCAAAAAAACCTCCTGGAGCTGCAGAAGATTAGAATTGAACTGGACCTACTGTCAGGGACCTGAGTGGTGTCACGAAGGATAGGATACCAATTTAAAAAGTGTACTAATACCGGCAGGTGTCAAGGTGCTAGGCGAGAGGAGGAGAAAGGCACACAACAGCCAACTATGTTGAGAAAAGCCATGTTTTCCGCTGCTTTCTAAACACCAGAAAAGATTCTGCATTGGAGCTAGAGAGGGGCAGTGTTTTCCAGAGCTTGGCGGCCGCCACAGAAGGAGCGCCCGCCCCATCTGACCCTGCGGAATTTAGGAGAGATCAGTTTTATCTGGGAGGAGGTCCTCCCGGGGGTGTACCATTGAAACATGGTTTTCAGCTGCGGCAAGCCTTTACTGTGCAAAACTGTACTAAGGACCTTGAGAGAGATGTGCTTCCTAATGGGGAGCCAATGCAGAGCACGTACACCCCCACCCTCACCCCCCAGGCTGAGTGATGCTTTGGAATATTAAGGATCAGCTGGCCTCCGCGTTCTGAACGACCTGAAGCTTGTTCAGGGAGGCCACATTGATGTTGAGGTACAGCTCATTGTACTAATCAAGCCAGGAAGTGACTAGTGCAATGATGGTGGGCCGATGCAGTTTGGTTGCAATATATGGAAGTACCTTTGTAAGGATTTTCAAGATCAAGAAACTGGTGCTAACAGTGCGGCTGACCTGAGCGTCAAAGGTCAGACCCTCGTAAAAAGTGATCCCCAGGTTTTTAGCTGTCCTAACTGGGACGGAAAGATGACCCCAATCTGCGTCCACCAGCATTCGACCAGATAGAATTCTGCAGCCCAAAAACTAGAATCTTGGTTTTTTCGGCATTAATCTTAAGCGAGTTGTTCTTCATCCAGCCGATAGTGCTTGTCATGCAGTGGTTAAATTTTTCTGCGACCAGTTGCCGATTGTTAGAAATGGAAACAATGATTTGCGTGTCGTCTGCATAAGAAATCACCAGCAATGCGTGCAGACTCTGTGCTGTGACCGGCGCAGACACAATTTTGAGACTGGTCGAAGATCTCATGGAATTAAATGTGATTCATCAGCTCAGTGCTTTTTTTTTCAAAATGTTTTTATTGACATTTTATCATACATTAATCCACATACATTTTGTTTTTCACTCCATGTTTCAGTTTCCAAAACATACATTGAACAATCAATCCTGGAGACAAAATATTACAGAGTTCAGTATGGTTGCCAAGCGCTCCAGTATTCAGTCAGATCATTAAAGAGAGGTCCAGTAGGCCTGTTTACCAGTGACTTAAATTACTCTGTTCTATCATTACAGGACCTTGGTCTAAAATGCCTGCTCCCTTGCCCACATGGCCCAATAGGAGTGCATGTTCTCTGTGGTCTGCAAGGTGTTTATGTCTGGGTATGCGGCATCTCCACTATTCCGGGATGGTATATTCATAAAACATGTCAAACAGGGAATTGAGAACTGGGATACTAGCTGCCTGTCGGTGTCCGGTAAAGCACCATACATACATAGGGCATCATAAGTCTCGGTAAATGCCCGGGGGCGGAGAGGGCAAAGGGGTATTCATTCGCACAGCCAATTTCGCGGATCAAGCCAAATCCTCTGGAGGGGGGAAAAAGACCATCTCGAGCAGTCACTTCGGACTTATGAGGGTTTCGCCTTCTCCACCTGTGGTACTTGGGCAACTCTGGTATTCCCAGGCAGGCGTTGTTCTGCTATCTGGCACAGTCACAGCCCTCTCAGCTCTTCCCAACGCAGTGCTCTCTCCTCTGCCCCAGCCCACGTTGTTACCTACCTCTGCTACACAGACACCTGTGGTCACACAGGTACTTTCCATGTGCTTGCTATACGCCTTCTAGCCAACGCCAGAGTCGGGTCAAGGAACTTATTTCTCGCTTTACGTTTTAGAGTCCCAACAGACAGACCGCCGCAGTGCAGGGAAGCGTGCAGCCTAGTGCAGTTTTGAGCATCGGTAGTACTATGTGCAAAAATATTGATGTGACCCTGCATTCCCAAGTCATATGGAAGAAATCTGCATCTTCACAATTACATCTCGGGCAGCGCCTCCGCTCTCTCCCAAAAATAACAAAAATCCTGTGTGGTGTTAAATAAGTCCTGTGCACATAATTAAATTTCTACATATTTCAACCTTGTGCTCCGCACTATTTTCTTAGGGGATTCCATGACCCTGCCCCATTTTGCATCCTAGAGGTCTCCCCCCAAATTACTTTCCCATTTCTCACGCAATCGGCCTGGGGGGGTCAGTGAGGGCTTGCGCAAGGACGCGTAAAACCGTTTATTTTGGTGCCTCACTGTGCCCAAGGTAATCAATGAATACAGCACAGCTTGTGTCTCCGGCTCCTCTTTAATCCGGCCCCATAACTTAGCGAATGCCCCCTGCAGCGCCTCATACACTAGGAACTGGCCTGCGGGCAAACCACACCCCTCCACCAATTCTGCAAAGGGAAGCAAAATCTTCTCTTGGTAACAGTCCCCTGTGATTTCGAGGCCCACTGCCATACAAGGAGCCAACTGCTCCATGGTCATAACCTGTTGCGGCTCGCCATGGGGCAGTCCCACCAAAGGCAGCTCTGGGGAGTATTTCGGAGTGTCCGGTGTTCCCTTGATGCTACGCCTCCACCATTGCAGTACCGTGGTCTGCAATAGGGTAGTGTAGGGAACTTTTGTTATGTGTATCAGGAGCTTCTCCAACAATAGACTAGGGCTCTGACCAGGTTCCGCTAAAAAAGTCCTGTCTACATTCACTCCCTCCAGCCATTGCATCTGGGCCGCAAGCTGATATAACTCGAAGTCAGGGACTCCCAAACCTCCCGCATCTATAGGGCGTTTTAATATTGTAAGTGACACTCTACACTTGTCGTCTCCCCATACTAAGTCTCTTACCAGGGAGTCAAAGTTGCGAAACCAAGCTGCAGGCAGTAGCACTAGCATATTGGCAAAGTAATATAACACCCGGGGGGACATTAACCATTTTTACTATGGATATCCTGGCATTATGGGGAGATGTAACGTACCCCAAAACTGGACACTAGATCTAAGGGATTGCAGTGCTTTACCCAGATTCCCCTCTCTCAGATCCTCCAATGAATGGAAGATCTGGACACCCAGGTATCTGAAGGTTTCCGACGCACAGTTAAGGTCCGGTCATCGGCTCAGTGTTGATGAATTTCTCTAAGATTTTTGCGGGAGCTGGGAGAGGGGAGAAGGGGTGAAAGTTCCACAGTTCTGAAGGGTCAGTGTTGTGTTTTTAGGTCTCGCCTATTCCATCCTGAAGGGATGATAGGCGAGATTTATAGTAAGCAGACCTAAAAGTCTACCCACTGCGGATCGCGTACAGTTCATGTGTGCCAGGCGCGTGCACATCACATCACACACCATTTGTTATCAGCTTGTGAGCCTCAGCATCAGACTTCAAAGGATCCGCTCCCCCCCATCAGACTTCAAAGGAATCCGCTCCGCTCCCCCGCCCCCCTCCACTCAATGCCGAGAGCTTGTTTTTCACTGCTCCGAGAGGCTTATTTGTATCAACCTGACTGCATGCTTGTTTAATGTAGTGGATACTCACTGCCATCTAGTGGCCATGTTTTATTGTGAAAAGCTTCAGCCTCCTGCCCGTCCCCGAGCATCGTCCTCCCCGCGCGGCCTCAAGCGCCATCGCTCCAGGGCTTCCATCCAAAGTACGTCAACAAAAAAAGGGGCATATGTTTGTTTAAGCCGCTCAAAATAGTAGTTTTCAGAAACAAAAAGACCAAGTCCGGCTGAAGAAAAAAATGCACACACACCAAACTTTAAAACATGCATGGGTCGGAAATGCTTCGCTCATGCGCAAAAGTGAAAGGTTAATCACAGTGGGAAGGAGACGCTCTCTTCTGATGCCCTCGGAGCTCAGCAGAAAGGCACCCACCTTCACCCCCGTCACCCTCACCCTCACCCCTGTCACCCTCACCCCTGTCACCCTCACCCCTGTCACCCTCACCCCTGTCACCCTCACCCCTGTCACCCTCACCCCCGTCACCCTCACCCCCGTCGCCCTCACCCCCGTCGCCCTCACCCTTGTCGCCCTCCCCCTTGTCGCCCTCCCCCTTGTCGCCCTCCCCCTTGTCGCCCTCCCCCTTGTCGCCCTCCCCCTTGTCGCCCTCCCCCTTGTCGCCCTCCCCCTGTCGCCCTCCCCCTGTCGCCCTCCCCCTGTCGCCCTCCCCCTGTCGCCCTCCCCCTGTCGCCCTCCCCCTGTCGCCCTCCCCCTGTCGCCCTCCCCCTGTCGCCCTCCCCCTGTCGCCCTCACCCTCACACCCTCACCCTCACACACCCTCACCCTCACACACCCTCACACACCCTCACCCTCACACACCCTCACCCTCACACACCCTCACACACACTCACACACCCTCACCCACCCTCACCCACCCTCACCCACCCTCACCCACCCTCACCCTCACTCACCCTCACTCACCCTCACTCACCCTCACTCACTCACCCTCACCCACCCTCACCCACCCTCACCCACCCTCACCCACCCTCACCCTCACACACCCTCACCCTCACCCACCCTCACCCTCACCCACCCTCACCCTCACCCACCCTCACACACCCTCACCCACCCTCACCCACCCTCACCCTCACCCACCCTCACCCTCACCCACCCTCACACACCCTCACCCTCACACCTCCTCACCCTCACCCACCCTCACACCTCCTCATGACCCCACACCCTCACCACCCCCTCACGACGCCACACCCTCACCACCCCCTCACCACCTCACCCCCTCTCACCCTCACCCCCTCCCCCTCCCCCTCACACACCCCCTCCCACACCCCCTCACCCTCACACCCCCTCACCCTCACACCCCCTCACCCTCACACCCCCTCACCCTCACACCCCCCTCACTCTCACACCCCCTCACACACCCTCACCCACCCTCACCCTCTCACACCCCCTCACCCCCTCACACACCCTCACCCACCCTCACCCCCCTCACACACCGTCACCCCCTCACACCCCCTCACCCCCTCACACACCCTCACCCCCTCACACACCCTCACCCCCCCCTCACACACCTCGCCCTCCCACCCCCTCACTCACCCTCACATACCCTCACTCACCCTCACACCCTCACTCACCCTCACATACCCTCACTCACCCTCACACCCGCACCCTCACACCCCCTCACACTCGCACACCCTGACCCTCACACCCCCTCACCCCCCTCACCCTCACTCCTCACCCTCACACCTCACCCTCACACCCCTCTCCCCCTCACCCCCCCTCACCCCCTCACACTCTCCCCCTCACCCCCCTCACCCCCTCACACTCTCCCCCTCACCCCCCCTCACCCCCTCACACTCTCCCCCTCACCCCCTCACACTCACACCCCCTCAACCCCACACCCCCTCACCCCCTCACACTCACACCCCCTCACCCTTCTCACCCTAACACCCTCACAACCCTTCACCCTCACAACCCTTCACCCTCACAACCCTTCACCCTCACCCACCCTCATCAGCATAGCATAACAAAACACAGCATACATATCATAACATAGCATAGCAAAACATAACATAGCATAACACAACACAACACAACAAAACATAACATAGCATAACAAAACAAAGCTTAGCATATCATAACAAAACATAGCATAACAAAGCATAGCATAGCAAAACAAAGCATAGCATAATAAAACACAACAAAACATAGCATGCATAACAAAGCATAGCATAGCAAAACAAAACATAGCATAGCATAACAAGACACAACAAAACATAGCATAGAATAGCAAAACTAAACCTAGCATAGCATAACAAAACACAGCATAGCATAACAAAACATAGCAAAACATAGCATAGCAAAACAAAACATATAATAGCATAGCAAAACATGGCATACCGAACACAACAAAATCTAGCATAGGAAAACATAGCATAGCATAGCAAAACATAGCATAGCATAACAAAACATAGCATAGCATAACAAAACACAACACAGCATAGCATAACAAATCAAAGTATAGGATAGCAAAACATAGCATAGCATAACAAAACAAAACATAGCATAGCAAACAGCATCACTCAGGGGCACCACAACATCACTATGGGCTACCACAGCATCACTCAACGCCACAGCATCAATCTGTGCAACCATTCAACAACAACTGGTTCAAATATGTTCTCTCAATGTTTCAAGCTTTTACAAATGTAACAAAAAGATGTTAATATTTCACTTCTGTTATTAGATTTTCGTCACAATAAAATACACTGAACATAATCTTCACAAAAGTTATTTACAAAAGTTTAAGCTATTGCCATTATAAATTACAATATCTTTTATTTAAGTATTAATTATTTACAAAAATTAAAAACCATTGTTATTTGTAATATCAATACATGTACGTCACGTAAATACAACACATATTGCATTACAAATGCTGTAGGTGTCACATTTGCGAAAGCTATAACTATTGGCATTGTAAATGACAAAGCTAATAATTTTGTTATTTTCAAAAACATAGCATAACAAAACACAGCAAAACATAGCATAAGATAACAAAACATAGCATACCAAAGCATAGCATACCAAAACATAGCAAAACACAACAAAGCATAACAAACACAGCATACATATCAAAACATAGCATAGCAAAACATAACATAGCATAACAAAACACAACATAGCATAACAAAACAAAGCTTAGCATAGCATAACAAAACATAGCATAACAAAGCATAGCATAACAAAACATAGCATAACAGAACATAGCATAGAAAAGCATAGCATAATAAAACACAACAAAACATAGCATAGCATAACAAAGCATAGCATAGCAATACACAACATAGCATAACAAAACACAACAAAACATAGCATAGCATAACAAAACAAAGCATAGGATAGCAAAACTAAACATAGCATAGCATAACAAAACAAAACAAATCATAGGGTAGCAAAACTAAACATAGCATCTCATAACAAAACATAGCAAAACACAACAAATCATAGCATAGCGTAACCTCATGGCTGCTGGAGCGATTCCCCTGCAGTGCTGGGCCGTAATAAAAACGGGTGTGGTCATGACGAGCTCAGCTCGTCATGAGCACCTGAGAGGTATATGCCATGACGAGCTGAGCTCGTCATGAGCACCGAAGGGGTTAACAAAACTAAACACAACAAAACAAAACATATAATAGCATAGCAAAAACATAGCATACCAAACACAACAAAACCTAGCATAGCAAAACCTAGCATAGCAAAACCTAGCATAGCAAAACCTAGCATAGCAAAGCATAGCATAGCAAAACATAGCATAGCATAACAAAACATAGCATAGCATAACAAAACATAGCATAGCATAACAAAACATAGCATAGCATAACAAAACACAGCATAGCATAACAAATCATAGCATAGCATAACAAAACAAAACATAGGATAGCAAAACAAAACATAGCATACAGCATCACTCAGCACCACCACAGCATCACTCAGGGGCACCACAGCATCACTGAACGCTACCACAGCATCACTCGTTAGCCATCACAGCATCACTCAGCTCCACCACAGCATCAATCTGTGCAACCATTCAACAACAACTGGTTCAAATATGTTCTCTCAATGTTTCAAGCTTTATTACAAATGTAACAAAAAGATGTTAATATTTCACTTCTGTTATTGGATTTTCGTCACAATAAAATACACTGAACATAATCTTCACAAAAGTTATTTACAAAAGTTTAAGCTATTGCCATTATAAATTACAATAACTTTTATTTAGGTATTAATTATTTACAAAAATTAAAAACCATTGTTATTTGTAATATCAATACATGTGAGTCACGTAAATACAACACATATTGCATTACAAATGCTAGAGGTGTCACATTTGCGAAGTTATAACTATTGGCATTGTAAATGACAAAGCTATTAACCTCTTAAGTGCTGCTGACGGCCAACGGTCGTCAGCAGCGCTACCTCCCCAGTGCTGCGCACGTCCATTGGACGTCCATTCAGCACTACTTCCAATGGACAGCGCAGCACTGGGGAGGGATATTTACACGCAGCTAAGGTGTTAATTTTGTTATTTTCAAAAACAAAACATAAAAAAAGTCATTTACAATACCAATAGCTCAAACTTTCCTAATGCGAGACCTATTGCATTGCAAATGCTTGTTTAAGGAGTGATGTGACAATAGCCTCCTTTCAGGTGTCCGGGCAGTTACCGGATAGGAGAATGTTGTTAAACACCCTGCACAGGAAGTCTGCAACCGGGTAGGGAATCAGCTTGAGTGTGAGAGGTGTACAGGGGTCCGAAGGTGAACTGGATTTATTGCCCATTAGGAGATCCGGGGTTTGCTGAACAGTATTTTGTGGGAAGGCATTAAGAGCATAAGGAGCTTACTTCTCCCGGTCCTGAATGACCTCCTCAACATCAGGTTCTTTGATTTCCGTATGACTGAACTCCTGAAAGATTTTAAGGACCTTGTCATGGAAGTAAGCGACTATTCTGTTACAGAAATCTTGGGAGGGCGACAACAACTGTCCCTGGTGGCTCAGAGATCTCCTTAATGATCTTGAATACAGGTTAGAGGAATTGTCTGCTGCAAGGATCTTTTTGGTAAAGAAGTGGGATTTGGCTTGAACGACGGCCAGTTTGTACTTCTGCAGCAAAGATTTCTTCTTGGCTTTTTCCATTGCTCAAGGGTCCATGCGCCATCTACGTTCTTGTCTACAGCTTTCCTTTCTGAGGGATCTAAGTTCTTCTGAGAACCATGGGGCTGCTAGTTTAGAGCTTCTGAAGATGCAGGTTTTAATAGGGATAGTATTGTCAAGGGCCTCATTGATCCAGTGGTGGAAACCCTCCACCGTGGGAGGTAACTGGACCTGCTCCCTTGTGTACACAGGACAAGGAAGGTGACACCATGGGTTCTAAGGGTGACTTTCTGTTCAAGCTACAGGGATACAGCAAGCTACAAGAGGCCTTTTCCTGGAAGTATCTGGCTAACCAGTGGCAGCTAGTCCTAGACTGGACCCTGCTGTTGGCCTCTGCTTAACACCCACTGAGTCTCCAATTTCCTCCATTGAGTACCTCGGGGTTTTGGACGTACACTTTTCAGGTGGATTGCGACAAAAGGGACTAAGTCAGAGGATGAAATCTGTGTATCCAACCCACACATCCTTACATTCAGCCTAAAATTGCACCAAATGACCCATTCGACCGTGACCATTGACTATGATTGCTGCTTTGGGCTTTTTTGTGCAATTAGTTAAGACTTAAAAAAAAATTAAATCTCTGGTCCTCCCTTATTGAATTTTTGTCATTTAGTTTTATTAAATTTTACTCTATTTTTTTAATTTAGTTTGGGATTTTTATTGTTATGTCTTTTGACTTTTTTACTGATTTGATACTGCATAAATAAATGACACTTTGACTTAAGATAATACTATCAGTTCTGCGCCACAGCTACCATGGGGTGAGCTCAGGTAAATTTAGTTACTTTGCGGGTACTTCGTGAAGAAGGTTGTTGTTATTCTTCGAACTGGGTAGTCACCCCTCCCAAAAAAATGAATTCTTACAGTTTCCATAGAGCTAAACATTTCACACAAAATCTAGCATGATTAAGTCACTTATTACATTGTAGCAACTGTGGAACAGTTATCAATACATGTTCCACAAATGTAACAGAACAAGTAGATCAAAAGTCAAAGAAGTGTCTCACAACACCACAATGGTTAGCTTTTATACATTAAACCTTCTAACCTCCATGTGAGGTACAAGTCCCTGCCGCAGGGTATACTGTAGTAAAGACCATTCCTCAAACCGTGATGTTTGAACTACAACTTGGCTGCCATTTCAAGATCTGGCACATTTAGTGCACTTTGTTCATATGTGAAATTGGATATTCACTACCATAATGTGCAGAAGAAGCTTACCCAAAATATGAGAAAAGTATGCATTTGGAGCATGTGTGACTCTCAGAATCGCAAAGTAGGCTAGAGAGGATTACACAATTTGGAAAGAGAGGGGACCCCTACAAACTAGCTTGCTAATCGTAGGGAATGCACAAACATGAGTTGAGAAGAAAAATAGCAAACCAATTGATAATATTAGTGCCCTTGTTACAACCTCATTTTACATATTCATTACATTGACATTAATAATTCGCTTAGACAGTAACGTATGAAAAATATATGATTATTTTATTTTTGTTATTGTTTGTTTCATTTTTATGACTTTTTTTCCATTTTGAACAACAAGGTTTTATATTTATTCTTTAAAACGTAAATTCATTTAGTTCATAGAGTAACAATTATAGTTCATACCAGTGACAATAAATAACATGCAATACCTATTGTAAACAAAAACACACAACAATATACACTTAAATACAAAAAAGGTGCTGTACGATATGTTCGGTCGATGGAAAATTATATGAAGGCAAATGCGGTAGAATAGAGCACAACGCGTTTCGGCCTGAGGCCTTCATCAGGTGACCGTCATTTCGTTTTTTACACAGAGACAGGTGTACAACAAGTTCTTTACTTAGTTATCCTGTAGAGTAGGTTCCAGTTATTTCATAAAACGGAGATTCTGTTGTTTTTAATATTAAGGAGGTTTCAGCAGGAAATATGTAGCACTGATATTTGCTGTTTCCACTTCTTATTTTCAATCAAGGTTACTCATAGGATATATTTTTTTAGTTGAGTAATGATTCACAGGCACAACTTATTTCACTCCAAATTGGTTCCACAGTTATGATCTTAACAATAATTACGTTGAAGGAAGGATATTTTTCTAATGATTATGCCATCGTTATTTATATTTTCACGCCGGCACGTCTGGAAGTGCACTCCAGCAGACCCCCCTGACTACGGAGAAACGCGCACATCTACGAGATACCAAAATTTGGAAGAAGCTATCTAGTGAGACCAGTCCTCTCTACAATTTACAATAAGGAATGGTGTGTGTGAAAATATAAATAACGATGGCATAATCATTAGAAAAATATCCTTCCTTCAACGTAATTATTGTTAAGATCATAACTGTGGAACCAATTTGGAGTGAAATAAGTTGTGCCTGTGAATCATTACTCAACTAAAAAAATATATCCTATGAGTAACCTTGATTGAAAATAAGAAGTGGAAACAGCAAATATCAGTGCTACATATTTCCTGCTGAAACCTCCTTAATATTAAAAACAACAGAATCTCCGTTTTATGAAATAACTGGAACCTACTCTACAGGGTAACTAAGTAAAGAACTTGTTGTACACCTATCTCTGTGTAAAAAACGAAATGACGGTCACCTGATGAAGGCCTCAGGCCGAAACGCGTTGTGCTCTATTCTACCGCATTTGCCTTCATATAATTTTCCATCGACCGAACATATCGTACAGCACCTTTTTTGTATTTAAGTGTATATTGTTGTGTGTTTTTGTTTACAATAGGTATTGCATGTTATTTATTGTCATGGGTATGAACTATAATTGTTACTCTATGAACTAAATGAATTTACGTTTTAAAGAATAAATATCAAACCTTGTTGTTCAAAATGGAAAAAAAGTCATAAAAATGAAACAAACAATAAGAAAAATAAAATAATCATATATTTTTCATACGTTACTGTCTAAGCGAATTATTAATGTCAATGTAATGAATATGTAAAATGAGGTTGTAACAAGGGCACTAATATTATCAATTGGTTTGCTATTTTTCTTCTCAACTCAGGCTAGAGAGGATTACTACATAGCATTAAGCTACTCCGCTCCAGTAATCCACAATTTACTGAGTTCTTGGCTAGCACTGTCTTTATTTTAAGGAAGCAATATTTCAATAAGCAATGTATGCTGATCCACAAATTGGTGACGACATTGCTTGGTGACTAGAGTTTTTAATGATCAGTTTGATCCTTGTCCATCAGAGCACCTAATGGGTATAGAGTAGATTTGTTCCAATTTATTTTCTGTCTTTTCTGTATTATTGAGGCAGCTGGATCACTTCAGTTACTCTACCGATGCTTATGCTCTAGTGTCACCCTTAGTTTTAGTTCAGTGTCCCAGTCAAAGTAAAGTAAGGGATAGTAGGCATCCATGCCCTGCCATCAGTTCAATGTCTGATAACTACAATATATCTCAGTTCTGTTCCTTGCAATAGGTTTAATGTTCAGTTGTATTAAACTTTGATCTAAAATGCTTGTTCCTCGATGCCTGAAATATAAGCTTCCTACCAGTTGCCCAAATGCTGTTTCAGAGTTCACCGATGCTGCTGTGTGACAGTGTGGGTCTCTGTGAGTTTCATGTAGTCCATGCTGCAGGCTCCCAATGCTGCATACCTTCCAGAGGAGCATGAATTCTGGTGGATCTGCATTCTTTTGCCATGTGATGTTTTTGTAGCCTTGTTGACTGACCCTCTTCAGGAACATAAGGTTAATGTTAAACAATTATGGAGTCCTGTTGGTGCTATCCTCATACAAGAAACGTGTTAGCAGTAATATCTTCATGGCCGTTTGTAGGCATTGTTTGCATGCATATATCGAGCACAAACCTAGCTGGGGAGCAAAAAAGTGCTGTACATAATTACATTTTCCTGTTACTTTTCACATGTTTACATTTCATGTATTTACATAGCTTTTATGCAGAAAGATTCAGATACACAAGATTTTTCTGTGAGGTTCAGAGACTGGGTTTCACATCCAGATCGCCAAGTTAAAATCAGACTGCCTAACTATGAGGTGACCACTCAATCCTGCCACAGTATTCTTTCAGTATCTTCCTCTTAATCCACTTAATATTGTTGAACTAAAATGGCTGAGTACTTATGAAAAATCCCTGAGAGATAATCTGCCACAAACATTATTTCCATGTTTTTCTGGAGCATCCAAAAGCTTTCCTTTAATCTTACATTCTCCCTGTCTTAAGTGAATCCCATATTTAGAAGCAACTCTGCCCATAACTGCTAGGTTGAAGCCCTATGTGTCGTCCCCATGTCGTGGTGAGTGGTATGAATATGTTCTCATTAAATATGTCAGTTCGGCAAGATTGAGCGTGGGTTCTGTTGTCGACAGAAAACGTAGAGGCTAGGTGGCAGAAGCTTTTAATGAACTGCTGCATGAAGGGAGAATATCAGAGCATTCCTGTCCTACATGTGTCATGTTTCCCTTCACTCTAGAAGGAATTGTGGCATGGCTGTGCTTAACCATTACCATAGATCTTACTTTTGTACTGTTCATTTAGCAATGGAATGCCTTCCCCCGTCAGCACCCCACCCTCCCAATTCTCAATCCCAAATCTAATAATTACATATCCACAAAACACTGCGCAATCCTGTAGCATTTGTGAAAAATGACATCCTCCAGATGGAGTGCATACAAATGGGTGAGACGTTCCTTTTCCAGGCTGGTTGCCCAGCCGATGTTGCATATTGACTGGTGCTGTAAAATATTTGCTGATCCACTGCTAGAGAAGGTTTGTTCACCATTCAAACCTCCTTCCCTAAAGAATAGGATGACTTGTGCACTTTGCTCGTTCCACCTCTTATGAACTGTTTTATAGGGGTAAAAAGTATCTCATGTAAAAGAAAAAAAACTGTTTCCCCCTGATTTCTTTAAGGTAGGCTGTCCTCCTGTAGTTCCTATGTAATTTAGACCCTTCATGTTTCAGATTGCCATTCTCACTTTGTCCCCCACTAATGTGAGAACAACTCCACTCTTTGCATTTTTGATCCTCCATAACAATCGCATGCTAGACTATATTGATGATCAGATTTATTTTGGAACTGTCTGCCTGATGTGGAAACAGCAGCATATCATAGGCATGCTACTAATCTAGCGACCTTTCTGGAGCTAACAAGTTTTTCTCCGGTGCAATTATGTGTAACTATTTAATGCCCTGTTTTTTACACTGATTGCCAGACAAATATAAATAATTTGCATAAGTATTTTAGTACAGGGAATTTCAAATGATTGTAAGTAGTAGACTGTGGTAGTTCATGATGCTTAGTATACAGCCATTGACAATATGCAAATCACCAGTAAAATTAAGAAATGTGCAGATGTCATTTAAATATTATTTTGTGTACTGCATTTTCGCTTTCTACATAGATTTTATACTACTCCTCTCTGACTGGCAAAGATCGACCCTACTAGGTCATCCTTTTGCCCTAAGTGTCGTCTCCCAGAAGCAGACTAACCCTTTTGACTTGGACCTGCCCAGTTATTGCTACATACTGGATGGAAATGTTCTGCATCCTTTCACAGATGACCTTCCTAGCCATAGTCCCCTCAACAATTTTAGCATTACTGGGCAATTTTTCAACTATCCCAGGGAGCTACCACAGATTTACTGCCATTGCATTATTACTGGCAAAAATCAAGATTACAATTCACTGGGATAATGGTATACGCCGCACCACTAAAGGTCGGCTCTGAAGCATGACGTATTGCGACTTAACGAGCGAGGTCTGCTCCACACCTCAGCCCCCCTTAGCTCGACCAAAATTAGCTTATCTGCTGTCCCTAGACGCAGACTCTCCATTGCTGTCCCCCCAAACACCCATCACCACACCATCCTCACACCACGCCAGTCAACACACCAATTTATGACTCTACATTGGCTTTCCAATCTACCTTTCCTTTAAATGTGCATTTGTTTGTTCCCCTGAATAAATATCAATGCCTATTTACCTTTTATTGGTGCATGACAATGCTACATGATGCATCTGTGTCAAGCTGTACTCTTATTTAAAAGCCGTAATGTCTTGGACCTCACTTTCTTCTTATTCCTTTTTCCTTTCCTTCTGTATTGTACTAATACAAACTCTTAAATAGAGTTTTAAAAAATATATTATTTTGTCTTCTGAAGTAGCTCTACTTACCACAATAACCAAAACCTGCTTTTCACTTATTTTTCTACCAGTCGCCCAAAATGTATTGATGAAGTAGCTTTCCAGGAAGAAGTTGTTGCGGTGCTGAAGAAATCATTGCAGGGGGCAGATGTGAGTATAACCATCAACTGAGCACGTTCTGTTTTAGTATTTGATTAGAAGGTAACCTAGTTATGGCTTTCAAACTGTTCTGCAGCACAACTTTATGAAAACCCCACAAGGCAAATTAGCATGCATGTACCTTAATTTATTTGTTTCTTATAAATGTCAGTGTAATTTTTAAGTTGTTTTGTGCGGTTTACAGTTTAGTCGTTACTTGCTCTTTTGCTTCCCACATAGGATTGCACTACACTTACCCCTACGTGCATACTTATTCAAAATCTTTTATATGCCCTATATTGTTTATATAGGCAACAAAAAAGTTTGTTGCTAAAATAGTTATCAAATTACAAAAAACGATATAGGAAATTCACTGTGGTTCTTTACAGTCATCAGTAGTTACTTTAAAACATTTTTTTTATTGAGAGTTCAATATAAAATACAGCACAGTACTACAGGGTAAAGTGCATAGTGCAAATCATTAACAGTATAGGTACTCCAAAGTATCTTACAATTAACAACAGCATTATAAACAAACATTAAAAATGTTAAAAGCATTCAATTGCTATGAATCTTAGCAGAAAAAATCCATAAAGAGTGATAAATTGCCTGAATGCAAGAGGCATACAAAATACGAATATTAAAGTGCACAAGTGCTTAGTACAGAATAGCATTGGTCCCCAAGTTTGACCTGAAAATGCATAACTCTGTAAAGGGTTTAGCTATTCTGCTTGAAATCCCAAACCCCCTCCTCAATTTTATACTGTCTGGTAACAGTCTTTCTCCCTAGAACCCGGAATACTTACCTGTGGAGCTCCAACGTTTCTCGAACTTCTTAGATGTCCCTGATCTTAATGTGTCTTCTCTCGCATTCTTTGATATACTAAGTTTTGCTCTCCATGCATGAAAGGAAGATATCTTATTGCTGCGCCAGTTCTGGAGGATTAAGGATCTCTCTCCTAATGCCGATATGTATAAGCATTCTTCTTGTGTATTGCTTAACATCATATTAGGTGAACAGCCCAATACTGCAATACATTTATCAATAGAAATAGAGAAATCAATGGTGGCTTTAAGATAATTTTTGATTTCTTCCCATAAATTGCCAATTTTAGTACAATCCCAAACAATAGGTGAACCAAGTGCCACCTCCCTCTTTAGCGCAGCGGCTTTAAGATAATTTTTGATTTCTTCCCATAAATTGCCAATTTTAGTACAATCCCAAACAATAGGTGACCCAAGTGCCACCTCCCTCTTTAGCGCAGCGGAAACACCTATCTTCAATTTGTGGATAAATATTATGCAAAAAGAAAGGTGTCCTATAAATTAGCCATTTTGTATAGTATTGCATGCGATTAAAATTAGCGCCTCTTATTACTGTAGCATTTAGTTTGTTGATTCTATTCCAGGTTATTCTTGGAAGCTGTAACTCTTCTTTTTTCCTCCATCTATCTCTAATTTTTTCATAAATGGGGAGAGGTTTATTATCTTCAAATATTTTCACCCTTGCACTAACTGACCGTTGTATCGGGGCTTCAAAAGCATTACTTATGCCTATACTTGATGTTCTACTCCTAGCATCAACATTTGCCAAAAAGTGCCTTATAATAATAAATGACCATTTAAGCAAGTTTTTAGAGTGTATGAGCCCAATTTCTATCTCTGGCCAGGAGTTGCAATTGGCAAAATCCCGATTCTAATAAACTTTTCTCCCCTGTGTAAAGATGAGACAGCCTCTTAAAGACATTTATTTGAGGGATGCTATAAAATGCTAACAGTTGAGTTTTTGTTTAAAAATCCATTGGAAAGTCTAATATCTTACTTTCTTAGGGTACTTAACTATTCTGTTGGATCTACAATTTTATACTCCATTAGCATCTTGTTCATGAAGAAATGATCTAACTCCGGGGTGTCTGACTGACAGGAAAATGTATAACTGTTGTGTGCAAAACTTGCATGGTAATAATTCCTTATATTTGGAAGGGACAACCCTCCCTCTGCAATAGTCATTTAAAGCGCTAAATGCCAACCTAGGTGTTTTATTAGCCCATAAAAAGGATGAGAACATACTATCTCTTAAAAAAAAAAAAAAGACGTTTGTAATGCGAGCGGAGCAGCTGAAAATAAAAAATTGAATCGAAGCAGAATAGACATACAAATGAGTGCCACACGGCCTAGTATTGATAGTGGGAGTTGGTTAGGGTAAATATTGGATGACTGTCATTGAGATGCTCATGTGGAAGTACAGGGTGTTGAATAGGACATTGTGGGTCCACTGTGTCAAAAGACAAAGTACGTCCAGTAGGGCAGATGGGCGTAGATCCTCTTAGTTATGTGTAGTTGTCGGCTACATGGAGGCTTTTTTTGTGATACTGGGTGGATGCAAGATTGGTACTACAGGTAATATTGACATGAGAGTGTGGGATGCAATTGAAATTCTGATGGTTATTTATTAGCTTTTGCTGGTGATGGAATGGTTTATCAGCTTATCAAGACTACGGCGAGGTATGGGCATTTAAGTGCCTTAGGATGTAATGGAAATTGCAATACGGCAAACAGGATATCCGTCACGTAATATCCCATCTGCCAAGATCATAATCGGGCCATTAGTAGTTTTCACCGTAGGAGATAGCTTTGAAGGTAGATTGTTGGAAAAACTCCTCAAATATGAGTGGGGCAAAGGTGTGTAAAATGGGTATGTTATATGGAAATTGGTGGCCTGGAAGGTTGGTAGTCGTGTTGATATTGGGTCTGATTTTGATTTTGGAGCAACTGATGGCAATGGATTTCTGTCTTTGGTGTATAATTAATGCATGGGTGAGTGTTAATGCAGTCTTTTGAGGTTTGGAAGAGTCCTGTACTTGTTGTCTGGAATCCAGATAGAGTTTGCGGATACTAATTGTCCTTTGCTATTTTGATTGTGTGCTTCACAAATAACTTTTAAAGAGATGAGATGTTTTGAGGATTGTCTTGCTTTAGTACTTTAAGTGTGCAGAGATTAGATTTTGTTATTCGAGGTGACCTTATCCAGTATCCAAAGTAGTGCACACAATGCTTTTATATTCTGTGGTTTGAAATGCCCTACAATTCATCTGAACTTTAAGTAGCATGTTCGTTTTTTTTTTTTTGCATTAGACCACCTCTTAAGATGAGTACATAGGGTTTTAATGGACACCTACTAAATAGACGTAGCATTACATGGGGCCTCAACATATCTTTCTTACATAGGGGCACCAATATAGATCCTCTACAGGTCGGCGGTAGAATGCCAGTTTAACATACTGTAAAACAAGTTGGTTTAAGTCCCTTTCCTTGGTTGAAGTTTGCATTCATCCACATTCAGTGACACAGCGTGGCCATTTTCTCCTGCCCATTGGCTTTTCGTAGCAAATATTTTGGTTTGTCGTCCCGCCCCTCCTTTGAATCTGGGTTGCTAGTTTTTTCTAGCACATGGTAAGTAACTCGGATCATTGTATTTGATCACTGTTGAATGTGCTCATATCTATTAATTTAAAGTTAGTGGTTCTGATATTTCATCTTGTATTGTTATTCCAACACAAATACTTCAAATATAATTTTAGTTTCGTTTTTTAAAAATATATTATAGCTGGTTTATTGGTGCTCCTTTTTGTGTAGTGTGTTTTATCAGTACCATTGCAACATACCTTGTGTTAATAGTATTACATTATTGATTGTTTTTCAAGGATCTGATGGGTTGTATCTTAATGTCTAGCTATCCCTTTCTCGTCTTTTAACTATCCCAAGATTCTCTATTTTTTATTTTGCCATTCCAGAAGAACTGCTGCAGGGTACCAGCTACGTTTATAGCATACTTTTTATACCATTATCCACAATCTCAGTTTCATCCGCACACTTATGGTGTATTCTGAGCAAATTTCTATGGTTAATACTCTCTTCAATGAATGGCTTGGGGTGTTAGCTCAATAACTAGAGAGCAGCGTTGCCAGCTAGCACTTTGCGGAAGGATGCGGTTTTGATTATGTTGTTGACAACTTGTACCCCAACAGCCAGTTTTTCAACTTCAAGAGGATCCAGTTTACTTGTGAATTGCAGAATATGTTTGACAGTATGATTACAATAAATAATTTTAAAAAAGATACAGGGACGATGGATATTATAAATGATGCATCTTAGCCCAGTATGACCCATCTCACGAAGGCTTGGTTATTATCTTCCCAAGTTGCACATGCTTACCGCTAGCTTATGGTGAAGTTTGCAAGCTGGGGGTAAAATAATTTTCCAACAGCATTCTGCTGAGCTGATGATATATGGTGTTGTTTAATATGAAGATGATATGTTTGAGACTGCGCTGGTAGTTTGTTTTTAACATGCTAAAGGGCCTAATTTGCAAAGGTTGATTTTTTTTTTGTGTGTATTTATTGCCAACTGAGAGTCTTATATGATGGGAACCTGACTAAAATTAAGCAGAGCAAAAACTGAATGAAAGGGTGGTTGAGAATAGCAGAGATTCGCAAATCTACCTAAAGAGTTGTTAGTTAGGGACAATTTACACTGTCAAATCTGACTTATATTAGGACATCCATAGCCTAGCATTTGCTTTAAAAAACAGACGGCTCACGCCCAAACATAGCAATAAAGCAAGGATTCTAATCCATGATTAATATTCCTCAAATATCATCACTTACACAAATAAAAGGAAGGATAAACTGAAATCCAAATATTATGAAGATCTTTATCTCCTAGCAAAATGTGTTTCTCTGAAATTCCACCCAGATAATCTAGGCCATAGGAGTTGTCCATTCAGACTCTCCTTGGATGGTCTGTCATGTTCGTGTAACGTAGAGCCCAACATTTCCCCACAAAGAGATGAATCGTTCACATATTCTCTTGAGCCGTAGGCGCCAGGCTCTTCTGTTTACATAATCCAGGGGAGCAGTGTCTTTTTACAAAAGAAGAACTGCACTTACATCTAATGAATGTAATTATTTGTGACATGTATCAATATGAGAATTTTTGTGCATTCATAGGGTGTCATGGTACTGAACGAAGGGACTCTGAAAATATGTACAAAGAAGACACAGCTCCGTTTCACTTCGGTCGTTTATAGAGGACCGACTCAGCTCTAACGTGGTTATTCTGGGAGAAAAGCAGGGTTGGATGATGACAGACTTGTCATGACTTTACAACATAGTCATTCATTTGAATGCATCCATGAGAAATTAACCAAAAGGCACATTGAGCAAGAGTGTTTGCATAATCGTGACAAAAAAGTAACCAAGGTTAATTGAGACCTCCAGAAGAGAGGGTAATAAAGAAGATCACATCACAGAATGGGGGCAAGCAGTTGCTTGCCAGAGAATGTGACCAAGAAATCTTCAAATTTTCCTAGAACTGTCCAAATGGAGTCAAGAAAAGTGATCTCCAACTTAAGGACGTCCATTGGTTCTTTGTGGCAAACCCATCAGTGATTTGATGGGCGCAATTAAACATTAGGTAAACACATGACCATTTAATCTGGATCTGTGACAACCCAGGTCTTGATAAAAAGGCGCTTTTGAGCCCATGTATGGGAATTTGACAGAGGATATCAAAAACACTCAGCCGTTTTCAAACCTGTTCTTTTCATATTATTTTCCAGACTTATGGTTCCTATTTTTAATTTTTTTATTTTATTTTGATGTGATGCAATTTGTGCATTAACGGCCCCTTGAAGTCTTAAAAGGCATAAACTACTACTGTGTAACTTGTATGAGAGAATCAGAGGAACTTTACGGGAAGGAAAGGTTCACTGCAAGTTAGTTTCCTTAATTCCAAGCTTATGACTTATTTGTATTAACATTATGGGAAATTAACAATTTGTAAAAAAATGTTCTAGGTAACTGTTGAAAATCGAATAATCTTTTTTCATATAGTGTTATCAACATTAAATGACAAAAATGTGATCTCAGTATCTTTTTATAGATTTCATGAGCTGTGCAAAATCTGGAAATCTATATTTGCTGTGTTTTGTTGCAGACATGTGGTTAAGTATTCCAAAAGAGCATACATGTAACTGGTTAATTATGCGAAAATTGTCTTTGGAGTGATTGAGTGATACTTCCGACGACAGGGTGGGGCATTGTTCCCTAAACGAAAGGCACCGGGAGCAACGTGTATTTTAAAACCAATGTCCATCCATTTCCTGAACATTTATTGAAGTGTTTGTATACTGCTGCACATCACCTTCAGATCCTGTCACATATCCGTGGGATTGAATACATTTCCCGTACTCCTATTCACACGTATAAGCTGATGGAGTCTAACTGTGGATTGTTAGGAATGCGTTCCTCAAGTTCTTTATTCACAAATTGCTGCACGCCTTGAGTTCAATTAAACCAAATTCTGAGCTGGCTTATTTTCAGGTGTAATTCCAAAGTGATCCAATGCTGAGTTTACCTTCTAGCTAGAGTTGAAAGGCATGCTACAGCTGGGGACCCACCTGCGTGTTTCCGTCACATGAAAACTTGTCTTGTGATTATGCATGCAGTTCCAGTTACCTAGACTGCTCAGAGAGCGTTGACAGTTTTGGCAGCTTGTATAAATATGTTCATGCAATTTTTTGTTTCCTAACTTTGTAATCTTGGCAACATATGGATGAGTTGTGTTTTTTTTTTATAGTCTGTTGTAGATAATGTTCCGTTGTCCACACAGCCTTATTATCAGTTCAAAGCCGGACTGGAGTCATTGAAGCAAGGACACCGTTAGGGAGCTCTTCCTCAATAGCTGCATTGGCTTGAGGGTGAACGAGAGTTCAATGGTGCAGAGAGCTCCTAGATTTCTTACTTTTAGTGAGACAAGTGGTCTTAAATTTCAAGACCACTAAACGTTTTGTAAGCCTGGCTGTGTTACTTCCAGCACTAATATCATACTGTTGTCAAGTGATTGTTTCGGTAACAGACGTTGTCCTTCAACAAGCAGAATACACGTTGCATGCATGTGGCTATATCTGCCTGCCTCAATTTGCTTAAGGTGGCAATTCTATGTTTCACTGTTTTACGAATGCACAAAAGTAGTCTTATTTAGTGTATCCCGGTTGGATAGTGCCAGTTATTTATTAATGACAATTGTCTATTGTTTAGTTAAAGGCCTGACTGATGGCTTCTAAAAGTTATTCATTTTTAGGTCGAGGACCATCGCACTGCGTAGCAGTGGGCGGAGCCGAAGATTTTATGTTTCTTAGAGGGGGTTGGAACCCGCCCCTCTTCTCCATTGGCTGGCTTCCTAAACGGAGGCCAGCCATTGGAGGAGAGGGGCGTCACTCGGTTCAAGCCCCGTCTTTTTCAGATTCGGGGGCATGTTTTTTGCGTTCTTTCTATCTGTGACGTCGTCCGTCACTCCGCAAAAAACACGGCCCCGATTCCGAAAATTTCGGACCTTTGCGGCAGCCATTTTTCTTTTTTTGTTGTTGTTGTCAGGAACAGCCCCGCTGCCATTCCAGGTAAGTTTTTATTTTTTTCGTGTTTCCCTTTTGCGGTGCTTTCAAAAAGCAGTGTAGTAAGTACATTTATCTGAGGGTTCTGTGACATGGGCACTCAGGGATGCTTTCTGAAGTGACCGGCCTCTGTGGCGGCGGCCGCCGCTCGGCCCTCTGTCCTCAGCCACTAGAGGGCAGAGAGGATGCCCAGAGTAGGGCGGGCCCACAGCGATCCGAGGCTGTCGGGGGCCGGGAGCGAGCCCCGCTCCGCTGCAAGACTCGGCGCTGGCACCAGCCGCTGTAACCCTCAGAGGCACCCCCATGAAGGGTCCTTCCGCCAGGAGATGGCACGGCGCGCGCCGGGCCTCCGCCAGCCCTGCCACAGCCTGAGCGATGCGGTGCCCGCTCAGCCGCCCTCATGGAGATTGAAAACATTGTGGCCAACACGGTGCTGCTGAAAGCCCGAAAAAGTGAGCGGGGCAGGAGGCGGCTCCACCTCGGGTCCGCTGAGGGCTCTCCAGATCCGCGCTCCCGGAGCGGAAGCGGGGTGCCGGGGAGGGACACGGGGGTGCAAGTCCTGCTTTTCTCCTGCAGCCAGAGCCCAATCTCCCGGCTGCAATATGCAAACTAGTGCCACTGGACTGGAGTACTGGAGTGGGGGAACGGTACCAGTCCGGCATCTGGGACCCCACATCTCGGGCGGGGGGGGGGGGGAGTGTTCGTAGCTCTCTCTGGAAGCTCTGCAGGCGGCATCCCCGAGCAGGGACCCTGTGGCGTGTCCCTGTGTGATGCGCATACATAATGTACACAGTCCGAGGGGACTCCGCTGCCACAGTGTCTGAATTCTCAGCTGGGTTCTTGGAGGGCTGCTAAGATTGTGCTTACACCGGGATGGGTCCGCACTGGGTGCAGTTTTCCCAGGACCTTAGGCACACCTTTCACGGCTCTATCCACCCTTCTCTCTCCTTTACTGGTTGACTTCGATTTCCTTGGGTTTTTTCCGATCCAGTCTAGTTGTATCAACCTCACAGTTGCTTAATTCTGCACCAGGGTGCCACAAAAAACGTCCCTGGCTGAAATATCATATAAAGGCTTCGGCCTTACTGCCAGGGCTCGGGAGAGGTTATAGACACTCATATAATGATTAAAAGTGAAATCCAGGGAACAGTATTTGTTTGGAAAAAGTCCACCGTACCCATTTGTAACACCTGATTTTGTCTGCCACTGGCGTTGAATTTATGGAACAATAATTAATGCCTGTATAGATAGTGTCATTATAGCGTTATTAACTTATCAAACACGGGATTTAAACTACAGAATGTTTTCGCACTATTTTCATTGTTAGATGGGGGTTCAAAAACAGCTTATTTTTGGTATCCTCTGGCATACAAGGCACTTAGAGATGCTTATTTCATTTATGATGAAGGCCTGCGGGTTATGTTCGCTGAGCCAGCTTGTGTGCATGCTGGCGGTACTCCGTGCATAACACCTCCAGCCATGTACATGTATCATCGGAGGAAAATAAAAGTGCTCACGTGGGCAACTCTTGAAGACAGGAAGCCCCTCGCTGAGCAGGTGACGTGAGACTGTCTATCGTGCTTGGTAACTTTACACGTATCCCTATAAGTGAGAGTCCAGCGCGTGGCATTGGCACGACACCCGTGAGCAACCCCCGGCCGTGGGCTTTCTTCTACTGTCCTAATTTTTGACACTTTCACATTGCAAGGACTGTCTGCATCGCAAAGAGTGTGTTCAAGAGGCCTGGAGAGTGAGGTGTGCAGAAGCGCTGGGTGGCACGGCTCTCTTCTAGGTAAAGCGTGGACCTGCCTGCTGTGGTGAAGGTGATGTCTGCCCTGCAGGTGGTCAACATGATAGCAGACCTGCAGCTCGGGCTGGACCGTGTGTCTGTGTGAGGTTTGTAAACTTCATCCCATGTGCATGCCTTTCTGTATGGCACCATTTCATCACAAAAGAGACTGTGCAGAGGGAGACACAAGGACAAAAGTCCAAGGTTTTGCACAGTAGCCATCTTCACCCCTAGTCTGGCAACCCAACTTCACTTACCAGGCCAGCAGCTGTATCATAACAAATTTTCTCTTTCTTAACTGTATCCCTCACCACAACATTTTCTATATGGGTGTAGCTTTGATTTTTAACTCCTGATGCTGTTGTGGTCCAGGTACCTCTTGTTGAGGCCTGAAGGCGCGTTGCAGTGTGGCGGAGCAGGGATTACTGTTGCACCAAGGAGCTGTATGCAGATTGGGAATCCTGGAGGTGTGGGTCATACCAGCAGGCTCTGAGTGGTGGTAGCGATTGTCATGGGATTTGTAGTGTGGGGGGTCTGTGTGTGTGTGTGGGGGGGGGAGGCTCTGTGTGTGTGGGGAGGCTCTGTGTGTGTGTGGGGGGCTCTGTGTGTGTGTGGGGGGCTCTGTGTGTGTGTGTGGGGGGCTCTGTGTGGGGGGGCTCTGTGTGTGTGGGGGGGGCTCTGTGTGTGTGGGGGGACTCTGTGTGTGGGGGGGCTCTGTGTGTGTGTGGGGGGGCTCTGTGTGTGTGTGTAGCTCTGTGGATACTTTTTTTGTAGGTGGCTCTAAGTGTGGGTGGCTCTGTCTGTGTGAGGGTGGCTCTGTGTAGGTGGCTCTATGTGAATGACTCTGTGGGTGGCTCTGTGTGGGTGGCTCTGTATGTGTGTGGGGGTGGCTTTGTGTGTATGGCTCTGTGTGGGTGTAAATGCAATAGGTCATGCATTTGCGAGCGATTAAGATATTGGCATTGTAAATGACAATGCCATTTATTTAACGATTAAGCTATTGGCAATGTAAATGAAAATGCCATTTATTTATGATTTAATAATGCCGAGACCATTGCATTGTAAATGCTTGTTTAACTTTTTTTACTGCAGTGTGTTAGACTTTGTTGTGAGTGTATTTTGTTCTCTTTGATTATTGACTTGAGCCATTGGCTTTCCGTGTTTCGTATGGCTCTTCTAAGCATGGCCAACCCTTTGTTTTAGGACTTGATGGTGGATTGTATGCTCTGCTTTAGTTTTCTGGTGGTAGCTGAGGCCAGCATGACCAGTATGGTGGATCCACCATAGTGGAACATTTCAATCAAGGTGTGTCATTTTGCATGGAATTCATTTGAGTGCTTAAGAGGCTTCCTCACACTCTTCAGTGCAAACAGGTATTGTGTTAGTGCATGAGTTTAATGAGGTCAATAATAATGAGGCCTGATGATCTGTTGTTGCACTGCAACAGTGGCAGCATTTAGACTACTGTGTATGAGCATAAAGTCGAGCATGAGCCCAGGTGTATGTTAAGCTGTTTACTCCCAATTTGACGCCTAGATTGTGACTGCATGATTCTTTGAAATTCTGTTTCCGGATTTGCATTGGATTTGCCAGCCCATGTGTTGACCATGGCCATGAGCTTCATTTTCCTAGCCATGGTCGGCAAAGTTGGGGTAAAAATAACGTCATCATCGAAGAATTTAGAGATGTATCTTGGAAGGTCGCTTCTGAAATGGCTATTTGTGTTGAGCAGAACGCGACTGCACACTTGAATGATGTACTAGTTGTGTTTTGGTTCTTTCCAAAAGTGTGAAGGGAGAATGATCGTGAATGAGTCATGTCCCATTTAGACCAATTTTGCAGCACTTCTTTTCAGACAGTGGGACGTAATATCCTGCTCCAGGCCTCAGTTGATGTTGAATAGTCTCAATTTTATTTGAAGATCAATTTTCACACCGAGGTGGGGTGGGAGTGGCACGATGGAGGATTTTCAGCTTGGGCAGAGCAGTGGGAGCCGACTCGTATTGTTTCCTTGCTGTAGTGCTTTTATCAAGGTAGAAAGAGGTAATAGTTCGTCATGTAGGGTGTCATATGGAATAAAGCTCCTCTTTTAGATTTAGTTCTTGGGAAGATCTACAGGGAATGATTCAATGAGGTTTCCATTGGGTTAACACTAATGTGGCTTGTGCTGTGTTCATTTTGAATCTTTGAAGCCCATGTGAAGGGATGGTACCTCCAGTATCCCAGAGTTGGAGAAATAACTTCCAGTTTTTAATCAACCACTTCTTTAAGGATAAAAGCAACCAGAGTCCTCATACAAGAACAGCATTGAGCTTATCTCAGACTGCACTTTTGAATTGACTCTGTTCTTCGAACCTGCTTTAAGTATGTACCTTCATAATCAGTGAGATGTCTCTGTAGGTGTAGTGAAAGCTCAAAGAGAGAGCAAAGCGGGGAGGTTGGTTGCCCTTTGATTTTGCAAGTCAGAAGTGTGGAATTTGGTTCCTTAGGTAATCTGAAACTCTGTGAATGCAGTGAGTTTAGTATCTGCTCACGGCTTGTATTTCTGCCAGTTTACCTACCCTTTAGCGGGGCTTAAAAGGATACCAGGAGCCCTCGCGCACTCGTTAATAGTGGGCCCCTTGACCCACAGTTTGATAGGAAACGACCGCCATAAGTGAGTTCCATAGGCCCCTCACTGCCCTGAGCCCCGGTGCTACTGCACCTACTGCCCTATTGATACCACCGCCCCTGCTTTGTACATGGCACTGTTTCTGTTCTTTGCTCGTTCCCTCGTAGTTCTGAGTTGCCCATTGGTCTCACTTTATGCATTTTCCAAATAATTAAAGATAGCAATTATATGGCCACGCTGTTAAGTGTGCACATTAATTGTCCAATTAAACCTGATGATCCCATATGCTGCTTCTGAGGGTTTGACTTCTGATTCTTGTGCAGCTAATCTTTCACTCTGGAAACGTGTTTGCAAACTCCCACGCTCTTTTGCTACAACCTTTCCTACTGCCTTTTCCGGGGATCTATGTATATTTAATACCATTAGCACTAATATATCCGTGCCAGGTTGATACTTGGTCCGTGCTGTATTTTGGTTACGTTTGGAAAGCGTTTCATACGGTCTAGATATAGTGTTTACGGTCATCTAAAAATACTGCTGCAAAGGTATTCTGTGGGTCACAACCTGCTTCGTATGGGGTTACTGTAAAGGACAGCGCTGCTTTTAGCCCACAGAAGATCTGAAGATGGTATTTAAAGTACACGCCGTTGGCTCATCAGCACTTTGAAGGCTAGTGGTGGGTCACGGCGTGTGCCACCTTTAGTTTTTTAACGTAGACACAGATGTAAATATTGGGAATTCCTGCGAACTGGTAATTTGTTTAAAGCAGGCATCTCCATAGAGTAGCTTTCTTTTGTGTGCAGCCCAGTTTTCTAACTTAGAAGCTTTTCCTAGGTTGAATAATGCATGTTTTACAAAATTAAAAAGCGTTTACTCGAGACAACCATGTGCATTTTCCCAACACATAACCTGATGTTTGTAGAAAAAACTGTTGGATTTCCAAATTCTATTGAATATACTTAAAGCTGATGTCTAAGTGATAAATCATGCTGCACTGGGGAGATTTATTCTTAATATTATTTATTACCTTGGTGCCAGGGGCGTTGCAGCTATGACCGCCATTTATTAACCATGAAGACTCATTGCAAATCATTAAAGCCTTTTCCCATTACTGCTGGTAACCCTGCCTGATGCACTGAGGTGATCACTGCTGGTAATCTTGTCTGGGTTGGCCACTAATGCAATCTTGTCCGACAGACTAAGCTATATTAGTAGATCGGTATAATTTTCATTTGAACATAAGAAGCTCTTAATTACAGAAAAGGTTGGAGACCCCTGGTTTGAAGTATAGGGCCGGATATAAGAACTCTGAAGAAACAATTCTGCAAGCAACGTACATTTTACATCTGTTAAACAGTTTCCCAGATGTGTATTTCATGCTTCTGGTGTCTTGCATGTTTTACAGAAGAAGATGCGTTAAATAAGAGCCGGCGACCATAGGGAAATCATATTTTTTCAAATAACGCTAGGGAAAGTACACAAAACGCGAGAATTTGGAGCATAACCCATGTCATAGTAACAGTGCGTAAAGCAATTTTGAACAAGCATTGGCGATACCACTAGATCTGTCCTTAAAGGAATGTTGTATGGTAATGTGGCACATTGGAAGTACATAGCATGGGAATACATATGTATTGATGTAGAAGTAAAGCACTGTAAAATTCTATTAGTTTAGGTTAAAAGGCCGGGTGAAAGTTGCACTGAGCCAGACCTAAAAATCCATGAGGGTTAGTGAATACCCTCCTCCCATCTGTGCAGCTGCCAGGGGGAAAAAAATCTACGGAAATGACCTACTTATCAAATACATTTTAATTGCATTCCAATGTTGTGTGCGCCCCTGAAAGTTCAAGCTTAAGAAACTGGATAACAGTACAATCGAATAATCCAAATTATCAAAGTTGCGTGGAGGGCAAGCAAATTTTTGTTGAGACACAGAACTTCTCAACAATCAAAACATATACTCCTGGCTCCCAACATGTAGGCGGAGCCAAATCCCCTCTCTAGTGATGCTCACATAATTGTCAGGCGACAGCTGTGCGGTCAAGCCAGACCATAAAAAAGGTGGTGTGATAGTTCAGGAATGAGGGCCGATTTCAGAGTAAATGGCCACTAGATTTTGTACAAATGGATGTTGATCTGCTACCAGCTAGTTGGATTTGCCTGGATCCATGACTGAAGAGCTACAGTGTGCTGGGGCTGTACATTTTTCTTTCTTTTTTGGGTGGAAGGGAAGGGTATTTTTATGCACTTGGTGCATCCTGTTGGTTAGTGTGACAATTTTCTGTCCCATGCACGTTTGGATGCCATTTTAGCAAAAGAGAAAACCCTTATAGAAAAGAGATTAAAAAAAAAAATAAAACTCGGAGGGGGGCTGTATTTATTATTCCAGTGGAAAGATAATGTGGGCTACATGGTTGTTCAGCAGCCGCGACTGTCCGTCGGAGGCCTTTCCCTTAACACTGACTAACCCCAGTCTATAAGGAGAAATCCCCCAGTGCTTTGCCACAGCGCCCTGGACAGTTAAGTGATAGGGAGAGCACTCATGTGAGAAAGGGGTAACAGTTCCTTAATTTCTCACTTTATGCATTTCAACTTTCCTAAGCACTGCAGTTTCTCATTTACCGATATTCCTATAGTATTCGAAAAGGATAAATGGTACAAAAGGTTGCTCATCGGTTTCTGTGAGCCATGTGAAATATCTACTCCATGGGTGGATCCTACAAAACCAGCCAATGCTGGTGCATTTGCGCATCTTGTATTCTTTCCTCAATGTAAATTGATTTGAAGTACACCATTCACTGCAGAGTTTCTGATGTCCCATTTTTTGGTTTTGCAGCTCCCAAACCTTTTGTTTTATGGGCCACCTGGAACTGGAAAAACATCTACTATTTTGGCAGCCTCAAGGGAGCTCTATGGGTAAGTGTGAACCAAGGTTTGTTGGGTAATGCTCAAGTGCCTACTGTTGGCTAAGTGCATGCCATTTAGAATCTTTGTGTGAATCCACCATTCTCCTTTTTTTAGCATAATATTGTCAGCTGATTTGTCTGCTTTGATCTTCTTTGTTTTACCACTTGGCCCTTGACTTGTGGAAGCTCACTCCAGAGGCACTTGCAATGGAAACTTGCTCAGCACATCTCCTTATGCCATGAAGCAAGCACTGCTATGTCCGGCTAAAATGTATACACTAGATGTAACCTATGAGTTTAACTATTCTGTGCTAGTGATTAAACAATAAAATGCACTGTTTCAGGCAGGAGATAAACGTTTCATAGGGGCTAGCTTGAATAGCATATACAATTTGCAGTTGCTCGGTTTGTCTTGGGCACGAACCGGAAATGGTGAACTTATTAAACTTTAAATATAGTTTAGTTTTTGCTAGATGGCTAAAGTGTGCACAAATCATGTACTTGTAAATTTAGACCACAGAATAAGAGTTTTCTCATGAGATTGCCTTTTGACATTCAGAAGATTGTGGTTTGGGCTTTGAGCTAGTGGATCCGGTCTTCATTGAAGGAAGGTTGGCTGGGGATGGGTTTGGTTGAGTTAATTTTACCGCTAACACTGGTTCTCCATTCACTCTTTTTAGGGTGGATGAAGGGGATATTTGAACACCATTTTGGTGAATGACTTGGCTATTCATAGAGGTGGTCCTCCAGGCACCCCCCTCTGGTGCCCATGAACTAAAATTCTAAACTCTGTGTCAATCGCCTTTAACTTCTGCAAGTTACTCTTGGTTGCATTGTGACTTTCACAGCCTTTCTCAATCTGCATTGTGGCTTCTAAAGTGTCCTCTCCCTTTTGGCCCCGTCAATTTACAGAAACTGATCTAAATATATATATATGTATAGCGATGTCCTCCAGAATTCCAGAAGGAAATACGAAGCGGCGCACCAGGAAATTTTTGCACAAACCTTTATTGTGCACAACAAGCAAGACTTTATCCCAAACCTTTATTTAAAACCAAATGCTGCCACAATCAATGAAATAAGGCTGTAATTGAGTATTAAGTGGTAAAATGAATATGATAATTGCTGTATATTAATGTCTTGCCACTATATGATGACTGAGGGTGTAGTTGAGAATTGTGAATTTATCGAGCAGCACGGCATGAAATCAAAACAAGCATTGAATGTAGTGTTTTTTCACTTTCTATGAGTTTGGAAATCTATTTCCATGGGAATTTGCGCATGCATGGTTCTCGAAAAAGGCTTAACGCCGAAACGTGTCGTCTTGCTTGTTGTGCTCAATAAAGGTTTGTGCATAAATCTCCGAGTGTGCTGCTTCGTATTTCCTCCCGGAATTCTGGAGGACTTAGCTTGGTTAATTAAAGTTAACCGGTGGCTGCCGCTGTAGCAGGCACCGACACCGTTAGAAGGTGAACTGTAGCTAGCAGAAACAGGGAATATATATATATTTATTCTCTTAATAATGGCAGTGCTTCTTGGCTCCTAGTGTTGAGTGGAATGTAGAAAGCCTTCCCATATCTTTGCAACAAGAGGAAAGCACTGAAATCCAGGAACTCCAAATTTTCAGAATCTTTTAATCAGATCATCAGGCAGACGTGTTTCAACCACAGTCTTTATCACGGTTAGGGAGTCCTTCATTTCCCTTTTTATATACAAGCTTGTCCTGTTAATATTTGAGCATTCTGGAACATCTCGTGTATATTTTAAAAATTGCAATGAAAATCGATTTGACACACAACTTAAAATAACAGTAAATTAAGGCACATATATATATATATATATATATATATATATATATATATATATATATATATATATATATATATATATATATACTCATGATGTGTCTCTCACATTTATGTAGGGTGAGCGCTAATGTTCCCATAATATTGGACTAGTCCCTATGTGAGATTGTGATTGAGTTGGTACAAGTCAGACTAACGTTCCCTATTGATAAAGTTATGGGTGTTACCTTATTGCATTAGTGCACTATGTGCTGTAACCCTTACCTCTGTTACTGGTATAGAGCACGCTAATGCATTCTCATTGACCTCAGTAGTCGTGCAATATGCGTCTAACGGCTAAGTAACTTCTATATTTTCAAGGGATGGCCTCCGTGATCAGTATCTTAGTAATTTTGTATGTGTCTCTATAAGGATTTCAATGAAAACACAAACTTTTGATATTAAATCTCGTATAGTAGAATCACAGTTCTGGCGAGCACTTCCCTACTGAAAGTTCATTGTAAATGTAAAAGTAAGTGTGTGGTGTGACAATAAATAATGTAATGCAACTTTTTGGAGTGAGACTACTACTTTTGCCTATTAGGAGTGCCTTTAGGTTTGTATGTGAAGGATGTCTGTGTAGTCCTGCACACACCAGTAAGAATGGTCCTTAGCTCATGCTTGAGTGCTGTACCCTTCGCAGGGAATTTGATTTCTTAATGTTGGTACCAGTGCAGCCAACAGGAGGGTGGGGGTCACCGCTTGTACCATCGGGCTGTAATGAGCTCTTGCAATTAAAAGTGTGATGTGGCTCTCTGTTGCTCTCAAGGAGTTCTGCTGACCTCTAAAACCACAAAACAGAGTGGTTTGTGAAGGTCGTCTGAACCCTGAGATGGCAGTACAGCGCCATATTACACATTACCCATTATATATTTTTTATATTGCATGTTTGTTTTGTGGGATTTGCCTTGAAAACGACGTTTGCTTCACAGTATAGTTACCAATGTGCACTGATTTGGAATTGGAATGTTTAGGGTGTGTTTACCTTTCATTAATACATTATTGATAAGTCCTGGACAAATGTGAGGGGCAGTGTATTTGTGATTCAGTTGCTGCAGCGTTTACTGCTCGATTCTGGATTTAACTCCTTTGCTAAATAATTTGCCACCTAAGTTTCAGATTGCACAAAAAGTATTTTTAGCTCATATGGGTGAAGTAGTCCTGCCATGGAATGTGCTGCATAACTTGATTATTTTGCCACATAGGTTAAATGCATGTGCTGTATAACCCTAGAAGCTATGATTGTGGTAAATCTCTGCAGAGTGGCTTGTGGTCTATCCTTATAATAGTGAACCCCTTATTTTACAATAAAACGTGAAATATATTACATATTTAACTGAAACATGGGTTTTTAAGCTACTGCATTTTGTGCAATACAAGCACTCAAGCGTGTAATATTTATATCTTGATGTGTGTTAATATGAGAGAGGGTTGTATGGCGCACTATGTTTTGCTTTCATTTCATTTGGAGTCCATAGGTATCTGCTGGCCGAGCTTTCTCCAATCCTTGTGTGTTCTCAAACCTCCCACAATGCTCCCTTGACCAGAGTTGGAGTTGCTCTAATAGTCGTTTTTGCAACATTGGATCTCTGAGTTGTATGTTTTCAAGTCTTCAATCTCGCCAGACGAGGAATAAGTGTCTCTAGCATGCCAGTATTAAAGATGTGCATTTCTTAAGCTTATTAAAGTTGCATATCTGCCTCATTGCGTAGGCACTTGAAAAAGCCAAAAGGGGATATCACGCATAGCAGCCTTTCACATTTAGAGGGAATGCTCCCAAATACAGCACAGATTTCGGTCTCCCAGTTGAAGTTCATAAAAAGGCGTTGTTTCATCCTTTTATCCTGGAGGCAGGCAAAGCCGCTAATGAAGAGCTTTTTGGCTTGCAGGCTACGGGGTACATTGGTAGACTAAATATAGTCGCCGACAGCCCGCAATCCTGCATTGGTTCTGGAAAAAGACCCGCCCCTGAAGTTGGCGCTTCTCCATGCTAGCTAGCAGCCATTTCAGAACGTGATGCAGTTTGGTGACGCCTCTGACTGCACGCAGTTGTTCCATTCACTAGTGAATGGAGACCCTTAGTTCACATGCAGAGGCTCCTCCCTTATACCTGATCCTCCAATCTTGGGAGCACAGTGCCTGCCACATGCAGGCATTTCTGTCAGAGCAGCTGCTAAATGAATCGAAAGATGGCATTGTAGCATTCCATCGCTGTACACTCTCACCGCTGGGCCCCTGCCAGCTTTTGTTGGGACAGGATCATAGCCTCCCAGGCAGATAGTTATGAGAGCAGGGTCACATAATCAGATAATCTCAGTGCTGTCCCAGTGGTCCATCATTCGTTCAATACCTGGTGCTTCCTGCTCTTGCTGTGAGCAGGGTTACGTTGGACACCTGGTCTAACTGACATTTCGCAGCCACTTGCACATACTGGAGAAAAGGTGTCATAAAAGATGCAGTGACTAGATTTCTTTGTTCAAACCTGAAAACCTCCAAAATAACGCGCTGTGCAGTGGTGTCTAAACTCTATTGACGTCACCTGGCCCCAGGCTTCTGTGTTGAGTTGTGCTGGGGTACTCCTGTTAAACCTACCCAATAAAAACCCAGAGCTGGGGCCCAGGTAAATGGTCCTAGTACGGTCTCTGCAGCAATATTGGTCCCTGAAGCAGCAGTGTTCGCCTTCCTTGCACCCTCCCAGAACTCTGGGAGCTTTCATATTACATGTAATAACATCCCCCCTCAACCCCATAGTTGGGTACTTAAACTCTGGTAACCTGCCATGCATGTGCACTCCACACCCTGAGACTGGAGCAATTACCCTATGCACACAGAAATCTAATTAAACACCAACACATTTGAGTGTCTTTCCTGAGACACTGGATATAATTTAACACTTTGGAATTGTAGACTGCCACAGTCCTTCTGGATTACAGTTAGAGGGTCAACCCGGTTGTCAAAGGGACCTGGGTAGTTACGTGGTATAGAAAGAGTGGTCCCAGACCAATTGGGAGTAACTTACAATTTAAGGATAAACATTCATTGACCAGTATATTTGTGGAACACTATTGTTTATTCAAATAGTGTTGATACGTTTTTCACTGTATTTTTTCATTTTTAGGTGTATGTACATATAAATAAATAATTCACATCTTAACAGTTCCCACTGTACAGGGAAGGGGGAGGGTAGTGCAGTGTTGAGGAATGGTGTGGGTGGGTAAAGTGACAATTCAATTGTAAATTGCTTTCAACAATTGAAGATCGCTTCTCAGGGGAGCCTTGCCGGAATTAATCCAAAATCAGGTATAACATTAGTGTAACATCATCAATAACAGGTGTACAAGGTCACACTCCGATTAAGTGTTACAGTTGGTGGTCGACGTTTCAACCCTCGTTGTAGGGATACTACCCCTTACATGGCGGGTCTTCTTCAGGACAGTGAGGGGGGTGGGCAGTTCCTTGTATGCAAGTTCCTCTAATGCTCTGCAATTAGACGTGTTACTTCATTGGCAGACACATTCCTTATGGATGGGCAGGGTGTCCTCAGTTAAATGGTTTCAGGTTCGCTGTGGTGCGGATAGTCCCACTATATTACCGATATTGGCACTCTGGATTTAACTTGTCATTTGGCAGAGGATCCTCAATTAATTGGCACTCTGTGTCGTAGCGTACCGATCTAGGCACGGGTCCTAGTACATTATTGACTCGGTCGCTATGAAAAAGGGGTCAGGCTAACTCGTTCCCTGCATCTTGCACCTCCTGCAACGATTCGGAAGTGTGTCCTTCCAGCAGCATCTATAGTAGTCCGTAGAAAATACTGATGTGAATGAAATGACAGCACCAGTATTTTATGTACCTGTGGCCCATCCCAGCACTTCCTTGGTTTAAAGTTATCTAAGCGTTTGGTCAGGGTTTTTTGCAAAGGCAAATTAACTAGGTTCTAATTGCTGTACACAGCTATTCAATGGGAATATCTGAATGACTATTCACGTTTCATATTTCACTATACTAATTCACCCCTAATCTTAAATGGGTTCCGGAGTAGCCTGCTACTCTCAGAAAGAGCGCTTCAACACCTCATCAGGGGTATCAAGCGCTATATAAATGCAAACCTTTTTCCCCTCTTCTATCCCTTCACTATCCTTCTCCATCCAAATAACTGACTAACATAGCCACCACTCAAATTACTTTCATATTTCACTATACAAATTCACCACTAATCCTTAATGAGTTTCTGAATAGCGCGCTTCGGCGCCTCGTCAGGGGTCGTAAGCACTATATAAATACAATTGAAATACAATATTACTAAGGTAGGTAGCAGTGAGCAGAGAAGTCTCTGACTCAGCAGGCGGGATGATGCTGTTGGAATTCAGCCTCTTTTCTCACGCATTTCTGCTCCCAGCTTCTGAGGGTTTCTTTTTTTAAGCTAGGATTCCACCAGCTAAGGAGAATGCGAGGGGTGTGGAGGAAAGCAGAAAGTGTGAGTGAGAATGTGTGTGCGCTCTGTTGCACTGAAAAACAAGGGACTCTGATTAGAGCCACTTGAAATGGAGAAGTGTGGCTCAGGGGTTAGAGGCGGCAGACCCGGAAGCTGAGATCGGTCCTGGACCAGGGTTCAATTCCCCGCCTCGGCAGGTCTTGGGCTAAAAATTCCACGGACTCGATAATTCTCGCTCCGGTGCCTTCTCGACTCACGGGTTCACACTCTGCGACTCTGGTCAATAGCTTGCTTAATCTCCACAACGGCCCCTCGCGGCGGGATGCCTGACTTTCACCTTGTGGATACCTGCTGGGGCTATCACACAGGGGAATATCAGGACGGGTTCCCTAAGCAAGCGCCGGGACACCCACTGCGGGTAGCTGTGCGCTATATAAGCTCAACTACATTTACATTTACATTTACAAATCCCTTGGAAAGTACAAATTGGTGCAAAACCAGGCTCTCCATGTACTGAAGGAAATGCAGTGGCTACCAAGGGACTGTGTTGAATACAGCACACAGCTGGAGTTTTATTTCAGGTTTTAGCCATGCACATGGCAGTGGTTTTGTTGGGAAAGACCTCAAATACCAGGTCTGTTGTGCGTATTCCAATTATCCAGCTTTTCTTCTATATCCTTTTCAAGAATCCAGTATAAAATTTCACAAACAGAACCCTTTTAGTGCTTAAATAGTGGGTATTACTACCAAGCTGTGGGAAATGAGATTGTTCTATGAGAGAGAGAGAGAGAGACAGTCTGCAGTCTTGACATGAGCTATGAGTGAGCTTTCTCACAATCCGAACCTCCCAGCACCTAATAGTAAAAAGCCTTTTTCAACGAGTAATCATGTGCGAGCCCGCTGATTGTTGCTAACAGCCAGGCATTTTTCTGAGAAAAGTGCAAGCTGTGTATGTAAGCAGCAACAGAACAATGTTATAATAAAAAAAAAATTAAAAGTTAAAAGTCCTAAAATCATTTTGTTGACGAGTGAATATTAATGATAAAAAAAAAAACGACAAATAGAAATGAAATGAATCCAGAACGTGACAATTTTTTAACGCATCCAAAGAAAAGCATTACCATCAAGAAAGTCATTATTATCCTAAGGGGTCCATTAGTCTATAAATCCTAAGCTCTCTGCATTACCAACTAGCAATGATTCGAGGGAAGGCGCAGCCTAGTGGATCTCTCCAGGTAAGAGTTTTGCCTTTGCATTGTCATATTTCTGGAAGTCAAAATGTGCCAGCAGAACAGCAAAGGAAGCCGCGTCTGAGGTGGGCTTCACAGATGTTTCCAAAGGTTATGGGTATGCTCCACGACCTGCACATCTATTTTCATCAGTGTTCAATGTGTCTCACCCGTGTCCTTGAAACCACAATATATTAGAGTGCTCTCATAGTGTCACAATACCCACCCACCAGGGTTTAAATCCACTAGGGCTGAAACCAGCCTAGAACTATGTCCAACAAAAACACTGAAGCACACCAAATGCTTGGGGTCTGCTCCACTCTCTGGGTTATCCTGAGCACTTAGTAAAAATTTTGAAGGCCAGTAAGTCAGCCCTGCAGGGCTGGGAGCCGTGGGCAGTGAAGTGTGCACAAGGTTACCTTGAAGCTCCTTTTATTTTTTACTTCAATCATATTATATCTTCTGTCCTAGTACTCCAGTTGGCCCCAGATTTTCAGTAACTACTCACTGGACGCTATACCACAGGTTTCAGCAGAGAGAATCAATTTCCCCCATTTGCAGTGAGGACCACAGACTTAAGTCCAGTTCCTAGTGGCCTTGCTAATTCTTCTCCCAGTGAGATCCTAGATCCTCTTAGTCTTGTGGGTCTACAAGAGGGCAGCTCTTTTGACCTCCAGGGTACTTTTTTAATGGCATAATTCAAGTGGATCCACAAGCGAGAAAGCCCTCCATTCTTCTCCAGGCAGACATAAACTCTCACAAGCAGACAGTCTTGTCTTCTTGAGCAAGATTTATGAGAGTGTTACAAGTTAAGCCAGTACCAATTGGCAAAAATACACAAAAAAATCCGGTCAGAATTAACTTATATTCTTCTTTGTCATTTCTTGATGGTGTGATCCAGTTCTCAGCACCAACTATGGCCAAAGCACATGACAAGGGTCACACTCTGGATCAGGTCTTCTCCACTGTGCCGCTGGAGGACATAGAGCTTGTTCCGGTGCTTTGGTCCGACCATATGCTTGCCAGGTTCTGTATTCATGGTAGAGAGAAGTTGTCTAGTACTTCGTCCAGACCACAGGGGTCTGCTTCTAGGGCTCTCCATCTTGTGACTCCCGAGACCTTGGCCCAGGCTTTTCTTGAGCATCCGTGTCCCTTCACAGGTGACTTAGACTGGGATGTGGACTCCTTGCAGTTGTGGCTGATTGATAGGTTGAATGACCTTGCCCCGGTGCGGGCGCCTAGGGCTATTTCTAAACGGGTCTCTGCTCGTGGCTCACGGAAGCGCTATTTTCTGCCCGCCGCCAGTGTAAGGTGGCCGAGAGAGTTTGGCGCTCCCAGTATGACCCGGCGGCGAGACTTGCCTATAGGACTGCTATTAAAGCCTATCACCGCGATATCCTTCGCGAGAAAAAGGGTTTTTTTGCAAGGAGGATTGAGGCAGCTTCTAATTCCTGTAAGGAGATCTTCACTGTGGTTAGGGAGTTTATAACCCCTAGATCCAATCTCTCTCAAGCCTCTTCCTCTGAGTCTTGGGCTTATGACCTTGCTCAGTTTTTTACTGAGAAGATCAAATCGATCCAGGACTCCTTTTTGGGGAAGTCAGAGAAAGCTCATCTCAGCAGTGGGGTTGAGTTAAATTCTGTATCTACTCCTGACTCGGTCTTGTCAGTCTTTCCACCCATTTCTCTCTCTACATCTCTGGCACTCTTAGTGAACCTTAAATCAGGGTCACCGTTAGACCCTTGTCCGGCTAAATGTCTGGCGAGGATTGGCCGATGTGGTTAACCCACTGATCAACCCACTTCTGAACCGCTCTTTGAGGGAAGGGATGGTCCCGCAGGCCTGGAAGCGGGCCATGGTGATCCCCCTGCTCAAAAAGCCGGGGTTAGACCCTGAGACGCCGGCCAATTATAGGCCTATATCGTTGCTTCCAGCATTGGCAAAAATTACGGAAAAGCACATTCATAGTGTGCTCTCTGTTTTTTTGGAGTCCAACAATCTGCTGCACCCGTCTCAATCTGGCTTCCGGCCCAATTTGAGTACCGAGACGGCGTTGTTAGAAGTGTCTGAGGCTATTAGGGATGTTCTTGATTCCGGAGGCAAAGCCATGCTTGTCATGCTTGATTTGTCGGCGGCTTTCGACACCGTCCCCCATGAGGGGCTCCTCGCCAGACTATATAACATCGGTCTGAGGGGGACGGTGCTCAGCTGGTTTACATCATTCTTAGCTGGCCGTCGACAAACGGTCTGGGTCCCCCCGGGTTCTGCTGAGATGCCGCCACTGGGAGTCGGAGTTCCGCAGGGTTCTGTGTTGAGCCCGACTCTCTTTAACATCTTTATGACCCCCGTGGCGGCACTGGCGGAGTCTTATGGGGCCCAGATCGTCTCTTACGCCGATGACACCCAGCTTCTCTTCACATGTAGGAAAGGGGAGGATTTGGATGAGAGAGCATTCGGGACTGTCTCGGGGCGGTGTTCAATTGGTTACAGCGGTGCAGCCTTAAATGTAACTCTGACAAGTCGGAGGTGCTGTTTTTTGGCTGCGCCGCGGATCCTGATTGGCAGGCATTGTGGCCGGCAGATATGTTTCCCCCAGCCCAGGTATCTCAGGTGGCTAAAAACCTGGGAGTTAAGATCGACAACAATCTGACTATGAGATCACAGATTCTCGGCCTCACGGGCTCATGTTTTGGCATCCTTAGGATGCTCCGGAAGTTTCTTCCTCTGCTCTCTGAAGAGCACAGGAAGATAACGGTGCAAGCTCTGATTGGCTCCAGATTGGATTATGCCAATGTGCTTTATTTAGGTCTTCCGGATTATTTACTGCAACGACTACAGGTCGTGCAGAATTCCGCGGCACGTGCCATTTTTGGCCTTCACAGGCGAGCCAGTGCGGCCGGACTCTTACAGTCGCTCCACTGACTGCCTATCCGTAAGCGGATAATTTTCAAGGCACTGACCCTGGCCCATAAAGCACTCTTCGGTCTGGGAGCTAAATATCTCCAACGTAGGCTTGCTTTTTATCGTCCTACCAGAGCATTGCGTTCTAACTCTGTGTCTCTTGCTGTGGTGCCTCGAGTCAGGAAGGCTCGGATTGGGGGGTGTTCCTTTGGTTTGAGAGCGCCCCAGCTCTGGAACACTCTGCCATTGGTCTTACAATGCACCTCCAATCTGCTGTCCTTTAGGAAAGGCCTAAAAACTTGGCTTTTTACTCTTTAGTTGTGCTGTCTAGCTGTTTTCTGGATTTCTTTGCTTGTTATGTTTTCATGAGCTGCCATCATAAAGCGCCGGGACACTCCGTTGGAGTAGCCGTGCGCTATACAAAAATAAAGTTAACATAAAGTTAACATAACATAACAAGACCTTCTTTCCTGCTTACCCAGGTCAACAAATTGGGCAGTGTCTATGTTTTTCCCTCTCACCAATAGCAAGCTCACTTTTACAAATTTTTGTGTAACAGGAGTTTGGGTGTGGAGCTCAAGAAACCTTTTGTTCTTTGAAATGCTCCGATCTAGTGAAGTGTTGCACACCTATTGGGCTGCGAGTAGGTTTTAAAATAAATTAATTACTTGTCATTTTCATGAAACCCGGGACACATTTAGGTAATTAATGTCAACTGGATAAACTGGTTTTCCTGAAGACAGGAATATGACCACTTTATGAAACTCCACTGTTGTGGCATTCAAGATAAAAATCCTAATTAATCGTGTGCCATGAGAATGATCTTTTGATCTCTTTCTGAAGAATAGATGGAAAGAAATATGCCTCTGAGTCTCCATTAGTTCAAAGCGTGCACCGCTGAACCTTCAGCATGGAACTTTTGCCTATGTTATCCTTGTAAATATTTAGATGGCTAAACTTAAACAGTTGTAAATTTTAACATTATGTAGCTGGACTTCAAGTTTACGTGGCGCATGGACAGCTGACTTCCCTAGTTGCAAAATGTATCATCCTACTTTTAAAAAAAGCTGTTTCCCATTTCCTTTTTTCACTGTCGAGCATAATCTGGAGAGTGATATATCTGCTCATGTCATCTTGCCACCCATGAAACTGATGAAAGCCTCATTACTTCTCACTTCTGGTATTTGACTTGAACACATGCTGTGCACATTAATTACCAACTTACCAGAGGGTTGGAATTTCCAAATAGTATTGCTAACGGTGACTGCTGTAGCGGTGGTAAGCCAGTTGAGCGGAGCTTTGTAAGTACCTAGCCGACCAGTTTCAAACACCAGTTATCTAGCCCCATGGAATAAAAAGATGCAGGGGTATAAAGTAACGAGTTAAATTTGATATGTCCACTTTTAATTTATTTTTATTTTTTTGCAAAGATTCATAATGGAAATCATTACATGCGTCATAGTTGGTTAAGTTCCCAAAGAATGTTTAACTTACTCACCACAAAACATTGGAATTAATTCCTGAGCTAGCTTTGCTGGTTTTGAAGCTGAGACCTGGAGGTCTACACAAAGAGATCTATAGTATGCACATAGGCGCTCTGTCTCTCTCACTGAATAGTAGGTTGTGAACAAAGCATGCAGAAATCATGCAATTTAGATATACCTCTCTCTGGTGGAGAGTGCGGGTTTGTGAGGAAGGGAACAGATAAGTGTTTTTCTAGCACCAGAGAGCCATCATTCATTCCACTGAGAACCGCAGGAGCAAGAGTGTAACTGTAGTAATTTACTCTCCCCAACTCCTTCATCTTTGCCACAGGTCATGTACGCACAGGCAGTTCCTTCCTTCTTGTAGCTCCTCGTCTTCTTACACTGATGGATAAAGCTTATTTTTTGTTTAATTTTGAAAAGAAGCAACATTTTCTCAGGCTGAAACTCAACAGATCATTCGGTTTGGGAAGACTGTGCTTGTTTTGGGTCAACATTGGAAGCAAGGAATGGGAATGATCACTTTGAAGATGCTTTGCCTTGCTCCAGCGGTGACTAGTAATACACAGAGGTACAAGTTGTTGGGAATTACCCCTGAATCTTACTAGTGAGTAGAGCAGCAGCTCTGCAATTCTCTGAAAATGCTGTAATGTTCTTCACACACAGTATATTAGACAACCCAATATCGATTGAGGAATCCGGTTACATCTCCTACATCAATAGTCCATTTTTCACCAAGGATCTTTGTCTTTCACATCTTTTTATATATTTGTATGGTTTACATTAGATTCTCACAGATTGCTTGTATCAAATACAGTCTCTCATCGCAAGATCCTATTTACATAAATCTGAACATTTGCAAGGATTTGAGGAAAGCATGTACAACACTAGGCGTAGCAGAGAATTTAAATCTGAGCTCAAGAGCATAAAAATATGAGGCGCTACCTGTAGGCTTTATATAACGGGAATGGGTTAGAATCACAAATATCCTAGGTTTTCATTCCACTATCTGGCATCAGCTTTTCCTGGTAGATTTCCCATAAGGTAGCAGTAGTGAAACAACTGCGAAGGGTCATTTTCGCTTTTTGCAAATTATGCTTTTAATGCACCAAGACATAGTAGTCTTTTGACATTGTAGGAACCAGTATCTGATCACGGTGCCCTGCACATGTACCGTTTTCTTGTTTTGCCACTTGTAGTATTTGTCTGTGATCTTCAAAGCAAAGCTGTTCTTACCACCAAAGTCGGGATTTTCCCTCTTTTGGATAATGATTTCTATTGTTCAGATGTTCCCATATGGCAATCTGCTTTCTATGAAAGGGCCTCACTACAAACCTAAGCCAATATAAATATCATTCCAGGTACGTAGGGTAGGGGGCGATTAAATAAGAGGTATGTGCAAGACCAAAATGCTGTGGTACAAATATGTCCTCCACCATTGCATCTTATATGAACAGCCTTACCGGAGCACCGTTGTTTCAGGTTAGGCATTCTTTTTCTTTCTTTAATTGCACGTTTGCTTATGACATGAAGTTCCCCGTTGCTGTTAAGAAAGAGCCTACCATGGGGCGTGGCCAAGCCACGGACCAAGATGGCCGTGCGACGTTGAAGCTCCGTTTGGTGTCCCAGCAAGACCATGGCTGCCTCCGCACTTATGGCCCATTGAGCCTCAGCAGGGCCTGGCTCGAGTTTCACTTCAGATGGTGCCACGGTGGAACTGTTTCCAGCTGCATAAATCACCCGCAACCAGTTTGAAACCACTTTGAGATTTGGGGAGGCAGAGTCAGCAGCGGCCTCCGGCACGGCCTCCTGGAACTCCGGAGCTGACGACCCTGGGGTGCGCCCGTGTCCTGTGGCGAGGGCTGTGGGCGATTCCCTGGTTGCGGCCCTGACATCGGTGAGTGCACCGACTGCTCCCCCCTCTCGCCTCCCCACTCACAGCGGCCGCCGTGTCCCCCCGCCCTATTTCCAGCCCTCGCGGGGGCCATCTACTCCATCGGCAGGGCACCCGTAGGCCTCTAAGGTGACAGGGTATTTAGGAGTGCCAGGAAGGCGGCTGTCCAGCCACGCTCGGTGGTGGAGGGGGTGGTGAGCAATTTGGAGCACCAAGAATACGCCTTTACATGCACGGCGGCCTGCTTGGGTGCGACCGTGCGCAACCCCGCCACCGGCCCTGAAGATTTGCTGCTTTGGCGAACCAACTAATTTTTGCCCTGCGACTATGGCCTGGGATTGCCACACAGCCCAACTAATCTTCAGAACCCCAGTCCACTGTACCTGGGGGCCAGCCTGCCTGCTTCTCCTGCCTACGCCCAGGCCAGAACACAACAGAGCGGCGCACCCTCCGAACCTTAGCCACTTGACGACTGGGCCAGCCATTGATAACTGCAGAGGCAGTCGAGTGCCGCCGTAGATATCCCAACGACCCTTTGCCACTGCCCCTCTTCTGCTTCGTGGCTGATTGCAGTGCGCCTACTAACTACCCTTTGGCGCCACCACGCAGCGCCCTCGCCCTGCGTTGCACCTGCTGTAGTCGTTGGTGCTGCGTAATTCACCAAATTTGGGGCACTCGGATATGAGCAGGAAGGATCCCAAGCAGAGAATACTCTTGTTCCCTGTGGCCACAGAAGGAGCACATGATCGCGGCACTGACATGGCGGAGGGTGGCCAGGTATCGACTGCTGCTTCTGAAACAACATAATCCAACCCAGATCTACTTGCTGAACTCAGGGCTGGGTTCAAATCTTTGGACAACAGGTTTGACATGCTGGAGAAACGTTTTGATACACTTGGAGCCAAATTAGATATCCACGACCGATGATTAGACAATCAATCAATCATGGCGTGCTACTCACCCGGAGGGGTCTCAAGGCGCTGGGGGAGAGGGGTACTTTACTGCTCGAAAAGCCAGGTCTTGAGTTGCTTCCTGAAGGAGAGATGGTCCTGGGTTAGCCGGAGGTGGATGGGGAGGGAGTTCCATGTCTTGGCTGCCAGGTAGGAGAAGGATCTTCCTCCGGTGGTGGCTCTGCGGATGCGTGGAACGGCGGCGAGGGCGAGGCTGGTTGATCGTAGCTGGCGGGTGGGAGTGTAGAAGGTCAGGCGGTTGTTGAGGTACTTGGGGCCCAGGTCGTGGAGGACCTTGTGTGCGTGGGTGAGGAGTCTGAACGTGATCCTCTTGCTGACGGGGAGCCAGTGTAGGTCTCTCAGGTGGCCGGAGATGTGGCTGTGTCGGGGGATGTCCAGGATGATTTGTGCGGAGGCGTTCTGGATGCGTTGGAGTCTTTTCTGAAGTTTGGCTGTGGTTCCGGCGTAGGGGGTGTTTCCGTAGTCCAGTCGGCTGGTGACTAGTGCCTGGGTGACCGTCTTCCTGGTTTCGGTGGGGATCCACTGGAAGATCTTTCGGAGCACGCGCAGGGTGTTGAAGCACGATGATGAGACGGCGTTGACTTGTCTGGTCATCGAGAGGGAGGAGTCCAGGATAGATCCCAGGTTACGTGCGTGGTCCGTTGGCTTGGGAGTGGTGCCCAGGGCAGGGGGCCACCAGGAGTCGTCCCAGGCGGAGGGCGATGATCCCAGGATGAGGACTTCCGTCTTGTCTGAGTTCAGTTTCAGGCGGCTGTTCTTCATCCACTCAGCGACGTCTTTCATCCCTTCATGTAGGCTGGTTCTGGCGGTGGCATGGTCGTTGTTGAGGGAGAGGATCAGCTGGGTGTCGTCGGCGTAGGAGATGATGTTGAGGTTGTGTTGGCGTGCAATGGCTGCGAGGGGGCTCATGTAGACGTTGAAGAGGGTTGGGCTGAGTGATGATCCTTGTGGTACGCCGCAGATGACTTCGGTTGCCTCGGATCTGAATGGGGGGAGGCGGACTCTCTGGGTTCCTCCGGTGAGGAACGAGATGATCCACTCCAGTGCCCTGTCTTGGATTCCAATGTTGCTGAGGCGCTGCACTAGGGTGCGGTGACAGTGTCGAACGCTGCAGAGAGGTCCAGGAGGATGAGGGCCGCTGTTTCCCCGTTGTCGAGCAGGGATCTGATGTAGTCAGTGGCTGCGATGAGGGCGGTCTCGGTGCTGTGGTTGGCTCGGAAAACGGACTGCGAGTGGTCGAGGGATCCGTTCGTCCGTTCGTTCGAGTCGACTCTTTACCAGGCGGGTCGTCATGGAGTACGGATGCGAGTGAAACTTGATATTCAGAAACGGAGATTGATTTAAAACATTTGGGACGCTGCTTAAACAAAGAATGGACCTCGTGGATTTAACTTTGATTGATTTTTTGATATGAGATATTGACCAGTTATAGGTACTGGAAATCCTGAAAGACGCATCCATTTTCAACTTCTTAATTTATAAGGAAGAGTCTCATGAATAACATATTCTCACTTGATTTCAAGCCCTGATGATGTCCCTGTGAGGACGAAACGCGTAGGCTGTATGCTGTAAAATAATATGCTTGACCAACCTTGGAAGTGACTGTTTTTGGATTTAAGAAAAAGAGAACAAATAAAAATCAAACAAGAAGAAGCAAAGCCTGCTTTGAAGAATTTTTTTTCTTTGAGAAAGAACTGTGTCTACATTGGGCCTTTTGAAAATACATTTCTGAATATATGATACTCCTTGGTTTTGTGTATCTGTTGTGTATGTCGGCGATCTTGCTGTGGAAGAATGAGGCGAGTGAGTCGCAGAGGTCTTGCGAGGGAGTGATGTAGTTGTTTCTGGCGCTGGAGAGCACTTTGACGATGCTGATGAGTTCCTTGCTGTTGTGGGCGTTGTTGTTCAGTCGTTCTTTGAATGCTGTCTTCTTGGTGGTGCGGATCAGCTGGTGGTGTTTGCGGGTGGCGTGCTTGAGGGCAGTCCTGTTGTCTGTGGTCTGGTTGTTGCGCCAGGCTTTCTCGAGGGTGCGGCAGTTCTTCTTGGAGTTCTTAAGTTCGTCGGTGAACCAAGAGGCTTTCTTGCTGCCGGGTCTGCTGGGATGGGTCTTCAGTGGTGCGAGGTCGTCTGCGCAGTTGGTGATCCACTGTGTGAGGTTGATGGCTGCTTCGTTGGGGTCCGTTGTGCTGGCAGGCGGGTTCTGGCTGAGGGAGGTAGTGAGCTGGTCGGCGGTGATCTTGTTCCACCTCCCGTGAGGAGCCTGTTGGTGGTGGTTGTGGGTCGTGGTCCTTCTGAAGCTGAAGTGGACGCAGCTGTGGTCAGTCCAATGAAGTCCGGTGGAGTGGCTGAAGGAGATGTATTTGCTGGAGGAGAAGACTGGGTTCAAGCGTGTGGCCGGCGTAGTGGGTGGGGGTGTTCACCAGTTGCTTGAGTCCGAGGTTGTCCAGCAGGGTAATGGTGTTGCTGTCATTGTTCTCCAGGTGGAAGTTGAGGTCCCCTAGGAGGATGTAGTCGGAGGAGGTGAGGGTGTGCGGGCTGATGAAGTCTGTGATGTTTTTGCTGAATGTGTGCGTGGGCCCTGGGGTCTGTAGATGAGGGTGCCTCTGAGGGTCGTCTTGGGGTCGGTGTGTATCTGGAAGTGGAGGTGTTCGGCGGCGGTGAGGGTGTCGTCGGAGTTGGACGGGATGCGGATGGTGTTCTTGTGTACGATGGCGATGCCTCCTCCAGTCTGGTTGACGCGGTCCCTCCGGGTGATCTTGTATCCGTCCGGATGGCGATGGCAAAGTCGGGCGCTGAGGAGGCGCTCATCCAGGTTTCCGTGAGGAAGGCGACGTCTGGTGATGTTGTGTCGAGCAGGTTCCAGAGTTCCACGGCGTGTCTGTGGATGGAGCGGGTGTTGAGCAGGATGCACTTGAGGTGGTTGCTGCTGGTGATCGGCTTGGCAGGTGTGGTGCAGGTCCGGAGGCAGGTGCATCAGCAGGCTTGGCAGGCGAAGGGTCCGTTTGTGCGTTTCGGGGTGGCTTGGTAGCAGGCGGGGTACCGGCCGTCGTTGAGTGCGTGGAGGGTGGCGGCGTCGTAGGTCCGTCGTGTGGTCTGGCGTCGGCGGGGACCAGGGGTCCTGGCGCTGGGCGCGGTCCAGGCGCAGACGGGCTTGCCTATGGCGCGCCCGCTGCGCGTGACCGCTGCGCGTTCTCCATTTAAGGCAAAGTGGGAGGGAGGAGCAGCTGGGAGGCGGGAGCGGGGAGGACACAGAAGAAAAGGGGGCGGGCCGCAATGTCACGGCGGCGGGAAGCGGGGAGCGGGGGTTACACCAGGGGAGGAAACGAACCAAGACACAGAGGTACAGATATAACAAAATACAACAGGGTAAACTGCAAACAACAGCAGAGCAATAAACAGGGCACAGGAGGAAAAAACGGTAAATCGGCACAACGAGCAGCAGCGAGGGGGCACAGACACAGCTGGAGGGCTGTGCGGCGCGGGGGTGTCCGGAGGACAGGTCACACTCACCTGCGCCGCGCGGTCTCCATTTAAGGCCAAGTGGGAGGGAGGAGCAGGCGGGAGCGGGGAGGACACAGAAGAAAAGGGGGCGGGGCCGCGATGTCACGGCAGCGGGATACGGGGAGCGGGGGTTACACCAGGGGAGGCAACGAACCAAGACACAGAGGTACAGATATAACAAAATACAAAAGGGTAAACTGCAAACAGCAGAGCAATAAACGGCACAGGAGGGAAAAACGGCAAATGGGCAAACGAGCAGCAGCGAGGGGGCACAGACACAGCTGGAGGGCCGTGCGGCGTGGGGGTGTCCTGAGGACAGATCACACTCACCTGCGCCGCGCGGTCTCCATTTAAGGCCAAGTGGGAGGGAGGAGCACAGCTGAAGGCTGGATCTCTGATCTGGAGGACAGCGCCGCTCAATCGACGAAAAGAATGGAGCCTGTGGAAAAAATCCTAAAAGACATTGCAATTAAAAGCGAAGACTTGGAAGCACGCGGCCGCCGCAAGAACCTCCGTATTATTGGGTTCAGGAGTCGACTAACACAGGAAGAATGGACACGTTTGTGGAAATCTTGCTGGTAGACTTATTTGGGAAGGAGGAGTTCATTCCTGGATTTGTGGTGGAGAGGGCACATCGATCCTTGGGTCTTCAGCCCAACCCCGGCTGTCCTCCTAGGCCTCTAATAGCTGGCGTCATGAATTTTCGGCACAGAGACACTGCCAGGTTTGCCAGGGAGCGGGGTGCGCTGATTTGGCAGGGGTCCACGGTATCATTATACCTGGACTTCACACTCATGGTTCAGGAGGCCCGTCGCATGTTTACAGGTCTCAAGGCAACCCTGCGAAACCTGGGACTTCGATATGGAATGCTTTATCCGGCCCGACTGTCGGTCGACGTCAACAGGCTGACGCACAAGCTTTTTGCAAGGTCTAGAAGAACTCGGCTGGCCAACGGAGGGAGGTTGGACAAGTCTCTTCCCCACCACATAGCGGCTATGTCGCCAGTGTCGAGGTCTTTTCAAGTGAATGACCGCCAGGCTGGCACTGTTGCAGTAATTGTCCATAATCTATGCCTGCTGTTTTTTATTTGGCTCTTATTTTGTTACCATAATAATTGGCACTGTATAAGTAGTTCATCTCTATTATTCTGCATTTGCTGGGCACCATCAAAGTGTTGCCTCCCCCCTTGGTGCATAGCACATTGTTGTTCTCATGGATTACAATGCTTCAGTCTTGGACTTCGAATTTCCAAACAGGTTGTTTACAGGATGCATCAGATGCTTGGTTATTTGCCTTGCGAATTGGGTCACGAGGTTGGGTGGGGGGAGGTGAAGTTCCCGAAACGTTCAATGTTATTCCAATTCCGGCTCCACGCATGAGACTCTTCTAATACCAGCCGCTACAATTTTCTTCCTTAGTCTGTCGCATGACACACATGGTGCTGCCCCTGACATAGTTGACCTCTCGCTAATCATCTGGATCATGCCTGGACTTAATAACCCTAAAAAATGTAAACATGTGATACACTAACTGCAGCGACACAACGTTGACATAGCCTTCTTGCAGGAGACGCATTTACCCAGGGCGGGCACTGCACATTTTGCGTTGGGTGAGGAGCTCACCACTTTTTCTCTAACTATAGTAATTATGCCCGGTGTATTGCGATTCTCGTTCACAAACATCTCCCTTTTTCCTTGACTTGCTGCCAACCTGACCAAGTGGTCGGTAAGCTGATGGGCCACATGGTCACTCTGGTGTGCGTGTGCGCCCCAAATGTTGACAGCCACGTCTTCTTCCATGAGCTTGATGCCAAGCTGGTGCGAGGGAGCACGGGCGGTTTGTTGCTGGGTGGGGACTTTAAACTGCTCCTAGACAGCACCATTGATAGCTCATCCAGCGCAGCGGCCTCCAAGCCCCAGGCGCTGCAGGTATTACTGGATGCCTGTGAAGCAATAATAACAACAAGAAATCCGGAGGTCTACAACATTATTTAAAGAGTGTGGAAAGACCACTACCAACTAATCCGACCAGTAAACAAAGATAAAAAGGTGAAACAGATTTTGTGACTAAGCCCAAAAGACCTAACTTTTGGGCATTTCCCTTTTCAGGACGAAATCCCTCACTCACCCGAAGGTGACATGCTTCATCATTTGGGATTCTCCTCCCAGAGGAAAAACCTAGTTCCTCTGGACCAATTAGTTCTTTTCCACCATTGCGGTTGGTAATTTTTACCGCTGGTGCACTGCGAAGAACACCTCACAAAGTGTTCTTTGGGTGTTCTTGAGAGAGTTTTACTCACACTTCCTCACTATTCTATTATTTTGCGCTGCACCCTCAATCGCACTACTAGCTCATCATTTGTGGATTTAGTATATCCTACTCCATTTCAAAACATCGCTGAGCTCGTCCCTTTCAGAAAGGAGGTTGTAGCCCCCAGAGGAACTAGGCTTTTCCTCTGGGAGGAGAATCCCAAATGATGAAGCATGTCACCTTCGGGTGAGTGAGGGATTTTGTCCTGAAAATGGAAACTATATAGATCCTGTATAGTGATTATACCAGTCCACGATGCTAAGGTACGGGCTGCCTGGGAGGCAGATCTGGGTCACCCAATTACTGATGACCAATAGGCTGCGTGCTGTCTACAAACCAAGGCGGTATCTATGAATTTCCGCCACATACTTATCCACTTCAAATTCCTGTGCCGAATTTACATCACTCCTGCGATGTCCCATAAACTAGACCCTGACAGATCCCACTGCTGCCTAAAATGCAAATCCCCACATTCCGATTTTGCACACCTTACTTGGACCTGTAGCAAAATCAGCGCATACTGGTCTGACATACTTGGGACAATGACGGGCTTAGCCCTTTCCCCCACTCAGAAAGTGGCCCTAGTAGGATATGTGAACAGTATCGCAAAATCAGTCCGGAAATTTACCGCCTTGGGGCTACTCCTAGCGAGAAGGGAAATCGCGTTGAAATGGGGAAGGAGGGTGGCTCTGACGAGTAAAGACTGGCTGAACAGTATGGCATATTGTAACCTAAGTTACGACTTGTACGCCTCCACACTGCCCAGCACATCCCACCCACGTGCCAATTGGGGCCCTCTCAAACAATACACGGCGACAACACATTCTCAACCTGACGCACGGCTTGATGCCGGCTTGGTACCTGCGGGCATTGGTTAATCCAGGTCTACCTACACAACGGACACAGGCATGTGCTCTATAATATTAACAATAGGATTTTTCCCACATTGTGTCTTGCTTGAATCGCAGGTACAAGCATTGGAGGTATGGTGAGTGAGTTAGCATAATGTGCAAATGTAGTTTTATTTGAATATACTATCAATCTCTCTATGGTACTGAATGTCATGCATTATACATTCTATGTAACACGCATTGGCTTTTATTACTTGTCACAGAACTGGAGCTGGAACGATATTTTGGTTTCTTTCTGTAACTGGTAAAGTTTAAAAAAAAAAGCCTACCATAACTTGGTGAAGTATCACTTGAGCGCAGTAAATATGTTTCACATTACTTAACCATGCTCCTTTTAATGTCCATCCGTTGGGCCCAAGGTGTTATTTCGAAGGGGCAGTTAGAAGCTTTGTATAACCCATTTGGAAATTGTATGACGCCTTGACTTGGAAACTATGCGTGGAGAAAATGTATTGTTAGACTGAGAATAGTAAATGTATGCATGTTATCAATAATACGCTGTTTTCATTGCTTCGCAGGCCTGATATATACCGCCAGAGAGTTCTTGAGTTAAATGCTTCTGATGAACGAGGAATACAAGTGATTCGAGAGAAAGTAAAGACTTTTGCTCAGCTGACAGTGGGCGGTACCAGACCAGAGTAAGCAGTTATCCTTTTTGCTATCACTAGCATAAAAGCTCAGTTCTCACATAAGTAAGAAAGTAAAGCCCATCTGGGATACTCCTTTTTCTGCCTGTTCTGTAATTTCTTCAATGTAAACTTGTACATTATTGCTTTCCTCTGTAACAAGATTTCTTAAGTTCAATTACTGTGTCTCCAACCGAAGTTTTTTGTGCATTCACTATCCTTTAAATGAAAAAATATTTTTGTATAATACTCATATTGAGCTTGGCTGCATCCAGTCTGAGATGTGTCGTTTTTAGGTCTAGCCTAGCGGCACTGCGCACCTGTACACTCTGCGAGACTGCTGTAGTAGAGTATGGGAGAGAAGCCGCACCCACTCTCCTCCCATATTTTTCATTGGCTTGTATCATTGTCTTTCTTAAAGGCTGCCTTCAAATTCGTTAATTGGCTTGTTCGTCCCTTCTTAGTAGGGCCATGTCTTCATTTGTACCCTCCCATGGCGACTGGACCTTTTACTCAGTTGTTACAAGGGATCTGTTATTTAGACTGCAAGCACTATTTAATTTATTGAGTTTCTCTTACTGCAGGCCGGAAATGCAATGCTTCAGCTGAAACCGCTTGTGTTTTTTAAGCAGCACGGCTGCCTCCATAACTCTGGTCCTGCTTTCAATCACTTTAACTCTGAATTATCTGGTGTCTGTTTCACCCCCCCCAGTAAAATGGATTCAGAAATGGTTAGCGAATTAAGTCATGTGAATTCCAGGTAGCACATTATCCGGTGCTAATGGGCTGAAGCTGACGACACCACATCTGTTACATGTCATCTGTACTAAAGCCACCTGACTGGCTGTTTTCAAAAGCCTGTTTTATTAACAACAACACTACCACCACCAATACCACCTCCACCAATACCACACCAACAACACCAATACCACCACCAATACCACAACCACCACCAATACTACCACCATCACCAATTCCATCATTACCACCACCACCAATATCAACAAAACCACCACCACCAATACCACCATCGATACCACCACCACCAATACCAGCACCACCAATGCCAGCACCACCAATGCCAGCACCACCAATGCCGCCGCCACCACCAATGCCGCCACCACCAATGCCGCCACCACCAATGCCGCCACCACCAATGCCGCCACCACCAATGCCGCCACCACCAATACCGCCACCACCAATACCGCCACCACCAGTACCACAACCAATACCAGTACCACTACCAATGGTGACCACCACCTCCACCAATGCCACAGCACCACCACCTCCACGTCTCTCGCTCACTAGTAATAGCAGGGGCACTGGAGCTGCAGCCGAGACCATCCCTCTCTCCCTCCATGCCTGCCATAAAGCACAGCCCGCCCTGCACGAAGTGGTGAAGCCAGGGTCCTACTACAACCAGAGTATTTTTTATTAGGCCAAAGATAGCTTTGACACACTGCACACTCAAATCACGGCGAGGGCAGGGAATCCCCCTCCCGCTCTTCCTCCTGAGCCGTGACAGTATAATCACAGAGCGAAAGGTGTTGAAGCACTTTGGTAATGTTTATAGCTCTGATCATATGTAACTCACTTCACACTTTGTGTCTGTGTAATTTACAACACTTACACATCTTCTTCACTGCACTATTTATCACTACTTTGAAGACGTCGCAGGCCGGTCTCTTCCTCTGATATTTGCTAACTAACAAGCAGTCGAGAAGGCCCTTTATTGCAACGCAATTGGTCTGTCATTTGACCATAAAGAAAATGTAAAAGGCATTCTCATTTACAATGGCAATCGCTCAAACTCGCCTGAATGCGAGACCTATTGCATTGCAAATGCTTGTTTTTTCTCTTTCAGAGCCTAAAAATGTTTGCTGGGGGTTCGGGACGAGGACATGATGGGGACCATGTCCACCTATTTACTGCAATTTGTACATGTTTGGGGATCTCTAGTTATTGACTGTGCCTATGATTTTAAGAATGCATTGTTTAGTAGTCGCTCTGCAGCGTGTCTTTGTACTAAACTTTCTACGCATTTGTTTTTCAAAGACAGTACTCCCTTTAAGGCTTCACTAGCAAGCCTTATTTTTTATTTTGGTTATATCACTTTCAAAGCTCTCCAGCATATGACCTACTCGCCCACACTGCCATGGCTCACTGTTTAACTAAAATTTGTGTCCTCCTATATGGTAACTCTAAGATAGATTTGCTTTTTGGTGGACTCCAAAACCCCACACCTTGTCTTCTTCGCTTCCATTCAAGACGCACATGCAGATATGTTCCCTAAATGTGTGATATTGCCTTCGATTTATCTGTTCACATTTGGTTTATGAGCAGCTATTGGATATTATTAAATGTAAGAAGGCTGCAAGCCAGACTTTCTCATCGGGTGATGCATTTTCTAGTTGACACATTAATCATATGAACCAAATGTTTATGTCAATAGCCAGCTTCGGGGAGAAAGTGAACTGCATTCATTACATTGACAGATTTAAAAAAAATTCAGGTCCGGAAAAGCTTCATTGTTTAGTTTGAGATATGAAACAAAGCACATCTGAAGGAATAACCGTATTTTGTGCACATTTAGTAAATATGTTTGAACGTTGCTGTACAAACACCTTGTTGAAGGTCTTCTATTCAAGAAGCCCTCACCATTCTGGTAGTAAATTGACATGACTACATAAAGTGTTGGTTAGATGAACCATTGTGTTTGTGTTGTACAGCCAGGAGTCCCAATGAGTTAATGTTCAGCTTTTCTACAAAAATACTTTCTACATCTTCTGTCATTGTTGCAACCATACCGTAAGACTAAGTTAACCTGTGTGTGCCCAACACAAGGAATATCTAGCCAAGAAACAGATTAACAGGCTGCTTCTCATTTGGACCGAGGCGTGTTTCTTACTAACTTGACCAAAAAATTAAGCTATGGTAAAAAAAAAAAATTAAGAGCAAATTAATATGACTCTCTTACATAAACATCAGTGAGTCTACCGTTTGGATAGGCCCATCCTGGATGAAAAAATAAGTGAAATGTTTCCTGTGCATTGATTGGTTTATCACATCTGGCCCCCACATCCTCTGCAGTATTTTAGGGCCTTGAGTTTTCTTTCAGCCGAAGAGGAATTTCCTGCGTGGTCCTCAATCATTGTGATGTCATGAGATCATGACATATACCACTTAAAGAATTTTAGAAGCTATCTTATGAATGAGATTGACCGAATCAAAGTCAGGCGGGATCATCCTTTCAGCTGAGGATGGTTTGCAAAGCTGGTGTAGGAATAAAGGAATAAAGTATGCAAAGCTCATCTGAGATGCAGTTGAGGTGTGGAACAATTAAGAACTCGTTCAGCCAGTAATTAACCGTGTGGCCGTTTCCTGCTCCCTCTGGTATTGCCTGCTTTGTAATCTGGACTTTCTCTGTATTTTAGTGGCAAGCCTTGTCCTCCTTTTAAGATCATCATTCTGGATGAAGCCGACTCGATGACCTCTGCAGCCCAAGCCGCTTTGAGGCGCACCATGGAAAAAGAATCCAAAACTACCCGCTTCTGCCTCATCTGCAACTATGTTAGCAGGTAATTCCCAGTGGTCCGCTCCAGTATGCTTTTGGAGAGAAGCAGCAAGTTTCCTCTTCCATTGACATAGAGATACCAAACAAAACACATTTCTGATGGGGTTGGCATCAAGAATAGAAATTTGTCATTGTATCTTTGTATGGTATGAACCCAGCTATGGAGCGGCAGAGTGCTGTGCAGATCTAAGTAAATAAGCCGATCGGCGATAGATGGTAAGCAGTGTGGTAAGGGGCAGGGAACCGAAGGGAAGTAGAAGGTGATCACCGGTTTTCCAAGCTTTAATTGCAACTTTTGTTTTTTCGGCTGTAGCTACACATCCATGAATTGTATGTTAAATTCAGCTTACAAATATTATGGCCTGCTTTCAGCTACATAAAATTCTTACAATATTGTATTTTCCTTAGCAGTCCAGTTACAAATGCAATGCTAATGGGGCCCTCTTGTGTTTTCTCCTGTCCCTCAGGATAATTGAGCCTTTAACATCGAGATGCTCCAAATTCCGTTTTAAACCACTAGCTGATAGAATACAGACACAACGGATTCAAGACATTTGTGAAAAGGAAAATGTAACCATCACAAATGAGGTAGTGTACACTAACTGCTGTTTAACTATTTTCGAAGTAGAGCTGCCGAAAACAAGGTGGGCGGCCAAAGAAATGTATTGCAAAGTTGGTGTGTAAGAGAAGGGGTTGTTTCCGTGCGATATTTTTACCGGGAACAGAGGCGTAATAATGGCGTATTTTTGGGAATTTTGCAGATGCGCTGGTGTGATTTAAATTTCACCCAAGCCTCGAGAACATGCCTGATTGCTTACTTACAGATATTATTAATCAAGTTTGATTCTTCTGCATCACAGTCTTGAGTTACATTCATCCTGGCATATACTTACTCATATGTCATTGCTGATACTTGGAAAACAAAAGGGAGGTTGCTGCACTGTTCCTATGAAGAGTGAGGGAAGAGTTAACTGGCATGACCACAGATGTTAGAGTAACATCCTGGGGCATCCATTTTGTTGGATGTAATTGCCTCACACACCCCGAAGGATGTCATGCTTCATCATCGGCGGTTGCTCCTCGTCGGGGAGGCGGTGCAATCCCCGACTGGCTCACCTCAAAGAGGGGCTCTTTGGCGGAGATCTTTTTTCCAACAGCCTTATGGTGAGGTGGGGGTGTGTGGGCTGGGCTGGGTGTAATGGTGTGAGGGATATTAAAATGTAGCAAGGGGTACCGGAATTCAGTTTATTCTGGGGGTCCCCTGGCTGCAGTTAAAAAAGTGGGGTTAGCTCACTAGGTGTCAGCAGGTTAGGTCAGGTGACCCTAGATGAGACTAAAGGTGATGCTGGTCGACATGTTTCTCGCTGTGGGTCTAGTCACCCGCGATTCATCAGGACCTTAATAAAGTGCAAAGGAAAACATGCTAGTGTCATGTGTTTCAATCGTTACCTCTGTGGGTACTCCTATGCCTAGACATAGAACAAAAAAGAGGAGGACAATCGTTAATTACAAATCTGCATGTCAACAACTCAAGTCAATGCCAGGGTGTGTACACAGTGTGGCATGCTATTGGTGCTTGGGAGTAACATACAACAACCAATGCATGCCTTGCAACTTGTGTGTGCAAAGTGCGCTGTGAGGAGCACACACAACTGTTGAGTCCGTGAGGAGGTTAGTGGTAGAGTGCTGGCTAAAACCAAAGGTTTAAAAATAGCTTTTAAGAAAGATTTAAAAATGCAGCAGTTTAAGAGGACTACTCATTTGGTGTAGAATTCGAGCAGGTATAGTGTTAGTGGCACCGTTTGTAACTACATGAACAACACTCGCACACTGTGACCCAAAGGGGTATATATAGATTGAGAAGTCTCACGTGCCCCACTTACCTAATGGTTAAGGATTAAATGCCACATGAGGGGTCGGCGGGACTGAACATCAGGGATGAGCCCAGGGTTTTAGCTGGAGGTAGAATATAACATAGCGCCTGTAGTTGGGTAGTTGCTAAAGCTAATGTTAATATATCTCCATGCAGAGTTGGGCTGGAGGGTCTAAGACCTCCACGCTGTCTACCTCCGTTAAATCCCTGTCTGGTAGACTCACCTCCATACTCCTGTGTCCGCGCAGTCAGACCTACCCTTCTCCGCCGAGCTCGAGTAGATGTGGGAGCTCGGCGGCCGGGGCAATTTAAACCACGTTGACAGGTCGGCGTGTGACGGCGCGTCTCCGCCTCCTCTGTCAGGTCACGTGGTATGGGAGCTTTTTGTGGCGGCCATCTTACAGCGGTGTGCTGGGGCGCATAACGCTGAATGGACTTCATTCTTAGTGTCTACTCATGAACATATTATTGTGCCAGTTAGGGAAATAAAGGGGGGGGGTTGTTGGAAATCGCCCCCTATTACCGATGATTAATCACCGCTGGTATGTGTGAGGAGCAGTTAGTTCGGAAGTCACTCGCTCTCATGTATGAAATATAGCGGCCATGTTGTGTTGGGCACAGAATATGTCCAGGGCATACACTGGTCAAGTATGGTTATGAGAACGTAGCGGAATGCTGTAGTTAGGTGAGTCTACTAACTAAGAATCGTGAATGGCATTTGGAACACGTTACATAGTGTGTTGTGTCGCGTTACATAGTGTGTAGTGTCAGCAACGGGGACTGATGTTACAATTATTAGGGTCGATCACTGTCTAAGATGTGACCAGTGTATAGGGCAATTGGTTACACGAGGGATTGGAAAAGGAACTGGATATCCTAAAGTGAGTGCCACGGAATGTCCTCGTTAAGACCCTGTTTGTCTGTGGACAATCGATGGATCCATCTCTGCTCTTTCCGGAACAGGGCATTGCTTGGGCAGTTAGGGCTGGCTTCTAGCACCACCCATCTCATGGAGTCTTCATCGTGGTTTTGTTCAACAAAATGTTTGCACATCTTGGTATGGGTCTTTTTGCAACGGAAGTTGCTACGGTGTTCAATAATTCTCGTTTTAACGGGACGGGTGGTCATCCCGATGTAAAGTAGGTCACAAGGGCACTTGAGCATATATATACAATGTGATGTATTGCAATTAGTGTGGTGTCTGATCTCCCATTTGAAGGCCTCAGAGAGCTGGATGGACTTATGTGTCATGGTGTACCTACAAACACCACACATTCCGCAAGGATAGTGGCCCGTTACTGGGGGTAGGTGCCATAAAGTTTGTTGGGTTTCTTTCCTGGTACACTTAGGTCTAGTACTGATAAGGATGTCCTTCAGGTTTTGGGATCTCTTGAAGGCGAACCTTGGTTCTTCTAGGGATAAGTCCCCAGTGTTGAGGATCCCCCAATGGCGTCTGATGGTGCCCCTAATCTTGGTGGACAGAGGGGTGTATGTTACACATGTGATTGGTTGATTCTCAACCGGGATTCTTTCTTGCCTCTCTAGAAGCGCTTCTCTGTTATTGTTCCTAGCGCGTTTCCTGGCCTTTAGGACATCGCGTCTGGGGTAGCCCCTATCAAGTAGATTCCTTGAGAGGATTTCGGACTCCTTTTTATAGTCAGATACCTTACTACAGTTGCGTCTTATTCGTAGAAATTGTCCGAAGTGCAGATTGGTACGTAAGGCCCTCGGATGGTGACTCTTAAAGTGTAAAAGACTATTGCGGTCAGTGGGTTTGCGGTACATGGTGGTGCTGATGGACCCATCTTCTAGTCTTATAGTTAGATCCAGGAAGGCAATTTCCTTGGGTGAGGAGGCCATCGTGAAATGTAAGTGAGGGTTTAAAGAGTTGACCCATATTAGGAAGGCTTCATGTGACATGGGTGGGCCTTTCCACAAAATCAGAATGTCATCAATGAAGCGCTTCCACATCTTGATGTTGTCCTTGAAAGGATTGATCTCGTGATGTATATGCAGCCCTTCGAACTTAGCCATGTACAGACAGGCCACCGAAGGGGCAAAGGTGCTGCCCATGGATGTCCCTTGGGTCTGGTGGTAGTATTTGCCTCTGTATTCGAAGTAATTTTCAGTCAGGGCTAGAGTGGCACACTCCATAATAAAGGTCTGTGGAGTGTTTGAGTTCCAAGTTTCCTGGCTAAGTCTTTCCTCAATCACCTCTAGAGTGGCCCTCTGAGGAATGTTTGTGTAGAGGGCCTCTACATCTAGGGTGACCAGGAGATCGATCTCTCCTGTGTTCTGGATGTTGTCCAGAATGCGTAGTACGTCTGTGGTGTCCTGGACGTAAGAGGGAATGCTTTTGACAAGGGGTTGGAGGAAGTGATCGCAAAATTGCGAAAGGGGCTCCAAGACTGAGTCTATCCCTGACACAATGGGTCTCCCTGGTACTGGTCTTGTTGCTTTATGTATCTTGGGTAAGATATAAAAATATGGTACCCTTGGGTCTTTTTTAACCAGGAAGTCTGCCTCTTTTCTAGTGATCCACTGTTCGCACTCTGCGCTTGTGACCAAGCTTGTAATCGTGGTTTGTAGGCGCGTGGTAGGGTCACTGGCAATGGGCGTGTAGTATCTATTGTCACTCAGTTGTCTGATACATTCCAACTCGTAGTCTTTAGTATTCATAAGCACTGTGGCACCCCCTTTGTCTGCCTGTTTGATGGTTATGAGCGGGTCATCCGCCAAAGATTTCAATATGGCCATCTCATTCCCAGAGATGTTACAGTGTGGTGTTCTCAAGTTCAGTTTGGAGATGTCTTTGAGCACAGCTTGTTCAAAAGTGAGTACTTCATTCGGAACCAATCCGTTGTGTGGTGTGAAGGTTGAAGGATTATGTAATCCAGAGTCATCAATGGGTTCACAGGGCCTCCCTTCAAAGAAGGTTTTCAATCTTATTTTCCTGAAAAAGGACTTCAGTTCCCTAGTTTGTTCGAATGGGTCAATCTTAGGTGTGGGGACAAACCGCAGACCTTTCTGTAGGACATCTTCCTCACCTTGTGTGAGGAGACGGTCTGATAGATTAACCACCAAGCTTACTGTGGTCCTGACCGGCTCGTGCTCCTCGTGTCCATCCCTTGGGGGCGTGTATCCTCCCATTGTACTCTCTTTTCTGGTGCGTTCCCTCTTTTTCGCCCGCGCCCTCTGCCCCAACCTCTGCCTAAAAAAGGAGGGTGTGTAGGGTTTGTTGGGGGATAGAATGGAGGGTATTGTGGACCAAACGGGGGCTGGAAATTGGGAAATTGAGGATACTGCCAAAACGGGGTACCTGCTGGTTGTCCCTGATTAGGGTAACCGTTGAAATTGTTTTGTCCGCGTCCTCTTCCTCTTTTTGCCCTCAGGGGCATCTGTGCAGGAGTATTATCCCCACTGCTGTCGGAGCCGCTGTTGGAACCCCTTCTAGAGGAATTCGTGCTCGAATCTGAATTGTAGTTGGTGCCTGCGGGGACATAGTCGTCCCTTAAGTACGGATAGACTTTCTCCTTAGAGAATTTTTTAATGTCCTTTTGCAGCTTGGCTATCTTCTCGTTCAAGAGATATTCTTTGTGTTCAGTCATTTCTTTATTAATCTCAGCCAGTTTCGTTTTAAAGCCTGGGTTTTGTACCGCGCTTTTCAGGGCGGCCTCGGCTGCTTGGATTTTCACTAGAAGAGCGTCTGCTAGTCTTTTCGCTGTGTTTACAATGAGAATAAGAAGATCATGGGTACACTTCCATGATACTTGTGACCACTCCACTTTGAATTGGCCATCCTCCCAGAAAATTCTGGGGAAGTTCTTAACGATCAATCCATTCGGTGCTATTTTGGCCTTGAAGTACTGGGCCATCATAGTCCCATGGATCGTAATCCTTATCCATTCCCGTTTCAAGTCCGACAGGGATTGCCACTCAGTGGTGTTGCTCCCTGTTGCTGGTTCACTATCAATGCCAAAGAGGGATGGTGTCCTCATAATTGCTGCAGCCTCCTCCTCGCCAAAACTCAGTCCTTGACCCTCCATAATGGTGAAGTCAAGGGGGGCCGGTCTCGGTGGGGTGGAGTTCTCCACAAGGGGTGGAAAAGTTTTAGAGAAAGGTGGTAGGAGAATACCAAAAAAGGGGGAAGGTTCCAAGGCCAAAAGTTGGTTATGGACCCAGTGCGACCCAATCCGATTTGGTGGAGTCGGTTAAATGGGGGATATGAACAAACTTACCCGCCAAGAGGGTACTCCCACGGTCGAAACCGTGCTCAAATCTATATCAAAAAGGGAGGGAGTTAAGGTAGTTGATCAATGGATCAACGGACACGGTTTACCACACAGGGTGGTGGAAGGTCCAGTTACAGCTTGTGTCCGTATCTTGCACTAGGAAAACAAAAGGGAGGTTGCTGCACTGTTCCTATGAAGAGTGAGGGAAGAGTTAACTGGCATGACCACAGATGTTAGAGTAACATCCTGGGGCATCCATTTTGTTGGATGTAATTGCCTCACACACCCCGAAGGATGTCATGCTTCATCATCGGCGGTTGCTCCTCGTCGGGGAGGCGGTGCAATCCCCGACAGGCTCACCTCAAAGAGGGGCTCTTTGGCGGAGATCTTTTTTCCAACAGCCTTATGGTGAGGTGGGGGTGTGTGGGCTGGGCTAGGTGTAATGGTGTGAGGGATATTAAAATGTAGCAAGGGGTACCGGAATTCAGTTTATTCTGGGGGTCCCCTGGCTGCAGTTAAAAAAGTGGGGTTAGCTCACTAGGTGTCAGCAGGTTAGGTCAGGTGACCCTAGATGAGACTAAAGGTGATGCTGGTCGACATGTTTCTCGCTGTGGGTCTAGTCACCCGCGATTCATCAGGACCTTAATAAAGTGCAAAGGAAAACATGCTAGTGTCATGTGTTTCAATCTTTACCTCTGTGGGTACTCCTATGCCTAGACATAGAACAAAAAAGAGGAGGACAATCGTTAATTACAAATCTGCATGTCAACAACTCAAGTCAATGCCAGGGTGTGTACACAGTGTGGCATGCTATTGGTGCTTGGGAGTAACGTACAACAACCAATGCATGCCTTGCAACTTGTGTGTGCAAAGTGCGCTGTGAGGAGCACACACAACTGTTGAGTCCGTGAGGAGGTTAGTGGTAGAGTGCTGGCTAAAACCAAAGGATTTTAGCTTTTAAGAAAGATTTAAAAATGCAGCAGTTTAAGAGGACTACTCATTTGGTGTAGAATTCGAGCAGGTATAGTGTTAGTGGCACCGTTTGTAACTACATGAACAACACTCACACACTGTGACCCAAAGGGGTATATATAGATTGAGAAGTCTCACATGCCCCACTTACCTAATGGTTAAGGATTAAATGCCACATGAGGGGTCGGCGGGACTGAACATCAGGGATGAGCCCAGGGTTTTAGCTGGAGGTAGAATATAACATAGCGCCTGTAGTTGGGTAGTTGCTAAAGCTAATGTTAATATATCTCCATGCAGAGTTGGGCTGGAAGGTCTAAGACCTCCACGCTGTCTACCTCCGTTAAATCCCTGTCTGGTAGACTCACCACGTGACACACGCCGACCTGTCAACGTGGTTTAAATTGCCCCGGCCGCCGAGCTCCCACATCTACTCGAGCTCGGCGGAGAAGGGTAGGTCTGACTGCGCGGACACAGGAGTATGGAGGTGAGTCTACCAGACAGGGATTTAACGGAGGTAGACAGCGTGGAGGTCTTAGACCTTCCAGCCCAACTCTGCATGGAGATATATTAACATTAGCTTTAGCAACTACCCAACTACAGGCGCTATGTTATATTCTACCTCCAGCTAAAACCCTGGGCTCATCCCTGATGTTCAGTCCCGCCGACCCCTCATGTGGCATTTAATCCTTAACCATTAGGTAAGTGGGGCACGTGAGACTTCTCAATCTATATATACCCCTTTGGGTCACAGTGTGTGAGTGTTGTTCATGTAGTTACAAACGGTGCCACTAACACTATACCTGCTCGAATTCTACACCAAATGAGTAGTCCTCTTAAACTGCTGCATTTTTAAATCTTTCTTAAAAGCTAAAATCCTTTGGTTTTAGCCAGCACTCTACCACTAACCTCCTCACGGACTCAACAGTTGTGTGTGCTCCTCACAGCGCACTTTGCACACACAAGTTGCAAGGCATGCATTGGTTGTTATACGTTACTCCCAAGCACCAATAGCATGCCACACTGTGTACACACCCTGGCATTGACTTGAGTTGTTGACATGCAGATTTGTAATTAACGATTGTCCTCCTCTTTTTTGTTCTATGTCTAGGCATAGGAGTACCCACAGAGGAAACGATTGAAACACATGACACTAGCATGTTTTCCTTTGCACTTTATTAAGGTCCTGATGAATCGCGGGTGACTAGACCCACAGCGAGAAACATGTCGACCAGCATCACCTTTAGTCTCATCTAGGGTCACCTGACCTAACCTGCTGACACCTAGTGAGCTAACCCCACTTTTTTAACTGCAGCCAGGGGACCCCCAGAATAAACTGAATTCCGGTACCCCTTGCTACATTTTAATATCCCTCACACCATTACACCCAGCCCAGCCCACACACCCCCACCTCACCATAAGGCTGTTGGAAAAAAGATCTCCGCCAAAGAGCCCCTCTTTGAGGTGAGCCCGTCGGGGATTGCACCGCCTCCCCGACGAGGAGCAACCGCCGATGATGAAGCATGACATCCTTCGGGGTGTGTGAGGCAATTACATCCAACAAAATGGATGCCCCAGGATGTTACTCTAACATCTGTGGTCATGCCAGTTAACTCTTCCCTCACTCTTCATAGGAACAGTGCAGCAACCTTCCTTTTGTTTTCCTAGTGCAAGATACGGACACAAGCTGTAACTGGACCTTCCACCACCCTGTGTGGTAAACCGTGTCCGTTGATCCATTGATCAACTACCTTAACTCCCTCCCTTTTTGATATAGATTGCTGATATTTGACATACTGTATGTGTTGTGGTCAAAATGAGTGTCTACACACCTTTAAGGGAAGAAGTCCATAAGATTTTTTCTTTCTTTGCTTAAAAAATATATATATTTAAAAAAAAATCTTTTAAAGCTAATTTCATTGGGCACAAGTATAACTGCCTGTGTTGGGATTGGAATATGTTCATTAAAGCATTGAAGTGAGGAAGGCAAACAAGTCTGTAATATGGTGGCTTACGTGAAGATTAAGGGATAAATGTATTGGAGAATTGATATATTGGTGAATTGGTATGCAAATCAAAGCTAGGCTTTCTTTTGTTTTGATTTCTGTGGTTCATGGAAAAAGATTCTTGCATAGATAAAAAGATTACTACTGGTTGTCAAGTGAGATAGGTTTACAGAAGTTGATGGCTCCATTTCCTTAACTGGCCGGTCTCATGTTAGACTAAAAGAATACTCTTCCTTGCACAGTCTGGTAGCCCTTTTCACACTGTAGAGCCTGATGTCTAATCACAAAAATCTCAACTGATTCCAAAAGGTTTATAAGTTTGATAGCCTGTGTGTTTTATACAGGTATTCTTGTAACTGATACTTTGGACATCCATGAAATTTAGTGTTATCCTGATGAGTCTTGGTGATGTGAGATGATGGACACATGGAATTAAAAAAACAAGGCAGAACTTGAACTGTGAAAAAATGGAAGTACAGATACAATTATGAAAAATAAAGACATGCGATGCCTCTTAAATAGGACTCCTGCAGGATACAAAGGCTAAGAGTACCCTAAAGGATCTATGAATACATTTGCACGGATAAGCGATAATTCCCGGGTGCCCTTGCATAGCGGCAGTTAGTGAATATATAAACATCTAAAAAGTGTTTATTCCTGAAAATATCACTTTAATTCTAATCAAGAACTTAACAACTGAAAAATATTTTCACAGTACTCTTTCAAAAGGAAAGTTAGCAGAATGTTTTTAGGTGAAGACATCTACAATGTGGGCTGAAGCAAGGGACGTATACAGAAAAGGCAAGGCCAACCTGAAGAATGCATGACAGTTGCTTTCAAAATCATCAGGGGTCATGAAAGTTATGGTGAAATAGGGAATGGAGCAGTAAGTGGAAGCAGGAAACGCTTTTGTCGATTTGCTAATCTTGCGCTCCTTCTAGCCAAAAGAGCCATAACCACACGATGGAAAGCAACTAGGGCCCCGTCCCTACAGGACTGACATACGGAAATAGTGAGATGGGGTATAGCAGAGGGGGCTGAGCTTCTAAGAGAGGAATATAGGGTCCTGCGAAATCCACAGATCGCTTTGAACTGGAATACCATGTTAGAGGAATATGATGCGCTAGACAGATTATCCTACTAGGGAGTGATGTCACTAGGACGAGGGGCTTTGGCACACTACGGCTGGGCAAATGGGATCCTCATAACACCAGTGGGCTATATTATTATTTACTCAATGAGACTGCATAGTACACCCCATACAGAATGTGGAACCGAGATATGCACAAATTACATACAGATATGTGTCAATGCTACCATAATTGTTTATTACCGAGTGTGCAGGGGGAGGGACGGGGGGGTGTAAGTTTTGTTCGGTCGATGTAGATGCATCGGATATTGATAGAGCTACTTGATCATGACGGACTATGCTGACCTGATAGGGCAGACGAAAATGCTGAAACCTAACTGTACTTGATTGCTGTTTATGATTCTTAAAACGGTTATGATTCTTAAAACGGTTATGATTCTTAAAACGGTTTCGGGCTTCTGTGCATAATTATACAGGAACTCTCATGGGCTGCCGGCACTACAGGGGTGTATCTTTCTTGTCTGGCTATAACTATTTGTATAACTAAGTTATGTACCAATATGATTTGATGTGCTCTACAATGTATAGTGGATTACTGTGTAAAATCAATAAAAACAAATAAAAAATAAAAAGCCGGAAACGCTTTGTGGGGAGGACAAAGCAGTATTTTTTTCTAGGGGTGGAGGACGATGGAGATCGGGCGTGTGAGAGCAGTGAGCTTGGAGGTGAAAAACAGTTAAGAAGAGGACAGATAACTAATAAAATTGTAGTTGGAGTATCGCAGATATGAACAGAAGTCAAAACTTTGTCAAATTTATATGTTCTTGTAGAATGTAACCATGTACTTACTGTGCCACAGGTATCCGAGACGTGTGTGGTAAAAGCATAACTTATGCCTTTATATCTTCAACACCGTATCCATAGGCCTGATATGGGGATTAGAATACACTAGATAGCACATTTTGTTAGGTGATGAAACACTGGGCAGTGTAATTTTTCTCTTTCGCAAACTGGTCAGGAATACTGCTGTGTAAACCCCCCACCCCCAATGTTTGAAGCAACAATGCTACAGACAAACAAACTGCTATGCTGCTACTTCAAGGAGACAAAAGAAATACCATAATTTTCCTTATACTTGTTTGTGGGGGTTATGCGGTTGAATACAATTTCTCCAACGTTTTCACTGTAATGTAAACTCTAACCCAGTGCTTGTGAATGCAGATGTCACCTCTGGTTGATTAGCCTTCTGCGATCTGGTCACTCCCTCTGAGAAAAGAAACTGTCTGGAGGATTTAGGTTTAGGCATGAGGTGAGAATCCACAACAGTGTACTTCAAGGTGTTTAAATACAGCTGGTTCAGTCTACTTCATGGAACTACAGTTGGTGTGATCATACCAAAGTTGTTCCAATGGAGGCGCTCCAAGCAACTTGCACACTCAGTGTATGAGGGTGGGTCGCTCTAGGAAAAGGCCAGTGATACAGTGTCAGAAATAGTCTATGTTTGTCGTTATAATTGGTTAGTCAAAAAAGGGAGTTCTGTAGCATTTTTCACTTCCCCCAGTTCACAGTAAATGTGGCCTGGTTGCCTCTTCTTTTTTGGGATCTATATTATCTGTATTAATGCAACTGCATCCAGGCCCAGCTATCCAGGCATGGGCCTACTCATGCTTCTGCACAGAGCGAAGGTCGGTGGACCGAAGGGAAAGGTGTTCATTCATGTGGCCTCCACTAGTGTGAGGACCCGGGGTCGTGTCCCCTGGCACACAGTGCCGACTCCCCAATGGGGGCTGTTATTCTTCTTCCCGGCACGGGTCATGGCAGGTTGTGTTCTGTAAGATGATGCCTAATGCTTTGGCCTTTTGGAAGGGGAGGGTAGTAGTACCACCACAGTCCCAAAGATTCTCCGCCCTATGGCCGCTCCATCACCCAGCCTACCCTCCAATCTCCCCTAACAAAGCAGTCCAAGAATCCTCTGCCTCTCGCCCTGTCATGAGTGCTGTCCTCCACCACCCTGTATGGCTCTGTATTCTGGCCATTAGGGATTGGCCATGAAGAGGAACGGGCTGACCTACAGTAGGGCATAACTGCTGCAGTAAATGACACATTTGGGCTCAATGTGTGCACCTCTTATGATCTCTCTGGGGAGTCCTTGCTGTCTCCACATTCTCCCTGGTCATTTCGGTGGGGGTAGCCGCAGCATCGGGTTTTTTTAAGGCAGCCTTCGATGTAGCTAGGAGCATTAAGACGGAGCAGCAATCATTGTTGCGGTCAATCCTCAGCCACCTCATTTGCCTGTATGGTGACTATATTTCCACCTGTAATGTTGCTGTTCTAACCAAAGCCAGAGGCTATAGTCCTTTTACAAAATGTGACTGTGGAGTGTATTGTTTGTCCTTGTGTCATGTGTTTTAAGCTTGAGTTGTAAACCTGAAGTAAAGAGGTCTCCTCCCACCAACACCCCTAGGTATCTGAGATACTGTTACTGATGTCCCAATATCCAGCGGGCTGTTGATTGAAGGTTTCCGCCAAGAGTCTCCGTTATCAGAAACCTGGCTCTTCTCCAAGCTCTGAATAGTACGGGGAACCACTCCTTCGGCCTATGCGACATCTCCCATATTTTTTAGTACCCATCTGCCAAACTCTAAGCCCGAAGTCTATACTCTGTAAAGAAGCATGGATAGATATTGCAGAACAGACTGTAAGGAGTCCACATTCAAAAGATGTCTCCCTTACAGGAGTCCCAGAGGGATTTTTTCCTGCTGAAGTAATCTTTGTGCTTTACCCTCTTCCATGTGGGGAGAAAGTCCACAATGTGCATTATATATATTGGAATCGATTTGCACTACCTTTCACATACTAGTTACCACAACAAGAAGGTAGCTTTGCAAGAAGAAAGTAGTGTGTTTGAAAGAAAAACATGCCTGCAAGAGTCCATTCGGCTGAAACACGAACACTGGGGAAGGTAATTCGGAAAGAGCCGTACTCCATGCCTTGGTTGCCTGAAAGTGGATTGTCAAGGCCAATAAGACCTTCTGCCGCTGGGTATTATTCTTGGTATCCTGATTATGAATGAGGAAATGCATAGTTCATCTTATATGGTCAGCCGTGTAGAAAAAAAAGCACCCAGTGCGGACACTTGTGCATATGGGTGCCAGTTGAAGAATTTTAGCAGTTCGGTGTTGTGACGAGCAGTGAAGCTCATTTGACCGTTTTATTGCACAAGCTGGCTGGTTTTGTTTTTATATAAACAATTGATAGCCAGGCAATGGATCAGGTAGAAGTTAACACCTACTTTACAGAATGGTTCACAGCCATAATTACATAGGTGATGCTTGCGACTAAACTGTTGATATGGGATGTGGTTAGAGGTAATATCTCACAGATACTAGACTTAATTGCAAACATTTAACATGGTCTAGGAAGGTGGAGGATAGAGAGGAGTGGTCAGCATGGCCCAAGCATACAGGTCGGAAGACAATGAATTCACCGGGCCCTCCTGGACCTAGGAACCACCTCCGTGTTAGTGGAGAAGTGCTACACAGCCTCAGCTGAGCCTTCCTTTACAAGTGTAAAACTTTGTCAATAGTTGACTGATTGGACGTGTATTTTAGTGGTCTGTATGCACTGCTATTTGAGTGGCACTGGACTCGTAGATATAGGTGTCGTCTCTTTACTGATGGTCACCATTATATGTGATAAGCGTGTTCTACGCAGGCGTATCCTAAGTATGCCTGGTTAAATCTTGTGCCAATATTCTACAACTCTGTGACCAAAAGAAATGTGTTGTACCAGCTTAATATTAAAAATGTTACAAAATTATTTAAGGTTTACAATTTCTGTTTTGAAAAATGAGGGCATGGGGTAACAAAAACAGCATGTTTTGTTTCACAATTCCATGAGGTTGATGGTTGTTGCTGTTTGACCAGAGCACTTTCTTTCACTCTAATTTCATTGTATATCTACAGGATGTCAAAAAATGTTTTGCTGGCGTTGTATGGATTTGATTGTTTTATATGTTAAATACTCCTTGCTCCACCCAGAAAATTCCTGCTATGTAAATCTTATCAAGTACAGAATTTCTTACTGTTTGATACCTAGCATCACTTCCTGGAATAATCCTTAACTCCACTTCCTCTCACACAGCACTTTCACAGTTTGGTAACTAGAAGTTACGTTTGAGCATTTTGTTTCTGTTGTAAGCACGTTTTTCAAGGATCTGTGTGCATTGCTCTGACACTTGGGGCCCGATGTAGTTCACCAAATACCGGTCGGTAACGGCTGAATTCGGCAGTTACCGACCGGTATTTGGTGCGGCCGAATTCGCCCGTTACCGACCGGTATTTGGTGATTGAGATGTAGGGGGCTATATTTTACAGAATCGGTAATTTTACCGATTCGGAAAATTCCTGATGTAGGTAGCACTGTGTCCAGTGCTACAGGCCTTTCAAATTCGGTATTTAACCACCCAATCCAATTGGGTGGTAAAATACCGAATCCAGGTGTGCATGTACATGTGTGCATGCACACCTTTGCCATGTGACTGTCTGTGTGCCACATGGCACACATGCCTGTATTTGGGGTGCTAGAGGGTGTCAAAGTTACACCCCCTGCACCCTTGCTGGAATCGGTATTTACTGATTCAGTAAATACTGATTCGGTAATGCCCATTGATTCCTATGGGCTTCAATGCCCATTGGAATCAATGGGCATTACCGAATCGGTATTTACAGAATCGGTAAATACCGAATCTTAACGATTCGGTATTTACCGAGTCTGTATTACCTACATCCCCCCCCCCCTTTATTTTACCACTTCTTAAATACAGATTCAGTATCATTCGGTATTTAAGAAGTGGTAAAATAAAATAACATTTATCGGGCCCTCGGTGCCTTCTTTTTCCCAGATGTTGGAAATAGCAAGTACAGCAGCAGCAAATTCATTAAAAACTCGCCAGGCACTCTAATACACTTACTGGTCAGTGGGTGCAGGACCTGAGCGATCTTCAGGATGACAAGTGGTTTGAGGCCCTGGCATCCTCAAGAGAAGTGGCCATTAGGTCGAAATTCCATCTTGTACAATTAAGTTGTACATAGATCCTACTATGCATGTACCACCTTACACAAAATAGGTAGAGTAACCGACTCACTGTGTCCAGACAGCAACATTCACACCTTATGGAGCTGCCCTGAGATACAACACTACTGGGTATCGTGGGGACTTGTATGAACAACCTCTGTGGGAGCAATACAAGTCCCTTTGCAAAGTAGTGTCTCTTAAACATCTGGAGCGCAACGCGTCTAGACCTTATGGAATAAACCTGGATGACCCTGAGAATGACAATGGCTAAACGAAACATTGCATGTTTATGGGAGGGTGAACAAGCTCCATGTTTTTGGGTCTGGAAGCGGGACATGGATTGCATTGGTGCATACTGGCGTCCTCTGTGGTTGTCCTCCAAAATGGACCAGAATATGGGGGAAATGGAATTAACATGGGGGAAATCCCTGCACTCCCCTCCATGGAGTTGGTTTGGAAGTCATGCATGTTAACTACTCAGAATCAAATGTCACTATAGGAATGTTTGGAAGAATGGGGAATGGGTGATGGGGAGGTGGTATCTGTCGGCGGTTGCTAAGATGTCTGCTGCCTTCAATTGCATCCTAACGGTGTTTTGCTCTTTCAAGCTTGTTGTGTTCTGTATAACGCTCAATAAAAAGATTCATTAAAAAAAAGTACAGCAGCAGAATTGGAAACATTCCTTACACAGCCTACTACGCGCTCGTACCCTGCCCCACGTCTCCCGCAGAGAATTAAAACGTGCATCCGAAAGGGTAAAATTCTCTTCGACAAATACGTTAAAGTGGGTAGGACCAGACGAAACTGGGGTAGGGAGGCAGGGATGGGGTGGTTTAATTCATGTGAAACACAACGAAAAATTAATAAAATGTGTTGTAAAAGAAAAAAAAAGGGTAAAATTCTATTACACCATGCCATCAACAGAACTGTAATACATTAGTTAATGCCTTGTTTTTCAGTGTCTGTGCTTATGACTTTATACATTTGTTACACACTTGCTAATACTCTATTCTGTTGGAGAATGCAATGTTATTGATGCAGTCGCCTTGATCCATAGGTGACTTGGGTGTCACATTATTATACTTTTTGCAGGCATTAGCTTCGCTTGTTGATGTGGCAGAAGGAGATCTTCGAAAAGCGATCACATTCCTCCAAAGTGCAACTCGTCTAACGGGAGGGAAGGAAATCACAGATAAAATTATTACAGAAATCTCAGGGGTAAGTTGGCCAGTGGTTTTTTATGTCGAAACAAATGTAGTCTTGTCACAGAACTAATCTCTGTAAATTGAGCCATGCATACGAGTTCTAGATTAAAGAAACGGTTGAATTGTGTCTCTTATGTATATTTTCTGCTATTTTAGAAAGGGACTGCACATTCATCATTCTTCGGTCAAATCAAAAGAATATAAAATATGTGCCATTACATGTACCTTAGTACACTGTGTGTGTGTCATGTGATCAAGGCCCGTGGGACTCCAAAAAGACAATGATCATATTGGAGCAAGAGTTGAGCCGAAAAGCAGAATTCGAATGACTAGAGAGAGGATAGAGCAGACAGACAAATATGGCAATCATTTTTTTTTATAAACTATTTGTTATTGATTTTAAAGAGTGGGTATAACAGCAAAATAAAAATATTGCTTCCCAGTCAAAACCACACCATCCCACCTGCCTTTAATCTCCAGTTATCTCGAAGAAACCGGAGCACCTACAGGCACAATCTATGGTGTAGAAGATCACTTGTGATGCTCCCACCATTTACCCGATATTTTGTGCATTGTCTGGGAGAATGTATGACGTTACAACGCATAGGTTCACAACGCATACCATCGCAACGCAACTTTTACAACGCAGAATCCATTACAACGCATGCTATTACAACGCATGCCATTGCAACGTAGATGCTATTACAATGCATACCATTACAATGTAAGTATAGGTAAGTATTTAATTTTATTAATATTAATTTAATTTTAATATAATTTCAAAAAAGATTGTTAATTTATTTAAATGATTTTTTTAATTTAAAAAAATGTATTTTAATATACTATTCTAACTCCTGGGGAGGGTGTAATAGTAGGGTAAGTGTTGGATAGTGTAGGGGTAAAATTACTATTCTAACTCCAGGGGAGTGTAATAGTAATGTAAGTGTTGGATAGTGTAGGGGTTAAAATTACTATTCTAACTCCAGGGGGTTTAATTAAAATAAATTAAATGTAATTAAGATATTAAAATATATTTATGTAAATTAAATTTAAAAATATTAAATTTAATTAGAATTTTATAATTATTTTTAGTAAATTAAATAAAAAATAAAATAAAATTTCATTAAAATATTAAAATTGGTTTAGATTATATTTTAAATTAAAAATAATGAAATTAATTTAAGAAAATTAAATTAAAATTAAAATAATAATAAATTAAATACTTACCCATACTTGCGTTGTAATGGCATGCGTTGTAATAGCATCTGCGTTGTAATGGCATGCGTTGCAATAGCATGCGTTGTAATGGATCTTGTGTTGCAAAACTTTCGTTGTAATGGTAGTGCGTTGTAAAAGTGATGGTTGTTTCCTGTCTGCGACAGCTTCTAGCAATATAAATCAGCTTTTCCTGTTTGACACACCTGTCCATTCCAGATTTCCACAGTGCCAGACTAGGTGGTTGCACCAGCTTCCAATGTCTGTTTTGGCCACTAGTATTGCCAGACCAATCAGTGTTCTATCACACCTCACACACCCGAACTCTTACAGAAGACCGGGAATGTCTAAATTCAGCATCGGCGTGACTAGGCCTATCTAGGATTTTAGGGAGGGATTGACCAATCTGTTTCCAATATCGGGTGATTACAGGACACTGCCACACCATATGAAAGAAATTTGCCCTTGGGGAGGAGCACTGGGTGCAGTTAGGTTCAAGGAGAAGGACTGCATGTCAGAGCATTTGGGGTGTCATGTAAGTGAGGTACAGATAGTTTAGGTGACCTAACTTGAGGCGCGCTAAAATGACAAGCTCCCGGGGGGGCCATGAATACCTCCCGCAACTGCACATCTTCTAGGACTATGAACCCACCCCTCCCATCTCTGCCATAGTTGATCCAGGGTTTTGGGGGAGTTACAAACCAGGGAGTGATAAAGCTAGGAAATTCACAGCACGACCCAAGTTGCCCATCAATAACCTAGCCTCCAGTGTACAAAATTCAGGCAGTTCACCTAAGTGTGTCTGATAACATCCAAGTGCATGTCTCAATTGAAGATATGTATGAAACTGGATGCAGGAACGTGTAAAGTGGGTCTGCAGGTCTGTAAAGGAGTGCATGTGAGATCCTTGCCATACGTCTCAAAGTACTGTGGCTCCAATCTGGTCCTAGACGAGCCAATTGAAGTTGGTAAGCCAGGTCTCTCCAACCTGCCGTCAACCAATCAGGTGGGGGTCGCCTCCTACCAAAGAAAGGACCTCAGTTTTGCCGAGATTTTGACAAACTAGGCATTGGGGATAAGGAGAGGAAAATTCTGCAGGGTTTATAAGAAACGTGGGAGTCCCATAATTTTTTATAAATGCGACCCGGCTCAGAATGTTAAGAGGAAAGGTGGACCAGGTAGTGAGACTGGTTTTAGTCGCCCAGAGAAGAGGGGCAGGATTAAGACTACTCGTGAGGTCCAGTATCCTTTCTATATGGACCCCCAAGTACCTGAAACTGAGACAACATATTAGAATATCGATCTGCAAATTGAGCATGGCATTGTCACTTAGCAGAGGAACAAAGAATGATTTACCTCAGTTCGCCCGAAGTGTCCTTTAACATCTGCGGAATTTCTAATGTGCTTGAGCTTGATGTCGGAGGGTCAGTGAGAAAAACGGCTTGTGCGTAAAGAGCTATTCTGTCCTCCAATGCCTCACTCCATCCTCACAGCTGAGCATCACGACCAGTGATACAGGCCAAGGTTTCTATAGCCAGAGCGAAGAGGAGCAGGGAAAGAGGGGCGCGCCTACCTAGTCCTGTGTCTTAATTGGAAACTGACAGGATAGCACATCGTTGATAAGAACTTGCACTGGGGGTCGTGAGTAAAGGAGGCCAACCACTTTACGAAGCACTGCACCAATACCCTTGTACTTTAGTACCGAACTTAGATTTCCCAGTCCACAGTATCAAAGACTTTTTCGAAGACCATGAGCAGCAGAGCTACTGCTCCCATGATGCTGTGGACATTAGCCATGACTGTTTGGACGCGACAAATGCAGTGTCTCATGCTCCGGTTGGGCATAAAGCCACATTGATCTGGATGGATCAAAGTAGTAAGTACTGGTTGTAGTCTGTATGCTAAGATCTTGGCATAGATCTTAATATCAGTAATGATTAGGGAAATAGGACGATAAGAGTTGGATGGTCCGTCTTGGGAATGACCTCGACAGTTGCACGAGGGGGAGGGGCAGAGACATCCATATCTGGGTCTGGGGCAGCATTGAAGTCTCTCCCAATGAATAGTACCCCATATGGCGTACAGCAATTACTTTGGTTAGTTCCTTAAAGAATCGTTTGTGCAGATAGGGGTGTGGGGGGAGATATAAACACTTTGAATATTGTAGGGGTTCCCTCTAGTGTCCCGACCACTCCCAACAAAACTGCCCTGAGAGTCGTGTATGACTGTGGTAATCACCAACGGGGAATGTTTATGGAGTAGTATTGTAGTGTCTCTGTAACCCCTGAGTGATAAGCACAGTCATAACCGAATCTGTATGTATGTATGTATGTATGTGTGTTCTTATATAGCGCTCGACTTACCCTAGGGCATCTCGGCGCTTGCCTTGGGAACCCGTCCTGGCTTTTCCCTGTGAGATAACCCGTACTGGGCATCCACAAGGTGAAAGCCAGGCATCCCGCCGCGGGGGGGCCGTTAGGGAGATTAAGCAAGCTTAATGCCCAGAGCTGCATAGTGTGAACCCGTGCTTAGAGTGGGCACCGAAGCGAGAATTATTAAGTCCGTGGACAATTGGGCTCAAGACCCTGCCGCGTCGGAAATTGAACCCTGGTCCCGGGTCTGACCTCTGCTTCAGGGTATGCCTCCTCTAACCAGTGAGCCACACTTCTCCACAATCTGCACATAGAGTACCCAAATGGGGAGTTTCCTGCAACAGTGCAATACCCAATCAGTGGCACTTACGAAATCTGAGGACCGCTGTATTTTAATATGGTCTAGGAGGTTGTTGACTTTCCATGAAAGATGACTAAATTCAGCCATGAAGGAAGCATTTGGGGGTTGAGAGATGGCTCCACTGCAAGCGCTGCAGCAGATAGTGATAGTGCGAGCCATTTAAGTGAGCAACCTTTACAAAAAGAAACATGACCAATCGAAAAAGAAAACTGAAAAGACCCCTCAACAACAGCAACCCCCACCCCACACTTTCAGCCCAGAAGCATCTGTCGCCGAACTCCCTCAACAAGGTAAGTATACAACTTAACTGGGTATTCGAAGTGGACCTCCTCCAAGGCAGAGTCTACCTGGTAATAATTAGAACACTGCTTGGGCCCTCGGCCATCGCATGGAAACACAACACAATATTAAAGTTTTAAACCTTCGCAATGGACCACCAGTAGAGCCTCCGTCTTCAGTAGTATCTGCTCATATGGACTCCGAAGCTCTGTCTGGTGCTGGATGGACGGGAAGCAGCTTGTCAACAGGTGGGGAATGTCGAGGCTCTTTGTCAGAGGACTGGGGGAGGGGGGCACGTTTATGTTTACTTAGTCTTCCTGTAGATTTAGGGCATAGACTACTCTGGGACGGGTAACAGCCGGGACTGACTGGCCTCGACCCAGCTTGGTAGCATGATGTGGGGGCTCATAGCATCTAAGGCAGGGGTCTTCAAACTGGGGGGCGGGCCCCCCTAGGAGTGCCTCAATTGATCCCAGTGGGGCACCAGGTTCTGCCCACAAGAAGCATTATTCTGATAACTGCTTTGTTTTAATCAGAAAAAGAAAGCGGCAGTAAGACGCTCTGTAATGGGTCATCACTAACGTCTTTTGTCATATACATCCAAGCTGGGAGTATATGTCAAAAGGGAAGGAACTCTAAATATCCTACAAAACCCCTACCCCATTTCTACTAATCACACTGTGGATACTTTTACTCATTAGTAAGGCCTGTCAGACCAGAGTATGTGGCAATCATGTATTTGATTACATTTTTTAACGGCAACAGAACTTAACTGCAATGTTTAAAGAAGTCCAGACATATTTAAACATTGTCAATTTAATAGAAAAATTGTGATGTGAGGGGCGATTTGTTATTTATTTGTTTATTTATTTTTTAACATGGGAAGGGGGCACAGCATTAAAAGATTTGAAGACCATTGGTCTAAGGGTTTCTTGCTGTGTCGCACACTCACATGCCACCTCTGTAGTGTCGGGAAATGTGGAAGCGGGCCCATGGAGGACCTTTAACCATGCTGGCAAAAGCAGCATGTTTTGAAGAGACATGGCTTTAAGTTTCTGCTTGATGGCATCAAATGATTTACATTGTTTCTGGGTAGATTTTGTGTAGTCCTTAAAGACCATTATGTGGCTTGACTGAAAATGGATTTTGATATGTGCCTGTTGAACAATGATATCCCAATCTAAGAAGTTCAGTATTTTGGAGATGACTGGGCGCAATGGTGCTCTAGGAGGGGGCTTCCGTACCAGAGTCCGGTATGCCAGCTCAACCTCAAACTAGGGTATCGGGGCGTAATCTAGTTTTCAGCTAAAGTCTCTGGGTGAGAGGTTTCAACCCCTTCGGGAAAGCCCACATACTGCAGGTTACTACACTGAGAGTGATTTTCAGCATCTGCTGCCCTGGTCTCAAGGATGCAAACAGTGAACAGTAGTGCATTTACCTTTGCCATTAGGCCTATTGAATCGTCTTTAAGGGTGGACACTCATGCAATGATTATCCCAGCCACGTTACGAAGGTCTTGATAGAGTGCAACGTCAGTCCCCATCTCACAAATGTTTGACTCAAGGGCCTCTCTGGAAGCTTGGATGGCCTGAAGGAATTGAGGCACATCTGTGACTACAGGGGGTTTTGGGCATTGGCCACCAGTCAGTTGTTGCCTGGCAGAATCGGAGGGGCATGTCGAATATTTGTCAATCTTCTATTGGGCTCCCGCAAGTTGGGTCTTTCCCCATTTTTGACATGAGTATAGTGGTGCAGGACCTCCTGCTGTTGAGAGGGTACGATAAAACCAGAGTTAGCAGCAGCAGCAGCACCCAGAAAGGTGCACCACCGGTCGAGCACTGGGTACCGAGTCTCTGCCAGCTTGCACAGAGGTCCAGCAGGGGCAGCACAAGCAGCTGAGTTAGAAATCAGCCACCACAGGGAGGGCCCCCCAGAGAGGTAATGCAACACCAGGAAGGTGTATTAGAGGCAGGGGAACCCCTCTTACCACTGCAGATGTTATTCCCCCTTGGTTTCCATTCAGACGGAGGCAGTCCCAGTCTACAGGGTCCCAAGTAGGCAGGAGAAGGGGTTGCAGGAAGGTTCCCTCGGCCCACTTACCTTGTAATTCCCGGGAAGGTAGCCCAAGCAGCCGGAGCGGGTCCCCAGTATGTATGGCAAAATTCCATTAGGGTAACCCAAGTCACCGATGCTGCAAGGACTTAATAGGAGTAAAATCCTCTGCCATTTCAACAAACATCGGGCAGCGAAGAGCGAAAGGCCAAATGTAAATTGGAGGGTCCCCCTCGCGGTTGTACTCAGGGTAGCAACCGCGAGGTGCGTTTAACTCTAAGGCCAAATATTGGGCTGAGAAGAGACCAAGCCAACGTCGAGCGTGCAGGCCTTCGGGGACCTCTCAATCCTTCAGCCGCTTCTGTTCCGCCCCAGGGCCCGCTGTGGGCACAGGCACCACCCGGGGAGGCAAGAGTAGGGCGAGGCCGCCGCCCCAGTCAGTGCACAGGGCTTGAGCTGTGACCTCACCTAGTGGCCTGCACAGCAATCCAGGGCTGGGTCAGGCGCAACACGAGTTGTCCTGGGAGAGCTCCAGGGCCGGCCAATTTCCCATGGGGTCCCGCACCTTAGTCTTCTGCGGTACGGCCATGCCTCTAGCAGGAGGTCTGCCGCTTGTTCGGGCTGAAAACGGCTCCATCGCAGCATCGGTGGGCAGGCACCCTTGTGTAAATATGGGTGGATCGTGCACCACTTCCTATCCCCGTGCGACTACTATCTTGGGGAGGCCCGTCACCCAGCAGGAGCGTAGGTCCCCTAGGGAATCTGGGGACGAGCTGTCTATGGTTTTGGAGTACCCAGGCTGCCGAATAAGAAACGGATGGCGGAGGAGATCCGAGGAGAGTCTTTAAGATGCATTTGCCATCTTGGCTGCTTTGGCCACGACCCAAGGCAATAATTTATTGGGGATATCTACAATTAGCCACCGCATTTAACAAGGTCTTTGGAATTCTTCTACTGCAAGCCTCTTTCTGGCTGAAGACGGTGGAGGTCATCTCATGACATATAAAAAGTGCAGGATATTGTGCATTTCTCATAGTGGGCAGACTCCCTGCATCAGAGTGTCTGTGTTTATTTGGACCAGACATTATCTCTGTTAGCCTATTGTAATTTTTGCATTAAAAAGTACATTTGGAGACTGAGCTGGCTCTGGTCAAAGGTGGGCTGTGCTTTTTTGGAGCTACCAAGATATGTCGTTTCCCTTAGTCTTAACTCCGCTTGGTGATTGCTGATGCAAGACATGGAAGGGGCAGTAGAGGGCCTCCCCATTATTTAAACCTGGGGACCACTCCAGCAGGAAGAGTGCAACCATACTGCTCTTTTCTCCAGCCCACCCAGACTCTGAGGTGCTCAGCCTGCACATTGTAGCACTCATCGGTGGAAGTCCCTTTCTCTGTGTCCGAGGATGCATCAGCTGAGGCACTGCTCTGTTGTCTGGACCACAAGGCACTGCAAGGCAATACTGATCTGGAGGGCCGAGGCTGAATCTGGGCCATTGTGGTAGTATGCTGGCACTGAGGTTACAAATGTATGCAGAGAGTTTCACTTTGGAGACCTGAAGCTGCTTTCTGTTGTTTGAAAATCAGCTCGTGTTCCCCGTCGGAGCCTTCAGTCAAAGGCTCTTTGGAGCCAAGTTTGGCCTGCCCCTGAACGTGGTGTCTTGGAAAGCAGAGACCTGGCTTACATTCCCTGGTACACACCAGTACCATTGCAGCAGATTTCCTAAGCCTTTGTTGAGACACTCCTGACAATTTTAAAAAGATGACAGACTGAAACAGTTTTATTTTTATTTTTGTTTTTACTCCTAAAAGGGGTGCCACAAACAGCGGTCAATGTGACTGCTGAAACCTGGTTGAAAGGATGCTTGCCGACATTGAGTCAATGCAACCTTCTAGGTATATCATAAGGCTTCTATCAGTCATTACCTGCAGAGATTTCTCGCTTTTTGACAGACTTGCTAAATCTGAGGATGGGGGATGTGCAACAGGTCGTTTGCACTGTTTATCATCTGTCCTCCAAAAAAAAAAAACAAGCCGGTAAATCTACAGTGCGTGATATTTTTTTTGTTAATGGTTGCACTTGGATTGGCAGAATGGAGGGCCAGATTCTAAGAGCAGCAATTAAAGCAGAGGTGGTGCGCTTCGGTTGTGCTGCCTCCTGTTCTTCCCAGACATTAATCGGAACACACTGAGAAGCATGCATTAGAAATGGCAGAGGACAGGGAAGCGAAGCACATAAGAGAGCGAGCAACATAGAGCAAAGGGGGGAGAGAAACATAGAGGAAGCCTGGGTGCAAAAACACATATGCTCTTGTGGAGTGCTTAAGAAAAATAAAAAAATTGGTCCCTAAAAGTGAGTAGGGAAGGAGGCAAGTAAAGAGGATGTGCCCATGGGGAGGGAAAAGCACAAGATGTACAAGGCAACCTATCGAATAAGAAGCAAGCAAATGAGAGTGACAATAAAGCCAACCATTGGTAACCAACAGCCGGGCTTTAGACCTGCTGTAAGTACTTGGTAAGCTGTTTTATAGGTGTTTATGGCAAGACTGGTTGCAATGCCTAGTAGGGTGACTCAAAAAACTGGTGTCAAAAGGCTCGACCAACTCATTGGGTTATCCAGTGGGCCTGAAATTGCAGGTAGCATGTAAGAGTTACTCTTTCTTTTCCCCTAGTTAAATCTGCTGAGAGCTTTTTGAGCCACTTGCTAGAGAACTCTCTATGGCTGAGAGGTGCTGCAACACTGGGAATTTAAAAAAAGAAAACGTCAGACAGCCCAGCGTGATGACAGAAAAGACAGCAGTAGTTTCTGCATTCTCTTTGTGCAATCAGTAGTAACCCCAGATGGAAAGGTCTTCTCAAGCGGCCATTATTGGTCTTCTAAGGAGAGCTCATAACCATTGTGGTTTTTGCTTAATGTCGTTCTGCCTCCACATGTTGTCAGTGGAAGGCACATTTATGCTGTTGTGTTGTGCGTTCTAGCAGAAAAGCTGACCGCTTAGGAGTATAGCTCTCAAATCCCGGTCGGTGTTTAACATATTCCTGTTAGATTTGGGGGTCTCTAGTTGGCAGAGGTAGGTACCTTTGAAAAAATAGTACCCTTGCGTCTAGTCAGGGTAAGGGGGTACACTCCTAAAATAACCCCTGCTCACCCCCTTGGTAGCTTGGTACGAGCAGGCAGGCTTATCTCAGAGGCAGTGCATAAAGCATTTGTGAAGACCTACAGTAACTCAGTGACAACACTACAGATGGACACCACACAAGTTGTATATTAAAAATAAGTACTCTTTATATAGACTTAACACAAGACCACAAACTTCAAAAAGCCACAATACTGTACTTAAAGTGGTAGAATTAGCTTAGTTCTCTTTAGATGTTATTGTAATGTAATGTAAAAATTACTTATAAAGCGCAGCATACACCGGACGGTTTCTTGGCGCTGTTCAATTATTTGGTGAGAGGCAGAGGGGGAAGTGGGAAAAGCTTAAGTGTAAACACTACGGAAAAGATGGGTTTTGAGGAGAGACCTAAATTGAGAATAAGAGGAAGAGAGTCTGAGTTCCAGTGGGAGAGAGTTCCAAAATGAGGGGGCCAGAAAAGAAAATCTGAGACCTCCATATTTTTTGCGCCTGAATCTGGGTGCCTGGAGGAGTGCATGGTCAGAGGATCGGAGGTGCCTGGAAGGGACATAGCGATGTAGGAGGGAAGAGATGAAGGAAGGGCCGATACCGGCCAGAGATTTGTGAGTGATGTTAAAATGCGACACTTTGAGTCAATGTACCTTAGGATGCGTAACGCAAGACAACAAAAGTGTTGCAGGGAAGGTGATGCGTCGGTTCCCTACTGCTGCGTAAGGGACGATGATGCGCCGGTTTCTTAATGCGCTTCCGTGGCGATGCGGCTCGCAACACCGTGATGCGATGACAATCCGGTGCGATGAAACCAAGATGGTGTCTTCCTTTTGATGCGGACCGCGACAGGCCCTGCGACGCGCTTCTCTGTGATGCAGCGACATCTGATGCGAGGTCGATCCTCTTCAACGATGCGAGGTGCTTTGACAAAGATGCGAGCTGCGACACGCTTCCCAGTGATGCGGCCGCGTCTGCTGCGACGTTGATCCTCTTCAACGGCAATGCGGGGCGCTTCGGGGGCCCTGCGATGACTCAGCGGTTTTTGGGAGCCGCGACAGGCCCTGCGCCACGCTTCCTGGTGATGCGGCGGCGTATGCTGTGACATCGATCCTCTTCTCCGGCGAGGCGCTCTCGTGTTGTGAAACTGCAGCTGCAGTTCGGCGTCACGCTTCTTGCTCGCGAGTCGCGCTTCCAGCACCTTGCGATGCGCAGTTCCTCAAAAAGTCCCGCACAACTGCAGGCACTTCAAAAGAACTCCTGGGGAGCTGGTGGGTGAAGTCTGTTGTCCCTGAGACTTCAGCAGAAGGCAAGCTCTTTTCTGAAGCCCTTGGAGATCCTTACAAGTTGATGAAAGTACACACAAAGTTCCTCTCTCCTTTCTTTGGCAGTCAGGCAACCACTGCAGGCCAATCCCCCAAGCAGCTCTTCAGCTTAGGCATAGTCTCTCCTCAGTCTCTCTGGTTCCACTCCTCAGCAAAGGTTTCTTCTTGTTGTCCAAAAGTGATCTAAAATTCTGGGGTTTGGGTCCCCTCTTTTATACACAGTTTCACTTTGTTCTCTGAAGTCAGAGAGGCCTTTAACTAGTCTAAACCAGTTCTGGCCAGTCCTGGAGCACTCTGTTTATATGGCTCCTTCTTTCCTTCCAGAGTGTAGGGCAGAGACATCAGACGCATCACAGGAGGAGTAGCCAGCATTATGGAAGGAAGGCACAGCCCTATTTAGGTCCCAGGTGCATTGAGATGCAAATCGTTCTATTCAGCACTGGGCTGACTTACCCTGTCTCCTGGAATCCCTCAGCCCCTGTCACTCAAACTCCAGACAAGGAATACACAACCTAGCAGAGGCAGGCTTGGATAGTTAGACAAGAAAATACATACTTTCTAAAAGCTGTATTTTCAAACACAGAATGTTAAAAAAAAGAAACTTCACTAAAAGATGTATTTTATCATTCTGAGTTCAGGCATACTACACTCGAATTTCTACCTAGTTCCCTGAGTCAGTTTGGATTATAAGATGTAATAAACTAACTGCCCATTCTAGCCTGTGGGGAATAGGTAGCCTTGCAATAGTGAAAAACAGAAATGGCCGCAATTCACTATTAGGACATGCCACACACATCAGGACTTGTCCTACCTTATACTTACAATGTGCCCTGCCCTTTGGCCTACCATAGGGGTGTCTGATATGAAGAAAAGGGGAGGTTTAGGGACTGGCAATTGGGACACTTGCCCAGTCGCCATGGCAGTACTAGACTGCTTACAAGCTCTGCAATGGCAGACCTGAGACACACTTTTACAGGCTGCTTCTGTGGGTGGCACAAGCAGTGCTGCAATCCCACCAGCGCATTTGGTTTACAAGCCCTGAGCACACTCAGTGCACTGTACTAGGGTCTGACAAGTAAACCAAACCAGCCAATCATGGAATCACTAATCCATACATTAATTTACAACAGGCAACACTGGCACTGTGGCACTGGACAGCAGTGGACCAGTGCCCAAAGCATCTAACACCAGCAAAAACATGAGGCAACAGCAGCAATGGAAGGGAGACCCACGCCAAGGTGCCAGGTCTAACAATTCCTTTTTAAATGTAAGGTTCACTGTGTTATTTACATTTAAAGCAAGTGTTTCCAGGTTTCAGCAAATGCTGATTCTTAGTAAGTGATTCGCTCCCTACCTTTTCCACCTTTGGTGAGCCACACAACTTCTGTGGCTCTCCTCAGCATCACACACAGTAAGAAGTGTTGCACTTTTGATATTAGATGATTTATTTATAGTAACATTTGCAGTCCAGAAAATAGGAACAAGAATGAAATAGCATTCCTGTGATTACCGTAAAAGAAGAAACGTTAGTGAGTTAAGAAAAAGTAATTTAGCGTCCTTCTATCACCCTTTGTATGTACAGAATGCAGTGAGTGAAAGATTCTCAATGAGGGTATATGTAGTGTATTGGGGGATATAGAGACACAGTGCACTAGAAGAGCAGTTACATGAGCACTAGTTGTGCATTTACACATAGCACAAGTTATGCAGTTCCTCGTGGCACAAATAATGAATTTATTAGCAGTTCTATTCTGGTAGTGCATTTATTGAGAGCACTAACTTACTGGTTGTGCTGTTACAGTTTGTACATCTTTCTTTGGGCAAGGGCATTGTTATGGGTGGAATAAAGTACTTCGTCCTATGCCACTGTTTCACTCGTTTTCACAACCGTATGCAAGATACTGCGTGGTCGAGCAGGCCACTCGCTACATTGCAAGTCTTCATCTTGCAGGACTTGTGAAACGAATATGGAAGGGCAGACTGTGTTTAGTTTATTTTCACTGACAACTGAATCAAACACTGCTGACATTTAGAACATGGGACCTGATCTCTTTATTTTAGACTGTTTTCAGCTTGTCCAGTGTATTTAGTTTGTTCATAGAAGCACAAATAGATTAAATATTAAATATGTTAATGTTTATGTTCATGCTGGCTTTCCTACTTGGATGCCTTTCCTATAAGTGCATCAATTCTGATGTCAGAGTGAACTTATGTTGCAGATTATTTTTTTCGTTGCCGATTGAATTTTCACATTGTAAACTTGATTTACACTATATATGTAGATTCGACTACATATGTGGGGTTAACGAAAGTTCTGTTTTGTGTTGGTCACATTTTGAGTGTATGCACTAAATTTGCTTTAGTACGTTATTAAGGTGAGTACATTGTGTTCTAGACCTCTGCGAGATTGACAGGATTGTGCAGTGGTTTTGTGGTTAAATCGTGGTTTGTCGAATGTTTGCATTATTTTTGCGAGAAGAAATTTGAAAAGAGGGAATCAAAGGTGTTTCTCAAGGAACAAGCCTTACAAATTTAGGGGTGATTTTCGACTATTGTTTTGAGATGCAAGTTGTTAGTGTTACATTTGTTAAATGTTCTTTGTGTATAGTCAGTGTCTTTCCTATTGCATCTATTTTCATTTTCTAGTTATATTTCGTGGTCAGGTGAGGGAATGGAGTCTTTAGTCTATTGGTCAAACACAAGAAAGGGGAGTCGTGTGTGGTTGGATTGAAAGTCGGGCCATGCAGTCATACAGTCGTGTAGATGCATGTGTGTGGAATTCATTGTCTGTTTACGGTAGGGAAGCCACTAGTCGATTGTCAAACACAAGACTGGGGAGTCTTGTGTTTATGGCAGGCGGGGTATAGAGCCTAGAGACAGTTGTAGTGTTTGACTGTAGGATGGACCCCCCCCCCCCCCCCCCCCCCCAAATCAACTGGTGATTGACAAGAGCCTTAAAAGACTGCATGATTGGGGATTCTTTAATCCTGCATTTGTGCCTCTAGTGTCCTGGGTGTAGCTTGGGGTTTGGTGTTCCAGACTGGTGCAGTATTTGGTTGTGTAATGGAACCCCCAGTCTGTTTGAGACTGTAAAGCTTGAGAGCCATGTAGGACTAGTGTTCAGTGTCAAGGGGTAAGGTGTGGAGCCCCCTGTTCTGGCTCGTATATATCAAGGAGAGGGAACCTTTGCGGTGCCTGTGTTGTATTTTTTTTCGTGTATTCATATGTGGTTGCTGGATGGATTTGTTCAATGTGATTCTGTTGAATGTGCAAGAATGATTCTTTTTCTGTGGTGAGTGGTTTGGAATGTAGTGACGGTTAGAGTTTTTAGTAGTGAATATATAAGGGTGAATGACTAGAACAACGTGCCTCTTCTTTTGGTTGCCACTCTTGTTCAAATGGAATTTGTGCTGCAGAGGGTTTCCAGAGTGAGAGTATTCTGCCTGGAATCAGTTAAGGAGCTCATTAAAATAAATGGCTGAGCTGCATTAACCTAAAGCACCAGGTTGGATAATATCTGGCTTATGATGGGGGTTTTGTACATAAGAACTTTGTACCTGGAACTGTACTTATTAAACTTAATCTTCAAGGTGTGGATAGGGATTACTACACTTTCTTTTATAGTGGTATTAAAGCAGGAGTTTGCCAAAATATTGGATACTCATTTAAAGGCAGTGGAGCAAAGGGGTATTATCACAAGCTTTCTACATTCCTACAATAGGGATTCTTCAATGAGCTCACTACAGAACCATTGCTTCTGGACCTTTTATCTGGGTTCTAGCCGTTTTACTGATTAAGAAGTTATAGAAGATCCTAATTAGGCTGTCTGTCTTCCAATGAGAGTTGGAACCAAGACCAGAGCTCAATACAATGAATCGGGTCGCTTCATTGGGTACACAATTAGAATTGGATCATGGTCCTCTGTCCACAAGGCTGTAGATGACATTGGCCATAGGCATCCTGCATATGCTCAGATTGCAAAAGCTTGAAGCTACGCAGAATGCTTCAAGTGCCTTACCTCAGAAAGCCCTGTCTCTTTTTATCTGTTCTATCCCCAGATTCTGTGGAGTAAGACTCTATACTTTATCTACTAATGGTATGTTATTTATTAAAATCTGAAGTTCTGTAAAACAATAAACATGACATTCTGTTCTGCAAGTACTACCTTGCCCACTTTGACTCCCCCACCCCCTCCCTCTCGGCATCCCACGGTTGATCCTTCGTCTCCCCTTTCTCAATATGTCCCTAAGTGTTGCTGCTAGGCTGGAAGAAGGGAACAAGTGGGACTATCACTGTGCTTCTAGCCACCTTGAGTCCAGGACTAGCAAATGAAGAGACAAGGGTACCAAAACCTATGGTGGTATCTGCTATCCCTAATTGATTTCCATGTCATGGAATTAGAAAAATCTCACTCAATCAGTTTTTCCCCGCCATGCTGAGGTTCATAGACTGCACAGTGTTTATTAACTTTTGTTATCTTTTTTAGGTTGTTCCTAAAAAAACAATTGATGGCGTACTATCGGCCTGCCACAGTGGTTCATTTGAAAAGCTGGAAGTTGTAGTGAAGGTAAAGTTCTTTACATGTTTATTATCGACTTTAGCATCCTTCAAAATGTATAACAATTATACTAACATTATACTAATAGTAAGCAATAGTAGGACACTGCAAAGTACCTTTGAGATCACAAGGCCAAGCAGTGGCAGGGCAGTTCAGAGGAGCCACTAAACATTGTAGTTCTTATACCCACCCCACCCCCATCTACTCCCCAGTTGTGTAGCCTCTACCAATTAATTGAGGAATGGAGATATCGAATTAGGAGCCTTGGGAGGTGCCTTATGGTAGTTGCTAATGTTTCTGCCTTCTCCTACGCTCACCTCTATAACCTTGCTTACAAGAACACAGAGTACAGTTTGCACAGGCAGCTGTGCATATACTTCTACAGGTGTTCTTTGATTCCCACTGGGAAGGTACTGTGCTTTGACCATGAGACTTCGGCCACTGGTTTAGAAGACTCCCATATAGATCCGTTCTATGACCTGGAACATTTTCCCCACTCACTGACCCAAGGTCTTCACTTCAGCAGGCAGTACCTAAGATTAAGAAGGGCATAACCATAGTCATGCTTAACTGCGGCTTCTGTGCATAGTTAATCATCTGTTTTCTTCAGCTCTTTTGTGCCCCTGTAAGGAGATTTGCTCCCACCTTAAGACTGTTTGGTCACAAGCTTAACAATTGCCCTCTAATCTCACAAACCGAAAAAAGTCCTCTTTTTTTTCTTGCCTGATTTGGATATTGTAACAGGATTATAGTCTGGGCATACAAGATTTGTTCTCCTCTTGTTCTAACCATGCCCGTTTGTGTCCACTCCCCTGAAACCCACTACAGAACTGTGTTTATTACATATTTACCTGGCTCATTTCGTTTGCACCGAAATATTGTACTGGTACTTTGTAGGTAATCCTGATTTTTAGGTTCTGCATGCTGCCCTCTAAATATAAGATGTGAGTGCTTACTATCACTGGAGTTCATAACAACATTTTCTTTTTTTCAATTCTTATAGAATCTGATAAACGAAGGACATGCAGCCACTCAACTAGTCAACCAACTCCATGATGTCATCATTGAAGATGAAGCTTTGACTGACAAGCAGAAATCCGTAATAACCGAAAAACTTGCAGTAAGACTTCATGTATTTTCTGCTTATTGATCTTAGTTTGCATACCCTGTACAGTTTCTTTGAGCACTCACAGGTCTATTCAAGACTGAGTCCAAAATGGCATTAAAGTCCCCACCACAAATAAAGTGTGTGCCAAGACTTTTGCTACAGTGACTGAAATGAACACGAAATCAACATTGGGGTCATACATATTCACTAGTGTGAAAAAACGCTATCCTCGAACTCCCTTGCTTTGACAACCTCCCATCCCGCTCCACCATGGTCTAAAGTACCCTAAATTCAAGAATTGTGTATATTATCATATCTGATAGGGACTTCTAGCTGTAGATTCCTTACCTTGGAATAATACCATGCCCGTAGGTGGCGTAGTTCGGCCCCGGGTGGCGTCATCCACGCCGGAAGTGACGTGCACTGTACCTACATAGGTGCCACCTCGGAGCGCTGATGTCAGTTCTTTCCTATCCGCGTCGGAGAGCGTTGACCCGATCTGAGCTACTCCTCAGTCACTGTTTGACTGGCTTTTTGCAACTTTTTGCCAAATTTTGTATTTTGGATCTCTACTGGTGTTCAGGTATGTCAGCTAAGATACCTGCTGGTTTCAAGCCACGTGGGGTCTGACACTGGCAGATGTCGGTGACAGACCCCACTTGGTGTGTGGAGCAGGACCAGGACTCCAATGCCGGCAAGGTCTACCATGTAATGCAACCCAAAGGCGCTAAGGGAATGCTCCCTCAAGCTCCTCGTCGGTCAGTTCTGTGACTCTCAAGATCCTGTCCGTGTGGAAGGTTCACAACTTTTCGTGAAGCCTGCCCTGGCGGTCGTTGTTGCACTCAAATTCATTGGGGAAGTCAGGTAAGTGGCACAAACACAAGGAGGCCAAGAAGCTGAAGCGATCTTTGACTTCACTGAGTCAGTCTAAGTCTTATGACCAGATGCGGGAGCATCAGCACTCCAGGCCCCGTGAGTCGGTGGAACCTGAATCCTGGTCGCTTCACTCTTCCCTGATTTTCCTGGAGCCAGTATAACCCAGGCCTAGCTTGAAGAGCTCCTACGGCCCCCATGGGTGCGGAAGGGCCCCTACTAGATTCACGCCATCAGGTTTGCCCTTGGCGGCAGTCAGGTCCTATAGTTTCCTGGCTGGATCCAGAGCAGAGCAGTCAGCAAGACAGAGACATTCCTCGATGCCCGCTCCAGTGCCGACGGGCCAGGCACCACCCCATCATTATTCCCAACTCCTACACTTAACTACGGTGTTCGACACAGACTCTGGTGCCGACCGGGTCCATGCTTTGCGGAGCGGAGCCAGTGACTTATCTATGGACCCTTATGGTTACCAGTTCCCTAAAGAAGAACAGGAACATGACAACTGATATGAAGAACTGGCGGGGGCCAGTGGGTTAAACACCTCACCCGACATTGGCCTTTTTTGCTCTGGTGGGTATGTAGGGAAGCTGAGGTTTTGGACCATCAGTCGCCCACAGCAGCAATCAAGATGAACATCTTGACAAAGGTGCTTTAGCTGTGAGTTTCCCCTTCAGAACTCCTTGTCCCATTCAATGAAGCCCTTACAGATGTCTTACTTGAGGTCTGGTCCAAACCCTGCACAGGGGCACCTGTGCATCGGACAGTTGTCCGCCACCATGGCCCTGCTCCTAGGGATCCCAGTTTCCTCACCCAGTACCCCACTCTGGAGAGTTTGGTGGTCAAAGCCTCCGCATCCAGGATTAACCCTGGCACGTATCCTACCACTCCACGGGCTAGCGAATCCAAGAGGCTGTAGAACTTTGGTAAGGGAATGTTCTCTTCCGCCGTCCTAGCTCTGCAGTCGGTGTATACTACGTGCCTCTTTGGCCGTTATGCCCATACAATATGGGATTCTGTTGCGCAAGTACTGCTTATGATCTCAAGGGAGGCCCGAACCATACTCACCCAGGCTATTGCTGGTGGGCGAGATGCAGCAAAGTTCACCATAAGGTGTGGGCAGAGTGATTTCTTCGTCAGTGGCCTTGCGACGCCACTCCTGGCTGAGATCAACTGTTTTTTTCAGGGGGATGTCCTGTCTTCCCTCATGGACAATGTCTTTGATAGCTCTCACCTCTTCGGAGAGAAGGTTGATTCAACGCTGGAGCGCTTCAGGCACAGCTGGGCTACAGCCAGGTCCTTGGCTAAGACCCATCATCAACCCCAATCTATGTTATACCCCTTTTGTGGCCAAGGAAGAGGTCTCCAACCGTGCCCTTACCCTCCCAGCCGACCAGCCAACAGGCGTCCTTGCCTTTTCGTGGCAAAAGGCGCGGGTCCCACAGACCACGTGGGGCAGGAGGCCAGTTGTCAGTCCACTACTGCGCCGGCAGCCGCTGTCTCCAAGCATCTTTAGTGTGCCCTCCTACCATCCTGGTCATACAGTAGGAGGCAAGATACGCCATCACCTGCCCCACTATCTGTCAATGGCATCAAACTGCTGGGTTCTCCAAATCATCCAAAGGATCTACTCCCACCCTTTGTGAACACACCACCAACCATGCCACCCCCTTACAATCGGCTAACAGAGGACCATCTCTCCTTGCTCTGTCAAGAAGTGCACGCCCTCTTGGCCAAGGGAAGCCGTAGAAAGGGTGCCTGCCTTAGAAGTAGGTCAATTTTGGTAATCCCACTACTTTCTGGAGCCAAAGAAGGATGGAGGACTCCATCCTATATTAGGTCTGCACCTTCTCAACCTCTTCTTAAGGAAAGAGAAATTAAAAATGCTCCTACTCTCCCACGTTCTCTCTGCTCTCGACCCAGGAGACTGGATGGTATCCTTGAACGCATATTTCCACATATCCACCCAGCCTGCAGATGTTACCTGCGGTTCACTGGGGGCCGAGAGCATTTTGAGTTTGCTGTGCTCCCCTTTAGCCTTACTAGTGCCTCTTTGGTGTTCACGAAAGTGATGGCAGTGATTGCATCTCATCTGCGGAGGTCCGGGGTCCAGTTTTCCCCTACCACTACAATTGGCTGGTTAAAGGCGCTTGCTGGGGTTCACTATCAACATGCTGAAGTCACACCTGACTCCCTCTCAGATGCTCCCTTTCATCAGAGCCATTCTGGACATAGTGCAGTTTCTGGCATATCCTCCTGAGTAGCGTGCCTAGGATATTGCGGTTATGATTCTGATGTTTCAGCCCCTATCCTGGATTTCAGTGAGACTGACTGAAGTTGTTGGGCCTCATGGCTTCCTGCATCCTGCTAGTGACACATGCCCGTTGACATATGCGGGCTCTGCAGCGGGACCTGAAGTCCCAGTGGGCATGGCGTCGGGGGAATTTACCCAACATGGTCTAGATCTCGGATGGAACTGCAAAAGACCTGCAGTTCCTGAAGTAATGGCAATGAAACAACTGAATAGGATTAACACCCACCACAAAGATAACGTTATGCTTTCTTCCTTAAATGTCTTTATAAGTCATTTTAGCAAAACAAAACTCAGTTGCAAACATTTATGTAATCTGTCCCCGGTCTTTTATAGTGACGAGGAACATTTAAGGCATTCCTGCCAAGCCCTTGATTGCACTAGACTAGTGACTGCCATCTAAATTATTTGGTTTGTCACCCTTTCAGTTCTGTTTAGTAATCAAAGACAATCATGACGTATTCCATACTGAACCAAACTTAAAATGAATTTGCAAATGTCAATCAGGCTCCCATTACTGGATTATAGATTTTCATATTAAAAAACAAACTCTTTTCCAGATGTTCTTTTGCGTGACGCTGACTTAGTCTTCCATGTGAGAAGCTGTACAAGAAATTAGAGTAGAACCAGTGGTAACATATATATTTAAAAATCTAGTTTGTTTGCTCCATGCCTAGCTACCTATATAGGGGGCACCTGCTTGCTCCCTTTATTGCCTTTGTGACCCTTCCTGCTGATTAAATATTTTGAGTATGCTCTTGCATCTGGGCTATTTTCATACTTGAGTTCTTCCTCCCACTGTTTAATTCAGGTCTTCCGACAAGAGCCCTTCCTATCTCACAAAAGTGCCTTTCACCTTATCTGGACTAGCACTGTCTGATTCTATAGAGGTACCAAACTGGCTTGACCTGGTAGCAGCGTCAACTCGTTTCAGAACAGTGTGTTAGCCCTTTGATGACTTTTTGCTCATCCCATTGAAGTCCTGGTGACTGATGAATTTCTAGACGACTTCCTTTGCCATCTGACCATTCACTGTTTACAAAGGAATGTTGCTTATTTGTGCAGCTGTAGACTTATCAGAGCCTGCACACTAATTGGGAGATCCCTTTTTGCATGACTGGTCAGGACACAAAGCTCCTTCTTCAACGTCCCTTGAACAGCATTCCACTTCTCTTGACGAAGAGTAACAGAATACTACTGTGCTTTTGTATTTCTGGCATATATATTTCAGCAAGTTTGTTCTAGAACAGTATCTCTAAGACAGTTCTGTGATGTATGGCAGAGTAGAAATAAAATATGCACCCAGATATTCGGCTCATATCTGGACATAAAATCAGGAATAATTAAAATATGCTGTATGCATTTCTGCACTACTGACCACTTAAAACTGGTGATCTTTACACTGGTGATAGGCTGTCTTGACTAATGATGAGTGTTTTAGGTTGCTTTTAAGTATGGTTTATTGAAACAGTTCATTTTGTGTTTTTCAGGAAGTTGATAAATGCTTGGCCGATGGTGCCGATGAGTACTTGCAGCTCATCAGCCTCTGTGCTGTTATCATGCAACAGGTCACGCAAAACAGCTGAAGACCTTTCTTGCAACAGCTGCAATGATGAATCCTGGATCTCACCCACTTCTCAAAGCGCCTTCCATTTTTACAGTGTCTCGTGAATCACTGGGGCTCACCTTCTAAAAGTCTACATGTATAGTTTTGTATAAAAGAAAATGCTAGAGATTTTGAAAATAAATGTAAATCTTATGGTGCCTTCCTACAGGTTGCATTACTTTTGGACAAAATACTATCGATATTGTTTATTACACGCTACAAGAGCTTTTTTCAATCTAATTTACCATTTGTGCGTACATTAATTTTTGAAGCTGACGTGTAAGAGAGACTTATCACCAGGGCTGGGGGGAAAAGGGGCCCCTGACATCAGGCAATGTAAAACCGATTCTCTTTCAAAGCATCAGGCAGTGTAAACCAGAATCACTGTTGATACCATGGCAGGACATCTGCAATCCTGCCGTCCGAAGGAAGGAGGAGAAGAGTGGAATGAGTGGTTTGGGAGGAATGTTGTTAATACAAATAAATAGACAACACTTAAAAAGGTTTTGGACTTTGTTCCAGCTTTTATGTGCACACTGCAGAGGGAATTGGGAACCATACGAGTGTATGGCATTTTAAAATCATTTTTTTGTGTGCACTTTATCAGACCAAATCCTTTCACATGTTAGCATTGAATTTTTGTCTTCTTTTTTCTTTATACTTGCCGTGCTTGCATTTTTGAAATCTTTAATGTCAGCAAGTAATTAAATAGACAGCAAGTTGCAGTCCTGTTTAATATCATGCCATTTGGACTGATTTGATATTTCCTTCGGCACAGGCTCTAAAGAATGGGAATACAACGCATCCAGTACTTTTAACGATAGCAACACAAATATACCCCTAGAAACACATTACATTGGGACCAGGCACCCCCTTGAGGTTCTCACCAATGAAAGCCCACCCGGCTTCCTTCGTTTGGTGAATCTTCTTACCAAGGAAAGCAATTGTACATAGGGAGAGGATTCACATGGATCAGTAGTACAGGTACATAACCTATTCTTCTCCAGTATGCACTCATTTCTTTTTGCAACATGAATATGTTCTAGGTTCCCATGCTATGCATTATTCTGCCATCCAGTTGTTGGGTCTTTAATTGTCTTTCTTATAATTCCTTCTCACCTTGGGTGTCTACCATCTGCCAGGTATGTGAATTTCCATTGTGATATTCGATTTATGCCCCTGAAGTCCCCATAAGTGGTTGATATCTTCACATTCCAATTTCCGCCGTTGGTTTTGGAAGCATGATCCAAAGCTCCACGCCACAGTTCAGTAAAGTGGGAGACAACGCTGAAGAACAGCGGAGGAAGAACGAGAAAAGAGAACAGAAACACTGGCATTTCTCAGGAGATGCTGGCAAATGCCAGTAGGCCAAAAACCATAGGGAAAGACTGAAATCTCTGGTTTTTATGTGAGACTTCAATTATGTGGGTCAGAGAATGTGCGGCTTGTTGGGAGTCTTTGGGAGGGATGGAAAATAGCCCCCTTAGATTTTGCCAGAAGTGCCTCTACAAACACAGAAGTACAGTTGCAAAGTCTATCATTTTTGCCTGCAGTAGGTCCCAAAGTCTGAAGGGTGTGAGCAGATTAGGGGTGCTGCAATCAATATTACATCACTTAAGTCCTACGGATTGTGAAAAATCCATATGTCACCCAAAGAACAATTATAGCAAATGAGCCATGCCCATTCAGCAATGGCGTGGTCATGGATTTAGTATGTATCTGGTGGTGCATTTTGGAGCACACTGCTGCACATATATTTCTCAAGCAAGGTGTGGTAGTGCACTGTTTTTTACAGACAGCACATTTTCCATTGAAATGGCCCCTAAATTTGCACAGTCATGCAGTTAAATTGTACTATACAGCATGCCGAAACTTTGTGGAAATCAGGTTTCAAGGACTATTTAGCATTTGTACATCACACAAGTTGTTAGTGTTCTTCCTATTAAAATCTTTTGTTTCCATCACACTTCAAAATGACAAAAATGTTTGCTTAATTTGTGCTTTTGCAACTGCAGATATATTTTGAAATATGTATACAGTTCATTTACATTTATTTAAATTTTGTTAGAAAAAAATACATCCTGCAACCTTTCCTTTCACATTTCTTGTATCCCTGCACGATCGTCACATAGTTCACATTACAAAATCCTCCCACCATGGAGTCAGAGAAAGGAACGTATAAACATTAATTTTCATGATAAAAGAAGCAACAATTGGTCAGTAGACATTACCTGACATTTGCCATGTCTTTGAACAGAGCAAATGTGATAAGATATCAGAAAAATTAAAGACCTCTGTATTGCTTATTCACCTTCTTAATTCCAGCAAAATTGTTTTGAGGGTGCTGCAACACCTCCCACACCTATTCTACCAGCGCTTATGGGTGAGAGGCGTGCCTAGAATTTCTTTACCAAGAGTCCGAAGGTGAGGGTGGATACAAAGGTGGGCACACAATCCCATGATGTGGTCGGAGGCGGAAAAGCCCTCTATCAGGTATTTGGGTTGTTCAGCGATGAGGTAAACCCCAAACAAATGGAAGTGGCACAAGTGTAAGGGTCTTAGTGCTTCCACACCAAGCGTCGTTCATTATTGCAAACAATCATTGATGATTCTACATGCAACATAAAAGTAGACCACAGAGTTTTCTGGTTGGAAGAAACTGTCACAAGTTTATTAACTTTATTGCCACACAGGTAGGGTTTGCTTACCGGCAATCCAAGTGTTCAGCACAGTGTTAAAAACTTTAATTGCTGACACTCCAACCTGAATACCAAGCCAGAGCAGCTGGGAATAAGATACTTTCCATAGTACATTGACATCTAGTGCTCACTGTTCTCATGTGGGGCTGCACCCCCCCTGTAAATATTGAGTTGCTGCACCTGCGAGACACGGAGCAACTAAAAGCCAACCCCCAGTTGTAAGGATACCAACTGTCCTTTAGTGGATAGAGGGGTCCACATCGCTTTCCTCTCAGGGCCACTCCCTCTGGCCTGAGGACATCTCGCTTGCAACCCCTTCTCCCTTTTTGGGGGCGTATTGCACTTCTTGCATTAGGATCACCCTGTAACTCCGCCGCGGCTCAGGATGGCATACTGCTACCCTAAGTCCCCCCACCTGTGCAGCTCTAGGTCTAGGTGTTCTTGACTACTTGTTTATTATCCTATGCTGCCATCCCTCTCTTGTGCCTTTTAGTATCTAGTCAATTGCATTCCCACGTAAAGTATTTTGGTCTCTGCCGTGAACAATTCGTATTATGTAGCATGTGCCGACTTTCGCCTAATAACCACCTCCATTTGTGTAAGCTCCAACCTCCAGTTGTGTAAGCTGTAAGCAGCTGCTAGCTATCACCCTTGCAAGACTAATGTCGAACTCATTCATTGGATCCTTTACCCTGTCAACTGTTCCTTACTTGAGTATTAATTGTTAGAGGTAATGGTTTTAAGTTGACTTTCTACAGCCATTATCGAAATCGCTGTGTGGCACGTGGGAGGGTAAACTTATTCAAGAACAACTTGTATGAGGTGATGCTGTATAATGGGCTCTTTAGTCTAATAATCTTACCTGTTTGACCCTGCTTACATTACCCTACTGCTTCATTAATTTCACATTAATTTTAAAATAGGTAGGTTCTGGTGAGGCTGGGCTTGGTCCCTTTGGCATTGTCAACCCTTCAGTCATGGCTTGCATTCTCGTCTTCAACCCATAATTTTTTTAGCTAAGCACATCTTTACGTTGCTAGAATTAGTTGCAAGGATGCGATAGCAACCTTTATAACTGACCCCCCCCCCCTTTTTTTTCCTTTTCAATTTATCGTCTACAGATGGATACCGCTTTAGGCGTCTGAAATGTCGCCATCCAACGATTGATTTAGACCCAGATCTCTGTACTGGGGTGAATGTATGACATTGTTCTGCATTCTGTCCAACTGTGGTTTTTGCATTTGTCACCCCGAGTGGGATGGGTATGCTCAGACGTGAGTCCCATGCTCTCCACACCACTGGATTCAAGCAAGCCGGGCTGAAGACGGCTGGAATGCCAGAAACCGGTCCTCGGAAGCTTGTTTCTGGTCCAGGGAAGGCATGGCTTGGCAGTTCGGGCTGGACTGTTCCCATGAGGCACAGGGTCAGACTGATTTGCATATGGCCATGTCTGAACTGGGGTGGTGTGGAGTGCAAAAAAGCTATGGATTTAGGCCCAGATCTCTGTACTGGGGTGAATGTATGACATTGTTCTGCATTCTGTCCATCAACTGGTTTTTCCAGCCATCCTCGAGTAGAGCAGAAATCAAAGAACATCATGACAAAGCTGAGCGTCTCACTATCTGTGAGTTGATAGCATGCTACTATTGCAGACTTCCTTCGCCCACCTTTATTGCCCCTAACTGGGTAGTGACCTTGCAGTATAGACTCTTATCCTTTCCATCACCTTCCATTTTATTCCTGCAGTTAAATTGCTGCCATACTATAGCTTAGCGCCGTTTCTATGTTTAACCCACTTGAAGCAACTACAATACCAAAATAGAAACTGGTAAGAAACTGGTGTGGGAGCACACTGCTTCACCTCCCAGCAGAGTCGCCCCTGGGCATCATGGTAGATGCAGTTCAGATCGACAAGCGAGTACACTTGGAAAGTCTTGAGTGTTTCACCAGGTGGGTGCAGATTAGTGCTGGCCATCTCTGGACACGTGTTTCTGGATTATTATCCGTCATCAGCAGAGATTAGGCAAAATTATTTGGGGCTGCTGAGCAGGCTGCCGTATTCTTGGAACGCAGTATCTCTCCAGGCGTGCAGGTGCCTCTCCACGAGCTTGTCAGCTCAAAGCGGCTCGAGGGAGCCTTTAAGTAAGAAACTGGTGTGGGAGCACACTGCTTCACCTCCCAGCAGAGTCGCCCCTGGGCATCATGGTAGATGCAGTTCAGATCGACAAGCGAGTACACTTGGAAAGTCTTGAGTGTTTCACCAGGTGGGTGCAGATTAGTGCTGGCCATCTCTGGACACGTGTTTCTGGATTATTATCCGTCATCAGCAGAGATTAGACAAAATTATTTGGGGTTGCTGAGCAGGCTGCCGTATTCTTGGAACGCAGTATCTCTCCAGGTGCGCAGGTGCCTCTCCACGAGCTAGTCAGCTCAAAGCGGCTCGAGGGAGCCTTTAAGTAAGAAACTGGTGTGGGAGCACACTGCTTCACCTCCCAGCAGAGTCGCCCCTGGGCATCATGGTAGATGCAGTTCAGATCGACAAGCGAGTACACTTGGAAAGTCTTGAGTGTTTCACCAGGTGGGTGCAGATTAGTGCTGGCCATCTCTGGACACGTGTTTCTGGATTATTATCCGTCATCAGTAGACATTAGGCAAAAAACTATTATTCTTGGATACTGCGTTCCAAGAATACGGCAGCCTGCTCAGCAACCCCAAATAATTTTGCCTAATCTCTGCTGATGACTGATAATAATCCAGAAACACGTGTCCAGAGATGGCCAGCACTAATCTGCACCCACCTGGTGAAACACTCAAGACTTTCCAAGTGTACTCGCTTGTCGATCTGAACTGCATCTACCATGATGCCCAGGGGCGACTCTGCTGGGAGGTGAAGCAGTGTGCTCCCACACCAGTTTCTTACTTAAAGGCTCCCTCGAGCCGCTTTGAGCTGACGAGCTCGTGGAGAGGCACCTGCGCGCCTGGAGAGATACTGCGTTCCAAGAATACGGCAGCCTGCTCAGCAACCCCAAATAATTTTGCCTAATCTCTGCTGATGACGGATAATAATCCAGAAACACGTGTCCAGAGATGGCCAGCACTAATCTGCACCCACCTGGTGAAACACTCAAGACTTTCCAAGTGTACTCGCTTGTCGATCTGAACTGCATCTACCATGATGCCCAGGGGCGACTCTGCTGGGAGGTGAAGCAGTGTGCTCCCACACCAGTTTCTTACAATACCAAAATATCTGCTCTTCAATAAGCAGCTAAAGCTACTGCTGTCAATTCCCGTGCAGGTTGTTAAATGTATACAGCGGGTAAAATGTGTGACCTAGTGTATCCCATGGTGCGGCGATGATATTGTTGTTCAATCTAGTCTATTTCTCCAAATACGCTCTAGGTCATCTTCAGATTGTAGTTAACCTCATGCGCGCTAGCGGAATTCCGCTCCTGCGCTGAGATTTTTAAAATCGCATGTTACCTGACGAGCTGGGCTAGTCATCAGCGTGCGAGGAGGCTACGCCATGACGAGCCCAGCTCGTCATCAGCGTGGAAGGGGTTAAAGCGGGTGACTTACTTATTATTGGTTGTATTATGGAGCAATCTTTTTTGCTACTGTTGCACTTTCCGATCTTTCAGGGGCCAGCACCACTCTGTTGCTTCCGAATTGGGTGTACTCTGCCCTTGGCTGTAGTAACAACCACTTATCCAGTATTTGGGTGTCTTTCATAGATTCACATGCCTGAATCATTCCCCGTCGCCGAGACGGGAGCCTCCGGTACATAAAAAAGTAATGTCCTAAGGACATACATAGAGAATATAGGCCGAAGGGCCTCCCCTTTGGGGCCTTTCCACGTCCTTATGTAAAAAGGACCGAACTCTCATCGTTAGCCAATCAGCTCCGACCTCCCTCTAGAACCTTCCCGGGAGGAGCCTCAGTCCCTCAGATTTTCTACCGCACGTTGTGCTAGGGAGTCTCCAACCTGAGCTCTTCAGGTTTTTTCTTGCTTCGAAGTCTCAAACTTCGCTGGAAGTACACCTTGTACAAACAATATACATATCCGATCTTCGACTACTGTCTCCCATGTCGGAATCCAATAAGAAGGCTTCATCCATGGCGGACTCGCAAAAGAAAGCCCTTCTCAGGGCCTGTTCCTCCTGCGGCAAGCAGCGGATTCAAGCGGAGGACAAGCACGATCTGTGCTTATATTGCCTGTACTCTGACCACGTCCCTGACAAGTGTAGGGTGTGTAGAGCCTTCCCAAAGAAGACTGTTAAAGAAAGAGAGGCTCGCCTTCTCGAATGGCTCGACAGGCTTAAGGTCCGAGACACTCTGGAATCTTCCGAGGGTAGTGTCTCCGTGACCTCCAAAGTCTCCAAGAAGAGACCCAGGGTGCAGTCCCCTGGAGAGACAGACACTCCTCCTAAGAAGGCGCACAGGAAACCTTCGGAGGCACGTTCCACCACCTCCTCCGTGTCTGTTAAGGATGGCCAGAGGTTCAAGAAACCCGCTCCATCTACTAAGCGGACCACCTCGGTCTCGACCACTGTGTCGACCACTACGGCCTCATCGCCCTCCGCGACGGCCACAACGACCACCACTGCGTCCTCAGGCGCACCGGTCTCCTCGACCATTCCTCCGAAGCCTTCGTCCAAGACTAATACCGGACCATCGGCGTCATCGTCACCTAAGAGGTCCAAATCTAAAGGTACGCCTTCGCCGAAGACATCTCATACCGAAGGATCGTCACCTAAACGGTCGAGGTCAAGTTCAAAGGGTCCGCCTTCACCCAAGAAATCTCAAGTCGAAGGCTCTACCACCAGTAAGTCGGCGATTCCCTTATCCCCGCAAAATGTGATGCCATCGACACTAACGGAGGCGTTCAAGTCACCAACACACACGGCGGGCGCGCCATCTTCACGCACGTCGTCGGAAGAGACCCCGGCGCCATCTTGGAAAGAATCTAGATTGGTCGAAGTCTCCATTCACTCGGTTCCAACTTCCTCGGTTCCCCCAACGGTAGAGTTGGCACCCGAGCAAGAGCAGGTGACACTGCAGAGTGAGGAGTCCGACGAGGAAAACCAGGACGTTCACGAGGACCAGGACGAAGTTATGTATCAGGAACGCTCCTTGAACGTCAGCACGGAGAACACCCCGATGATCTGTTTGCCCCTGTCTCTGGTCAACGATTTGCGCTCCCTGGTGCAGGACTATAAACAACGGTTCCCGGATGCCGACAGCGGAACCCAGGTGCCGGTCACCCAAACGCAACCGTCGGCCTCGCGCCCTTCCGCTCTCCAGGCCCGTCCTCGGAACCAACCCCAGCCTCGCACTCGGCCCAAGCCTCAAGTGGAGGACTCCTCGGAAGGCGAGGAGGAGGAGACGGACTTGGAGGAAGGCGAAGTGCAAGACGTTGACTCGGACCACAGAGACGACGATGCCGATGCTGCGTCATCACACCATTCGTCTACACCGGCATCCCCGCGACCGCGCCAATCTGAGACGGCGGACGTTGGGGGTTTCCACAAACTGGTGGACAGGGCAGCAAAGAGGTTTCACATGGCGGTGGAATCCACGGAGACGGAATGCTTCCTCCATGATTTCAAGGAGCACAGCCAGAAATTGGCCAAGTCTATTCCACTTATAGACTTTCTGTGGGAACAGGGCAAGAAGCTGATGCTGACGCCTGCCTCGGTGCCTGCGGTGGTTCCGCGCCTAGACAAAAAATATAAGGCCCCGATCACCGCACCAGCCTGCCTGACCGGCCACCCCAAACCGGACTCGGTTGTGACTCAGGCGGCCCAAAAGCAATCCCGCAACCCCTCCTCGCCGCTGTCCGCACCCCCAGACAAGGAGGGAAGGAAACTGGACACCATTGGCAAACGGTTCTCTACCACGTCCGCCATGTCCATCAAAGTGGCGAATTCCATCGCCCTACTTGGGCGCTACAACCGCCAGCTATGGGAAGACATAGCCCCCTATCTGCAAGGCCTGCCATCCACGGTCCAGGACGAAGTGAAAGCTCTCCTAGCGGAGGGACAAAACTCCGCGGCTGAAATCATCGACTGCGCCATCGACGCAGCCATGGCGGGATTCCGCCAGTTGGCCGGGGCTGCCGTGCTCCGCCGCCAAGGCTGGCTCAAAGCAACGTCATTTCGACAAGAAGTCCAATCTAAGGTGCTGGACATGCCGTTCGATGGTCAATTTCTCTTTGGGGAGAAGATAGACGAAGCACTCCAGGCTATCAAGAAGGATACCGATACGGCGAGGGCCCTGGGCTCCCTCCAGTCCCGGAACCAGTCCTTTCGGGGGGGCCGCTCCAGAGGTCAGTACTCCTACAGAGGTTCCTACCAAAATCGGTCGTCCTACTCCTACGGCAACAGGAACCAGCCCCAGCACAAACAACAGACCCGACAGTCGTCCTATGGGAGGTCGTCCTTCAGAGGCAAATCCGCCAAGAAGGGCACTGGCGGCCGCCAGTGACCATTTACTCCAGCCAGTCCCACCACCATCTCAATCCTTTCGAATTGGGGGAAAACTGACCCACTTCCTCCAAAATTGGCGAAAAATCACTACGGATCGGTGGGTACTACAAATAATTCAATTTGGACATTCCCTGGAAATGGTCAACACCCCTCCCAACACTCCTCCGCTGAAGCGTGCTCACAAACACCTGCACCTCCTTCTCAAGGAAGTATCCGCCATGTTGGTCAAAGGAGCCATCGAAAAAGTCCCAGAGTCCCAGAAGGGGAAGGGTTTTTATTCCCACTTCTTCCTAGGCCAACAGAAAGGGGACAAATGGAGGCCGATCTTAGACCTCCGGGCGCTCAACGCCTTCCTGCGGAGTCAATCCTTCCGGATGGTCACAATCCAGGAAATCCTGGGGGCGCTGGAAAGAGGAGACTCGATGGTCTCCCTGGACTTACAGGACGCCTACTACCATATCCCGATCCTCATACGGCACAGGAGGTACCTACGGTTCGAAATAGCAGGCAGACATTACCAGTTCAAGGTCTTGCCATTCGGCCTCAAATCTGCACCACGTATCTTCACGAAGTGCTTGGCGCCGGTGGCAGCCTTCCTGCGACAGAGGGGTCACCAGGTATTCCCCTACCTGGACGACTGGCTGGTGAAGGCGCCTTCCCCGGAGGGCGCGACTGCTTCCTCCAACGCCTGCAGCGCTCTCTTTCAACAGCTGGGTCTGACGATCAACCTCAAAAAATCCTGCACTACTCCATCCACGAGGATCACCTTCCTGGGGGCTACCTTGGACACGAAGCGCGCAAAGGCTTTCCCCTCGGAGGACAGGACCAACAAAATACTGTCTCTGGCCGCGGCTGTGGCCAAGAAGCCTCGCATCAAAGTCCGGACATTCACCTCCTTGCTAGGGATGATGTCCTCCTGCATTCTCCTCATACCACACTGCAGGCTCCGCATGCGTCCCCTGCAGGAGGCGCTGGCGAGACAATGGAAACAGAGTTCAGGCTCCTTCGAGGACATTATCACAATCACACCGGCCATCACAAAGGCCCTTCTGTGGTGGAGAAACCGGACACACCTGACGGCCGGCTTGCAGTTCCTCCTGCCGCCGGCACCTCTGGTCATCACGACAGATGCCTCACTGGAAGGCTGGGGCGCGGTTCTGTTGGACCTTCGAGTCAGCGGCAAATGGGACGCCCAAGAGAAACAACTACACATCAACCTCTTGGAATTGAGGGCAGTGTATCTGGCTCTGCAGGCATTCCTGCCACGTATCGTAACTTCCCCGGTGCTCGTGAAAACGGACAACACCACGACGATGCACTACCTGAACAAACAGGGGGGGAACGCGATCTCTCTCTCTCTCTCTCAAGAGAATCGCAAAAAATCTGGAACTGGTTGGTGGCACACGGGCTCTCCCTCAAAGCGGAGTACGTTCCCGGGAAGGACAACACCATCGCGGACGCCCTCAGCAGACAGACCTCTCTCTCCCACGAATGGGAGCTGAACGGCGACACGGTAGCCCACGTCTTCTCGCAATGGGGGACCCCGAAGATCGATCTCTTCGCGACGGTAGGGAACGCCAAATGCCCAAGCTACGCAAGCTGGCATCCCCAACGGGGGTCGCTGGGAAATGCTTTTTCCATCGGCTGGTTCAGCGTGTTTGCGTACGCTTTTCCTCCGTTCCCGATGATACCGAGGCTCCTCCGGAAGATGAAGACGGAGCCGTGCACCCTGATCCTGATTGCTCCGTACTGGCCGAGACAACACTGGTTCTCGGACCTGCTTCGCCTTTCCATCAAGCCCCCGATTCACCTGCGACAACACCCGAACCTCTTAACGATGTCCGGAGGCCAGGTACACCACCCGAACCTCCGTTCGCTCAAATTATCGGCCTGGCTCCTGAGCACCGAGAGTTCGGAGACCTAGAGATCCCGCAGGACTGCAGGGCCGTACTAGCCAAAGCGAGAGCGGGCAGCACGAACAAGACCTACTCGCTGAAGTGGAAGAGGTTCTGCTTGTGGTGTTCGGAACAAGGCTTACACCCTCTCCGGGTCACCCCAGTACAGTTGCTACCATACCTCCTCCACCTGGCTCAATCGGGGCTGGCTCACGCCTCCATTAAGGTTCATCTGGCTGCGATTTCTAGATTCACCAGGACCTCATCTGGACCTTCCCTATGGTCCAGTCGACTGATAAAGCAATTTCTGAAAGGGCTCTACAGATCCTTTCCGAGGCCTCGGAAAGTCCCTCCGACCTGGCAATTGAACTTGGTGCTCAACCAACTAATGAAACACCCTTTCGAGCCCATACACCGGGCTACTCTCAAACATCTCTCATGGAAGACGGCACTCCTGCTCGCCCTGACGTCGGCCAGACGAGTCAGCGAACTTCAAGCGCTGTCTATTCAGGAACCGTATCTCCAATTCAGGCACGACCGAGTGGTACTCAGGCCCAACCCTAAATTCATTCCTAAAGTGCCGTCAGACTTTCATCTGAACGAACCAATTGTACTCAAGTCATTTTTTGCGAACCCTTCCACAGCGGCAGAAAGGGCGCTGCATTCCTTGGACCTTAAAAGGTGTCTCAAATTCTACTTGGACAGGACCAAAGAGGTCAGGAAGTCTTCTCAACTCTTTGTAGCCTACAGCAACCCGCGCATGGGTTTGCCCTTGACAAAACAGAGCATCTCCCGCTGGATTTCTTCAGCGATTGCTTTCTGCCATGATCAGGCCGGACGGCCTTTGACAGACCGAGTGGCTGCCCACTCTACCAGAGCGATGTCAACGTCAGCGGCGCTCTTCGCTGGAGTGACGATCCTGGACATCTGCCGAGCGGCGACCTGGAAGTCCCCGCACACCTTTTCCAGGCACTACTGCCTGGACATCGAACTGCAGAAGGACGCTGCAGTGGGACAAGCGGTGCTGCGCCATCTCTTCCAATAAGGTGAGCCTTACCTCGTCCCGCCATCCAGGTATGCACATTCTTCATGGATTTGTTCTGCTATATGCATGACTGTATATTGCCATGTTTTTTCTCACGTTGTCTGTAATTTATGCAGGCCCGCTGGTTGTGAGAATGTGCTTTACCACTATGCATGTATAACTGCTGGCTACTCTGATTCAGGCATGTGAATCTATGAAAGACACCCAAATACTGGATAAGAAATGCGTTACTTACCTGTAACAGCAGTTATCCAGTATTGGTGTCTTTCATAGATTCACATGCAACCCTCCCGCCTCCCCGGTAAGGACTCACGTACCTCTATGTCTACATTGCGACACCCTATCTGGGTGCGTACGAAAATCTGAGGGACTGAGGCTCCTCCCGGGAAGGTTCTAGAGGGAGGTCGGAGCTGATTGGCTAACGATGAGAGTTCGGTCCTTTTTACATAAGGACGTGGAAAGGCCCCAAAGGGGAGGCCCTTCGGCCTATATTCTCTATGTATGTCCTTAGGACATTACTTTTTTATGTACCGGAGGCTCCCGTCTCGGCGACGGGGAATGATTCAGGCATGTGAATCTATGAAAGACACCAATACTGGATAACTGCTGTTACAGGTAAGTAACGCATTTCTTCCACTAGGAAAATCTCCTGATCATATACCTGTGTACTTCCACTTTTTATACTTGCCGTGTGAAGTATAGTGACCTTCACGTATGGACATGATATGATGGGTACCTATAAGATGCAATTGTGGTCCATGGTGTGCAGATTGGACACCATCTTGCATGACTGTGACCTCTCCTGTGTGGCTTATCTAGGCATCATTCTGTGCTGACCCTTTTTGCACCTGCCCCCTGCTGCTCTAGACTGAACACTTGTAATTCTGTTCTTCCTCCTCTGTGACTATGCCCCTATTCCCTGGCCTATGTGAATCATTCCAAAGTGTATGAGGGGGGCCCTGGAGGCAGCTGCCTGCTGGGACATTCATTACTCATAGCGTCTTCATTGTCTACTTTTTTGCCACTCTTCCTTCGACCATCATCTCTGCTTTCTCAGTTTTTACTTTTAAGAACTTATTTACAAGCGATCGTATCCTTTGTGATTGTATCTGGTCACTGCCCTACGTGTGAAACAAGCGTACCTGCTGTGTGTGTTGCTATTTACAGTATAGCTGCAGATGCCCACTGATAACTTATTTTTTGAGAACCCCAATTAATGGCAGGAAAACCCTGTGAAGACATATCCTGGTTTTTGCTGCTTCAGACCAGCATGGTGCCCTCAAGAGGTTCAATGATAGGTTCAAGAGGCTAGCACAGTATCCATTGTTAACTTATTGTTAGGTTTTTCAATATTCTGGTGCCCATATGTGCCCGTCATAATATCCGAATTATAAAATTCTGCAGTTGCCTGCGTAAGCATGTTTAAATTTATGGAGGGCTAATGATGGCTTTCCTTCGGAGACCATTCGTCCATGGCTCTTGCGTGGCCTGCGGTGCGTGTATGAATAATTGTGATTCGTAGATGAACACTCTGCATACCCTACCGTTATGATAGTATGTTTTTTTATTTATCAGTTTATGTATCTTTGGTGCTTATCACTCGGGTTCTACTTCCCATGTCGGGTTTAGCAATTCCTGTTATGCCTCTGGGCGAACTCCTTTCGAAAAAGAGGCTTTGATCCAGGTAATATACAAAATAGTGCATCTCCTTGAGAAAACAATGACAGACAGAGATGTCGCTCTGGAGTTTTGAATCCAAAAGCCAATGTGTATACCAGTGTGGGGGGGTGGGGAGGGGGGGGGGTTACACCTCTGGTACTAAGGATGCAAGGTAAGAGATCCTTGCCACAAATGACTACCTTGTTATGTGTTGTGGTTGGACAGACAAGATTCACATTTGACAGAAATTATGGTTGTAAGCTGCATGGATAGAAACTACAACACTCCGACCCGACGTGCTTCAGCACTGCATTAATTGTTTCCCAGTGATTACAATCTGGACTCTTGCAATGGATGGCCTTTGCTTAACCACTGCAAAATGACAATACTTTGAGTCAATCGCTGGTGGTGTTCAACCACTTGAAAAGGTGCCATTCCTTGCCCCGACTAGATTTGTGGTTAAGGGGACCCTTTTCATTGATCTGTTGACAGTAAATTAATCCAAGACAGAACAATCAATGTTTGGGGGCAAATGCTTACTCGCTCTCTTGCAATATGTGGCTTTCTTCTCTGATTTTTACAAACTCCAAATACTTTTGGGGCCTACGAGTCCCCAAGACTACACCCACCTTGACAGTGGGTGCAAACATTAACAATCTTCCCTGCTGGGTTTTAGAAAACAGCAAAAGCCTACTTGCGTAGACTTTGTCCTGGTTTTGTGTGGGCCCGTTGAGCTCCAGTCTGTTTGTTGCTTTATTTCTGCTTCCTTCTTGAAGGAACCTATTTACAGTTGCTTTCGAACACTGCACTGTATGAATGGCGCTGTTTGCTGGTGTACTCTGCCAAACAGATATTTCTGGGCTGCCTACTTTAGGGTGACTACCTTCTTGTCAGTGCCTGTGTTAAATCTGAAAGGTCATCTTTCTGATGGATACGTCTGTCTGTGGATTCCTCACCTTATGAATATCCCCTGCGCCAGCATTCTGCAAAATTTATTCCCTATATCTATGCCGACGAGGATGTCCCAATGCCACGGCTCTGCTTGCGACTCCGCATGACGTCACTGGAGCCATAAGAGAGACTCGTCGGCGTTATGACGTCAGTTCCCTGTTTTCTGCGCCGTCGACGCATAACGGTAGCAGTAAAAACAAAGTAGAAGCAGGAGAAGGCATGCCCAGAAAACGGTGGTAAAGGACGGAGAAAGCAGAAAAAAAACCGAGGCAAAAGCAGGAGAAAGCACTCCGAAAAGGGGGGGGGGGGGGGGGGCAGGATGGAAAAAGCTGTGAAAAACATGGCAAAAGCAAGAGAGAGCACTCAGTAAAATGGTGGAGAGGAAAGTGAAAGCACTGAAAAAGGAGGGAAAACCAGGAGAAAGATCTCAGAAAAACAGGGAGGAAGCATAGTGGTGCAGCAGCACGAGAGAGCTGGGCCTGGGCTCGTATGACTTGTTGCCATTTAAGCTTCACGTGTTCAAAAGGCCTTCTGCTCTCAAAGTGTAGAGCCCATGCTGGCCAAAGTCAGAATGCTGTTTGCAGGAGGATGAGACAGGTCTACTTCCTCACAAGCCGTGAGACACTAGATGCTAATTAAACCACTGGCCTATTTAGCCTATATAGTTATCTCAGTCGTGTACTGAATGTTAGTTACCCTTGTGTTGCTCGCTGGCATTAGTTGGTACTGATATGCATGGTAGCTGCGCTATAACCTTGAAGTCAAGCAGTACTGTTGCGTGTTTATCTAGGTTCCTGATCGATACTGTGACCTTATGCCCCTATTCGGCTATAAATCCATTTATTCCCTATATTGGCATAACCGTTCAAGTGCGATTTTCTGAAAAGTCATCTCTGGCCTCACACGAACAGAGCCACATTCCAGCATGACTCTCTGCTACTTCCTTTGCGACCAATTAGTGCAATGACAGTGCAGCAGTCCCTATCTGATATTCCTAGATAACACTCCGAGTTCTTCAACAAGATAAAAACTTAGCAAACCTGGAAATCCCCGCTTGCTATGTTTTGATTAGTAATGGAACTCTAATGAGCAACTGATAACTATCACTTCCTAGTGACATCTTTAATTGACGTCTTATGTCCAGCAAACTTGCGTCAAACCCGGCACCTGTCAGGTATAAATATTACCAACGTTGCCTTAAGCAATGTTCGTTGCCTGTTGCTGATGCCAGCTGCCTGCATGACCCTGTGTTGGTAAATCTAGCACTCTGTCGCTGCAGCCTGCTATCCTGTGGTGGTGAAGCTGCTGATTACCATTATCGCCGCTACAGCGCAAACTATGGTGCAGTACGCTTAAGGAGCTGAACAGCCGTCCTCTGCGAAGACATCCAGCAGATTCCAGCTGCCCGCGGACGCTGTCCCCCCTCCTTCCTCGACGCGCTGAAGAGAAGCCGCTGCCTTTCTCGTGCAGAGAAATCCAGTCCCGCCGCTTCCGGTTTACCCTCGCGGGTGACTGGGATATCGAGAGAGACCCCTGAAGGAGATACCAATCCTCCATCATTCTATTCAGAGGTATGGTGTTGACTAAACCCTTAGACGAGAATTCTTGAAACAAACCTTGGCAAAACCAACTTAACTTAAAGCTACTTACTTACTCCCCTCTCACGTGTTAGGCTTAGGTCAGGCACACTGGGGTAGGCTTAGTTAGAAGCACCAGTTGAGTATGTTAGTTTAATGTATATATGACTGTATATATGTTTTATTACTTTTAAACCATTGTATGGCTAAGAAACCATATCAATGCTTTTACAGTTCTATTTCGCAATCCTTATCTTACTGTACGTACTTTTTATAATAACAATTATTGCAATTGTGGCAATACATTTCTCTTGTACGAGAAGAAAGACTGTTCAATAAATGTTAACCTTTATTGATACACGCCCGTCTCTCTATTCTCTACATCTCGTGAAAGTAAACTGCACTAGACTGACTGAGTGAAATACATGTCTATTGTTTCACACGACCCTAGAGATTGACTCTTGATCTGAGGAGCAAAGTTGTCATGTTGCACGGTTGTTGGAAAACTGAATCCCTTCTTGTCTGTGCCAAGGAAGCTGATCACTTCCTATGCAGAGAAGAAAGTTTCCAGTGACCTCTGAGCTAGTTGGTAACACAACCCAATTAAGTTTAGCATAGTCAGTGGAGGCCTGGAATATCCGCAGTTCCACGTCGATACTACTGTTTATGTTATTCCAATGCGCAGGGCCTAGTGGGAAACTAGGAACTACACTACATGGCGCCCAAACGTTAGGTAAGGCGATAAACTAACGCAAGACAGTTAGAGTAACTCAGTCGTGCATATTTCACACAGATCCCTTTCTCCCGTAAATACTCCAATAGACGTCTGGAGTGGGTGAAAGGTTAAAATCCGCCCGAACTCAGTAGGAAGAGATTCCTATGTAAAGCTCTGGTTTATTCAACGTTGAAGGATACAGTGTTCCAAAATATTGTGCACCTAATCTTTGTCTCCTTGGAGACCTACTCTGCAAACCTCGCATTTTTACAATGCCAGAAAACTGAACCTCTGGGGTCGCAGCAGATGCGACTCAGCAAGGTCCCGAATACACAGACCCGGATGCTATTATCATCCCGGTCCACTTAAGAAGATCTATAACTTTAAAACTTATAGAGAACGGACTGACACCTCAAGGTGGTACAGTAATTTTCGTGATAGAGGCTCACGAATGTCGGCAAACAGAGGTATTCTATTCATGGATAAACTTTCCAGCGGTAAACGCTATAACAAAAGAGTTTCACTATTACAAAATAGAGAAACCTCCGGAAGAGTACGCTCCTTTCGAGGAGATTGAAATTCCACTTAAATTTCAAGAGCACCTGCTCTGGTTTAATGGCGCCCTAAAACACACTGATCAAATAACTAGGCTCGGTCCACTAGGTAGACCAGGAGCCACGTGGCCGGTTCTAGCCAGCTACACACCACATCCTGACATTGCAAAAATGTCTAAGGAAGAGCTGTTAGCACAGCTAAACACATTAATAAAAATACATAGGCAATTAGTCCAATATGTAATGCGGACTGCAACAGTCCAGCCAGCTGTTAATACACCACAGCTGACCCCTCATCAGGGGAACACAAATAAAATTACACCACAGAACATACAGTCATGTCTTGGTAAAACACCCGCAAAACTGGAACAAATTCCTTTCTGGTTAGCCCAGAAAATCACTCAAATGGAGGCAGTATTTCCTGATACTACCCCTATTGAGAAACACAGAATCTTGACCATCTGCCTTCCTATGGGAATCGCACCACACGTGGAGGACTGTGACACTTGGGGTACAGTCTTTGCTTCCATTTACACAAAAACACACGGTGTTCCGTCTATGGCGGTAATACCAGAAGTGCTAAAACAGATTCAAAATTAATTCGGTCCAGAGCCCGCTTTAAATCTAGGTATGAAATTACTGAAAGACTTCAAGCAGGTCACGGCTATATTATTAGCCAACATAAAGGGAGAAGCAGCATCTGTGGCGATCCGCCAGAAGTTGAGGGAAACAGATATAAAAGATCCTGTTGAGCTTGCAAAAATCATAGAAAAATGCTATGAAGAATTAGGTAGAGACAGCTTGGGTGGGAAACCGGTAAAACCCCAACTGCTCGAAAATCCTGAAAAATTATTTATTAAAAATAATTCAAATACTCCTAAAAAGAGCTGGGATGGAAATAAACAATCCACTCCCAAGCAAAAAGTTTTCCAGTCCAGAGGAAGGTCTCCTCGACGGAGGGAAAGAACTCCGACTCGAGAACGCCAGTCTCCCCAACGGGAGCCCTCTGAGAAAAGATATAACCTTAGAAATAGGGATAATCTGAAAAAACCTGATAGATATCAAAGTATTGATACACGTCCCTCTCGATCTCTTCCACAGAATTCGGAAAGAAGAGGACGGTCAGACCCAGGAGAGCACACCAAGTCCAAAGACAAGGAACCTGCTCAGAGTAAAAAATCTCAATTTCAGAAAAAGAAGGTAGCCAGTATTAGAGTAATCAACCATGCCGAGAATACTGAGGACACAGTTGAAAAACGGGGAGTGGGCATTGACAATGTTGGACAGTACAGCAGAAATCAGTATAGCGCGCAAGATCTTGATGAGTCATCTGGAGACAGTGGACACGAATGAATACATTCAAGTTGAAACTGCCGAAGCCAGGCTTAGCGAGCCCCATAAAATATACGAAATAACATTGCGTATAGAGGGTGATAAGACTAGGAAAATTAAGGGTCTATTTTGGGATAAGCTCTCAAAAGGCTATGATATTCTGTTAGCTGAAAAAGATTGGCCCCCAGAGTTTGTCAGGGAGTGCCCTCGTGGCGAAGAAGTGATTATGCCTGCCTTCTCGAATCACATTCCGATTCACAAAAAATACACATATGCAAGGAAATGGGCAGTAGCCCAGGCACCTGCATTATATAAAAATCATGTAGGATGGGATGAGGATTCACCACCTCACAAAATCCAATTAAAAAGTGAACCAACTGCCCAACGGCAGTATCCCATAAAGCAAGAAGCTAAAAAACAAGTCAGGGAGATCTTAGATCAACTTGAGTACCAGGGGGTGATTGAAACATGCACCTCTCAAATGAACAATCCTTTGTTTCCTGTCTCCAAGCCAGACAATTCATATCGTCTAGTTTTGGACTACAGACACCTTAATACATGTTGCAAAACTTTTGCAGTACAAAACTCGCATAGTGCAGCCCTAATGAATAACATAGTTAGGAAAAAATACAAAACGACATTAGACATATCTAATGGTTTCTTTTGTCAAAACATTGCACCAGAAAGCAGATATTTGACCGCTTTTTCTGCATTTGGGTCGCAGAAAAAATTCTGTCGACTCCCACAGGGGTTCAAGAACAGCCCAGGACTATTCTCAGCTAGGGTAACAGAGTTACTACAAATCTATGATGATGAAGCATTATCTTACGTAGATGATATTTATCTCACAGACGACGACTTGGATACTCACTTGAAAAGAGTGAACACCATTATACTTGGGTTCGCAGCAGAGGGTTACAAATTCAACTTTAAAAAGTCCCGAATTGCCCATCTGACAGTACTATTCTTAGGGTACGAATTATCAAGTGAAGGGAAAAGCCTAGCGGACAACTTCTTAGAGAAGTGCGCTGTACTCCAAGCTCCAAAAACGCTGAAGAATTTACAATCAATACTAGGTTTTCTGAATTTCTGAAGAACTTACATACTAAATTACGCAGAGAGGATTAAACCTCTCTACGAACTAATAAAACCTGATTTAAAACAAATCAATTGGACTCAAAAACACACAGAAATTTTGAGATCACTGCAAACAGACATGTTAGCAAAAACTAAATTAGATACACGTGACAACACGATCGATCTTGTAATCCGAGTCATCCCAGGAAGATGCGGATTCACGTACCTAACCTCTAATGAGGGAGAAAAGGTACCAATTTCAATTAAATCTCACTTGTACACACAAGCAGAAAAAGCATTCAGTCGCACAGAAAGAACTGTGAACGCAGTGCAAATCGCATTAGCAAATGAACGAGAACTAGCACACGGCAAACGGATTAATATCCTTACAGCGGAATCCACCTTCGAGGCGCTATTCAGCCCAGTAAACCTGCCTACAGTGTCACTGGATCCGAAATGGATACAGTGCATAGATTCTCTAGGAGCGGAAGATGTGAAATACTTTTTCGCCCCGCAATTTGAAGAACTGAATGATTTAGAATATGAAGAAGAATATCCTCTGCCAATCGAAATTCTGCCTCTCCCACAATACGCCTGTATAATCTATACAGATAGCTTTGTACAGCATTTCAACGTAGAGAGAAAATCCTACGATGCAGCATGTGCGATCATTAAAGGTCGTTGGCTGTGCGGTAAAATTACACCGAAAGTAACAAAAACCGAATCTGTAAGAAACTGTTCGGTTCAAAGAACTGAAATCAGATCTTTAAAGATGGCGCTCGAAAATGCAGAACGTGAATTCCCGACACTTATAGTGTGCGATTCTCATTCTTGCGTCAACTCTTACAACAATAAACTGCAGAGTTGGATCGAAAACGACTACAAAGATGACACAGGTGCCACAATAAAGCAATAAATTGCTCTGGAAACAGGTAGCTCTTTTACACAAAGAACTACAAAAGACTCACGTGATTCACGCACAGAGTCTTCAACGTGATGGCGTTCACGTTGCAGGGAATTCATTGGCTAATACAGCCACCGCGGAAGCAACTAAACCAGCTTCCGTAGCCACAAAAAAGCGTACAGATAAGTACATAGACGGGGAAACCATGCTGGCAGTAAGAACGACCGTAAAAGGCGACTGTGCAGCACTACCCGTAAACTATCCACTCAATTATGCATACATAATCGATGCAAACTCCGTTCCTTTTGCTCGAATCCCTGGAGTGGGGGACAGAGTAATTCCAAACATGAACAGGAGAATATTTTTAATAGCAGACGCACACATGGGTTTGGGTCTAAGGCACAGAGAGATCAAGGAATCACTGACTGAATTACAATCAGTATTCTGGTGGCCGGGAATGAGTGTAGAACACCAAATATATGCAAACAACTGTGAAAACTGTAATAGGGATCGCAGTAAGGAACCTTGCTACCGGCTACCAGTCAGAAAGAGCGTAACGCTGCCTACACCCCATCCTGCGTCCTATTAACAGTTAAGACGAAAAGCACTTAAAAAAATGAGGCCTCCAGCGCTCGGCTGACGCTAGAGCGGTTATAAAAGATTTGCGAGTCAATATCGGCACATACGCAATTACCACGTTCCATTCTGACCAGGGTCCTGCTTTCAGCTCTCGAGCTTATAAGGAGGCCATGGCCAGCATGGGAATTGGGTTGCGGTATTCTTGTCCGTCATACCCCGGAAGGGAATAGTGTGGTAGAAAGAAAAAAACGTGACATAAAGCAATCTATAACAACGAAGGTATTAGGTTCAGGCGCTGGGTGGGTCAAACATTTAATAAGTGTCCAGACTAGTCTTAACAACATGCCAAGAAATTCTCTAAAAGGTTTCAGCCCATACGAACTATTGTTCGGAATTATAATGCGCGTTCAGGACCTCGATAGTCAGATGTCAGTGGTACAAGAAGAAACAACGCACTTTGATGTAAAAGACCGTTTGGCTGTTTTACAGGAACTGAATGAAACAAGAAAATCATTAAGCAACATAAAGTTAAAGCAACAGCCAAGTACCACTGACGAGGCACCACTCGCAACAGCCCCAGCAAGGCCTGTCTGGATTCCAAAGATTGGGGATCTAGTCAGAGAAAAGATCGCGGTGAAGAAGGAATTTGGGCCTTCTTACAGAAAAGCAGTACCTGTCTTAGCAGTCACCGGAACAAGATCAGTTGTGCTACCGCCCCTTGCTGGTACAAAGGAGAACAGAGTTGTGTCTATCGATCTGGTAAAACCACAAGCATGTGGCCTATAATCAACAGTAGGCCCAGTGGACTCCCAAGAAACAACAGAATACCCAAACTTGCAACAATCCAAGAGGTTCAAACTGAAAGACTAATCACATTCGATCAGCCTGCAGTGCACAATGAAGGACTATGCAATAATGCCATGGAACTCGTGCCTCTTGAAACACAGATTGAAACAGTTCGTCAAGAAACAACACCAGTCTACAATGATGTGGCATCAGAAAGTGCTACCGAGAGACAGATTGAAAGAACAATCCCTTCAATTGACAGAACTGCCTCTGGTTATTTCATCAACTTCGACAACTTCTCTGAAGATCAAAACGATCCCGAAGTGATGCCAAAAACAAAAAAGTATTCTAAAGAAAATACAACAGGACTCCTTCAACAAATCAAAGAATTATATCTGGATTCACCGTTGATTGAGCATTGGATTATCTCAGGGGTATTCATACTCCTACTATGCCTAATTTTAGTTTTAATTTTAGGGAGGTTCATTACAATTGAATGGACACAGCAAGTCAGAAGATCAACCTAGTCCTGAAACCACACAGATCATCCCACGTGAAGAAAAGAGAACTGTCAACAGTAAATGTCACAGCAATTCCAATACCTGGTGGGGTAGTATGGGAGAAAACAGACTATGAGATCTATGGTCCGGTCGAAATCCTGAAGTATCCTCATCAACTAAAGGTTTCCTTAAGTGACTTTGTGACACCTAGTACATTCTCTGATGATTGGGACTTTAACAGTATTAATGATATGATGTCTGATTTAGTAATGTCAGCTAGATTCACAGATCATGATTATTTACAAGGTTCATCTAGTTATGAGCAGTTATTCTGTTACACCCACTATGGGGATCATTACTTGCATAAATCTGCACAGCCTAGAAATGTTTTTATGTATAATCAATGGGAACATTGTTCTACACCACCTAAAAGCAGTTCTAAAGCATTTTTTGAGAAATTCAAATACTTCTCAGGGTTTAACACCAGTGATGCAGAAACGTTTTATTACAAACTGTTAGATAAAACAGGTATGAAAACAATGCTGACAAATTCTAAATTGATATATTCAGAAGCATTTTATGACAAAATGATGACATTTGGTTTTGATTATTGGAAAAATAATATTGAAACGAAAACAATTTGGGGTACAAAAGATTGGCAGGTGCAAGGCATTGAAGCACTATTTAGAACCTGCATGATACCAGAACAAATGTTGTTTTTAAATGACACAATACACCAAACATCTTGTATTGGCCTAGCTAAGATCAAAGACCTTAAAACACCGTCTATACCAAAGCCAATACCAGAAAATGCAACCGCTGATATTGAGTTAGACGTGTCACAAATTTTACATTTCAACAGAACACATCCTGATTGGAAAAAGTGGTTAATCTGGCCTACAGACACAAATAGCTGTCAAGATAGGTTCCTGAATAAAACACAGGGGTTAAAAATGACCAGATTAGACCCTAGATACTCCCAGAGACAACATCCAGGGATTATAACAACATACAGTGTAGGGAAACTCTGCCTAGAATGGCTAACTACATCCACACTGGCTGAAATTAAGCAACACTTGTCTTTATTAAAAGATGGTGCTGATTTGCGCGATTTCATTCTTGGACCACGCAAACAGCGTCAAAAGTGTTTCATAGCGACCAGTATCTATGCTGCTTACAACGAAGCTTGGAAAGTAAAGCAAATTGAAACTGCTGAAAAAATACGAGAAGTTGATCGTATTAATTTGGAGAAATCACTTTCTGTGGTAGACAATGGGTTAACGACTCTGTCTTCCAGAATATATTCGTTGGACAATATTGTATCCTCTGCCTTTGATGTGATAGACAGAGATTTGCTAATGTTACAACATGGCCAGTCTCAATTACGCTCTATTATAGAATTAGGCTGGACGCTGCAAAATCTTCGTTCAGGCTATGTGCCTTGGCGTTTAATCAACACAACGTCATTATTTTCCAGTTTTAACCTTACTGATAAACAGATCAGTTTGGCACAGAAAGGAGCAGACTATACAATCCTGAGCATCGAAAAACTCGAGAGATTATCATTGACAATGTCAGAGAGTCCTGTCATTGAATGGATAATACACGGAATTATCACAATTCCGATAACAACTTTCCGATTTAAAAAGTGCCTTGTATACATACCTGCTGGCCAATATGAACAATTGGGTAAAGGATATGTAAAATCTATATGGAAATTACCATACACTCATTCTTGCTATAGTGACAGTGACAAAAATGTATTTCTTAGTGGTGAGAATTGTAAACACTCACTAAGCGGTATACTTTTGTGTCAGGGTATTAATTTACACGGAGCATGCGATGGAAATTCAAACAACCTTTCATGCCACCAGCTAGTCACACCTGCAACTCAGATAGAGCCCTTCTTTATGCAACTCGCAAACGGGAGTTACAGTCTTAGAACGGATCACAGATGTTGTGGCCTGACGCCAGGGAAAAGTTATCTAGTACAAGTAACGTCCATGGTCAAATGTTGTATGCAAGCATTGTTCCCGAGCGGGCCTCCAGACATAGTGACTCCCCTCTGGCCTCGTCTGAATCTCTATTCTATACGAATTGATACATTAAGCAAAATGAAATCTGTACTTTTACAGACAACAGTGCCTATAACGTCATCTAAAGAGACGTATGATCTTCTAGTTGCAAGGACAGCTACTGAAGTTCATGACCTTTTATCAACAAATTGCCCAGTGCATTTCGTAGAAATGTTCAGCCAACTCCTTAACATGTCTAGTGCAACAAGCATCCCAGGCATATTTAAGACAGTCTTTACGGGACTGCTAACACCCTTCCAGGCAATTTTGGGAATCTTTCCTAATTTTGTGCACTCCATTTTTGGCGGCATGCCATTATTTTTGGGACTCGTTGCAGGGATTCTATTTTTGACCCTCCTGCTACGTTATGGCAAGCCTCGGCTCAGACATAGCTCCCATGGGAATGGAAGAGACAATCCTAGCAATGCGCTACAGGGACAGGATAACTGACGTCCTTGGATTGGCCAGGCTGAGAGATCTAAACATGACCTGGTTCCTTTCATTCAGACCGATATGGCAAAATTGCATTTTACCTGTGCTACGGTGTATGCTTTGCGGCGATGAATGCGTGTTGGACATCTGTCTTTCACTTCCATCAGCAGTACCAATGGACGTCGATACTTTGCTCAGTCCAATAACGGCTCACGCATTGTGTTGTCCCCAGCGGCTACCAATCCTGATGACGGCATTCGTGGAGACACCTGTACTACAACTTAGTGGTAACAGTGGAGCGAGTGACACAAGCAACATCATCCAGGTACAACGTTCTGTGAGCATTGCTGGTCCTGCCTTCGATGACTGCAATCATTCTCACGCCTGCCAAGTTACAGCGCTATCTAATTTGGTTGAACTATCACCTGATTTTGTAGACCAATTCTTTGAGAGCCTGTCTGATACGATGTTCTCACCCATAGAGAAACAATAACTTTTTGAGAAGCTTTCCGACACACAGTGTTCCCATGAACTCTGAATTCGGCCTTCAGTTTTGATCAACAAAAACTGCCAGGAGCTTTGGAAATCTATTTTCTTTGAATTGGACATTTTTTAATATTGACCCTTTTTGGCACGAACAATTCTTTGCTTAACGTAAAAACTATTCTTAGAGAACAGAAGCTTCACACTTCTATTTCTAAACACATCTAGAGACATAACAACATTACACCAGCCTCTAGCACACATGTTATTACAATGCATTTTTATGTGATGATTTATCTCGCCTTTTCTTCTGTCAGAGATACTTCATGTGTAATTCCTTTTGCATAATCGTTCATTGATTTCATATGCAATAATTTTTTTAATGATTACTATGCTTTAAAAAACGTACAGTACCTAAATTCCATGTATTACAAGTACGCCTATTTCGAATGCATTTATGTATTTTGGGGTGGGCAATGTTACACATGCATCTAATTGCTTTAGTTTTAGTAATTTTGATGGACATTAACCCGTGGAGTGGGTGTTGCGTGTTTATCTAGGTTCCTGATCGATACTGTGACCTTATGCCCCTATTCGACTATAAATCCATTTATTCCCTATATTGGCATAACCGTTCAAGTGCGATTTTCTGAAAAGTCATCTCTGGCCTCACACGAACAGAGCCACATTCCAGCATGACTCTCTGCTACTTCCTTTGCGACCAATTAGTGCAATGACAGTGCAGCAGTCCCTATCTGATATTCCTAGATAACACTCCGAGTTCTTCAACAAGATAAAAACTTAGCAAACCTGGAAATCCCCGCTTGCTATGTTTTGATTAGTAATGGAACTCTAATGAGCAACTGATAACTATCACTTCCTAGTGACATCTTTAATTGACGTCTTATGTCCAGCAAACTTGCGTCAAACCCGGCACCTGTCAGGTATAAATATTACCAACGTTGCCTTAAGCAATGTTCGTTGCCTGTTGCTGATGCCAGCTGCCTGCATGACCCTGTGTTGGTAAATCTAGCACTCTGTCGCTGCAGCCTGCTATCCTGTGGTGGTGAAGCTGCTGATTACCATTATCGCCGCTACAGCGCGAACTATGGTGCAGTACGCTTAAGGAGCTGAACAGCCGTCCTCTGCGAAGACATCCAGCAGATTCCAGCTGCCCGCGGACGCTGTCCCCCCTCCTTCCTCGACGCGCTGAAGAGAAGCCGCTGCCTTTCTCGTGCAGAGAAATCCAGTCCCGCCGCTTCCGGTTTACCCTCGCGGGTGACTGGGATATCGAGAGAGACCCCTGAAGGAGATACCAATCCTCCATCATTCTATTCAGAGGTATGGTGTTGACTAAACCCTTAGACGAGAATTCTTGAAACAAACCTTGGCAAAACCAACTTAACTTAAAGCTACTTACTTACTCCCCTCTCACGTGTTAGGCTTAGGTCAGGCACACTGGGGTAGGCTTAGTTAGAAGCACCAGTTGAGTATGTTAGCCTAATGTATATATGACTGTATATATGTTTTATTACTTTTAAACCATTGTATGGCTAAGAAACCATATCAATGCTTTTACAGTTCTATTTCGCAATCCTTATCTTACTGTACGTACTTTTTATAATAACAATTATTGCAATTGTGGCAATACATTTCTCTTGTACGAGAAGAAAGACTGTTCAATAAATGTTAACCTTTATTGATACACGCCCGTCTCTCTATTCTCTACATCTCGTGAAAGTAAACTGCACTAGACTGACTGAGTGAAATACATGTCTATTGTTTCACACGACCCTAGAGATTGACTCTTGATCTGAGGAGCAAAGTTGTCATGTTGCACGGTTGTTGGAAAACTGAATCCCTTCTTGTCTGTGCCAAGGAAGCTGATCACTTCCTATGCAGAGAAGAAAGTTTCCAGTGACCTCTGAGCTAGTTGGTAACACAACCCAATTAAGTTTAGCATAGTCAGTGGCGGCCTGGAATATCCGCAGTTCCACGTCGATACTACTGTTTGTTATTCCAATGCGCAGGGCCTAGTGGGAAACTAGGAACTACACTACAGTACTTGACTCTACAAGTGAGGCTTTTTTTGCTCTGCCTGAACAGTGTCTACTTAATGATTTTGGGGCCCTAGGCTCGTTTTCTTTTGGGGCCCCCTGTTTGCAACAACTGCATTTTATTACTCAGTCTCTTCCAATTCAAGTCCCCTAATGCCAAATAATATTGAATTCTGCCTAAAAGGTTGACACACTGTAATAGAAGTGAACCATAGCTAAAGTTGACTTTTCCAAGGGGAGCCTTTGGAAGGTGGGGTCCTGGGCAGTTGGTTCCAAGGGGGGCCTTTGGAAGGTGGGGCCCTGGGCAGTTGCCCACTTTGCCCAGCCCTTAAAGGCCTCCATGCTGGGATTGTGTCTTACTGTCGACATTAGTGTGGCGACGATAGAGGCTCTCACTGTGTAGAAAGGAGATTGAGCAAAACAAGGTATTTGCTTCGTGCTGCAAAGGAAACAAACCGCCTGTACAGTTAGCCACACTTTGGTATTTGGTGGTCAAGTGAAATTAGGGGCATGCCCATGGTCAAGGGAAAACAGCAACAGCATTGCATTGTAAAACTGCTCTGGATCCAATTATTGATTTCGATCCTTATGCTCTACACCAGATTTGCTGTGGAATCTTATCTGACAGTATGCCTGCCTCTGTCGCGGATCTGACTCTGATGTAATGATTTGGCATTGAAATTGCCCAAACATATGAGCCTTTGAACTGAACCTCTGCTGGGTTGCGTAAACGTTTTGCCAGTGCTAGGAATGGCAATCCTGATTTATAAACACTGAAGATGATTTTTAAAAGACTCTGAAGAGGAGGCTCTTCCAAGCCTTTGATGCACTCTGTCATGCCCTCATCTAAAACGCCCCATTTAGGTTCCAGACAAGGTCTACCTTCTGCTTAGTACAGCACCAGAATGCTCATTTTGTGTGTGATGGTGTGCTTTAGAAATGCTCCATTCATTCATAAAGTGCAGAGTACCTATTCCCAATTGCACAATGCAGTTTGAACCAAGTTTTGCTGCACATCTCTCGTTGCATTGTCATTGTCTGCATGTTCTACAGCTGGTAAAGGAATTGCCACCCCTTCCTGCTCATGAGAAAAGCAACATGTTCGCAACTGAAGCAAAGTGATTGGATGATTCATGTCAAATGAGGCAATATTGTTCCACTACTTTTGAAAGTGTAAGAAAATTAAAGGGTGCAATCGTACAAAGAATTTGATGACTTTCTTCACTTTGTGGTAGCAGGCCCAAGGAAACATGGCTGCACGCCTATGCGAATGATACCAACTTACCCCATACCGGTCTACCTTTAGCCTCAAAATGCGGATGAAGTCAGGCGTTTACGCTGATGATACCTCCAAGGTTAATGATCATTCATTTATGTGTGTTGGAAGAGTGGATTCCTCCATGAAGTGGCATTTTGTTCATCTGGCTGGTGAATAGAAATGAAAAATGGGTGGCACTCATGAAATGCGGATGAGTTGACCGGTGTACCACCTCCAACTGGCCGGTAGAGAAATTCCGCTCATTAGGTCCTGTCCTCCCTGTCTGTTGCTGTAGTGGAGAGATAGTACTACATTGCTAATTATGCTGGCCTCATGCCACTGGAGAGCACCCGGGGTACACCCAGGCCCCGCCTTAACTCTAAACCAATTGCTTTCCTTCGAACAGTTATTTTCTGGACCTCAGGTGTACGGTGGCTCCTGTAACGCACACAGCCCGGTCTCCTCCAACCAGCAGCGAAGTATTATTGCTTCACCTGTGGGTATGGCCAACCATGGGACACTGCTAATAGTTTCACTGTTGGTAGCCTTCATGAATCGAGTATCTGCAAGAGATGCAGGTCGTCGGTACCTTGAACATCTGTCATGTCCCACTGGGACCAGTCGGGGGAAACACTAGCAACAAACCCCTCCACTACAGGGCAGTTCCTAAAGGAACGGTTCAGGGTAATTGGTTAAGACCTCTCCATGGCTTTCATTTCTATGAACCATTTGAAACCGTGTAAGTGTCATAACAGCACACAACCTAACAGTAGATGCCCTGACTCCTACCTGCCTATTCCCTCATCCCTTCCACCACTCCAGGGAGGAATGTAGGTCAAGTGTGTCTCGAGGCACAACTCTCCGTTCTCCAGGGGATGAACCTCTGACGGCCATGACCGCTTTTCCTTCTGATCATATCAGGCTCCAAGGGACGAGACCGGTTTGGTTTCCTCAAATCTAGGGGTCTGTCATAGTAACTATTATTTCTTGTGACCCATCTCGGCCCCACCAGCTCCTTCCAGCACCTGTTCTCTGTCCTTCCCACAGGGGATTAGCAAGGAAAACCTGATCGTGTTTTAACCCTCCGTGCTCACAGAACAAGCATTTGCAATGCAATAGGCCTCGCAGTTACGCGAGTTTAAGCTATTAGCATTGTATATAACAATGCCTTTTATTTTTGAAAACATAAATAAAAGGCATTGCTATTTACAATGCCAATAGCTTAAACTCGCGTAACTACAACACCTATTGCAATGCAAATGCTTGTTAAATCAAATATCACGGCTTTGTTTTTAATTCATTGTACATTACATGAGGTTAGAGGGTGGCAAGCGCAATCAACATGAAAGCTCAGCTCGTTTTGGGCTCGAAGGTCCCAGAGGAGCTAGAGCTGAGCCAGAGCCGGACAGCGGACTCGTCACTCGAACCTAGCTCGAACTTTTAGTGGCTCCCCCATCTCTATGTATGATGCACCGTTTGTAGGACATCCCAAAACACACTGGAGGCAACACACGGAATCTGCAGTGTATTCCTTGGCAAACGATTACATGTTGGAGAGGCTGTGAGGTGAATGTTGAGGGAATAAGGTGATATGGATAACCCTCCTGACCCCCACACCCAGACTACCCCAAAGTTTTCTGTGCGACACATATGTATGAAAAACGACCTTTATTCACATCATTAAACAAAGCCAGCGGCTACCTGTGTCTAATGAAACTCTTACCCCTTTGTTTCCTGTTACCTACAGGCACGTTGGACTTTCCAAAGACAGGAACCGATGAATTCAGTGTAATCCCGGCTGCTGGCCTTAAATAGTCTTACAGAACTTTAACTTTTTACAGATCCGTCTCTAAAGGTCAGGTTGCATGATGTCACTCGTGCTGGATGGGTCTGATGTTTAAACTCATCACTTTGCATTCTGGTACTTGCAGTTTCTCCCTTCACATTACAAGTCTCCAAGTACCAGAATACAAGAAAACATAATCAGCCATTCCGACCATTTCAACTGGACATTACACGCTACACTCCTATCCTGACTGAATGATTACAATAGCCGCCGTCCCCCGGATCCAAAGGTGGAATGGGCCAAATGTGCACATGACCCACGCGGCGCAGGACAAAGTAGTCCAGAAAGGGGGCTCCACTCCATGAATTCACAACCGGCTAATAGAGGGCATGTTGCACGTCGAAAGCTTGAAGCTTTCTCGCAGTTGTGGGATGAATACCGCCGCAGTGAAATGCGAGTGGTGGACTCTATTGCTGCCCTGAGGGCTCACGGCGACTCGGTCCGGACTTCTCTCATTGACACTGGAGTTCACGAACATGCCCCGCAGAGCAGCGCATGTCTCAACCTAAATAAAACCAATTTGGGCGACTCTCGCACAACAAGACGCGTGACCGCAATGATTAAATGAAATAACTAGCATTTACAATGCAATAGGTCTCGCATTAATTAAGTTTGAGCTATTGACGTTGCTAAATATTGCAACACCAATTGCAACAAAAGTCTATAAATTATAGGCCAAAAGATTTTTTATTTTTGTAGCTGTGGTGGCATGTTGCGCTTTAAATGAATGTGTTTAAAAGTAAAGTGCGCCATACTGCTATTGTTTCAATAGTTAATTGTGGATGCGTTAACAATTGATGTGAATATGTAACAAACAAGGACCCCCTGATAAAGGTACATTTCCTGGGTTAGGGCAAACAATTTATGAAAAAATAACGCACCCAGGCAAAAGCAAGTGTACTGGCAGAGTTCAAGTAACAACAAATTAGTAAGAAGTAATAATAATCGGGCACAAAATTAGCATTTGGAGATTTAATTAGTTAAAATTGATAAAAATGGTCATGAGGATAATCAATGACATAGATACAAATAACAATAAAAAGTTCTTTCATTAGAGAATCAGTGAATGTAAATTGTTATGTATACAGATGTTCCCAATGATCTGAAGGGAAGATGGTTTTCGTCTACGCGTTTCAACACATGAGAAGTGTCTTCCTCAGGACGCTACCATCTTGTAGCAAACATAAGCTCTTTAGAATGTTGGAAGAATAACCGTTTCGAAAGGAATCCAATCAGAGTCTTTACATCAGGTCTTTTTATCTGTAAGGTAATTGATATCACTTTGTAGATCAGATAATCATGGCAGCATATGTGGTACCAGATAGAGTTGAAAGCTGGCGAGAGCTCAGCAACTTAGTGGGAGAGATCTTGCATCCCCTGCCGATAGGCGCTGCACTATGTAGATGAATGAGGCCAGGTAATCACTGGTATTGGGCTAAGCAATGGCTTCAAGAATCTTCAATTGCTGACGTGGCACATGTAATGGCTCATATATTGATGAATGGTAGAGCTGATGAGAACGTGAAAACACGGATTAAGTGCCTGCCAAGTGCTTAGCGTAATAATTATTCCAATGCAGCGGCGTCTGTTGCTTCGTGAAAGGTGACGTGTCTTAAATGGCATATGGAGAAGACGAAATGATGGAAGCGTTAAAATATAAACTGGATACCTGATAAAAATCTCAGCGTTCTGATAACCGCAACTGCGTGGCGTCTACTGCCTCGTGAGGCAGTAGACTCCACGCAGTGGCTTTCACTTTAAGTGAAAGCGTGATGCAAAAATGAACACAGCTGCCATTGCCAAACACCAGTGAAAGAAATTAGTGCTGAGCCACAACATAAATAGCAGACTACAAAGGCTCTGTCGGGGAGCAGCAATTACTTTGTTTCTCAAGGATAAAGCATGAAGAGTAACTTTCTGACAGTATACTCAAGGAGTCAAGTGATGCTGCAGATAAGAATAAATCAAACTTCGCAGCAAGGTAAGTATAAGAACATCCCAATACAAATAAAACAAGCATTGGCATAGCCAATAGGTCTCACTTTTGGGACCTTATAAGTGTTTAGCCATGCAACGGTTGATGTTGTTGCACCAAGGATATTGTGCTGCATAACTAACTACTTATAAGGTCACAAAAGCGAGACCTATCGGCTATGCCAATGCATAAGGATTCTGTTGCTGGGTGCCTGCCTGCCTGCTCTTGCCAGGATAGGCAGGCCATGACAACACTACGAATAATACCTTTTTTCAGATTTTCATCATGCCCCCCACAAAAAAAAGTGTCTCCGTGTGTCTGGCCCCGTGCTGTGGGATCGTCGAATAGTTTCTTCCTCTCTCAATGGTTAATTTGGACAAAGCTGGGTGAAACTGACAGCAAGTGGTGATTGATAGTGAATTAAAGGTTTTAGAGAAGACCTGTGTACGTCATAAGGACAGCCTATCGCAATTGTCCAGAGCTAGGAATAGAATGGCTTATGAACTATGTCACACAATAAGGACACATGATATGTCAGGGACTCGGGGTAAAATGCAGAGAGTTTCACTGGCAACCATGCAAAGTGTACTGAAGCAAGTCCAATCCAAATAAGAAAGTTGTTCTATGTAAACAAAATATTTTACTAACTTGAAACAGAACAACAGCCAGATACGAGATCCTGAAGGATCATTTTCTTACTTGAAGAGATAAGTGTTTATAAAAATATTTCTAAAGGAGCATATTTGTCTAAAATTACAGGTTTAGTCCTTTAGACAAAAAAAGTTATGCAATCCGACTAACTATTGTATAGGAGATGCGTGCAATGTTTCAGCCAATCAATCAATCATCGCATTTATATAGCGCACTACTCACCCAGAGGGTCTCAAGGCGCTAGGGGAGGGGGGTCCGCTACTGCTCGAACAGCCAGGTCTTGAGTTGCTTCCTGAAGGCGAGGTGGTCCTGGGTCAGGCGGAGGTGGGTCGGGAGGGAGTTCCATGTCTTGGCGGCGAGGTAGGAGAAGGACCGTCCCCCTGTGGTGGCTCTTCGGATGCGGGGGACAGCAGCGAGGGCGTGGCCGGTCGATCGAAGCTGGCGTTTGGGAGCGTAGAAGTTGAGGTATCCTGGGCCTTGGTTGTGTAGGGCTTTGTGTGCGTGGGTGAGGAGGCGGAAGGTGATTCTCTTGTTGACCGGGAGCCAGTGCAGATCTCTCAGGTGTCTGGAGATGTGGCTGCGACGGGGGATGTCCAGGATGAGTCGTGCTGAGGCGTTCTGGATCCGCTGGAGTCTCTTCTGGAGTTTGGCGGTGGTTCCGGCGTAGAGGGAGTTGCCGTAGTCCAGACGGCTGGTGACGAGGGCCTGGGTGACCGTCTTCCTGGTCTCGGTGGGGATCCACCGGAAGATCTTGCGTAGCATGCGCAGGATGTTGAAGCACGACGAGGAGACGGCGTTGACTTGTCTGGTCATGGAGAGGGAGGAGTCCAGGATGAAGCCCAGGTTGCGTGCGTGGTCTGTTGGTTTGGGTGCGCTGCCTAGGGCGGGGGGCCACCAGGAGTCTTCCCAAGCGGAGGGTGAGGATCCCAGGATGAGGACTTCCGTCTTGTCCGAGTTCAGTTTCAGGCGGCTGTTCTTCATCCATTCAGCTACCTCTTTCATCCCTTCGTGAAGGTTGGCTCTGGCGGTGGCGGGGTCGTTGGTGAGGGAGAGGATCAGCTGGGTGTCGTCGGCGTAGGAGATGATGTTGAGGTAGTGCTGGTGTGCGATGTCTGCGAGGGGGCTCATGTAGACGTTGAAGAGGGTTGGACTGAGCGAGGAGCCTTGAGGAACGCCGCAGATGACTTCGGTGTCTTCAGATCTGAACGGAGGGAGGTGGACTCTCGGTGTCCTTCCGGCGAGGAAGGAGCTGATCCACTCCAGTGCCTTCTCCTGGACTCCGACGTTGCTGAGGCGCTGTACTAGGGTACGGTGGCAGACAGTGTCGAAGGCCGCGGAGAGGTCTAGGAGGATGAGGGCCGCTGTTTCTCCGTTGTCGAGCAGAGCTCGGATGTCATCGGTGGCTGCGATCAGGGCGGTCTCGGTGCTGTGGTTGGCTCGGAAGCCAGACTGCGAGGGGTCGAGGGATCCGTTCGTCTCGAGGAAGGCGGCCATCTGCTTGTTGACGGTCTTCTCAATGACTTTTGCAGGAAACTGGAGCAGCGAGATGGGGCGGTAGTTCTTGATGTCGGTGGGGTCGGCTGATGGCTTCTTGAGTAGGACGCTGAGTCCGGCGTGCTTCCAGCTCTCCGGGAAGATAGCGGTGTCAAAGGAGGTGTTGATGATGTCCCGCAGGTGGGGTGCGATGACAGCGTCAGCCTTGTTGAAGACGTAGTGAGGGCAGGGGTCGGTCGGAGATCCGGAGTGGATGGAGTTCATCGTGCGGACGGTGTCTTCGGTTTAACTGCACTAACATGGAAGGTCGCAGAGATTTCGCTAGAGCACTTGTAGAACAACGTAAGGCATGCTTTTTGAGCTGAATCACAAGCATGCAACCATCACTGCAGAAGAGACGCATATAGTTTGAGATTATTTAGAGAAAAAATGATATATATGGATTTAGTGGTCAATTCTGCTAATCAGGTTGACAAGACAGTTGTGAAAATGTTTAAATGTGCTGCAGTCCAAGTGGAAAACGTTACCAATACCTCCTCGTGTTATACATAAAGCCACGACACACACGTGTGTACAAAATTTAGATATTTTCCCAGACGTATTCACATATAGTTCGGGTTTCATACATGACTTATGGTTTTATAAACCAGCAAAAAAACAAAAAAAAGAAACTGGAATACATTCCCAGCATATTATTTGTAAGTGAATTAAAATGTAAACTTGCAAAGCAAATTCAGGAAATACCAGGAGTTTCGAAGTTTCCAACTCAAAGAGAAGGCAGATGCTCCGGCGTCAAAATAAGAGGTGTTAAGATTTAAGAAGCCTTTCCAGATAAGCTTGAAATGTATGTTCTGGACCCCTGGACGGTTGCTCGAACCGTTAAGCAATGTTTTAGATGATGGGCCTCTGATTCAGCAGAAACGGAACTGTTTTTCCCATGGTCAAATAATCTTTCTGTCGTTGTTTCCAAACCATAATAGAACGAAAACCTTTGGAAATTACTTGGAACTTGTTAATATGGGAGAAAGGGCACCCGACGCGTACCTAATCAATTGCAGGAATTCGCGTGACACTTTTATATTGGATAATGACGTTTTCTGTGAAGAATTAGACTTCTTTATTTATGCTAATGAGGTCAGAGGTCTGGTAAGAAGTACAGCCACTGGAAAGGGGACAGGGCATGATAAGGATGGCGTTCGTTTAACACCACTTTAGAAAGGGCCATCATTCAATCAACCACTAGGATTATTAGACCAGGAGATGCAATAAGTTATTACATTAGAGGAGACGGCTTTACATAAAGCACGATAAGATTTGTTGACAAGTATTTAAATGCCCCCATATCGAGTGCTCTCCACATCCATGCTCGCTCCGGGCATGCCCCATGTTTGCACTCTTGTGGGGGCGCAGCGTTTCCTATTATTATGCAGGCAGCACCACCTCGGTTGTAAAGCGGTTGACCGTTCAATCAGCATAGTTAGCCGGTGATAATCAAAAGTTCCCAATCTCGGGCCCCGATGCCAGTTTAGAGCCAGTCAGAGAGGAGACAGAGCTCGAAAAGCACGGGACCAATCGATCAGCTGAGTAATCCTGGTTCCTGATTGGCCGCTACAACACAACGTCTCCCCTCTTATTTTAAACCCGGACAATGTAGTGATATCAGTAAATATAGGGAGATGGTTTATTTATTTATTATTATTATTTTTTTAAACCTTTATTATGTAAAGAAAGAGACAGTTACAGACCTACAACCACGGAGGCTGGTCAGTCGCACACAACAATATCAACATCAAAGTACACAGCTCTTCAGCCGACAACCCGGGGGCCCGGCAGCGATATCTCGTGATCTTGTAAAAGCATGTGGTATAAATAGGATTAGTGAAAGGTTTCGCATTTTATATTAATAAAACAACAAACAAAACACAAAGAAGATCGAGGCATTACTGTGCGATAGATTGGCTGTCCCTCATGGCAGTGGGAGACTGGTGGAAGATATGCTACAATATAAAGGAAGAGAAATACTGGGGTGGGGAGGGGGGGACCCAGGGGCAAAACAATACAATGTAGTCGACAAAAGCTAAGCATTAGGAACGCACAGTCAAGGGAGAAGAAGCGGATCTGGAATGTCAGTGAATGGGGGGGTGCAAATCTCTCCACGGTACGCATTCCATTGACCCCAGACCCTACCCCAATTTCTTAGGTCTGCCACTGAAGACATATACAGGTTTTTCCCTGAACATGGACCAGTCCATGTTTTCTTTCCATGCTAGGACTGATGGCGGCCTCTGAGAACCCCACAACTGGGCTATATCTCGTTAAGCAACCATATTACCCAATGTGACCCATTGAGTTTGAGCAACAGTACAGTCATTCGGCTCCCAAACATTCAACAGACAGCGTCTGGCCTCAGGTAATAACACAACACCCGTCACCTCACCCATAACCGCATGCACTCGGCGCCAGAACATCGCCACCTCCGGACATTCCCAAAGGATATGCAAAAATGTAGCCAACATACCACATCCACGCCTGCACAACCCATCCACAGAGAAACCCATATGTACCAGTCGTGGGCCCGTAACATACACCCGATGCAATATTTTAAGTTGCACCAGCCTAAGACGTGCCGGAATCGCGACCTCTTTGGGGGAAGATATCGCAACCTGCCAGTCTTCATCGTCCAGTTCTAGCCCGTCACTGGCCCAAGCATTCCGCAATAGTAGAAGGAGGGCCGAGCGATCGTTGATCAGTTTCTTATAGATAAGAGATATAGTGCTGTCGGGGACGTATCCGTCAAGCACTCTATCCTCAAGAGGAGAGGACTCCGGGATCGTAGTACCAGCCAGGAAAACCGAGTTAAGTGCATGGCTGACTTGAAGGTACCGGTAATATTCCCTGTCGCTCAGTTTATATTCCCGCCGGAGTACCTCGAAGGTCTTGACTTTGCCCTTGGCCCAAAGGTCACCCACCCTGCTGATACCGATGAGATCCCACTTGTCAAAACCCTTCGACCTCCACAGGCCACCTAGCGCTTCCGCGGCGTACAAAAGAGTCGATTTCATCAGTTTATCTGTCCATCCCGTGGGGGCGGTCGCAGCTCCCCAGACTCGCACCGCAACTGCAGTAGGGCCTGTGAGGTGTTTCCGGTCGGCTCTAGAATAGAGCGCTCGATTGTAATCCCCCCCAGGCAGTTGCCGTCTGTGGTTCACAGCACTCAACTGGGAGGCCCAGTAATAGCGCTTGATGTCGGGCAACGTGATACCTCCATCATACCATGGCAAAGTCAATTTCACCAACGCGATACGCGGTCGCCCGCCCCACATCAACTTCCTCTGCAAGCCCTCGATCTCTCGAAAACAGCTAGCTGGTACCAAATCTAGTGTATTTTGAATGGCATATAGGAAGCGGGGGAGAGACATCATTTTGAACAGGGCCGCCCTTCCCAAAGGGGAGAGTGGCAAGCCACACCACGCCGCAACATCCGACCGAAGCTGGGAGAGCGGAGGCAACAAATTCCGCTCATAGCGGGCTTTGGGATCCAGTGAAATGTAGATCCCCAAGTATTTAAAGCCAACTCTAGAAACCGGTATCGGGCAAATGCGGGGAAGAAGAGGCACATCGTCCGTGAGTGGATAAATACAGGACTTGGCCCAGTTAATGACCAAACCGGAGTTCCTCCCAAAGGAGCGTAACACATCAAACAGGACACCCAACGACTTACGAGGAGAGGTAAGATACAACAATAGATCATCGGCATAGAGCGACATCCGGTCCTCGAAGTCAGGCGACCATCGGATGCCCTTAAGCGACAGTTCCCAACGTAGCCATGCAGCCAGGGGCTCAAGGGCAAGCGCAAAGAGGAGCGGTGACAAGGGGCACCCCTGTCTCGTTCCGCGTCCGAGGGTGAAGGGCTCCGAAGCCCTGCCATTAACCACCACCTGTGCCAGCAGCTGCTCATACAAAAGCTTAATCCACCCAATTAATTTAGGGTCGAAACCAAACTTAGCAAGAGCAGCCCACAAATATGGCCACTCCACCGTGTCGAAGGCCATCGAGGCATCAAGGGAAACCAAGATGGCCGGTTCTCCAAGAGACCCCGCCCTTGCTAAGACGCCATGGAGGCGACGTAGATTGAGCACGGTATTACGGTGGGGTATAAATCCAGATTGGTCCGGATGGATCAAGTCAGCAATCACCGCAATCAGCCGATTTGCCAAAAGTTTTGCGAGAATTTTGGGCTCAACATTCAAGAGCGAAATCGGCCGTTACGATGAGCAATGATCACAGGGCTTGCCATCTTTATGGATGATCACAATAGATGCCAATCTCTGATCTCGAGGAAGAGATCCGAGATCTTGCGATAACCGGAACATCCAACGAAGATACAGCGCCATTTTGTCAGGGCATAGTTCGTATAATTCCACTGGTATCCCATTCGGGCCCGAGGCCCTCCCGGAGCGAAGTGAACGGATAGCGAGCGCTACTTCATCGGTGGAAAAATCCGCCTCCATAAGCTCCTTGTTCGAATCAGACAGGCTAGGCAAGGCGATATCCCGAAGTAATAAATGCGAGTCCTCTTCCGGCCTATCAGACACCGGCGCATACACCGCCTGAAAGTGCTGGGCAAAAACTTGGACTATATCAATCGGGTCCACGACACGCATACCATCCATCCTTTCAACAACAGGCACCACCCGGTTCAATCTATCCTTTTTGTCCAACCATGCAATCAACTTTCCCGCCTTATCACCAACATCATACAAATGCCCCTGTTGCTCACGGTGCATCGCCTTGGCCGCATCAGTGACCAGCGCCTTGTAGTCAGATTGTTTCAGGGCCAGAGAATGCACCACCTCCGGAGTGACCCCGGACTCCATCTGCCTTTCTAAGTCAGTGATTTCATTTTCCAGATCCACCACCACAGCATTCTTACGCCTCCTTTCGCTGGCAATGAGGGACAAGACTTGACCACGAATTACTGGTTTATAGGCCTCCCACAATGTAACAGGGGAGGACACCGATCCCTCATTCTCAGCGAAGTAGTAGTCCATACACTTCACCACTTCCGACCTGATTTTAGGATTACGAAGGTGCCAGGGGTTGATCGGAACGATCCAGCCCTCGGCACCCAACTGTATGTCAACTGTAAGCCAAAGCGGAGAGTGGTCAGAGATCCCCCTGGCGAAGTGCCTAATTTCCCGTACAGAGACCATCTGTGCTGCTGGTACAAAAATATAATCCAATCTCGAGAGACTCCCATGGGCTCCCGAATAGAAAGTATACTGGAGCTGTCCAGGGTGTAGTTGCCTCCAACAATCGACTAGGCCAAGCGTGTCCAGGAGCTTCCAGAGCCAAAGCTGTGCCGCAGGCAGGGCTCTTGGGGGGCTACGGTCTTCATCCCCACTAACAAAAGAATTAAACTCGCCACCCACTACCAGTATGCCGTCAGGAAGCCCCAGGATCACATCACCCAACTCAGCAAATGTGGTGGCCTGCAGGCCAGGGGGGACATACACAGACAAAATGGAGATCGTTTTCCCTTCCCACCGACCCGTAATAGCCGCATAGCGGCCCCTGTCGTCCAACACTACGTCATCTATCTCCAGGGGAGGGAAGTTCTTACCAGGACCCCCACCCCTCTCGACCCGGAGGTAAACCCTGAGTGGGCCACCAGACGGTAGCCCCGTCTGTTCAATGCGTGGCATGTATTTCCAACCAAGTGCGTCTCCTGGAGTAAAATCACGTCTGGGGCACAGCGTTTCAAGTATTGCAATACAATTCCCCGCTTTATCCTATCACCAAGACCGTTAACATTCCAACTCAGCACCCTAAGCTTCCCCTCCCCCCCCCCCTCCCCGCACTGGGCACCCAGCCCCCCCCCCGCCCGGGAACAAGCACACAGGATAAAAGACAGAATCCTGCTGTGTCCAGTGCGTGTGCCTACCTGCACGCTTGTTCGCCTCCTGGGATCCTGACCTGCCGCCTGCCTCGCCTGAAAGGGGTCTCGAGCGTCCACCACCGCGCCTGCTGTCTCCTCCCCCCGCCGCAGCCCTCCAACACCGGGACTGCCGCAGAGCGGGGGAGTTGAGACTACAGTCCCCAGAAGCCTCCGCGACAGGACCGGAAGTCGCGTCGAGGCTTGGCGCCCGGAGGCGCCGTTAAAGGGGCTGGCCTTGCAGTGGAGCGGGGTGTAGCGCCAAATCCTGCTGTGTCCAGTGCGTGTGCCTACCTGCACGCTTGTTCGCCTCCTGGGATCCTGACCTGCCGCCTGCCTCGCCTGAAAGGGGTCTCGAGCGTCCACCACCGCGCGTGCTGTCTCCTCCCCCCGCCGCAGCCCTCCAACACCGGGACTGCCGCAGAGCGGGGGAGTTGAGACTACAGTCCCCAGAAGCCTCCGCGACAGGACCGGAAGTCGCGTCGAGGCTTGGCGCCCGGAGGCGCCGTTAAAGGGGCTGGCCTTCCCGCGTCACGGGACCGCGCGCGGGGCTAAGCCCGGGCAAAGGGCGGGCCCTCTGTGGCCCTCAGAGGCCTGAGGAGTCTGGGCTGGGCACTACCCCCTGGTCGATCTGCCATCGATCGCTAAGGTATTTACATATTTGTTGAATAAGCATACTGTAAATGGCCCCCATGGAGCCCAAATCCACCGCTAAGAACACGGCAAAAAAAACGCCCATTCATACACGTTCTGTTACAAGGAACACCGCCCAAACTAAAACACCGTTACCAACGCTAACTGCAATCGATCGCATGCTCCAACAGACAATCGTGGTGGTAGCGAACGCCATAGAAAATACTGAGAGACGATTGTCGCTACCACCCAGCACCTGTCTAATTCAGCAGATATCACAACCTGCTGACAGTAATGAACATAATATAAATGTGACAGCATTATCAAATGACTCTATCCTAATGCAATCTTACACAGGTCTCCCCGGGGCCGTGCCAACCCTTGTAGAAGATCCTCTTTCGCTTCCGGCAGTATTTCAAGATAGGGATAGCCGGCTGTCCCTAACTCCTAACTTGCAGATTACTGCAACACCATCTGAGGAACCAGGGCCTAGTAAGGCGCCTGAGACCAGTGCAATCCTGATTTCTTGCGACAATGAAGATCCTATCCACACAATTGACTCACCTGATAACAGCTGTGTCGATAGTACGACCAATCGCGGCTCTGTCCATCGCAGATCTAGACGCATGCATAATAGAAAACTACCGGCCCCAAGTAGGGGGTGTGCCAAACAAAGGGGCAGAAGGAAGAAGGTAACTTTACCACTATTAGAACAGACCAATGGAAGAGAACCATCACAGTCAAATTTGGGAATCATAGACAATGGGGAGTCGTTAATGGGTCACATTATGGACACTATGAAGCTCCTTATTGCCCCCCTAAATGACAAACTCGAGCAGATATGTAAAAAGGTGGAAAATCTGGAGAAATTGGGCATAGCTAAATTAGACATACTTGAACATCTGGGCCCACAAGTTACTCAAACTGCCTTGAATGTACCGACCGTGAATAAGGCTAACAAAACCGTCTCTAACACAACCAAACCACAGGTTCCATCCGCCAGAAATGTGACCCCTATGGCAGCTTCCGGTAAGCCTACAAATCTACATACCAATACCCCAGGCAATACCATCAATGGACCTTCAACTTCCTCTTCTTCCAGGGTAAGAGGAGAAATGCCTAGGGGTCATTCTTCAGTAAGCGGGAATCCACCAGCACGCAGTTACTATAATAATATTATTCCTGCTGTGATCAACCTCCCACCAGAAAGTAGGCCATACGTGGCAATCCTTGCCAATGTCCCTAAACTGAAACCCTCCCAATTTGAAAACAGTGAAACACTCAAAAACAACATTTTACACTGGCTTGGCCATAATTGTGGATTCCCCCTAAGTGGGGCAGGCCAGATCCTTTCAACCCAAAGGGTAGGGTGGGTGGGACCTAGCAAAAAGGAAATTAGCGGGGACTGTGTAATCATAAACTATAAAACCACTGAATGGGCAAGAGATTCCATCCTGAACGCGCCCATCCCTTCAGACAACGATTACAATACCACTCTGTTCCCATTGGACTACTTCTATAGAAATCTGGTGGGTTTCAAGATTCCTGTGCAGAACTTTAAACACCCTAGAGCAATTAACACACCTTATCCACTAGTACAGCAGGCACCAGCGCAATCAGTTGGGTACCCCTTGACCTTCCATGACCCAAATAATCAGCATGCACTACAACATCCCATGAATTTATACAGAATGCCAAACCCCAACTATCTTAACAACTACAATGCCATTGGGCCAGGAACTAACATTTGTGGTCAATTTGCAGTCCCAACATCAAACAGATTTCAAATATTTACTTCCTTAGATGAAAATGACTGACTTGAGAATACCCCTGTTGAAGAGCCACCTACAAGTGAGGCCCCTATGTTAATGGCCGGTAATGCAGTTGGGGTACCTCCAACAGACACTCCTGTAATAAGCACTAATGATCTAACCGTGTTAGACGTCACCACATGTATTGCTGAAAACTGTCTGGGAAACCCAATAATACCACCAGCCATAACAGTTACCGACCCACCACAAGCAGCCTTGGAAGAGATCCTGAGGGCTATTACATGGAATATAGCGGGGCTAGCTTCTAAGGTAAACACCCCCATATGGGCCGATTTTATTAAACAGGGCTACGATATAATCTGCCTGCAAGAAACTTGGGATAGGGCTGAAGTATACGTTGAGAGTTATACTTCCTTTAATGTGCTGGCTGTGGCTTCCCAGGCTGGTCGAGCCAAGGGTGGACTTGTGACTTTGATATCTACCGCACTGACTGAGTTCTGTGTTAGTGATCATGTAGTCTTAGGAGAACATGCTTCCGTCCTACGTTTGGCCCATAGCGGATACAGAGACTTAATAATAGTGAATTTTTATAACAATATTGCGGGGCACAAACAGGGAATGTTTATTTCCGATATAGAGCGGGCCATTGATGCAATTTTATTAAGTACACCTAAACCAGCTGCCATCCTGTGGGCAGGAGATTTTAACATCAAATCATGTACTCACGCACTCAAGGGAGCATGTGGCCATAGGGAGGAGTACTCGGGAAGGGAAACAACATGTGTACATAATCATTTCCCGCACAACAACCTTGGTAGCGCTCTGAATAACCTATTGGCTAAATACGACCTGGAACTCCTTGAATGCAATAAGAACACTAACAATGCTAGATGCCCGACATTCCATGGAAGGAATAGCCAATCATTTATTGATCATATTATGGTATCTTGTTCTGTAGCCTATATCAATGTTTGGGTGATTGAACAAACGGTCAGTGATCACAACAGTGTAACTGTCGAACTATTGGGTTGGGGAACCAAAAGGAATACCTATGGTCAACCAATTCAGGACATTGCTGTAGGAAGACCGAATGGGATGAGGGTGAAATGGACAAAAGTCGACCCCGTTAAATTTGCTACTAATGTGCTCACAAACTGTTGTGGAGAGATTGAGTACTGCTTATCCCCGAATCCATGCGCACGAACCCTGTTATCTAAATTCCTAACAATAACAAAAACTATTGAGAAATCCCTGACACATAAAATCCGGAAACCAAGAAAAGTCAAGGCGGTGTGGTTTGATGACAATTGTGCTCAGTCATTAAAAAGGTTAAAAATTTCGCTTGATGCCACACCAAGAGACTTCTGTAAGATCAGGGAAGAGCGTCATAATTACAAAACTGCACTATCGAACAGGAAGAAGGAATTGCAGGATGAGGCATGGGCAAAACTAGATCAGGCTGCAGATACCAAAGATCACAAACTTTTTTGGGACACTGTAAATAGTCCGTTCTTGAAGAATGATAACATTCCTGAACTAACCTCGCATGTCAGTTGCCAGGCCTGGATAGCACACTTCACCGGGATTTTTAATTCTGATTTTACCACTGATTTTATCTCTGTTTCAAATTTTAATGTTTTAACTGATACACCAACCTGTTTTAAATGGGAGAAATTATTGTTTTCAGTGAGTTTAAATGAGGTGATTGAGGCAATTGAGAAGAGTAAGGGGGGGAAAGCCCCGGGCCCAGACGGGGTCCCTGTGGACTTCTTTAAATCCGAGATTGATTTATGGGCCCCTATTCTAACACGCTACTTTAATGCTGCAATCGAGGATAAGTTACCAACCTCATGGGGTCAATCCATCTTGGTGCCACTTTTCAAAAAGGGTTCAAGAGCCGAAGCACGAAATTATCGCCCAATTTCACTTTTAGACTCGTCATTAAAGATTTTGAGTCGCGTGCTTCTGGTAAGATTAGAGTCCTGGGCCGAAGACAAAAATGTCCTTTCACCTATTCAGAATGGATTTCGGAAAGGTCTAGGAACTATGGAGCAGTGCGTGAACCTCGAACTTATTATCGGCAAGTACACAAAAGCCAAGGAGGGGAATTTGTTCATGTGCTTTGCGGATCTAAGTTCCGCATTCGATCTAGCGGAACATGCACTGCTCTGGCCAACACTACTTGCCATGGGCGCACCACCTGAAATTATCCACCTCCTGGCCAGAATGTATAGTAGTCTATCGAGTAAGGTCAGATTCGGATCAGATGGTAAATGCACCCCCTTTTTTAAAATTGGCAGAGGGATCCGACAAGGGTGTGTGCTTGCTCCCCTTTTATTTTCCCTTTTTATAAACCAGGTTGATCAATTTTTACAAGAATCTTTTGCTGATGCCCCCATTATAAATGGAAAACAAATACCCGTCCTTTTATATGCGGACCACGCGGTCCTGATCTCCAGGACCGCGAATGGGCTGCAAAAGCTAATTGAGAAATTTCACATTTTTATTAAGGGCAGAAAGCTTAAAATTAATAAGGGTAAGACTATGACCATGACCTGTGGTAAGAAACTAAAGAAAAATAAGTCATTCTTTTTAGATGGGGATAAACTTGAGTCTGTTCAACATTTTTGTTATTTAGGTATCACCTTCTCAGGAGATGGGAGATGGGTAAACGAGCAATCCTGTGTTGGCATGAAGATGACTAGAAATACAAATTGCATCTTCAGATTCGCCTCTAAACTGGGGGGTCGTAGAATCAAAGAGATGATTTCCATCTACAACTCGAGGTGCATGTCCTCTGCCCTATATGGTGCAGGGATATGGGGATATAATTCTCAGATTGCCCTATCCATCCAGCAAGAGGAAAACAGGTACCTGAAACGACTACTATGCCTCCCTGTTTCAGCGTCAAATGAGATCACCCACAGAGAGCTAGGCATAAATTATGTCACCGACCTGATCGCATTGCGTCCCCTTTCTCTTTGGCGGTTCATATGGCCCAAAGAAGAAACTAGGTTCACCCAGGAAGTAATTTTGGACTGTATTAAATTGGATTGGCATTCAAAAATCCCTTGGTTAAAACACATTTACTCCTGGTACAAGATCCTTTTTGGTCAGGACATTTTTAAAGACATTTTAACAGAATCGGTTTTAACGAAGCGTGACCTTAAAACTACCTATTTGGATCACGCAAAAGGGACCAGAATGAAGGAATATGCTATGCAAAGTACGTTCAATTTGTATCTGGAGTATAACCTTAGCACAGGATTCCCATCCTATCTTACATTTGTTAGCATTAACTCCCATCGCTTTGTTCTAGCACGCCTGAGGTTGGGTATAGTCCACCACTTGGTGGCTTTCCCTACTGTAAAAAAACCCGGGTTATGTCTGTGCCCATGCGATGGGAAATCCAAACAGAGTATCTGGCACTTTTTACTTTTTTGTAATTTTTATACTGGTTTTAGAAAGTTTTATTTGAAGCAATTATTTTTAGAACACAACATGTGCAATACAAGAGCTGCCATGCAACTGTTGTTTAACCTGGCTTCCCCGAATGTGTGTTACCGTGTGGCCACCTATATTTTAAAATGTATTTGGCATAGGAAATCAATTATTATATGATTTCCTTTTTGTTACCCCCGTAGGTTATTACATCCTATGACTAACTGTGAGATACTATTGAGCCATGTGCATTCCCTTATATGAATTTTATATTTACTCTGTATTTTTACCTGTTGAAATGTATCTATGGTAATGATTGTCCTCTGGCTTTGCACTTTTGCACTAACGTTTGTACAAACTTTCATACAAATTGCTGCTAAAATACCTAAGTGACCAAACAAACGTTGCACTTTACTTATAACTTTGCATATTTGCACATGCCAACTGCACTTTATGGCTATAACAGGTCCTTTCGATTTTGCACTATTATACTTGGCGTCTTTTGCACTAAACCTTTAACTGCTGCTAAATAATATACAGTGACCAAATTTAACTCTGTACACAAACGAGATATACCTTCAAGATTGGCATGGATATTGATGTAATTTTAAACGTTTCATTATCTAACTTACATAATTATGATTTCTAACTGTATTGATGTATGTTGCTATATGGTTGTACTTGTACAAACCGAATAAAGCATTTTGAAACGAAACGACAGAACATAGCACAGCCTCGAACAAAACAAAAAGGAAAAGACCTCCCCACCATCCCCAAGGAACCCTGAAAAACACCCCCCACCCTGCACCCCTGCGTTAGACCAGAAAGCCACCCAACTTGCAATGTGCCTGTCGCCCCATTAAACTAACCTACAAGAAGAGAGAGAAAGTCCCCAGAGGAGGAAGAAGAGGCCCGATTCCCCCACCCCCGGGGTATCCACTTTATAAAGCAAGTCTATCATAAAGCCACTGCTACAAGTCCATAGTAACCGGCTCGCCAGTGCAGACTCACTACTCCTGTTCAGCCAGGCCTCCCTCGGCACCTCTTGAGCCCTCGCTGCTGGTGCGGTTTGATGGCAATGTGTCCAACCAGTCATTGACCACTTCGGGGCGATCAAAGAAAAACACCCGCTCCTCATACTCGATCCTCAGTCGGGCTGGAAAAAGCATGGCATACTTCAGTCCCATATCTCTAAGCCATCTCTTCACCCCGGTGAAACCCATGCGTTGTTTCTGCACCGCCTGGGTGTAGTCTGGATAGAAACTAACTGAGGCATTGTCAAATTTAGTAGGACCTGGAGGAGCCACGACGGCGGCCAAAATGGCCATATAGACGCCCGGCTCCGCCGCTCGCCCTCGCCTCCCGCACCATCCTGGCGTCCATCCTGCATCCCAATCGTGGCCCCATACAGATGAAGGCATACGGCGCACGGCCATGTGACTCCAGCATGAAATCCACCCCGGATGACCGAGAACGGCCGTCCTAAAGTTTCCGGCCCTTACAGTGGGCGAGCCGGGACCTCGAGTGGCGCCGCAGCCGACGCAGAAGTGAACAACATCGGCCCCGATCGGCCATGCTGGTCCGATGACCCGGACCGGGACTTGCCATCGCACACGGCCGTAGGCAATCGGGCGGGACTTGGCGCTGGAGCCCCCGAGCATCGCTGCAAATGCTTATGCCGGTGCCTGTGACTGCGTGTAAATTCGGCTGCGTTTTGAAACACACGGCCAGAACTTGACCTACTCTGGGTGCTGCCGGTGAGCGACCGCACTCCGTGTGATGCGGATTCCTGTGGGATATTCTGGCTACGGCTGGTAAGCGGTGTGCGGCGCTGTGTGTGTTTGTGGACTCGAGTTTGCCGAGTTATGACCCATTCGCATGTGGCGAGTAGCGATTAACTTCCCGGCTACCTGTTGAGTCTGCTCCCTATCCTGCTTGGAAGATTCCTGGAGGGGAGGTGTGCTGTGTTAATCGGCGAAGGGGTGATGGAACCTACGGTGAAGGATATCCTTCTGGCCCTCACATACCTGCACTCAGCCCTGAGATGTCGGTGGCTGGTTGTGGACGACCCGCAGACGACCACAAGTCCTTAACGACGGACGGACAAAATGTTGATTGGGTGCCCGACCTTTCCCAGTTTGCTGACGCTAAGGACTCCCTGGAGTGTGTAGTACTGGATTGTGGAATCAGTGAGCAATACGGTCGAGGTTGTGTGTCTGCTGCCGTTCTTATCCTCCAGTCGGTTATCTCCTCTCCTGCTCTACAGCACCCAGTTTTCTCGACGGCGAGTGCATCATGGAGATGCGTTATCACAACAATGCTTCTGCTTTCACTTGCGGCCGGGATGGCTCCTACAGGGATTGCTGGTCCACCAAATTTGCCTGTCCATGGTATGCGGAACTTGTCGACCTCGGTTCGGACTGGCCAGGGCTGAACTTAGACTGTTTCTGGTGCTCGGTGGATGATCTCGGCGATGAAGTGTAACATGGCTTGTGTTTGTGACTCTGGGGGATTGGGATGAACGTAAATTGCTGCTGCTGCTGCTTTTCGGGTTTGTGGGGGGGGGGGCGCGTTTGGGGCTGGAGCTAGGGCCCTCCTCCGTATTTCCCTTTTCGGGGTTCTTTCTGGGGCGGCAGGCATGCCTATGGGGGGGGGGGGGGTGCGTGGCCTTCCGCGGCAAGCAGGGTGGGGGTTGGGGGATGGGACGTGTTTTTGTTTCTTCTTTGTCTCTATGGCCCTACTTTCTCCTTTCTCCTTTCTTGTTCTTTCTTTGTACATCTTTCCTTTTTCATATATATTTCTTTATTAAGTTAGGGATGGGGGTTCGGCTTCCTTGGGAGGATCACGGTTTGTGTCCTTTTAAAACTACGAAATTTGTTGCCGTTTCTTGCTCTCATGAGTAGGACACTGTGGTTCAGTATAAGCGGTTATAGCTTCATATCCTGTTATTGTTCTCCCAATGGTGTGTCTCTATTGCAGACTATAATCCTGTTATGTGACTTGCTTAGTATGCGACGTCGTAATATTGTATGCTGTCCGATCCTTCAACCTTATTATAAATTGGAATCCTCCCATATCCTGGAACATTGTGGACAATTTTGCTCGTCAATCCTGATTTATTGGTATAGGCCGGACCGAGGAACACTGTATTGTCACCCCTCGCTGCGCGAGATTTTGACTCCTTGAATGTTATTGTTTAGTGGCTCTTCGGCCTTTGCTTGCCTTTGCTCGTGATGTATCGTTGAGGTTTTCCAAATAAAAATTAAAAAAAATAATAATAATTTAGTAGGACCTGTAGTACGTGAGGCTTGCAGGATAGCGTCCCGGTCCCGAAAATTAAAGATCCTGGCGATGATAGGCCTTGGTGCGGCCCCCAGCTTGGGCTTCCCACTGGGAACTCTATGTGCTCGCTCCACGGTAAAAAAATTGCTGAGGCCCTTAGGCACAAGATGTTTCAGGACCAGATCCTCCACCAGAAGGTCCGTGGATACATCCGCAGAATTCTCTGGAACCCCCACGATGCGGACGTTATTGCACCTGGCCCAGCTCTCGAAATCCTCCAGCCGACGGGCAAACTGGTCGTTGGAGGTACGGCGAGTGCGAACCTCAGCCTGGAGGTCCAAGACATCAGTGGTCAAGCTTGCAGTTTTAATGTCCAGGGATTTGACCCGTTCATTCGTCTTACCCAGGTCCGCCCTAATGAGGTTAACCTCGATCGCCACTGTGTCGATCTTCGCAGCAAGGGTTTCATATTGTTGGCCCATAGCTGTCCGAACACTGGTGATGGCGCCCATGATGTCCTTCAGTGTCGGCTCCTCCGTTGAAGGAGTACCATCTCCGGTCCCCTCAAGAGCCTTGCTCGCTCCACCTGGGGACCCTTTTGGGCGAGTGTAGCGCTCTATGGTCTGGGTTTGAATAACACCACCGCGACGCGTGCCCTTGGTGTTCCGCTTCTCGGCATCTGCTTTGCCCGCCATAGTGGGCGATGAACTCCCACGGAGCCAGCGGGATCTGGTCAAAATGATCCCGCTCTCGATGGTCCTCAAGGGCAAAAGGGCTAAGATCCAAAGCAAGCGTAGGATCTGTCGCAGGAACGAGAAGTCGAATGGGGTGGCCGTAGAGCGCTGTCAACAATGACCGAAAGCGAAACCGAAAGTACCACAGGGGCTGTGGGCGTGTCACACTGGCCGTTGTTGTTGAGTTGCCACCTGGGTAGCGCGGGGACTCCAGTCCGGGGATGGTCTACGATGTAGGCTGCAAACTTCAGGATGCAGCAAGTCCGGTTCTCGGCATCCGATTTGATTTCCGAAAAAAGTTCTCAGGATCAGCAGGGCATGAGCAATAAGTACCCGTCGTTCAAACCAGGATTTGTGGCAGGATAGATGCAGGAGGCGAAGAGGGTTTCAGGAGCCCTTTGCTCACGCGTCCATCTTGGAACCGCGCGAAGCTCCTCCCGCCGGGAGATGGTTTATTAAGAGTAGTTTCTTACCTGATAGCAAAGCCGTTATCCATTTGTTCTGCCAGCTTTTCGGTTCGAGCAGGTCCTTGCTGCCATGAAGAGGCTGGAAAGCTGAGTTTGTCTGCCGTGGTGTTCAAAGAGGCCGCCAGGTGTTGAACCGCCAAGGAAATGGCCTCATGTTTCAGCCATGTCAAGAGATGCAGGGGCTCTTGACCAAGGGTCCACAGCCACACCCCGCCCGGTTTCCTGCATTACCACATGGCAGTGGAGTAGTCTGTGAAGACCTGCACCAGACTTCCCCTGACTGAAGAAAGGCCTTTAATGCAAATCGAATCACCTGCAACTTCATCAGATTGTTGTGGAGTCCTGATTCCACTGGAGAGCAGAGTCCTCTGATCTCTACCTCCCAGATAGCCACCTCAGCCAAGGAGTGACTAATCTGCCACTACAGTCATCTGTGTCTGGGGAAGAGAGGGGGGTCTACCCCTAACCCAATCGTGGTTTGCCAGCCACCATTGCCAGATCTTTTGCAGTTCTCTCCAAGATCTGGACCATGTCGGACAGTTTTCCCTGATGTTGTGCCCACTGGGACTTCAGGTCCCACTGCAGAGTCTGCATATGCCAGCTGAATTTGAGTAACTGGCAAGAGGCCACATGACCCAACAGCCTCAGGGTCAGTCTCACTGAAATCACATGTTTAAATGATATGCTCAAATTATTTTTTGAGCGCAGGTACACCAATTGGTTTCTTGGCACTGGTATAGGAGTAGTTGAGGACCGGTAGATCTATTTGTAACCCTTTGGACAGTTCACAAACACATATATTCATTCCACAGTTACAGAAAATGAGTAGTTTATTACCTGTAACTCCAGTTCTGTGGTAGGGGTATCTCTGTTATAGTCATAATCTAGTGAATAGTCCTGCCCATTTGCGTGGACAATGGAGCAATCAAAAATAATCTCTTAAACTGTCTTCATTGCAGTCCTGCATAGACAATTAAGAGAAAATTAAAGACAATAATGCAGCCTGTACCTGAAAGGCTACACTGTCCAGTACTTCAACTAGAAATGCCAAGGATATAACACAAATAACACATTTAATACAATTTGTCAGTTTTCACTCATAGAGAAACTTTCCTCCCCTCACCAAGTCCTTGGAGTGATAGAGAGAAATGGATGGACAGACAAGCTACCATTATGTGTCTGGAAAAAGGATACCGTGCCTTTAAGGAATTCTAGAGACCCTCGGTATCCCAGAATGCACAGCCCTTTCCTTTTACTTTCAGTTCTTTTTGAAGGTGCATAAAGCAAGGCCTGTAGCATACATCACAGTACCATTTTCTCCACCGGGGAGGAGGGCGGGCGCTTATGACTATAACAGAGACACCCCTACTACAGAACTGGAGTTGTAGGGGGATCTCTGTGTATAGTCATAATCTTGTGAATAGAATGGCAAGCCCATCCCAACAAACCAACCCGGCAGTGGAGGAGACAGACAAACACCACTACTGTGCAAACAGATTTCTCAACGAAGCCTGTCCAACCTAAGCATCTGCTCTGGCATCAAGAGTTTAGACAGTAATGCTTAGCAAAGGTGTGGACCGACTTCCAAGTGACTGCCCTACAGATCCCTGCAATGGGAACATTTCGAAGCAAAGCTGTTGTAGCGGCTTTGCCCCTGGTAGAATGAGCCTTAGGCTTACCCCTAAGGTCTTATTCGCTTTCTGATAACAGAGCTGGATACATGACAGAATCCACCTAGAGATGGACTGTTTCGAAGTCGCCAGACCAGTCCTAACCGACCCATAGTTGACAAACAAATGGTCAGATCTACGAATATCCGTGGTCTTATCCAGATAGAATTTTAACACCCTTCTGATACCCAGGGAATGAAGAGAACGTTCCGCTGGACTGGAAGGATTCTGGAAAAATGTTGGTAAAGTTATAGTCTGATTAAAATGAAAATCAGAAATCACCTTGGGAAGGAACTTAGGGTGAGTACGCATTACAACCTTAGGAGTATGAAATACAGTGTAAGGTTCCTGGCAACACAATGCCTGAATTTCACTCACCCTGCGGGCCGATGTAATGGCCACGAGGAACGCCGCCTTCCAAGACAGGTGCTGCAGTGAAGCCTTATGAATGGGTTCGAAAGGCTCCTTCATCAGCCTGGACAGCACCACGTTCAGTTCCCATGAAGGTGCAGAAAGCCGAACAGGAGGAAACACCTTGTTCAACCCTTCCAAAAAATCCTTAATCACAGGAATCTGGAAGAAGGATGACTGCGAAGGGCATTTTCTGTTAGCAGTCAATGCAGCCAGATGTACCTTAATGGAATAGAAATTAAGGCCGGACTGAGCTAGATGCAGAAGGTATGGAAGGACAACAGCCTCCTTGCAGGTCGTCGGATCATAGTTCTTAGACATGCACCAGATGCAGAATCTCTTCCACTTGTAAGCATAAGAAGTCCTAGTAGATGGCCTCTTAGCCTCCTTCAATATGTCCATGCAATCCTCAGGAAGATTCAAGTGGCCATATTGCACTATCTCAGGAGCCATGCCGCCAAACTCAACGATGAGAGGTTGGGGTGCACCATCTGCCCCCTGAACTTCGTGAGAATGTCCGGCTGACACGGCAGCCGCCGATGTGGTAGGATCGACCGGTGAAGCAGGTCCGTGAACCACCACTGTCTGGGCCATTCCGGCGCAACGAGGATCATCCGCGCCCGGGATCGGACCAGCTTGATAAGCACCGCCGGAATCAGGGGAATGGGTGGAAAAGCGTACAGAAAGCTGTTCGACCAGCTGATCCATAACTCGTTCCCTAGAGTCCCCGGCTGGTAATACCTCGAGGCGAAGTCGCAGCATTTTCTGTTTTCAGCGGTGGCGAACAGATCCACTTCTGGAGTGCCCCACATGGCGAAGATGTCGTAGAGCACCTCGTTGTATATGACCCACTCGTGGTTTTCGTGAAGCAACCTGCTGAGGGCATCCGCCTGAACATTCTGCACACCTGGCAGATGAGTCACCATTATCGTCAGTCTTCTGGCTAACAGCCAGTGCCATATCGCCTGCGCTTCCTGTGACAGTGTGCGCGATCTCGAGCCCCCCTGCTTGTTGAGGTAATACATTGTGGTCGTATTGTCCGTCTGTACAAGCAAGGAGCTTGTCTGAAAGGACGGGTGAAAGGCCTTCAGTGCCAAGCGAACAGCTTTGAGTTCCAGGAAATTGATGGGATACGTGGACTCTGCCGGAGACCACATTCCCTGGATCTGTAGATGGTCTGAGTGCGCTCCCCAGCCCAGGAGAGACACATCCGTAACAACAGTCTGAGTCGGGATGTCCTTGTGGAAAGGAACCCCTTTGAGGAGATTCTCTGCTGAGCACCACCATCTCAGGGACTGTTGGGCGTGAAGAGACAACTGAATCCGGTCGTCCCAACACCCTTTTCTCTGGTCCCACTGGTCCTCCAAACATTCCTGTAGCGGCCTCATATGTAGGCGCACGGGCGGAGTGAGGAAGATACAAGAGGCCATTGATTCCAGTAGAGAAGACACCGTCCTCACTGTTGTAGATGGAGCAGCTATGAGAGCTTGAGCCTTACGAAGGATGGATAAGCGTCTCTCCTCCGAAGGATATATTTAGAAACAACAAGGGACCCAATTAGATCAGAGGGGACCTTTGGGGTAACGTTATTCAGACAACAGTGGTCCCATCTCAAGGAAATACATGAAAAATAAATAAAGACACAATCGTAACTATATTGAATTGTAGACTTGTCCAGCCGGACAGTGGTCCAATATTTTTACTTCTAAAGAATAGAGAGAAAAAAAATATTACACAACAGTACACAATGTGGGGCACAAGCCTGTACCAAACTTACAATTGTGCAACTGACACACACTTATGACAAAGGAACAAGAGGGCATGTAGGCACAAGCGTGAGGTTCAAAGTAATAGAGTTTACACAATGTAATAGTACATCACAACATTGTTTACACCTTTACATCAATTTATAGCAGTGCAGTTTTGAATAAGGTGTCATTTGAGTCGACGGCGTTTCGATCTGTTAACTAGATACACAGATCATCATCAGGACATAATTCTTATGCCTAATATTTGGAAGCCTCTGATGCCGAGAACCGATTAGATGCGGCTCGGAGTCAATCATTAGTGCGTAATGGCACTTTGCGGGCAGCCCGTCGGCTTGGTAGCCGGGTACAGGGCGAATACAGCGTCTCAATCATGGCATCTGTCTGGGTCACCTCACGCTTGTTACAGAGTTCCTTCGAGTGTGGGACATCTGTTGCTTCGCAGGTGGGTTTAGCAAACTGCTGTTTGACATTGAATAATTCCTTGACGTTGGTCTGGACTTGGTCTCTGATGAAGGTCCGTTTGGTGTCTTCGATGCGCTGGTGGTATTCCTTCAAGGCGCTTTTGTGGTTGTTCCGGGTTTCCATGGTTTTCTGGTTTCGCCAGGTTTTCTCTAGACGTCTGCAGGAGCATCTGGCTTCTTGGAGATCCGTGGTGAACCAGGCAGCCTTCAGAGGGCGCCGTTTGGCAGAGGGGTGCCATCTTGTTGGTGCAGCTGGAGACCCAGCAGTAAAATTCTCTGGCTGCGGAGTTGGTGTCAATCGTGGCACGGGGGGGGGGGGTTGCTCTGAGGGTAGTGTTGAGGTCTTCCTTTGTGACCTTACTTCAGTTCCGGGCGGGCTTGGGTGCGGTGGTGGTGTTGAAGTGAATTGACACAGTGGTGGTCCGTTCAGATAGGCTGGGTGATTTGGCTGAAACTTATTTGGAGGATTTGAATTTATAACTTTGCTAATTTGTTAATAAACCTTTATGGTTTGCAAATCTACCACTAACCTTTATGGTTTGCAAATATAACATCCTCCACTATTCTTGTGGAGCCAAATGTGCTCCACTGCAATTAATTGTATTTGAGTGGTGTCATATCTCATTCCAACACTAAAGGGCCATCTTGAGTGCAGCTTGTACTGGAGTTTGCACCAGAGAACTGCACGCTGAAAAGCCGCTGCATCAGCAGATTGTGGTCAAGTATTTGTTCCATGGCTCTGGACAACAGTTGTGACCGCCTTAAATTGAACTGGAATTTCCCACATTGTTCAGCAACAAATTGAACGGGAATTTGCCACATTTGTTCAGCAGCAAACATTCTGCGAAAATATGCTCCTTCCTTTTCAACCACCGCAATGCTTCTTTAATCTAGGGGCACCACCAAGATGCGATCGTCCCAGTCACCACTCATTCACTGTGATTGTATTTTCAAACTCTACTGAATTATTCTCAAGCAGCATAAACATCGACTTGGCAGTAGTAGACATAAAACGCTTCCCAAAAGTGGCTTTGATACTTCTGTTGTGTGTCTCCATGACCATCATTAGCGAGCAGCATCAGCTTTATGCCTCGCCCTCGATATAAAACTCTCCTCTGTTTCCCTCTGGAAAGGCCATGTCAGTGGCTGAATCTAGCACTGATTATATCTGTATTTACTGTACATGCTGTAGCCATACGAACATAAGTTACTTACCTGTAAACTGTGTTCCTCCAGTATTGGTGTCTTTCATAGATTCACATGCTTGAATATTCCCCGTCATCGAAGTGGGAGTCCCACAGTACATAAAATAGCAGTAATATATGCATATAAAAATAAAAAATTACCATAATTATATATATATATATATATACACACACACATACATAAAATACAGTAAAATATCCAAAATTTTAAAGTACCGTAGAACAGAATAGGCCCATAGAAAGCCAAAGGGCGCACTCACTTTAGTAACATATCAGTGACATTATGTATTGGTCCACATTCTAGCCAATCAGGCTGTAGCTCCCTCTAGAACCTTCTCCTCAGAAGCCCAAGTCCTCAGATTTTCGTAGCACAAAGTAACCAAAAGTGCCTGAGGAGGAAAGAGCCTCTAAGGGGAGGAAGGGAGGGTCGCATGTGAATCTATGAAAGACACCAATACTGGAGAACCACAGTTTACAGATAAGGAACTTATGTTCTTCTCCAGTATTAGGGGTGTCTTTAATAGATTCACATGCTTGAATAAGAGTAGAAATCAGTAAATAAGTCATAAAGGTAACACAAAACTCCAAGCATACAAGAACATATCATTTAATATATCAAAATTCAAGAGACAAAACCTTTATGACTGGAGGCAGGTAGCAACAGAGGCTCACCTTATTGAAAAAGATTCCGCAGCACCGCTTGTCCCACTGCCGCATCTGCGGCGTCTGTTGATTGCAGACAATAGTGCTTCGTAAAAGTATGGCTGCTCGACCACATAGCAGCTCTACAAATGAGTTACCCCCGCAAAGAGGGCAGTAGAAGTTGACACAGCTCTAGTTGAATGAGCGCGTACTGGAGCAGGAAGCCCGTTGATGACAAAAAGTAATGGTAGAAGAAATCCACCTAGTAATAGTCGGTTTGGTAACAGGCTGTCCTTTGCAGATCGGGCCATAGGCCACAAATAATTGGTCCGATTTCCTGAATGATGCAGTACGCTGAATGTAAAACTTGAGACAGCGTTTCAAATCCAAGGAATGCAATGACCGTTCAGCAGGAGTTTGTGGATTAGGAAAGAAAGTCTTTAGAATGACAGGTTTATTGAGATGGAAATCACTTGGAACTTTTGGGATAAATCTTGGATTAGTACGTAGCGTAACAGCCTCATTGGAGAACTGGAGAAAAGGAGGCTGAATTGTGAATGCCTGAATATCACTGGCACGCCTAGATGTCAAGGCGAGCAATATAGCAACTTTCAACGTGAGGAATTTTAAGCCTGCTGAGTGGATGGGCTCGAAAGGAGGTAGGAGGAGCGGAGACAAAACCAGATTGAGGCGCCAAGCAGGTGGAGGACAACAAATGGGTGGAAACATCCGGAAGAGACCTTTGAAAAACTGTTGGATGATTCTAGAGGAATACAGCGAGGTGGACCCATCATGACGGAAGCGGGAAAGTGCTGCCAAAAACACCTTGAGAGTGGAGTGAGAAAGTCCTGCCTTTGCAAGGGATAGGAAGAAAGGCAGGATCTGTTCCGGTTTGGCGGTCATTGGATCCAAGGCTTTGGTGTGGCACCAGACACAGAAACGCTTCCATTTCAGTTGATAAGTTTTAATGGTGGAAGGAGCGGGTGCCAACACTTCTCTGCAATCTGAGTCGATGGTTAGACGTGCAAATTCCTTGTGTTCAGGTTCCAGGCATGGAGCTGGAGGTATGCCGGATCTGGGTGGCAAATCTGCCCTTGCTTCATCGTGAGGAGGTGAGGCAGAGGATGAAGCGATATTGGCTCGTTCTGGGACAACAAAAGCAGGTCCGAGAACGAAGGGCGTCACGGCCACTTGGGTGTGATCAGGATGACATGACAGGGTTGAAGCCTCATCCTGTGTAACAGGCACTGAATCAGAGGAAGCGGAGGGAAAGCGTAGATGAATTAGTTCAACCAGTTGATCGAAAATGCATTTCCGCTCAACTCTCTGTGGGGATGACTACATGCAAAGCGTTGGATCTCTTTGCGACTGCCGCCAACAGGAAATGCCATCTGCAGCTGGCCCCACTGACGGAAAATGAACTCAAGAGTTGGTTGGTTGAGTTCCCACTCGTGATTGTCCGAGAGAGACCAGCTGAGTGAATCCGCCAGAACATTGGTAACACCCGGCACATGGATGGCTGTAAGATGAACTTGATGGTGAATAGCCCATTCCCATATCTCCTGTGCTTGTCGGGAAAGCAGAAGGGACTTTGTGCCGCCCTGTTTGTTTAGGTAATGCATGCTGGTGGTGTGGTCTGTCCTCACCAGCAGAGATTGGCCCTGTACTATCCTCTGGAAAGATTTCAGAGCAAGGAAGATCACAAGAAGCTCTAGGCGGTTTATATGCCAAGTGCATTGGATTGCAGTCCACTTCCCCTTTACTGACATTCCTTCGAAATGCGCTCACCCACCCTCCAGGGACGCATCGGTTGTGAGCGTCAAAGTCAGATTGGAGTCTTGAAAAGACCGACCCATGGATATGTTCGGACAGTGAGCTCACCACTCCAGTGCCACCTGAATGCGGGGCGTTAGAAGGATCCTGTTGTTGAATGATCCTGAAATCTGTTTCCACTGCTTGTCTAGTTCCTCTTGTACGACCCTCATATGTAGCCTGCATTGGGGGTTCAACTGTATGCCCGAGGAAGCCAAGCCTAGGAATGATTTCAACATCCGGACTGAAATGTACAGCTTTGACTGCAGGAATCGTACCATCTTGAGCATGCGGTCTTGTCTTTCCTGGGAGACGAAAACCTTTGCTAGCTGAGAATCTAGTGAGTCTCCTAGAAAATCTCGCCGCTGTGACTGGCGAAAGTGACACTTCTGGCAATTGATGGAAAGGCCCAAGTTTTGAAAAAGAGTGATGCAAAACGGAGTGTGCTGGTTTGCCAGCTGGAGGTTTGGAGCCTTTATAAGACAGTCGTCCAGGTATGGATAAAATTGAATGCCTTGTAGGCGCAGAAAAGCAGCTACCAGGGCCATGATCTTGGTAAAGACCCTCAGTGCTGAACGTAGGCCAAACGGCAGAACTCTGAATTGGAAATGTAGATGTCCGACTGTAAAACGGAGTTACTTTCTGTGCCTGGGGTGAATCGGCACGTGAAAGTATGCATCCTGGAGGTCGATCGTGGAAAAGAACTCTCCGGGATGGAGATAATTTTAAAATTTGGAGCAAGGTCAACATTTGAAATGTTTTTGACGTGATGAATTTGTTCAGGGCCCTTAAGTCCAAAATGGGGCACCATGCTCCCAACTTTTTCTGGACTAAAAAGAAGCAGGAGTAAAACCCCTTGCCTTGCTGGCCTGGTGGTACGATCGATAGCACCCGTTCTGATCATTTATTTTACTTGAGCCCATAGTTCTTTGAAATGGGGAGGGGGCGGACCAGTAGGAGGGCAATTGGGAGGAAATTTTGTAAACTCCAGGGTATGTCCTTTTGAAATCACATCTAGGACCCATTGATCGGAGGTGATGTTGGACCAATTCAAGATGTAATTGGAGATTCATCCTCCAATTTTTACAGTCGGTGGAAAATTGACGCTGGGACTGTCACTGTTTCTTTCCATTTGAACCACCTCTGTAGGTGGTTTTCCTCTGGTATGGGCTGGAGGAGGTCTGTCGATTTTGGGACTGGTAAGTATTCCTTTGCCGGTTATCATTGTAGGAGCGATATTGGTTTGATCCACGAAAAGTGGAAGAATTGCCGCCTCTACCACGTGCTCCTCGAAATGGCCGTTTTCTATATTGGAGAGTTCCTAACGAACAAGTTAATTACGTTCGGTAACGATATATCTGTAAGAAACATTAGTTAGTATTAGATTCCTTACCTTAGAATATCCCCAGGCATCAGTCTGGATCCGGAAACTTTTGCGTAGCAGCACCCCTGCGCGTCGGTAGGCGTCGTCTGCAAGCGTCCCCTGCGGCTCCGCGTCTGTCGTTGGCGTCGTGATGACGTCGCTGGAGTATATAGGCGCCGCCTCCGCGCGCTGACGTCAGTTCTTTGCACACAGCTTTTCCGCACCAGAACACGCAGAGCCATGTGAGAACCAACACTGGTGCCATTTGAAACTAGGGCCCTGAAAGGGATGTCCTTAACCCTAGGTATCAGTTCGCAGAACAGGGAGGATGGGTGGGGCAGTAAGGAATCTAATACCAACTAATGTTTCTTACAGATATATCGTTACCGAAGGTAAGTAAATTGTTCATCTGAAAGAAACATGTTAGTATTAGATTCCTTACCTTAGAATAGATACCCAGCAATACCAACCCCGGTGGTGGGTCTGCGAACCAATACAATCCTACACCATAAAGTCCTGGAGGACAGAACGGCCAAAGAAGCCATCCCTCCGGACTTGACCATCCAGGCAGTAGTGCCTCGCAAAGGTGTGCAGCGAGGCCCACGTAGCCGCCTGGCATATGTCCTGCAAGGGGACTCCCCGCCCCAGGGCAGTAGTAGCCGCCGTGGCCCGAGTGGAATGGGCCCTCAGACCAACAGGAGGCTCCTTCTGAGCCAAAGAGTAGCACGCTTTGATGCACAGAACGACCCACCGAGAGATGGTCCGTTTATGTACCGCCCGTCCCTTCTTCGCACCCAGTAAGCCAACAAACAGTTGGTCATCCACCCGGAACTGGCGTGTGCGATCCATATAAAATGAAAGCGCACGTTTTGGGTCCAGACGATGGAGCCATTCTTCATCCTTTGAAGGATGCGGAGGCGGGAAGGGAGGGTGATGGACTGCCCGATGTGAAAAGCAGAGACAACTTTGGGCAGGAAAGAAGGTCTAGTTCTCAGAACCACCTTGTCTGGATGAATGGACATGAAAGGAGGTTTGACAGAAAGAGCCTGGAGCTCACTCACCCTCCTGGTAGAGGTGATGGCAACCAGGAAGGCCATCTTTAAAGTCAGGAGATGGAGAGGACAGGAATGAAGGGGCTCAAAGGGAGCACACATCAAGAATGTCAGAACCAGGTTCAAGTCCCACTGAGGCATCACAAATGGAACAGGTGGATACATGTGTGTGATGCCCTTCAAGAATCTTGTTACAATGGGGGACTTGAACAAAGAAGGTTGATCAGGCAGCCTCAGAAAGGCCGAAAGGGCAGAAAGGTAGCCCTTGATAGTGCCCAGAGCAGAGCCCTGCTGGGCAAGAGAAAGAAGGAAGAGAAGAACCTCAGAAAGAGGGGCAGAAAGAGGATCCACAGCCTTTGCTGTGCACCATGCCACAAACTTGTTCCACCAACAGGCGTATGCCGATTTCGTGGAGGAACGCATGGCTGCCAGAATCACATCACAGACTTCAGGAGGCAAGTCAAATGGCCTCAACTGCCGCCACTCAATCTCCACGCATGGAGGTGGATGCTGGACAGGTTCGGGTGGAGGACCGTCCCCTGCTGCTGCGACAGAAGGTCCTCCTGAACGGGCAGGCGGATCGGGGGACCGACTGACATGCTGAGTAGCTCGGAATACCAGTACCTTCGAGCCCAGTCCGGAGCCACAAGGATGACTTGGGCCCAGTCGCGCCTGATCTTCTTCAGCACTCTGGGCAGAAGTGGTATAGGCGGAAAGGCGTATAACAGACCGCAACTCCACTCGCGCCGAAAGGTGTCGCCGTGCGAGTGCCGTCTTGGAAACTCCAACGCGCAGAACTGATGACATTGCGCGTTCTCTTCTGTGGTGAATAGATCTAACCAAGGCTCTCCCCATTGCCGAAAAAGGCCTTGCGCCACGTCCGAGTTCAGACGCCATTCGTGATCCATCGAGCACCGACGGCTGAGTTCGTCCGCCCTGGTGTTCAGAGAACCTGCCAGGTGTTGAACCGTCAGAGTCACGCCCTGACATTCCAGCCATTGCCAGAGGCGCAGAGCCTCCTGGCAGAGCGTCCAAGACCCCACCCCGCCCTGTTTGTTGCAGTACCACATGGCGGTGGTGTTGTCCGTGAACACCTGCACCACACTCCAGTTGACAAAGGGGAGGAATGCTTTCAGTGCCAAACGAATCGCCCTGAGCTCCAACAAGTTTATATGGAGCCGGGACTCCGCCGGAGACCAGATGCCTCTGATTTCTGCCTCTCCCAGGTGGCCTCCCCAGCCCTGGAGGGACGCGTCCGTCACAACAACGTGCTCCGGTTGGGGAAGGGAGAGGGATCTGCCTCTGACCCAATCGCGGTCCGTAAGCCACCACTGCAGTGCCCTCCGAGATCAAGACATGGTCGGACAGATTGCCCTGATGCTGGGCCCACTGAAACTTCAGGTCCAACTGCAGAGCCCGCATCCGCCAACGGGCGTGATGCACCAGAAGGATGCAGGAAGCCATCAGCCCCAGCAGCCGCAGCGTCAACCTGACCGAAACCCGGGATAACGGCTGAAAGATGGGAATCAAAGCCTGTATATCCTGGACTCGCCGTTCCAGAGGATAGACCCGAAACTGCGCCGAGTCGAGAACCGCTCCGATGAAAAGGAGTTTCTGAGAGGGACACAGGTGTGATTTCGGCACATTGATGGAGTACCCCAGCTCATGCAGGAGATCTGCCGTCATCTGAAGGTGGTGGGCGATTGTCTGGGGCGAGCCCACCTTCAACAACCAGTTGTCTAGATAGGGGAAAACTGAGGCCCCCAATCTGCGCAGATGAGCTGCGACCACCGCCATCACCTTGGTGAACACCCGTGGGGCGCTGGTAAGGCCGAAGGGGAGCACGATAAACTGAAAATGCTCTAGGCCTACCGTGAACCCCAGGTAACGCCGGTGGGCTGGCAGGACGGGGATGTGAAAATACGCATCCTGCAAGTCCAACGCTACCATCCAGTCTTGCAGGTCGAGAGCAGCCAAGACCTGAGCTAAAGTCAACATCTTGAACTTCTCCTTCCGGAGGAAGCCGTTGACGTTCCTTAGATCCAAGATAGGACGTAGGCCCCCTTTGTCCTTCTTGGGTACCAGAAAGTAGTGGGAATAGCAACCACGTCCTACTTCTGGCCCAGGAACGCGCTTGATGGCCCACTTGGCCAAGAGGGCCGTAACTTCCTCCCTCAGAAGTGCCAAGTGGTCCCCCGACACACGGCGGTTCTGCGGTGGCATGGCTGGAAGAGTTGTCTCAAAGGGGAGGGAGTAGCCCCTTCGGATGAGCTGCAGCACCCACCTGTCCGATGTTATTGTGCGCCAGTGGGAGAGGTGATGGCGAACCCTGCCTCCCACCGGTGTCACATGGGCCTGAAAGCACGGACTAGGAGGATTTAGTGGCAGATGCTGCGGGGAGAGGTGTGGCCTGACCTCACCGCTGTCCCCGACCGCCACCACGGCGGTTTCCACGGCCGCCACCGAGTTGATAAGTCTGTTGCGGCGCATGGCTGGTAGCACGTGTGGGACCGCCCCTTCCTTGGCCACGAAAGGAGCGAAACGAACCGGTTTGCTGGCGCTGGGTCGAGAGACCCAAGGACTTGGCCGTGACCCTGGAGTCCTTGAAGCGCTCCAGCGCGTGGTCCGCTTTGTCGCCAAACAGGCGACTGCCATCAAACGGCATGTCCATCAAGGCATTCTGGACATCAGCCGAGAAGTTGGCGGATCTCAGCCAGGCGTGGCGACGAATCGCCACGGTCGTGGACATCGCTCTGCCCAGCAAGTCGGTCGTATCAAGACCACACCTGATGGAGTATCTTGCTGCGTCTCGGCCTTCAATCATAGCCTTGCCGAGCTTAGCCCGTACCTCTGGGGGGCATTCAGGCAGCAGGTCCGCGACCGTATCCCACAGAGAGTGGGTGTAGCAGCCCAAGAGGCACGCAGTGTTGCAAGACCGCAGTCCCAGACTCAGGGACGAGAAGACCTTTTTGCCATACTGGTCATATCTCTTTGATTCCCTGTCAGGCAGGGCCGACGGGAATGCAGTATGGGAGGTGGAGGCCTGGATCACCAGACTCGGTGGGGTGGGTGGACAGAAACTTGGGGTCGTCCGAACACGGACGGTGGCATCTGGCCACGTTCCTATCAACAGGCGAACCTGAAGCGGGCCTGGACCACGTGCCCAAAAGAACGTCCGTTAATGCCTCGTTGAACGGCAGCAGTGGCTCCTGTGGGCATGACTGCGGTTTGAGTACCTCAGTGAGGATATTAGTCCTCACGGCCGCGATGGGGAGCACAAGGTTTAAGGCCTTGGCAGTCCTCATCAACACCACTGAATAGGCAGCCCCCTCCTCCGTAGCCACGGTAGGAGGCGAGACAAAGCCAGGAGGCGAGACAAAGCCAGGGTTGGGGGAGTCATCCAGACCACTGGCGTCACCCAAGTCACCCGTCCAGTCCATGTTGTACTGACACTCGCGTGTCAGAGGGTCCTTAGACCCCTCCCACCCATCTCCGTATTCTAAATCCTCACCATACTCTGAATCAACAATGTAGACCGGCTCCTCTGGGTTCTCAGGCCCCATCGGCATCGAACGACGCCAGTCCGACTCCGCGTCCGGATTCGGAGAGGGAATGGGGACGGCGCCAGGGGTTGCCCCGATGGAATCGGCGCTGGAGAGGCCGGTTGACCAGCCGGCGTCGACCCGAGGGCCCCTGCGGCGCCGGAGCAGTCAGCGGCGCCAAAGCACCCGATGGCGTCGAGGCAGGGTCACCTGAGCGGCTAGGGCCCCCAGACTGGTTCACAGGGCCCAAAGGCGCCGCAGAACCCGCCGGAGGAGAAAGAGCCCTCATGGCCACGAGGAACGCCTCAATCTCCTCGGGCGACGCGCCTTGCCCAGGGACCGCAGGGTATGGAGCAGGCCGCGTCGGCGACTCACGCAGAGCCGCGGGGTGGGGCCACCCGAACCCCCGGCCGCATCGCGCGAGAGTCGGCGGTACGATGACGACGCCCCGACTTTTTGTGCTTCCTACCTGAGGAACCAGATGAATGGTGATGACTCCCGGAGCGCCCGTGACTGCTCCACGACCGCTCTCGACGCGGGGCCGACACCCGGAGCTCGAGCAGCTTGCGGGACTGCTACCGCCTAGCTTTATTCGTCAAGGCCCGGCAATCGACGCAGGCGTCCACGTCGTGGTTGGGGCCCAGGCACCGGATACAGAGTCGGTGATAATCCGTGACAGACATCGTCCGGTCACAGTTCTTAAAACCGGGCATCCTACCGGCACCGTAGAAAATGCAAGAGATCAAAAAAAGATCAAAAAACTTGGTCAAAAGACCGGAGTACTGGTCTTCGGATCTGCGCTAACTGGCGCGGAAAAAAGAACTGACGTCAGCGCGCGGAGGCGGCGTCTATATACTCAAGCGACGTCATCACGGCGCACGACGCCAACGACGGACGCGGAGCCGCAGGGGACACCTGCAGACGACGCCTACCGACGCGCAGGGGTACTGCTACGCAAAAGTTTCCGGATCCAGACTGACGCCTGAGGATATTCTAAGGTAAGGAATCTAATACTAACGTGTTTCTTTCAGATGCCTTGGCCGTATCTATCCTTTTTTATTGATTCGAGGACATAATTGACATGTTTGCCGAAGAGCGAATCACCGTCATATGGTAGATCGAGTACTTTGGCTTGAACCTCCGGGCAAAATGCTGTCTATTTTAACCAGCCTTGACTCCTCAAAACAGCAGCCCTAGCCAATTGCCTGAACCCCGTAGAGGAGATATCAATGGCACAGTCAATGATCTCTGAAGAGATCTTTTCTCCCTCCTGAATGATTGCTTGTGCTTCCGCACAGATGGCATCCGGTAACTGCGGAAGTAATGCTGCGATCTCGGACCACATTTGGGAGGCATACCACTTAAGAATAGCCAAGGAATTAGCCGCCCTTACAGTCGTGGCTGCCATGGTGGTAAACTTTTTTCCTATGGAGTCCAGCTTTCGGGCTTCCTGATCTGGGGGAGACGCGAGAGGTGTGGCAGGATTGCGGGACCTTTTTTGAGCTGCCCGAGTAATGACGGAATCTGCCTTAGGCTGCGACACTAGGCATGTCGGAGAATCTGCTGGCGCTTTATACTTTTTAATCAAGCCTTGGTAAGACAGCTGGGATCGAATTTGGTCGCTCCATCAATTTGAGACCTTCATTCCAAATGTGGTCGATTATCGGAATAGTGTGAGTATGCCTTTGAGGTAAGTCTTTAAAATCGTAAAGAAAACAATCAGTCTGTTGGACGTCTAAAGTGAGTTGAAACCTCTTAGCAGCGCTGACCATCAAGTTATGAAAGCTGCCAATGTCTACAGGGCTCAACGTCGCCATTAGCTTCGTCTCCTGTGATCGTCCCACTCTTGAAGGCAGTTATCATTCTGATCTGTGTTGTGAGGGTCTTGATCCTCATGATCCGTATCCTGCTGGGTACACACTGGTGACCTGGGTGGAACTGGTGCAGGAATTTGAGGCTGTGGAGGAGGTTGCAGCACTGGAGAAACAGGCCTAAACGGTGGGAATCTGAGATATAATTGTCCAGCATGTGCTGTAGATTCATTACCAAAGACAGTGGTATCTGTGTTGTTTGTTCTGCCATAGGTGCCTCTGACCTGTCTACTGAAAATAGATCTGCCCCATCTTCGGCGTTCTCTTCTTCCTCCTCATCATAATCTTGGCACTTGATGTGTAGCTCGAATGGGCTAATCGCTTGTCCAAAGACATTCTCCATTTCTGAACCATCATTGGAGTCCTCCTCCGCAGACTGAAACAATTGGTCAGGAAGAGTAGAACCACTCTTTATAGGACTCAACTGTATAAGAGGCACCCCTTTAAGCATGAAAGCAGTGACCACTGTGAAGGTGGTAGCCGTGGCCAAAGGATGGTGAAACGTCAACGAGCCAGTCGACGTGGTGGTGGATGCTCCAAAAGCCGGTTGAGGCATTTGCGCCGTGTCCACGGACAAAGAATCCGTAACTGAAGACTGATGTGATTTAGCCTTCATCGACGAAGATTTTTTTCGCCGTCTACGTCGTCATCGAAGAGGGTAGAGCCTTGCTCGTCGACTAAGATGGTCCCGTCGACGAAGGTTGGACCGTCGACAGGGTGGCAACAGTCGACGGTAAGGCAGTCAGACAAAGTAGACAACGACGAAGGTCCCGTCGACGATGCTGTAATCTTGGTCACCAACGAGGAATGAGTCGACGAATGACACGTTGACGGTGGTTTCTTCGTCAACGGAGTTGATTTGATAGTTGTCGACAAGATCTTTAAGATAGAGGTAATGGGTCTCACCTCATGGGTAACCGTAGACTAGGTGGACGTCGTCGACATAGTCCTGGAAGACATAGAACATGTCATAGTCGACGTGGAGACCGCATCCACGGATTTAGTCGTCAACGGGCGCATTGACATGCCAGTCGACAAACCAATGCCTGTTTTTGAGGATGATGGCATGGCTTTGGACAGTGACGCCAGAGAACCAGGTGTCGTAGGCGTAATTGGAGGCAAATCCTGTGGGGAGACATCTTTCGAGATTTCTACAAGTCTACTTTTCTTGAGAAAAGAAGGCATCTGTCTCCGACCCACGCTTCTGAGAGGTCTTTGACTGGAAAGAAGAGACTCTCATCCTCAGAGACCACAGTGTCAGTTGTCTTCAACTTCTGAAGCCACAGAAGGAGCCGGGCCTCTCTGTCCCTTAAAGTTTTAGGTGGAAAAGTACGGCAGTACTTCCAGTTCTTCACTTCATGGTCTGGGTAGAGACAGTAAATACATTTACTGTGTGGATCTTCATGAAAGAGACGCAATTTTCCACATGATGGACATGGTTTGAACAAAGATTTTCTTGAGGAAGACATCTGAGAAGAAAAAACAGCTATGCAAGAAGAAAAATTGAGCAGAGCTCAGGGAGACTCCCTTCACACAACATGCGGTAGAAAATCTGAGGACTTGGGCTTCTGAGGAAAAGGTTCTAGAGGGAGCTACAGCCTGATTGGCTAGAATGTGGGCCAATACATAATGACACCGATATGTTACTAAAGTGAGTTCTCCCTTAGGCTTTCTATGGGCCTATTCTGTTCTATGGTACTTTAAAAGTTTGGATATTTTACTGTATTATATATATATATATATATATATATATATATATATATATAAATAATTATGGTAATTTTTATTTATATATGCATATATTACTGCTATTTTATGTACCGTGGGACTCCCACTTCGACGACAGGGAATATTCAAGCATGTGAATCTATGAAAGACACCCCTAATACTGGAGAACATAAATACTCAAACAAATACTAACAAGCATTTGCAATGCAATAGGTCTCGCATTTACGTGAGTTTAAGCTACTGGCATTGTAAATGACAATGCCTTTTATTAGTTTTCAAAACCTAAATAAAAGGCATTGTCATTTACAATGCTAATAGCTCAAATTCACATAAATGCGAGACCTAGTGCATTGCAAATGCTTGTTATTGAAAAGCCAGCACACAAAGCTCTATAACGGCGATGCTTTGAATGTCCTGGAAAGATTTGGTCATATCAAAACTCAGATCGCAGATACACCAACCAGATACAGGTGCTCTATTTTTTTCCAACGCACATGTACACGATCCCCACCTACTGAACTCCCACGTGGAGTGATGAAAGGAAAGGCATTATCCACCTCACACCACCCCCAAGTACCTCTGGCACATTTCGCCAGCAATTGAACTCTGAGCAACTCATCTAATGCTTCCTATTGGTGCATCCACAGCTCCTGCTTCTGACTGGCTCACTTCTTTCCTGATCCCACTGGAGTCTTTCGCTTTTCATAGTTCACTACCAGAGACTGGTGCACTGACAAAGACCCCCCCCCACTGCCACGCCTTCATGGGACGCCGCGCCATCAGCCGATTAACATTGGCTGTAGGAGGAGAGCGAGCCCTGCTTCCTTTAGGCCAGACGTAACATGTGCAGTATTTACTTCCATTTAAGCGGAGAACCCATCCCCGGTGTTGCCACATGCCTCTGCAAAGCAGCCAGCAGGGGGCGGTATTACTGCTCAGATAGCATGTCTTCCGGGCAATAGGTAATTATGGAAAGTGGCCAATATGTCAGTTTTTACGTCCTCTTTAAAAAAAATTGATTTATTGCTCAGATGTTTAAGAGAAAACTCATCACCAACCCGTAATTTATAACCCACATATTTTAATTAAACCTTCAACACCGCTCCCCAAATTATACATACACTGCCAGCAGCCACTGTCAAGGCCATCAGTCCCCGTCCTCTGCCTATAGGAAAAACAAGCACGGCCCCGAATGTGAAAGAGTACTCATGCATGCAGAGCGTTTGCCTTGCGGGAGCAAGCAGCAGGAGGCGCGAAATTACAAACAGATGGCACCGCAAGGCAAACGCTCTGCATGCACGAGTACTCAGTGGAAACAGTGCAAAACAAGCATGAGTTTCCAAAAAGTACAGTGCAATTGCAAGAAGTCCCTCCTAATCATAGCTTGCGCACTGTGTAGGCGAGACCTAATATTCATGCCAGAGTGGTGCTTAGCTCAACCCACATTGGTTGGTCTGGTACAATATCAGATTGGGCAGAAGCTGTCTTGATGCGGGGCAGGGGAAATAAGGGCTTGTTCTCCTATTGCCCCAGGACAGGTTTATCCTGGTCTAAGATGATTGCCCCTTTCAAACTTGATGGTGTAGCGGCATCCTACACAAAATTACATGAGTTTGGTTTTGGGGTAGAGATGACAGGAGAAAGCATCTGTTGCTTGCAGAGAGCAGGAGCCTAACCTTCCAAGCACCAGTCACCACAGGACTACTTCCACAAGCTAACGCCGACCCCCCAGGAGATTTCCCCAATAGTCAGGTCCTAATGTGATTTCAGAGCAGTCGTGGTGACAGTGAGGAAATGGAGTGTATTATATGGTGTTGTTGTGCAACCTCACTGTGTAATAAACTTACCAACCCCTTTGGGACCCTTCGGTCCAGTTTCTCAAACCTTCAGCTCAACCCTGGGTTGCTGTGGCTCAGACCAGCAAGGCTTACACAAGAAAACCAGTGAAAAGTCTTTAACCGCAACAAAACAATTGAAGAGAAAATTGACAAGACCCCAAAGAATTCCAAAACCAATTTATAAAAATAGACTTTTTATACACCAGAAAGAAAAGTATCCACCAGGGGGGGGTTCCAGAGCTGTAGAATTCACAAGATTTAGTAAATCCGATTATTTCACTAAACTGCGAATACACACTGGCAAATCCAATGAATTTGACACTTTGATACAATGCCACTCAGCAGGGAATTTGGGGGGGGGGGATTTGGGAGTGTCAGGTGTCTTGCTACAACTAGTACTCAGTCCACAAATGGGGAAAGGTGGTCTTGGTCAGGGTCCATTTCAGTGCTGTGAAAAGACCGGTCACTAAGGCACTATCAGTATCATGGTCACAGACCATTCCTTCCTGGATTGGTAACAGGTCCTCTGGGGGGTCCCAGCTACACATCATGGGTCATTAACTACCACTACAGAAACTTTTGCTCTCCTCCAAAATCTGAATGTGGTCAGAGAAGTCCCTTTGATGTTGGCCCATTTAAGAACCCACATGCCACCTGGTATGCTCAACTAGCATGATACAAGCGGCAATCAGTCCCCAGCAGCCTTAAGAGTTAGCCTCACTAAAATCCAGGACCAAGATCGAATGTCCTGGACTCTACCAGGTAAAAGTATCAAATAGTGTCCAGAATGGCTCAAGGAGAGCATCCGAGGCAGAGTCCGTTGCAACTTTGGCACATCATTATTGAAACCCAGATGACAGGAGGTGGTTGAACATGGTCGTCAAATTACTGGCTGGCATCCTTGTCCGCCAAAGGTGGGCTGCCACCACCGCTCATCACTTCTGTGTTCAAACCAGGGGTGCTGGTGAGACCAAAGGGGAGCAAATCTGAGAATGCTCCTGACCCCACCATGAACTGCAGGTAGTGCCAATGGGCTGGAAAAACAATTATATGGAAATAAGCATCTTGCAGGTCCAACATCACATCCAGTCTTCAAGGTGAAGGTGAGACCTGGAGGTCGAGGGTGGCGAGGAACTCTCCTGGATTTAGGAACTGTAACATTTCCAGTGAGGACAGCATCCAAAATGTTTGTGATTTGATGAACTTGTTGAGGGCTCGGAGGTCCAAGATAGGGCGCCAATCTCCTGATAAGGAAAAGCAGGAATAAAAGCCCTTGCCCTGTTGTAATCGAGGAAGCACTTCGACAGCCCCTTTCTGTATCATAATTGTGACCTGCGTAAACAGTTCCTTCAAATGTGCTGGGGGGAGGGCGGGCTGAAATTTGAGAAATTAAAGAGCGTGGCCCTTTAAGATGACATCCAAGACCCAACGATCTGAAGTTATTTGTGACCAGTTGCAGAAGTGCTGGGAGATTCGACCTCCAATCTTCAGAGCAGGAGAACACTTGATCCTGGGAAAGTCACTGTTTTTAGAGGTAGCACCTCCTCTGTAGGTGCTCTTCCTAAAATAAGGCCTGGAATCGGATTACCTAATCGGAGTTTGATAGGAGTATCGCTGTTTGTTTTCACCATATGAACGGTACTGGGAGGAGCCACGAAAATTGGAGGAAGTACCTCTGCCAAATGCTCCGCGAAAGGGCGGCTTCCGGTACTGGAGGGATCCCAAAGCGCAAGCAGGGTCCGTGTCCTTCTTGATGGACTCCAAGGTGTCGTCCACATGCTTGCCGAAGAGGAATTCTCCATCAAAAGGCACCCTCGCCTGTACTTCAGGTCAAAAAGTCATAGCCTTGAGCCAGCCCTGCCTCCTTAAGACAGCAGCACCTGCGAGCTGCCTGAAACCAGTCGAGGAAAAGTCAACGGCACAGTCAATTTCTGAGGAGATTTCTCTCCCTCCTGCACAATCTTATGGGCTTCAGCCTTGGAGGATTCTCAAAGCAGGTCAACCAAAGCCGCAATCTGACAACATCTGACGGTCATATCGTCCAAGGATGGCCAACGAGTTCACCGCCCTGACCGTCGTGGCAGCCATAGTGGTGAATTTCTTCCCGATTGTATCCAGGCGGCGACCCTCTTGATCCGGTGGTGAAGTCAACAGAGTTGCCGGGTTACGCGACCTCTTCTGGGCAGCTTGCGTAATGACTGAGTCAGCCTTAGGTTGTGACACAAGGCATGCCGGTAAATCTGCAGGGGCCTTGTACTTTTTGTCAAGGCACGACTGGGATGGAGTTAGGACGTTCCATAAGTTTAAGCCCCTCCTGCCATATGAAGTCAATGATTGGGAAGGTATGTACTTGCTTCAAAGGAAGCAGTCCTGTTTGACGTCCATAGGCAAGTGGAAAAACTTTGCGGCTCTCACCATCAGGTTGTGAAAACCCCCAATGTCCACTGGGGGAGAAGCTAGGGGAGATGGAGGAGGAGGAGACTGTCTGGGCCCGATAGTTATCCCAATCTGTAAGGATAGTCGTCGTCATCCTGGTCCGCATCATGGCGGACATCATCAGTATCTGTACGAACTTGTGATTTCAGCTGAGCAATATGAAGTGGCTCTTGTACTGGAGGATGCGGAGCAGGAGAATTCTGCACAGAAGGTGGGAATTTGCGATTATAATCTAACATGTGTTGAAGGTTCGATATCAAGGACACTGGTATTTGTGCCATAGGCACCTCGTGGTCAACATCCAGCTGGCCATCGTGAACCCCTGTCATAAATGTCCTCATCCTCATAGTCCTGAGACTTTAGATTGAGTTGCTGCAGGACGAAAGGAGTCATCAACATAGGAACCATCAGAAGATTCCTCCTATGCAGACACAAATAGTTGAGCAGGGGGACGAGAATCACCTTGGAGGACTCCTATCCAGCGGAGCCGGATGTTTTACAATTGCAACAACCTTTACTGTGGTGACTGCTTCAGTCGCTAGAGAATAGTGACCAGTCGACGAGCTCGTAGTCGAAACAGTCGTCGATGGATTCGACAATGCAGAACCAGGCGTCAACAATGAAGCGGAAGCAGTCGACGGAGCCAGAACTTTCCCCTTCGATGGCGTGGCCGTCAACAAAGATGGTACCGTCGACAAAGATGGTACCGTCGACAAAGATGGTACCGTCGACAAGATGGTACCGTCGACAAGATGGTACCGTCGACAAGATGGTACCGTCGACAAGATGGTACCGTCGACAAGATGGTACAGTCGACAAGATGGTACAGTCGACAAGCGTCGACGAAGCCTTCGTCGACGAATGTTTTAGGCAAGGCAGTCGACGAGACTGACTTCTTCGCCATCTACGTGATCTTCACAATGGAGGTTATGGGCCGAACCTCTTGGTACGCCGTCAACGATGTGGACGTTGTCGTAGTCTTCGTCGACAGAGCATGTCATCGTAGGTACAAAGTTGACGGATCTGGTCATCGTCAGGCGCGTCGACGAGCTGGCTCTCGGTTTGGACGACGTGAGCGAACCAGGTCCCGTAGGCATAGAGGCCGGCAGATCCCCGTAGGGAGACAGACTTTAGAGCGTCCACAAACTTCTTCCTTTTTAGGAAAGAAGGCATCTCAGTCTCCGACCCACGCTTGAGAGGTCTTGGAAAGGCAGGAAGACACACACTCCACATCAGATATAGGATTATCTGAAGTCTTCAACTTCTGTAGCCACAGGAGATGGGCCTCTCTCATCTTTAGGGTCTTTGAAGAAGAAGTTCTGCAGAACTTGCTGTCCCTTACCTCATCGTCCGGGTACAGGAAATAGATGCACTTTTTATGGGGTCCTCATGGAACAGGCGTAGTTTCCCACATGAAGAACAGGGCCTGAATAAAGATTTTATTAGAAGACATTTTGTAGAAGTTGAAAGGTTTGAAGATAGAAGTTCTGAGCAGAGCTCAGGGAGACTTTTCACACGACTTGTGGTAGAAAATCTGAGGGCTTGAGCTAATGAGAAGGTTCAAGAGGGTGCTGCAGCCTGATTGACTGGAATGTGGACTATCATAATGACATGGATAGGTTAATAATGTGAATTTTCCCTTTGGGCCTATGTTGTGCCATGGTACTTTAAAAAAAAATCTTTAGGAGATATATAAATAATGTTTTATATGTATTATATGTATATACTATGTATGACTAATATATATATAGTTTTAGATGTATATTAGTACTATTTTATGTACCGTGGGACTCCCACTTAGACGGATAATTATTCAAGCATGTGAATCTATAAGACACACCCCTAATACTGGAGAATTCACAAGCATGCATGCGAAACCTAAGGGAGCACTGTGAACTAGAGAAAATTGCTGTGTTCCAATCCAGCACTTCTACAGAAAGCTCTCAGCTGGAGAACATTTGTTAGTTTTAGGTGACCTTGGACCAACACAAGCTAGCTAGTTAAACAGAATTTCTGAATTTATAGCTTTATGACAATTGACACTGTTTATTTGCTTAAGGCCGTCATAGAGAAATTCCAACCATCCTAATAGTAAACCAAACCACTAGTATTATCAAACACTTCAAAGGAAACAAACTGGATACATCTTGGATGCAACATCACTTTCCAACATCAAGCACAGAGCTAAACGACAAATTAAGGTTCTGCCCTCAATGCATGCTATGTGAGGACGCATGGCAAAAGAAAAACAAATGTAAAAATCCAAACAGACATGCCATACAGACCTTGGACCCAATGTGTAAATTTGTCAATCAATAGTCAAACATTTTGGCACCAGGTCCTTTCATCATAAAACAAGTGGCATAATCAAATATTTAAGGGGTGAAATGAGATCTCACCAGAAGGCAATTCCAAGGTGAAACAGGCATCAGGTTTGGTTACTACATGAAGGGGCAATTAAATAGTCAACCATCCCTCTCCAGTCCACCCAAAACATGCGATTGGAGAAATAACAGAGTGGCTAGGGAAATCGGTAGCCTTAGGTACTAGCTCAAAATGAAGTGTCAAAATAGCCCCCTAACCAACCTTCTATTCAGATAGGTCACAATAGATATTTATAGTTAGATGGGTCTATTCAGCAAGTTGGCAATCCTCCCAAGTGTACACAAGGTAAGAAAGCACAACGGCAGCCTACGAAATTTCAAATAGGTTCATACTAGGCCAAGATTAATCTGAAGCCAAATCCTGGTATTTTAGACCACACTTCAATTTGGGATCATAATGAAACTTAATGTTGCTAGAATGTTTTTTTTTTGTGGGGGGGGGGGGGGGGGGAGATAATAGGCGTGGCAGCAGCAACAGGACCATTCTTTTGAACTTAATAAAATTATATATGCCACTATCAGGTCATCTTATTTTAAATGTTGGACTTGCTGTCTATATTTTTCACTGAATTTGGGAAATGAAAGAGCACTAATGCAAATTAGCTGTTGAGGGTACTCTCAAGAACTACCAAAATTACGCTTGTATCGTTTGATAGGGTTGAGTACGTGTAATCAAGTAGTCATTTAAAAGGTTGTAAAAAATAATATGCGAACAAAACGTAGCATATGTTTTTGTTTGGAGGGTGCAGAAATTCAGAAAGCGTCTTTAAATCAAATTTTTTGCTACCAAATATAGATCTTCCTTTGGAAATATTTGTAGCTGGTTGTTTCCAGCCAACCAGTAATCTAGTTTACTCAAGTTTGCAGGGAAGTCAAAGATGGGGCACATGTTCTGGCCATCACCCACATTCTCTCATGAGAATGGTCTGGTCTCTAAACTTTAATCAGCGCTGTAGGGAATAGCACACAGTCTCTCCCCCTCTCCCCCCAAAAAAATGTGCTCCAAGTCTGGGGAGCACAGGGGTTATGCATAAATTATGCACAAAAGAAACTGAACTACTTATTCAGATCTAGTACCATTTCAGAGTTGTCTAGAGCACATCAAGAAAGTATCAAACTAAGCCCCACCACCACACAGGTTCCAGAGGAAGTTCCCATCACATTTGATTAGTATCAGCCAAAAGCTTGAAAAGCCTGCACACTAAAGGAACAATGCAATGGAAAATGCTCCTGCACGAGGCACGGCACAAACTACATTTCTGCAGTCTCTCGAAAAGAAAAGGGCTGATTCGCAACCCCCCAAAATCAAATAATTACATTAATAGGATGCCCTCAAGTCCTGGACGTGGTTATCTGCAGCAAGATAACAGGAAAGCCAAACAAGCATTTTTAGAGGCTATTTAAGTCTATTGGCATTTTTCAACATAAAACCAATACACCGTATATGCTCTGTATCACCCACAATCTGGAAAAACCTACAGCATCAACATATAGAGCAACCTTGTTTGTTACATGTTCCTCTGAGGGGGGTGAGCAAGGCAAAGCTGTTTTACAAACTCTACTGGTCAGCCGATGTGGCAGAAGCAAGGAGAAGCTCAATACAATAAGGTTTTATGTAATAAAAAAAAATATTTGGCACTTTATTTATTTATTTATTTTATATTCTTATAAAGCGCCAGACTAGACCCCCGAAGGGGTATCTCCGCGCTATTGCTGTACCACGAGAGTGTGCTAAATCCGAGTGTGTATCTGATATAGGGTGCAGAAGCTGGAAGGCAGTTATTTGTCAGGATACAAATACGTTTTTAGAGTCTTTCGGAAACTCAGATGACTGGGGATTGATCTGAGTTCTGCCGGCAAAGAATTCCAGAGTGCTGGTCCGGCATAAGCTAACGCACGGCCACCTTGTCTGGCCTTTTTTACTCTTGGTGTCTGCAAGAGCTGCTGATGACTGGAGCGCAGAGGTCGCCCAGGGATGTAGGACTGAAAGATCTTGGCCATGTATTTAGGGCCCTCTCCTATCATGCTCTTGTGTATGGTGCATAAAGTTTTGAATTGGACTCGCTTCCTCACTGGGAGCCAGTGGAGTCTCAGCAGCAGGGGATTAGAAGGGGTCCTTGCTGGAGCGTTCAGGACAATCCTTGCTGCTGTATTTTGGATTACTTGCAGTTTACTGAGCTGCTCCTCGTTTGCTCCGAGGAGCAGCCCATTGCAGTAATCCACCCTGCTGATGACCAGAGCCTGCACCAACGTTTTTCTGTGGTGGTCTGGTATGTAGGGGAAGACTCGTCTCAACATCCCAATAGCCCGGAAGCAGGTGCCAGCAACCTGATTAACATGTCCCTTAAAGGTAAGTTGCTGATCGAAGAGCACTTCCATCCAAGAGTTGGTCAGGGCCACTGGACCAAGTTGTAGCATGAACTACGAATTCTAAAAGGCACTCGAGTTAGACCATAAGAAAAAGGAAGTAGTCTACACAAAAGGAGATGTTTGCCCAACATCGATGGTTTGGAAGTTAAACTGTTGGGCTGTTATGTACGCCATTAACCACCATTTACAACCAGTGACCAAAACTATATGGTGTAGGGACATAGAAGAGGTAAACCAATTTGCACATCAAAACAGCAGCATTTGGAAAAATGGTGGTACAACACTGGAAGGGGCTATCAACTGCGGTCAGTCTGGTAACCAGGATTTTGTCTGCTGTACTACAGGTATGAATGAAAAAAAGCACAGGTGCACCATAAATTGAAAATGTGCTAATACAATACAATTAACGCAAGAGCACAGATATTGATGTCCAGGGGTCTGATTTGTTTGAATGATTTGTCAACTGTAGAAAAACGAACAGCCGACGCCTTTCGTCCCGGATGGGACTTCTTCAGGGCAAGAAAAATGTGTAAACTCCTTGGCGGTGAGTGTAGTCTATTAGTCTTTTAAAGGCCAGAGGGTTGCGGTCCGTTTCGCAGTCTCAAGACAAAAAAAGTGTATAAAGCTTATGTATCTTATGTTCTGGAGCAAGAGTTGACGTAAACTCACTCTTAAAATATATGAGCAACCGAAGTCTCTAGATGATTTGTATCCATCAGGCACTATACGGACGGAGGGGACACCATGTCTGGGCTTTAGTTTCTGGTTTTTCTCTCTTCGCGAAACTTGAAGTAGTAAGGAGAGATTCCCTTATACATCATTAAACACTGGAAGTTTCCATAGGATATTTTCAGGTGCACACCTCAGGATTGGTGCATCTCATTCTTATTCATTTGTTTTTGGATCGATACGAAGTATCACAACTTCGATTGTTAGGATTTAGTTCTATTCCTAGCCCGGCTGGTTATCCTTTTTGCAAGATACAAATCATCTAGAGACTTCGGTTGCTCATATATTTTCAAGAGTGAGCGTACGTTAACTCTTGCTCCAGAACATAAGATACATAAGCTTTATACACTTTGTCTTGAGACTGCGAAACGGACCGCAACCCTCTGGCCTTTAAAAGACTAAGACTACAAGACTACACTCACCGCCAAGGAGTTGACACATTTTTCTTGCCCTGAAGAAGTCCCATACAGGACAAAACGCGTCGGCTGTTAGTTTTTCTATTGACAAATAAATCATTCAAACAAATCGGACCTCTGGACATCACTATCTGTGCTCTTGCGTTAATTGTATTAGCACATTTTCAATTTATGGTGCACCTGTGCTTTTTTTCATTACATGTTCAAAAGTTCTGGCTAGAACTGTCATTGTGATGGCGGGTGTCTTATCGGTGTGCACATAATCCCCATTTTAGTGTTTAAATAAGGGGTAAATTACAGTAGTGGCAATTTATGTATCAGGTGCATTTCTATGAAGGTTCCGCCATCTGCTATGTACTAGTACAGGTATGAATGAGCTAGAGGTAGGAACCAACAGAAAAGTTCCTGCTGCATTGACACTATGGCACCATAGCCCAACTGCAAAGAACTCCAGTTCTTGTACCACAAGCGCACTTAAGAATATGGTTATATGAGGTCTACTCAGATCACAAACACTCATCCAATTAAAACTATAGTTTTGAACAGCACTATATCAAGACACTATACCTACACAGCAGTGTAATTCATGTTTTAAAGCATCACATCCCGTATCCTTGTAAGCAGGCATAATAAACAAATGTTGGGACTTGTCAATGCAAACTTGTTTGCTCCCAAATAATTATCAGATATTTAGCGACAAAACTAAAAAATGGCTGCCCGTGTTTCTTGCTTTAGACAAACCAAAGTGGCATTAGGGAAATGCAGATTAAATTCAAAAATAGTTTACCAACTGCTGGAACTGCTTATCAACATACTAAAGTAAAAAAATTAAGAAGTCCAATTTACAACACTGTCATAGCCATAGGTGCAAATCATAATTATTGGACATTGCAATTATTTTAGCACACGTTAGGAGTCAACATGACTAGTTTATTAACATTCAAACTTCATTAAGACGTGCAAAATGTGGCAATTTCACTGGGATTTACCCTAACTAAGACATGGGATAGGTTGATGGGGCTTAGCAATAAAGGGTCCAGATCACACATAATCACTCCTTAAATACTTTGAATAAGTACAACAAAAGTGAAAAAATAAATCTATATCAAGGCATTTTCAATTTTGACTAATATTCAATAAAGGCATGTATGCTTGTTTAACATAATTTGCTGATTTTATACAGCATTTATATCTTTTAGTCCATAAGTAAATTATTAAGTGATAAAGAACATCCAATACAAACACTTCAATAGAAGCAAGGAAAAAAAATGGAAATATGAAAAAATGTAAAGACCCCATGTCTATACAACCCACCCAACAGTCTAAACTCTGCAAAGAGCACAAAGCCAAAGGCTTTCCCCCACACTAGGTCACGACAAGTCACGTTGCTTGTCAAAAATGTGTATTTCTGATCCGTTAGGAGCATCAAGATGAGATTCAATAGATTTCCGATGCAGATGCAATGCACGTCGTGACAGCCTCCGCAACAGCGAGCACCGCATTCAAAAATCACAATCTCATCCCAGAGACTAAATTAGATCTGCCACATTCATAGGCATCTCCTCCACTGTAGTATTGTAGAAAGTCTCAATGTCACGAAGAATCCTCTTGTCTTCCTCTGTAACAAAGTTTATGGCCACTCCTTTTCGGCCAAAACGTCCACCACGACCAATTCTGCACATGAACAACAATTTAAAAGAAGTTAAGATAGGAAAACCGTGAAGCTTCAAGTACATGTTGCGTCACCCCATGCACTAGGACTATTCGTCAGATAGAATTTTTTTTTTTTTTCTCCTTCACTACATTTGTCAATTGTTTGCACACGAGAAATAAAATGTCACATTAAACCTAGGCAGCAAGGTGCCATTGCCATGCTAGTATTCACAAACAGATGCACTTAACACATGAACATTTCCCCCTCTGAAAATTTGATTTTTCTGTAGTTTACAAAAAGGTGCTTGGTCAATTCACTACGGCCAAAGAAAGCCTTGACAAAAAAAAATGTTTACCTTTCAAATTTAGAGTCCGTGTTGCACTGGCGCCACCATGCCGCAACCAGATCAGGGTTCTTGCTCCAGGAGAGCCAAACCCCATGACTTCAGTGGGCCATTCTCTGGTGTTGAGGAATTCCTTAGATCTGGAGCAGTTCAACTTATCTTACATAATTAAAAAAAAGTGTTTGGAGAGAGTATTTAATTATATCAGCTTCTCTAAAAATCATGGTGTTTCTTAGCCAACTTCTTACCCAAGAACTGTAGGAGACCAAGCGTTTACATCTGTTGTAAAACAGATAGGGATTGTATGAATCAAATTTTCTTTTAGCGGGGGGAGACCGACAAAGATTCAGCAATACTGCAACGTGAATCTGCCATATTTATTAGCATGGCTTGGCTCACAAAGTGCATTGGAAATAAAGCACTATTTAGTTATTATTGCACTGGTCTGCTAGCAATTCAGTTTTACTGCTGTGTTTACCTCTGCCGGTTTTACTCCCCTTCCACCCCCAGAAGTTACCCAATTACTACAAGTAACAGTAAACATACGGTATGGGGGCGGGGGGTCGTCTGGGGGACATTGCACTTACTCTTAATAGCCACTTGCCCTAAAGAATGCTCTGCTGCGGCACAAGTTGAATCCAACAATTGCTACGTGACCAGTGCAATTTGAAATTGTTTTTAGATTTAATGTGCCTTTCACTGCCTAGTTTTTATGTGAAAGTGAAAAAATTGCGAATGTATTTTATACGACAATCTACCAGGAGTATAAACTCACCTGTGAATGTAATTTTCACGATTGGTTGGTAGATCATAGTTTATGACCAAAGATACTTGCTGTACATCAATACCCCGAGCCTGCACAAACGAATACACATTTGAAATAAGAGACCAAAGCACCAAAACACAAGGTTGTCAACCACACAAGATAAAGTGCCCCAAAAATCGAGCCTACAAAAATGTATAACGTGCAGGCAGAGGTTTACCAGCAAATCTGTGGTGATCAACACACGACTAGATCCAGATCGGAATTCCCTCATAATGACATCACGTTCCTTCTGGTCCATGTCACCATGCTGTGGAAAGAGTTGTAAACGTTTTAAGTGCCTTCGTAAGTCTCGATTTGATGCTGGACAAAAACACCGTCAGAGACCAAGCGTCCCCGTCTGTTGATGCATCATAACAGAAAGGGATAGTTATGAATCTATTCAATTTTTGCAGGGGGAACGACAAAATAGCACTTGTAGCTACGTTGTAACTTATCCTGCATCTCAAAATGGCGGTTCAAAACAAACACGGCATAACCTAGGTCGTGGTGCATATACACTTCTTTAAAAAGTAGCAGTTAAGTGACGGAGATTGAACTCCTTGTTCCAGTCTACTTGACTGGCAGCAGCTGGTGGAGAGGATTTACTGCAACAAGTCTGCAGACAAACCGTAAGTTATTCTCTCTAGACAGAGGGCAAATAAACTCAAGGGACTATGATCATACATGAGATATGAAGTTGCACTACGAGTGGCTGAAATAAGTAGTCATTCAACCCGGTTAACATTCAGGAGGTAATGAACAGTATAGTTAGATAGTGTGTCGTTGGCACACCACACATTTTGCACCAGTTTTCAAACCACCTACGCAGGGCATCTTCGAATTTAGATAAGGGGGTCACTCATATGCTCCCCTTCTGTCAGATGGGTTGTGACATGCAATACGACTTCGCATTAGGCAAGACTACAGAGAGTCCCAGCGAACCCATCCAATAGGCGCAGTCTGTGTGGCTTACTGAGGGTAGCATTAGGGAGGAGAATGAAGTTCAGACTACTATAGCTTTAATTCGCATCACTCAACCCCTTCTGAAGAAATACGCTCTGGACAGAGACATTCATAACAAGAACTAATAAAGTAACCCCCCCCCCCCCAAAACAAAAAAAAAGGTAAAGCTGTATAGCCAACATTGGGTCAGCAAAGCTTCCTTGAGCATCCTCTTGCCCACAATTAACTTGCAACTGAAGTAAACATTCCTATGGAGCTTGCACCCCTCTCACAGCGTTCATGAAGGCATACCATCAAATCATCCCTAAAGATCATACTAAATATTTGGAAACCACTTAGTCGTACCAAATAAAATAAACCAGGGGTAAAGGCACATTTGAGGTTATACAGTACTCCCATATGGATGTCCAAAAGGAACAAATATTAGGTCGCTCACAGACATCGATTATGCACTGCCACATACATAAAGTCACTCTCAGGGTAAGAATAAGCCACCCTGAGAAACGCAATTTCTGCCAATTACTTATGTTTCGATAAAGGCTCGTGCAGTTGCTTACCAAGGCAGATACAGTGAAGTCTCTGGAATGCATTTTCTCCGTAAGCCAATCAACCTTTCTCCTCGTATTGAGGAAGATTACCGCTTGGGTAATAGTCAAGGTCTCATACAAGTCACAGAGCGTATCCAATTTCCATTCCTAAATAGACAATGGAGAAATATTTAGGCACAGGTGGAAGACAACATGCATTCAAGTTGCACATTAAGACATTAAGAAAGCGGTTCACCCAAATCACATCAGCTCACCTCTCACCTTCCCGCGTGCACTTGCTAGCATTATAATAAAGACCAGGAGTAAAGCTGGTTTAATTAATTTTAACACTAGGCTTGAACAGGAATAAAGCTGCATGCCCAACCTCGAATTGGCCGGCAGGAGCCACTAAAGAATAGCAGTTTAGAAGCATCTTGCAGGGGTCTCTATTAACCAGCTCAGATTCCTATTAAGTCATCTTATTTCGAATATGGCGCTCGAGGTGGAGTCAGTAAGGCTGGGATATTTTGTATACAAGCCTAATGAAAGAAATACTGAACATACAAGAGACTGGTCTACAAGTTAATGGTTTAATGTTTAAGACTAACAATTTAATAGTGTATGAAATCTGGATTTTGATTATTTATTTTTTTAAATAATCAAAATTTAACCACATGCGCGCTGCTCTTATTCTGCTTGTATGCTGACTTTTTAAAAAACGCACTTTACATGACGAGCTGGGCTCGTCATCGGTGTTTGAGGAGGCTACACCATGACGAGCCCAGCTCGTCATCAGCCTCGAAGGGGTTAAACATTGTTTTAACTAGGATAATCGGTTTACAAAACACGTCAATGCAATCTCTGTACACGAGGCTTATATTGATGTGGTTTTATGGACCAGCGTGCCCAATGTTACTCGTACTTACATCTGGCAACTTTGTGTCAGCTAGTTATGTCACACCAGGTGTGTATTCAACTTGTGACCCTGTGTAAGAATCCCAAATCCCAAACCTCAAACCTATTGTAAGCCTTTTGAATTGTTGCAATTCGAAAATCTGGCTCAAATTATTGCGAATAGTATCTTCACACAAGCTTTAACATCTAGCTCGTGTCGAAATTTAACACAAAATAGACTCTCAAAGGCCAAGCGTAGGGTAGTACTTTCTGTACAGTACAAGCCTTTTGAGAACAAAGCATCCAACACTAGAAAGGTGTGGTCCTCAACTGATGACCTCTTAGAGGACGCCTACGAGGCTTTAAACTCCAGTTCCCGCTCCAGCATTAATACAGCCAGACATCAAAATAAAGATCCACGTGGAAAAGTCATCATAAGCAAAAAATTTATCTGAACACCATACTAGCATTGCTGCGCAACCTTGAATACCGTCAATATCCTTGCAATAGCCACTGTGCAAAATACCAAAACCCAGAGTGAAGTAAATCGGACAACTATACCTCTCGTTCTACATTAATGTAGAACTGTTTGATGCCTTCAAGGGTCAATTCTTCTTTCTTGACTAGTATGCGAATTGGGTCTCGCATGAATTTTTTGGTCACCTCCAAGACATCAGAAGGCATTGTTGCAGACAACAGAACCACCTGAAAAAACAAACTACTTGCTTTAGACCGGCGGAATAAAAGCAGGTTACTAATTCAGAACGTACTTCGACAAGACTAAAGTACTGGCTATTGAAAATAAGACCTACCCCATGGGACCACATCTGGTGGTTGGCAGAACTCCGACCCACTCTAAAATCAACCACCCACTAAAGATGGCTGGGAATCTTCCTGGACGACAAGTTCAACATGAATGCACACGGCAATATTCAACACACTATGAATGCTAGGAAAAAAAAAATCTTGAAGTGGTTCTTGCAGTACACCAGGCATAATGTCACGCAAGCACCCACCACAAACAGACTACTACGAAGTGCACTGTATTCTGGAATCTGCAAACATCAGTGAATGGACTTCGGACCCTCCAGAACGCTGCCGCAAGACAAGCTCAACCTCCATTACTGCACCCACATCTCACCCCAAGTAACTCACTGGCTCCCAATCCACAAATGCAGCCAATGCAACTTCCTCACACATACGAACAGAACCCACTTACCTGCACTGCATACATTCACAGCCCATTGAGACGCCTGTGCGCAGCCTCACTTGTTTGCACCCCTCCTCCCCGGCATTCACAAATGCCTAACAGGTATTCTCTTACATAGGACCCAAAATATCGAATGACCTCCAACAACACCTCCGACCCCTCCTCCTGGGGACTGGAGTTTTGCAAGAAGCGCAAGACCTGGCTCTTCAAATAATGAAGTGGGGCCCCACGTTTACACTCCTGCTCAAGCACCTCGCTGGCAATTAGTGCGCAATAGCTAGCAGTATTTATATATGCATTTATCGATCTGATGGACCCACTTGCTACCAGCCCTGCTAATGTGGCTGAGCAAAAGGAGGCACTCATCGAGACCCAGCTGCATGGGGCAGTAGACATCAGCATCCGTTTGTCTATATCTATACAAACAGTTTACACAACGAATGCTGCTTTAGCCCCCCTAATCTTCGATTTTGCGGAAGGATTAGAATGCAACAGTTAATTGGCGCAGGCCAATTATTAGAAGACAGTTACAGCGGTTAAATCCATACCTGAATGTTGGTGCTCAACTTTTGGAAAATCTCGTATATTTGATCCTTGAACCCTCTGCTCAACATTTCGTCAGCCTCATCCAAGACAAACATCTTTATCCATTTTGGAGCTATTGAACAAAAGTATAAGTTTAAGGTTAGAGTATCAGATCAAGAAATTAGTTTCCCAATTCCACCAGTGACATTTCAAAACCCTGCTTCAAGTGAACAGCAAAATGTTGATCATTGCACACAGTCCTGAAAGTTAGAAAACCTCAATATTTGCAGTGCATATGCTGGAGTACACTTAACGATGGAGTTTACCAGCATTTCCAAATTATGGGTTGCGAGCCAATTTTTGGTGGGTCAGGAAAGACAAAGCAATAAATACACATTTTAAATTCTGTGTCACATTTGCTGGTGCTTCAAACAGGTCAAAAGGGCTTAAGTGAGATGAAAAGACTGGGGGGGGGGGGGGGGGGGGGATCTCTTAACCCCCTGCGATGCTCATGACAAGCTCAGCTCGTCATGAGGTACACCTCTCGTGTGCTCATGACTAGCTCAGCTCGTCATGTAAAAGGGCATTCTGAAAATTTCAGCACAGGAGCTTAGCAGCTAAGGTGTTAAAGGGGTGCGGCAGATTAAATTAAGAGCAGGCCTAAAAACACACAAGCTAAAAATGTGCTCAGCATAGTGTCACCCAACTGGTATTTTACGTTTTGTCATTGCATCCAAATATATGATACAAGGAACATTATACTTACGAGCCAGGGCTATTGGCTTTGCCAATAGTGGTTAGTTGCATTAAATAAATAAGCAACTTTGGCTTTTTGTATACAATATCGAAAATTCTTCAGTTCCGAAATTATGAGACTGAAATAACTAAAACGAGTCACCTTTTAAGTTACAAAGGCAGTGAAGGGTGCTATTGCTGCAGAGTGGAGGTCCCCCCCCTCTTAGGGCAAAAACAGAGAGCCTGATAGGGACCTGTCTCAGCACCTGCTTTTAAGAACTGTCGGTGCTGAGCACCGGCAGAACACTGCCAACAGTCCACTTAAAAACCCGGTCAAAAGCCCAGCAATTTTTTGACAAATTACTGCCTATTCTTTTAACATTGAGAATAGAGTTTTAATTTTCTTTGCCTGCAAAGAGAAGAGTTTTTAAAGTGAATTATGCTACAATCTTGCTGGAGTTAAGGGAGTGTGAAAAGAATAAAAGGGTGCTTGGGCGAGACTGACAATATTGAAGGCCTGTTACAGTTCAACAATTTGGATTAAAGCCAGGAATCCAGGTAAAAGTACAAATCCTAGAGTCTAACAGGAATTACTCTGCTTGACAACGGCAGAGGGCATTGGCGAAGCCAAAGATGGTGTCAGTGTGAATGTCTTAACCATGTTGTACCTCCAAAAGAAGTTACCCTAGTTAGGCCTAAAGGAGCTGGGTAGTTTAGACTTAAGACAACACAATTTTGTGGTCTGAAGTTTAACCATTTTGTACAGCAGCACATCTGCTGTTCAGCATGGCTGAAAGTCACACACAAAAAGCACTATAACACCATCAGCAGCACCCACGTCCTAAGTCCAACAACTGCAGCGGAAATACTCAGACTAGATCTAACCACCAAGCACACCATTGCAGATCAAATACCCAGTCATATACCGGTGGTGCATGAAGGACAATCCAAACACATCCTAACACGCCCACTACTGTATCACAATGGCAATTTAATGCATTTACAGGATAGAAAACTGCATTTGACTTTTCTGTCGCCATTAAAAACTAAAAAAGGTTTTTAAACCAATATATTTAAAAAGAAACCGCACCAGTCACGTCATAGCATGTGTGTCAGGAAGGGTGGCTGAAGAATGTACCGGGGAAGGGGAGAGAGTCAAGCAGAGACACGGGTTGTAGCCCACACATTGTAAACTGGTCTCTTGAGAGAGACCTAAAAATTGACAGCTGTAACATCCTGGGTTCAGACGGCCGCCTAACAGATAGCAGTCATGTCCCCGCTAGTTTCAAGTCACATGTGTCCCCGCTTGAAGGCTGAACGGCCACATGCCTTCGATCTCTTCAGTGTCTGAGACAGGCCACAGTGTAATCTTCTGGGCCGAGCCCCAGGCACCCTTGCTTTGAAGAGGTCAGAGAATCTGCAGATTATATTGCCAACAAAACATGACCCTCTGAATGGCATTATTTTACATTGTCAAAAAGGACAGCGGCGTCCCCACTAGAAGGACAGAATGAGGGTGTGTCCAGTCTTAATGAGTGCACACTATGGCGAACCTATACTTCAATTTACAGCATACCATCAATCGGGCGGGAAAGGTAAAGGTACAGAGTGTAATATTCTGCTTCTAACAATATGCAACCACAAAGCAATAGTTTATCTATATTCAACTAATACGATAATTTATAGTTACCCAGTGTTAAAGAAAGAGATGATTAATTACATTTTACATTGACCATTTCAGGTAGAATATAGAGCCTGGTTTTAGACGGCGTGCTTTCGCCGGTAGGGAGATAACACCCGGAGCACCTGTGTGCTGCATCTGCTGCTTTACAGGTTAGCTCTGCTACCACGGCTAAATTAAGTAAATGCATCCTGTTGGCAGGACTTTTATTTCTCCCAGTTATCTCAATATAATGAGAAATATATGCCTGTAATCCGTGCAGACCAAGGGTTGCTTTTCTGTACCACAGGGTGGACTGGGACAAAATTCACATCACAATCCTCAATGAGGACCATCTATAGGACATGGACCATCAGCCCTTTTTAAGCCAATCTACGCATTACTACCAGGACACACAAATGCTAGAAAAGACTATCAATTTACTACTAATTTCTTTAAAGAAATAAGAAATCTACATTAAAGACATCTCAGATGACTTTTTTATTGCCCATCTTTGTATGCCCCACACCTGCAATTCACGGAGCGGGTGCTCTGAAACATTATAAACTCTACAATACAAACTAGTATTTTTGTTTAATGTAGTCCATCCTTGCAAGTTACATGCCTGTCACTTGGACACTTTACTAAGCATGGGTGAATTTGGCGTTCGCGAATTTGCGAACTCGCAATCGGCAAAATCCGCGAATTTGCTGATTTTTTTGTGTTCGCAAGGATTTCTGCCAGTTCGCAAGGGTTTTGTACCAGTTCGCAATTGCGAACTTACGTGTCGGCTCGCAACGGTCGAGATTGTTGTTTCTACGTCTGGTTCATCATCACAGGTTCCCAGCACCCTCAGTTTCACCACTGCCACCCTCCGTTTCACCCATGCCACCCTCTGGTACATCAATGCCACCCTCTGGTACATCATCACTGTAGATTATGGGGGGGGAAAAGCAAGCACACCTGCCCTGCTTCAACTGGCATGAATTAATTTGGGGTTGATTTATTAATGTGTCACGGTTTTAAAATTCCAGTCTGGCACCTGCTTCCTTATCTGTAATTTGCTTTCTGTTGCAGTGCAATTTTTTTTTTCCAGGACCTTTGTGGCCTACTTGTAGCTATTCTATGAGCATGCTGTGAGGGTCAGAGCAGGGTCATACAATTGTTGCAACTAGCAACTGAACTCTGGAGGGGCTCCAGTCAGGAAGCACTACAGGGAATGGTTACTAATGATGAGTTTGAACTTTTGCACCTGCTGAATGCTTTCACTTTTGCAAAACTCATTTTTCTGCAGAACAGCATTACAGCAACTGTAATGCCCTGAACAAACTTACTTGTGAAAGTTGATTTCTAATCCAAAAGTGATCCAAAGAAAGTCAAAAGGCCTCAAATCCAAAAAAGTGCAGGCAAATGTCAACCTGAGGAGTTATTCTGATACAAATCATCATTTTCAGGTCTATGCTGCTTGCTAGTGGATTTCTTGTGCAGAATTGCAAATTTTGTAATTTCACGAGTGCGAGATTGTTGCTGCCCGCCGCACCTACATGTTCGCACTTGCGAACTTACGCCGCAAAATTGTATCACCAAGGAAAAAAAAATCCACTGCGTGCGGATTTTCGGTAAATTCGTGAGCGTTCGAGAATTTACCGAAAATCCGCGAGCGGAACGGATTTTCTGCCCATGCTTACACTTTACAACACTACGTAATTTAACACCGGTTTCCAAAATGAAGGACTAAAAACAGCCCATTCCTGCGGATCTCTCCTGGATTTCACCAGATTCCTATCTGGACTGCAGGAGCCTGTATCTAGCACAGGACGGGTGTTGGTGGTTTGGCTGTCACCCAAGAATTCTCCTAGGGGCCATATGCGCGCTGTTATTTTTCTTACTACCATCACACTATAAAGCACTGCGACCCAAGACAGCACCACTCGTGTCACAACATGAGACCAAAATGCTTCCCCATATACCCCCCAATACAATGCAGCACCCTACAACCAAGCACTGCCACCACGTTGTAGAGTGGGACTTCTCCAATAATGCTCCTTAGCGCCTTTTCAAAGGTCAGAAGCACTAAATAAATTAGTACCGGGAGGGAGGAGATTAGTTCCGTTTGCAATACCTTTCTATCACAACATGTTTAACAATACCACCCAAACCTTTCCTCTCACTTTGCAGTTAGTTTTCCAGCACACAGTATTTAAAGCCCAGGAAATCCAAACTTGGAAAGTGAAGCTGCACTGGGGCCCAGTGAGGTGTGCAGGAACTTCGCCTGCAAGTTTTGGGATGCAGAAGTACAGCAGGTGGGATTGCAAACGGCAGCTGCGAAGAAAGTCTGAGGTCCACAAATATAGTATCAACCAGTACTCTACAAAAATCAGATGGGAGATGGTTTGCTTGTGTGGACTTTCCTGAGCACATGCCATTGGTAACAAGTGTATGTGAAAGTGGTAATTTAAATTGGGTTTTTTTAGGTCGAGCCTAGGCAGCGCATACACTGTCTGGAAGATCTATTGTATGTATTTTGTGTGGGCTTTGATAATTTTCCCCATGACTTTTCTGCCTCTGCTTAGGGACTATTTTTTCTAGCAACTGCTACCATTTTAACGGTCTTGATAGACAAGCATTTGCAATAGGTCTCGCATTAGGAAAATGTAAGCTATTGGTATTGTAAATGACACTTTTTTAATGGGTTGGCTTTGAAATTATATAAATGAATAGCATTGTTATTCACAAAGCCAATAGCTTACACTTTCCTAATGAGAGTCCTATTGGCTATGGCAATGCTTGTTGGTAGCAAGCAAGGATAGTGCTGTTGTGGTGCTGATTGATGATGTGGTGGTGTCCCAGAGTGATGTGGTGGTGTCCCAGAGTGATGTGGTGGAGTTTATTTCTTCGATGAGAAGTGTGTATGTACCTTTAAAAGCGTCACAAAAGACCTGCTATCCAGTGCACGTTAAACTAGCTGGGAGAAACAAGAGGGTTAGAAATGAGGAGAGTCAGCTGGTAACAGTAAAGCAACCTTTCCAAAGTAGTGGCAAACATATTACAACAGTGAGCGGCAAGTGATTTACGTTTATTTATGCAATGAAGTTTGGCATTTGAATATGTATGAACGGTACGGAAACACCCTATTGGTCAGGCATGGTCAACGCAGAACAGTGTTTATTTGTTATGCCTGTATAAACTAGGATTAAAAACATTGTTTTGGTAATGTTTTTAAGTCACTCGTGGTCAATGTCAAAAATCCCCTCGCTCTATCTATGAAGCAAATTTTGTGGCGACCATTTTAATCCCAGTCTATTCCATTACATGGGTTGTGAATGTTGCATAGCAAAACTCACGGGTGTGCTAATCTGGAGCTGGTTTGGGATGAGAATGCAAGCTCCAGATAAAAGTAAATAAAGGCTCACGAGAGAGAGGCCAGCAAGTTCAGAAGCGCATTCTTTTGAAGTAGGATAGGGATGGCAGGGGAGCGGCTTCCTTTGAAATGCCAAAGTCTTAGAAAGGCACATCGCTAACAACGTGATGGTGGAATGGGGACGGTTCCACATAAAAACCCGCACCCAGGAAGTTGTACAAGGCGTATAATGGGACACAAGCCAGTTTGGCGGGGGAGGAGGCTGCAAGCACGTGTGTGTGGAATGAAAAGTGGAAACATCTGTAGAGCACTTCCGAGCTGAAGCAATAAGGGGGTTGAATGGAAACAGGCTGGACAGAGGCTCGTGATGGGTAGAGAGGGTGCTAACTGGGACGGGGTAGGAAAGAGGGGAATGGACGGGGGAAAAGGTAGGTAAAAAAAAAGATAAATGATGCGGAGGGCAGGCAAGAAGGGGCGGGTGAAACTAGCTCTCGGCATTGCTTCCGGGGGAGCGGCAGCCTATGAAGTCTGATGCAGAGGCTCAGACAAATGGTGTGCGAGCAGCTTCACAAGGTCCCAAAGGAGAGACCTATTGGCTATGCTAATGCTGGTTGTGTGCTAGAAAAACATTGTGGTAGGGGTCGCCTCAACCACAGCTGTCAAATGCCCACGTCATAGGTTTTGTAAAAGTTTGGATCATTAACCAAAAACCAGTGGAATTCTGAGTGTTTATTTGAGCTTTTACTCAGACCATGAGCTTCAAAATGCTGTGACAACCCGCTCAAAAAACCCCCCCAAAAAAACACACAATCTAAACATGGGTGGCTTACTGTGTTAACACTTGCACCATTGTAAATTACAGAGCTGCACATTCATTTGGACTTAGACTGCAAACCGCCATAAAATAAGCCCCTAACTGAAGACCCAGGCTACGGGCACACACCTCCATGGCTGTAGCCAGAGATGTAGGGGTGATCGGGAGGAGGGAGTTCTAATAATAAACTGCTGTCAAAACTCTTAAGACGCTCCAGCGCAGGTCTGATCTCCCACAAATCATCCAGCCCCTGAATCGTAAACAAAGAAACTGGAACCAGCAGTGAGGGAAGGGCAAAGAGGAACACCAGGCAGCGCGAAAGTTTCAAACAGAACATAGGGGAGGCATATGTGGTAGCCTCAGAACGTGGCTCCTTTTGGTTGGGGGCGGCATCAGAGCACTGCGGGTATACCATGAATTGTGGGTTCAGAGAAGGGGAGTCACGAGAAGGTGGGTGGGGGGCACACATGGACAGCTGACAAAACAAAGTGGAGCCCTCGTGGTAGAAGGAACGGAACAATTGGAAGTGGGGGTATTAATTGGGGAGCAGCGAGGAGTGCAGGAGCAAGAAAAAAAATTGAATCAGAACAAAGGCAGGTGGAGTTTAGCGTTGTTGCTGAGCCTGGCTTCTATGAGCAACCCTGTAGCTGAAACGAAGCTAGACCCCCTACACTTGAAGTATCACAATAAAGTTTTGCCCCCTCTAAAAACTCCAAAAGGTTTGAGCCCCCACATTTGCAAAGTCGGGCCTCCCTCACCCAAGGAGTAACGGATGGAGCTGGGGTTCTCAGCTGTCTGGAGTTTGCTTGAACAGCCCCTTCCTTGCAGACAGGGATTTTCATGATGGACAGGCAAATATTGGGGTGTAGTCAAGCTTTAAGCCTGTGATCATGTTGGATCAGTGAGCCCATGAGTGGTGCACGCGCTGCAAACATGCTAGAAGAAAAGCAAAAAAAAACCTTGTGAGTGGTGCGCATGCACAGTTTGCAAAGAATTTAAGGAATGCAGCAGGCACGGTGTGGGGCTGCTGCTTGCTCCCGAGCTCCCTAGGCCAGGAGAGAGGAGGCAGGACACGCACCTGCCTTTGGCCAATTGCGTGCTGTCTTTCTCAGAAAAACAAACGCAAAAGCCAATAGTTCGCAAACAAAAAAAACAACAAAAAAAAAACACGCACAAGCATGTGTTCAGAGTTGCAAGTCTTTACTAGAAGCCCCGCAGAGCAGCGCATGCACGCTGGCTTAGGTGAGAGCTCAAAATCGCAGCACTTTGTTTGCGCCCTTGTGTAAACTCGAAGCACACAGGTCAAGAAATATTTTTGCTGTTTCAGATGCTGTAAAATAGCCAAAATGCATACAATGCAAGTCTCTTTACTCTAAACACATTAGAGCAAGTCTGTTGCAACCGGTTCTCTTCTGTGGGGCTCTTTCCGGATAAACTCCCTCAATCATTCAGTGCTTCATATATATATATCTTCCCCCAGCAGGAGAAATTGAGTCGCACTACTTCACAGGTTCGTTCTGGTGTTTATTCAAGGTCAGTTTGTTTAACATTTATCCCAATGCATTTCTGCTTTTCCACTCAGCCTTCTTCGGGGGAAAGATTACTGCAGATATATATATATATCCAGAGGACCTTTGCTCGGTACATACGACAATTTCGCCCCATCTCAGACAACCTAGTCCTGATCACGATCCGAATTAATGAGGATCGAAACGCTGTTGACTGAACAGCGTATTAACAGGCGTACTTTTCAATGCGGCTCAAAACCAATTGAAAAAATTGTGTAATATCACTTTGTCACAATACTTGAGCCACCCACTGTACATGTGCACCTTGTTCTCTGTGCGCTGTCCATGCTGTTCACTCCTTCACTTGCGTCGCCACGTTCACCACAGACACGTTTGAGCACCAAGTGCATTATGGTTGTCACAAATTTGTTTTATGCAGTGCTACCTTAAACTGTATATACCCGACAATGAACTTTTATTCAATATAAGATGATTGACAATCTCAAATCAATTCAAAGAGTGTTCTCCTTATTTCCATGTCAGTAATGCTGTATGCATGCATAATTAACTGACTAAATACTATTACCTGTTGGGACATTGTTTTTTTGTTGCACCATCCTTACACACTCCTGTAATTTTTACTAGATTGATCTAATATAAGCATAATCAACATTCCTTCTTTTTAATCATAAAGGGCTATATCAAAGGCAACCTTTCCAATAAAGTTTTGTATCCCTTCATGTGACAATGGAAATGGTTAACTAGCACACAAGCCATGTGGCCGTTTAATGATCGCACCTAAACACCATGTGTGTTATCGGAGGATTTGTTTAGAGGATGTGCTTGGATAATTTCTTTTCCTCTCAATTAATAAAGTGTATAAAGGCTTTTTTGTAACACAATGGAAATATCAGAAAGTGAAATGTATGCACTATGCAATTAGAAAAGCAAAAATTAAGCACTTTTTGCTACTCTAATGTGTACTGGAAAAAGACTTTACCAGGATCAAAATAAATCCATGACACTTTACTTGGTGATCAAATAATCGAATATCCACAGAATCCCGATTTCCACATTTGTGTGCTATGTGGTATCAACAAAACGGCATGTCTGCAAATTCAGTGGCCATTTCTATGGAAAACGTGTTGTCTGAATGACAATTTACTACCACACAATGCTTTAGTTACATATGCTAGGTTGCATACATACACAAACCCTGAACAAATACTTACAAAGATATCGCCTATTCAACATGTCGAAAACACGGCCAGGAGTGCCAACGACGATGTGAGGTGCCTCTGCCTGCAGCTTCTGCATCTCATTGCGAACATTCGTACCACCAATGCAGGCATGGCAGGTTGCGCCCATGTAATCTCCAAGAGCCAAAATTACTTTCTGGATCTAAAAAGCAGGATCAGTATTAAAATTTTTAAAAAAGGATTGTGTGGCAAACAAAAAGGTCTACTAGTCTCAGCTTCTTAATTTTATAGCAAACCTCGTGGCAACCACAAGAAATATAAAGTCTGAAGCACTGCAAGAATAACCATATATTTGTATGGAGGTCTGAAGACCACTTCACTCCAGCCAATAAGATCTCTAGTCACCCACAGTGCTCCAGCCCCTAAATTATGTAACACCTATTTAGGAGTTCCAAGAACACAGGCGTTGGGAGGAGAGTCCTAGGCTAGAATACTCTTCAGCTGCAAAGTAGTCAGAGGTAGAGCAAAATTTCAGTCAGACTGTTCATCCCCACCACAGCCGATGGCACTTAACAATGAAGACAGGAATGGACCTAAAGGTTTGTCAATAGTAGACTTTACACTTCGTCCCCTCCTTAGCTTACCTTCAGTTAAGAAATTATAGGCAAATGTAATCAATAGACCAGTAAAATAACACTTCATCATACATATCCCCTTTCACAAGAAAACCATGCTTCAAACCACAAGTAGGGAATTTGTCATTAAAAAGGACTTCAATACACCCTGCTTCAGTTTAAACAAATGCACGTGCAGCCCAGAGCCGGAATTTGTAAGTGCCACCAGCTTTGAGAGAAGTTGCTGCATTTCACACAGCACACCTTAGAAGCCCAGGACGCCAGAATGTAAAGAGTAAAGAAAATGTGTGGTGCGGAAACCAAACTTTCCCAGATCCGCCTGGAACTTCAATAGGTATGGTAACAGTCAATGGGTTCGAAGAACAGTGCAACGTCCAGGCATTACGTTCTGGCAAAACTAGGTGTATGGCAAGTTTAAGAACGCTTTCGCATTCAAAATAAAGCACGCGAAAAAACAAGTGAATAAGAAGACACATCTGCATTAATGCAACACAAGCAAAGCATATTTAGCAGACATGCCAGTTTGGCGACCTTACGAAAGTACACGGTTTACAGACAAGAATGTTTGCAGCAAATCTGACTCAAACCGGCAGGCTAGTTTACAGTGATATATGTATGCAGCTGGAACGCTCAATGAAAGGCAAAAAAAAAACTGGATGAAAGCAAATTGCGGGTCATTAAAAACTATACTAACATTTGTAATCAAATTACAGTAAGTGCACTGCACTTTTCATTTTGCACAACTGCAAAAAAAATGTACACAGTGACAAGACCACGCCTAAGAGGCACAGCATAATTAAGATATTCTAATCTCCAATAAAACCACTTCGTTTAATTTCAAGGGGAGCTTTTGATAACCCACATCTGGGTGCTGGTTTTGTAATTGAATTGCAGCCCTGCCTTTGGTTAACATCACAGTTGTGAAACTTGAAACTAGTGCAGCACACATGTGTAGGTCTACTACGCTATCAATACCTGTTGAGCCAGTTCTCTGGTGGGGGCCAATACTAGAGCCTGGGACTCCTTGAGATCAATCTCCAACTGCTGCAGGATGGAAATAGCAAATGTGGCTGTCTTGCCAGTACCTGACTGAGCTTGCGCAATCACATCATACCCTAAAAAAAGTAGGATACATATTTACTGCTCCCACAAAGGCAACTCTTAACCTAACAAGTTCAACATTTTTATTTAAACAAGTGATCAGTATTAGTAAAGTTATCTCCATTTCAGGTCAGTCCCGAAAGATGGTATGCCATCATATCACTTGATATACTACAAGTATTGCTAGTTAAATACATTAACCACCTCTCATTAATTCTCTGCAAACATAGCAGTCATTTACCTTTAATGCAAGGAATTATCGCTCTCTGCTGGATAGCAGATGGCTTCTCAAAACCATAAGCATATATTCCCCTCAGAAGAGATTCCTTTAAATTCATGTCATCAAAATTATCGACAATCTCATTCCAGTTGCTCTGCAAAAAAAAAATATAGAAAAAAATAGGTCATGAGTGACCAAACTAGTCAATTCAAAAGGTCTATTCGATTCACATATCAAAAGAAAACACATTAAAAATAGATTGGACATTCCATTCTCATAAGATCATCATGACTAACAGCAGAAAAGTTAACCAACAAGTTACTCCATCCATATACACAATAATTTAGTCTAAAAGCAGAATAAAAAATCCAAACCCATAGTGCAGTGAGTACCACAGAATTAATATGGCTCGGTTAATATTTATAATAAAAAGCTTTTATATCCGGCTTAGCCAAACTAGTCCAATATGCTTCTACTGGAACATGTCAAGCATCCACAAGGGCCTCACCTCAATGACACCATCGGGGTCCATGCCTTCTGGGCCGCCATGGTCTCTGTAAAAAAATAAAAAAAACAAGGGGGGCGTCATTACGTTTCAAATATGATGCATGTTAATATACATTTCCAAAAGTGTGAATAATACTAGCCAAAGTTCATCTGACATGCTTGTCCCTTTCGGCAGGAAGGTCAATACAATTATCATGGGTGGTAGAAACAGACCTGTAAATACTAAGAATTACTGGTATTAAGAGTTTAGCAATTGGTCCACAGAATGGGGCATCGTTGCTTTTAGCTACAGCGTTGCTCATTTCAAGGGGCTATAAATGCCAAGTAGTGCTCTCAGATGTATTTACTAGTTTCATAAATCTCCAGGTCATCAATCAGGTACCCAAGAGCTTTACATAGAACGTCGGATTATAATCAGAACCTATTAATAAAAGGTTGACTTTAAGGGGCTAGGGTAGAAGAAAGGGAGATTGGAAGCAGTGGAACAGTGCTGAGGGAAGCAAGGTTCTTAGTCTATAACTGAACATTAACAACATTTGTGCACAAAGGTCTAGATTTAGATAGCGTAATCAAGTTACCATTCCTTCCAACAAAAGTAATAATCGGCACAAGAACACTCGAGGTGACGCAAAAGCAGCAGGTGCGGAGCAAGGGGACTGCTTGAAAACACGAGAACTTTTTCTTGTGTGAAACACTCCATTAAATGACTGCTTGCAAAGCAGGAAGCAGAAGCAGTGATGACAGCCAAAGATTGTAAAAAGGAAATTGTAAGGCTCGGTTTTCCGTTTTGACAGAATTTTTTTTTAAACAGAAATATGACAGAAAAATATATAATTTTAAATATGGATACAAACACCATTTAGAATTAGACAAAAATAATCAAACTTCTGTCAGTTATGACTGCTTGATCAATTGCAGTGCAAATTGACAGGTAACGTTAGAACAAGGAATTTTAGTACAGAACTTTGAACAGTAGATATGCAAAACCTTGCAACTAAAATGTTCATGTTTCCATAAACCTGCGTTGATTTATCATGTGTGTTCATTATCATTAACAAGCATTGCCATAGCCAATAGGTCTCGCCTTTGGGGCCGTATAAATGATTAGAGAGCTATTAGCTTTGTTAACGTTTTTAACATGTGTTGCAGAGTATTGTGACTGTTGTGCAGCATGTTTAACAGTTATAATTAAAAAAGTGTTATAACTATGTGACACTTTATATATAACATAGAACATATCTACAACTGAAGTATCCTAATAAAATCTAGAATTAACACGAAAAATGTGTTTTGTTTATTCTAGTTTTGTTAAAGCAAGGAATGAGAGTGGGAGGGGGTGTGGTGAGGACTGGAGTGGAGGTGTAGGGAGGGGATGGGATATGGGGGAGTGGAGGCGGAGGGAGGGGCTGGAGGTGGAGGGAGGGAGTGAGTGGGTGAGTGAGGGGGGACTGGAGGGGGAGGGAGTGGGTGAGGGAATGAGGGTGGAGTGAAGGTGGGAGGGAAAGCGAAAGGAGGAGGGAGAAGAGGAGGTGCAACAAATTCAGAAAAGAGCAGGGCATATACAGATAACTGGATAGCACAATTGCTGCATAAGCATATCAAGTGCAACACAAATACAGACTTCAGCAGGGCACCTACAGACAGCAGCAGGATGCATACAGATGGTAACAAATACCGATAGCAGGTGGTCAAACACTGAATATAAGACATCAAATACAGATAGCATCACAACAAATACAGATATCAGCATGTAACATGCAGAGAGCAACACAGCGCAGGGGGCACAAACATACAGCTGCTTCGTACACAGAGCAACACCAATACAGACAGCAGCTGGGCACATGCAGAGAGATGCAGCGCACATAAAGAGCTGCAGGGAGCACACAAGACACCAGCAGAGCATATATAAATACTAGCAGGTCACACCAAGACCACAGCAGAACAATAAAGAAAAAAGCAGAGCATAAACAGGCTGCTGCAGGGCACACACCGAGCAACACAACAAATACAGATAGTAGCAAGGTACATACCAACAGCAATAAGGATCATTGAGAGAGCAGTGCAAGTACAGACAGAAACCGGACACATACAAGGGGGACAACTACAGACAGAAGCAGTAGGGTACAAAAGACAGCTGCATGGCTATGGCCTAGGAGTACCGGTATCTGCATGATGAGGAGTAAACTCCTGAGGGCAAAAATGCATCTGCCCCCAGCTCGTGTGAAGAGTGCTTTATTTCCAACTCCAGACCCCAGTGACGAACCTGATCCGAGTGGCACTACATACTGGATGATCCTAGATACTGGGAAAGGAATGCTATGAGACACCAGTGACGTCGTCACCATGGGCTTTTCCGCACTCCTCGCTGTGGAATGATTTGGTCACTTCAGTTCACCTGGCTGCTGCATGTCGCACTACCACTCACAGTGTGACCGGGCGAAACCATTTTGAATTGTTACGGGGGAGGTCAGCTGTAACTAAACTGTACCCATACTGGTCCACAGTATGTAGAGATGGAGCAGCCCAAGAAGCAGGACGCAGAAGAGGAGCGTGCGGAACAGCGTTAGACAACTAGAAGTTAATGAAGTGCCATTATGACAAAATGAAGGCGATTGCCAATTTCTGACCAAACAGACTCATAAGCTTAGTGCCAACACATAACAAGCTTCAAGGCAGAGAGGTTGAAAGGGGTTGGTCAGGGGAAGAAAGTATCTCCAGCGGCTTCAAGCCCACCCTATAACAAATGCAGGACTTCTGTAATCTGTCTGAAGGATACTGAAGTGAGCTCGTAAGCAACGTTGAAGTGCAACCTAATGTTAATCCAAAAGGGATGCCATCCAGGTTCAAAGCCTGCTTCTCAAACAGGGAGATGGGTAACTTGGGTCACTGCAGTTAATGTGTTTTCTGAAATAATCTGTCTCTTTTCCAGTCCCACCTGCAGTGAAGGCAAACCCCAAACAACCGGTAAAGAGTATTAATTATAATAATAATGAGGATTTAAAAAAAAAAAAAAAAAAAAAAAAACCAACACACATCATTTACCCGACTGGTGCCTTGCTGGCTGGTCCAGCTGGGACTGGTACCACTGGCAAATAGGTAGTGGTCTCAGGTAAACACGTGCTTGCAATTTCATCACGATTGTGACCATTGGTGAAACTGACATTTGCCAGCTTCTATAGTGGAAACATAATCCAAACTAGTGTAAGTCGTATTCAGTACTCGAATTAAACATGTCAAGGGCACTTTGATGCAGTTCCATGTGAAAGCAACATGTGACCTTGTATGGAAGTGGTACAACCAAAAACGGTGAAAGACTTCATGCTTCAATTTTGTGTGCGATTCAATGCCATTTGCGGTTGTGTCCCAACTATCAGATGGCAAAGCCCGTGTTGGCTCCATCCTAGTAGAAGGCCACCTCTTCTATGCTCTGAATTGGACATGGGAGCACAGAGGAGTGCAGGACCTCTGTTATTCCAGGAAGACTCATTATTGCCCATCTCTTTGCAACAACCAGGTTGCTGGTTTCAAAGGTAGAAGGTGCCCGCTGCTTTAATTGAAACTTACAAGAATCACTATGCATGTTACTTTGCTTTTTAGACTCTCCTAAATTTGCATTTTGGATTCTTTAATGAACGTGTATGTGGCTATTTAGGCCTGGAATCAAATGGTCAGACTGCTTAATTTTCTCTGCTTTTCAGTGAGCTGCCCGATTACTAGTCTCGATGTTTTCCTGTGTACAGACTTTCAGGAGAAGACCCAACTACCACCATTTCTAATCGTTCACTTGTTCAGCCATTTGCACAGACCTGCCACCATATATTCTTCCACAAACCAATGACCAGGCGCTCCGTCAGTCATCTACATCTAGTATCATCCATTTGAAGTACAATTAACATGTGCTCTCAACTACACGTTAGCTGGTACTCATGTGAACTTAAAAATTACATGCATTTTAGAAGTTTACAAGGGGTCATGCTTTTCAACACGGCCGAGATGAGCTCATTTTCCTACTGGACCCACAAGTTGATTAAATGGAAGGATGTGTACAAAGAAATCTCAGCTATTATACCAGTAAGCAAGAATTTAACAAAAACAGTTACCAGATATGTGACATGCAAGCTAACAAGAAATGGATGACGAGAAGAAAATTCAAGGGTCGGATAGGGGAGGAAAGAGCAGTAGAATCGAATGTCTATCCGCATTTAACCTAGGAGGACACTGTGCTCCTCCCAAGGCATGATGCAGGCATTTTAATATATCCTCATACAATGCCAGGGAATTATATGGATGAAAAAAACCCTGGAGTAAGGCTGAGGAATTGAAGAGTGCCAAAGATTAATCTCCATATACAACAACAACCGGACCACCTTTGGTTCAGACTAGTGTGCGCATTAGCGTTACTACACTACAATAAAAATACAAGAGGGTCGGACAGACCTCCAGTACAACATCCATTCGATCAAGGTAAAACCCTGCGCAGTATAGAGAGCCCTTTCTTTTGCCATATGCTTAGGGATCACTTGTCATCTAATACATGTCGATTTTCAGCAGGTCTACTGCAAAACCAAGGCCGAGACCAAAGTTCTGCCTGACATACCTTGCCAGTCTACTATGGAGTCATGCAGAGGAACAACCAAGAAACATTATATAAATGGGGAGAGCTCTTAAAATTGTGTAAGAGCGACAAGTTGTGACAAAATATACACAACTATGCCTTTCTTGGCATAGCACCCAAGCCAAAGAAACAAATGGACGGAATGCTGATCAATGCAAACATTCAGCTCCAGTCACAAATATCTGGGTTTAATCCCTCATTTTACTCACCACACCACCACCCCAGATTCAACCCAGCTATATGCAAATCAGTCTTGACCTTCTTCATGGGAACAGTGCAGCCGAACTACAAAACCAGGTCCTCACTGGCCCTGAAACAAGCAACCTGGGACAGGTTTCAGGGTATCACCCCTCATCAGCCAGGTTAGCTTGAATGCAGTGGTGCAGGAAGGGAGCACGGGACCCAAAGCCCACACTTTACAGTCATTTTTATTACTATTGTTTATTAACTGTATGGGAGCCATCCATGCACCTGACTGCAGAAGTACTGTCGCTATCAGATGACATCACTACACCCATTCCCACTCTTGACTAATTGCAGAGGCGCACAGACTCGGGCCAAGTCAAGATGTGCTTGGTAAACATGTGCCACAGTAGCCCAGCCCAGCCTACCGGCAGGGCGAGTTTTATAAACAAAGGGGGTGAATAGGCTGCATCCAAACCGGTGTCGCCTGGGGAGCGTAGTGGTGTGATCTCCGGCATTCATTAACAGCAGTGGTACCTAGCTGTACGTCAGCATGGTTGGCAGGGACCGGAGATGTAACCTGGGATTACTGCAAGGGACTAGGATGCACTGCAACATTACTGGCATAAGGTAAGTCCGCATCCAACATTCAGGGCGGAAGGACTTTACCCCAGCATGTCAGAAGGTCTTGCTGGTGCCCCTGCATTCCTGGCATACTGACAGTGATCAGGCTGCGCCACAACATGGCATGCCTATACCCTGCACTGGACAGGCATGTGCCCTAGCACAGGTGGTCGTGGAGTAGGTCTGCATTACTGGCAGGGAATACCGGAGCACAAGTGAAACTAAGCACAGTCTGTGCAGACCAGCGCTGGCAAGACTGTACCCCAGCATTAGTGGCAGAAAGCAGTGAGTGCAATTACCATTACTGGGTGGTCTGTACCACTATACTGTTGTCTGTATAGAGTACTAGCAGGCCTGTACTTCAGCAGTATTAAAAAGGTACCGGCAGGCATAACCCCTGCGATGCCCCTTCATCATAAGACATGGGTGTGCAGTCTCGGAGAGAGAAGTGCGGAAGGTGCATCCACTTTTAAACGTAGGGTAAAATTGCCAGCTACGAATGTGGAGGCTCAAGTGGGCTCCGCCCCTTGCCTGGATTGCATTATTCACCGACTCCTGTCTAGAAGGCTTCCGGTTGCTTTAGGACCTCCCTGCTGGGGAGGGGCTGACTTACTGAATAGCACACACACCTGGGAGCCCATCTGAGCAGTTTCTGACCTGGAGGCTTCCATCTGGTAACTTTGTGCCAGCTCCACTGCTCACCGATCGCAAACACTCCATGTTGCCGGACTTGAGAAATGAAAACAGCAGCAGTGCCAAATGCACACGTACATCCAGGAAGTGGCTGTATTCAGAGCCCTTTGCATGGTTAATGATCCACTGGGCTCCTGACGTGTAAACACCCCAATGCAAATGACTTGACACGGAGTCGGACAGGTATAGTGTAGGGGAAATGGCAGGAGAGCAGGATTGCATAGTCATGCCATGCTCAGCACAAGTGGCGGACAATGGATAGGGTGTCTCCTTGTCTGTACGGTGCATAACACAAACCAAGAAACAACACTGGGAGAAATCTAAACAGGCCCTGAGAGGTAGGCAGCCAGCCTTGAGGTCGAGCAAAGCTAGCTGTTTCTGGGACATTTATTCAAATGGCTAGAGACCTCAACTGCATCTCATGAGAAATTCTCCCAAAACAATGTCGAGCCGCCTGCGTCAGAGTATCCAAACGAGCTAGAAATGGATAGCCAAGATGTTTCACAACTAAATATTAAGAAACGTAGAGACTTAGTCAAGCCACTTTTTGCCCAGCATCCTCCATGGCCATAGTTCAAAATCCTAGGTAGCCAAGCAACCCGATTTAGGAAAATAATCAAACATCTGGACACATTAAGGCTACATCATGAATAAACTCAAATAAGGTACTGCCATGGAGATATTCAGAAATCTATTCAGAGAGCCAGCCTGCCTCCGAGCTAAATATTAAGCCATCCAACAAGTTAGAATATGCTAACTGCAAAAACAAAAAGCCCAGAAAGCTAGCCAAGCATTCCTGGGAAAATGCCTCAAAGCCTAGAGAGATTACCAAGCTACTCTGTGGATAGATTCTCAAACATCTAGAGCTAGTGAAGATTCCGAACATATAGGGCACCCAAACATTTGAGGGTCCTTTAGAGAGCAATACAGTGTTTCTGTTTAGCCATTACACGATTGGTGTTGAACATAGTTATCCAGCATCACATTTAGTACACAAATAGCACAAGGTCTGTCACCTGAAAAAAGACCTCGCCAAAATCTAGTTTTCCAGAACAGTGAATTATATGCATGCTGTTGAAATTCCTGCATACTATATGATTTTACTGGGGTGCAGCCACTATAACCACAAACGTAATTACAGACCCCAGTTAGCTATCAAACAGCAGCAGCTCCAACTCAAAAACAGGCGCACGCGCTTAAAGTGGAGGAGGTAGCACAGGGAGGGGACTTGTGCTGGTTTCCCTTGCAGGAGCGAGCTTTGAAACCATCTGTTAATCACAAACAGATGGTTACAAAGCTCGCTCCTGCAAGTGAACCGCCAAACGTGCACACGTTGCCATTCAAAGCAATGCGTGCATGTTTCTGGGCCAAAAAGCGAAGCAATATCGAGAGGTCACTCATACGTAGCGCGTTGCGTAGGCGAGACCCAAAAACCTACAAAGGTGTGCAAGCATGAATGCATATGTATCTGTTGCATAAGTGAGGTAATATACTAGTCTCAACTTTATTTTTTCCCTAAACCCGAAATATGTGGATATTGCAGAAAGCAATAGCAAACAAATAGGGATAAATACAGACGGAAATGTCGCAAAAATAAATACCATCAGGCCTAATTAGAAGCCAAAAGGAGGCAGGGTGACAATGACCCTATCTCTTTAGCAGACAACTTTACAACGCGGCCCACCCAGTAATGCAGAAGCAAGTCGACAGGACCGCGGGGCAGTTAAAGAAGATAGCCAATCTGGTTTCTTTGAGTTCTATACTAGGAAGAGGTGTCTACGTTCCCCGCATGTTAACTATTGGGATCAAGTCCAGAAAACGCAACAGGATTTGCTAGGCATACCATTTAAAGTCCGTTTCCACAAGTGCGGCAGCTGGGCGCGGTCGGCTGGAAACCCAGAGTCCTCCCCGGCTCCCACCCCCACTGGGCCGCAGTTTGGTCTTTGGCACCCGGCTCCCTCTGGAGCACCGCCCGGCTCCTCCCGAACCGGGAGGGACGCGCGGCCCGCATTCCAACGCCCTGCGGCAGGGGCGCGCGCACTTCCGGGCGGCCCCGCGCGCTGGTCACGCGCAAGGAAAACCGGGCCACTTTCCGTCACCGTATCTGACGGGACCGCGGCACGTTCCAAATGATGGGGGGGGGGGGGGGGGGGGGGGGGGTTGCGAAGGTCCTTCCCCAGGCCCTGAACAGCTGGCTACCCCCGAACCCATACACAGGAACAAACTAAAGACCATATAATTGCTAGCCAATGTATGCGGCCCGCTTATTTAATAGCAGACCCCAGCAAGCATGTGAAGGGAAAACAGCGTACACAACACGCACCAGCACCATGTGCAACAAATCCCTGGGTTCAACAAAATGGCAAAGACAACCAAACCCAAAAAGCTACTGCCACAAGTTTGTCTGCAGCCTGCGACCAGAACGGGGCTCCCCAAATCTGACCTTAGGGGAGCAGTTCAATGTCATGCCACTGTCAGGAATGGAGACATTATCCTCCTATGAACGATTTGTAAACAACCATCTGCTATCCGTGTACCCGCACCCAGCTGTCAAAACTGCCCTCTGCCCCCGCCCCCAACTGTCACCGCGCTGGAACACTCCAGAAGGCGGCGGAGCAGCCGCGCCCGGCCGCCGGCGCGCCCCCCACCCCGGGGCATACCTGCTGTAGTCCGCGGAAACGCCTGACATCATCCGTCTCCGACTCAGCGCTCAACTGAAAAGGTAGCCAGGCTGTGGCGCAATGTATTTATCTCGCCGGAACTACTTCCTAGGGCCGCCAGCTCTGGAGGTGTGGCCCGCCCACCGCTCGGGCTCTCAGCCGGTCGACTACGCCCCTCCGCCTGTGCTACTGCTGCGGCCGGCGTGCAGGGGGCGGGCATGGTCCGCTCCCTCAGTTTTCTTGGGGTGAAATGAGATGTATAACGGGGGGGGGGTGACGGGACTCTTTAATTCACTTTTAAAGTGACCGTCAGCGGAAGGATACTTGCAGCAAAAAAAAAAAAAAAAAAAGAAGTCGGGAGTGACGCGTCGCGCACTAAACACGGTGTTTCCAACATTGGCCCTGGCTCGTCAGAAGGCAGATGCTCCGCCCTCCTGTGACCGGGGCCGCAGTTTGAGTGACGTGCGCGCGCCCCTGACACAAGATGTGCCCTGGGTGATGCGTGAGCCGCACGTCACCTGTCGGTGCTATTGTTGCATGGCTGTGTTTGAAGGTTTACCCAGGGGTGAAAGGGTAGCCCAGGCTTTTTAGGCAGAGTGTATACTCTTTTCTTGGCGTCATACCTCCACACTGTGCTTCTGCACCCACCTACCTCAATTTGCTTGCTATGTAGGCAGTGGTGTAAATGCAAAATATAAGTATGGGAACTTTGATGCATGGGTATGTCCTGGGGGGGGGGGAGCTAAAGGAGGGGGCTCTCCAGAAATAGCACTGAACTTAAGTAATTGTATTTAAATAGTGCTTAATATACCCTGATGAGGTGTTGAAGCACCTTTCGGTGAGTAGCGCGCTACTTCGGAACGCAAAAAAGATTAGTGGTAGAAGGGGGCACAAATAAACCCGAAATTTGGGGAGGGGAAGCACAGACTCCTAGCCAGGGCTGGCTCGAGAGCTGGTGGCAATTGTTGTGACAGTCTTTTTTGACGCACTCCTCCCCATAACCTTCATGAATTCCATCATTACCACTCTCCGGCAGTGCACCTCATCTCTCTATAGCCTCTCTCTGACGTACGTTTAATTTTTTATAGTGCTACTACCAGTTTAGTCAAACTCAGTTCTGTGATCTGTATAGTACACTTTCTTTACAGCGGGCGCATTAACCACACTGTAAAGAAAGTGGTTCACCAGGCACACACCTGGTGGTGTGTGTCTGGTGAAAGCGTGCACTGATGGCTGGAGGTGTGTGTGTGTGTGCCTGGTGAAAGCGTTCACTGACAGCTGGTGGTGTGTGTGTGTGCATGGTGAAAGCATGCACTGACGGCTGGTGGTGTGTGTGTGCCTGGTGAAAGCGTGCACTGACGGCTGGTGGTGTGTGTGTGCCTGGTGAAAGCGTGCACTGACGTCTGGTGGTGTGTCCCTGGTGGAAGCGTGCACTGATGGCTGGTGGTGTTTGTGCCCGGTGAAAGCGTGCACTAACGGCTAGTGGTGTTTGTGCCAGGTGAAAGCGTGCACTGACTTATCGTGTCTGTGTCTGGTGAAAGTGTGGACTGGTGGTTGTGTGTGTGGCTGTGTGCGTGGTTGTATGTGTGGTTGTGTGTGTGGTTGTGTGTGTGGTTGTGTGTGTGGTTGTGAGTGTGTGGTTGTGAGTGTGGTTGTGAGTGTGGTTGTGAGTGTGGTTGTGTGTGTGGGGTTGTGTGTGTGGTGGTTGTGTGTGTGTGTGATTGTGAGTGTGGTTGTGAGTGTGGTTGTGAGTGAGGTTGTGAGTGAGGTTGAATGTGTGGTTGTGTGTGTTTGTGTGTGTGTGGTGTTTGTGTGTGTGTGGTGTTTGTATGGTGTTTGTGTGTGTGGTATGTTTGTGTGCAGTGTTGTGTGTGTGGTGGTGTGGTGTTGTGTTTGTGTGTGTGGTGTTGTGTTTGTGTGTGTGGTGTGTGTGGTGTGTGTGGTTGTGTTGGTGAGTGTGGTTGTGAGTGTGGTTGTGTGTGTGTGGTGGTTGTGTGTGTGTGGTTGTGAGTGTTGTGAGTGTGTGGTTGTGAGTGTGGTTGTGGTTGTGAGTGTGTGGTTGTGAGTGTGGTTGTGAGTGTGGTTGAGTGTGTGGGTGGTGTGTGTGGTGGTATGTGTGTTTGGTGTGTGTGTGGTGTTTGTGTGTGTGTGGTATGTTTGTGTGTGGTGTGTGTGTGCAGTGTTGTGTGTGTGGTGGTGTGGTGTGTGTGGTGGTGTTGTGTTTGTGTGTGTGGTGTTGTGTTTGTGTGTGTGTGGTGTGTGTGTGTGGTGTTATGTGTGTGCGGTGGTGTGTGTGTGTGTGGATGTGTGTGGTGTTGTTGTGTGTGGTGTTGTGTGTGTGGTGTTGTGTGTGTGTGGTGTGTGTGCAGTGGCGGCTGGTGACATTTGAAAGTGGTGGGGCGTAAAATGAAAGTCGTACTGCACCGTAGCGAGCATGCGTAGCGAGCGAGCCCGAACCCCTTAAGGAGGGTTCGGGGGGAATTCCCCCCGAGAAAATTTTGAAAAAAGAGTGGACAAATGGTGCATTTTCATGCAAATTTGTGAAAGCAGGAAGGTTAATAAAGCAATTGTGAAAGTGCAGTTATTACATTAATAAAGTGGTGTCATATAACATAGGTAGCTGCTTATTCTTCTTCATCATAACCACAGAGCTTCATAACAGACTTTGAAACACAATGCATTGCTGAGTACCTCACAGATGTATTTTAATAACAAACAAATAAACAGGACGCCAACTAGCAGCATTTAAATAGTGTTCACTTTTTGTAATGAAAATCCGCACGTCTGTTTTTCATGGAAGCAAACTTCTCAATGACTTGACCATTGAAGTCTGGTATTCTTTTAACTAACTCACTCTCGATGGAAAGCATTGCTAAGGCATTCAGCCTGTCCTGTATCATGGTGTTTCTTAGGAATGTTTTAATTCTGTTCAAAGCGGAAAATGAACGTTCCGACTCTGCTGTTGTCATCGGTGTGGTGATGAGTATTTTTAATAAAGTCACTGTTTCTGTTAGTGTGTTTTGCATGTTAAGGTTCAGAATTAAAGCAAGCAAATTAATTGCATTAGTGGCCTGCCGGTATACATGCATTCCATACAGTACAGTTAGTTCTGTTCTCAGATCCTCTTTGTTGAGCATAGGGTAAGCATCAACAGCGGTATTCAGTGCTTGCTCAGGGAAGGAAATATCATGTTTAGCAAACAGATCACTTTTTAGTAATGTGGCACTCACCAAATGCTTTTTAAAAGAAAAGCGTTCCTTTGCCTGCATAATTATAGTGTCACATATCTCTTTGGAAATTCGGACTAGACTGCTGATGTCTTTTCTGCGGTTAGAGAAAGTAGAATCATTTGGCAGTGTGCTGTCTAAATTGTCAACGTCTTCTCTGATTTCCGTTATGCTTGTGACAAAGCTGTTGATAGATGTTTCCACATGGATAGTATCTATTTCACGTTTTTGCAACGTTTCATACAGTGCTTCAACTTTTAGCATTATTTGAAAAAACAAAAACAGCAAAAACTGAAACTCCCTGTCTTGCAGTGTTCTAGCAAAGCCACGGGCCTCATTCCGGCTTTTGTAGTCAAAGTCTTGATTTGCTTCTATGGTGTCAAAACATTTCTCAAGATCAACCCTATATTGGTATATTAGGCGGATTGTACGGATGTGAAAATTCCAACGAGTTGGGCCTCCCTTTGGAATCCTTCTGTTAACAATGGTATGAAGTAACTCCGTTCTTTTGGGGGAGCGTGAGAAGAATGCTGCCATTCCTCCTACATCCAGGAAGAATATCTTTGCCTCAGAGATCTTTCCTACTGATTGTTGCATAATCAGATTTAGTTGGTGGGCATAACAGTGCACGTAATGGGCATTAGGGTAGACATCTTTAATTTTTTTTTGTACTCCACCGGAGGTTCCACTCATTACTGCAGCACCATCGTAGCTTTGTGCAATCAGTTTTTGTTTTTGATGCTGCTCTGGAAAAATGAAGTTTAGTTCCTGTAGAATAACTGAAGAAATGCTTTCTGCACAAGCGTCTTTTAAATGGGTGAATCCATAGAAGCGTTCCACAACTTTGTTGTCACTGTCTAGGTACCGAAAGACCAATACTGACTGTGTATTTGTGGCCACATCAGTGGTGTCATCAGCCTGAATAGCCACAAAGTCTGTGTTTTTCAGCTGTTGTACGATAGTGCTTTTTACAATCTCTAGCATGCACTCAAGCAGTTCATTTTGTATGATTTTCGAGGTGCCCTTGAAGACTGTAGCAGTTGATAGATGTGCTTCGAATACATGGTCTATGCTTGCTATTAAGTCCACAAGCCCTAAGAATATACCAGGATTTGCAGAGCCTTCCGATTCATCATGCCCTCGTAAAGCCAGTTCAAAATCACCACAGAAACGAATGCAGTCAATGATTTTTGACAGCACGTGTCTATTCCTATCAACTGCTTCATTGTGCTTCCGTATATTTGTTTGGTAGGCCTCGCTTAAGTGGGCTTCAATCGGTTTATCTCCCAACATTCCCAGTCTTGTCAGATTTTCCATATGTGTTTTCGTGTGTGCATGCCTCTTTACTTTATCTGACAAATGTTTTAAGTCTTTCACTCCTTTTTTGGTCCAAGGAGTTTCACCACCAAACAGCAGGCAGGGGAAGCAGAACAGAGTATTTGTTGAAGGACATCCTGTAAGCCAATCAACTTTTTTGTACCAGGTGTTTGTGAAAGAACGTGTGTAAGGCTTCCCTCTGTCTAGGGAACGTTGTTGTAGGTTTAGGTCTGGCCGGTGAGGTCCTAATTGTTTTACAATTAGTTTGTCTTCACGTTTCAGTCCAAGGAACGGCTTTGCAAATAGATGCTCTACTGTATTCATGGTGTTACCAATGTTAGTGTTACCTGTCAATAATCAAAGTACAACGTATGAGGTTTGGTGCATGTATTTAGACGCCACCCACCATGTACACAACTTACATAGCCCTTGACTACTAGAATGTAAAATATAGCAGCAGTTTCCTTACCTTAAACACTGGGGTTGTTGGCTGTGTTGTAGCAGAAAAGGAGGTTGGCGTCTCTTCTTCTTTGCTTGATTTGCCCAAAAATTAGTTCGGCAGCCTGAGGCTTTACCAAATGCTGAAAAGCAAATACAACAAAATGTAGTTGTGTCAACCAAACACACAGACTTTTAACAAAAGCATTCAAACTGTAAAATATGGGCAGGCATGTACAGTGGTGTAACGCAAAATGAGCCCCCTCCCTTGCAGAATGTGCTGAAGCACCCCTTAGTGATTACATCACGATGCATTTCTTTGATCATAAGTGCCTCTTATTACAGAAAAAGTTGGAGACCCTTGGCTTAAGTGATCCACAAAGACTTGACCCTGTACACTGCACATTACATTTGGGTTATACATCAGGTTTCACCTTCTTAGAACAATACACTTGAATTTTACTAAGTGGGCTAATGCAATTCCTTCCATTGACCAGTACAGTCTAGGGGGCACACTTTTGGTTCCTATGTGTAGTCTATATGCAGACGACGATCATCTGACTTATTAAGGGACTCAGATCACACTCCTGGAAAGTGGTTAAGCCTGCCTTAGCATTGTTTTTGTAGGCCATGTGGACTTTTAGAAGGTTCACGTGGGCAAGCTGGCATAAGCTCTGTAGTCTGGAGATGAACATGTCACAGTCATAGACATGCCATTAGGAAAACGGACACTGGAACCAGGAGGACAAACGCAAAATGAGCCCCCCCTGTAGCACGTAGTTAGCGGTTGATCTATAAACTATAGAGGTAAAATCTTCTCCAGTGAAAATTAATCTACCTTTGAAACAATACATGCACTATGGAAAATATGCAAGAAATACAAATTCAAAAGAAGACTGAACACTGGTATTTGACGCCACCCACCATGTACACAACTTACATAGCCCTTGACTACTATAATGTAAAATATAGCAGCAGTTTCCTTACCTTAAACACTGGGGTTGTTGGCTGTGTTGTAGCGGAAAAGGAGGTTGGCGTCTCTTCTTCTTTGCTTGATTTGCCCAAAAATTAGTTCGGCAGCCTGAGGCTTTACCAAATGCTGAAAAGCAAATACAACAAAATGTAGTTGTGTCAACCAAACACACAGACTTTTAACAAAAGCATTCAAACTGTAAAATATGGGCAGGCATGTACAGTGGTGTAACGCAAAATGAGCCCCCCCTGTAGCACGTAGTTAGCGGTTGATCTATAAACTATAGAGGTAAAATCTTCTCCAGTGAAAATTAATCTACCTTTGAAACAATACATGCACTATGGAAAATATGCAAGAAATACAAATTCAAAAGAAGACTGAACACTGGTATTTGACGCCACCCACCATGTACACAACTTACATAGCCCTTGACTACTAGAATGTAAAATATAGCAGCAGTTTCCTTACCTTAAACACTGGGGTTGTTTGCTGCGTTGTAGCAGAAAAGGAGGTTGGCGTCTCTTCTTCTTTGCTTGATTTGCCCAAAAATTAGTTCGGCAGCCTGAGGCTTTACCAAATGCTGAAAAGCAAATACAAAAAAATGTAGTTGTGTCAACCAAACACACAGACTTTTAACAAAAGCATTCAAACTGTAAAATATGGGCAGGCATGTACAGTGGTGTAACGCAAAATGAGCCCCCCCTGTAGCACGTAGTTAGCGGTTGATCTATAAATTATAGAGGTAAAATCTTCTCCAGTGAAAATTAATCTTCCTTTGAAACAATACATGCACTATGGAAAATATGCAACAAATACAAATTCAAAGGAAGACTCAAAACTGGTATGTTGTTGTTTTTGTCATTGCATCCAGATATAGGATACAACAAGTAACATCATACTTACTCTTATGATATTACTCTTTTTGAATGCGATCATTAAAATTATTATCGTCTAACTTTTAAGTCTACATTGCCAGTGACTATCCACAAGATACGGTACAAAAGGGGGTGATGATGGACGGAAGGCATGGCTTGATTCCGGTCCAGGAAAGACATGGCTTGGCAGTTCGGGCTGGACTGTTTCCATTAGGCACAGGGTCAGACTGATTTGCATATGGCCATGTCTGAACTGGGGTGGCAGAGTGGGCTAAAGAACGATGATGGATTAAACCCAAATACGATGACTGGGTGTGAGTGTTTGATTTGTTCAGATGCTCCGTCCAACACCACCCCCTTTTGTACCGCTTTGTTCGCCATAAGTTGGTTAGAGCGGCAGACCCTGATGCAGAGGTCTGGCCCGGGACCAGGGTTCAATTCCCCGCCTCGGCGGGTCTTGGGCTCAAAAAATTCCACGGACCTGATAATTCTCGCCTCGGTGCCTATTCCAATCATGGAGTCCCACTCTGCAACTCTGGGCAATAGCTTGCTTAATCTCCACAACGGCCCCCACAACGCTAAGGATGCCTGGCCTCCACCTTGGGGGTGCCCAGGAGTGGGCGCCTCACAGGGAAAGCCAGGATGGGTTCCACAGCGGTATTCGTACAAGCGCCTTGAGACCCTTGCGGGTGAGTAGTGCGCTATACAAGTATCAATTTACATATAAGTTGGCAGGGTATGCTCAGACGTGAGTCCCTTGCTCACTTTGTCACTGGATTCAAGCAAGCCTGGCTGAAATGCCAGAAACCGGTCCTAGGAAATACTAAAAGACAAAACTACAACATCTTAGATGATGGCTTACATCCCTGCCTGCGATGCACAACTCGTCACCATGCGGGAGGTTCCTCAGATAGCGCCGAGAGGCCATGTAAATGGCTGGCCGGGATGGCCCAGAGAGTTAAACACTCACCACTGAGAAATGTGGTGGCATGCAGGTCATATATTCGAATCTCTGCATGGCCAACTCATCCTTCTACCCTTTTGAGCTCAGTGAACTGATCAGGTGCAAGTTTAGCTACATAGATTAGAAGCAGAGGAGTTGTGGTAAGTGCTACATGATAAGTCATAACTTAATTTATTATAACAAAATTAACATAACCTAGAGTACATTAACAAAAATGCTTCATGTTTTCATAAAACTACCTACCATGCCCTTATTGCCACGCAGCTGAAACTGACCACACCAGACACCAAAAGCAAGCATTTCAGAGGAAAGTTACCTTAGCTCGAGTTGTTGTTAATTGTATTTGATTGTTTAGGCAGACCGCGAAACCAAATACAACCACAATGCACAGAAATCAGTGGGAGTCCAAGCAACTGATTAATGCATGTGACCAAAATGGTCTATGAGAGCACACGCTCGGACATCTGTTAGCACTTGGGAGGTTAAAAGTGCCATTAAATTACACAGGGGGGCAATGTGAAGTCAGCCTGTGAGACTTTCCAGTGTCAGACCTTCTCTGCCAAGACCCCTGACTTTGCGGCACATTTGCAAAAGGCTATAAAAGGCAACATAACAAGACTTGCCACATATGGTTTAATGTAAAAAAAACCTGAAAGATCACCCAGCCATACGTCACTTAGCAGGAAAGACTGCGGGAAGAAGGCTCGCAGCGACAGTTTAAATACTACACTGCCAGTACCTAACCAGACGATAATTTATGGCAGCAGCGCAGTGACAAACATCCGAGTATCGCCGAGTGAAAAGGGCTTGCGCAGACAGTGATAAATACGCCGATGGTTGAGCTGCAAGAAATTAAATGAAATATCTCTACACTTGCACAGAAACACTGGAAATTAATAAAACGATACAGATTTTCTGTCTAGCTTACCATACATAAATCAAAATGTCCCTTTCATCCCACAGGAGTCCACTTGATCTTTGTTGCTATAAAATGCATTTAACCTAACTAGTGACTATCGTACTAAATATTAAATGTATATCCAGTCCTTATTTCTCTGGAAACTCCAGGTTGACTACTGTATTACCGCCTCGGGAGGGCATTGCTTTGAAAATTTTGATAGCGATGTGATAAATGTACAAATTCAAGAGCATTATCTTTTCATGAAAAATATTGATGACATCCAAGAACAGCTGAAAAAGGAACGTTTTACAATCAAAGAGGTTACCGTCAATGTGCACTGTCTGCTGCTAAGACGAACCCCTCCATAATGTGCCTAAAGAAAATGAGGCCAGGTCACGTCATTTGCTCTGCCGTCCTAAGGCATTTGTGTGCAGAGATCCCACCCCCGTGAATGACAGTGATGTTCAGCCAAATGAAACAAAAAATAAAAGAGGAGACCTGCACGTGCAGCTTTATTCAACACTAAGTGTATACTAAGATAAATACTTCCTTTAATGATAGACTGCATCTCCTTTAATTCATGGGCACGCGCTCATTATACAAAACAGAGACATTAATATGATTGTATTTCGTTGGTTTCCATCATGAAGGCAGAGGTCTCAAGCAAAAAATGCGTTTTAAAAATGTCAGAGCGCGACACTGCTGAATTTGGCACAGTTTCGCACTCTGACATTTTTGGGGAAATATGCCTCTGTATCTTTGCTTTTGATCCTATACAATGCTGTGCATCCTTTTTGGATGGATTTGTGCTATACAAAAAACACAACACACTTATGTGACTAGTGACCCTTTTAAAAATAAGTCCTCTTCTTTAGTTCCTGTGACAACTGTGGTGTGGGATAGCAACAAGCACGCATTTTTTTTTGTCTTACTAAATAACAAAAGAGTAGCGAGCGACTGTGATAGGCATTAAAATATCCACGGTTGAATTATGACTAACTATAAAAAGGGTTATATTCTCTAGGTAATTACGTGCGGCGCGGCAGCGGCTGTTTAAATTTCAAGCACTCAGAATTCATACGTACGAAACTTTCGAGACACAATTACACTGCCTTTGTGCCAACACGATTTCACGCATAAAAAGGGAATAGTCACTCGAGTATGAAATTAGGTGAATTTATTTTATACATGCCCACTCAAAATAGAGGCATATTTTGGCCCCATGTAAATATCAGATATGCTAAGCATTTGAAATCCATGTCGATATTGATTCACTCCAAAGTAATAATCTTGATCAAGGGAAAACTAACATTGATCACTCCTGAGGACACAGCCAAACTGGCGGGGCCTCAAAAGTAACTAAGGAAGCCAACTGTTTTTGCCTCCAATGACAGTTCTTCCAACAAAACCTACTGCGGCCACCTCTGGGGCTCCAACCCACCGTATCATGCCAAGGCGGCCAAACACCGTCAACTTAAGTTTAACATTATTTTATTTTTCAGGTCCATACCTGCACAGTGCATACAGGTCCAGGATTAGAATCTGTGATCTGTCTCTGAACGCTCCACAGACTCGACGACGGCGACTACACTAGGTGAAGTGAGAGGCCTCAGACAGTCACCAGACGCACGAGTCGACCACGAGGACTCAGGACACCACAAGGAGGAAGAAGGGAAGGAGGGTCTGAGTGACACAACTGTCCTTGGGCCGGCCCGATTTGCCCAGCACCTAGAAATGCCCAATCACTGAATGGCTTAACACTAAGCCACTACAGTGATTGGGCATTGCTTGCCCCACCATGTGTTAGATGTCCCACCCCCGCGGTGAGACACTAGACCGTGAAGACGAGTAAGTCTGTACTGTACTGGGACACTAGAGTACAGTACACACAGTAGCCAATCCTGATGCTGCTCTCTTTAGAGGAGAACTGCTCTCTAAAGAGAGCAGCATCAGGATTCGACTGAGCACGAAAAAAACGCAGCTCTTTTTTTAAGCACTGGGGAGCGTTGCAAACGCGAACCCCGTACTCTGCAGTGCTTGCTTTTCCCAAACCATTTACTTTACTAGCTGCTCAAAGGAAGTCGGGCAGACACCACATGCGCAGTGCGCACTGTGCCGGTGTTCTCCAGTCCAGCGCCACCCACTGTCACACTCAAAAAGTACATGATGACGACGAGTGAAGCTTCAGCTTGACACCACGCACGGTCGCAGGCGCAGGGCAATAATTATCGGGTAATTTATTCGAGCGGCGCGTTAATTTATAAAACTTTTATTAACGCGCCGCTCGAATAAATTGCCCGATAATTATTAGTGGGGCAACGCCCCACCGCCCAAATGGTAAAACCGCCACTGTGTGTGTGTGTGTGGTTAAGTAGGAAGCTTCCTCACACTGACCTAGGTGAACTTGAAGATACCATCTTACACGGATAACATAGCAATTCAGAATTATAAGTAGAGACAGTATACATTTTCAGAGCAAACCACTTTGTGCAGGCAACTATAACTTCTTTGATTCAAGCAGATTTTGGACACCATGCAAATATTCTGTAGCTGTTCTCTGAACTTTAAGGCACAAAGAACATTTGCATAAACATAAAATAGGAAAGAGGATAAACTATAGGAAGGTCAAGATAATTATATTTCACAACTGGTCAATGTGAGGGAAGTAAATAGAAGGGAAACAGTTTGAAAAAAAAATTCTTAGAAGGTCTCAAAAGCGAGACCTATTGGCTATGCCAATGCTTGTTTTCTCCTCCACAAACAAATAACTTGAATAGCCAGAGTGAAATGGTCACCGTTCACACAAAAATACAAATGTGCTGCTTCTACTTGGCTTCTGTGAATGTAATCTACACCACTGGCTAATAAATGGGCCAAAGGCAGTGTCAACATGGAATATTAAATAAAACAAATAAAAATCATAACAAAATAGATTTACTGTGGTTTCTTAAACACTAATAAAAAACATTACCCACATCAGAGCACTGCATGTATTTATTGTTATTAGCAGAATTATATTACTAAGTGACATAGGTTTTGTAAATATTTCTTAGCAGAAACCTTATTGAGCATTACTAGGCGAAGTAATAGCTTTCTCACACCTTTAAATTGAATTCACATAAGAGCAGCTTTTGTTACACACGCCGCTGCTGGGGTGCTGAAAGTTAAACACCAGAAAGACACTCTCCCTTTAACTTACTTTCATCTGAAGGAGCTGGGTGTGGTGCAGAACTCCAGGGCCCGAGGCAAACAAATGTTTGTGAATCAGATAGGGCTGGGTCAGCGACAAACTGATGACTACTGGGGGGACAGAGCTGATTTCCAACACATGTGGCGTCAGGCGTTAGGAGGCCTCCTTCGTTAATTAGGGTGGTGAGTGGTGGTCGCAGAAGTTGCAGGCAGGTAAAAAGAAGGAACTAGGTGGGTGAGCCTTAAACAATGAAGGGCAAAACATTTTGGGGCGGGGCTTTACAAGTGCTGGCATGCCCATGCAGTGAGGTATGCATCTGAGCACGAAGGGTCAAAGGAACGAAGGGGCAGGTCTGCAGGTTTACAGGGGCAGACCAAAGGTCAATGCAAACACAGCAACACCCTCACAGGAAGGAATTGCTCGTGTAGCAAAGGATGTATGTTTGCACTGTTACTGTGGAGAGGCAGACAGTGGAAGAGGGGCGTGGCAAAGCAACCCCATGCTGCAATATGGCTGTAAGGCACAATTCTGTGAATCGGGCATACACTGCGTGGATTGTAGCCCAAAATATGTCTGTCAGCCCAACTTGAGTTTCCCTTGCACAATTAATTTAGGGAAAATATTTCCGAATTGTGGGAGATGTTGCCCAATATGTCAACCTTACTTCAAAATGGTCACAAGACTCAGAGGGGGAGGAGAGATGGGGGAAGGGGGTGTGGAGGACTCGGAGCACTGGGAGGATAGATGGGGGTCTGGAGGCTTCGGAGCATGAGTGTGCGTTTGGGGGAGGGGGAGCACGGGGAGAGGGGAGGAAACATGCTGTGGGAGCCTAAGCTTTACCGTGGTCAGTTGTTTAACAAGCAGCAAGAAAGAACGAGTAGTGGGAAGCAACACTTGGAAAGGAAGCAGTACAAGGTGTGTGTGATGACTTTCGCGGCCGCTTTGATTTTCTTAGTGGCCTCACTGCTCACTGACCTTGGCGTTTTCACGGCGTGTCGGGCAAGGTGAACCGTTGGAAGGACTTGAAAAAGTAAACAAACGGTCGAACTTTGAATACTGTCATGATGAATCAAAAATAATTATCCGGAGATACAAGCAGAAAAGAAAAATATCTCTGAACATTTGAAAGCATATTACGATTGAGATTGACTTTGCTGAATATTAATACAAGATAGAAGGCAACGAATATTCCATCCTATACTTGCATTTTGGAATATCACTGAAGGGTTGGTTCAGCTCAGACAAATACCATCTAAATACACAAGCCCTGAATGTCCTCAAAGGATACCCTGTAGCCACACCACAAATAGACAAACTTTTATCTGTGGTCCTGAAGAAGGTGGTACAAGTCCACCGAAACGCGCGTCGACCTGGCGTGAAGAGTCATCTATACTATCTGTGTCATCTCAGCTTCAGAGAAAGAGCTTGTCCTGACTATCAAGCGAAGTGTGTGTAGATATATGAATGAGTAGTGTATGTTTGGTGATTAGTGTGTGGTCTTTGGGGTATTTCTGTTTGTTCTTAAAAGAAAATTAAATTTCATATTTGACTTCTAAATTATGTACACAATGAGTATAAAAAATGTTTTTAAAAAATCAATGAAATGAAAAAAAATAATATATTGAAGATTGAAAATGAATAAGAAAAGTAATTTTGATATATATGCTAAAAAATGAATAAAAATACTAACTATATTTTGATCCAAGTGTACCTGTGTTGATTTGAAGGAAAAATTCTTGAAAGCATTTGAGTAATATCGTTTGAGAAACTATGGTGAGGCCACGAGGGAATGTTTTGTTTAGTTGTTGATGCTGTCCCCTCTTTTCCCTGGCCAAAAATTATCTAATAGAGGGGTCCCAAATTTATGCTGTCGCACTGCTCACTGAGAACATCAAAGCGGCCGCGAAAGTGATCACGCAGGCAGACAAATGGTGAGCGCGCCCGGTGCACATGCACTGTACCTGATCCGCCTGCAGCCTTTGGGAGCATTTTCAAAAGCCCCTTACTAAATTCTCGCAAAGCATCGCTTACGCAATAGTTAGGCGAGACCTAAAAATGTCTTTAAGTCAGAAAATGTCTTCCACCATACCAAGGTCATCGTTTTTTGATGAAGTTTTTTTGAATGACTAGGCTATCGTTAGGAGTTCTTGCTGCACGCACTTCTGTCTTGCTTTAGCGCCGGGACATCTCTGCATAAGGTAGCTGTTTGCGCTTTTACAAATGCTGTTATTATTATTATTATTCTCCTTGTTGCTATGTGTCTTGATGACGTGCATGTTCTCAAATCCTTTGCATGCGCACTTCAAACATGTTTATGTTTGAAGTTGCATCTCTCGGGCACTCCTTCATCAATGAAGTATGTTGTAGTGGAAACTGGCACTTACAGCCTCTTCATAAAATGGCCTTGTTGAAAGGATGAATAGGTTTATAAAAGAAGGTATCCAATCTGCCTTGGCTTGTAATCTTCCAGTAGATGATTTTCTCTGAAAGAAAATGTGGGCATATATTATTACTCCTCATTCAACTACAGGAATATCTCCTTTTAGACTTCTTAAAAAAAAGGGACCCAAATGGTAATTTGTGTCCTAATTGGATAAAAATGTTGAAGAAAGATGGGAAGTTTTGTATTGCATGTCAAGATAAACTTAACATGCAAAATAGCGTTCTCGTTCAACAACAAATTCAAAAGAAAATTTTTGATCAATCTTCTCATCATGTCCTGCATGATTTTGAGGTTGGTGATTGGGTCATGGTGAAAAATCCTCACAGAGTTAAAAAACGTGCTTCAACATTTTCCTTGCCAGTTCAAGTTCTTAAAACTGCCAAGGGATCTCTTTTTCTAGACAAAAAAGGGTGATGGAACAAAAGGGCTGTGGTTAGGTTGTCTTCTGTGCAGGCTTAAAAAATTGTGATGTCTAAAAACAGTCTTATTGAGGATAACTTGGATGTAACTTTTCCTCATCAGATCTCCTCAAATTGTTCATAAACCAGTTCCAGTTTTGTCTCAAACCAATTCATTTTATCCTGACGTTCCTAACTGTCATAGGGTTCCACCTTCTCAACAATGTAACTTAGACGGAGTTACTTTTGCTAATGATACTACTTGTGGAACATCTCGCAATTGCTCTGTCCCTACGAGATTTAGAGATTATTACAAGTATTAATTGTTTTTTTTTTCTTATGGGAAGGATATGATGTAATGATACATATTTACTGTTCTTCTTTATTCTCCTTGTTGCTATGTGTTTTGATGACATGTGCATGTTCTCAATTCCTCTGCATGCGCAATTCAAACATGTTTATGTTTGAAGGTGCATCTCTTGTGCACTCCTTCATCAACGAAGTCAGTTGTAGTGGAACTGACACTTACAGCCTGTACTTTGTGGAGGAAGGAGGCACTGTCAAGTTCTATGATTCTGTCCCAGGTATCAGGACAGGAAAACCAAAATCCTCGGGAGCGAAGATGGTGTCTCTTCTCTCCAACAGGGTACAGCCACCTCATAACCCAAAAAACAACAGAGGATACCGCTACCCGTAAGGAGTGGGGAGACAAATAAGGATCACCTGGGTGTCTTTCTGGGGGAGACAAATTGAGGAAGAGCCCTCATGCAGAGGGGCGAGAAAACAATAGAACGGATATTAACTATAGGTAAGTAATTATACAACAAAAATGTTAATCTTGCCTTGTATGCCAATCCAGACCCACCTTATTCTGGCTATGAGGTGCTTGAATACCTCAGTTGAGACGCCTTGGCAGTTGTGTATTTGATCAGTAGCGTCTAGTATAATGCTGCTGTCTCCGATGAGCAGGGCGTATATCCAAGTGAAACGGTTCTAGCAGAATATGGAGAATAAAGTCTCTGTAAAGTCTCTTCAAGTCTCTTCAAAGAAAGAAAGTAGCAAGTTTATGTTAAAGTTATACATGATGACCATCTCCCCAATAAAGTAAACCATAAGTTGCAGTAATCTAGAATAGACGATAACAAATAAACAACATTGTTTCCGCCACAAATGGGAATGTCTTTTTAAACAATTCAAATTTGTTTCCGCAACAAATGGAAATGTCTTTTTAAACAATTTACTGGCAGATGCATCAAAGTTATGTTTTGCGAGTCCTTAATAGCAAATTTTAAGGAATCGCTATTAAAGACTCGCAAAACGGGATGCATGTAGTGAATCGCAATGTTATTAGCGATTCCTACAGATTCCTTATTAGCGATTCGGTAATAGCTAATCGCTAATAAGGAATGGCTTTCCCATTAATTTCTATGGGCCTAAAGGTAATTTGGTAATTTGCTCCCCCTATTAGCGAAATCCTTATTTTTTGGGGTTTCATGCATTGCATTTAAGGAATCTCATTTTGGGATTCCTTAAATGCAAGAGCAATTTAAGGAATCGCTAATTTGAGATTCCTTAAATTGCGATTTCTGCATTTGGGATGATGCATCCCAAATGGAAAAATACCGGGAGCAAACGGCCAGATTCTGAGAATCTGACCGTTTGCTCCCGGTATTTTCTTTGATGCATCTGCCAGCAAATCTTTCCGAAGTAGCAGGAAGAAGACAACTCAATCCTACACTAATTTTAAGATAAGAGTGCAACCCGACTCTATATATTTAAGTCCGACTCTCCCCCCCAAAAAAAATGCATGCAAAAAGAAAAAATTATCTGAGGCCACCTGTATTGTCCAGATTACTCCGCAATAGCAGAAAATGTGCGGGTAATAAATACACAAAAAGTCAGAACGACGAAACTCGCACATTAAAAATAATTTTAAAGGACAGCCACGCCTCTGAACGCGTTCGGAGAGCGAGGAAAAAGCATTATAACAAAATGAATGCTGAAGCAAAAAGAAATGGGGAAACACTGAGGGAAGCGGAATTCCAGTAAAAAAAAAGGAAGGAGACTTGTATCAGGATGGGCTCTGAAATCTCCAGCACAGAATTCTTCATAAAATGACTGGAGCAGGAACAGGGGCGAGGTCTCAAACAGGAAGAGAAGCCAAGCACTTGGTGTTGTATGCTGACTGCTTATATGCTGCGCTGGTCAGCTGATCGCCACATAGTAGTCTGGGAAGGCATACAAGGCATGTGCCATTACAAGGCATTCTGGGATCGGTAGTCTATGGGTCTAACAGGAAAGAAAAGGGTGCAAGAGGCCTGACTGCTTAATCGCACTCCAGTGATATGCTGTTCATGACAAATAAAGTACACTTGGAAGATACTTTACTTGTCCAACTTATCTCTACTACCAGATTTCAACCTACTTTACAGACACTCAGATGATAGACGGAATGGCAAATGAAACATTCACCCCCAGTCTATAGATCTGGGTTAAATTTATCGGTCTTTTGCTCACTATGCCACCCCAGTTTAGAACCAACCATATATAAATCAGTTTTGAACCTGTGTCTCATGGGAACAGTCCACCCTGAACTGTTAACCCAGGTCCTCCCTGGTTTAGAAACAAGCATCCTGGGACCAGTTTCGGGGCATCACCCCTCATCAGCCAGGCTAGCTTGAATCCAGTGACACAGTGAGCCCGGGACCCACGTCTGGGCATACCCGGCACACTTAGGGGGCGAAAGCAAAAGACACACAGATAATGGACACAATGCAGAGGAAATCAAACATTCCCACCCAGTCAATAGAGCTGGGTTAAATCCATTGTTCTTTTGCTTACCATGCCACCCAGTTTAGACCAAGCCATATGCAAATCAGTCATGACCATGTGCCTCATGGGAACAGTCTAGCAACAACTGCCAAGCCAGGTCCTCCCTGGACCAGAAACAAACATCCTGGGACTGGTTTCTGAGCCGGGGACCCACATCTGGGTATACCCAGCACACGTAGGGTGAGAAAGCAAAAGACACACACATGATGAACATAATGCAGAGCACACCAAACATTCACCCCCAGTCAATAGATCTGGGTTACATTTATTGTTCTTTTTCTCACCATGCCACCCCAGTTTAGACAGAGCCATATGCAAATCAGACTTGACCCTGTGTCTCATGGGAATAGTCCAGCCTGAACTGCAAAGCCAGGTCCTTCCTGGATGGGAAACAAGCATTGTGGAACTGGTTTTGAGGCATCTCCCCTCATCAGCCAGGCTAGCTTGAATCCAGTGACACAGTGAGCCCGGGAGCCACCTCTGGGCATACCCAGCACACGTAGGGCGAGAAAGCAAAAGACACTCAGATGATAGATGGAATGCAGAGCAAATCAAACATTCACCACCAGTCAATATATCTGGGTTAAATCCATCGTTCATTTGCCCACCATGCCACCCCAGTTTAGACCCAGCCATATGCAAATCAGTCTTGACCGTGTGCCTCATGGGAACAGTCCAGCCCGAACTGCCAACCCAGGTCCTCCCTGGACTGAAAACAAGCATCCTGGGACTCGTTTTGGGGCATCACCCCTCATCAGCCAGGCTAGCTTGAATCCAGTGACACAGTGAGCCTGGGACCCAAGTCTGGGCATATCTGGCACACTTAGGGCGAGAAAACAAAAGACACAGAGAAGTTCTTTTTTGCGTTTGTCACCCCGAGTGGGACGGGTATGCCCAGATGTGGGTCCTGTGCTCTCCATGCCACTGGAGTCAATCTAGTCTGGCTGATGAAGGGTAATGCCCCAAAACAGGTCCCAGGATGTTTGTTTCCAGTCCAGGGAGGAGCTGGCCTGGCAGTTCGGGCTGAACTGTTCCCATAAGGGAAAAGTGTCAAGACTGATTTGCATATGGTTGGGTCGGAGCTGGAATGACATGGGAAGCAAAAAAACGTGATGGATTTAGGCCATGAACTCTGTACTGGGGTGAATGTTTGACATTGTGCAGCAGTATGTCCATCTATTGTTCTTTTTGCGTTTGTCTTTTAGTGCAGCAGTATGTCCATCTATTGTTCTTTTTGTGTTTGTCTTTTAGTGCAGCGTAATAAAAACATATTCTCTATTCAAAAATAATAATCTATTGCCTTGTCAATTCCTATTTCAAGTCTGGTGTGAATGAAATCTGCACTTCCTTAAAATAGCTGTATGGGACTTATGTGTGGATCAGGCAGTTAAAGTACTGGAAATGAACTAATCCACATTCTAACAGGTAATATTACAGGAACCAACCGATCTTATGAAATGCTTGACTTCTTTGGTAACCATGGATTCCATCCAGTAACACTTTTCATTTTTGGGATTTTTGAGGCTCAACTTACAATGTAAAAAAAAACCTGATGTGTCCCGGAATAAAGCATTGTGATGAATGGAAAGCCAGGAATGGCTGAAGGTGCACACGATCCTCAATCCCGCACCGGATCCTACAGGCTCAACCCTAGTCTCCCTCCTTGTGCTATCCCACATTCTCAGTCCGCTCTCCCCTCTTGCATCAGCCCCCTTGTTGAAGATAGAATTAAGTAGGCATCTAGTCCACCGAAAGAGCAAGTATTCTGTGAGTGCTTTTGTAGAAATATGTGTATATTCATGAGAGTCGTGTAATTTTTATATGTGGAGAGTAGTAAGTGTGCTCATGTAAGTGCTGGGTGATGGTGAATAGTGAGAGTGAGTTCAGCATGAGTGGTGCGATTGTAGGGTGAAAAATGTTCCCAATGTTTCTGGTGAGCTGCATGAATGCATTTTGAGAGCAGGGCCTGTGTGAGTGTCGGGTGAGAGGAGTGCATTCAGAGTGATAGGAGTGAGTGCAGGGTGGTGTGAGCAGTGAAAATGCAGTGTGAGGGGTGTGCCTGTGTGTGGTGCAGGATGAGCGGCAAGAGTGACCGCATTGTGAGAGGAGTTAGTGTAGAGTGAGTGGTGTGTCCATATAAAACCTGTCTTCCTGAAAAACATCACTTTAACACACCAGGAGGAATATTTCCTCAAGAAAGAATACGACAAAAAATCGAAAAAAGTCTATCAAAAAGTGACAGAGGGTTAGGTCTTTCTATGGATCAGCTCTAACTGGTGCGGAAAGAAAATAACTGACATCAGCATGCTAGGTGGAGCCTATATAGGTGACGCAGACGTCACTTCCAGCGTGGAGTACACGGACCAATGGCAACTACTGGTGCGCAGGGGTACAGCTCATGTATATATCTTCACACTCCAGCAGGACACGATTGGCTGCTTAGGTCAGAATGACTTCTCCCCTGACAAAAATAGTCAGGAGGGTTAGCAGACCATGATCGAGTCCATGAGGAACAACTAACCTAGAGACAAAGTACTCCAGGCCCTGGATTTGTGAGTAAAAACAATCCACTTTAGGGTGTGTGCTGATACTTATACACCTGTGACCAGCTATTTTTGGTCACACACTTTTTTGGTCTTGACGAAAGCCCTCATAACTATCCAAAGGGCTGAAACTAGTAGACCTAATAATTTCTAAAGGGATACGGAGGTACCTTAAAAACCTCAAGCTGATCCCCCAACTGTTTTTACCCATGTCCTAGGGCCCTTCCATTAAAACGTTTAAAAGGGTTTCCCTAGAGACATTTTTATCACATAACTGGCACTTCACATAGCACTTCACTGTATTTACACAAACAACCTGCTCCGCTGTAACTTAGGCGTTGAAGCACATCTGGATTGCGCTAGGTAATCCAGCTGGACCCCGATGATGAAGCATGCCACCTACCAGGTAGGTGGGTTAGGGGTTTCCTAAAAAATTGTGCAGTTGTTTGTGCTCTTCAAAATCTTATATGTTAGGTTCCTGTCAGAAACACTGACTCTATGACCTGGCAAAGGACTTGTCTACTGTGTTTACAACAATATATCTTCTAGATCCAGTCTGACGCCTGGGAAATTAAAAGGTAAGGAATCTGCAGCTGGATGTCTCTATCAGATATGTATTTTCAGAAAATGTTATGCTGCCGCTTGAAGTAAAATGATTCAAAATCTTAAATATGTTTAAAGCTGCTCTTTGAAAGATATTTCAAACCGAGCTAAGTAGATTTACAACTCATTGGGCTAGATTAGGTAATCCCATTTTACTGACTCTAAAATACCGAATTTTACTGATTCAATATTTTAGATTCGGAAAATAGGATGTAGCAAAAAAAAATCGGTAAAAAATACTGATTCGGTAAAATTCGGAAAGTCCGATTCGGTATTTACCGAATTGGTAAATACCGAATCGGTAATTCCCATTCATTCCTATGGGCTTGGATGCCCATAGGAATGAATGGGAATTACCGAATCGGTATTTACCGAATCGTTAAATACCGAATCGGTAAATACCGAATCAGAAATACAAAATGCACCCAATTGATCCTGTCAACCAATCAGGAACACTCACCACACCCCACAACAAAGCAAAAGAGGAACCAGCCAATCAAATGCATCTACCCCACCCCACTACCAGGAAGTGGCCACACCCATGCAGGTGCAGAGCAACTGAACAGCATTGAGAGCAGTGAGACACTGAGGAATAGACTGCGCAGAGCTGAGCTGAGCTGCACAATGGAGTCCCAGGATGCCCAGAAGGATGAAGCTGAGTGGAAAAGAAAAATTTAATTCAGCACAGCTGAACTACAGTTGCTGGTGGAGGAGGTAGTGAGACACCACACCCAGCTCTTTGGCAAGCAGTGTCTGCATGTTGCAGAATCTGTTAAAAGAAATACCTGGCTGGGGATCCAGTCCAAGGTGAATGCCATCGGGGTCACAACCAGGGACATTGATGACCATAAAAAAAGGTGGTATGATCTTCGGATCATAACCAAAAAGAAGCTGGCAGCCCAGAAAAAAAGAAGCCGGTGCCACAGGTGGAGGATGGAACCGTGCACCTGCACTTACAAACCTGGAGCTGATGGTGGAGTCCACCCTGGAGCCAGAGAGTGTCCATGGGATAGGGGATACGGACAGCTCAGCCAGAGCTGCAAAAAAACAAGGTAAGCTGCATGGACATCAATCCCCACCCCCTTCCCTTATGTGGTTGTGTGTATCACACTCCAGTACAGGTTTCAGGATTTACTTGCAATGCATCATGGGAGACGTAGTCATAGAAACATACATCAATACATACATCACAGAAAACAGCAAGGCATGCCACACACTACATCCATAAGCAGTTGAGGACTATGCAATTGTGTGACAGGGACGTGATTTAATAACGACACACAGATGTACATCGTCACTGAGCCAATGTTCATATCTGTCCACAGGAGAGTCATCGCGCAGTACAGCGCAGGAAAGGGAGGAGAGGGCATCGACAACGGAAAGGAATGAGGACGCAACCACAAGTGCAGGGCAAAGCACTGTTCCGCCAGCCACACCCACAGCGCAGGTAGCAACAACACTTGAGCGACCCACCACACCACAGCCTCTGTCACCTCTGCTGCTGCTCTGGTAAGGCCAAGGAGGCATGATGCACCCCCTCTCAGGATTCTGGAGACGTCCGATGAGGATGATGGGGAGGGTGATACACAAACGAATCCTCTTGAGGCAGACAACGCTGGGCAGCAGACCGCATCTGGAGGAGTGCATACCGGTGCCAGACGCCGAAGGGTATGGGAGAGAGGCGATGCCCTGGATGGAGACGGGGTGTTCTGTGGTCTTGAGGCCACTATGGTCAAAGTCCAGCGCCTGCAAGCAAAGGGCATTTTAGCAGTACATAGAAAGGTGCTTAACTTGAATACCAGGATGGGCAACATTGACCGGGGGATTGGCTCCATGGCAGAGAGCATGAAGTCCATGGCAGAGGGAATGAGGGACATGTCACAGTGCATGATTGCTCTCTGTGAGAAACTGGATTCTGATCACACAGAGAGGCGCCGGGATCGACAGTGCATGTGGCAACACACCAAGGCCATGAACCGGCTTGCCACATCAACCTCCCTGCTATGTCGGCGCTCTGCCGCCATGCAAGATGGCATTGTGCACTGCTGCACGGATTTGTACAGGGGGATGGGGAGAGTTACCTCTGCCATGGAACTATTACTAACAAACCAGGCAGCCACTGCTGGGGACACAGGTATCAGGGACACTGAAGACTCCACCAGCAAGAGTAGCTGTAGCACTCCTATTCCTGACATTCGGAGAAGCAGCTGGCTCCAATCTGCTGACCCAGGCTCCACTGCCACCGTTGCCACCCAGCCTTGTGCATCCCGCACTGTTGTGCGTGGGCGCAAACATTGATGATGCCCACAACCCACAAGACATGTCACGGTGAGGTAACCTGTGACCACCCAGTGGGGTATTCAGACATTGAAGTAGCATGGTATGCTATCAGTAAATTAGCGTAGTGCACATTAAACTACGTCTTTCAAATACAAAGCCTAGCTGTGTCTCCTTACTTAGAAATAGCTGTGTGTGATCTCTGCCCGTCTCAGTCTCCCATCTGTGGCTTGCACTGTTGCACTGCTCCTGCTGTATCCACGAGTTTAGAGAATATACTAACCCATATAAAATTAGTCACCACTCACATTGATAGAATCCCTGTGCTTACAAATTTCCACTTCTGTTCCTTTCTTGGTGGTAGGTTGTGCAGCATGGCACAGGTCGCAATGATCTTACAGGAGATGATAGGAGTGTACTGCTGTGCACCTCCGCTCTTGTGGAGGCAGCGGAACCTGCTTTTTAGAAGTCCAAATGTGTGTTCTACAATGCTGCATGTTGCTCTGTGTGCCACATTGTAACACCTCTCACTCCTGGTAGATGGATTAAGGTAGGGGGTGAGCACAAAGGACCGCAAAGCTTAAGCGCTATCGCCTAGGTGCAAAAGAGAGTGCCATTAGTTACATACTCATAATACATTCATCTGCAGTAACTATCAGGGTGTGTCACAGTTAGTTACCTAGCAGGTATCCTTCTCCAAAATCTCCAGCAGCAAGACGTGTGTAGATTCCACTGTTCTGAAATATGTAGGAGTTGTGGGTGCTCCCAGGGAATTTAGCCACAATGTTATGTTATGTTATGTTATGTTATGTTATGTTATTTATATTTCTATAGCGCGCAGCTGCCCCAGCAAAGGGGCGTCCTACACTCCTATCATCTGCTGTAAGATCATTGCGACCTGTGCCATGCTGCACAACCTACCACCAAGAAAGGAACAGAAGTGGAAATTTGTAAGCAATGGGATTCTATCAATGTGAGTGGTGACTAATTTTATGGTCCAATGGTTGTTATGATGTTGCCAGCATTGCATATCACCTGCACATTGATTGAGTGTGTTGACTTCCGGTTCCTGTATATGTATTCTGCGGCTGCAGGTGGGCAGATTGGGATGTGGGTGCCATCTCTACAGCCTAGGACGTGAGGGAAGTGTGCCAGTTGATAGAAATCAGTTTTGGTCTTCACCAGTTCCTCATGTGTGTCAGGGAAGCTAATGTAATGATGCATTCTCTGCATCATGGCCTCCAAGAACTTCCTGAAGAAACGGGACAGGCAGCTCTGGGACACACCAACTACCGCAGCAATCACACTCTGGTAACTCCCAGATGCAAGCAGGTGTATGCTACAAAGCACCTGCACATGGGGTGGGATGGCATGCGCCCTTGGTGTAAGGTGCTCCAGAAGTCGGTGCAGGTCCCTGATCAAGTCCAGGATGGTGTGGGGGTGAAGCCTGTACCTTTGCAATATCTCTGGCTCAGTGAGTTGGAAAAGCGTAATCCTCTGACTGTAGACTTACTCCTCCCTTCTCCAGACCCTCTCTCCTGCTGCCTGTAGCTGCCTTGCAATGAAGTAGAATGCCGCCATTCTGGTCAAACTGTGGCATTTTGGGTCCTTTTTTATAGCCTGCACCTGGTTACCATCTGCTTTCACTCCATGGTAAATACCGACTCTTAAATACCGAATTTCATGAAATTCGATATTTTTTAGGTTTCCTACATCTCAATGGTCATTTTTTACCATTTCTTATTTACCGATTCAGTAAATTAGAATTCGGTAAATAGGAATTCGGTAAATAAGATTTTGGTAAATTCCGAGTCGGAAAAATACCGACTCTGTATTTTCAGCCGTTACTGACCGGTATTTGCCTACCTACATCTGGCCCATAGTATTTAGTTCTTTCCAGTGGGCATTTGTTTGCTGTGGCTGTTATTTTATTAGTCAGATGGAGACGTTTTCTATTGATAAAGCTTTTCCTGACATTGCTGTTAGTAACAATGTCTTATGCTTTGAGGTGGTTGTTGCTCCACTACAATTCATATCATATCATAACGCCATAATATTGTATCAAGAATATTGCCAACCAATAGATCATGAAGGAAGAAAATTGGTTAGCACTTAATAAAATTGAACTTCACGATACCTGGCTCTCAAGGAATCTGTGTGCCGATGAATGGTAGTTCGGGAGGAGAACGCTGTAATTCCGCAAGGTGAGGTGACTATTGGGATTGTAATTGATGTGGTCACTATTATACCAATGGTCAAAACTTTTCGCAGCTCAGTACTATTTCCACTGATCAGAAGAAGTTGTCATTATAGAAAAGGTTGGGGACCCCTACTCTAAGGTCTTGGGCACAATAATATCCCCTTTCAGCCCCACCCTCCTATAATAAAAACTGCTGCATAAGAAGGGTACGTTTGAAAAGATATCCTTTGTGCTGGCACATCTTTCCCTGCTGAGTGCAGGCTTTGCTAAGAATTAATGAATTGCACCCGCAAGAGTTTTCTGCCATTTAGGAATGCTTTTTCCCATAAAGCATTGTAACGGATTAGCATTAAAGAAAAAAAGTACTCTCATACATGGACCTCCTGTTATAGGGCTCTATTGGAAGAAGGTTCTTTAGGAGGTTGAACAACTCTACTAATGTGTAAAACTCAATTACTGCCAAAATCAGCATGATGAAATGAAATGTAATCAATGAAAATATTGGGAACGGCTCATGGAGAGAATTGTGCGAAATATAATGGCCTTCTTGGTCCCTCTGTCTTTCAAGAGCTTAAGAAGTGGTCGACATCTGGGATCAGGGCCAGACTGGGATCGCATACCAGCCCTGGCAATTACGTCGGAACGGCCCTGTATGAGGGGGGTTTGTAGGAGGGCAGGGGTGCTAGTGGGAAACACTGCTCCTCTGCTCTTGTAACAGGGGTGCGATATTGCAGCACTGCTGCAAAACCGGCATCAAGTGACAAAAATGGCCCTCATAGGTCCAAACTGGTCCAGACCCTTCCCACCCACAGGGAAAATGCCCAGTACCCGCTACAGCCAGTCCGGCCCTGTCTGGGATTGTAGTTCATTACTTTGCTAATCTATTTGTTTCTTTCTTAAAACATAAATTAGCTCAGTGCTTTCTACTTGGGAAATCGAATTAGTTCCTCTTTTGAGCTCTATACATCTTTCATTTCAGTTGGCTTCGGTTGTGAGGTAAGGGCCCAGCATGCCTAAATGAAAAGTTAATGAACATACTTTTTTCTTTTTAAACATGTTTTTATTTGTTTTAATACACAAATTTGAAAGACAGTAGGCATGTGTAAAATTCAAGGTTACAATCATAAGGAAGTGCTTGCAAAATTGACTCATTTCTTTCCCCTCTCCCCCCCTTGTCGCCATTTTACCGATCATGTAGAACGTCCCCCCCCCCCCGCTTCTTCATGAACATACTTATTTGACAATGAATTGTCAGTTGTGGGGTTGCGGGACCTCGGCAAATGCTGCTGGTCTAGGCAGTTGACATGTTGAGGAGTAACTCTTCATTGGTTCCTTTAATTTCTGCATGTCAGCTGCAGGTCCCAAAAAATCATAAACAGTTTACCAGCCCAGCAGGTCTACTGACATGAATAATCTACTTGACCTAACTGTAATGCTCTTGACTTGTAAACTGGTCTCAAATTGTATAAACCTAGGCAAAGAATGTATTTCACAAAGCTGTTTTTCTTCATTATCACAAACGAGAGCACCATCAAATATGCAAGTTCGGCATTCTGCTGAACAAAAAACTCTTTTATTTGATTTAATAGACTAAACTTATGCTCCATGTTTAATAAGAACCAAGCCTACATATAGGGTACCATGACCCCTGGGTTGCCTCTTAGGTCACTAATAGCATTTTCATCAGGGCGGGGCAGAGATGTTTCCAAGTTAATGTTTAAAAACAAACTTGTACTAAATATATTACTAAAGCATGATGTATAATTTATAAACCTCACATTTTCCAATGAAACAGCCGTAAGAGTTCCTACTAACATTCAGGTTTATGAAAAATAATATAGCATATAGAAACGAATTTGTGGAAATTGGGTTTCAATTAAAATATTTATCATGTACACATGTCCAAGTAAAGTGTTCTGCTTTGTTTTCATCCCATTAAAATCTTTTTTCATCACACAGTTACTAAAAATGTGCCTTCATAATTACTGAAATATATTTTGAAATGTTTTGTACAACTCATTCATAAGCTATTTAAAAGTTGTGTGTTAAAAACAAACCTGACATCCTACAGCCTTTTTCCTCCTCTTTGTACAGCATGATTGTCAGACAGTTCACATTACAAAGTCCTCTAACTTTGCAATCAGAGAAAAACACCAACCTTCAGGATAAAATAAGCTGTATTTTGTAAGAAGACTTACGCTGACATTTGACCTCCGTCTCAGGTAGAGCGAATGTCACAAGATAAAAACAATATTTAAAAGCATCTTTATTGCTAATTAACTTTCTGGGAGAACAAAACTCCTGTTCTTTGTCAGCTCATCAGAATGTGTCAGTAGGCCCCAAAAATAGCTCACCCTGATACAATCCGACTCCTATAGCAAGTGGGAGAGTGATTTCTCAAGGCTGATTTGCATGAGTTTATTCTGTGTCTTCCACTTGCCCCCTCTGCGTACACACACTATTCCTTTCCCACTCAATTGGACCTATCAACACTTAATTCAACCTTTGTATACATTGTACAAAGTAGAACCAGCATTATTTTGCCAAATTCGTAAGAAGTTGCACCTTGTGTCCTTTGAGCATCAAAGGAAAAGAATAAAGCCCACTTTAATGCAAAATGTCTTAGCTGCCTTGAAGGTATCACTCTTGAAGTTACAAAAACCCCAATAAGGTCAACCCAGAGTCTGTTAAACCTACTCCCATGAACCGTGCTAAGATCAAGTTCCCTAATTCCCTGCGCCCCATAAATATGTTTTTCTCAAGACTGATATAGTAAAGCTGCTGGAGAACAGTGGAGAACCACTTCCACTATTTATGGAGGCGTTTCTAGACCACTGTGTGTAGCTTTGGGGTTAGTTCATAGCTCCAAAATAAAGGATCAGTACCAGGCATTCAGCACAGTGCTTAATATTGAAATACAGAAGAGCAAATTTAGAGTACCCTGTTTGCTACTGAGAAGTGCTGCTACTCTCCAATGTAAATCTTTTGCAGCAGTGCTGAGAAGTGGAGGAACTCTACCTTTTCAAATTAATGAAGTGCAGGTACTCAGTCTTTAAAATACCCTGCTTGCTCCTGGGAAGTGCTACTACTCTCCAATTTAAATGTTTTAGAGCAGTGCTGAGAAGTGAAGGTACTCTACCACTTCAAATTAATGAAATGCAGGTACTCGGCATTTAGAGTACCCTGTTTGCTACTGAGAAGTGCTGCTACTCTCCAATGTAAATCTTTTGCAGCAGTGCTAAGAAGTGGAGGAACTCTACCTTTTCAAATTAATGAAGTGCAGGTACTCAGTCTTTAAAATACCCTGCTTGCTCCTGGGAAGTGCTACTACTCTCCAATTTAAATGTTTTAGGGCAGTGCTGAGAAGTGGAGGTACTCTACCTTTTTATTAAATTAATGAAGTGCAGGTACTCAGCATTTAGAATACCCTGTTTGCTCTTGAGAGGTGTTGCGACTCTCCCATTTACATGTTTTGCAGCAGTGCTGAGAAGTGCGGGAACTCTCCCTTTCAAATTAATGAAGTGCAGGTACTCAGTACCGGACAGTGCCTGCCCATTTAAAGCACTGATTCTGCAGTAGTAATGCCTCATTATATAAAGTGCAAATGGACATTTATGTCCAAGGTGATTGTTGCAGGTATATACAGACCTCTCAAGTTTCCATAAGCCCTAAATGAATATTTCACTATATACTGAGATAAATTAAATTATAAGTACCAGAATGCCGCGAAAATCCATGCACTGGCTCAGCTACTCATACCCGACACAGCAAATCTTGAGAACTCTGGTTAAAAGTTAAGTGTGTCATATTAAATAGCGTCATATTAGCTGCTAAGATGCTTCAGTGAGGTATTTGCTTTTGCCACCTCGGTACATGGCCTTACGTTCACAAGCTGGAAACCCGCTAACTTGGCCTTTCATACTTCTAAAGTCCATAAAGTGAGTACCATTTAATTGGGGTAACATCATCCTATTTACAATGTTTTGAAAACAGCAACACAATGGTATTAAGTGTTATACAAGCACTTCCATGTAATGCAGGACACTGTTGTAACTAGAAGTTGACTCCACAAACAGGTACGTGAAGTAGAAGCTTTATTGCAGCACAGGTATAGGTAGGTCAGCCCCCCGTCCAACCAGAGCTCCAACTGCCAACAGGGCGAAGGAGAACTCCAGAACCCAGAACCTAGGGAGAGATCTAGACTGCTGGCCCAAGGAAGAAGCAAAGCACTGTACAACATATGAACCCAGAACCTAGGGAGAGATCTAGAGTGCTGGCCCAAGGAAGAAGCAAAGCACTGTACAACATATGAACCCAGAACCTAGGGAGAGATCTAGAGTGCTGGCCCAAGGAAGAAGCAAAGCACTGTACAACAGACACCCATCATAACCAACCTTGATCTTCTTTCTCCAGTTTCTCTTGCAAACATTGCATGCCTCCTGCACCACCAGCATGCCCCTAAAAGGAAGGCATTAACTCCATCTTCTTGCCTACCACCCTTTCTTGGATATTATATCAAGCTGGCATTTGCGACTTTGGCAAAAGCTGATGCCCTCCTGCTCACTTTATGAGAGACTGACCCCGTTGCTGGGGATCAGTCTGGGTGACTGTGCCCAACCAACTTGGAAAGATGTCGCTACAATTTGGTGAAGCAGCGCAGTCGCTGTGCATTGGGGTTGAGCACCCTTATTATCTTGTTATACATATGGCTCTCTGACCACACACGACACAGGAACTAACACTCAAGACAATATAAAATAACTCAAATACGCTTCGCCGAATGAAATATAGGGGGACACTTACTAACCCTTTGAACCGGGTTTGCGTCACAAAAGTGATGCATACCCAGCTGAAAATGTTTTATTGGGATTCACTTCCAAAACATATCCTGAAGTAGCCATACAGTTGTGCTGTGTGCTAATTTACATCAAGGAGCTGTTCCTATGCAACCACCCATGGGTTTGACGTAAATGCCTATCTACTAACATTAATAGGTATGAATTTGCACCAATTAGTTAATGCCTTCTTGAGGCAGGCGTAAAGATAAAAATATTTTTAACTGTCATTGTGCTGCACCTTACTGAACAAATCCTGTGAAGACAAAAGTGGTAAACTATGTCAAAGCGTAGTATTTTGTATTGGAAGGCTGCCCTTCTTGTACAAAACCTGTGCGTGAAATCAAGCACAAAATTTTGCGCTACCGTGTAAGGGTGTGTGCGTTGGCATAAGACAGCCTTAACCCCTTCCCTGCGCTGTGAATTCCGGAGCGGCGTGGGAGGGGCTAGAGGGTGGGAGTGGCGCTTCCGTACTTATAAGTCACGGGTGGCGTGTGCTCATGACAGCGTAGAGCCGTCATGACCCCGCCCACTCACTAATTCGCCCCCACAGGCGGGGAATTAGTCCCGCGTGGGCGGAGCGGCAGCACGACTCCACGCTGTCATGAGCACACGCCACCCGTGACTCATGGCGGCGTGGAGCGGTCATGAGCATGCAACGGGTTGAGTGTGCCAGTGCAGGGGGGAGACAAACAGCCGAATATACCACTAGAAATGGTGCAGTTCTGCTTTCACCCTTTCTCGCAATGCAGTGTGACAACTTTCGCTGCTACGCTACATGAAGTGTAAACATCATAAACCTGTCCCATTGTTCCTTCCAGTTGGCTCGTTGTCGGAATGCTTGCTGGGAAGGGCAGATTGAAATGGAAGCTTGCCAACAGGATGCAGAAGAGCCCTTGGAGAAAGTCTGACATGGTGCTTGGTCCCTGTCAATAAGTGTGATGAGGAGCCCTATGATTGGGTTTTGGAGTAATCCCACATCCATGCCTGACCCTTCTTTCTGGAGCCCCTGCTGTGCTGGTGCACAGCCCCACATCTTCAGCCACTTCCAAATATAAAACAGATGTCAATAATGTACTCCATGCAGTAGAGTTCAGCACAGAAGGCAAGGGTCATATGAACCAGGAATTGGTCCTTAACCCCTTGGGTGCTCATGGCGGCTCCACGTCATCATGAGTCATGGTAGGCATGTGCTCATGACGGCGGTGAGCCATCATGCCGCTGCCGCTCCGCCACGTGGCACTAATTCCCCACCTGTGAGGGCGCATTAATGAGCGGGTGGGGTCATGAAGGCACCACGCCATCATGAGCACACGCCGCCCGTGACTCAATGGCGGGAAGCCGTCATGAGCACTGAAGCACCACGCCCACCTCCTAGCCCCCATGCGCCGCAGGGAAGGGGTTAAAAAGGATGGAACATCCTCTGGCCAAGTAATACTGATGACAACATGGAGAAAGGAGAAAAGGAGCCACTATGTTACTGATGATGATGATTAAGTCATCAACTTCAGTATATGTTTTCATTCCACAGTTTTCACTTTATTGGGGCTAGCATAAAATTTCCTCAGCATGTTGTGTTTCGAGGTTGTATATTATGACATCATCTGCCACTAGTTTACCTGCCACTATATCCCCTATATTTCTTCGCCTGTCATTACATCGTCTCAAGGGCTGGGGGAGAACCCCCAAACTGTTAACTTAAAAGAAAATTAAGTTACCTTATTCTATTCTTAATTGAAGACCCTTTTGTCGTGGTTGTCAGCAGCACCAGGTAAGATCTACGCCACTAACCTTTCTGCAGCAGCCAGCAGGAACGAAGCCGTGAAGAGTAGCCTCCCTCTTACCCTGAACACTACCCCCACCGCAATGCAAGGACAACACTGCGGGAAAAGGAGCACCCAAGGGAAAAGGGAAGGGGACAAAATAATAAAGAATTCCAGGTCTGGTCTAGATCGTCTGCCTTCGTCTTGTAACACTATATGTAACAGAAAGCAAGAAGACTGTAAGAGACACAGAATGCATTCATAGGGGTCACCACTATTATCATTGGAATGTAACACTCACATAAAGTTTCTGCGCCTGGGACCACATAGTATACACAATAAGGAACCCAGAGAACTCCTCTTGTTACCAAATAAATCAAAGCCATAGAGGGCACGATTCAAGATCACCACTGGGTTGTTTTGGCATGAGGACACCTTCCAGTATGCGGCTGAATAGTCCTCAAATGCTCCACAATATTGTCTTGCCAAAAGGATCTTTCGAATAGAATGACCCTCGGAGAGTACAGCAAAAAACAATATCCTAAACGAGTCCCAGCCGGGACTAACTCATAAAAGGAGCGGGCAGCCCAGACTTAAAACTGACCCTCAGAGACCCCTCTTGGACTGCAGAGATTAGAACTGGCGAAACAACAAAGTATGCTGGAAGCCCTTTGAACTACGGCCAATCCGCAGCACTGCGGAGTATAGTCAGCGGCAACAAGCCACAACACCGAGAGGAGAGCGCATCAGTGTGCGGTCTTCTCCTCTAGGAATTGCGGAAGTAATACCTGTGACACCAGCGGGGGAGATCCACGTCGGCGCTGGAGTCCGACGTTAAGGAAACTGAGCACCCGAGTGATCTTTGGTATCGCACAGCCTTGGTGATAAATTACAGTGTCTCTGTGGCGTTGTACCAGGGAATCCTCCAGCGGGGAAGCACCATCCGCTACTGGGCTTCGGGGGTAAATTGTCAAGCACCGTTCACACACAGAGGCAGAGCTTATATCGGAATCGGCCCTTGGGAGTCACTTGGTCTCTTCTTCCTGTTACAGCGCTCTGTAGTAATGTAAAAGAAGATCAGGTCACCTAGGTTCTTGTAGAAGGATGTATTTATTAATTGAGTTGACATTGAGTTCAAGATAGTAAGAGTATTTCTAAGGTAAATCCCCACCAGGAGCTGTCACCAGTCAGCTCAATCCTCATCTCCCAACTGACTCTAGCATCAGAGCATAACATTCCAAACAGTCATCCTCTGTGGTAACATTCCATTAGATGACATAGGTAAAACAACTAGAAAGCCAACACTACATATCTTCCTTTTTTATACATTTTTGCAATTGCAGCCAACACTACACGCCCCTAGGCCTTCTGGGAGTTGTAGTCCAATGGGCTGACCTGCGTGAAACTGGGATTACATTCAAAACAGGGAAGGGTGTTGCGTGTGTTTCGCCTATGTTGGCCCCCTTACGTAACTGGAGTCCAGTAATCGCGACACCTTTCCCATTGCCTTATTTTCCATAACTTACAGTGGAAGATACAATGTCAGGCAATGTAGTGGAGGTGCTGTAGTGGGGGTGTACAGCCAGAGATTGGGAGCAGTGTGTTAACCGATGCACAGCGGCTAAGACAATGGCAAGAAGGGCTGGGTTCTCCAAGCAACATCTGGGTTGGTGTTTACTTACCACTATAAATAATCAGTGATATTACTAAAAAGTTATTATTAACCGATTAACTGGTACTCAATTTCTAAAAGGAGAAAGAGTGAACTATCATTATCGCCACTCCATCATTTGCCCTTTGGAAAGTAGGCGCATCAAGTGCTTTGAAGTGGCTGTGGGAGGTAGCCACAGTAATGGAATTCCTCTTCATAAAGGCCCCTCAGGTCCACATCCACTGCAGAGGAGACCCAGCACACTCCAACTAAAGAGGCATGGTCTGTGGCAGCATCCCATTCGCAATCCCAACCAAACCCTTCCTCTAGACTAAACTAGAAAGAGAAGGCAGAGTGTGTACCACAGTGAAGATCTGATATACTTAACATCATGGAAACAGCCACCTTGCACCAGTGCTCTGAGAGGAGACTAGGGACTGCCTGACCGACTTTGGCCAACTGGCGACCATCAAGGGACAGAAGAACTTTCACGATCGATGCACAGCTCAAGAGTTTCTACAGGATAATTATCTACCTATGTAGCTTTTTCAGATTGGGCTCCTGCTAGATATATGCACCCATCTAGCCCTGGACAAGAGGAAAGCCTTCTGCCCTAGAACAAGCTTCCACAACTGCCTGACCCTAAGGGACATGAGAGAACTAAGGCCGTATAAGTTTGCGGAGGGGAAGCTATCATGGAGTAGCACCTTCTTTGGCCACTCTTAGAGTCCCCTAGAGATCAACCAAGGGAAAAGGCTCTCTGCTATGACCAGAGGGAAACTTGACTTCCACATACTGATCGGTGAGCACACTTTGAGTGATGGGTAAATAGAGCGAGGATAGCGCTACTCTACAGCTCGAGCCATTCCAAATTAATTCCTGCATTGACCTATCAAAGGAGCAAAAGAAAGGAGTTTGGATATAGATTGGCAAACTAGTAAAGAAGGCAGGGTAGGACCACCATCTTGAGAAGGGCAATGCATCCCACCACTGATAGGAGGAGCGTTCGCCAAAAATATATTTGAGACCTTAGGGCTGTAGCGGTGAACTTGAGGTTACCATCCAGCAAATCTGTTGGCGAGTGATATACTCTGACACCTAAATACCGACATTTCTATTTGCCATGGTATGAGCACACCATTTAATACAAAATCTAGGTTCAGTAGATCAGGAACATAGGGGAGTAGGCAGGACTTGGCCCCTTTTGGCCCAGAAAGTGAAGTAATGCTGTTAAGTGTCTGAACTAGTGTGTTGAGGATTTATTGCACTTCTCTAAGCTAAAGAAGCAGATGGTCTGCATATAGAGAAATAGAGTAAGCATCGTCACTCAAAGGAATATCCCAGGCTGCACTCCGGCCCTCATATGGAGACTGCAAGTGGCTCTATGGATAGGGAGAAAAGGAGTGGGGAAAGCCTTGGTGGGTACCTCTGTGTATATGGATGGGCTCCGATATAAAGGAAGCAGTCTTGACCCTAGATAGTGGTTGGGTAACTTAACTAAGTGAATAAAGCAGTTCTCTATACCATAATGTAACAGTGTGGAGAATATGAAGGCCCATTCCAAGGAATTAAAGGCCTTCCCAAGGTCCAGCATTAAACATCCAGCATAAGGCCATCAGTGCGGGGAGTAATCTAAGAAACAGAAGAAGCGCCATAGATTCAGGGAAGTGTTGCGGGCTGGGACAACCCCATTCTGGTCTGGTTAGACCAGTGTCAGGACCAGGGGTGCCACGCAGCCCGCAAGGGTTTTCACCAGCACTTTATAGTCACTATTAAGCAGGGCCAAGGGCCGGTATGAGCCCAAAGCAGTGGGGTACCTGTCTGGCTTGGGTAAGGAGATGAGCAATGCTTCACGAAGGGCCTAACAAGCCTCCTTGTGCATTCTCAAAACAAAGACCTCAGTCTTGTTGGTATTCGATTGCTGGATGTTGTTACTCATCCACTTTCCTACGACAGAGAGACTCCCAGTATTGTGCTCCATAACATTGTGTTTACCAAGTACTAATTTGGAGAATTGTGATTTTATTTTAGCAATAACCCGAGTACGCTGTGTGCTAAGTCATTGTCTTCAATAATATGCAATGTGTCTCAATCGTTAAACTAGTGTGCAATCCCTTTGTGGCTCATTCTCAGGGTGTCAAATGCTAATGTTCAAATGTATTTTCCTATCTTGTTGTTGGTTAAGTAGAATTCATACTTTAAAAAAGTCATCTAGTAATGTGACATTTTTCAAAATAATTTTTCTGTTTTGACAAACTGGAGAACTTATATAATAGTACTCTGTATTCGTGGAGGAAAGGAATCACCTTGAAACACCACTCAGCACATTCTGGAATCACTGTACCTTCACATTACTTTGAAGGTAATGTCTTAACAATAGCATAACAATCCAGATTATCTGAAACCTACTTGAGCCTGAAAACTGGTGGTTTCCAAGCTCCATCTTAACGACTTACCAACTATTTTCTGAAGTAAGAACCCTGGACGAACCCGCCAATACTCCAACTAAACGGGACCATGATGGAGGTTATACTCATTCTGGTTCGTAGTCGTTCAGGAATCCTTGTTACATTCTAAGGTCCTGATTACGACTTTGGCTGTGCAGCGCCGGGTCTGCCCGCCAGATTACGAGCGTAACTTGTGCCTGGTATTTATTTGGGTGTTACCATGGTGGTGCCCTGAAAATGGGTACCGCAATGGGAACGCCAAAAACAGTTCCTGCATGGCATGGACTGAAGAGTCCATGCCATGCAGGAACTGGGGGGAATGCACATGTCATTTTTTTTTACTCTCTGCCAAGTTTTTGATGGAGGATTAACCGCCATGAAATCCATGATAGGATACTCCTAATATGATTGGACCACTGGAACACCACCAGGGAATGGCCGTTCCCTGGAGGCTGGGGCGGGGCAATGGCAGTCCGACCGCCCTAAACATAATAGGGTGGTCGGGAGACTGCTGCCTCGCCCCCATCAGTCGGTGGTTCTTGGACCGTCAGACTCGTAATCGGCCCCTCAATGTCTGTTCACTGTTCGTCCCCTCTGGACTGTCATCTACTCTTTAAAATCTTAATGTTGCATTGTCCTCTGAAAGTGTTTCCTCTGTCAACTCACACAAGTGATACAATCCAGATTGCTAATTTAGAGTGTATTTCTGAGTTGCTTCTTCTTTGAACTGAGTTTTGCTAACTGTGCCATCATATTTTATGAGGATGCCCAGTCCCTGAACTACCCAGATGAACTCTTATTGAAGCCCCTGCCTCTTATGGCAAGACTCAATGAGATGGGTCTGGCCTCTGCTCAATGCTCTCCCAAGTGGCTACTTTTGAAGCGTTGTAAATTCCGCAAATGTAGCCGTGAACATTGTTCGTCTAGTCGAGGCATACACATTACACCTGTGCTAAGAGTCATGTCACGATCTAACCGAAGACTGCAGGGATTCAGGGAACAAAGGAGCACTCCTCATGTTGCGGGTCAGCATGTACCTGAACATAATACACAATGAATACTGAGCACTTGCGCCCCAAGACCACTCTGGTGTCTCAGAGCGCGTGGTCAACTGGAGGGGGGGTCTACACATTGCCTGGAGCACCAGACGTGAAAGGCTATGGAAGGATCCTGGAATCCAGCGTGCAACACAGGATGTCGAACTCTGACTTCTTTTGCAGATGGTGTTGAAGTCTTTTCCTGTGATGTATTTTCCTGTTTATTCATATAGAAGGGATACAGTATCGAGAAAATGATGCATCACAACACATTCGTTCCCTGTTGTTTGCATTGTGAACTTCACCCCATTGCTACTATTTTTGTCCCAGATTTTTGCTCTCAGTGAATTGATTTTCATCTGAGTTGCTTGACCTGGATTCGTGTTTGGCTCTTTTCTCCTTCCTGATTTCAGGAGTTTGGGGGCACATGCATCAAGCGATTTTGGAGTCGCAAACGGTGCAAATCACAAAATTCGGCCGTTTACGATTCCAAAATCACTTTTTGGGATGCATTTAACAATTTTTTAGAAATCACAATTTTTTGCGATTTCTAAAAATGCGATTGCATTTAAGGAATCGTATTTTTGCGATTCATTAAATGCAATGCATGAATGTTTTAAAAAATGCAAATTCGCAAATAGGGGGAGCAAATTAACACGAGGGTGAACCTCGTGTTAATTTGCGAAATCTTTCAAAAATGCTCAAAAAAACATTTTTGAAAGTGTCATGTTACACACACACATGTCCTTTGGACATATGTGTGTGAAACTTGCACTTAAAATAAAATTTCAAGGGTGCAGGGGGGGGGGTCCTTTGGACCCCCCTCAGCACCCTTGAAATGCATTAACAAATTGTGATTCGCAAAATGAAAATCGCAAAATGTTAATGCCTTCCCATTGATTCCTATGGGCCTTTTGGCCCATAGGAATCAATGGGAAGGTTTTTCCTTAATTGCGATTCGCAAAATGTGAATCGCAATTAAGGAAAATTAAGAAATTGCCAAAATATTTGTGAATTAATCATGCATTGCCGTTTGCCATTTCTAGATTGGGATTCCTTAATTTTCGCAATTTAGGAATCGCAAACGGGTGCAATGATGCATGTGCCCCTTGGTGTCTTGCTTCAGCCCCAGTCTTCTTCTTCAGTCAAGAGCAATGAGGTAGTCAGTTAGTTTTTTCCCCTTTTATGGGGTTTACCTCCACTGTGGGACCCTCTTAAGAAGACAACTGACAACTTTCACCAGTGAAGTAGTGAACCCCCAATTTAGCAGCTTAAGCAGGGCTGCCATTGGGCCACCTGGGCTGGTTACTGACTCCATCTTCAACATCAATTATTTATGGACTGCGTGTGTTTGCAGACAAATGCTCATAGATAACACTCTTAAGGATTATTATGAGACAGTGATGTGTCCTTGGACTGCACAGTGAAGACAAAAAAAGAAAAGTGATAAAATATAAGGAAACAGAGAGAGAGAGAGAGAGAAATTGAAAGAGTAATTGAGTGAGACGAAAAATAAAATAAAATTGGGGATGGGGATAAAAAAGTTGAGTCGATGCAAAAGGGAAATAAAGTAAGGGAGGAGACACGAAGAGTGAAAGAAAGGAAGAAAACATGAAAGGAAATAAGGAAGAAAAGGTGGAAGGTAGGATGGAAGGGTTGGATAACCCTTATCGGATGCCGTTGACACGGTCTCTCATTACATCTTACTGGAACGCCTTAAATCATATGGCATTGCGCATCTCACCTGGACCTGGCTAAAATCCTTACTACATTATCGAAGTTGTTACTCTTGGCCAATATCAATCAGCAGAAAAGCCCCTGTTCTCAGGGGTCCCAACAATAGTCCATTCTTAGCCCACTCCTTTTTAACGCCTATATGGCCCCCCTCATTAAACTGATATCATCTTTTGACATTGAGACCATGCCGTACACGGATGATACTCAGTTAATTCTGGTATTAGATAAAAACTCCAATCATGCTGAAGAAAATCTGCTACAGTTTCTTATCGCAGTCTTTCACTGGATGAAAGTAAACCATTTAAAATGCACCTCAGAAAAAACAGAAGTCATGCCACTAGGGAATTCTAATACTTTATCCCCCAGCCTATGGTGGCCCATAGACCCCCCCCCTTCTAACACAGTGAATGTAACTAAGAACCTGGAGGTAAAATTCGACTCAGCACTTTCCCAACGCCATCAATCCCTAGCAGTGCGGGGACTTGCTTTCTTTTGATAAAGTCACTTAAAAAGTTATTTGATCTTCTTCCCTGCACCACTAGAAAGGCAGTCACAGTGGCCCTAATTACCTCTAGACTTAATTACTGCAACAGCCTTTACGCATGGACCAACAAGTCGGTCCGAAACAAGCTACAGATGGTGCAACATGCAGCCGCCTGACTAGTATTAAAATGGCCTAGAGGCTCATCAGCTACACTCAAAGCACTCCATTGGCTGCCAACCCATAAAAGAGTCCTTTTTATGATCCTGATCATTACTTTCAGAGCGTTTAGGCCCGCCCTCTCTCCGTGCCAGGTTCACTCACCATGTGACACACCGCACTCAAGGTTATTATCATTTCCCTTTGTTCTGCTGCAGCAGCTTTGCAGGGCGAGGCAGAGCTGCTGTGATTATAGGAGCAGGGAAAGTGGTGAGCAAATTTTGTAAGTGCACATGAATGTTTGGCTGTCTGTTTCGGCCGGCCAAACATTAATGCACACTTTGCATGTTATCCACCCAGGCTGCATTACAGCCTGGTTGGAGAACATGCCCAGGCTCTCATCCCCTGGCTGAGACCCGAACTGCGGCGCTCAGACCAATCACAACACTGTATTGTAGTTTTGTGATTGGCTTAGGGGAGCCTGGATATGCTTCCTGTTCTGTTCCGGCAGTGCGGAGGAGATATGGAAGAGAGATATGGCGGTAAGGCAAGTTTTTTTTTTCTTTTCTTCTTTTCGATTCCCTTAGCCCCCCAACCCCCGCCCCCCAACCCCCGATCCATGCCGGTCACCGCTGATTTCGAATGAAAGTTTGTTGCCAAAGCTTTTCACTACCTCCTTCTTTATCCTTTTTATGGCTTTCTGTTTCTAGACCTAGCTCAAAGTCTGATGATGAAAAAAAAGTCCTGGTCCCCAGAAGGGAATGCCAGTACCCACCATTGACTATCACCGCCTCAAATTAAGCAACGGTACCAACAAACACTTAATAATCAATGTTCCTTGCAGATGCAGACATTGTGATGCTCAAGCTATACAGCTTACAACGAGTTGCCATGCACTGCTGATCTTTGAAATAGTCTAATCAGCAACACTTTTTGTTCAGACAGACCCTGTTTCCATGGAAACTTTGTGCTTGAATGAGAAATAACTCCATCTTACCCCCTACCTGTTGTTGTCTGGGTTATTCATGGAGTTGTGTTGAGAATTCGGCTCCTGAACACAAAAGCCATATTTAACTTCAAGCCCTCGTGTCTGCAGTTGTCTGTGTTCGTGCTGAACTTTAATCACAAGCATTTTCTCTTTCTTCTGACATGTGTAGCTTGTTTTCATGGAACAATTGCCAGCAGCACATCTACGCGTGCAAACTATAATTCTTAAATATTTGTGTAAATAAAAAATAAGAATATTGTTCAGGACCTTTGGATTGGATTCCATGGGTATTTTTAAGGCACTTTTCACAGTCTTTCTAAGTCCTAACGTGCTTTCTCGGTGCTTGTGTGTGTAGCTATTTCATACGTTTGATTTATAAAACTTTACGTAGCCCTCACGAAGACATGTGAGCGTTCTAATTTTGTATTGCCTTTTTGGGCATCCTTTGACTGCATTGTTCAAAGCGTGTTGTATGTTAATGTGTATATGGTATTTTTACAGTACAAACCTAAGCCAAAAGGCAGCGGAGTGCTCAACATGGTCAAACACCAGTGCTTAATTTGAGTCTGTGGTTTCCAGTGCTCGGCATCAGCACTTAATTGTCAGCACTGGCACTTATGACAGTCTGCCACATGGGTGCGCTGTTTTTCTTATTTCGAAATGAGCACAACAACAGTTGTTTATTGATTGAATTAATATACATTGAAAGTAACTAATACCTGCTACCCATGGCATTGTTATAGATTTAGGGAGCTGAAATACTATTAATTGTCACTCATTTGGACTATGATGTGAGTAGTTGTGTTGGTACTGGCATTGACAGCGCTGGCAGGGACACTGGGTGGTGGAAGCTGCAGTGGCCTCCTGACAATGGCCTTGGCACTTGTTGATCGATTTTTTTAATTAAGCACTGTCAAAGTCATACATTAAGTCAACGGGTAAGAAGAGGAAAAGCTGGGTCGTGGATTGTTAATACATTGTCATGTAGTGCTCTTTAAAGAGGTGAGTCTTCAACTCTTTTCTAAATTGGAGCAGGGCAGGGGCGGTCCTGATGTATACAGGAATGTTATTGCAGGTCCTGGGTGCACAGATAAAAAGAAAGCCATGTTGTCTTTTTTTTTCTACCCTTTGTAGTCTTCAGTCCAATTGTGTGACTGTGGTGTGCCAAAACCACCAGAGATGAGGAGAGTGTCTGCAAGATAAGTGGGGGTGCTGATTGTGATAGCTTTGATGATGAGGTAGCTTGTTTTGAAGATGTTGTGGGCTGGCAAGGAGAGCCAATGGGGTTCGATCCGGATGGGGGTGATGTGATCAAATTTCTTCAGAACCTGGATGAGATGTGCTGCACTCTGGGAGGACATTAAAGAGGGTCATACCACCATTGGTTCTTGGTTTTCCTATGTAGGAGAAACTGAGCGCCGAGCGCAAGGTATCGAAGATGCTGAGAACTGTTGTGCAAATTTAGATGTATGCAAGCATGTTGCTGAGAGTGTGAGAAACAGATGCAGCTGCTTTTGCAGGAACGTATCTAATGTAACACGGATATAATTACATATGATGTTGATAATTATCGTATGGTTCGCATCTGCAATACTGTATTGGTATGGCCACGGATGTGGGGCACAAGCACATGTCCTCCAGTATGAATTTGTCCCAAAAACTGACGCGGCACAAACCTTTTCAACACAGTTAAAATGTTATCAGCAAAAATGCTTGTCTGTAAATAAGCAATCTTCTAGGTGGGGTAGCTGATCCTTTGGAGTGCAAAAACAACAGTTGATGGTCAGAATGCAGAACAATGTTATACATTCACCCCAGTACAGAGATCTGGGCTAAATCCATCGTTTTTTGCTCACCATGCCATTCCAGTTTGAACCCAGCCATATGCAAATCAGTCTTGAGCTGTGCTCCATGGGAACAGTCGAACCCGAGCTGCCAAGCCAGGTCCTCCCTGGACTAGAAACAAGCATCCTAGGACCGGTTTCGGGCTTTCAGCCCTCATCAGCCAGGATAGCTTGACTCCAGTGGCATGGAGAGCACGGGACTCAAGTCTGAGCATACCCGTCCCACTCGGGGTGACAAATACAAAAACAGTTGATGGACAGAATACAGAACAATGTCATATATTCACCCCAGTGCAGAGATCTGGGCCTACATCCACCGTTTTTTTGCTCACCATGCCATTCCAGTTTTAACCCAGCCATATGCAAATCAGTCTTGACCCTGTGCCCCATGGGAGCAGTCCAGCCCGAACTGCCAAACCTGGTCCTCCCTGGACCGGAAACAAGCATCCTAGGACCGGTTTTGGGACATCACCCCTCATAAGCCAGGTTAGCTTGAATCCAGTGGCGCAGTGATCATTTGGAGTATCAGTGATGGAAATGTGACCAAGGACATAGGCCCACTACTGGGTAGTGGCTGCTACTGAAACCAAGTGGTGTGGCAACGTGAGGGTGGGGGAGCGACACTTGGTCCTGACACTGCCAGAATCCAGCTTCTTCCTCACACTCACTGCACAAAGCTTCCAGACTCCCTACCCAATCCGGCGCTGATCTCATGTTATATCTAGCATGCGAGCAGCACAAGAATTGGGCTGAGCAGCCTGGTTTGCTGCTCAGACAGTGTCTGGGAGCCTGTAGCATTTCTCCAACCCAGCTGTGCAATACAGCTGGGTTGGAGAAATCCAAGTGCGCATGTCTTTTTGATCGGCCTAAGACGGTCAGCCAAACTGACATGCGCACTGACAGTGTGCAACTCTCCTCCTCCCTGCTCAGCCTATCGTCAAAGTCGATGGCCCTGTCCACTCGGCGTGGCCATCAAAAAATAAAATGATAATAAATAGTTTTATCATCATTTTTTATTTCCTTTCACAGACCAGTCCGGAGACACTCCTCCGCTATAATGGAGTAGCCGCCCCCTGCTTATACATCGTTTATTATGCCAGCAACTCGGGTAACTCATAAACAGAGTGAAAAACATTGCTTAGTTGGCTTTGGTGTAGATCTTTTGTTATAATAAAAACATGTATACTGTAGATGCTTACACACAGGACATTTAGGTCGGCCCTCTGGACCCATTGGTGTGCTGTGGGGTCATTCACATTTTTCTTTCGCCCACCATGACATACAGCATGGAATGCAGGCTCAGACCACTACAGCTCACCCATCTGCGAGTGGTGATATCCTACTGCTGGACAGTATGTACATCTACACAATAAGCAATACATAAGTGGTAATTCTGTAGCGCCGGGGATTACTGGTGCAATATGTGATTTTACATTTAAAATATTTTACCTTTTAGTCAAATGCTTGTTTTACTCTTTACTGACAGCCGCCAGCTCTCCCAACATTGCCATCAAGCCACTTGTGTGTCCTAGGTCTTCGTACGCAAGCCATTCACAAACAAAATAAGCAGTGGCAAAGACAAAAGATCAGACCTTAAATTTGTCAATCCTTTCTTTTGAGCACTGACACTCATTTATGGGACACAATTATTTAAACAGGGGGTTCTAGGGAAAAATATTTAGGGACCAAACAGAAATTTTATCCCCAATCTAAACCATTCATAACATAAGAAAACCTGTGGGTCTATAGATGACCTGTCATCTCTTTGGACTATTGTAGTTATTTGATTGAAGCTGCAAACTCACTGTTTTACTCTTGACACCTGGACAGCACCTATTAAAATTTTCTGTGTCCCCAGTAGCCAATTTTAAAATCACGTTTTGTCACACATAATTACACATGCACTGCAACCATCCCCTTTGGAACCATTTCAGGCTCCACATCTTGGTGATCATAGTAGATTCCAACGTATACTACCCCAAAAACATCTGTGAGCCCCCTTCCCCCGTTGAGAAGGCCGCAGCCCTTAGTTGCACTAGGAATTGCAACTAAGAGGAGATCCCAGATGATGAAGCATGCCACCTTGGTGGGTGATGGGAATCTGTCCTCTTTAAGAGGACTCCTTTAATCAATTCAGACTAGCCTGTTTTTTTTATGCTCATTTCTATAGACCCACGGTTTTTCTTATGTTATGAACTCATTTATGGGAACCTAGAATAATTTTTCATTAGGCCAGAGCAAGAAAAGCCGTAAAGGGAGAAAGAGGCAGGAAGTGGTGAGTGGTGGAAAAAAGAGGCTTGGGATGCCGTCAAGCCTAGATAGCCTTGGTATCCGGCAACCTCGTAAGAAAACTTTGGGCCCCTGCACTTCTGTGTTTACAAACGAAGGACTGACTGTATAATTTCTCAGGAATTCAGGGATTGGTCTACAGTATGATACGATATACCCTATATCAGAATATTCTGTAATAAAAAGAGATGGAAGGAGCAGGAAAGATCACCTTGTGTGGTTTGTGTTGAGACAGAGGCTGAGTCTAGTTGTCCAGTTTGGGAAGTTATCAGGCCATACAGAACCATATCTTTTTTATTTTAATCTGTTTATTGCTTTTTGTACTTTTACTTCACCCATGCAGGGTTACAATTCCAAGTAAAGAAGAATGACAAGGGCATAGCATATAATCACTGCGTCGGTGCATGAATGCGTAGTAGTAACTTGCAACAATGTTAAGAGTGCGATCAACTGCAGGAACAATGACACTGACCAGAGACATCCAGATCATTGCAGGTAGAAGTTCCATATGCAAACCAAGAGAGTGTTTTTGCAGCTGATTGCTCCCAACAGTAGTTGGAATCTTCATGCGTACAATGAGTAATAGTGAACAATAACAGAAATAGGCAGTTGAGAAGCACAACCATTCAATAGCAGGAACACAAATGAGAGAAAAGGAAACTTAAAAACCATCATGCCAGTCCCAAACCCCTACACCCCACCAGCAAACTCCCACCCCCCCCAGTTGTTGGTTGAGTAAATTATCTGTGCTCACCTTCAGAGGTCTGAAAGTTAGGGCCACTATCTGACACGTCGCGTGTGCAATCTGCGGGGCGCTCTCCCAGGCCATCACCTACATGGGGCGGCACCGCATGCGCTACATCACCTGGTGGGTTGCACCGGAGCAACTGGGTCTCTGGTGATGTGGGAACAGCAGCCATGTCCTTATGCAGGTCAGCCATGATCCAATCCCAGCTGCCAGCTAATGGATATTTCGGCCTCCTCTTTGAGCCTCAGAGTCCTTTCACATTTGAGCACCGGGCAGCTTTAGGGCTGTGCGACCGGTGCAGCCGCACTGGGCGCTGGCATGGAGGAGGTACAGTGGCGGCTCGCAGCGGTAACACTGTGGGTCGGGGGGGGGGGGGTAGTGGAGTCCGACATACGACCGCAGTTATTTGTTTATTTATATTTACCTTTGCTGTCGTATGTCGAACTCCACTATCCCCCCCAACCCAGCCCCAGCCCGCCTACTCGCCCCACAGCGTTACCGCTGCGAGCCGCCACTGGGTACTGACCTCAGAGGGGTGCTATGTTTAGCATAACTTACATTTAAAAGCACCTGCTGCCGAATTCTTTGCGCATACAGCTTTCAAGCATCAAAAAAAATATTTCAAGATAACCCTTGTGATTAATGTTCTTGCTAGAGAGAGAGATCGGAGTTTTGTCTAGCGGCAGTTTGGACTCGTCATAAAATAGCACAGAAGGTTAATATGCCTGCTGTAAAGAACAGACCTGTATTTTATGTGGAAAGCTGTGTGGATTAGTAAAGCCAGCCTTTATCGGTGCTTTAAAAGAAATGAAATCTATGTGAGAGAGGAGCTATGAAGAGAGGAGGAGCACTTTTCTCAGGTGGAAGTGAGGGAATTCGAGGAGGAGGTAATGAGGGGGAAGGCGGCAGGGGCGCCAAAAAAAATTGTCCCACCGGGGCCACCAGTGCTAAAGCTGGCCCCGTTTGTTGAATTCTTCACTTTACCTGCGCAGGCCCAACATGTGTCTGGCTGGTGTTCTCCTGGACCAGGACTGTAATTTCTGAAGCCGGTTCCTAGTTCGCCACAGGGAACTGACTAGAGACGGCCCGGATATTGCACACCAACCAACAATTCTGGTTTCAGATTCAATTGTTGTGAGGTATATCCAGGGGCAGATTTACAAGCCCTTGCGACAACTTTACACCACCGTTGTGTCACATCTGTGACGCAGAGCCGGCGTAAACAATGCGCCACATTGCAAAATATTTACAATATGACGCATCTAGCCAGAGGCGTCACTTTGTAAACCTCTGTGCTACATTATACCGGCATCAGGTATAATGTATGCAGGGTGGGCGTTCCGACGCAAGAAAGCCTCGTAAAAGTGACACTGTGAAATCTATAAGATTTCACAGTCACTTTTACGACACCACTGCGTCAAAACCTTGCGCCTGCTCGAAGCAGCCATAAGGAGTGACAAATGCAAAACAACAATCGATGGACAGAATGCAGAACAATGTCATACATTCACCCCAGTACAGATTGGGCCTAAATCCATCGATTTTTTTTGCACTCCACACCGGCCCAGTTCAGACATGGCCATATGCAAATCAGCCTTGACCGTGTGCCTCATGGGAACAGTCCAGCCCGAACTGCCAAGCCATGTCTTTCCTGGACCGGAATCAAGCATCCTAGGACCGGTTTCTGGCTATCAGCCGTCTTCAGCCAGGATAGCTTGACTCCAGTGGTGTGGAGAGCATGGGACTCACGTCTGGGCATACCCATCCCCCTCGGGGTGACAAATGCAAAACAACAGAATGCAGAACAATGTCATACATTCACCCCAGTACAAAGACCTGGGCCTAAATCCATGGCTTTTTTGCTCCGTTTTTTGCAAGGAGTAAGGCAGCATGATAGGAATGGGCATTCCTGAACATTGCTGGAGTTGCATCATGCTTGCGACAACTCCAGCAATGCGCTGCCCTTACGCCAAAAGATGCGTCACACATCTGCCTGTCCTTGCGCCACAGTGCACCTGGATGCGGCGCAAGTTTTTTTTTACGTGTCGCAAATTAACTGCCACATGTCTGCTAATATGCAGAGATGCGCCAGTTCTTGTAAATCTGCCCCCCATTTCGCCTTACCTACGTACTGCAGAATGCCGCGCAGGGGTAAGTTCCCTGCAATGCCCCCTGCATTGCAGACAGCACGGATGCCAAACATAGTTTATGGCGCCTGGCAGAATCTCCACAGCAGGAAGATGTTGGAAACCTCTCGAATGTGAAGCTTGCTGGGATTCTCCCGGAAGTACAGCGGGCATCCTGCCTGCAGGGCACTGTTTCGCCGTAGATGGCATTATTAAATGCCAGCGTCCTTGGCACGCTCTCTGGCGAGTTTGTTTTGAAAAGCACTATTTTGTATTTGGCATGGGAATGTAAACAGTGGCTGCAATATTTGCACCTGAACAATATCCAGGGGCTGAGTTTAGCGCTATTAAGGGTGACATGCAGAGACTGCCATAGCATTGTAAACGTTCACGTGATGAATTAAAAACACAGAAGTTTCACATGAAGTCTTTGTTTAGTTCAGTAAGGGCGCAGAGGTAGGAAGCCTGTGACCGCTCTGAGAAACTGGAGTTTTTTTCCATGAAGAAACAGATCAGCTTACCCCTGACATGGTTAATCCAAGATTCGGTGAAAGGATTTTTGCTGCCTTAGCAAAGTGACATTTTAGAGCCCCTCTCTCAATCAGGCAAAAAAAAAACAAGCATAGGAAAAGCCAAGAGAGTTGACGCCCACACTTGAAGGTTGAAAAAACACAATGGAACAATTCTGCTGCACTGAAAATGAATTTAAACAAGCATTGCCAAAGCCCAGAAGCCTGGCTTACACTTTGAGTCCTCAGTAAAACATTAACAAAAAGCCTGTTGCAGTGTGAAAACAAAACAAAAGCAATTGGTTTCTGTATATGATGCATCTATGAGATAAATAATTTAATAGGCGATGATTCAAAATACCCTTGGGATGCAAATAGTCCCTAATGCAAAACATTTCGAGCAGTGGTTAGAAGGCGGACTGATACATCTAACAGCCAAAAGCATGAGAAGAGCGATAAATACTCGTCTGTGCGCAGCCAATGGCCATGTACATGAAAGTATTGGTAATAATAGGTCAGGCACCTGCGCTGTGAAGCCTGACCTAAAAGTATACTCTTCAGATGAAAAAATAGTACCTTTGTGCAAACTAATAGAGGCAAACTGCCATTAGAAAGTGAAAAGAAAATACTGCGTGCTGCTGATTCAAGATGTAATTGACAATTGGCCGAATTAAAAGTCAGGCAGAAAGCCTCCGACCAGCTGTCAGAGGCTTTCCACCTGACATCGTAGGTTTCAGTCCACCCGCCTTATTAGGATGACGACATTTGGAGTGAACCCTGCAGGGGGTTTCCGATGCCTTGAATGTAAATGTGTGGGACTTGTAAAGCGCACTGTTGCCCGGGAGCGTCCTGGCGCTGAAGACCGCTGGGGAACCCGTCCTGGCTTTCCCTGTGAGATGGTCCCTTCTGGGTATCTCCAAGGTGAAGCCAGGCATCCCCGGCGTCTGTGGGGGGCCGTTGTAGAGATGAGGCAAGCTTAATGCCCAGAGTTGCCGAGTTTGATCCCTGGTTAGAGTAGGCATCGAGGCGAGAATTATCGAGTCCGTTGACCCTGGTCCACGACCCTGCCGCGTCGGGGATTGAACAGTTGTCCCGGGCCGTTCTCTGCTTCCGGGTCTGCTGCCTTTAACCAGTGAGCCGCACCACTCTCCAACACAGTATTTATATGGGTACACCCTAGCCGACAGGAAAGGTCTCTGATGCTTAAGGTAGCCCTGTTGAAAGCCGCCACATTATAAGTTATTAGAGTGTGCCAATTAAGAACAAAGTCCAGTTGAACACCCAAATAACAATTATCAACCTGGCTGATATGGTAGCCTTCTACTTAAAAATACATTTCATGGTTTTTGTTTTGGCTGGGCTAAACTTCTTCACCTGTGACTTTGAAAAATTAGTGGACAAATCAAGGCTGTTCATAAAATCGATAAAAAGATCTAAGAGTCTGTAACCCCTTGGCTGTCAGGGCAATTAATACAGTGTCACCTGCGTAAAGCAGGGCACGGACTGGGCAACTACCAACTTTAGGGACATCTAAAAGAGAATCAGTCAGGGCTTATTCTAATTGATTGATATTGAGAATAAGAGACAGCCTCTAAAATGCAGCCTTGGTGAACCCCACGTTTCAGGTTAACCCCTTCCATGCTCATGACGAGCTCAGCTCGTCATGAGTCACAGCGGAGCTGTGCTCATGACGAACTGAGCTGGTCATAACGGCCGCCACGCGGTAAATTCCCCACCTGTGCAGGAGACTCAATCAGTGGTCAGGTCTGTGACGAGCCCAGCTCGTCATGAGCACAGCTCCACTATGAGTCATGATGAGTTGGGCTCGTCACAAGCATTGCGGTGCCGCAACCCACCCCTCCCCTGCACCGTCGGAGAATTACCCCCGCAGCAAAAGGGGTTCAAGTGCGGAGTGCATTCACCATTGGGGCCATATCTGACAGATGCCGAGAAGTCCTTGTGTAAATCAATCAAAAAAATGAACTAATGTGGGGTCTATTCCCATCTGGACAATCATGGACCACAGCTTGACTATCAAAGGTTGAGATGAGATCCATGAAGGCCAGATGGATTAACCCCCACCCTTACTGTACTTTCAGATCAGCAAAGAGAGATTACAATTTTTCTCAATGGTGCCCCGCCCCGGGCTAAACCCATATTGTAGGTCAGACAAAATACTGTGCTCCTCAGCCCAGGTTGAAAGGTGCTCCAGCAGGACCCGGCCAATTATTTTTACCTCCGAGTCAATGAGGGATATGGGCCTATAAAAGGCTGGGTCTGACCCGTTACCCTTTTTCAAAATTGGGACTATGACCGATTGACACCAAGTCATTGGAAAAGGGCCTTTAATGGCTGAATTTAAGTGCAAGGTTATTAAATGGGCCCACAGATCAACAGAAAATGTATAAAGGGCCTCAGACACTCCCTCAGGCCCAGGGGCCTTGTTGAAGGGAAGGCAAGAGATCGCGGAGGTCACCTCTTCCAGGTGGATGCAAATGTGTGATCGTCCCTAATTCCATCTAACTCTGTGTCCTCTTTCTCATGATTTTAAACAGCTGTGAGATACTTGACCGACGCTTGTGATGTAATGGTTGTTGGCTGATTGGAGAGTTGGTCACCATTAAAAGGGAGAGATTTACCACTCGGCAAAATGCACCACTATCCCGCAGCGCACTAGCGTTAAGTAGGTTATTCCAGGCTTCCTCTTTCAGCTGGGTATTGCGCTCCTTTCAGGTCAAGCGATAAACTGTCCTGGCCCTAGTAATCTTTTCCCGACACAGAGGGATTTTGAGCAGGAGCTTCTGCAGATCTTAGTGTGCTTTTGAGCAGTTTTTTTAATCAAACCATTTAACTATACGATGCCTGGAAGGGGCAAATGATTCACAAGGAGTGGATATAATGAAGCTGCAGATGTTCGAGGAAGACTGTCTGATGCTTTGCACTGAAGTATCCTCTGCGAGACACATAAAAATCGGTTCTACAAGTAGTAACTGTAGGAGGCTGGCTTAGTATATGATTGACACTTATTTCAGTGCAGCACCTTGCACTAATCAAGACCACGCTTATGAGGCTTTTGGTGGTCTTAGACAGCCTTAAAAGGCTCTAAGTGGTAGCGGTGGAAAGCAGCCTTCAGGCTTAGTCCAGAAGGAGTGTAAAGCAGCTTGTTTAACTGGTACTCATCATATAGTGTAGGTTAAACAAAAAAGAACCACACAGTGTAGTTTTGAAAATAATGTTATTTATTATACACACTCACTAACGCATTGGCATATCTCCTGTCCGGAGATATAAACACAATACACAATATTTCAATACGAAAACAGATAAGTAGCACAAATGCACAGTGGTCACTGAGGGGGGACCAAACCATATATTAATAAAGTAGAATGTGAACTGCAACCAAAGTTGAGACTGGACCCAGAAGGCTTAGAAGAGCTGGGGACCCAAGGAACTACACAAGCTAAGTACCTAGGAACCCCATAGAGTGTGTGCAGAGTGAATACACAGTCGCATACTTATAAGTCAACAGGGAAGTTGCTTTTGCAGTTTTCAAGAAGGACCCTTCCCAGAGAACCCTGAAGAAACTCGGTGGGAGTTTGGAGAGTCAACCCAGCATAGGGTACCCCGGGAGCCAGATACCTATACCAGGGAAGCCGGGTGCATAGGTGTAAAGTGACATCGGGAACCACCGTAGACCACAATGGAGGACTTCAGAAAAGATGCCGCTGGCGAAGAAAGTGAAAGAGAAGAGGAAGAGAGGTACCTGCAAGCAGAGGGGACAGAGTCTATGCCTCTCAGGAGTAACCAGGAGGCACGGAAGACTAATACCCAACAATGTCGGAAGATGCAGGAGAGTTGACGGTAACCTTGGCACTGCAGCTGTGCAGACTAGGCGACGCTGTGGAAGACCAGGAGCCATTCACGAGCTGTCCCATGTCGGATGTCAAGAGCCAAGAGGTCAGTGTCCGGCGGAAGCACCAACAAGCCTTGGTAGCAGCAACAAACATTGCAGATGAAAAAAGGTGCAGTGTCGGGACCAACAAGGTCCAAGGAAATCAACACGAGCAGGTAAGTCAGAGTAGGCCCGAGCAAGCAGGGGAGCCCACGGTAGACAAAGACCATCAAGAGGACCCACAGGCTGAAGGCACAGGAGTCGCAAGAGGACGTCAAGCAAGTCACCAATAATACAAGACGACGGTGCAGAGGATGCGATGAGGACAGAGATATTGGTAGCAAGAGATGCTGGAGCTTCTTGAAGATCTCTGGAGAAGAGTCAAAAAGCCTTGGCAAGGCAATTTTGTGCACAGGGGTTCTGTTCTAGCGGTTCCGATGTGGGATAGTGGCCTCAAACTCAGTGAGAAGACAGTGCAGGCCTCGAAGGAGTAGAGGAACCACCACCTGTGTTGCTGCGCCTTGTGAAGTCCGGAGGACGTCAGGAGAAGCAGACTGGTCAGCTCAGTTGCAGTGCCTGCAGATGCAGGGGGGTGACTCCTACACTCAAAAGGTGATCCTTTGAGTGTCTTTGATGCCCACAGGCCTGGAGAAGAACCTGGATGGAGCACAGGCACAGATGACGAGACCAGGAATCTTCCAGATGCAGAATCGGTCCTCAAAGCAAAGTCCAAAGTGCCCAGACGGTTGACGGTGAAGTTGTTTCGGAATAGAATTTTGTCCCACGATGAATCTGAAGACCCAACCACAGATAGGCTCTTAAGTACCATAAGGAAAGGGTTGGGATGATTCAGGAATCTCTCCCAGGAGGAGGGGCTGGACAGTTCCGTGCAGGAGCCAACGGCTCCCTGAACTGGTTCCAACTGGAGTATGCAAGGAGATCACCAAATATGCCCTTCAAAGCAGCCTAGTGGCACTGGCAAGCACCCCACCCCAGCATAATACATTAAGTCCTGTCTGGGAGGTGGTCACACCTCCTTGTGACAGAAGCCTATTATTCTACCTCCCCCCTGCTTGAGCAGGAGGGCAGAATTGGGTCTGTGGTCGGCAGCAGCTCTAGCTTGCTGTCAGACTCTGGAAGACTGGTATCTGGAGCACAGGGGCTTCCTGGAGGAGCCCCACAGTGCATGGAATTATACATCAAACACCGTTCATGGTGTTGGGGTACGATACCAAACATGCCAGGGTTCATTACAGCCAGTTTATAGTTAGCCATTGCGTAATGACGCATGGCCACTATATGTATTGTAATGGCTGTCACACTAACAATGCCTGGAGAATGGACTTCAGGGTTTCTAGGGGTGTCCTGTTCATGCAGGGGCTCGCTCACTCTTATAACCAATCACCCTGCCTTCACGATTGAAAGGCCTGCCTCAGGGTTGACCAATAGATATTATGTGTAGTGACCTCCGATATAATTTTATCTGTTGTAAGAGGTGCTAGCACCAACTTACACCGGCTGGAGGGCAGGCCTGTTGTCACAATTTCAGTGGTCTCCCATGGGTGGCATAATACATACATCACCCCATGAGGGGCCCCTGGGTACTTTAGTACCATAAATTAGGGACTTACAAGGTTACACCAGGAGCCAATATGGGGTGTCCCAAGTACTCACCATTGTCCAATTTATGCAGGAAATAGAGACTGGGGTCTTGATTAGCAGGATCCCAGTCAGTCATACTAGTCAGAAAACAGATTGACAGCAGCAAAAAGTGGTGGTTACCATAAAAAAAAGCAGATCCTACTTTCTTACAGTAACTAAATAAAAAAAAAATCTGAAGGGACAATTGACGCCAACGCAGCCTCCGACCATGATTGTGTATAATATGGACTCCGTATGTAAATGTGCAGTGTCAGTGAGTTTTTTATCTCAGAAAAAGGTAGCTGACAAAGGGTTATGGTCACTTAGATTATCCCACATTGTCGTAATTGGCCAGGCCGCATTAGCGATTAGCTGAACCTACACGTTGTCCTCCTTAACTTGGCTATATACGAAAACGCCATTTTGAATGTTGCAGCGGCCATCTTAGACCATGAGCGGCCTCGTGGCCGACGTGCCCTTTAGTCCGTTGTCCGTTCCACTGACCACCCCAACCTGCCCAGCAACAGGCTATTTTTAGTATTGGTCAAGCCGCACATGCGCAGTTCCCACTGACCCGTAAGCTTTCAGGAATGTGCACCAAACTGACCAGCGGAGTTGTGCCCCCTCCAATGAGCTGGCAGTATTCCAAAACATGACCATATATGTCCTTAAAATGTGTCTTAACTTGTGACGCCTATCTTTTATTGCCCCAAACTGTATATAAACGGGGTCACACCGGTGTTCGGTGTGATACCTCTTGCATTACCGAAGGGTGCTGTTTGAGTGTACCACCACCCCATGGGGTCTTAATAAACTTGTTCTTTGCCTTTTACAGTTTCCGTGCCAACAGTTCTTGAGTGTAAGTGGGTTATCTCCGGAGCGTGTAGGCCTTGGGAACCCCGAATTACTTCAATTGGCGACCACGAAGGGACTCATCGGCGACTCGGATGCCCGAAGGAGAGGTCGTGACGAAGGCTTGGAAACTCGCCATGGGCGCGCGCTGCCACGAGTGACCCGAGTCTTGGCTGCCACGGTGTCTTTTCCTTCCCTTCCGATCTGACCTTCCAGGTGGCGCCGGTCTCCGACTGAGTTTTCGAAGTGTCTGCATCGCTGAGAAAGTGCCGTTTGGCTGATTTGGCTTACAAGACCTTGGCAGTTGGAATCTGGACATTTGTTGGGAATTTGGGTAAGCTTTGTGATCGGTAAGGTAGTCATCGGACGCTTACTGAGGTCCTATGATTTGTGTTCGGTAAGGTAGTCTTCGGACGCTTACCGAAATTCTGTGCTTTGTGATCGGTAAGGTAGTCCTCGGACGCTTGCCGAAGTCCTACGATCTACGTCTTTTGATTTGAGTTAGCTAACATTGTGAATTTGTGATCTTTGAACTTGTATGTGTAGTGCACTTCACATAGGCAGGCATGTAGAGATGTTTCTCTAACTTTGTTTTTTTTCCTCTGAGCGGCACAACCGTGTGAAGAACTGTAAGTGCCATTTTGTCCGGTGTCACGCTTTCGTGATACTTTTCGAACATGCCTGTTTTCAGCACACTCCGAGGAATGTGTTGTCTTGGAGAAGGTACCTCAATTAGGTTAGCAGAAGCGCAGCCGGCCCCCCCAGAGGGAACACCAAATAGGGAAATGTACATAAAATTTGGCCTTCCCCCTATTATGTACAGTAAATTATGGCATAAGTATACCAAGACCGATCCTGAATTGCAATGGCCTCTACACGGGTCGTTTGATTTAAGTAAAATACAATTTGTAGAGCAATGTTTGTTTCAACGCAGGTCTAGACAAAATATGTTTGATTGCGTGCGAATGTGGGAGAAAGCGGCGCGTGAGCGAATGAAGCGTGAGGTTGCCTTGGCGGACAAAGAGCAGCGCAAGGCTGCTCGGGATAAGGCTTTACAGCTTGAGGAAAAGGAGGCTCAGGAGAAGAAAGAAAGGGAGGAACGGGAACGTAAATTACAAATGACTGGTCAATTTCCTATTCGCCGACCACTTTATCCTGTCCTTAATAATGAAATTGATGATTTTTCTTTGTTAGATCGGTCACCGCCTCCGTACGTTTCGCCGACGGCTCCGGCTGCGGATTCAGAGGATGATGGACAGGATCAGTTGGGCCCGAAGGGGGTATCGGCTCTCAGGTTTACTGCGGATAGGTCCGCTCATTTACGCAGTTGGGCTCGTAAAGTGAATAAGCATTGTGTTACTCAGGAGCAGTTGTTAACAGAAAAGAAAGGGTGGTCGGATCTTGAATTAATGTATTTTCTGTCTAGTCTGGCGGATGAAGTTGTAAACGCATACCGTGAACTTTCTGATACGTTAGAGCCTAAAGTGTTGTCAGTGTATCGTGAGAATTTAGCTAAAGGTGATTTTGATCTTTCAGATGTTGACGACCTGTTCAAGCAATTGATCAAGCTGCGGGATGAGACAACCCAATTGCGGGAGGAACGGAAACGGAGGCAAAAGGAGTCCGAATTGGAGAATAACGGGCGGGCTAAAGAGTGTTCTCTCCGTGGTTCAGATAAGAGTTCTGCGTTGCATGTTATGCCTATGCGTGAAGCCGCGCCGTTGTATGTTCCACCTAAAGGGGAAGGTACTGATGATGATAAATTGTCGAAGGATGCGAAAGGGTATTTTGTGTATAATTGGGTCTACACGCCATGGAATAGAGCAGATGTCATGGCATTGAAAAATTCTTTACCTGATCTTCGGAAGAATCCGGCGGCATTTTATGAGGGGGTGGAGGGGGCTATATCGTCTTGTGTGATGACTCTCGTGGATATAGATTTGTTTTTTGGGCTAATTTTACCACCTGATATGTGGAGGCAAATTCGTAAAAATAATGATGAAACGATATTGGGGGGGACATGGAAGGAAATAAATGCTGCAGATCTGGATAGAGAACCAGCATGTAAGCCTTGTCAGCTAATTTTAGACCTTCCGGCAGCTATCTTGAATAAATTAAAAACGCTTGTTCCCTCCAAAAAGATTGATTGGACTATGTTAACGTCGTGCAAGCAGCAACCCGATGAAACGGTCTCAGATTTCTTTACACGCTTCGAGGAGGCGTTTCATGATTACAGTGGTCAATCTTTAACTGACGATACGGGTCGGCATTTGTTTGTAGATAAGTATGTGGCTAATCTCCTACCAGAGATTGCAAAGCGATTGAAGTCGAGTGAAAGCTCCTGGGCCACGGCGACCCCTGCGTCCTTGTTAACTATGGCTCAGTATTATGAGCGGCAGGAAGTGGAGGCTAAAGAAAGTGTAGAGAAAAAGGCGAAGGAATTGAAAACGAAGGTGATGTTGGCGCAGGTTCGGGGAACACAGGGTAGAGGGAATGATAGAGGTAGACGAGGTGGAGGAAACGCATCGTATGGTATGGTCGTACGGACATAGCGGAGGATCAGTGTGCGTATTGTAAGGAGTTTGGGCATTGGGCTGAAGATTGTCCGGTACTTCGCGAACAGCATAGTCAGCGTGGTCGTGGAAGTGGAAGGTCAAGAGGAGGTTATACTGGAGCGAGAGGTGGTGGAGGTGATCGTAGACAGATTGAGGAGAGGGGCCGTGGCCAGGACGAACGGAATACGTTTGATAGACGGAATCAATATCAAATTTCTGAGGGAGAGAATGTGGAGCACCAGGATTATGTGCATGCATAGGATGGGGTAAGGAATCAGTTGAAGTGCCGGTAGATCAGCAAGGTCCATATGTAACAGCGGGCATTCTGGGTTCTACTGATCAATTTTTAGTCGACACAGGAGCTACTCGTAGCGCTTTGTCGAAAAACTTGGTTCCGAGGGCTCCCCTGTCTGGCGAAATGATTACGTGTGTAGGGTTTGATGGCACACCCTCCCCCAGCCCATTGTCCAAGCCCCTTGCACTATGCATAGACAAATACTTTAGTTTTGGCCAATTTTTGTTATCACCCCATACCCCAGACAATATCCTGGGCATTGATTTGCTTAAATATTTTCGAGCGACAATACGTTGCGCTCCAGAGGGAGTGCGGGTTATTCTGAATGACAATTATCCTGACCCGGATAGATTTTATGCTATTTTTGACATTCCAGCTTTGGCCTCTCTACCGCATACGTTGTGGGCGACCTCAGATACGGATGTGGGAGAGATGCGTATTCCACCAATACACATTACTGTTAAGGAAGGGGCCCCTCTGCCACGAGTGCCACAGTATAAGATCTCGAGAGAAGGTGAAATTGCATTGACACATATTGTTCAGGATTTGATTTCTGCAGGGGTTGTGGAGGAGGTCCCTTATAATGTTTGTAACAGCCCTATTCTACCGATTCTTAAGAGAAGACACAGATGGCAAGATCTATCGATTTATTATCGATTTGCGTGAGATCAACAAAATTGTCATCCCCCAATACCCGGTGGTGTCTGATATTACGACCTTGCTTACTTTGGTTCCACCGACAGCCACCACCTTTAGCGTTATTGACTTAAAGAATGCGTTCTTTTCCATCCCTGTTCATCCTGATAGCGATATCTGTTCGGCTTTACACTCAATAATAAATCTTATAGATTTTGTCGTGTTCCCCAAGGATATACTGAAAGCCCTAGCATCTACAGCCAGGCTTTGAAGAGGCAGCTAGATTCTTTTCAATTGCAGTCTGGCGTTGCGCTCATCCAGTACGTGGATGACCTTCTGCTTGCCGCTGACTCCTATGCACAATGTGAACAAAGTACACTTGCGTTGCTTTCCTTTTTGGCACAACACAATCACAAGGTTTCCAAGAAAAAGCTTCAATACTGTAGACCCCAGGTGACCTACCTCGGTCATCTGTTGTCTAAGGAGGGGCGTGCATTAACATCTGATCGAATTCAAGCAATCTTAGACACACCAGTCCCCCGCACGCAGAGAGATGTACGTGCCTTCATAGGATTGACGTCCTTTTGTAGGCAATGGATCATGGGTTTTTCACATATCATAAAACCTTTGCTAACATTACTGTCCAAAGCTACACCAATGCCTCTTGAGTGGACAGATGAATGTCAGAAAGCTTTTGAGCAGTTGAGGCAGGCCCTTTGTTCCGCACCCGTGTTAGGTACACCAGACTACACAAAACTTTTCACATTGTACGTGCACGAGAATGATGGGTGTGCGTTGTCAGTGTTAGTGCAATTGCACGGGGATAAGCAGAGACCATGTGCATACTTCTCTGCCATTTTGGATCCTGTAGCACGAGGGTTGCCCGGGTGTTTGAGCGGTAGCAGCAACAGCAGTAGCCATACGACAGAGTGAGGGAATAGTGTTATCACACAAATTGTTGGTGTTAGTTCCCCACGCAGTAGATGCCCTGTTAAACCAAACAAAGACCCAATACCTTACGAGTGCACGGCTAACAGGATACGAGCTGACACTTTTGGCGCCACATATTACATTGAAAAGATGCGCTACTTTGAACCCTGCCACTTTATTGCCCTATCCGGCCGAGGAGGGTCAGGAGGAAAAACATGACGACTGTGTTTTCCTGACTGAGGAACAGACAAAGGGTCGTGTCGACTTACAGGATGTGCCATTTCCAGATGTGGATGGGGAACTGTGGGTTGATGGATCGTGTCTAAGGCTGCCAGATGGTACGACTTCCGCAGCATATGCGATCACGACGCTTAAAACAGTGGTAGAAACAGCTAGGATACCACAAAAGTCGGCTCAGGCAGCAGAGCTGATAGCTTTAACAAGAGCCTGCGAATTAAGTGCCGGATTATGTGTGAACATATACACGGACAGCCGGTATGCCTTTGGAGTGGCCCATGACTTCGGGCTACTTTGGAGGGAACGTGGGTTTCTGACATCACACGGAGAGCACATTATGCACGGAGAGCTAGTGCGTGATCTCCTAAATGCGTTGCTTGGCCCTAAGAAAGTAGCGATAGTGAAGTGCAGTGCCCATAAAAAGATCACGGACAAAGTGGGCCAAGGAAATGCCTTTGCAGACAGCATAGCAAGGCAAACGGCTATGTCCCGAACTAGCTCCCCCATGTACGTGGTACAATCACAGGCTGAGCGATGGAGTGATGCTAGAGCAGAAATACGGGATATTCAAAAATCAGCCACTGAATCTGAACTCGCGGCTTGGGCAGCAGATGGGGTACTAGATGACGAGGGTTGTTGGAGAAGCAAAGACATGGAGAAGTGGAAATTGCCTGCGGCTTACTTGCAGGCGATGGTCCAGATGACACATGGACTGGCTCATGTCGGAGCTCTTGCAATCACTCAGCTTTTAACACGAGTCTGGGAACATCCTGAGATTGCTAATACTGCAAAGAGAGTAGTGCAGACCTGCCTGGTATGTTTGCAATCCTGGAAAGGGGACCCATACTCCGAAAGGAGGGTTCGTTCCACCTTCTGCACCATTTGAGGTGCTTCAAATGGATTACATCCAACTCGAGCGTTGCAATAACCTGAAGTACGTTCTAGTGGTGGTATGTGCTTTTAGCAAATGGGTTGAGGCCTACCCCACGAAAGACAATACGGCTTTGACAACAGCTAAGGTGTTGCTTAAGGAATTCTTTCCTCGCTTTGGAGTTTGTAAATTTTTGTGGAGCGATAATGGGCCTCATTTTGTTGGAAAGATCGTGGAATATGTACTGAAGGGGTTGGGGATTCAGCAGAAGTTCCACGCTGTATTCCACCCTCAGTCAGCAGGTTTGGTCGAGCGGTACAATGCTACGTTGAAGCTTAAACTGGCCAAAATTGTGGCGTCTACATCGTTGAAGTGGCCAGACGCATTGCCGCTAGCACTGCTCTCTCTTAGATCAGTACCCCACTCACGAACTGGCCTTACGCCTTATGAGGTGGTGTTTGGCCGCCCGATGAATATCTGGGGGGTGCCCAAGCCGCGATTAATACATGATGTGCCTTGTGTTATGATGAATGATTATTTGGCACGATTAACAAATGATTTGCTCTCTATTCATCAACAGGTTCGAGAAGCGCTCCTGACAACTCTACCGGAGAGGGCCATGATCTTCGTCCTGGGGACCATGTCATGATACGCTCGTTTGAGAGAGCAAGCAGTCTGGAGCCCAGGTGGAGGGGCCCCGAACAGGTCCTCCTCGCGACCCGCACCGCAGTACGAGTGACAAACAGGAAGCGGTGGGTGCATTCGACACATTGCCGCCGTGTCTCTCCGGATCTGGTGACTCCTGCTGTACTGACTGATTACAAGGAGATCTTGGAGAAAGAAAAGAGCCCAGCTGTGACGTCGGCCGAAGTTGAGGGAGCCTTCCTGGACCAAGCTGCTGCCGGACGAGAGCGCTACAACTTGCGCCCACGATAAGAAGAATTTTTTTGGCCTTTTTATGACTGGTTGGTTACCGCTCCAGGTTTGTGAAACGGAAACCGGGAATTCCAAGGGGGGGGATCAGTTCTGCCAGAGTAGCGACACCCGTCTTGGCCCGGAGAAGAAAACAACGGCTACCTCGGAGTTCAGCACCGCATTTTTCCTTTTTTAGGTATACACACACACGTGTATCTGAGACTTTGTGAACAATTTGTGCTATTTGAGACTTTGCACGAACATTCTTAAACTATGGCATCAACGGCATCACGTGATAAGAAAATATTGGGTGCCTTTCTCTTTGTTTTGACTATTGTGGTGATAGCTGTTATAGCCTGGGTAGTCGAACTTGTGGTGCCTGTACGTGAACATTTGCTGCCGACTACCCCGGCACCGTCTGAACATTTTCATTTTACACTGCCCTTCCATGAAGAGCGCCACCGCCAAACGTACTTAAATAACAGCTTCATTCAGATTCTTCACCACACACATAACATGACCAATACCTCAAATTGCTGGGTGTGTGGGATGTTGCCTGGGCACCAGAAGAGAGGGGGCACCCCACTTATTCCACTCCCGTTTTCACATAATGGGTCATGCAACGCTTGGTACACCCTCCTTTTTACCCTGAGATGGCCAACTAAGGGAGGGGTGCTTTTCCGCTTGAATAAAGTATGTTTCCATGATAAGGATGGGTTTCCCCGGGCTGAGGGTACTCGTTTCGAATGGGAAGAGTATAGGCCTGATAATGTGTCTGTCCCACGAGTATATAGCAATCAGCGGAACGTTAATGTATCTAGTGCCCATGTTATAAATGTCATTGCTACAAAAGCCGATTTATGCATCAGGAATAAGGGCTCGATTGCAGTGGGGAAAAGCGAATGTAATACTACTCTCACGTTTGATAGCCCGAATGGCATTTAATTTGTTGCATCACGAAATACATATTTTATCTGTGGAACGAAGGGCTACCATCAGCTTCCATTGGGGTGGTTGGGCACGTGCTATGTATCGTTTGTTTTACCTCCTGTATTCATTGCCCCTCCGATGTATCACAATGATTATACCCTGTACCATGACTTCGTCTTGAATAGGGTCAAACGAACTGTTGCCCTGGAAGACATTGACCAAACAGACACTGCATTGCAACAGTATGTGGACTTTAATCTGGGACTATTCTCCTTTGTGGGGGCTGCACTGAATAGCCGGAAAATCAGACGACTGACGCGTGTTGTCGAGGCTGTTGCGAATGACACTGCCATTGCCCTGGGGAATATTACTGAGGAACTACAGATTTCCAGAATTGTCACCCTCCAAAATCGAATGGTATTGGACGTTGTTTTAGCTGATCGTGGGGGGCATGTAGAATTATCGGAAGCAGCTGTTGCGTGTATATTCCGGACAATTCTCCATCTGTGTATGATGCCATCTCCAAGCTTCATAAGATTGCAGCTGAGATACACCCGGACAATGGAACTTGGACACTTTCGGGATGGTTCTGGTCCATGCTTGTAACATGGGGCTGGAAACTGTTGACGATTCTGTGTATACTTGTGGGAGCTATGTTTTTCATATGCCTATGTATTCAATGTGGCCCAGCTTTATGCTCAATGTGTTTATCAGCTTGCATACCATCAAGACGAGCTCTTGCCCATGATAAAATGATGCTTCACAAAGAGGTAACACAAATTATGTTAATAGACATCGAGGACGAACATCCTGATTATGTTCACTATGAGGTAGATTCAGCTAAACGCTAAAAGGGTCGTCTGTCGTAATTGGCCAGGCCGCATTAGCGATTAGCTGAACCTACACGTTGTCCTCCTTAACTTGGCTATATACGAAAACGCCATTTTGAATGTTGCAGCGGCCATCTTAGACCATGAGCGGCCTCGTGGCCGACGTGCCCTTTAGTCCGTTGTCCGTTCCACTGACCACCCCAACCTGCCCAGCAACAGGCTATTTTTAGTATTGGTCAAGCCGCACATGCGCAGTTCCCACTGACCCGTAAGCTTTCAGGAATGTGCACCAAACTGACCAGCGGAGTTGTGCCCCCTCCAATGAGCTGGCAGTATTCCAAAACATGACCATATATGTCCTTAAAATGTGTCTTAACTTGTGCCGCCTATCTTTTATCGCCCCAAACTGTATATAAACGGGGTCACACCGGTGTTCGGTGTGATACCTCTTGCATTACCGAAGGGTGCTGTTTGAGTGTACCACCACCCCATGGGGTCTTAATAAACTTGTTCTTTGCCTTTTACAGTTTCCGTGCCAACAGTTCTCAAGTGTAAGTGGGTTATCTCCGGAGCGTGTAGGCCTTGGGAACCCCGAATTACTTCAACATAAAACTTTAAAATCTATGAGAACAAAGGACAGACAAAAAGATACAAAAACGTGATCTATTGTCATGCTGTGACCTCTCCCCTTAAACATGGGTAACCTCTCGACTGGCCCCTCTTTTCAATAAATAAATCGGTCCTCAAGCTCTGGATCTTTATCTTGAAAAACAAGGATGCAAGTTAAAATCCCCCATTAGTATAATCCCAGTAAATAAAGATTCTGAGTGGGAAAAAAGTAATATACAAAAGCTTTTAATCTGGAGACTGCATCTGTTTCATTACTAGATAAGGCTGCATTATAAAAATTAATTACCAGCAGTCTGCATTTATTTCTAAAGGGTACCAAGAACAACCTTTTAGTTGGACTTAATAAGATCAACTTTACAATAAAGGCCCAAGTTTACTGTTAACACAAGGCCTCCACTAGCACACCCACTAGGTGACAGAATGACTGGAACAGTATATGAGGCAAAGCCATCCAGGTATAAGAATAACTTGACATCCCACATCTCCTGTAAACTTACAATGTTAAATGTAGCCAGCATTCTGAGCCATCCAATGTCACTTAGCCTGCCCCATACCCTGGCAATGTTCCAACTGAGAAACCGCAGGTCTATTGGGCATCGTGGCCTTATCCAGGGCCTCTTCAACATGAGCTAGACTCTTTCAATCAGGATCTTCCAACTGACTCGGGTTCAAAATTGTTGGTTAGCGGTATGAGGTACATGCAGTGTTTCTATGGCATGGATAATCAATCAGTCCATCTTGTGGCCTAAACTGGCCAAGATACAAGCCTCCCCTGCCCAATGGCCTTCCAAAGTGGGGCGGATAAAAAAAAAAAAGCCCAAAGGAAGCACTGAGATTCGATCCTTAGTGACACCATTGTGCCAGAGTATGGAAAATATATCCTGCCCGCATGGGGTTACTGAAATTAACTATTATACATTCCCGCATGGTGTTACTGAATTTAACTACCATACAGTTGCCAGTAAACAACTTCTGAGAGGGACCAGTCCAGCCTACTCTGCAAACCCTAATAATCTCGTCTATCAGTAACTGGGAGAAGGGCTTGCGCATGTTAGCCCTATACGCCAGCCAATAAACTTTGTTCTCAAGTTGACCATCATTTTCTTAGGCCTCCTTTCTTAAGGGGGTGGGGGGGGATGTCCACCAAAATTAGAACAGAAGGGGTAGCAGCTGGGGGCAGTTGGATGAAATTGGTGAGGGATAATTTGCAGGGTGGACAGGTGGGGCCTTTCGTGGTAAGTGGTGAGCTGCTGCTGTGGGGTTCTTCAAGTCAGAGGCTGATTGGCAGAACAGGAGGGAGATCCATCAGGTGAGCGGAGCCGCCAGTGTGTTTAGTTAATGATGTCAACCGTGGGGGGCCCGGAGACCTCGTGTAAAGAGACTGGACCCACATTAGCTGCCTGTGGCAGAAAAAGCTCAGGGCAACCCATATGGTAACCCCTGGTAAGGCCTTCGGGATAGTCAGTCTCGGTTTCAGTAGTAATGGTATTCAGGACCCATTCTTAATGTATGTTGGCATTGTATCCACAGCCCCCTTTCCAACTAATAATTCAAGGTCAGTGATCAGAGTTCCAAAGACATCAAGGGAATTTAGGGTCGAGTGCCAAGTTACAGAAAAAGCTCTACAAAGTTGATCTCAGCCTGGTCAATGAATGGCCATCATTCTTTTGGTTGGCAGTTAGGGCTGGACTGTTCTCACATGGAACAGGGTCAAGACTGATTTGCATATGGCTGGGTCCAAACTGGGGTGGTGTGGTGAGCAAAAGAATGATGGATTTAACCCAGATCCTTGCGACTGGGGGTGAACATTTGTATTGTCCAGCGTTCTGTCCATCAATTGTTTCTTTTGTATACTTTGTAGAAGTGGCATTTTCAAACAATTAAAAAAACATCCTTGCTAAAGGATGTATTAAATTCTGAGTTCAGAGAGCCTAGACTTTATTCCTCTATCTTCTCCCAATGGGAAGTGATGCCTGAGGTTTACCTAACAGCCCAGGGTCTGTACCTAGAGACTGGACAGGAGACTGGGGTGAGCTCTTCCACAGCCCGTCCTCCTTCCACCAGATCATGGGTGCTACAGTGGAACCGGTACACCAGCCTAGGGTCTGTAACCATAGGCTGGACAGGGGTCAGGGGTGAGGCTTCCCCCTCTCTGCCTGCCCTCCTGAGGCTCTGCAACCTCACACTCAGAGCGGAACCCCCCCCCCCCCCAGTAGACAAACTGGTAGGGGCACCACTAGCAGTCGCCCCCCCCCCCCAACTCGAAGGGGCAAAGGGGCATCTGGAACCTGGCCCACCAACCCAGGGTCTGCACTCTTGAGACTGGACTTGTGCCTGGCAACCGAGTACTTCTGGGGGAGCACACCCACCTCCCCAAGGAAAGCTTCTCATGAGTGGAGTCTGCCTGGCGCAGGTCTCGAGCTCCCTATCCTTCTAACAGTGCATGAAAATCAGGTGGTTGGATCATGTTTTGGGACCCTTAAAAGCCTCAGGAAGACCTTGAAGTTTTTACCCGTGAAAGCCCGTCAAACCCTGGTGCATGCACTAGTCACATCAAAGATGGACTATGGCAATCTTCTCTATTTAGGGACTTTGGAGAAGAACTTCAACCGCCTACAGGTCCTACAGAATGCCGCTGCCCGCTTAGTGCTTAAACTACCCAGGAGAGCTGCATCGGCCGCGGCCCTCCGATCTCTGCATTGGCTTCCGGTCAGAAGCAGGGTAGAATTTAAAGCTCTATGTACGTGCCATCGGATCATCAATGGGAGATCTCCTCTTCCACTGCAGGGACTACTGACTACTTATGAGCCGTCCCGTTCGTTGAGATCCTCTGGCTCTGGACTCCTGGTCGTTCCCAAGGTGTCTAGAGCTCGAATGGGCGGAAGATCTTTTAGGTACCTCGCAGCCTCAAGATGGAACAAACTTCCCCTGGCACTGAGATTAGAGCCATCTGAATCAATTTTCAGAGCCAAACTTAAAACTGCACTATTTGCCCAGTAAGGTATGCCGCATCTATAGGTTCCAATAAGAGTTGCTCCTTAGCGCGGGGACACGCTGTTGTGCGTCACCAAGCGCTTTACAAAACTCCCTAAATAGAAAATAGAAATAGAAAATCCCCAGGCCAGAAGTGCCCTCACCAGGGTCAGTCCTGGGGTGCTCTGACCTCAGAGCTGGCAAACCCTGACCCACTGGTCCTTCCACTGGGGTCTGCCCAAACTCTCCACCCCCATCATTATCAGGACTCCTGCACCCTCCCAACTGGAGTGATGCTACCCGACACCAGAACTGGTGGAACGCTTTTTATAGCAACCCTCCCCCCTCCAGCTCATTTAACACTTTGGGATCTTCCTCAGGGGATGGCCTCCCGGACTAGGACCACCTCCTGGTGTTCACTCATGGAACCATCCAGGCTCTGGGACTGGGTTTTAGGTACATTGGGACTCGCCCACCTCTTCTCAGACTGGAAATGGAACCCCCTCACCCATCCCACAATGCTGGGACCTATCTGAATTCATTCTCGGGGACCCAGAACTCAGATCTCTATGGACTGGAAGGGGGACCAAAAGAGGACTGCATTGCAACATCAAAGAACTGACAAAGAGGCTACACGAGCATGGACTGCACCTGCTGGCTAGCAAAGGAGATGGTACTGTGCCTGATTGTGGAGGTCATCTCCATAGCCCAGCTGAGGTAAGTCAAGGGTCAGTTGGCTGGCTGGTTCACAACACAGGGAGACAACAGCTGAAGAAACCTCCAAGGCTAGTCACCGTGAAGCACCAAAGGCCAAAGACCAATGATTGAAGTTGCACCAGAGGCTGCTGGAGCCAGGAGAGTGATCAACACAGCTTCATCACCTAGAAAGTGAATGATCGTCCGAAGAAGCATTCCACTGTGGCCATAATACGTGGTCACTGGTAGCCCAGAAGCAACAGGACTTTAGACATAGCAAAAGGGTCTTCAGGAATCCCATTGAACGCTGGTGATCCAAAAAGGTCTGCAGCCTTCAGTGTGTTTAATTATGAATCTAAGAAATTTAAGACGTTCTTTGATATCCGAAACCGCTACAATACAAGCTCTCCTCTAAAGCTATTGTAAGGAACTGGAAGTCAATTCATTGAAGATAGTGCAGCACAAGATGAATCTTCAGAGGAAACGGAGCAACCTGAAAAGCAAGGAAGGGTTTGCACCTTCAGAATGCAAGAGAATATCATGGAGCTTCTGAGAGGGTGGAAAACAAGAGCATAAACAAAGGAACGAGATGGATGGGGAATTAAGGGTGCAGGGATGGGTGGAATGATGGCAAGCTGGATGGATGAAGTAAAGATAATGAACTGAGATGGGGTGGATGGATTGATGAAGAGAAGGATGGTTTTGTGACCGGATTGAAGATAAAACTCAGACAGCAGGCATAGAGATATTTTGACCAAAATGTTCAGATTTCTGGAGGGAACCGACCCAGTGAGTTCAGGGTGTGCTTACCTCAATTAGAAATATGGTACAACATTGGGGTAATTTTTTCTGGTTTTTCCTCTTGTCCTAAGGGCACTTTCCTGAGCAGTAGCTTAGAATATTGTTGCATGGATTGCCAAATACACTTATAGATCAGAAGCCCTTGGAATTCCATACAAATGGCCTTGCTAAGACTATAAGGCAGTCTGTATGAAGTGAAAGGAATATAAGGATTAGTTAAACCCCTAACTGAGAAAAAATGGGCTACAATTTCCTCTAGTACCACTTTATATTCATGCGCTGCCCCTTTTGCCATTAGGCAGATCTTTCAGACTGAATCACACAGCAAGTCATCTGCTTGAATCCCAATGCTGACCAATGTGCGCCTTAACACATGGTTATCCGTTTGGTGTTTATACCAGCACTAGTATTCCCTACACTTTTTAAACTTATTGTTGCCATATAATTTCCCATGTAGTACACCTGCAGTCAAGCGGTTAGTAAAGCTAATGTTGGCACAATAAAGTGATGAATGCAGCTCCTCTCAGTGTTACTTGCTTCACAGGATCAAAGACTAAGAATACCCCGGCACCTTCTCAGTAGGTACCTACAGGCTTGTTTTGTCAAGTGTTCTCACTATTCACTTGCACCAATATAAAATACTGAAAAGTTCTTCCAATACAATCTGTGATTAAGCGGGAATTGTTCAAAACTGTACCAGCCATGCATTATTGCTTGCAGGTCATTTTTACATTAAAAGCAGGTTATACTGTAAAGGCCATCTCTAGAGTGGTTTTCATTACCAGTGTGTGGCAATGAGCCATTGGGGTGGTAAAACTCGGTGGAGGACTGGAATGGGGCCTACAGCCCCATGCAAGTGAGCAGGAAACTTGTTAGGATTAGCAAAGGATGTTCCAGCTCAGGTGCATGAACTGATGGACAGATCGCAGCTCCACTAGAAAAGCCAATTGAAGCGCCATGGAAACATTAACACCCCTAGCATACATTGTGGACTAAGGATCTGAGATAAATGGGTCTAAATTCACTAAGTACAAGTCTGTTTTGTTCTGACTAGACCAGTCCATTTCTGGAATGCAAAGTGGACATGTTATTTAAGTGGCTCAGCACTGGAGAAACCAAAATTCAGCCTGTGTGAATGAGTGGGATAAGAGCAGGGACCGGAGTAAAAAACATCTTGAAAGGCCCAGATAGCTTCAGACTTCAACAATATCCACTCATTAGGAGAAACCATGCGAACACTACAAAATATTAAGCTTTACACAATTCTTCTTGGAAATGGTTTATTGAACATTTAAACTGAGCAAGTCACAATGCAAGACACGTACAGTTTAGAATGGTCTGCTTTTAGATATGCATTTCAGCATAGGTGCCATGTTCTGAACGACCATGAGATGTTAGAGGAACACAGCTAACGTTGAATACTTCAGATGGTACATGTGGAATACACACCGATGAATGCCACCTTTCAGCGAGAGAAATAATCAAAAGCCAAACAAGTTAGACAGTCAAATCAACCAACTAGTCTATGTAGCAGTTGGTTCTGCCATGTCTGTACGGTCAGTCGAGACTTCAACGCCAGTGCAATCTGTCTACTGTGGTAGCTTTTCAACATAGCTACAGCAATGCAGAAGCCTCTATCGATGGACTCCTCCAGTAAGGAACCTCAAGCGTGCTTCCAGTTGATGGGCTGGAGCCAAATATTCTGCAGAAGAAGTAAAAGTAAACAGTTCAAGCCGCATTGCAGTCTCAAGACCGGCTGCTGAAAGCATGGCAAGCAAGTCTCAGTGAAGGGGTTGTGGCCCATGCTTCACTTAATGCACTGATTTACTCAGGGCAGACCCTTATTATTGGGGCACTTGGTTATACCGTACAAAAACCAGTAGGTCAGACATTGGCTTTCATTTTAAATCATGCACTATTAAAATAAAACAAACTTGTGTACAGTCAGTTTCAAAGTTGTGGGCTCAGAATTGAAAAAAGTAGTCGCCATGTACGAGACCAAGCGTCCCTGTCTGCCGTGGAGACAGAACAGACAGGGATAGTATGAATCAGTTTAATGTTTGCAGGGGGAACGACAATGAGGCACTTGGAGCTAAATTGTAACTTATCCTGCACCCCAAATGGGAGAAATCACAATGGTAAATTAAGGCAATATACTAGGGCAGACCCAGGGACAAAAGAAATCGAAGGAAGGCAACTGTGGTATTCTGCAAGCAACAAGTGACGCAAACTACGGCCATCCTTACCAAAGAAGTCTGCGAACGTCCAAAACACTGCCCGTCCTAGAAGAAAACAAGACCATTAACATCAAAAGAGCCACGTTTTCACGGTACACAGATATTACCCAAGAGTTGCACCACCTGGTGCGGAAGATCGTTTTCACATCTGGTTCCCAAAATGTGGAACAGCAAGGACCCAGATCTACGTTTAATTAGAAACAGTCATTTTAAAAATAAATCTTAAAACGTGGCTTTTCCCTTAGCTCTCAAGCACCATAGCTGCCCTCGCCTGTGTTCGCGCTTTGATGCCTGCGGGTAGCCATGCGCTCTATATAGCCCCTAAAGCTAAACCTTTTAAGACTTGGACACTGGACATTAAGAGGTCCGCCCAGGTCACCTCAGCTGGTGCTTTTACTCTCCTTCCTGTATGTACCCTGCTAGCATCATTAATACACCAGGGGTAAACCTGGCTGGTAATTTTAGCACGGTGCTTGAACAAGAAGTCAATCTTTAAAACTAAATCCCGTGCCTGGAGCTGGTAAAAGCTTAACAGGCTTGTGGGACTGTCCAGCTCAGTGCAATACCAGCTACAAGGGCTTCCAGGCTGTACAACAGAGACTAGACCCTTGAGAAAGAGCAGGGGCTCCAGGGCTTCAAATACACAATAGTTTTAACTTAAGTGAGGCGCTTAAAATCTTCACCCACCCCTCACACAATGCAACGCATTACAGTAGATGTGAACCCCCTACCCCCGCCCCCAAAATGCCCCATGTTACAAACAGCCTTAAAAACAGTTAAGGAAACCAAGGAACATTGCAATCTTATCAGGCCAACATTGGACACCAACGCCTGGGGCATGTCCATTTATTACTATAATTAGCTACCTGAAAGGGTGTGAACATTGGTTCAAACTTTTAGTCAAACATCTTCAATACCCGCTTTTATGCATATCCTATGGGAATGTGGGCACATTCAGAGATTCTGGAGAGGAATTCACAGGGTCATGAGCGAGGTACTGCACAAAACTATAAACCCAGAGGCCAAACGATGTCTGCTAAATGTATGGGAACCCACGGACCTGGTAGGGGCGCAGAAATTATGGGTCACACTTGGTACCACAGTCGCCAAAAGGGACTAGCACAGAAGTGGGGAGGGACTGTAGCCCCTACTGTCAAGAGCTGAAAGCATAATATGGACTGGTGCATGTTTCGGGAGAAGACAGTGTGTAGCGCGAGGGTGCCCGCAGAAATGGTCGAGAGAGTGGGCAGGATGGAATTCATACAGGGGAGATATTTGTATTGCACCGATTGTCCCTACAGATGATGGCCCGTCATCGCCAATGAGTATAATGTGCTAGTCTGGATTTGCATCCCATTGCCATACATCCAAAATTATCTACCAAATTCAGTCATGTCTGAAGAAAATATCAATGCTGATTTTTTTGTTTGTGTTTATTAAAACCAATTAAAAAAGTTTTAAAAAATAAAAAAAATTCAAAAAGCACCTTCACTACAGGTCCTTGTGAGAATAACGAAAAAAAAGTTTACCAATGAGCTGTAAACTATCCACATAATCTGAGTCATTAGTGTTGGACCTTCACATCCGAGGAGGAGGGGCCTCTCGTGATTGCATACATTATTATGTGAGCTGCAACAACTTACTGCCTAGTAGTAAAGACCCAGCTTTCTAAGGAGGCGATGTGGAGTCACACTGATCTTTTGAAAAGTAGATCAAATCACCATGTGACTGCAGAATAAACATGTAGTAACATTCGACAAGGTGGCTAAGACTTCCACCCATCTCCTAAAATCAAAGTCATTGGTCTGTCCTAATTACAAGAGAATGTAAGTTGTGTTAACAGGAGAGCTACACAGGCCAAGAAGTGCAATCACTGTCCCAAGCAACTGCCAAAGACTTCTGAACAAGTTTACCAACCCAGAGAAGGTGACAAAATAAATATTCCAAGTATGCAGTGGCAGACCATTCTGCAAGTATGAACTACCTCTGCATGCTTGCAGAACGCCACCAATACTCTTTCATAAGAAAAACAAAAAAACAAAAATATGCACGTACTTAGTGGGCTTATTTTCTTATTCAGCGACTGCCCTGTCAGACGTAGATCCAAACCCCCAGGTTTAACAGTCCAATGAACAGAAACTACACGTGTGCCAATATACAGTCCACTATATTGAAGAAAGCAAGCGTGTTTGAGACCAAGCGTCCCTGCCTGCCGTTGCATCAGAACAGGCAGGGATAGTAGGAATCAATTGCTTTGTGCAGGGGGAACGACAACACAGCACATCAAGCTGGGCTGTAACTTATCCTGCATGGGCCATGCAATGCTCGGTAGAGATACCCAGAGAGGAGATACTTGGCAAGGTAAATATTGAATACATTTACCCTTTGGCATACAAGGAACAGGATTAAGAACCAGCATAATAGAGCAATGGATACATATTCTATAGGCTTGCAAGGTGTGAACTAAGCATCTGCAAGGTGTGAACTAAGCATCTGCAAGGTGTGAACTAAGCATCCGCAAGTTGCTCAGCACCTCTTTTACTGTATTGCTATCTTCAACTACCATCAGTAGACTAGCCAGATAAAACAAGTACTTACCGGTTGGCATACATGACCACTGCACACCTAGTCATTGCAAGACTCGTCTCACAAAGTGCACCCTTCAGAGGAAAAGAGAGACATTCATTAGCACAAACTGGCAGAGACAACATCAAAGATACAGGGCGTAATTGGGCACAAGGTGGGTGACCAAGTAAAAAACTACAAGGACGTGTGTTGGCAAAGTCAATACGTCTCACTTTTGCAATAGTTGTATATACTGGCATAAGTGGTGATGTCTTTCACCCAGTTATGTGGAGTGGAATTGTGGATTGGAATGGTTAGTGGTGGAATTGTGTGGCGTGGATTTATGAGGCATGGTGTGCAGTGGTATTATGTGGATAGTAATTATGCAGTAGTGTACTACAATTATGTGGACTGAGAGGGTGTTGCAGAGTGCAATTTGAAACTGTATTTTGTGCTGTGAAGTTTAATTATGTGGCGTGCTGTTGAATTGTGGCATGCGTTATTCTGTTGTGGATTGGATGTAGGTGGCGTTTTGTGAATATGTTGAATTATGTGATTTGTTGAATTGTGGTGTGGAACCATGTAGCTTTGAGTGAAATTCTGATCAGCCCAAACCAAATTGCTTGTGGCTCAGTCCTGTAGATGTGTGCAAGTTTGTGTAAAGATGTAAACATGAATACCACAAATCTGAATTAAAATCTTGAGGAAAGGTCAAACTAGTGCAAATTTGGAATTATGTCTCCTGGTGCCAGAAGGCACCTGAGTGTAGTGAACCTCTGGTGCACCTCATGGCAAGATCTAGCAGAGAGGAGCATGCAGCCACATGTAAAGTTCAAACAAGCTTAGACTAACAAGCCGTTTGAGATTTTGAATGCTTGGGTACTAAGTTTTGAAATGGAGAAAGTGAGGAATCTCAGTCGTAGTTCAGACGGTGCTAAATAACTTAAATTAGTGTCTGAATGGTACAACACAAGTTCTCAGTGCTTGCACCACACCTCCTATACTGCGTTACTGATCACAGGAGTGTCCATGCAAAAGGTGAACATGATGCCGGTTTTATTTCGGTCCACCAAGTGCCCAGCATGTGGATACGAGCCTTTAATGAAGCAATGTAAATACATCACAGGAGACTAAATGTGGTTCTTGCGTGAACAAGCATTATTTGGGTGAAGCTTCCCAACCGCTTTAAGTGAATTTCTGAATACACTACTTCATAACCCTCTACCCAGTCTGAGAAGTGTTGGAAAATTCAATAATCTCACCACAAGTGAGACTTCTGAAACTAAGTGGTCATTTTTCATATTACACATTGTTTTCAGGTTACCGTGGATAACGAACTTAAATCACCTTGACCATCCAATGTGTATTTAAGAACATAGCCTGTGAATATGATGCAGTAAAAAAAATCCACTGGCTTTCCAGATATTAAAAAATCTCAACCAAATAGACTTCCAGGATGCTTCTGGTGAGCCTGGCGCCCTCCAAATGTTTACCATAAGACAGTTGCGGGCCAACCTAAATTGTGGCTCACTCTTGTAGATGTGTAAAAGTCTGCATAAAGACAGAAACGAATTCAAATTAAAATATTGAGGAAAGGTCAAACTAGTAAAAATTTGGAAGTATGTCTTTTGGTGCCAGAAAGCACTTCTGGGTGTAATGAACCTCTGGTGCACCTCATGGTGAGACCTAGCAGAGGAGCATGCAGCCACATTTAAAGTGCAAACATGCAAAGTCTAACATACAAACAAGCGATGTTGGAGCTTTGCAGGATTGTGTACTTAATTTCTAGTGGGAGAAGAGCAGGAATAGCAGTCGTAGTCCCATCTGTGCTAAATAATACCCATTTGTTGTCTGACTGGTACATATTTTGAGTGCCTGAACGATGTCTCATGTTGTTACTGATCACGGGCACGTATCCTTGAAAAGGTGAACATGATGCCGGTGTTTTGGTCCACCAAGTGCCCAGCATGTGGATACGAGCCTTTGATTAAGCAACGTAAATACATCACATGAGACTAAATTGGGTTCTTGTGACCTGGTATTAATTTGAGGGAGCGGAGATAGTTTGGAGGCAGACATTTTACAGAGTAGACCAAATGGCGAAATACATAAATGGAATCAGAATGTAGCTGGAGGACCGACGCCTGCGCCCATTACCTAGTTTCTAGGCTGCATGGAATGGATTATTCAAGGACAACTTGGGCAGACTAGGCTTACTTACCAATGGTTCTACTGCAAACGTCAGAACAGATCTCATTTCATTAGGCCCATATACGGTCTGTTCATGTGAATAGATCGATTAAATCATGCAGAGACCTTGGTTATGTGCAGAAAAAAGGTTACCGCCAAGCAAATTCTAAAATCTAAACTATATTGAACATGCAACATAGGAAGCAGTAAAATACATTTGGCCTTCTTGGGGAAAACAGAGGAATGCTGCAGTCAAAGCCTTCACTCTAGCATTAAAACCCCTTCCATGCTCATGACTAGCTCAGCTCGTCATGAGGCACAGTTGAGCTGTGCTGATGACGAGCTGAGATGGTCATGAATATAGGAGAATAGCTATTTCCAGCACAGGGGAAAAATAACCACAGCAGCGATGTACAAAATTACCATGCGTAACTGCCAATTCTAGCTTTACACTCCTAACAGCACCATTAAAATCCAGTGAGTTACACACCATCACTGCAGCTCTTCACCCATAATTCAAAATTTAAGAGCGTTGTGGCCAGTCAAAGCTGCGTTCCACCTACAGAAAAGCCAAATTGGATAAGTTAAGACTCGAAAGTATTGGTATACACAGCTACATTCTCAATCACAAGTTATTTCCACCCGATTCTGAGCAGTCTAGTTGGGCTCATAGCAAGAGCTGAAGACAAACATTCACTCTAAACGGGTGTACCCGGTTTACCACATGGCAACAGGGTCAAGAGCTGAGAACCATTCCAAGAGTCAGTATGGTGGGCGAGACATTCTTTGTTTGTAAAGCAATACACAATATGCATGGTTGAAGCAGCAATGTTGACGAAGCAGATGTTTCCAAGCATCAATACCCTGAGCCATAGGTTATTCAAGAGTCCCTCCTGCAATGAAGTATATGCACAGGCTTATGTAGCCTCATCACGTATGCAACTGTGGAAGTGTACCCTGCATGGTTTGTCTCCTCAGTCATGGTCCGAGGACTCTGAGAAGTCGTAGGAATATACTGGATGCAGCTCAGCAACCAAAGGGCTGCGAACAAAGCTCGCTCTCCAACAGCGTGGGACAGGACTAAGTCATGGGCCTAAAAGCCTACGCTCCCAAATGCCGCTAGGACAGAGCTGAGGGAGAGCAACCTCCCCCAGGTATCCCCGTTGGGTCACAAGTGGCATGAAGCATTACATCCCACCAAAAACCAAAAGGAATTACCATTGCTAAAAATGAAAAACATACTTTGAGACTCAACCTAACAAATTTGTATCCAAGCTCACTTGACTGACAGAACCCAAAGACTTGTTAATTCACTATGCAGCAACGATCCGACACAAACTACATACAACAGCACTTGTAGACTATGCAGCACCGCACTTTAAGTAGATATCTAAATTAAACACCATGCAATCTTAACACTCATAAGCACGACAGATAGTAAGTTTAGTAGAAGTAAGTAATTACACCTGGACTTTGGGATCTGCCACTTACCCAGAAGCGTGAAGATAGTTAAGCTAAAGAAGAAAAAGTACAACTATTAGTACAGGCAAGATTCACAAACAAATATTTGCCCCCACCACCCCAGCAGCAAAGGACTATATTACAACACATCAACCACATACTGCATTGTGTACCCTGTATGGTTTGTCTCCTCAGTCATGGTCCGAGAACTCTGAGAAGTCGTAGGAATATACAGGATGCAGCTCAACAACCCGAAGACTGCGAGCAAAGCTTGTTCTCCAACAGCGTGGAACGGGACTGTACGTCATGGGCCAAGGGCCTAGGCTCCCATATGCCACTAGGACAGAGCTGAGGGAGAGCAACCTCCCCAGGTATCCCTGTTGGGTCACCATTAAAATTACATGTTACAATCCAAATGAACTAATCAAAACCAGCAAGCCACAGCCAACACAATCTTGTTCCAGCTTCAGTGCACGTTTAGCTTTCAATAGGAAACGTTCTGATTCTGTACAAGTTAAGATTTCCCCACAATTGTACCACTATCTTTTTGTTAAAGTTACTAAAGCGCCTTTTTCCTGCAGCATGTGTACAATAGCGGTCTATCACATTTTAACTCTCCTCCGGTTTAGCTCAAGTGAAGAGATTAATGACTCAACACGATGTGCCTGATCTTAAGTACACATTCGGACCTAGCGACTGTAGTGTACCAGACAGGAGAGCATTTAGGATTCAGACGCAGTACTATGGGAAGCTTTCGTTTGATCATCACTAGGCTATCTGGCCCATGCAATAAATATTTAGTATATGCTAGGGTCCTTTAATGAAACAGGTTTAAACTGTTGGGAAACAGACAATCCAGGTACCTGGTAGAAACGAAACACCAACTACCAAAATCTATGCCATACTAAAAAAAAAAAAAAAAAAAAAAAAAAAAGTCCTACGATAAAAGAGCACAACTAATGTAAACTCCTTTCCTCATAAGTGGATAGCTAAAGCCAGTGGAAGTCATCCTTAGCTCAAAGAACCACTTATATGCGCAGGGATAAACGCAGCAAAACATGCTCAACGCACAACACAAATGTGCTGTGGGAAGTGCCACTTACCAGATTAGGCTCAGACAACATCTATAGAAAAAAAAAAATGATTTAAAAGTCAAAATGAGGCAACACTACAGAAAGCTACGTGGCGAATTAAATATATGAATTCTCCTATGCTCCAGCACCCCACTAGGACGGAGCCGCGAGAGCAACATCACAGGGTATCTCGGTTGGTTCACAGGGCACACAGAATGACAGAAAAACATTCAAACTATAACATTCTATCTTAATCACCACGTTTACCTACATCAATCAAGGACACAAACTTGACATGAGGACTGTTTAGGTGATATTTATATGATGTCAGAATGTTTGTGGCATCGAAGATTTACATGCTGAGCTGTTAGTTTTGCTTACACCTGCGTGTGGCCTCATGGATATTTTTATGGGGATATAGTATGTCACCATGATTTGATGGCGATTCCCGTCAGTCACATGACTAGGTTTGAGGTAGTGCTGAAGTAACATGGGGTGAGGGACAGGGAGAGCAAGGGAGGTGCAGTCGTAGTGAGAAGCCAGAAAAAATATATATATAGTGAGTCAGACAAAACCATAAATAAACTAATACGCAAGACAACATGTAACGGGCAGGCTCTGTGGGAGAGGACCAAACTGCAACAAGCATTTGCAATCTAATAGGTCTCGCATTAGGAAAGTTTGAGCTGTTGGTATTGTAAATGACAAATTTTATATTTATCTGTTGGTTTTGAAAATAGCGAAATTAATAGCTTTGTCATTTACAATGCCAATATTTTTAACTTTCGCAAATGTGACACCTATAGCATTTGTAATGCAATATGTGTTGTATTTATGTGACTTAGATGTATTGATATTACTAATAACAATGTAGCATAATTATGTGGCAATGAGTGGTATTGTGTGGAGTGTTGCATTCAGTAGAGTGTAATTATGTGGCGTGTAATTATGTGGCACTGAGTGGTATTTGGAGTGTATGTTGCATCAAGTGCAGTGTAATTATGTGGCGTGTAATTATGTGGCACTGAGTGGTATTTGGAGTGTATGTTGCATTGAGTGTAGTGTAATTATGTGGCGTGTAATTATGTGGCACAGAGGTATTTGGAGTGTATGTTGCATTGAGCGCAGTCTAATTATTTAGCATATAATTATGTGACACTGAGTGGTATTGTCTGGAGTGTATGTTGTATTGAGTGTAGTTATGAAGCATAATTATGTGGCACTAGTGGTATTGTGTGGAGTGTGTTGCATTCAGTAGAGTGTAATTATGTGGCATGTAATTATGTGGCACTGAGTGGTATTTGGAGTGTATGTTGCATTGAGTGCAGTGTAATTATGTGGCACTGAGTGGTATTCGGAGTGTATGTTGCATTGAGTGCAATGTAGTTATGAAGCATAATTATGTGGAACTGAGTGGTATTGTGTGGAGTGTGTTGCATTCAGTAGAGTGTAATTATGTGGCGTGTAATTATGTGACAGTGGTATTTGGAGTGTACGTTGCATTGAAATTATGTGGCGTTTAATTATGTGGCACTGAGTGGTATTTGGAGTGTATGTTGCGTTGAGCGCAGTGTAATTATGTAGCATATAATTATGTGGAGTGTATGTTGTATTTAGTAGAGTGTAATTATGTAGCATATAATTGTGGCACTGAGTGGTATTGTGTGGAGTGTGTGTTGCATTCATTGCATTGGTGTTTACAAACTCCTCTCACTGTGCAGCCAGAAAAAGTAAAGTAAGGTGAATTATGTGACAGTCTAGCAGGGGTACAGAGACTGTGAAAGGCTGTAGGCTGCTATTTTTTGTAACACACCACAAAATGTAAATAACTGTAAATTAACTGTACACATTCAGCAGTTATGACAGCAACTATGAAGCACATGTTTTGTAAATCTGAAGTGTGATTAAAACAAAGATTTTAATAGGATCAAACCAAACAAATCAAGTTAACTTTTTTGGAGATGTTCAATAATAATTATTTACTGACACTCAATAGCCACATATTACCATTTGTATGAAATATAGTTTTATCAGTAAAACTGTATGTATGTAGATGACAGGGCGTTACCACACAATGCATTAATGAAGTTACAAATTGCCTTCCTCATGTCCATTAAAGCTTGGTAGGTCGTGAAATTTTATCATGAATAAAATTAGTCGTAGTTCTAAAAAGTTTGGGAAGCACGAGCCTTGGGTATTACTATGAATGGACAGGGCTTTCTGGTACTTCGCACCGGCAGTTCTAAAAAGCAGGTGCTGAGACTGGTCCCTATCGGGCTCTCCATTTAGGCCTTCACCCTCAGGGTGAAAAAAAATCTGAACTTTGGAGCAGTGCCTGCCACCCTGCACTGCACTGCCTGTGATGTGACTTCGAAGAGACTTGTTATAGTACTGTCAGTCTCATTATTTCAGAACTGAAGCATTTTCGATATTATCATGGTGTCATCATATATCACAGTACTACCGTACATAACTTGGCATCACCATATATCACCGTATATCAAGCAGTGCCACTGTATATCTCGTGTCAACGTGTCAACGTATACAACATATTGTCACCATATAGCACAGAGTATATAACTTGGTGTCACCTTATATCACTGTATACCACAGTGGCACCGTGTATCACACAGTGTCACTGTATAAAACTTGGTATCACCATATATCACACAGCGCCACCGTATATCACTTCCCATGGTGCTACCGTATATCACATGGTGTCATCACTAAACTCTCGGCCATCTGGTGAAACCAGGGTGGGCTGCCAGCCCTGACACAGAGTAGGTGTTCCCGCCTGTGTAAGGAGGCGCCCCGCTGTGTTGTGATCCATTGCACGCTTTGCAGCCACTCCTAAGCGTGGCAGGTGCCCCGGGGGCGTGCGTCTGTGCTGAAGGAAGGGAAGGTGCGGCAGGCCACGAGCCCTCCACTCCCCTGCGTCGTCTCACGCACAGCACCACAAGATGGAAATGAGTACGAGTTCGGCAGGCCTGCTACCCATGCAACACTAGTGCTTTTTCACGATTCTACTGATGCAAATGTGGCTTTCCCACTAGTGAAATGACCATGCGAGAGCAAGTTAGAAATAATCATCGCCACAACATTAGGATATAATGATAGTAGTGACTTTTTAAAAGCCCCTCGCCCCAAGATATAGAAGGGCTTATTGGGAGGAGGGTGGTGGGCGGAAAGGGGTTGGAAACCTTACCGATTGGGTTGTGGGACGGAACTGACAGCTATGTGTCTGACTTTACCCCAGCCCTGCAGGACTTTCAAGATTTCCCAATAAAGTACAGCCCAGCTACATGTCCCCTGGCACTAAGCACAGTTTACTGCAGCATACATTAAAAACACAGCAAGCATCGATTTTCATTTTTCGAATCACTTTAAGCATAGTCAACAACATAAACAAACAGCAGTTAGCTGGCACGTAAAAACAACGACCTTACTTCCACTACACGTGCAGAGCTTTTCTCTTTGCTCAAGTAATAACGCTGTAACGCCCAAATGACACAAAGTACGAAAACTTGTCACAATCATAATTTGTGCTCCTCCCGGTCTCATATGTTCTCTTTGCAGATAAATGAGCACACATTCAGAGCTTCGATGTTTACGTTTTTGGCTTGAATTAAATAAGAAACGTGTGTTCACCTCACTTTTTACTACGTAAAAAAACAAGCAAACGCCGCCGCAGCCCGGCTTCAACAGGAAGCCAGGCAACCTTTGTTGGGACGGGGGCGGGGCCGGACACGCGACCAGAGCTTTCCAGGAGGCAGGCTGCAGTGGCTGGCGCATGGCTCCGGAGGAGAGCCCTGCGTGCAGCCGGCGCCGCCCGGGAAACCAAGGAGCGGAGTGCCGGTGTCCCTGTGCCAGTTGACGTCGGAGTGAGCAGCCCGGAGCGGGACGAGTAGAAGTCCAGGTGAGTGGGGCTCCGTGCTTGCGTGTCTGTGTGTATGCAGGGGGGTGGGGGGCGGCAGCGTGTGTGTGTGTGTGTGTGTGTGTGTGTGTGTGTGCGCGCGCCCACGCCTGTGTATTGTGTGCGTGCATGCAGAGGGGTGGGGGCTGGCTGTGTCTGTGTGTGAGCAGGGGCTTTGCACCACGCATGCGCAGCTATCAGACGCTCGCTCCCGAGGTGAAATCAGACCTCGTCAAAGCGCGCGTCTGGTAGCTGTCCACTCTCCTAAATACGGGCAGCATAAGTTGTCGAGCTGATGCATTCATGCTTTGCATGAATGCCACATCAGCTCGACCTAAAAAGGGACCACAGAAAAGAAAGATGGTACAAGGAGCACTACAAGAAACTAATGAAAAGCGATGGGTGTGCACAAAGCCCACAAAAGAAACAGCATGTCTCAAATACAGCTCAGTACCTAGGCTCGACCCAAAAAGAAAACTAAGGTTTCCACCATGTGGGACTCTGAACGCAAGTCACAGTAGTGATTTAAGCAAGCACTATAGTTTTAATCAATTAAAATGATCTCTGAACAGCATGTTGGCCACAAAGTACTGATGAACTACAACTGTGTAGTCATCTTGGAGCGTGGACTTTAATATACCCCATCAAGAGTCTGCAAAGTTTAAAGGAACGTTACAGAAATTTAGGCTTTTAGGGGAGGCACGAAGTGGTCTGATATTTACCCGCAATTGTGCTGTGAAGAAAGTCTCCCTCTAGAACGACCTGCGGGTTCTTCGGACATTGCAATGCTGTAAAAAACACCAAAAAATACACAGAAAGATTAGTAGAAGGCCTTCAAACCACATGAATTTCGTGGGAGAAAATGTCCAATGTTTGAGAATAAGCGTTCTACTAAAGGGGAAGACGCAACAGCAGATGGAAGTGCAGAGGGAAAAATGGGGTTCAAGTGAGGCTGCAGGGCTGCGATACCTTATGAATTATTAACGCCCAACACAGTATTACTGATTGCACATATCTCCACAATTGGACACCTGCCTTCTAAACTACCACTGAATTACTAAAAACACAAAGCTCGCTTAAGACATTCAGAGGTGCTAAAGAGCCAATTATAAATGGTGTTGCTATACACACACGGCAAGTCTAGTCGCGGTGAAGGAGCTACATAGCGAGATGCTAAACACTGCCCCGTTATTTACTCTAGGGGTAAAAACTATCGATGGGATTCAATTTAATAATCAAAGCTTTTATGGCTGCAGCAGATCTGGATCAAGTTAATTTGCACTGGCATCATCAAGCAACTACTCTACTGCTCAGAAAATGCAGAATAGGAAAGCCACTGCAGATGTTCACACTAAAATATTCCCTCAGTATGCACTGCTCATGTGAAATGCCCTATAAATACCCACTTAACCACCACCGATAATTTCGATATGCACAGTATGATGGGTTACCTGAACCCTGGGGTGGGCAAAGAGATCAGCGCAATTTTTATCACCATTTGGTTGTCTGTCCCGAAAGATGTTTAAATCATTTCACTTTGCCCTGCTGCACACGCGTTGTACCACCCATCACTGCCCTGGTCACAGGCCATGTTTTGTCATCAGTGGACAAGTTTTGAGTTGGGGTGGGCAATCCTCACACCTCCACGATAAAGAGCTAGGAATTACCTGAATTTCATCTTTCAGTGAGCTTGTAACCCACTTTGTCCGAAGATCTACCGCTGTAGGAGACAAAGCTGCCATTAAATCCATGTTTTAACAGACAGGAGCAACACAAGTCAGTTGCAACACAAGTCAGTTTTAAGTGATCAGCGTAAGGTTTTATCATTTGGTTGCAGTCCCGAAAGATGTGAAAGCCATCATGTCACTTAGCCCTCCTGGCGGAACACAGCACTGCCAAAAAAGCATTTGCAATGCAATAGGGCTCGCATTAGTAAAGTTAGAGGTATTAGTATTGTAAATGAAACGCATTTTATTTTTGTTTTGAAAATATCGAAATCAATAACTTTGTCATTTACAATGCCAATAGTGTTAACTTTTGCAAACATGAGTCCCTTGCTCACTTTGCCACTGGATTCAAGCAAACCGGGCTGAAGACGGCTGGAATGCCAGAAACCGGTCCTCGGAAGCTTGTTTCAGGTCCAGGGAAGACATGGCTTGGCAGTTCGGGCTGGACTGTTCCCATGAGGCACAGGGTTAGACTGATTTGCATATGGCCATGTCTGAACTGGGGTGGCAGAGTGGGCTAAAGAACGGTGATGGATTAAACCCAGATCTTTTGACTGGGTGTGAGCGTTTGATTGATTCAGATGCTCCGTCCATCACCACCCCCTTATGTAAACTTGACACCTATAGCATTTGTAATGCAATATGTGTTGTATTTACATGACTTAGATTGATTAATATTAAAAACAACAATGGGTTGTATTTTTTTCAATATTTAATACTTAAATAAATGTTATTGTAATTTATAATGGCAATAGCTTAAACTTTTACAAATAACTTTTTGGAAGATTATGTTTATTGTATTTTATTGTGATAAAAATACAAGACCAGAAGTGAAATAGTAACTTTTTTTGTGACATTTGTAATAAAGTTTGAAACATTGAGAGAACATATTTGAATCAGTTGTTCACGAATGGTGGCACAGATTGATGCTGTGGTGGCTCTGAATGATGTTGTGGCGGCGAGTGATGCTGTGACGTTCAGTGATGCTCTGGTAGCGCATAGTGATGTTGTGGTGCCCCTGAGTGATGCTGTGGTGATGCGATGGATAGTGAGGGCGATAGACAGAGGCACGGCAAGAGGGCGAGGGATGGAGTCTGGGCGCTGAGTGGTGCTGCTGCCGAGTGGTGCTGTGAAAAACGAGTAAAATCAGGGAAGCAGAAGGCAAGAACAAGGGCAATCAGGGGAACAGAAGGCACGAAATACGAGTACAATCAGAGGAGAAGAAGGCACGAAACAAAAAATGAAAGTTATCGTAATTTATAATGGCACTAGCTTAAAGTAAATCCACAACAAAAACTTGATAGTGTAATATGGAAACATTTACCGCCGAACTGAGAACAATGTAATGTGAAATCTCTTCATATTAGTACAGCTGCAGACCGCCTAATGTTGATTAAGTGCGGTGTAAAAGAACACTCAGAGGAATAAATCTGTGTCACTCGAGCCCTGTGATGGGGAGAGTGATTTCCATATTTAGAGCATTACATTAATAAATATCACAAGTTTGGTTTCTTGTGCCCGTTTACACAAGTGATTGAGTCATGGTCTGTGGCAAGGGAAAAATAAGGGGGGGTGGGGAGCATATATGTGCCCAAAAAGATGAACCCCTGGAACAAACGCGAGGCCACCCCTTGATAAGCTGAAGGTCTGGGATCATTGTGAGTGTTTGTGAGTGTGTGGGCATGATTGTAACACAGGACATTCTAAATCCTTGTTTTGAGATCATGTCTTGGTGCACAAACCAGTCTGCAGGCGCTGCAGCCAGGTCCTGTCCTAAAGTGATTATAACACGGAATCTGTGAAGCAGAGATTTGTTTTATTGTATTTACTGCCCTGGAGATCCGGGTTTACAAAAAGACAGCAGAAGGCGGCCATAAAACGAACCAAGCGTGTGTGTGGTCCGGCTCGCAGCAGGCTGCGCTTCTGCACCACAATGGAGCCGGCTAACGAGAGGTGCAATGCAGCCTGGAGTGGTGCAGTCATGGAGGTCAGCAGAAGTGTTAAGCAAGACCTCTAGAACTGTTGCTGGATGTGGAGGCAAGGCAGGGATCTGCGAAAACCCGGGAGAACAAACAAGCACTGGCAGTCTTGCTTGCCAGTGGAGAGCGAGCGATGCAATTGCCTGAAAACCAAGACGTGCACTCCCATGAAGTGCTAAACAAGTTATTATTTTAACTTAGTTAAAATAGTAGTTCCATTACGTCAGTGAAAGGTTACCCCATAGCCATTTATGAGCGAGGGTATGGTTAAGGGGAGGGCAAACACAGAAAGGAGAGGTTGTCTATCAAACGAGGCATGGCCTGGCGGCCATGAAAAGTGTGAAGCGGGGGGCGGAGGAGACCTTTGAAGTGAAGCTAAGCTTCATTTTCAAAGGGCTCGGGGAAGCGCGTGCATGGAAGTAGGGGGGGGGGGGGGTGAGCTTTAAACAAAGATGCCTAATGGCACTTGCTTAAAGTAAATCCACAACAAAAACCCCGGTAGTGTAATATGGAAACATTTACCGCCGAACTGAGAACAATGTAGTGTGAAAGCTCTTCATATTAGTACTGCTGCAGACCTCGTAATGTTGATTAAGTGCAGTATAAAAGAACACTCAGAGGAATAAATCTGTGTCACTCGAGCCCTGTGATGGAAGTGAAATGAATAATTAGGGGAGGAGAAATGCCAGAGGCCGGCTGAGCGCACGCTGGGGGAAGCTTCAGAGGCATGTGGGAGGGAGGCTGGTGGCTTGTGGACACGCTTTTCACGTGCACTGCCTGAAATCCAATCTGCCTGATGGTTTAGCTCTGAGCTCTGGTTTACTCACTATACTCTTGTCCTATTATTTCTTGCGGAATTAATAGGACGAGCCCTAAAAAGGCGTACTTACCAGAGACTGTGCGTGCCGATAGGCTGGTCCATGCCCCATACAAGTTACCCCATGACACTCCCTTCAGAAAACCCAAACAAGGAAAAATGTGACCATTAAAAACAGACAGGTGAATACAGACTCACCATCAACGCACCAGCTAAGCTACACATTGAGTTAAAAGTCCGACACCACGCGAGACATCAGGATTAGATATGCAAGACCCACTTTACATTGAATTGTGTTTCTAGGTGTGTCGGCCACAATATAGTGATGGATCACAACCGTGTAATCCACTGTGGAGAGTGGTCCTTGATCTCCCCCCTAAGAACTGGCTGCAAAGTACCAAGAACTTTACAGCAGTAAAAGTCTCGAGGGAAAAAGACAAACTATAAAAGGCCAGTGCTGCCTTGTGAGTCCGGCGTGCACTTACATTTTAAAGCAATGACCAAGGCCTGATTGATTTATTTAATGCATTTTTATATAGCGCGAACTTTACCCAAGAGTAATTTACAAAAGAACCAGTTACATTTCATAAGGACTTTGGGGTACATGAGTTAAGGCCTAATATGGCCATCATGCTTCTCCCCACCCCAAAAAAGGCGGCTAGGGGGGAGTCCTACCACGGGTCAGTGTGTGTGTGTGAGACTAAGCCAACGTGCAACAGTAACATTTATCGCACACGTCCATGGATACCTCGACAACCAATGTGATGTTTGTTACCCCGCAGATTTTAAGGTATCCATGTAATGTTACCTGCAACTATGAAGAGCGGCGGCGGCGCCTGGTTCGCTTTCTTCAGCCCACATGTCAGCAAACTAGAGAATCAAAAGACAATATTTTAGTCTGAGCTCACAATTCGCGTACACAAATTCTGCAAAAGGAAAGCGTGTTTGAGATGCAGCGCCGGCGATGATTTATGCGCCTCAGGTAGCAGGAGTGACACAACAGGTGCAGGGCAGTCTGGGAGTTGTAGTCCTCGCTCCCTCTCGGTCCACAATTCCTGCGGCGTTCGCAGGGCTTCAAAGGTATTCAAAAGCAGAACAGATATAATTTCATTGGGTCTAGTACACTGGAAAGACGCATATGAGGTCTGTTCATGTGAACAGATCGAATACATCATGCAGAGACACTGGTTCTGTGCAGCAAGAAGATTACCACCAAGCAAATTCTAAAACCTAAACCACATTGACCATGCAGCATGGGAAGCAGTAAAATACATTTGCCCTTCTTGGGGAAAACGGAGGAATGCTGCAGTCAAAGCCTTCACTCTAGCATTAATACAAAATTACCATGCGTAACTGCCAATTCTAGCTTTACACTCCTAACAGCACCATTAAAATCCAGTGAGTTACACACCATCACTGCAGCTCTTCACCCATTATTCAAAATTGAAGAGCGTTGTGGCCAGTCAAAGCTGCGTTCCACCTACAGAAAAGCAAATTGGATAAGTTAAGACTCGAAAGTATTGGTATACACAGCTACAGTCTCAATCACAAGTTATTTCCACCCGATTCTGAGCAGTCTAGGTGGGCTCATAGCAAGAGCTGAAGACAAACATTCACTCTAAACGGGTGTACCTGGTTTACCACATGGCAACAGTGTCAAGAGTTGAGAACCATTCCAAGAGTCAGTATGGTGGGCGAGACATCTTTGTATATAAAGCAATACACAATAGGCATGGTTGAAGCAGCAATTTGACGAAGCAGATGTTTCCAAGCACCAATACTCTGAGCAATAGGTTACTCAAGTGTCCGTTCTGCAACGACTACCAATATGCACAGGCTTATGTAGCCTCATCACGTATGCAACTGTGGAAGTGTATCCTGTATGGTTTGTCTCCTCAGTCATGGTCCGAGGACTCTGAGAAGTCGTAGGAATATACAGGATGCAGCTCAACAACCCGAAGACTGCGAGCAAAGCTTGTTCTCCAACAGCGTGGAACGGGACTGTACGTCATGGGCCAAGGGCCTACGCTCCCATATGCCACTAGGACAGAGCTGAGGGAGAGCAACCTCCCCGGGTATCCCTGTTGGGTCACCATTAAAATTCCACATTACAATCCGAATGAACTAATCACAGCCAGCAAGCCACAGCCAACCCAAAATTGTTGCAGCTTCAGTGCATGTGTAGTTTTCCATAGGAAACGTTCTGATTCTGTACAAGTTAAGGATTTCCCCACAATTGTACCACTATCTTTAAGTTACTAAAGCGCCTTTTTACTGCAGTTGTGCTATAGCGGTCTATTACATTTTAACTCTTCTCGGGATTAGCTCAAGTGAAGAGATTAATGACTCGGACGATGTGCCTGATCTTAAGTACACATTCTGACCTAGCGAATGTAGCGTACCAGACAGGTGAGCCGTTATGATTCTGACGCAGTACTATGGCAAGCTTTCGTTTGATAATCACTAGGCTGTCTGGCCCATGCAATAAATATTTAGTGTATGCTAGGGTCCATTAATAAAACAGGTTTAAGCTGGGGGGGGGGGGGGGGGGGGGAGGGGGACCACACAATCTAGGTACCTGGTGGAAACGAAACAACAACTACCAAAATCTATGCCATACTAAAGAAATAAACACATTTTTGTAGAATCCACTGCAGAAAAAAATCGAGTCCTACGATAAAAGAACACAATATAAACTCCTTTCCTCATAAGTGGATCGCTAAAGCCAACGGAAGTCATCATTAGCTGAAAGAACCACATATGCACAGGGATAAACGCAGCAAAACATGCTCAACGCACAACACAGAAATGTGCTGTGGGAAGTGCCACTTACCAGATTAGGCTCAGACATAACACCTAGGAAAAAAAAATGTGATTTAAAAAGATAAAGAGGCCACACTACAGAAAGCTATGTGGCGAGTTAAATATATGAATTCTCCTGTGCTCCAACACCCCACTAGGACGGAGCCGCGAGAGCAACATAACAGGGTATCTCGGTTGGTTCACAGGGCACACAGAATGAAAGAAAAACACTCAAACTATAACATTCCATCTTAATCACCACTTTTACCTACATGAATAAAGGACAAAAACTTGACATGTGGACTGTTACGGTGATATTGATATGAAGTCAGCATGTTTGTGGCATCGAAGATTTGTACATGCTGAGCTGTTAGTTTTGCTTACACCTGCGTGTGGCCTCATGGATATTTTTATGGGGTTATAGTAAGGTCACCATGATTTGATGGCGATTCCGGTCAGTCACATGACAAGATTTGAGGTAGTGCTGAAGTAACATGGGGTGAGGGACAGGGAGAGCGCAGGAGGTGCAGTCGCAGTGACAAGCCAGAAAAAAAAAAATTATATATATATATATATATATATATATAGTGAGTCAGACAAAACCATAAATAAATTAACACGCAAGACAACATGTAACGGGCAGGCTCTGTGGGAGGGAACCAAACACCAAAAAGGGACCACAGAAAAGAAAGATGGTACAAGGAGCACTACAAGAAACCAATGAAAAGTGTGCACAAAGCCTACAGGAGAAACAGCATGTCTCAAATACAGCTCACTACCTAGGCTCGACCCAAAAAGAAAACTAAAAGGTTTCCACCATGTGGTACTCTGAACGCAAGTCATCACAGTAGTGATTTAAGCAAGCACTATAGTTTTACTCAATTAAAATGATCTCTGAACAGCATGTTGCCACAAAATAGTGATGAACTACAACTGTGTAGTCGTCGTGGAGCGTGGTCTTTAATATACCCCATCAAGAGGCTGCAAAGTTCAAGGAAATTACAGAAATTTCGGCTTTTAGGGGGAAGGGGGGGGGGGGGGGTAGAAAATCTAGGTGGTCTGATATTTACCTGCAATTGTGCTGTGAAGAAAGTCTCCCTCTAGAACGACCTGTGCGTTCTTCGGACAACGCAATGCTGTAAAAAAAAAAAACTAAAAAAAAAACACACACCACAGAAATAAGATTAGTAGAAGGCCTTCAAACCACATGAATTTCGTGGGAGAAAATGTCCAATGTTTGAGAATAAGCGTTCTGCTAAAGGGGAAGAAGCAACAGCAGATGGAAGTGCAGAGGGAAAAATGTGGTTCAAGTGAGGCTGCAAGACCTTATGAATTAATAACGCCCAACACAGTATTACTGATTGCACATATCTCCACAATTGGACACCTGCCTTCTAAACTACCACAGAATTACTAAAAACACAAAGCTCGCTTAAAGGACATTCAGAGGTGTTAAAGAGCCAATTATAAATGGTGTTCTTATACACTGTTAAGCTATACACACACGGCATGAAGAACATGCCAATTCTGGGACTGGCCTCAAAAGTCTAGTCGCGGTGAAGGAGCTACCTAGCGAGACGCTAAACACTGCCCCTTAATTTTCTCTAGGGGTAAATACTATGGATGGGATTCAATTTAATAGTCAAAGCTTTTATGGCTGCAGCAGATCTGGATCAAGTTAATTTGCACTGGCATCATCAAGCAACTACTCTACTGCTCAGAAAATACAGAATAGGAAAGCCACTGCATTTCACACTAAAACATTCCCTCAGTATGCACTGCTCACGCAAAATGCCCTAGAAATATCCACTTCACCACCACCCATAATTTCGACATGCACAGTATGATGGGTTACCTGAACCCGGGGGTGGGCAAAGTGATCAGCGTCAATTTTTATCACCATTTGGATGTCTGTCCCGAAAGATGTTTAAACCATCATTTCACTTTGCCCTGCTTCACACGCATTGTACCACCCTTCACTGCCCTGGTCACAGGCCATGTTTTGTCATCAGTGGACAAGTTTTGCGTTAGGGCGGGCAATCCTCACACCTCAGAAAGTAACAACAAAAGGGAGGTAGAGTGGAGAGTTAGGATTCTTACTCCACGGGCACGGTTTACATAAACAAAAAGAATCCTACTCACAGTGGACCAGGGGGGGGGAATGTCGACCACAGATGCGGGGACATTCAATGTTTTGTAAAATACCCCTCACACACCAACAGGCCCCTTGGTGTCATGCTTCATCATTGGGGTCTTCGCACCCCTCTAACGGGATGCGGCGTGCTGCGACCTACGACTACGTGGGAGCACTTATAGTAAGGACTATGTGTGGTGCGTGTGGTGGACGTGGTAGGGTATTTTATAAACAATGTGAGTGGTGGGATGTGGTGAAGGTTAAAAAGTACCTGGCTCGTAGGTGTTAAAGAAAAAAAAATGTTATTCAACCTCGGGCTGGTACTAGTAAAAGTGCAGGTTGAGGTAATCAGCTGTCGTGATTATGGACAGTACCTCTGGTGTGCGTCGACATGTTTCGGAGCTGGTGCTCCTTCTTCAGGATGGGGGCACAACTTCCCCACCTTACTCACGTTTTTCTATTTTGGTGTGAAATAAACCAAAAAGTGAAGGACTATTTACAGTGTTATTAAAGTTAACTGAGGCTACAGTGTGCCTACAGCAGTTATGGAACATGCAGTCGCATGACCTAGAGAAAACAAAACAAAATTAAAAATAAGTTGGTTGCCCAGGTTGGGCTAGCTCTGACAGGTGCAGTCACCTGGAGCACCAAAGATTCAATGATCCTGTAAAAGGAAAGGGACACACAAGACGCACAACACAAAAAACACATATTGAGTAAGAGAGGCACTAGGTTATACCTAATGTGTTAGGTTTTCTTGCTCCATGAGCATCAAGTGAACGTACAGGGTATTGTTGCTAAATTTGCAACCTGGATGGATAAAGATTAGATTTCAGTCTCTTGTACTCACTGTTTAAGGTAGTAGATGGTGTTTTGGTGTACCAAATACTCTGGGTAGAAATTTCTCCGTGTTCCCCCTATGCTGCTCCGCTGGTACTGACTCCCGAAGCTCTCCCTATCGTATTTATACATGCAGTGCTTAATTAGTTGATGCCATTCATTGGTTAATTGGCGGATGTCTGTTATGACCTTATAAGGTTTATCCACCCGTTAGCCAGTGGCATGGTATCCCTTAATTGGTATGTCCGGTTTCGGATTGAAAACAGCCGTCAGCTGCAAGGGAAAAGGACATGTGCGCGGTGCTGTCACTGACGCACACATGCGCATCACGCGCGCCACCTTCAGCGTTAGGATCGAGAAAATCGCATGCGCGAGAGAGCAGCGCACTGATACAGCGTCATCGCTCTCTCGCTGCGCATGCGCTGTGACACACCATTCGGTGCAGCGCGAAGCCTCGGTTTAAGCCATTCAGCAGGATTGAAAAGTGGGAATTAATTATAGATAAGGAATCCCTTAGGTAATGGGAGGCTCAGGATGTTAGAGAAGGGCTTACAAATAAGCAAGATGGTGATATACAGAAAGTAGGTACTGTGACACATATGAGAAAGGTTATCAGGACTTACGTAGGTCAAAAGTCTGAGGGATAGGTATACACTACGTGTCAGTGAGAGGTTGGCAGCCGGCTTTTGGGGACATGCCTATGGAAAATATGTTAGTCAGGAGTTAAATGATAGGCACACAATGTTTCAGTGGGAAATTGACAACTGGTTCTTAAGTTTGGCAGCCGTCTCTCAGGGACATGCCTGTGGGGAATATGTTAGTTAGGAGTCCAAAGGAGAAATGATAGGTACACATAATGTTTCAGTGAGAGTTTGACAGCTGGCTCCAGGGGACATCATCATTGAGACCATGGGTATTTGTACCCAAACGGAATACCCACCTTTCTTTTAGAAACAGGTCTGAGTCAGATGGTATGTGTTCAATCACTGTCCATCGCAAATCATTTACACAGTGTTGTTTTTCCACGTAGTGGGATGCCATTTTGGTGGTGGACTTTTTACAGCGCACATTGCTTTTGTGCTCACCTATTCGTGTTTTTACCGCTCTTGTCGTCATTCCTACATACTCCAACCCACAAGGGCATGTGATCATGTACACGACATTTGTGTTGCAATTTGTAAAAGCACGTTGTTCCCAAGTTGTTCCATTCATAAAGATCAATGTCTTGCTTTTCTGCGTCAGGTGGCAACTGCTGCAATTCCCACAGGGAAAATGCCCTTGAAGCCCAATTGTGGTTTGTCTCATTGGACTGTTCTTTTTGGGTCTTGTGTGGACCAGTAAGTCCTTCAGGTTCCTACCCCGACGGTGTGCATACATTGGTTTCTCCAAAGTCATATTCCCACAATTCAATATCCTCCAATGTTTATTTATAATCCTGGATACCTTGTTGGATATTGTGGAGTAAGTTGTTAAACATATTTGTCTCTTTTTGTTGTCTGTACTCTGTGGTTTTTCTTCCAGCAGAGCGTCCCGGTGGTTGTTCTTGGCTCTTTTCATTGCCTTGTCAATAATCCTGGCAGGATATTGTCTTTGTATCAACTTCTTCAGGTCACCAGCTTGAGTCTTGAATTCACTCAATTCTGTACAGTTGCGTCTTAACCTTAAAAACTGTCCGTAGGGCAGATTCTCCCTCAGATGTCTGGGATGGAAACTGTCATACCTTAAGAGGCAGTTTCTGGCTGTCGGTTTGAAGTGTGTGTTGCTCTTGAGTCCATTGCCATTGGCATAGATATTCAAGTCCAGGAACACCATTGATTCGACATTGTGCTGGTAAATTTCTAGTATGTGTTCTGGTTATTGAGCCAGATCATAAAGTTTGACGCACTTTCTGCATCGCCGTCCCATATGATAAGGATGTCGTCAATGTACCTCTTCCAGGTGTTTATGTGGGGTCTGTATGGATTGTCCGGGTTTAAAATCTTGTTCTGCTCTAGGTGGTGAACGTATAGTCCAGCTATACTAGGAGCAAATGTACTTCCCATGCTAGTGCCATGGGTCTGCAGGTAGAGTGTTTGGTTATATTGGAAGAAGTTTTCTTGTAGTGCCAAAGAAATACATTCCAGTACTAGGCCACGGGGGGTTTGGTATTTCCATAGATTTGTAAAGAGTACTTCGATGATCTGTAGAGTCTCATCGTGTGGTACTCGTGTATAGACTTTCTACATCCAGGCTTAGCATGAGTTGTTTTATGGGGTCAAAAGTCTTCTCTTCCAATAGTTGCAGTACAGACTTGGTATCCTTCAGGTAGGTATTGGTGGACTTTACCAAAGGGCGCAGGAAGGCGTCGGCAAACTTGGAAAGGGGCTCAAGGATGGAGCCAATTCCAGAAACTATAGGTCTCCCAGGTGGATTAGTGATGTTTTTGTGAATCTTGGGGATGCTATAGAAGTATGGAATTCGTGGTGACGGTTGCTATAGAAAGTCTCCCTCTTTTTTGCTCAACCAGTCATGGGCTAGGCCTTCCTCTACCATGCCCCCAATTCTGATACGTAGTCGCTCGGTAGGATCTTCCAAGAGAATTTTGTAATTCCGTTGATCAGATAGTAGACGCATGCATTCAGTGTTGTAGGCATCTTGAGTCTGTAGGACGATGGCTTCGCCCTTATCCGCTGGTTTAATGATTAAGTCTTTGTTACTAGTCAACTCCCTGATGGCTTTCTGTTCATCACCACTGGTATTATGGAAAGGATTGGTGTCCTTTGTGTTGAGGCTGTTGATCTCAGTGAAAATGGCTCTCAAAGGTTAGAATTTCAACTAGTATAACAGAGTCGGGGGGGGGGTGAATGTTGACTTCAATTTCAAGCCGGTATCCGTTGTTTCATTGGATGCTGGTTTATCTTGGAAATAGGCTTGTAATTTTAGTTTGTGGAAATTCTTGAAGTTCCATATTCAATTTGAAAATGTCCGGTTTTCGTGTAGGTACAAAGCCAAGTCCTTTGTTTAGTACCTTTCTTTGTGTATCTGTTAAAGGCCATGGTGTGAGGTTTACTACTAGGTCCCCCTCTTGCTGGTTGACGGCTGGTTGGGGAGGGATCCGGTCATGCTCCTCGTTGTGCGGGCGTTGGCTTGGTCCTCCCATGCGACGGTATTCCCTTTCCGGTTCCGTCCCCGTGTAGTGGGGCGCGTGCCTAAAAAAGGTTGTTGTTGGCCATAGTATCCCTCATTGTAATCAGAGTTCCATTGTTGGTAGGTGGGTCCTCCCGGAGGAGGTCCATATTGGAAAGGGTTGAATTGTGGTGGACCTCCACAATAAAGAGCTAGGAATTACCTGAATTTCATCTTTCACTGAGCTTGTAACCCACTTTGTCCGAAGATCTACCCCTGTAGGAGACAAAGCTGCCATTAAATCCATGTTTTACCAGAGACAGGAGCAACACAAGTCAGTTTTAAGTGATCAGCGTAAGGTTTTGTCATCATTTGGTTGCAGTCCCGAAAGATTTGAAAGCCATCATGTCACTTAGCCCTCCTGGCGGAACACAGCACTGCCAAAAAAGCATTTCCAATGCAATAGAGCTCGCATTAGTAAAGTTAGAGGTATTAGTATTTTAAATGACATTTTTTATTTTTGTTTTGAAAATATCGAAATCAATAACTTTGTCATTTACAATGCCAATAGTGTTAACTTTTGCAAACATGAGTCCCTTGCTCACTTTGCCACTGGATTCAAGCAAGCCGGGCTGAAGACTGCTGGAATGCCAAAAACTGGTCCTCGGAAGCTTGTTTCCGGTCCAGGGAAGACATGGCTCGGCAGTTTGGGCTGGACTGTTTCCATGAGGCACAGGGTTAGACTGATTTGCATATAGCCATGCCTGAACTGAACTGGGGTGGCAGAGTGGGCTAAAGAACGGTGATGGATTAAACCCAGATCTTTTGACTGGGTGTGAGTGTTTGATTGATTCAGATGCTCCGTCCATCACCACCCCCTTTTGTACAACTTTTGCAAACGTGACACCTATAGCATTTGTAATGCAATAGGTGTTGTATTTACATGACTTGGATGTATTAATATTAAAAACAATGGGTTGGGAAGGCCGATCGTCAATTGTAGAAATGATGATTTACACATTATGTAACGATTGCCAGAAAACTGTATGCAACTGATTGACCACTATTCCTTCCTGTCAATAAAGTTTTTAAAAAAAAAAAACCAATCGGTTGTATTTTTTTCAATATTTAATACTTAAAAGTAATTGTAATTTATAATGGCAATAGCTTAAACTTTTGCAAATAACTTTTTGGAAGATTATGTTTAGTGTATTTTATTGTGATGAAAATACAAGAACAGAAGAGAAATATTACCATTTTTTGTGACATTTGTAATAAAGTTTGAAACATTGAGAGAACATATTTGAATCAGTTGTTCACGAATGGTGGCACAGATTGATGCTGTGGTGGCTCTGAATGATGTGGCGGCGACGAGTGATGCTGTGGCGTTCCTTGATGCTCTGGTAGCGCATAGTGATGTTGTGGTGCCCCTGAGTGATGCTGTGGTGATGCGATGGATAGTGAGTGCGATAGACAGAGGCAGGGCAAGAGGGCGAGGGATGGAGTGTGGGCGAGGGATGGAGTGTGGGTGCTGAGTGGTGCTGTGAAAAACGAGTAAAATCAGGGGAGCAGAAGGCAAGAAAAATCAGGGGAACAGAAGGCACGAAAAACGAGTACAATCAGAGGAGAAGAAGGCAAGAAATAATAAAAAATGAAAGTTATTGTAATTTATAATGGCACTAGCTTAAAGTAAATCCACAACAAAAACTGGTGTAATATGGAAACATTTACTGCCGAACTGAGAACAATGTAATGTGAAATCTTTTCATATTAGTACAGCTGCAGACCGCCTAATGTTGATTAAGTGCAGTGTAAAAGAACACTCAGAGGAATAAATCTGTGTCACTCGAGCCCTGTGATGGGGAGAGTGATTTCCATATTTAGAGCATTAAATTAATAAATGTCTCAAGTTTTGTTTCTTGTGCCCGTTTACACAAGTGATTGAGTCATGGTCTGTGGCAAGTGAAAAATAAGGGGGGGGGCGGGGGCAAAGAGCATATATGTGCCCAAAAAGATGAACCCCTGGAACAAACGCGAGGCCACCCCTTGATAAGCTGAAGGTCTGGGATCATTGTGAGTGTGTGGGGATGATTGCAACACAGGACATTCTAAATCCTTGTTTTGAGGTCATGTCTTGGTGCACAAACCAGCCTGCAGGCGCTGCAGCCAGGTCCTGTCCTAAAGTGATTGTAACATGGCATCTATGAAGCAGAGATTTGTTTTATTGTATTTACTGCCCTGGAGATCCGGGTTTACAAAAAGACAACAGAAGGAGAAGGCCATAAAACGAACCAAGGGTTTGTGGTCCGGCTCGCAGCAGGCTGTGCTTCTGCACCACAAAGGAGCCGGCTAATGAGAGGTGCAATGCAGCCTGGAGTGGTGCAGTCATGGAAGTCAGCAGAAGTGTTAAGCAAGACCTCTAGAACTGTTGCTGGATGTGGAGGCAGGACAGGGATCTGCGAAAACCCGGGAGAACAAACAAGCACTGGCAGTCTTGCTTGCCAGTGGAGAGCGAGCGATGCAATTGCCTGAAAACCAAGACGTGCACTCCCATGAAGTGCTAAACAAGTTATTATTTTAACTTCTAGTTAAAATAGTAGTTCCATTACGTCAACAGTGAAAGGTTACCCCATTGCCATTTATGAGCGAGGGTATGGTTAAGGGCAGGGCAAACACAGAAAGGCGAGTTTGTCTATCAAACGAGGCACGGCCTGGCGGCCGTGAAAAGTGTGAATCAGGGGGCGGAGGAGACCTTTGAAGTGAAGCTAAGCTTCAATTCAAAGGGCTCGGGGAAGCGCGTGCGTGGAAGTAGGGGGGTGAGCTTGAAACAAAGATGCCCAATGGCACTAGCTTAAAGTAAATCCACAACAAAAACCCTGATAGTGTAATATGGAAACATTTACCGCCGAACTGAGAACAATGTAATGTGAAAGCTCTTCATATTAGTACTGCTGCAGACCTCGTAATGTTGATTAAGTGCAGTATAAAGGAACACTCAGAGGAATAAATCTGTGTCACTCGAGCCCTGTGATGGAAGTGAAGGGAATAATTAGGGGAGGAGAAATGCCAGAGGCCGGCCGAGTGCACGCCGGGTAAGCTTCAGATGCATGTGGGAGGGAGGCTGGTGGCTTGTGGACGCGCTTTTCACGTGCACTGCCTGAAATCCGATCTGCCTGATGGTTTAGCTCTGGTTTACTCACTATACTCTCGTCCTATTATTCCTTGCGGAATTTATAGGACGAGCCCTAAAAAGGCGTACTTACCAGAGACTGCGCGTGCCGATAGGCTGATCCATGCCGCATACAAGTTACCCCGTGACACTCCCTTCAGAAAACACAAACAAGGAAAAATGTGATTATAAACAGTACAGGAGAATACAGACTCACCATCAACGCACCAGCTAAGCTACACATTAAGTTAAAAGTCCGACACCACACGAGACATCAGGAGTAGATATGCAAGACCCACTTTACATTGAATTGGGTTTCTAGGTGTGTCGGCCACAATATAGTGATGGATCACAACCGTGTAATGCACTGTGGAGAGCGGTCCTTGATCTGCCCCCTAAGAACTGGCTGCAAAGTACCAAGAACTCTACAGCAGTAAAAGTCTCGAGGGAAAAAAAAACTATAAAAGGCCAGTGCTGCCTTGTGAGTCCGGCGTGCACTTACATTTTAAAGCAACGATGATCAAGGCCTGATTGATTTATTTAATGCATTTTTACATAGCGCGAACTTTACCCGAGAGTACTTTACAAAAGAACCAGTTACATTTCATAAGGACTTTGGGGTACATGAGTTAAGGCCTAATATGGCCATCATGCTTCTCCCCACCCCAAAAAAGGCGGCTAGGGGGGAGTCCTACCACGGGTCAGTGTGTGTGTGAGACGAAGCCAACGTGCAACAGTAACATTTATCACACACATCCATGGATACCTCGACAACCAATGTGAGGTTTGTTAACCCGCAGATTTTAAGGTATCCATGTAATGTTACCTGCAACTATTAAGAGCGGCGGCGTCTGGTTCCGGTTTGCTTTCTTCAGCCCGCATGTCAGCAAACTGGAGAATCAAAAGACAATATTTTAGTCTGAGCTCACAATTCGCGTACACAAATTCTGCAAAAAGAAAGTGTTTGAGACGCAGCGCCGGCGATTATTTATGCGCCTCGGGTAGCAGGAGTGACGCAACAGGTGCGGGGCAGTCTGGGAGTTGTAGTCCTCGCTCCCCCCTCGGTCCACAATTCGTGCAGCGTTCGTGGGTCTTCAAAGGTATTCAAAAGCAGAACAGATATAATTTCATTGGGTCTAGTAACCGAGAGGCCCATATGAGGTCTGTTCATGTGAACAGATCGATGACATCATGCAGAGACCGTGGTTCTGTGCAGCAAGAAGGTTACCACCAAGCAAATTCTAAAACTTAAACTATATTGAACATGCAACATAGGAAGCAGTAACATACATTTGGCCTTCTTGGGGAAAACTGAGGAATGCTGCAGTCAAAGCCTTCACTCTAGCATGAATACAAAATTAGCTTGCGCAACTGCCAATTCTAGCTTTACACTCCTAACAGCACCATTAAAATCCAGTGAGTTACACACCATCACTGCAGCTCTTCACCCATTATTCAAAATTGAAGAGCGTTGTGGCCACTCAGCTGCGTTCAACCTACAGAAAAGCAAATTGGATAAGTTAAGACTCGAAAGTATTGGTATACACAGCTACATTCTCAAACACAAGTTATTTCCACCCGAGTCTGAGCAGTCTAGTTGGGCTCATAGCAAGAGCCGAAGACAAACATTCACTCTAGCAAGAGCCGAAGACAAACATTCACTCTAAACAGGTGTACCTTGTTTACCACATGGCAACAGGGTCAAGAGTTGAAAAATATTACAAGAGTCATTCTTTGTATGTAAAGCAATACACAGTATGCATGGTTGAAGCAGCCATGTAGACAAAGCAGATGTTTCCACGCATCAATACCCTGAGCCATAGGTTAGAGTCCCTTCTGAAACGACTACGCATATGCACTGGCTTATGTAGCCTCATCATGAATGCAACTGGTGAAGTGTACCCTGCATGGTTTGTTTCCTCAGTCATGGTCCGGGGACTTTGAGAAGTTGCAGGAATATACAGGATGCAGCTCAACAACCCAAGGGCTGCGAACAAAGCTCACTCTCCAACAGCGTGGAACGGGACTGTACGTCAGGGGCCAAGGGCCTAGGCTCCCATATGCCACTAGGACAGAGCAACCTCCCCAGATATCCCCGTTGAGTCACAAATAGTATGAAGCATTACACCCTACAAAAACCAAAAAGAAATAACATTGCTAAAAATAAAAAACATACTTTGAGACACAATCTAACAAATTTGTATCCAAGCTCACTTGGATGACAGAACCCAAAGACTCGTTAATTCACTATGCAGCAACACTTCCGACACAAACTACATACAACAGCACTTGTAGACTACACAGCACCACACTAAGTAGGTAACTAAATTAAACACCATGCAATCTTAACACTCATAAGCACGACAGATAGCAAGTCGAGTAGATGTAAAGTAATTACACTAGGACTTTGGGATCTGCCACTTATCCAGAAGCGTAAAGATTGTTAAGCTAAAGAAGAGGACAACTATTAGTACAGGCAATATTCACAAACAAATATTTGCCCCCCACCCCAGCAGCAAAGGGCTACATCACACCACATAACGCATTGTGTACCCTGCATGGTTTGTCTCCTCAGTCATGGTCCGAGGACTCTGAGAAGTCGTAGGAATATACAGGATGCAGCTCAACAACCCGAAGACTGCGAGCAAAGCTTGTTCTCCAACAGTGTGGAACGGGACTGTACGTCATGGGCCAAGGGCCTAGGCTCCCATATGCCACTAGGACAGAGCCGAGGGAGAGCAACCTCCCCCAGGTATCCCTGATGGGTCACCATTACAATTCAACGTTACAATCCAAATGAAGTAATCACAGCCAGCAAGCCACAGCCAACAAAAACTTGTTCCAGCTTCAGTGAACGTTTAGCTTTCAATAGAAAACGTTCTGATTCTGTACAAGTTAAGATTTCCCCACAATTGTACCACTATCTTTTTTTTTTAAGTTACTAAAGCGCCTTTTTCCTGCAGCATGTGTACTATAGCAGTCTATCACATTTTAACTCTCCTCCGGTTTAGCTCAAGTGAAGAGATTAATAACTCAACACGATGTGCCTGGTCTTAAGTACACATTCGGACCTAGCGAATGTAGCGTACCAGACAGGTGAGCCGTTATGATTCAGACGCAGTACTATGGGAAGCCTTAATTTGATCATCACTAGGCTATCTGGCCATGTGCAATAAATATTTAGTACACGCTAGGGTTCTTTAATGAAACAGGTTCAAGCTGGTGGGAAACGGAATCCAGGTCCCTGGTGGAAACCAAACAGCAACTACCAAAATGTATGCCATACTAAAAAAAAAACAAAAAAAAACGCATTTTTGTAGAATCCACTGCAGAAAATAACTAAAGTCCTACGATAAAAGAACACAAGTAATGTAAACTCCTTTCCTCATAAGTGGATCGCTAAAGCCAGCGGAAGTCATCCTTAGCTCAAAGAACTACTTATATGCGCAGGGATAAACGCAGCAAAACATGCTCAACGCACGACACAGAAATGTGCTGTGGGAAGTGCCACTTACCAGATTAGGCTCAGACATAGCACCTATGAAAAAGAAAATTTGATTTAAAAAGACAAAATGAGGCAACACTACAGAAAGCTATGTGGAGAGTTAAATATATGAATTCTCCTATGCTCCAACACCCCACTAGGACGGAGCCACATCACAGGGTCTCGGTTGGTTCACAGGGCACACAGAATGAAAGAAAAACACAAACTATAACATTCCATCTTAATCACCACGTTTACCTATAGCATTCAAGGAAACAAACTTGACATGTGGACTGTTAAGGTGATATTTATATCATGTCAGAATGTTCGTGGCATCGAAGATTCGTAAATGCTGAGCTGTTAGTTTTGCTTACACCTGCGTGTGGCCTCATGGATATTTTTATGGGGATATAGTATGGTCACCATGATTTGATGGCGATTCCTGTCAGTCACATGACAAGATTTGAGGTAGTGCTGAAGTAACATAGGGAGAGCAAGGGAGCGGGAGGTGCAGTCGTAGTGACAAGCCAGAAAAAAAATATATATAGTGAGTCAGACAAAACCATAAATAAACTAACCACGCAAGACAACTTGTAACGGGCAGGTTCTGTGGGAGAGAACCAAACACCTAAAAGGGACCACAGAAAAGAAAGACGGTACAAGGAGCACTACAAGAAACCAATGAAAAGCGATGGGTGTGCACAAAGCCCACAGGAGAAACAGCAGGTCTCAAATACAGCTCAGAACCTAGGCTCGACCCAAAAAGAAAACTAAAGGTTTCCACCATGTGGGACTCTGAACGCAAGTCATCACAGCAGAGATTTAAGCAAGCACTATAGTTTTAATCAATTAAAATGATCTCTGAATAGCATGTTGGCAACAAAGAAGTGATGAATTACAACTGTAGTCGTCGTGGAGCACGGCCTTTGATATACCCCATCAAAAAGTCTGCAAAATTTTAAGAAACGTTACAGAAATTCAGGCTTTTAGGGGAGGCAGGCAGTGGTCTGATATTTACCCGCAATTGTGCTGTGAAGAAAGTCTCCCTCCAGAACGGCCTGCGCGTTCGGATATCGCAATGCTGTAAAAAACAAAACAAAAAAAAAAAAAAAACACACAGAAATAAGATTCGTGGATAGGCCTTCAAACCACATGAATTTCGTGGGAGAAAATGTCCAATGTTTGAGAATAAGCGATCTGCTAATGGGGAAGAAGCAACAGCAGATTGAAGTGCAGAGGGAAAAATGTGGTTCAAGTGAGGCTGCAGGGCTGCGATACCTTATGAATTATTAACACCCAACACAGTATTACTGATTCCACACATCTCCACAATTGAACCCCTGCCTTCCAAACTACCACAGAATTACTAAAAACACAAAGCTCGCTTAAAAGACATTCAGAGGTGCTAAAGAGCCAATTATAAATGGTGTTGCTACACACACGGCATGAAGAACATGCCAATTCTGGTACTGGCCTCAAAAGTCTAGTCGCGGTGAAGGAGCTACCTAGCGAGACGCTGAACACTGCCCCTTTATTTACTCTAGGGGTAAAAACTATCAATGGGATTCAATTTAATAATCAAAGCTTTTATGGCTGCAGCAGATCTGGATCAAGTTAATTTGCCCTGGCATCAAGCAACTACTCTACTGCACAGAAAATACAGAATAGGAAAGCCACTGCAGATGTTCACACTAAAATATTTCTCAGTATGCACTGCTCATGCGAAATGCCCTAGAAATACCCACTTTACCACCACCCATAATTATGGGATTCACAGTATGATGGGTTACTTGGACCCGGGGGTGGGCAAAATGATCAGCGTCAATTTTTATCACCATTTGGTTGTCTGTCCCGAAAGATGTTTAAACCATCATTTCACTTTGCCCTGCTTAACACGCGTTGTACCACCCTTCACTGCCCTGATCACGGGCCATGTTTTGTCGTCAGTGGACAAGTTATGCATTAGGACGGGCAATCCTCACACCTCCACAATAAAGAGCTAAGCATTACCTGAATTTCATCTTTCACTGAGCTTGTAACCCACTTTGTCCGAAGATCTACCCCTGTAGGAGACAAAGCTGCCATTAAATCCGTGTTTTAACAGAGACCGGAGCAACACAAGTCAGTTTTAAGTGATCAGCCTAAGGTTTAATCACTTGGTTGCAGTCCCGAAAGATGGTATAGCCATCATGTCACTTAGCCCTCCTGGCAGAACACAGCACTGCCAAACAAGCATTTGCAATGCAATAGGGCTCGCATTAGTAAAGTTAGAGGTATTAGTATTGTAAATGACATTTTTTGTTTTTGTTTTGAAAATATCGAAATCAATAACTGTCATTTACAATGTCAATAGTGTTAACTTTTGCAAATGTGACACCTATAGCATTTGTAATGCAATGTGTGCTGTATTTACATGACTTAGATGTATTAATATTAAAAATAACAATGGGTTGTATTTTTTTCAATATTTAATACTTAAAAGTTATTGTAATTCATACTGGCAATAGCTTAAACTTTAGCAAATACGCTTTTGGATGATTATGTTTAGTGTATTTTATTGTGATGAAAATACAAAGAACAGAAGTGAAATATTGAGAGAACATATTTGAATTAGTTGTTCTTGAATGGTTGCACAGATTGATGGTGTGGTGGCTCTGATTGATGTTGTGACGGCGACAAGTGATGCTGTGGCGTTCAGTGATGCTCTGGTAGCGCATAGTGATGTTGTGGTGCCCCCTAGTAATGCTGTGGTGATGCAATGGATAGTGAGGGCGATAGATAGAGGCAGGGCAAGAGGGCGAGGGATGGAGTGTGGGCAAGGGATGGAGTGTGGGAGAGGGATGGAGTGTGGGCGCTGAGTGGTGCTGCTGTGAAAAACGAGAAAAATCAGGGGAACAGAAGGCATGAAAAACGAGTACAATCAGAGGAGAAGAATGCAGGAAATAATAAAAAAAAAAGTGAAAGTTATTGTAATTTATACTGGCACTAGCTGAAAGTAAATCCACAACAAAAACTTGATAGTGTAATATGGAAACATTTACCGCCGAACTGAGAACGTAATGTGTAATCTCTTCATATTAGTACAGCTGCAGCCCTCCTAATGTTGATTAAGTGCAGTGTAAAAGAACACTCAGAGGAATAAATCTGTCACTCGAGCCTTGTGATGGGGAGAGTGATTTCCATATTTAGAGCATTACATTAATAAATATCACAAGTTTGGTTTCTTGTGCCCGTTTACACAAGTGATTGAGTCATGGTCTGTGGCAAGTGAAAAATAAGGGGGGGGGGGGGGGGGGAAGCATATATGTGCCCAAAAAGATGAACCCCTGGAACAAACGCGAGGCCACCCCTTGATAAGCTGAAGGTCTAGGATCATTGGGAGTGTGTGGGGATGATTGCAACACAGGACGTTCTAAATCCTTGTTTTGAGGTCATGTCTCGGTGCACAAACCAGTCTGCAGGCGCTGCAGCCAGGTCCTGTCCTAAAGTGATTGTAACATGGAATCTGTGAAGCAGAGATTTGTTTAATTGTATTTACTGCCCTGTAGATCCGGGTTTACAAAAAGACAACAGAAGGAGAAGGCCATAAAACGAACCAAGCGTGTGTGGTTCGGCTCGCAGCAGGCTGTGCTTCTGCACCACAAAGGAGCGGTGCAATGCAGCCTGGAGTGGTGCAGTCATGGAGGTCAGCAGAAGCGTTAAGCAAGACCTCTAGAACTGTTGCTGGATGTGGAGGCAGGGCAGGGATCTGCGAAAACCCGGGAGAACAAACAAGCACTGGCAGTCTTGCTTGCCAGTGGAGAGCGAGCGATGCAATTGCCTGAAAACCAAGACGTGCACTCCCATGAAGTGCTAAACAAGTTATTATTCTAACTTCTAGTTAAAATAGTAGTTCCATTACGTCAACAGTGAAAGGTTACCCCATAGCCATTTATGAGTAAGGGTATGGTTAAGGGGAGGGCAAACACAGAAAGGCGAGGTTGTCTATCAAACAAGGCACGGCCTGGCGGACGTGAAAAGTGTGAAGCAGGGGGCGGGGGAGACCTTTGAAGCTAAGCTTCAATCCAAAGGGCTCGGGGAAGCGCGTGCATGGAAGTAGGGGGGTGAGCTTGAAACAAAGATGCCTAATGGCACTAGCTTATTGTAAATCCACAACAAAAACCAGATAGTGTAATATGGAAACATTTCCCGCCAAACAGAGAACAATGTAATGTGAAAGCTCTTCATACTAGTACTGCTGCAGACCTCGTAATGTTGATTAAGTGCAATATAAAAGAACACTCCGAGGAATAAATCTGTGTCCCTCGAGCCCCGGGATGGAAGTGAAGTGAATAATTAGGGGAGGAGAAATGCCAGAGACTGGCAGAGGGCACGCTGGGGGAAGCTTCAGATGCATGTGGAAGGGAGGCTGGTGGCTTGTGGACGCGCTTTTCACGTGCACTGCCTGAAATCTGATCTGCCTGATGGTTTAGCTCTGAGCTCTGGTTTACTCACTATACTCTCGTCCTATTATTCTTTGCGGAATTAATAGGACGAGCCCTAAAAAGGCGTACTTACCAGAGACTGCGCGTGCCGATAGGCTGATCCATGCCCCATACAAGTTACCCCGTGACACTCCCTTCAGAAAACACAAACAAGGAAAAATGTGACCATTATAAACAGTACAGGTGAATACAGACTCACCATCAACGCACTAGCTAAGCTACACATTGAGTTAAAAGTCCGACACCACACGAGACATCAGGAGTAGATATGTAAGACCCACTTTACATTGAATTGCATTTCTAGGTGTGTCGGCCACAATATAGTGATGGATCACAACCGTGTAATCCACTGTGGAGAGCGGTCCTTGATCTGCCCCCTAAGAACTGGCTGCAAAGTACCAAGAACTCTACAGCAGTAAAAGTCTCGAGGGAAAACAAACTATAAAAGGCCAGTGCTGCCTTGTGAGTCCGGCGTGCACTTACATTTTAAAGCAACGATGATCAAGGCCTGATTGATTTATTTAATGCATTTTTACATAGCGCGAACTTTACCCGAGAGTACTTTACAAAAGAACCAGTTACATTTCATAAGGACTTTGGGGTACATGAGTTAATGCCTAATATGGCCTTCATGCTTCTCCCCACGCCAAAAAAGGCGGCTAGGGTGAGTCCTACCACGGGTCAGTGTGTGTGTGTGTGTGTGTGTGTGTGAGAGAGAGACGAAGCCAACGTGCAACAGTAACATTTATCACACACGTCCTTGAATACCTCAACAACCAATGTGAGGTTTGTTACCCCGCAGATTTTAAGGTATCCATGTAATGTTACCTGCAACTATGAAGAGCGGCGGCGCCTGGTTCCGGTTTGCTTTCTTCAGCCCGCATGTCAGCAAACTGGAGAATCAAAAGACAATATTTTAGTCTGAGCTCACAATTCGCGTACACAAATTCTGCAAAACGAAAGAGTGTTTGAGACGCAGCACCGGCGATGATTTATGCGCCTCAGGTGGCAGGAGTGACGCAACAGGTCTGGGAGTTGTAGTCCTCGCTCCCCCTCGGTCCACAATTCCTGCGGCGTTTGCGGGGCTTCAAAGGTATTCAAAAGCAGAACAGATATAATTTCATTGGGTCCAGTACCCGAGAGGCCCATGTGAGGTCTGTTCATGTGAACAGATCGATTACATCATGCAGAGACCATGGTTCTGTGCAGCAAGAAGATAACCGCCAAGCAAATTCTAAACCCTAAACTATATTGACCATGCAGCATAGGAAGCAGTAAAATACATTCACTTCTTGGGGGAAACTGAGGAATGCTGCAGTAAAACCTTTTACTCTAGCATGAATACCAAATTAGCTTGCATAACTGCCAATTCTAGCTTTACACTCCTAACAGCACCATCAAAATCCAGTGAGGTACACACCATCGCTGCAGCTCTTCACCCATAATTCAAAATTGAAGAGCGTTGTGGCCAGACAAAGCTGTGTCCCACCTACAGAAAAGCAAATTGGATAAGTTAAGACTCGAAAGTATTGGTATACACAGCTACATTCTCAATCACAAGTTATTTCCACCCGATTCTGAGCAGTCTAGGTGGGCTCATAGCAAGAGCTGAAGACAAACATTCACTCTAAACGGGTGTACCTGGTTTACCACATGGCAACAGTGTCAAGAGTTGAGAACCATTCCAAGAGTCAGTATGGTGGGCGAGACATTCTTTGTATGTAAAGCAATACACAATATGCATGGTTGAAGCAGCCATGTTGACAAAGCAGATGTTTCCAAGCATCAATACCCTGAGCCATAGGTTATTCAAGAGTCCCTTCTGCAATGACTATGCATATGCACGGGCTTATGTTGCCTCACTACGTATGCAACTGTGGAAGTGTATTCTGCATGGTTTGTCTCCTCAGTCATGGTCAGAGGACTCTGAGAAGTCGTAGGAATATACAGGATGCAGCTCAGCAACCCAAAGGGCTCCGAACACAGCTCGCTCTCCAACGCCGTGGAATGGGACTGTACGTCATGGGCCAAAAAGCCTACGCTCCCATATGTCACTAGGACAGAGCTGAGGGAGAGCAACCTCCCCCAGGTATCCACGTTGGGCAACAAATGGTATTAAGCATTACACCCCACAAAAACCAAAAAGAAATACCATTGCTAAAAATAAAAAATATACTTGGAGGCCCAATCTAACAAATTTGTATCCAAGCTCAATTGACTGACAGAACCCAAAGACTTGTTAATTCACTATGCAGCAACCCTTCTGACACGAACCACATACAACAGCACTTGCAGACTACTACACAGCACCACACTAAGTAGGTATCTAAATTAAACACCATGCAATCTTAACACTCATAAGCACGACAGATAGCAAGTTGAGTAGATGTAAAGTAATTACACTAGGACTTTGGGATCTGTCACTTACCCAGAAGCGTGAAGATCGTTAAGCTAAAGAAGAAAAGACAACTATTAGTACAGGCAAGATTCACAAAAAAATATTTGCCCCCAGCAGCAAAGGGCTACATCACACCATATAATGCATTGTGTACCCTGCATGGTTTGTCTCCTCAGTCATGGTCCGAGAACTCTGAGAAGTCGTAGGAATATACAGGATGAAGCTCAACAACCCGAAGACTGCGAGCAAAGCTTGTTCTCCAACAGCGTGGAACGGGACTGTACGTCATGGGCCAAGGGCCTAGGCTCCCATATGCCACTAGGACAGAGCTGAGGGAGAGCAACCTCCCCAGGTATCCCTGTTGGGTCACCATTAAAATTACATGTTACAATCCAAATGAACTAATCAAAACCAGCAAGCCACAGTGAACACAAACTTGTTCCAGCTTCAGTGCACGTTTAGCTTTCAATAGGAAACGTTCTGATTCTGTATAAGTTTAGATTTCCCCACAATTGTACCACTATCTTTTTTAAAGTTACTAAAGCGCCTTTTTCCTGCAGAATGTGTACTATAGCAGTCTATCACATTTTAACTCTCCTCCGGTTTAGCTCAAGTGAAGAGATTAATGACTCGGACGATGTGCTGGATCTTAAGTACACATTCAGACCTAGCGAATGTAGTGTACCAGACAGGTGAGCAGTTATGATTCAGACACAGTACTATGAGAAGCCTTAGTTTGATCATCACTAGGCCATCTGGCCCTGTGCTATAAATATTTAGTATATGCTAGGGTCATTTAATGAAACAGGTTTAAGCTGATGGGAAACAGACAATCCAGGTACCTGGTGTAAAAGAAACACCAACTACCAAAATCTATGCCATACTAAAAAAATTAAACGCATTTTTTGTAGTATCCACTGCAGAAAAAATTTAAAGTCCTATGATAAAAGAACACAACTAATGTAAACTGCTTTCCTCATAAGTGGATCGCTAAAGCCAGCGAAGTCATCCTTAGCTCAAAGAACCACTTTTATGCGCAGGGATAAACGCAGCAAAACATGCTCAACGCACAACACAGAAATGTGCTGTGGGAAGTGCCACTTACCAGATTAGGCTCAGACATAACACCTATGGGAAAAAAAATTTATTTAAAAAGACAAAATGAGGCAACACTACAGAAAGCTACGTGGCGAGTTAAATATATGAATTCTTCTATGCTCCAACACCCCACTAGGACGGAGCCACATCACAGGGTATCTCGGTTGATTCACAGGGCACACAGAATGAAAGAAAAACACAAACTATAACATTCCATCTTAATCACCACGTTTACCTACAGCATTCAAGGAAACAAACTTGACATGTGGACTATTAAGGTGATATTTATAGGATGTAAGAATGTTTGTGGCATCAAAGATTCGTACATGCTGAGCTGTTAGTTTTGCTTACACCTGCGTGTGGCCTCATGGATATTTTTATGGGGATATAGTATGTCACCATGATTTGATGGCGATTCCCGTCAGTCACATGACTAGGTTTGAGGTAGTGCTGAAGTAACATGGGGTGAGGGACAGGGAGAGCAAGGGAGGTGCAGTCGTAGTGACAAGCCAGAAAAAATATATATATAGTGAGTCAGACAAAACCATAAATATACTAACACGCAAGACAACATTTAACGGGCAGGCTCTGTGGGAGAGAACCAAACACCAAAAAGGGACCACAGAAAAGAAAGATGGTACAAGGAGCACTACAAGAAACCAATGAAAAGAGATGGGTGTGCACAAAGCCCACAGGAGAAACAGCAGGTCTCAAATACAGCTCAGAACCTAGGCTCGACCCAAGAAGAAAACTAAAGGTTTCCACCATGTGGTACTCTGAACGCAAGTCATCACAGCAGTGATTTAAGCAAGCACTATAGTTTTAATCAATTAAAATGATCTCTGAATAGCATGTTGGCCACAAAGTAGTGATGAATTACGTCTGTAACGTCGTGGAGCACGGCCTTTAATATACCCACTCAAGAGTCTGCATAGTTTAAGGAACGTTACAGAAATGTAGGCTTTTAGGGGAGGCAGGCAGTGGTCTGATATTTACCTGCAATTGTGCTGTCAAGAAAGTCTCCCTCTAGAACGACCTGCGCGTTCTTCGGACAACGCAATGCTGTTAAAGAAAAAAAAAAAAAAAAAAAAAAAAAAAAAAAAAACACAGAAATAAGATTCGTGGATAGGCCTTCAATCCACATGAACTTCGTGGGAGAAAATGTCCAATGTTTGAGAATAAGCTTTCTACTAAAGGGGAAGAAGCAACACCTGATGGAAGTGCAGAGGGAAAAATGTGGTTCAAGTGAGGCTGCAGGGCTGCGATACCTTATGAATTATTAACACCCAACACAGTATTACTGATTGCACCTATCTCCACAATTGAACCCCTGCCTTCTAAACTACCACAGAATTACTAAAAACACAAAGCTTGCTTAAAATACATTCAGGAGGTGCTAAAGAGCCAATTATAAATGGTGTTGCTATGAAGAACATGCCAATTCTGGGACTGGCCTCAAAAGTCTAGTCGCGGTGAAGGAGCTACCTAGCGAGACGCTAAACACTGCCCCTTTATTTACTCTAGGGGTAAAAACTATGGATGGGATTCAATTTAATAATCAAAGCTTTAATGGCTGCAGCAGATCTGGATCAAGTTGCACTGACATCATCAAGCAACTACTCTCCTGCTCAGAAAATACAGAATAGGAAAGCCACTGCAGTTAACACTAAAACATTCCCTCAGTATGCACTGCTCACGAGAAATGCCCTGGAAATACCTACTTCACCACCCATAATGTCGACATGCACAGTATGATGGGTTACCTGGACCAGGGTGTGGGGGGCAAAGTGATCAGCGTCAAGTTTTATCACCATTTGGTTGTCTGTCCCGAAAGATGTTTAAACCATCATTTCACTTTGCCCTGCTCCACACGCGTTGTATTACCCTTCACTGCCCCGGGTCACAGGCCATGTTTTGGCATTAGTGGACCACGTTATACGTTAGGGCGGGCAATCCTCACACCACCATAATAAAGAGCTAATTACCTGAATTTCAGCCTTCACTGATCTGGTGTTTGATTTCGTCCGAAAGTCTACCCCTGTAGGAGACAAAGTAGTAATCAAATGCGTGTTTTTACAGACACAGGAGCAACACAAGTCAGTTTTAAGTGATCAGCGTAATGTTTTATCATCATTTGTTTGCAGTCCCGAAAGATGTTTAAGGCATCGTGTCACTTAACCCCCCCTGGCGGAACACGGCATTTCTCGATTCAGCGCATAATTTAAGGAGAACCAGGTTTACAAGCCCCAATTTAAGGCTACGTTCAAAAGCAGCATTCTTTAGCGTTTATAAGTTCCGCAAGCGAGATGGATTCAATAAAACAGTCCTTCCCAAACTTTCGAGAGACTAAGGCTAACTCGAGTAAACTCTAATTCATACTGCCAAAAAAGGCGTACTTACCAGAGACTGCGCGTGCCGATAGGCTGATCCATGCTTCATACAAGTTACCCCGTGACACTCCCTTCAGAAAACACAAACAAGGAAAAATTTGACTATTATAGTACAGGTGAATACAGACCCACCATTAACGCAGCAGCTAAGCTACACATTGAGTTAAAAGTCCGACACCACACGAGACATCTGGAGTAGATATGGAAGACCCACTTTACATTGAATTGCGTTTCTAGGTGTGTCGGCCACAATATAGTGATGGATTACAACCGTGTAATCCACTGTGGAGAGCGGTCCTTGATCTGCCCCCTAAGAACTGGCTGCAAAGTACCAAGAACTCTACAGCAGTAAAAGTCTCGAGGGAAAAAGACACAAACTATAAAAGGCCAGTGCTGCCTCGTGAGTCCGGCGTGCACTTACATTTTAAAGCAACGATGATCAAGGCCTGATTGATTTATTTAATGCATTTTTACATAGCGCGAACTTTACCCAAGAGTACTTTCCAAAAGAACCAGTTACATTTCATAAGGACTTCGGAGTACATGAGTTAATGCCTATTATGGCCATCATGATTCTCCCCACCCCAGGAGGGCGAGTCCTACCACGGGTCAGTGTGTGTATGAGACGAGGCCAACGTGCAACAGTAACATTTATCACACACGTCCGTGGATACCTCGACAACCAATGTGAGGTTTGTTACCCCGCAGATTTTAAGTTCTCCATGGAATGTTACCTGCAACTATGAAGAACGGCGGCGCCTGGTTCCGGGTTGCCTTCTTCAACCCCCATGTCAGCGAACTGGAGAATAAAAAGAAAGTGTTTCAGTCGGAGATCACAATTCGCGTCCACCACTTCTGCAAAAGGAAAGCGTGTTTGAGACGCAGACCGGAGATGATTTATGCGCCTCAGGTGGGCCGGAGTGACGCAACAGGTGCCGGGCAGTCTGGGAGTTGTAGTCCTCGACCCCCCCCCCCCCCCCCCCCCCCCTCGGTCCACGATTCCTGCGGCGGTCGCCGGGCTTCAAAGGTATTCAAAAGCTGGATACACCGCAATCTCGTCTGGCTGCCCAGCCACGCCATTGGCACGTGGAAGAATTAAGTCTTACAAAATGGGACCAGTCACAAATCTTTATTCCTATGTAACAATCACAAAAGATAGTACATGATACATAGAGGTGGGAATGTGTAAGATACAAACATATACAACCTAAAAATGAATTAAATATATTTGATTCAAGCCTTCCTAGTAAAATTAATGATTACACAATAAATAGCTAAAAACTACTAAAAAAAACACCCCTGCAGGACTGCCGCGTAGGGTGACTAAGTGTCCTAGATTCACCATACAAATCAGTTAAGAGATCATTCTGTGGCATTTCAAGAAGTGCATAGTGCAATGACCAGTCACCTAAGACTAGGGGGCGTAACACATTTACCTTAAACTCCTCTCTTTCAAACGAATCACCCACACCCAGCCCAGAAACTTAGCGACAGCAATTACAATGGACTCTTCAGTGGAAGTTTCTAGAATCCTGAGTGCCTCGCTACTCGACCTGGTCCCCAGGGTTCGACACAGAGGTTTCGGCCATCTGGACCTGGGGTTACATAGGCTGGGCAAGCGAACAAAGTGTGTGCCAGTGACTCATTAGAGTTAGGACAGCTGCTACCATTCGAGCTGCACCATTTTATTTTATTTTTATTTCAAAAGACTTTATTAGAAAATTTTGTATGTACAGTACAGATATAGTAAAGGCAATACTGGTGTCGTTATAAGCCGTTGGGGTTACAGTAGGCATATTGTTGACATGATTGGTCACGTGTACATTAGATAGGCAATCACCACCTTGGCGTATGCTGCATTGGTGGTCTTATGTATTCCCCTCGAAGGTAGGAAACGGAAGTGGGAAAAGAGAGAAAGGAAAAGAGGACGGGATGGGTAGTGCGGTCGTTAGCCGCCATACTTCCAGAGTTTGCGATGTGAGGAGGCTGGGTTTGAGGCTGGGTGTGAGGGTACCAAGCCCCGTGACCTTCCTATGGAGGTTTGTGCGAGCCCAGGTAGTTGTCCAAGGAGTGCCACATCTCGCCCTTTGGGGTGGGGTTGGGTGAGTGTTTTGATGTTATGTTGTCCGCCCCTCTTAGGAAGGTGATCGAATTGAGCCAACTTTTAAAGGTTGCCTTCCCTGTGTCTTTCCAGTTCGCTAGGATAGTTTTAACAGCCGCTGTGAGCAGGAGGTCGATCAGTTCGCTGTCGTCTTTGGACCGAATTTCTGGATCCATGAAGGCAGCAACTACCCCTAGGAAGTCTGGTTGTAGTGAGTACCCCATTATGCCATTATGCTGTTTATGAATTCTCTTATTTTACCCCAGAATGTCTTGACCTTGGGGCAGTAAAAGATAAGGTGTGCTAGGTCTCCTTTTTGTGACAGTTCCAGCATAGGTCGCTATCACGGAGCCCGACAGCCGCCAGGCGTGCTATGGTCCAGTACATTTGTTTGTGAATACATTAGTAGGAAGCGAACCCACCATAAACTGATGGTACAGTTTCCTGTCTTTGGGGGTGGTAATTAAATCCCAGCACCCTTCATATTTCGCTTCATGCTTGATCTCAACGAAGACTCTGGATAATGAGGGCCCAGTTAAAGCAGCAAACCGTTTCATAACAAGCGAGCTCCAGTATGCTGCCTTAAACTCTTGCTTAGCTGGAAAAACACTGTCAGCCGGTGATGCCCATAAACAGCTCATCCCCATCACACAGAGGGGCTTTTACTCGCCTTAGCCACAAAATCTGGCTCATACCATCAGCCTCCCTAACTTCTATTAGAGCTTGGCCGTAATGTGAAAGCTCTGGGGTGACCCAAAGCCTTCTCCAGTATGCCACTGGCCTAAAGCGTGCCACATCTTCAATCGAATAGCAACCCAGATCTAAGAATAAGGGTATTAACGGGGTAGATTGTGGGAGGCCAAGTAGTGACCTCAAAAATGTATTTTGGGTTTTCACTAAGGGAACTAAGTTGGCATACTGCCACAATCCTGCCCCATACAAGATGGGGGTGAATGTTTTGCGATAGTGCAACATTCCGTCCATCATCTTGTGTGTTTTGTTGTTCACCCTATGCGGGAAGGGTATGCCCAGACGTGGGTCCCTTGCTCACTAAGCCACTGGAGTCAAGCTATCCTGGCTGAAGACGGCTGATAGCCAGAAACCGGTCCTAGGATGCTTGATTCTGGTCCAGGAAAGACATGGCTTGGTAGTTCGGGCTGGACTGTTCCCATGAGGCACAGGGCCAAGACTGATTTGCATATGGCCATGTCTGAACTGGGATGGCTTGGTGAGCAAAATAAGGATGGATTAAACCCAGATCTGTGACTGGGGGTGAATGTTTTGCCATTGTGCAACATTCCGTCCATCATCTTGTGTGTTTTGCCATACAAGATCGAAGCGCTAATCTTTGAGAAATAAACTTGAAGAGCAGGAGCAATTGGTTTGGTGTATGATGAACGGTGCTCCTTCAACAGGGCACCTGAGAGTTGGGCATGCTTGATAGGGAGCAAGTCTATTTGAGGCTTCCAGCTTAGTTTATTGCCGATGGATACCCTTAGCTAAGTAAAATTCTGAGTTTGTTCCAGAGTACCATCTTTCATTACGACTCTACCCTTAATATTCCTATGTTTATGCAGGACCATATATTTTGTTTTATCTACGTTGACTACAAGGTCACGGTCCTGACAGAACTCCATGAATCTTGAAAGGGCACACTGTAGGCCCTTTCGTGTCTTGGAGAGTATAAGGGTGTCAACCGCAAACATAAGGAACAGGATCCTCATCCCAGTTAAAGTGGGTGCATCAGTGGGATAGTTATGAAAATACTGCACTACCCCATTTATATATAATGAGAAGAGAGTAGGTGCTAAAACGCACCCCTGTCTTACACCCTTCTCTACAGGAAACTTTTTGGTGGTGCTCCCCTGCGCATTCCATCTCACGTGCGTGAAGTTTGCTTCATGTAGCTTAACCACAAATACGCTGTTTGGTGGAGAACTACGGAGATTTTTCAATCCCGATTGGATCGCCAAACGTGTGGTGGACATAAATAGAAGGAGGAAAGGGAAAAATCCTTTTTAAAGAATCAACTACACATATGAGAAAAATTAAAAGAAGACGTGGAACCCTAATTTTACAGGACTGTTTTCCTGTTATTGGTGGAAATTACCTGAACAATTCCTCATTCTCTGCATGCTTAAGGCACAATAGCCTTGAAAATCCAAAGAGGGGTTTTTCAAACATTCCCTGAAGCCAAGAAGCTCACCACATTCGAATACCAGGACGGTACCCCTTGAGGACAATTTGTTGGGGAACGTGTGCAGTTTTTTTATACGCAGTGTGAAATAGATGTGTAGCAAGCCTGAAGAAGGAGGTGGATCAACAAGACCCTCCGAAACGCGTCGCTGTCTCTTTGCTCACAAATCACTAAATGCATCTTTTACATGATCTTTTTGATATACGTGACTAATGTCAAATCTATTTGGAAATTGTCATTAGTTTTTATTATATTGTATTTCTGTGACTTGGTTTTTATATTTGTTTTTAATGTGTACATTGTTTGTGCTACTTCGTAGTAAGACATTTTTTAATGATTTTTTTTATATAAATAAGGTCAAATAACAATAAAAACTTTCCTTATCGGAAATAATTCCTGTCTATATGTTGACTTTCTGGTGTTGTGAGTACAAACCCAATGAATGATTTGGAGTGCTGTTGATTATTGAGGCATGTTTGGATATATTGTATGACAAGAGAATATCCCAAAGGGAATTTTTTATAGTCTGAAGTGCTTAACCAAAAATGCCAGAATATCTAATGGCATACCTAAAGCCGAAAAAATACGCCACATCTTAGAAGGGGGAACAAGGTCAAAAGCCGAATTAAGGTCGACAAAAGCTGCGTAAATTGTACCTCCCCCTAGCACTACAGTACGCCAATATATCAAGATAAATCTAAACACTTGATCAATGGTACTAGTACAGCACCAAAAACCCGCCTGAAGTGGGGACAAGATGTCACATTCCTCAATCCAGGACTGCATTCTACTCAGTACCAACCTAGCCCTTACGTTTCGTATGCAGTCAATAAGGCTTATCGGCCTATAATTTCCTGGTGGGGAGTGATCCCCTTTCTTATAAATAGGAAGAATTTCTGCTCCTGCCCAAGTACCGGGCACGGATGCTCCACTTGCAATGGCATTCACAAGGAGCTGGATGTAGGATGCCCAGTTGGGTATGTCATGAAGGAACAGGTCTGCGGGGATGCAGTCCGGCCCGGGCGCCCTGCCTCTTGGGACTGAGAGTAAAGCATTATCCACATCTTTCTTGCTAAAGTGCAGAGTGGAAATGGGAGACAGCATATGAAAACAGTCTTGCACCTCCCCACAGTGTGCAAACCGGGCTTTAAAATGCGTTACCCTCTGGTCTGGGTCTACATAGTTCGCAGGCACCTTACTTGGTGCCCCACTGCCCCATTTCACCAAGTGCCAGAACATGCCTGTAGCAGTTCATCCCAGTTTTGGTTGTCCCAGTCCCTTTTGGGTTGGAGTTGGGGTGCCTTATATTCAGCCCTGGCCCTATGAATATCATCCCTGGTTTTTGACCTAATTGCCCTAGCTAGGGTTCTGTAGGCCTTGCGACATGAAGTGTCATACCAGGCGGCCGCCTTAAAGCCCGAGTGTATCGGTGTTTTTTTGATTTTAGAAATAAAAAAGCCTTTAAGCTGATTAAAAAGTTTCTCATGGATGTGCACAACTACAGAATTATGCTCTTCCAGCTTGGGACATGTCTGTAGTGTACCTAGTGCATTAACTACAAAGCTACTCATTTGCATCAAGTGCTCATCTTTTTTAATCACATTTGACCATTTAACTCGCCTATTATCATTTGCCAGTATAGCCTCCACATGATCCATACGTGCCTCCAAACTAACACCATGAGCAGTACTTAGGGGACAAAGGAAGAGCACTAGTGGATGCCCGGACCCAGCCCTATCTAAAAAAGTGTGGACTAGGCGCGGGGACCCAAAACTCAGGACCACGCAGTCACCTTTAAAGGATTTTGGGGATTTGCCGACCCACGGAATTCTACGAATCATTTTGAATTCTCTGAATAGAGCATTACCCAGCCCAGTTCTGGAATTCAACAGGTGGAGGGCCTTATTCTTGAGTGATGACCAATGTTCATCATCTCCTGAAGGTAACGTTGGCACATTAGGTAGTATAATAGTATACAGTGTCGCTTCTAGTGGAAGATGAAGAAACTTACTAGGACTCACTGCCCCTCCATATAACAACCCTGGTTCATGACGTTCACCTGGTTCCCTACTTTGGGTAACATTAACAGAAAGTGTGTGTGTATGCTTTGTGGATTTACCGTAGGGACCTTCATTTTAGAGGGAGGTGGGCAACCAGCCACAATGATGGGTGTTCTAGTTCCGGACAGTGTCGCCCCGCAATGCTACGCCTCCAACTGCTAGAATCGGAACTTGTTTGTCATCTTGTCCTTAACTTCCTAAAATGCGTCATGAAACATAGGAAAAATCTGTAACATTTATGCCGGCTTTAGTCCTAGATGACGCAATGAATAACTTGATGCCCTGTTTTAAACATACTAATTCGTCTTTGTCTGAATTTTATCCTTGATAAGCGTGGCTCAAATCCACTGGAGTGACTTACAGCACTCACCTATAATTACCTTATAGGAAGTCAGCCGGACAGTGGAGAAGTATAAACAAAAGTCTTTATTAGGCCAAACAACACTCATATGAGAGGGCCCTGTCCGACCTCACTCCTAGGAGTGCGAACGAGAGGACTGACTCTCTGCAACACAGCAATACATTATAATGCAATACAGTAAATAGGGTACGCCCCTTGTGGAAAACTACTGAGCCCCAGACCAGTGAACAATGCTCTCATACAGCAGGCATCTGCACCTGCAGGGGATACATTATTATCTCTGCTCAAGGCCAGGGAGCTAGGCTTCGGCGTCTCTGGGCATGAGAACATTGCAGATAACATAGTTGTTAGTTTCGATCACAGTGAGCCGAGAAACGAAAACTGCTGTCTTAGTATATTTCTGTATTCCTGCGGGAGGGGCATGAGCGAGCAGAACCCGCAGGCACAGAGAGTTACACAAAATGGTGGCACACAGGCTAAGCTAAGAAACTAATATGGTCACGCATACATTTGAATATAAGCAATAAGGAGAAATATGAGTTCAGCATAAGTGCGTTACGTAAATGCATTAGTTAGTCATGTGATGCTAACTCACACGTCATCATAGGGTAATTAGAGCCTCGAAAAGTGAATTCTATCAGACCCTCCTTTTAGCATCATTGGCTAACTATAGCCTCATTTATTTGCCAAAAGGTAGTGCCGACATCCATTTCTAGGGGCAGGACTTTAATTTTTTTAGTCTAGAACATCTTCTGCAATAAACATTAACCAACTTGCATCAGCAGGAATTTCAGTAATCATAGAAGTCGTATATTGACCTGGTAACTTCTTTTTCGGACGAATATTTGCAGCACACATTGAACAACATGGAGGAAGGCAATATATGCAAAGGCAGCATGACAGTATTACACTAACCACTCCAACCAAACCCATCAGTATTTTCCAGCCCCAGGAAGAAAAGGCGCCCCAGAGCCACCCTTGGAGAGACCATGTTCCATTATCTTGGTGCAGTTCAGTCGCTAATCTATGCAATTTTTGCACTGCCAAGTTAACAGTCGGGGCGGAGTCAGGGATATAAACACAACAAGACGTCCCGATGACGCGACAGGCCCCGCCCCTATCAGCTAGTATGACGTCAAGGACCATCCTATTCTGGATCGTAAATAATCTCATAGCCTGAACCTCAACAGAGATGTTAGTCGTAATGTCAGCCTCAACCAGAACCACCTTTTCCATTACCCTAGAGAGTCGTCGGATAGCTCTACTATTGAATATAGGACCCCAGAAAGGAAGCAGACCCTTAGAAAAATCAGTCCATTGCTGATACGAGGTATCTGTCTGATCAACGTCCTCTACCTGAAGGTCCCTCCTTTTACGCTGCCCCTGCGGCTGCTCTGGAGTATTGGGGACTCGTCGATGAGTTCTGTGGTAATCAGAGGGAGCCACATACACGGGAGGAATCAGATAGGCCAGGTAGCACACCCCACCCCAACCCTCGGGCAACCATAAGTACCCATTTTCACCGCAAACAAAATAGACACTGGGTGGGGCAATCAAGGAAGGGCTAACGGGCAGGCGTATTGAAGCAGTCACGTTACAAGAGCTATTTCCAACCTTGATGGGACCCCTTCCCTCTATACAGAAAAATGGAGGAGGACCCACCACAGCCAAGGGTATCAAACTTTTGGAGCTGTCGTTACTCCTAGGGGGATGCCTATAAGACAAGGTGGCGTTCAATTTCATGAAACTATCCCTCAGTCTATCAGTATCATTTGGTGTCAAGAAGCGACCCAACTTTTTCTCACATGTCTGTATAAAAGTCTGGTCAAAACGTCCGTCAGTGTATATCCGTCCAAGGGAAGCTGAAGGCAAAGGTCGCACTCGCATTGTCATTGTCCACCCCCTATTCTGTAGTCGGGGTGTGAGGGAATCTGGCTGTTGGAAATATTTAACTAGACCTATAAGGGTGTACCATCCCACACAACTATTTACCGGAGTCAAAGGAAGAGCAAGGAATCTATCTTTCTTATAGGCTGCAGAAGGCAAAAGCCCACAAACCCAGCAATCTGTCTTGTTGGTAGTGGCATGTGCATGATGCAAAGTCTTAATAAAAAACATTATCTTTATAATTTGCACGTATCATTCTCTCGCCATATTCAACAGTTAACATTGCATGTTCCGGAACAGCAGTAGGTGTGGGTGCAAATGTATGAACAGGATAATGTTTATCTAAGAAGAACAATATTCCAAGAGTCACCAGAAAGGCAATCAAAAATATTATTATCACTCCGATTTTCCCATTTCGGGAAAGGGCCAACCAGGGGGAATCAGGCTCACGTCTCGGGGGAGCTGCAAAAGGCAGCTCCTCATCAGGAATTGGCCGCCCAAAGGGATACATTCTGTATACTTATCAACACCAAAATCAAAAATAAAAATAAAAATCACACTACTACTAAAAAAAAATAGTCCCAGACAATCCTCAACCGGCCAGAGGGGTTCTTCAACCCTTAAAAAGGGATCTTCTCCCTGTGTCCTTCAAAGCCTCACAGGCAGACTTTTACCGTTCATACCTACTCCAACGTCGCTTGGTCAATACTTTGAAATAAGGGAAGCACTGTATTCGGGCCCCGTACCACGTTATAGTCTCATAGAACACAATCTTCGGCTAAACACCAGGGCTCTTACAAGTCCATCCCTATCACTAAATCTTCATTTTCAGAATGTCCACTAAGCCCTTCTTCCAGTGTTTAGTCCATCATATTCCAGCACTATATTTATTTCCTTCGGGGCCGGAAATTATAACGAGTGCTTCCTGGCACTTCGGGGTCGGAGAACAAAGCAGGTGTCTCCGTGGCAGATGCTGAACTTTCCGGTATCTCTTTGCTAGCAACAAGAGGAGTGGTAGAGCTCACAGTATTTTCAATGCCGCTTCGCTCTTCTCCAATCAGTGAAGCATCCGAGAAAGGAACATACCTCGGGATATGTTCAAACTCCTGGTCAGCGATGCCATCTTGTACCCATTGATCATAGGGCAACGGGAGCGGGACCCTCTTCACATGAGAGGCATGGGTCCACGCCTTTCTGCCTTCAACCCGCAGTGCTGTGCGCGTGGTGAGGAGCACCTGACGAGGCTCTGACCACCTCGGCTCCAAACAGGACTTCCGCTGGTATCGTCGCACCACGACCCAATTCCCTGGGTGGATGGTGTGTCCAGGCCCCTCCGGCAACGGCTTCAGAGTGTCTGCTACCTGCTGATGAATAGAACGAAGATCTTTAGTCAAAGCATACAGATAATCTGTCAACAAAGGGTAAGGAACTTCTGAAAAACATTTTGGTCGGGGCACTCCCCAGATATTGGCCGGGCGGCCAAATACCACCTCGTGCGGGGAGACGCCCATTTTTGCATTTACAGTGACTCTTGTGGAAAGCAAAGCTAAGGGAAGTGCATCTGGCCAACGAAGACCTGTACTCTCACATATTTTGGCCATTTTTAACTTCAGCGTGCCGTTAAACCGTTCCACCAGTCCTGCTGCCTGAGGATGCAAGGCTGAGTGGAACTTCTGGGTAATGTGTAGACCTTTACATATATTTTTCACGAATTCAGCATTAAAGGACGTGCCGTTATCACTCCAGATCACCCTAGGTAATCCGAAGCGGGAGAAATACTCCTTTATCAACATTTTTGCAGTAGACATAGCCGTGCAGTCTTTCGTTGGAAACGCCTCCACCCACCTACTAAAGGCGCATACGACTACAAGGACGTACTTCAAGTTGTTGACTCTTTCCATTTCGATGTAATCCATCTGAATCACCTCAAAAGGGAAAGAGGGGGGTGCAAAATTTCCCACTGGGACAGGGGTACCCTTTCCAGGATTGTGTCTCAAACACACCATACATTGACGAACCAAATTGGTGGCCATCTTAGAGATGTTTTTATTGCTCCACACCGGGTCTAATAGTTTGCAGATACCCTTCGCACTCACATGGGCAGGCCCGTGTGCCATCGTCACTACTGGAAGGACATACGCATTCGGTAACATCCATCTTCTCTTGTCTGTTACATCTGTCCAACATTCATCCGCATCCAGTCGTCCCTGCCCATCCTTCCATGCTCTCAATTCCTCATCCGTCACCTTACTTTGTATGTTCTTGACACTCTGTACCGTGTCTGCGAACATATGAATATCTGGGACCCATCGTGCTGGCCCTGCCACAAACATTCGTGGTAATTTGTCTCTAGCAGTCTCCTTAGCTGTCTCGTCGGCAAAAGCGTTGCCTCGCCAGACATCGTCCACTATTGTCTTGTGTGCGCTACATTTTATCACAGCCAATCGTTTGGGTAATGTCAATGCCGTTAACAGTCGTAATATCAGTGGACCATGTTGGATGCGCTGTCCATGGGAGGTCAAGAATCCCCGTTCTGCCCAAAGTCGCCCATAATTATGAACCACGCCAAAGGCGTATTGGCTATCGGTGTAAATGTTCACATCCAACCCCTCACTCAACTCACATGCTCTCAGTAAGGCGATAATCTCAGCAGCCTGAGCAGAATTGTAAGGTATTCTAGAAGTCTCTACCACCGTCTGTAATGTCGTTATTGCATATGCTGCTGTCGATGTCCCGTCTGGTAATTTAAAACAGGATCCATCAACATACAGTTCCCCGTCTGGTTCTTCCATGGGCCTGTCTGTCAGATCCACCCTCCCCTTTGTCTCCTCCTCAGTCCTATACAAACAGTCATGTATGTCGTCATCATTTGTGTCAGTATCTGTGGGGATAGGTAACAGGGTGGCAGGGTTCAATGTGGCACACCTTTTAATTGTTACATGGGGCGCAAAAAGAGTCATCTCATAACCCGTCAGACGAGCGCTTGTTAAATGCTGCGTCTGTGTCCTGTTTAGTAAGATATCCACAGCATGCGGTACCATTACTGTGAGATCTGTTCCCAGCACGAGCCCTGCCGATTGTCTTATAGAGACCGCAGCAGCCGCCGTGGCTCTCAAACAGCTCGGCAGCGCTCTTGCCACATTATCGAGCATTGCAGAGAAATACGCACACGGTCTCTGCTTCCCCCAAAACACTGAGTTAGGACAGACAACGCGCAACCTTCCGCCTCGTGCACATAAAGAACAAAAGGCTTCTGGTAATCAGGTGTTCCAAGAACTGGCGCAGAACACAAAGACGTTTTTAGTAACTCAAACGCTTCCTGACATGCGGGGGTCCAGGGTAAGGGTTCGCGCACTTCTTTGGTAGTCAGATACAATAGGGGTTTTGTTAGTAACGCATAGTTAGGTATCCACTGACGACAATACGATGTTATGCCTAGGAACGCGCGCACCTCTCGCTGCGTGTTAGGTACCTGCATGTTATTGATCGCTTTTATGCGCTCCGGCGTCAATCTCCTCCCCACTTTCGAAAGGAGGTGACCGAGGTAGGTGACCTCCGTTCGACAGTATTGGAATTTCGGAAGAGACACTTTATGCCCCCTTTTAGCCAAATGGTGTAACAATTTCACAGTAGCATCCCGACAACCCTGTTCGTCGTCCGATGCTATGAGGATATCATCCACGTACTGCAACATCACGTTGCCAGGTGGAAGTTCCAAATCATCCAATTGTGCCTTTAGAGCCTGACTGTATATACTAGGACTCTCAGTGTACCCCTGAGGAATTCTCTTGAAGCGGAAACTTCGGCCAGCCAATGAGAATCCGAAGAGATACCTGCTATCTTCATGTACTGGAATACTGAAGAAAGCGTTTTTCAAATCAAGGACAGAGAAATATTTGGCCGAAGGTGGGATCATTGTTAATATCGTAGTGATGTCCGAGACCACCGGATACTGTGGCTCCACTACCCTATTCACCTGCCGCAAATCAATCACAAATCTATAAACATCAGGAGTATCATCAGTTGCATCAGGTGACCGTCTTTTAAGTACAGGCAAAATGGGACTGTTACATATATTCGAATCAGTCTCTTCCACTACTCCGGACTGTATTAACTCTTGAATTATTTGTAACAATGCCTTCTCGCCGTCTCTAGGTATTCTGTATTGTGGTATTCTGGGCAATTTGGCTCCCACCTTCACTCTTATTGACACCGGGGCAATATCCATTCTCCCTACATCATTATCACTGACAGCCCATAAGCTGTCGGGTATGCCTCGAAACTCAGGTGGCAGCGGGTCGTCTTTTGAAAAACACTGTAGTGGGCGGGCAACATTGGGGCCTAGAGTAATGTACACGCCATCCGGGGAACAATAGATGGTAGCATGCAATCTCTTCAATAGGTCTAAACCCAACAAATTTTCACCACAATTTGATGTCAATAAAAACGGTGAATCAACAGTAAAAGGACCAATCGTTAGCGTGAGAGGTTTAGAAATGGGGCTAATCACCGGAGTTCCTGCGAAACCCACGGATATGTTATTCTTGCCAGACAGAGCCGCCCCTGGGACCCGAGAACGAGCCACTGAACTTTTCATTGCACCCGTATCCACTAGAAATTTCTGTTGAGACCCTAGTAAGTCGGCTTCGACATAAGGTCCCCTCTGATCAACTTCCATAAGTACTGGTCCCATGCTCTGTCCTACGCTGTCCTAGTTGTAGGAAAACCCTGTCAAATCATCAACTGAGTAATCATCGTTGTAATACTGGCCCCCGCTCCTCTGCGACTGTTGTCTATCTGTCCCGTTGTCAAAGTAATTGCCTCCCGGTCTCCCGCCTCCTTCTGATCGCGCAGCCTGTCTCCCAAAATCACCGCCACCTCTTCCTCGTCCGCGCCCTACACCAGCGCTTGCCTGAAGCAGCGGGCAATCCCTCCACCAGTGCCCCTCCTGCTTGCACTTCGCGCACTGATTCGGTCCCGGCCTGTCTCTGCTCTCACCTCTTCCAAATCCACCTCCGCGGCTCGGCCCTGCACCCCTTCCTCTGCCTCTTGCCACCTGCTGCAATAAAACCCTCGTCTTCAAATCTTTAGCCTTCTTTTCCTGCTTGTCCTTATTTTCATTTTCCCTGTGCTCGTAATATTGCGCCATACTTAGTATTCCCGAAGGAGAGGACGTTGTCCACGTGCTCTCCGACGCTTGCAGTCTGGCCGATATCTCAGGCAATAAGTTTGTGACAAACCTGTTGACGAAGAGCCGTAACCCTCCATCCTGTGACACATCCTGTCCACTAAAATCCATATACGTTTCCTCAAACCTCGTAAAGAAATCAGAGACCGCTTCATCCTTTTTCTGCTTGCAAGCCGTCAATTTGTCCCAATCTACCTTTTTCGGGGGGATGAGGGAATGCATATATTTTATAATACGCCCTGGCAAAGCCAATATCTCAGCCTTCGGCTTCTCCCCTGGCTTACGCTCCTTGTCCCAATCTTTCAACTCCTGCCATGTACCACCCAGCTCCTCCGTATGATCCGTACCTTTCACTTGTCGCCACACATCAACCGGGACCAAAAGCCCGAAAAACAATTCAACATCAGCCAACGTCATCACAGTAGAAGACGCCGCTTCCGTAAGCTCTTTGTAATAGGCGGTCGGATTCTTTCTAGAATCCGGCAGCTGAGCTTTCAATGACAACACCTCACTTCTCTTCCATGGCGTATACACCCATTGCTCCTGAAAATGCGCATCAATTCTGTTCCTTGTTACAGCCCTCGTGAGTGGGTCTAACAACTCGGGGACCTCAGGATGAAAAATAGGGTGCACCTCTCGCATCGGGTGGAGACCTGGAAAATGGGGTGTACCGGCAGAGGGCAATTCATTCCTGTATTGCAATAGCGCGCGCAGACTACTCATCACTTCCTTCACCCCTGTGTTCGTTCTGTACGCTCCAGCCTGTATATCCCGCAAAACCGCCGGAGCCACACCTCCATAGCCCTGCTCCCATAACGGTATCAATACACTAGTCATGTGCCACAAAGCGTGCTGCTGCATTAATGGCTCAAAATCTTTCATGGTGGACCAGATATCATCAAACGAATAAATATTATTCCTGGCCCATTGACATGCCTGGTTAGCCACCAAACTTTTTTCATCCAAACCAACAGTAGAACGCGTAAGCAGCTTCCGTACCTGTGAGAACAATCCGCTACCTGCGCCGCGACTCGGTGTTAGCATCTCCTGACTTGGGGTGGTGCTAGCTGAGACAGTAGGGAGTGCTAGAGAAAATGGCGAGGGGGCGGGTGAAGTGGGCTGAAGTAGAGAAACGAGGGGTGTCGAGGGCAGGGATTGTTGGGGGGCACTCGCTGAAGGACCTGGAATGGCGCTACTAGGGGCCGAAAGTGGCAATGAGGGGTACAATGGCTGCGGGGCATAAGGGGGAGGGGGTCGGGCATTCAAAATGTCCTCCATCTCATCTGGGTCGTCCTCTCTCACTACGTAACTTTTATTTTCCTTCAACCTACAAAGTCTATCTGCGCGCTCCATGCGTAATGCATTCTCATTCCCCACCTGTTCTCTCGCTTTCTGCGCCATAGTCTGTGTGGATTTTTTATACTCCTCCTTCTCCTCTCGCATCTTACGCTTCCTGACCTCTTTCTGCCATACTCGCAAAGAGTCGAACATACTCTGGCGGCTACGCCTAGCAAACAGTTTATCTTGCAAATAATCCAATTTAGCTTCATCAAAAGAACCTGTCAAAGGCCATTGTAGATCCACGTTATCAGCAGTGTATCGATGCCACAAAGTGCCAAACATGATCGGGACCAGTCCGTGTTTAACATACATATCAAAACTCGGTGTCCCTTCAGGGGGTGCGGGTTGGCTCTCGGCCAGTCTAGTATCTGAGGGTCGACAACAACATCCAAAACATCGCAACTTGCTAAAACACGGCATCTTTACTTTATCTTGAATCTCAACTCGAGTTCATTCACACACAAACATATAGACGTACATCAGAGAACCACGTACACATATATAATATCTCCAAACACGTGTTACCAAATGGGACAAGGCCCGTCGACCAAGTCCTGGGGAACCTGGACTCTACCGCAGACCGAACAGTACACTAACTGTTCTGAGGAAGGGGAACGAATCCGCCACCCGTGCGGCACTGCGGATCACTGCGCACTTTACCGCGGGAAACCCGGATCACACCTCCACTGAATCACCACACTAGGAGTTCAGGGTAAGCGCACCAGAGTCTACCCACAATGAGCCACGCCTTCACCACAGTACCATCCGGTCGGATCGCTACAAACAATTACCTCGAAATACGTCCCCAACCCCATCAAGTCTGTCAGAGCACCAACTCGTACTCTGAGTTCCCCGGAGCACACTAGCCCCAGGAGCACACCAGCTCCTCAAACCATCGGAGACACTCTAGTCTCCCGGAACACTCCTGTTCCTGCAGCAATCACAGGTGGACCACTCACCTTCCGTTGGCGGCACCGACCTCTACCGTTCTCCACCTCCGGCTGCCAGGACCAACACGGTCAGCTTCAAGTTCCGACTTCTGGACCCCGGCGTAAGATCCGAACCGGGACCTCTCCCGATCAGCAGGGTGGGGCAGCGCTGCGAGAACCAAGCTCGGCATCAAATGGGATCCCGGGCCCACCGTGCCGACCAGCGGGTCCCCGGTCTTCTGCTACCCACTTACGGGTGAGAAAGATCCTTATCGCGGGGTCCCTATTCGGGCGCCATCTGATAAGCGTGGCTCAAATCCACTGGAGTGACTTACAGCACTCACCTATAATTACCTTATAGGAAGTCAGCCGGACAGTGGAGAAGTATAAACAAAAGTCTTTATTAGGCCAAACAACACTCATATGAGAGGGCCCTGTCCGACCTCACTCCTAGGAGTGCGAACGAGAGGACTGACTCTCTGCAACACAGCAATACATTATAATGCAATACAGTAAATAGGGTACGCCCCTTGTGGAAAACTACTGAGCCCCAGACCAGTGAACAATGCTCTCATACAGCAGGCATCTGCACCTGCAGGGGATACATTATTATCTCTGCTCAAGGCCAGGGAGCTAGGCTTCGGCGTCTCTGGGCATGAGAACATTGCAGATAACATAGTTGTTAGTTTCGATCACAGTGAGCCGAGAAACGAAAACTGCTGTCTTAGTATATTTCTGTATTCCTGTGGGAGGGGCATGAGCGAGCAGAACCCGCAGGCACAGAGAGTTACACAAAATGGTGGCACACAGGCTAAGCTAAGAAACTAATATGGTCACGCATACATTTGAATATAAGCAATAAGGAGAAATATGAGTTCAGCATAAGTGTGTTACGTAAATGCATTAGTTAGTCATATGATGCTAACTCACACGTCATCATAGGGTAATTAGAGCCTCGAAAAGTGAATTCTATCATCCTATAACATGATTTTTTGTATAATATGAAATTGTATTATCAATTGCTGCTTTTATGGTTTTCCAATGTGTAAAGCCGAATAAAGAATTATTATAATTATAGTTTCGGACACACTTGCTGATCTTAGACCAGTCTGTCCCCCTGGCACACCCTCACTCACCAATGGAGTCAGAGGAAAAAGATGTTGCTCAATTTTCGCTGAATTGCAAAAACAACAGGTGATGGACCGAATGAGGATCAATGTCACACATTCAACCCAGTCAAAAGATCTGGGTCCTAATCCATTTGGATTTGGGCCCAGATCTTTTGACTGGGGGAATGTGTGACATTGATCCACATTCGGTCCATCACTTGTTGTTTTTGCAATTGCCGCCCTAAGTGCGCTGGGGATGCCCAGACGTGGGTCCCAGGCACTCCACACCACTTGGAGTCAAGCTAGCCGATCTGATGAGAGGTGATGAGAGGTGTTACCTCGAAACCGGTCCGGTCCTCGGATGCTTGATTCCGTTCTGGGAAGGACATGGCTTTTGTAGTTCGGACTGGACTGTTCCCATGGGGCAACAGGGTCAGAGCTGATTTGCATATCGCCATTGTCTAACCCAGGGTGGTGTGGAGTGCAAAAAAACGATGGATTTGGGCCCAGATCTTTTGACTGGGGGAATGTGTGACATTGATCCACATTCGGTCCATCACTTGTTGTTTTTGCAATTGCCGCCCTAAGTGTGCTGGGGATGCCCAGACGTGGGTCCCAGGCACTCCACACCACTTGGAGTCAAGCTAGCCGGGCTGATGAGAGGTGTTACCTCGAAACCGGTCCGGTCCTCGGATGCTTGATTCCGTTCTGGGAAGGACATGGCTTTTGTAGTTCGGACTGGACTGTTCCCATGGGGCAACAGGGTCAGAGCTGATTTGCATATCGCCATTGTCTAACCCAGGGTGGTGTGGAGTGCAAAAAAACGATGGATTTGGGCCCAGATCTTTTGACTGGGGGAATGTGTGACATTGATCCACATTCGGTCCATCACTTGTTGTTTTTGCAATTGCCGCCCTAAGTGCGCTGGGGATGCCCAGACGTGGGTCCCAGGTACTCCACACCACTTGGAGTCAAGCTAGCCGGGCCGATGAGAGGTGTTACCTCGAAACCGGTCCGTTCCTCGGATGCTTGATTCCGTTCTGGGAAGGACATGGCTTTTGTAGTTCGGACTGGACTGTTCCCATGGGGCAACAGGGTCAGAGCTGATTTGCATATCGCCATTGTCTAACCCAGGGTGGTGTGGAGTGCAAAAAAACGATGGACTTGGGCCCAGATCTTTTGACTGGGGGAATGTGTGACATTGATCCACATTCGGTCCATCACTTGTTGTTTTTTCAATTTTCGCTAGCCTCGAGTCTATACCAGACAGCCTTACAAATAGCGGGTCAAGCAAAGCAACAAGTTTCATTTCTAGTTTGGCTACAAGGACATCCTCAAAGTTACTGGACGCCTGTGTGTTAATGGCTGTAGCTCTTTCATCTCTGGAGCCCGGGATACCCGAAGCAGAGACATCATTAGAACCACCCACGCTAGCTGGGATGGCCGCTTTCGTTTTTGCTATTTTACATGTCAGATGCGTGGTTTTAGGCAGGCCACGCACCTTCCTTTTTTTGTATGTGCCTTCACCACCTGTAGATTGTAGGGACCTTTGATGATGAGTAAGTGCCTTTACAGGGGAGTGGGTGGAAGGGATACAGTGCTGGCTACCGCAGAAGACTCATTCGGTTCAGGTTCTGCTAAGATGAGATTCGCTGGGGACATACAATCAATTTCTGTGACCGACTCTGAGGTGAGCGGGGGGGGGGAAGGAAAGGCATCAGAGGAGTCTCCAACTGGACCTAAAGGGAGTCTCCTTTCAGTTAACTCAATGTTGTGAATTAAAACTGACTCTGCCCTTGTCAAAAAGGCATCCAACGTGCCTACAACTCCTGGCCCTCCTACCCCCTTTTGTTGGCCTTATTCATACTTTCTACGTGATGAGACACAAGGAAAGTACAAGAAAAATATTTACAACAGAAATTGCTGACCAGTTCCTGAGAAGTCCAATGAAAGGGGGTTGGTCCAGCCCTGCCTCCTCCTGGCTCTGACGGGCGCAGACGGGTCCGCCCGCGCTTTTCCCACCCCGCGGGAGCCCTGGCCCCCTTTTGAGCGCTCAGCGATGCGGTGACCGCCGCACAGGATGCCGGGCAGTGTAGTTCAGGGCGAGGCGGCAACAATGGTGGTATCCAGGGACCTTGTGTCAGTCAGCAGTAGTGCCCCCAAGGCCCACGATGAGGTCTTCAGTGTCCCAGAAATTTACGTCAACAAGGGGCCTTCAGCAGCACACAACAGGTAAGACAAACTCGGGCTCCCCTACTAGTACTAGGAATATGTAGGAAGGGACTGTTTGAATATTTATACATTGGAAGTTGTCACCACAGAAGGTAATCATTTTGAAGCGTACAGGAAAAGTTACCAGGCTGGGTGAGAAGAGGTAAATGGTCGATTTATTAGTAGAAAGTGAGTTGGCATCAGTAGTGGTCATTCAGATATTCCTCCTGAGGACACCAAAAAGGCGCCTCCTTCATAAAATTGGCAAATTTACTGAAAATAGATTTAAAATATTAGAGATCAAGAGTAAAAAAAATCATTTAATCAAAATGGTAACCTAGCTATCCTTGACTTTACATATTTATTTATTTGTAGGGTTTTGAACAATGTTACATCGTCACCATTGGTTCCTTCGGAGCACAGGGTGTCCAGCACGGTTCCACAGGGGCAGGAAGAGTCCCATTGGAAGCAAAGACTGATTCCCTCAATACTGACTTTGTGGCATTGAGGAAATATAAATTTTGGTCATGTTATGTTCCCTATCGTGTACCCCACCGACTCCATGTATCAGCTTAAAGTACATGTAACTTCCCTCCTGTGTCAGCTATGAAGACGCAAACACATTTGCGTCCAACGTTAACATGTCCTCTTTCAGACCCACCCTGAATGGGTTGAATAGTCCGTTCCTAAGTATGCCATGCCAACGTCTTTTTGTGGTGTACTTCTACGTTTTTCAGCTCTAGCTGAGTAGGCCCTGAATTTCTGCCACCGAGCCTCTTTTCTGGCTTCTGACTCCGAGGGCCTCAGCCCAGGCTGCCTCTGTACCCGTGAACTCTGACTTACTTCCAGCGCGGCCCCTCGCGCTCAGCTCAGCCTGTTTTCTGCCAAGACTGACTTCAACCTTCGAATTATCTGATCTGCTCCTCGAAAATGCATTCCTGCCTACTAGTTTAAGTAAACATCCTCCCAGCTGTAGAGCCGAAGGGCCGGCCTGTCTCTGTGCAAGTAATTCAAGTAATTCATAGCCTCTGTTACCATGCTCCCATGGAAGGCCCATGCCCCCACGCTTCTCCTGCAGACACTTAGGCGCTTATACACGCACTCTCAGTCAGTATAGAATAACTTCTGCCCCAGAGACCTTTCCGCCCAGATAGCTTAGTTCCTACAACATCAGATATCGGATATGATAAAAGTACAAGTTGATCTGACATGCCAGACTTCTGTCTCTTTCCGTCAGTTCGAATGTCAAGTCCCCTGCACCCTCCAGCTTCACGTCATTCACACGTCATGCAGCTGCGCGCGCATCCAAGTTTCCAATTTCTGCTGACATTGCCACATTTCTGCTTAGTGCCACCCACCTGTGACACCTAACTGTGACGTTTCTAGCACACACCTCCAGTTCACGCCTAGTCCACGCCTCTTGATTACGTACTAGTAACACGTGGATACTGTTATCTTGTCTTCTCTCAGCTGTTACGCCTACTACATTACTTCCTATGGTGTAAATTAAGTATATAAGCTATGTATTGTCAATAAAATGTTGCTCTATCCCTTCTGACACCCCTGTGGTGGTCAGAATATGATATCCTGGTCTTGACCATTCCTTTTTAAGGAATAAAACCCCTAAGAACTCTAACACCACGGACTCTGTCTTTTTTCTTCCGATCTGAGTTATTATTGATTAAGTACTTACCTGCATAGAAATTAAGATAGTAAATTAATTATTTACGTCATTCTGGCGCCCGAATAGGGACCCCTCCCCCACCTCACGCGCCGGTAGGTGCGTTGCAAGCTCTGTCCCCTGTCATCAGCTAGAAGGAACTTACGCGTACCGGCAGGATTTCCTGCATCTCCCTCTGGTCCACGGAGGTGACGAAGACTGCGATCAGTACCCAGACGAGGCGGTGAGGAGTGCGGAGGATCCCGACCAGAGCCTAGCCGAAAGAAGCAAGGTCCGAGGTGTCAAGAGGCCCACCAGGTTTCCGAAGTTTTCCGAAGTTTTCCGAAGTTTTCCGAAGTGTCGAGTCGAGTCCAGTCGAGTTTTCCGAGGCCTTCTGTTTTCCGTGCTTCCCGGTGAGTACCATTGCTGGGACGTATCTAGACGGGTTTGGGTACACAAGTCCGGTCTGCACTGTTTTAGACAGTGTATCTGTACTGTTTAGCAGTATATCCGATGTTTTCAGTTCTTGCACTGTGCTCAGCAGTGTATCTGTGCTGTTTAGCAGTACATCTAGTATAGGGGGGTAGTTATATGTGCCTTTAAATGTTTTGCCATGTGATTAATGTCGTTGTGTGAGTGACTGTTTTAATGTGTATTATTGTGTTCTTGTATAACTAGCTGTACCCAGTATTAACTAAACCAAGGATTGAGCATTTAGTACTAAGTAAGCAAAATGCCGTTTTTCAACAAGTTAAAGCAGATAGGAACTAGGAAAGGGATACTAGAGGAAGAAATTCCTATCCCCCCTAGGGACACTCCAGGTAACTTTATGTACCACAAGCATGGCATAGATGCCATATTATATCTAGATTTATGGGCCGACTATACTAAACATCTAGACGAAAGACACAGATGGCCCGCTACCGGAACATGGGATGCCGAGTGCATCATGAAGGTAGAAGAAGCATTATGGAAAAAGAAAGCTAGACAATCTCAGAAAGACGCCATAGAATTTTGGCGTAAGGAAGCACATAAGCGTGCTGAGAAAACACTCCGTAGAGAAGACCGACTTAAAGAATCAGAAAAAGCCCAAGAAAACGAATTAGTTACTGAAGGGATCCGAGTCAAAACAGAACAAATAGACCGTGCACGAAACAATCTCGTAAACGGCATGTATCTTGCGGCCGAGGGTTCACCTGAGGCCATTTCAGAAATACCGAAAAACCTACCGTCACCATTGATCCCAACTAAAGTAATGCACAGGACCACTAAAGATATATTCCTAAATTCTTATCTAGAGGATGTAGCACCGGCTTACACCAATCTGCCTGTTCGTGCCTTGCCTACTGACAGGGACGGGGGTGGTAACCTGCCCCCAGATCGTATTCCGCCAGTACCACAACAGACTTCCCCTGTTCCGCCAGCCCCACCACTTCCCGCACCCAGAATTGACCTACCGAAACCACGTTTACCTGACCCTACTAAAAGACAAATTCAAGTTCAGATACAGACTCCACAGAGAGATGATGCCCAAGCTTCCGCTTCAGGAGGTGCGACTGCGGGTCTCCGGACCCCGCCATTAACACACAGATTCAATCTCAGGGATATGCAGAGTCCTCTCACGTTCAGGTCACCCCGCCTTGACATACTTAAAGAAAACCTTTCAGTTTGCAGATATGATCCAGTACCCGGCACAGATGATAGAATGATGTTGGCATCACTACGGTTAAGATCTGCTACTGATTTCCTGCTGTGCTATGCAGGAATGAAGGAGCGCCTAGATAGAATATATGAGTTTGTTCAGACTGGAGTAGACCCTGACAGTATTAAGGATGCCATGGAGCATCAGAAAGTCGACGTCCAAGCACAGATATTACGATTTTTCATAAATTGTCTAATAAGAGAACGAGATAGGCCTGGGACAGATCAGAGTGAATTAGATGCACTAAACAAGTGGGGCCAAAATATATCTGAAGGAAAACATGACAAGGGGACTTGCATAGCCAGTATGTACAGGAAAATAAGAAAAGCAGTGATAGAAGCACACCAAAAGGAGAAAGAAAAGGCTTCCTCCGAGGAGGAAGAGGAACGTGAAGAACCAGAAAAGACTACAGATACTATAGCGTATGTAGGTAAGGGAACTTACCTTAGGAAGGGCATTCGTCCAGAAAGCAAGAGAGTTTTCTTCTCTGCCTTAACAAACCCGAATTCTTCTGAACATCAGTTTCAGGAGACTGATAAAAGGCTTCGAGACCGAATGGGGTACCATGTACTCAATTCTATGGATGAACAAGAACTAGCCCGGTCCGCCATATTATGGGCCGAAAATCCAGACATATATAATGATGACACCGTAGCACAGACGTTTCTGAACCTTTCCCCAGATGAGCAGAAATTAGCAGGTGTATACATGATTCAGCACCTCCTCACCAAGTACAGAAACCATCATTCTGACCCAGGTCCCTTACACGAAACACTAGAAGCACTACTCATGGATAGATGGAGAGGCTTAAGTACCAAGTTAATACAAATAATTCTGGAACAACGACATAAATATAACACTTTTGTAAGCTCTGAATATGTTCCCGCCCCGCCTCCAGAAAGGAAAATGTATCACATGCAACGCCTGGGTGGCATTGAAAGTCAGAACCCCTTACGAGAAGTGCACCCTGTTATGGGTGAAGATCATGTCTTGAAACGCGTGTATGTTCACACGCCTCTGACCAAGTTAGAACTGTTAGAAATGAAGAAACTAGTCCCGTGTCATGATAAAGACCCTGCAGGTTTTCACCGAGAGCTTAAAGACATGTTACTAATGTGGGATTACACGTATGAGGATATCATGAAAATGTTGAAGGTACTGCTGCCCACGGGCATCTACGAGAAATTAAAGGAAAAGGAATGGGAGGTGGGGGACAAAAAGATTGCATGGGCAGAAATAGAAGACGAAGAGAGTAAACGTGTCCCAGGGGTAGGCCTTGGGGAGAAAACTAAAACATTACCCGGTTTGATAGTACAGGTCCTGCCAAGATTATTGACAACTAGAAAGGAAGATTGGGACGCCATCTCGTCCTGTAAACAGAAACATGATGAAGATACTAGTGACTTCTATTCAAGATTCGAGAAATGTTTCATTATTAATAGTGGTCTCAAACCAAGTAGCGAGTCATATCCGCATCTTTTTGTATCAAAATTAGTCGAGAATTCCCTACCATTAGTTAAGAATCGAGTGTACAAAGTTGAAAGTACTTGGCAGGCAAATACGCCATCTCAGATGTTACAGATGCTCCAATACCATCAGAACAGAATTAGAGAAGAACAAGATCAGGAACAGAAACGCATGAAAGACACAAAGATGAAAATGTTAGTAGCCCAGACGGTCCCAGCCGACGGTCAGAGAAAGGGTGGGACCCAGACAAGTCACACTACCGCTCCCGTTAAAGGGACATGCAATTACTGCAAGCAGCCAGGTCATTACGTACATGAATGCCCAGTCCTGAAGCATAATATAGCAACAGGTAAAACTAAAGAAAGACCGCATCCGCCTAGACATGACCATGGGCATCAACAGACCTCACAGAACGAACAACCCGTGCAGAATACACAGCCTATGCATGCCCCATCGCACACAGCACAGACAGTAGCGGTACCACAGCCACAGCCCATTGCCGCGACTCAGCAAGTTTCGCAACAGATGTACCAGTATGCCCAGTCTGCATACCCAGATTACCCCCGATATACATGAAACAGCCTAGAGAGGGAAGGTGGCTTGCCTCTTATTGAAATTCCTGTAGATCAAGAAGGTCCTTATGTACACAGTCACGTATTGGGAAAAGACAGAAAGTTTTTAATTGACACAGGGGCAAGTCGCACCACAATCAGCCATAATGAAGTCCCAGGGGCACCCCTCTCAGGCTCACAGAATGTTTCCCTTGGTTTTTCAGGACAGCCTATTGTAAATGAGGTAACGCAACCCGTTCCCCTGGCTGTGGGTCCATTATCACGTATTACAGACTTGTTGCTTACGAAATCATGCCCAGAAAATCTGTTAGGAATAAAAACTCTGAAGGCTCTAGGAGCTATAATATGCTGTTCCCCGGAGGGAGTTAGACTCTTTCTGCGGGATTTCAAGGGTCATTATGTTTTGCGAGAGTTTGATGTCAGATTGAAAAATGTGCCAGATTACTTGTGGGCAAAAGGCCCAACTGATGTAGGTTGCATGCATATCACCCCATACCGTGTTACGCTCAAGACAGGTGTTGTTTTACCCAGAATCAGACAATACAAGTTACCACCCGATGCTGTAGTGGCTTTACTGAAAATCATTGAGGAACTCATTGCCCAAGGAGTGGTCGTAGAGACCGACTCCAATGTCTGTAATTCACCCATCATTCCGATTCTTAAACGTACCGACCCCAATGCACCGCCAGTATATCGGCTGGTGATTGATCTAAGAGAATTGAATAAATGCATTGTACCACAGTACCCTGTGGTTCCCGATATCTCTTCCCTATTGACTGCTATTGATTCTGAAGCAACGTTCTTTACTGTAATTGACCTCAAGAACGCCTTCTTTAGTGTACCTATTGACCCAGATAGCCAATATCTCTTCGGATTCAGTTTAAATGGACGAAGTTTCAAATTTTCCCGCGCACCTCAAGGATTCACAGAAAGCCCCAGCATCTACAGTCAAGCACTGAAAAGACAACTCGATTGTATTCAAATGCCAGTTAACACCGCTTTACTGCAATACGTCGATGATCTGCTGATCACCGCACGAAGTGAGCCCGAATGCGAACAAGCATCACTGACAGTTCTACACTTTCTGGCCGACAAGGGACACAAGGTGTCCCCTTCGAAGCTACAATTCTGTGTTCAGCAAGTTGTGTACTTGGGTCACTTGCTGTCCAAAGTGGGGAGACAGCTCACTCCCGATCGCATTCAGTTAATTGTAAATATGCCACAACCCCAGACACAAAAGGAAGTGCGGGCCTTCATAGGCCTCACCTCATACTGTAGACAATGGATTCCTCAATATGCATTTCTGGCTAAACCACTCATCCAGTTAACGACACAGGAGGCAGCGACTTCGACTGTCCTCCCTTGGACTCAGGAACACACACAAGCTTTTGAAGAATTAAAGAAAGCCTTATGCCAAGCACCAGTTTTAGCGACACCATGTTACAACAAACCGTTTACACTTTTTGTTACAGAACGTGATGGTACAGCATTGTCTGTCCTCACTCAAGATCAAGCAGGTTCACATAAGCCTTGCGCTTATTTCTCAAGTACATTGGATTCAGTAGCCCAGGCACTCCCTGCGTGCTTGAAGTCAGTAGCAGCAACAGCATTAGCCATCAGACAGAGCGATTCAATTGTTTTAGGCCATCAATTAACAGTACAAGTTCCACACTCTGTAGAGGTTCTGTTAAACAGAACCCAGACTCAGCACTTGACTATAGCACGACTGACAGGTTACGAATTGACGCTATTCCAGCCACACATAGAAATCAGACGCTGCAGCATTCTGAACCCCGCAACATTGTTACCCTCAATTGTGACAAATCCAGCCCCGCATGATTGTATAGAGATCATTAATGCAGTAACAAAGCCTAGACGAGATTTAACAGATGTCCCACTGACAAATCCAGACCTGACACTTTATGTGGACGGTTCATGCATGAGAACTAATACAGGAGAATTAGTGGCCGCGTATGCAGTGACCACTGAAACCGAAGTTAAAGAAACACATCGTATTGATACACTGTCCGCTCAAGCGGCAGAGCTTATTGCTCTGACCCGAGCCTGTATACTAGCCAAGAACAGAAATGTCAACATATATACTGATTCCCGTTATGCGTTCGGAGTCGTACACGACTTCGGCATGTTATGGCAAGAAAGAGGTTTTTTGACCTCCCATGGTGCCAAGATCCAACACGGTCCCCTCATTCAAGCACTGTTAGAAGCAATACATCTGCTTTCAGGCATATCTGTTATGAAGTGTAAAGCACATACTAAAGTCACAGATTCGGTTTCCCAGGGTAATGACCTGGCAGACCAGACAGCAAAGCATACGGCACTGACTCACACCCAGACAACTGATGTGACAAAGACAATAGTACCGACAAAGTGTATGGCAGTTAAGGATCCCGCTCTAGACGTAATTGATATTCAGACACATGCTACCGCAGATGAAATAAAGAAGTGGATTGAACTAGGAGGGATCCAGACAGATCAAGGTTGGATGACGAAGGGAAAATCTACATGGTTTCTCCCTGACTCTATGGTTCAAGTCATGATAAATACAGCACATAGCCCAGCACATCTAGGAGAAAAAGCGATGTTAGACAGTTTACAAAATCTCTGGAGTAATAAACACTTACGAGCAGCCGCAAAACAGAAAGTGCGTACTTGCATGATCTGTTGTCAGTTCAACCCAGGTAAAAGCGTCCCTGTAGAGCAAGGTGGATTTCATCCTCCCGATCACCCTTTTGAAGTCCTCCAAATGGATTATATCCAGATGAACCGTTGTCGAGGATTCAAGTATGTCCTTGTAGTTGTTTGTGCACTTTCCCGTTGGACCGAAGCATACCCAGTCTCAGACTATACTGCTCCGACCACTGCCAAGCAGCTGGTTCGTGAATTCTTCCCACGGTACGGTTTGCCTCGTGTCGTATACTCAGATAACGGACAACCTTTCTCGTCCGAGCTAATGAAGCAAGTTTCTTTACTGCTAGGATACCAGTGGAAATTCCATTGTGTCCGACATCCCGAAGCCGCAGGCCTTGTAGAAAGGCATAACCAGACACTAAAAATACGCCTTGCAAAAATATGTCAGGAGAAAGGGGTCGACTGGATAGTCGCCCTGCCAGTGGCACTGTTCTATATGAGAATGGTTGCCCACTCGAGATCAGGGCTATCCCCGTACGAAGTGGTTTTTGGCAGACCACCGAATATGTGGGGGACGCCCATTCCGAAGAAAATCACTGATGTTGATTGTAATATGTTGACAGATTACCTTGCCTCCTTGATGTCTGCACTCCAATCATGTCGTTCACAGGTTGCCGCAGCCTTCCCTGACAACACTGATGTAAAGCCGCACGATGTCCGTCCTGGGGATCTAGTATTGGTGCGAAATTTCGATAGGAAGAGTCCGCTGGAGCCCCGCTGGAAATCCCCGAAGACCGTCCTTCTCACCACGAGGACCGCCGTGAAGATTGAGGGGAGAAAGGGGTGGGTTCATACGAGTCATGTGAAAAAATTCCATGAACTGAAACCAGACCGAGACTCGTCCACCCCCACCAAAGACTGTGTTGAGCCAAAAGACTTTACAGTTACCGAACGAGAAAAAACTCCCCAAGAGGAGTACAGGTCGAAACTCCGATCTAGCAAGTCAGACAGTTTAATTGTTTAAGTCCTCCCCTAGGTGAATCGGTTAAATAGTTTCTGACATGTATCCCCTAGATCGAGATAGAGAGAGAGAGAGACTATTCAAAAAACGCGCATATTGTAAATCACTTCGTAGTCACTGTATAGTGACACTATTAATCATGTTTATTCTGAGTATTTTAATTATTGTTGCTAGTATTCTGCTACCTATCTACTGGCCTATTTTCAAGCGTGAACAATCTGCTTACAATGTATCTGCTGAACATTCTTTTAGCGAATTGCCTCCACATGAACTTTCTTACAGACTTGCGCTGCGCAACAATACATTTATTAGTATGTTACATCACTCTCATCAGACCAGCAATGCTACCAATTGCTGGGTATGTGGCCGACTCCCTCCCCATCAGAAATACCAGGGAGCTCTGCCTCTTTTTCCGTATCCATTCTCGTACAATGGCTCCTGTGGTGCATGGTTTAAAATACTTAATTCTTTAGGTCCCGATATTGCCGTTACCCTCGAAGGGGAATGGATTTGGGGAAACCTGAATTCAGTCCTATTCTACGCTTGTTACCCTAATAGTGAAGGTCAATCTGTTTCCGTAGGAACTGATCTAGAAAATGAAGTATATGGGTTAGGCAATTACACAGAAAACCTTATAATTCTTGCTATTGAATCCGAAGCTGCACCCGCCCTTCCTGCCATGTCAGTATTACCAGTCACCGGTCATCTCTGTGTTAGAAAGAAGGGTTCACTACACTTAGGTCATAGTAAATGCACTACTGTAGTCGAATTCACTGATGAGGGTAAGTCCTCATTCCGAGCTAGACGACATACATATTTTGTTTGTGGCCATACCGCATACATAAGTCTACCTCCAGATTGGGATGGTACCTGTTACCTTGCTTTCCTTCTGCCCCCTGTTTTCTTAGCTCCCCCTGATTATCATCGTAATCCAAATCTAGTAAGCAATAGATTCCGAAGAGACCTCCCGCTTGTCGATTATACTGAAACGGCATGGGAGCAATACACAGATTTTAATAAAGGATTCTTTTTCTTTGTAGGCCCCGTCCAAAATAGTAAAATAATACGTAGATTAACTAGAACACTTGAAGCAGTAGTACATGAAACCGCTTCCGCTTTAAGTAACATAACAGAGGAACAGTCTGCTATGCGGATTGTTGTCCTTCAAAATCGTCTAGTGATTGACGTCATCTTGGCGGATCGAGGTGGAGCTTGTAAGGTCATCGGGTCAAGTTGCTGTGTTTTCATCCCAGAAAACGCGCCATCTGTATACAAAGCTATCACCCGTCTTCATAAAATTGCAAATCTGATACATCAGAATCCAGGCACCTGGACTTGGTCCGGTTGGTTCTGGACAACGTTAACTGCTTGGGGATGGAAGATCCTATCCTTCCTAGGCATTGGCCTAGTCATAGTATTCAGTTGCTGCCTGTGCCTACAGTGTGGGCCAGCGATTTGTGGACTGTGTGCCACATCCTGCATTGAACATTCTAGTTTCCTCTCAAACCGTCAAAGAAAGAAAGATGAGCAAATGATGCTGCAAGAACAAACTGATCGATTCATGAGGATCGAGATTTCATGAAGGGTCCGTAGGGAACAAGGAGGGAATGAGGAAATATAAATTTTGGTCATGTTATGTTCCCTATCGTGTACCCCACCGACTCCATGTATCAGCTTAAAGTACATGTAACTTCCCTCCTGTGTCAGCTATGAAGACGCAAACACATTTGCGTCCAACGTTAACATGTCCTCTTTCAGACCCACCCTGAATGGGTTGAATAGTCCGTTCCTAAGTATGCCATGCCAACGTCTTTTTGTGGTGTACTTCTACGTTTTTCAGCTCTAGCTGAGTAGGCCCTGAATTTCTGCCACCGAGCCTCTTTTCTGGCTTCTGACTCCGAGGGCCTCAGCCCAGGCTGCCTCTGTACCCGTGAACTCTGACTTACTTCCAGCGCGGCCCCTCGCGCTCAGCTCAGCCTGTTTTCTGCCAAGACTGACTTCAACCTTCGAATTATCTGATCTGCTCCTCGAAAATGCATTCCTGCCTACTAGTTTAAGTAAACATCCTGCCAGCTGTAGAGCCGAAGGGCCGGCCTGTCTCTGTGCAAGTAATTCAAGTAATTCATAGCCTCTGTTACCATGCTCCCATGGAAGGCCCATGCCCCCACGCTTCTCCTGCAGACACTTAGGCGCTTATACACGCACTCTCAGTCAGTATAGAATAACTTCTGCCCCAGAGACCTTTCCGCCCAGATAGCTTAGTTCCTACAACATCAGATATCGGATATGATAAAAGTACAAGTTGATCTGACATGCCAGACTTCTGTCTCTTTCCGTCAGTTCGAATGTCAAGTCCCCTGCACCCTCCAGCTTCACGTCATTCACACGTCATGCAGCTGCGCGCGCATCCAAGTTTCCAATTTCTGCTGACATTGCCACATTTCTGCTTAGTGCCACCCACCTGTGACACCTAACTGTGACGTTTCTAGCACACACCTCCAGTTCACGCCTAGTCCACGCCTCTTGATTACGTACTAGTAACACGTGGATACTGTTATCTTGTCTTCTCTCAGCTGTTACGCCTACTACATTACTTCCTATGGTGTAAATTAAGTATATAAGCTATGTATTGTCAATAAAATGTTGCTCTATCCCTTCTGACACCCCTGTGGTGGTCAGAATATGATATCCTGGTCTTGACCATTCCTTTTTAAGGAATAAAACCCCTAAGAACTCTAACACCACGGACTCTGTCTTTTTTCTTCCGATCTGAGTTATTATTGATTAAGTACTTACCTGCATAGAAATTAAGATAGTAAATTAATTATTTACGTCATTCTGGCGCCCGAATAGGGACCCCTCCCCCACCTCACGCGCCGGTAGGTGCGTTGCAAGCTCTGTCCCCTGCCATCAGCTAGAAGGAACTTACGCGTACCGGCAGGATTTCCTGCATCTCCCTCTGGTCCACGGAGGTGACGAAGACTGCGATCAGTACCCAGACGAGGCGGTGAGGAGTGCGGAGGATCCCGACCAGAGCCTAGCCGAAAGAAGCAAGGTCCGAGGTGTCAAGAGGCCCACCAGGTTTCCGAAGTTTTCCGAAGTTTTCCGAAGTGTCGAGTCGAGTCCAGTCGAGTTTTCCGAGGCCTTCTGTTTTCTGTGCTTCCCGGTGAGTACCATTGCTGGGACGTATCTAGACGGGTTTGGGTACACAAGTCCGGTCTGCACTGTTTTAGACAGTGTATCTGTACTGTTTAGCAGTATATCCGATGTTTTCAGTTCTTGCACTGTGCTCAGCAGTGTATCTGTGCTGTTTAGCAGTACATCTAGTATAGGGGGGTAGTTATATGTGCCTTTAAATGTTTTGCCATGTGATTAATGTCGTTGTGTGAGTGACTGTTTTAATGTGTATTATTGTGTTCTTGTATAACTAGCTGTACCCAGTATTAACTAAACCAAGGATTGAGCATTCAGTACTAAGTAAGCAAAATGCCGTTTTTCAACAAGTTAAAGCAGATAGGAACTAGGAAAGGGATACTAGAGGAAGAAATTCCTATCCCCCCTAGGGACACTCCAGGTAACTTTATGTACCACAAGCATGGCATAGATGCCATATTATATCTAGATTTATGGGCCGACTATACTAAACATCTAGACGAAAGACACAGATGGCCCGCTACCGGAACATGGGATGCCGAGTGCATCATGAAGGTAGAAGAAGCATTATGGAAAAAGAAAGCTAGACAATCTCAGAAAGAACTCTAACACCACGGACTCTGTCTTTTTTCTTCCGATCTGAGTTATTATTGATTAAGTACTTACCTGCATAGAAATTAAGATAGTAAATTAATTATTTACGTCAGCATAGTCTCAATCAAATGTCACTCTCAACAAATCTGTTTTAGAGGACTTTCATGAACCTGAGATATTTGTATTTTGCCCTCAAGACAGGGTGTAAATTGTTCAAGAGTCTAGATCTCTGTATCCAGAGAGCACTCATCTTGTTGAGCTCCAGCCAGTGTGTTGTGAGGTGTCAGTTTTTATACTTCGCCCCTACCGTTGTACCAGTAGACCTTCTGGATGGCACAAAACTCAGAGTTAGTTCTTAACACCACCTTGAGCTAGTTGAGTGATTAAAACACAGTTTTACTTCCAGGGAAGTTCTCTGAAATTGATGCTGCAGTAGTCAAGTTGACCATTATCAAGGCATGTGTTAGCTCCACTCTCTGTTGAGTTTGAAACACTGTGATCTTTTTCTGAAGTACAGTATAATGAAGATTTACTCCATTTCTACCACTGCGTTGATTCGGGTAAAAATGATATGACCTGACGCCCAACTTTCTGAGGTCAAAGACGATCTTGTAATTTCAAATCATTCAGACTTTCAAGATGGAGTAGTTTCTTTTCTGTAACTCCAGTTCTGTAGTAGGGGTATCTCTGTTATAGTCATAATCTAGTGCACGCACATGGGCGGGACTATTCACTAGATTATGACTATACACAGAGATCCCCTACTACAGAAGTGTGTTGTTACATGCAGCTTTAAGAACTCGATTTAGCCTCCTGTTCAGAAAATGAAGCTTTGATTTACACATCAATATATGTGTTCATGACAAGTGATAACCAGTGATTGACTAAGTTTTCCTTCTTCAACCTGGTGGGACTCTGCATGTTTTCTGCATTCATTCAAAAAGGCATCTGTTATTTCTTTAGCACTTGAGTCAATGGAAGACTTTGAAGAGTGGATGAGGGGGGATCCTTGGAGAATGCCAGGTGCTATTATGGGCCTGATTCACAAAGGTAAATTTACACTTGGTAGTAAGTTTACTACTTTCTCAGAATTCACAAACTATGGGGATAGTTTTATGACTCTGTACTCCCTATATTTGTGTAGGGAGTTCTCCGCACCTGGAGGCTTCGCAGTCGGTTTGGAGAACTCTGCACACATAAGTATAGGGAGTGCAGAGTCGTAAAACTTTGCAGGTAGTTTGTGAATTGCATTTTATAGTACTTTTTCAGTTCTACTAAATGTACGACAAACTGAAGTTTGTGAACCAGTCCGCTTATGTGTACATTAATGCAGCGATCCAAATCGCACCTTTTGGCAATGGTCAGAGTATAAGTAATGGATCTCCATTCCGAAGCAGCATCTGCTACTTGGGGCATTCATTCAAACTTTTTGAGAAGAATCGCTTTGTTCATCAGGTTGTAGGACGTTGAGAGCTCAAGGAGTAGGAGGTTCGGCTGCCTGCCTCCATCCAGGGCACTAAAGGCCTCCTCTATGATGTCAGCCAAAGTGGTTTTGGTACCCCGAGTCTGATGTTCCAAGTGCTCTTCTAATTTATTTTCCAAGATTTTGCTTCAATCTGATAGATTTGAGATGGAGTGTTAGTGGATCAACTCTTAGGCATCTGGGGATGACTTCTTGTGTTTCAGTGGGCTTCGGTATAGGACCAATATATACAATGAATTGACAAGGTCTATGAAGTAGGTTGTTAGCATCCAATTTTCCGGGCAAGCGTGTATGAAACGATCCATTCCAACGCTATGTCTTCTTAAGCCAAATTCATAACTTCTGCCACTTCTGGAGGGATGAGGAAAGCGCTAGACTGGATGCAATAAATTCTTTGATTTTTGCAATTTATGATTAAAAAGTATAAGCGCCTCACAACTCTCTTGGGTTGTTCAACAGAACAGGTCTAAGATATGATAGATTTTATTTGTTTGATTTATATACACTTTACTAAAGTGTATTTTTCTTTGCTTTCTTTATATTTCACGGTAAACCTTTCTGCCAATAGTTCATTGAATTGCGCAAGTTTCAGACCATGATCTACGCCACTGCATCCAAAGCTGCAGTTCCATTTTTGTACTTCACTGTTGTACCACTTATTGTTGATCTGAGAACAACTATTTGCTTTATTTACTGTTGATTGTAGCCATAAATGCACTGCAATGTGGCACTGTAAGAACAGACAGATTCCAGAGGCCTATTTTACAAATAGGTGAGGTTTTTGTGATTGATTGCAGATTAGCCATGGAACAAAACGAAAGGAAAAAAAAAATGTTTGACCAAATGGCAGTTTTTACAGTTAAACATTGGCAATTGGCAACTGGTCTCGCCTACCTTTACATTTCAGAGCGCACAATTTGCATTGCCAATGCTTATTTATAGTAGTGTATCTTCCACATTCCTACTGCAGTTTTTCTAAGGATCACTAGGTGGCATCTAAAGGTAGTAAACGGGTGTTTAAACAAGGCTGTGTTTGGAATGCTGTGCTCGGAGAAGGAAGTATAGAAACTCTACAGACTGTAAAACAAAACAAGCATTTGCAATGCAATAGGTTTCGCATTTACGTAAGTTTAAGCTATTGGCATTGTAAATGACAAACAGCTAGATTCAACATAGGCCCGTTTTGCGAGTCCTTAATAGCGATTATTAAGGAATCGCTATTAAGGACTTGCAAAACGGGATTCATGTAGGAATCGCTACATAAATTGCGATTCCTACACATTCCTTATTTGCGATTAAAGGAATAACTCCCCATTCATTCCTATGGCTTATTACGCCGATATTGACTTGTTAATAATATACAATACTACCTCATAGAACTTGACTGCATGACTATGACACTACCTAAACATAGGCACTCCCTAATACTAACTACTTAGGCGTTAGGAATATATCTTACCTTAATCACCGTAGACAGCACATTACCTCCCACACCTGATTTGTTTTTGCTGCTATAATTGCTATTATAATGTCAACTGTTTAATTCTTCTATGTCCCTAGGTAATCCCCTTTCTAACCTCCCTGATAGCTCTCTGCCCTACCTCTATATATGTGTTGTTGCTATAAATGTTACCACTATGTCAATCTGTTTTCCATATGTTAAGCGCTCTGATACCCACGGGTCATGTCCGCGCTATATAAAACACTATAAATAAATAAATAAATAAAATAAAATGCGATTTCAAGGGTGCCAGGGGTGTCCAAAGGACACCCTGTAGCACCCCTGAAATGTAATCTACATTGGTGTTGCGCACACACATGTCCAAAGGACAGGTGTGTGTGTAACATGCAACTTAGAAAAATGCATTTAAATGCATTTTTCTAAGTTTTCGCTATTTACCACAAGGTTTGACCTCGCTGTAAATAGCGGCCCAAAATTTCGATTTCGCAATTTTAAAATGATTCATGAATTGCATTTAAGGAATCTCAAATAGAGATTCCTTAAATGCAATTCCTCGCAAATGTGCGAATTCTTTATTAGCGAATTTTGCATTTGGGATGATGAATCCCAAATGCAAAAATTGCACTCGCAAAGGGCCAGATTCTCAGAATCTGGCCTTTTGCGAGCACAATTAAGGTTGATGAATCTGGCCGAATGCCTTTATTAAAGTTTTCAAAATAAAAGTCATTGTTATTTGTAATGTCAATAGCTCAAAATCGCGTAAAGGTGAGACCGGTTGGGTTCAATTGATTGCATATGGAGCCTGACGATACAGTGAAATGATGTTAAGAGGATTCCAGTGGCATGTGCAACTGATTTGTGGTCCCAGTTAGTTCCTACTGGCTTCAGTTGGGATTTTAATCAGTAGAACTCTCCTTGTTGGTCATATATGGTTGTGTAACCAACAACAGGAATATAATTAACTTGAATAGAAAAGAATTACAACGGGTCAACCGGAATGTCATGCATTTCCTGTTGCGCTAAAGGCTAGACGGTCAGTCAGTCTTAGACCTCTACACAGCCGGTGGAGTGGTCTTGCCTGCCACCGGTCTAGTAACTGCAAGTTACTTTTCAGGTCGGGCCTCCGAAATGACCGGCAAGTCCAGGGTGGAGCATTTCAAATGTCATGTCAGCCGCCGCACGTGCCTCTGAAAGCGCAGTAGGGTTAGATTAGAGTTAGAGACAGATCAGTTTCTCTCGAATGCGGAACGCTCTGCCACCTTCACCACAGACCTGTAACTTGAAAAGCCGGTGGAGAAGGGCTGAAGAAATGTCGGTGGTCGTATAATGCATGCAACTTGTTGCCTACCAACCAGAGAGACGTGTCCAGCCTCTCCGAAATTTCATTGGTACATGCATGTTGGAAATTCGGCTGCTTTCATACAGGCTAGACCAATCTTTTGTCTAGTTCTGGTTTCTCGGAGATTGGCTATATCGAAAGCCAGGAGGCAACACTTCTTTCTACTACAGAAGTTCAAAGATGCTCAGAGGCAGCAGCGCACGTGCCTTCTAAGGCCTTTTGCTCGATGTGTGGTCTGCTGCTGTCAACCTCCAGCTACAGAGCCCCCCCCCCCCCCAATCAATCTGCTCCCATGTCATGGTTCACAAATTCATTTTTTTCTCCCATTAAATAAATTTTTGTAACTATGTGACATTGATATCCAAAATAAAGAAAAGAAAAAAACACATTTTCTAAGCGCTATTTTAAAATCTTTTTCCTAATGTATCGGTTTCAGTAGAATTGTACGCCCATATATAAACGAAGATGACGCCACACCTGTGGGCAAAACAAAATGAGAACAAGTAAATAAAGGCTCACGAGAGTGAGGCCAGCAAGTTCCACATTGACTGGGAGATAATAAATAACTCTAGGCGCGAGAGCGCGGGCGCCACAGCGAGCCATGTGGTTTCAATTATCGTGCTCGTGTCTAGGCACAATAATTGAAACCACATGGCGGCCGTGCGGGGAACCACCACCAATAGGCCATGGACGGAGCAATGCGCCCACCTTTGGCCAATTGTTTGCTGTCTTTGTTAAAAAGACGCACGCAAAGGCCAATTCTGTAGGACAAAAGAAAAAGCACATGCAGGAGGGTGTGAGGGCAGATTTCAAAAGTCCCTACATAAAGTCTTCGCCACAAATGTAAATGTAGAGGTACTTGTATAGCGCACGACTACCCGGAGGCATCTCGGCGCTTGTACGAATACCGCTGAGGAACCCTTCCTGGCCTTTTCCCTGTGAAGTGCCCACTCCTGGGCACCCCGAAGGTGAAGCCAGGCATTCTAACGTTGTTGGTGCGATTGTGGAGATTAAGCAAGCTATTGCCTAGAGTTGCAGAGTGAGACCCATGATTAGAATAGACACCGAGGCAAGAATTAACAGGTCCGAGGAAATTGAGCCCAAGACCCGCCGAGGCGGGAATTGAACCCTGGTCCCGGGCCGACTTCTGCATCAGGGTCTGCCGCTCTAACCATTGAGCCACACTTCTCCACCCGCATGGGCGCTGTTATAGGCTCGACCTAAAAAGCTCCTAAGGGCAGATCAAACACAGAAAGTAAAGAAAGCACAGTGGCGGTTCCTCTGCTAAGGAGGAGGAGCTTCGCCCTACTGCTTTTTAATCAGTGAAGTTAAGGAAAAATAAATTATAACAACTCACGTTATTATCACTTTATGTCTTGATGTCCAGCAGCTTTGCGGGCAGGGCTGTTCTCATGACAGGAACGGGGCGAGTGGTGAGCACACTAAATGCGCATGAACCTTTGGCCAGCCGTCTCGGGTCAGCCAATTATTCATGCGCACTTTGCATGTTCTCCACGAAGGTTGCATTACAGCCAGCGTGGAGAACATGCCCGGGCTCCCAGTCAGCGTCTGAGTGCCGAATCACAGTGCTCAGACTAGTGACAACGCTGCATTGTGATTGGTTGACTTGGAGCTTGGGTGTGCTTCCTGTTCCGGCAAGAGCAAGGGACTAGGAGGAGTGACGCAGTGAAAAGGTAAGTTGTGGTTTTTTAGGTCCCCACTTGCGAAAGACTGCGCACATGCGCAGTCCTGCTGGCGAGGAGACTTAATGGGATAGAGAGAACATCACTAGCGAGGTTAACCCCCGCCCCTCTACTCCATTGGCTGGCCTCCTAAACAGTGGCCAGCCATTGGAGAAGAGGTCCTAGTGACGTTCTTCTTTCTATCTAAGCCCCGTCCTTTTCAGACTGGTGGGCGTGTTTTCCAGCTGAAGTAAAACGTTTCTTATCTTCTTTATGGGTCCAGATGGCCCCATAAAGAAGATAAGGAACCTTTTACCCCAGCAGGAAGTCGGGGCGCCCAGTCTGAAAAGGACGGGGCTTGAATCTGGTCTATTGGCATGCATTGTTACCAAAACATTGCCCGTCGTGTTCTCTTTTGTCCCTGTAGCATTTTCCTGCGCAAAGCTTCAAATAACCAACTTTTTTGCAGTCTCTAATCAAACATGGTTGTCACTTAGCTGTGGGGAACCTTAATCTCTCTTATCTTCATTGGGCACTTTCCACGTTCCCTCAGTAATGCACGCTTGGTGATTTCAATAAAGATTTATGGAAAGTTCACAGTCACACCCTCCACTTCTGGTCCCCTTGTCCACGCTCCCTCCATGCCTTTATTTATTTTCTTCCATGTATTGCTGTGTCTGCGCGGCACCCCTGCACCCATTACCCTCGCGTTGGCAACTCTGTGCATAAGCCACCCCCCGTCCCCCGAATCCCCACCCTAATGTCCTGCCAAGCCACACCCTATGCTCCCGGGCCCCATCCACGCATCCGCAACCCTCAACTGAGCCCCCAACAATTTGCAACCAGCCGCCCGCGCACACCTCCCTGCGCCAAAGTCTTTGCTGTGTGCCCGCCTATCCAAGACTTCGCACCTAACCTTGTGATCGCCTCATCCCCTCTGCTGCAAGTAATGCTGCGCTGAGCATCATAGCAACCCTGCCCCATTCTGGCACGCGCCACTGTCCTGCAAGACGTCGCCTCATCCTGTCACTGTTACGAAACCTTTATCACACTTACTTGTGAGCCCCCACCTCTCCCCCGCATTCGGGCGAAGACAGGAGTGGAGCTCCATTGCGCAGGTCCGTGATGCCCTTGCCCCTGGTGCCAAAAAAGAAGGATTTACCTATGCCTCTATGTACATGATTACGACATTTAATGTTCATCAAAGAGAAAACCACACTGTTAGTTAACTCAGACAATTGATTTATGTCAATTATTTTTTGAAGTTCATAAATTATCCATGACTTATGACAGGAAATAATACATAGTCAACTTTACATTGAACACACAAAAAAAGATTTTTGCAAGGGAAAAAGCACAACAAACAACGTGTAAACCATAATTGTGTGAATAATAGTGAACATATCACCAAAAAAAAAAAGTGCATATACATTGTACACAGTGATTGAGCAATTGTATCAAAAACAGTAAACAGCAAACTTTCATAAAGTACAACGAGTTAATGGACAGTTTTGGGGTACGTCTTATTCAATACCTGCCCAACTTCCTGTAACACTATTTATTGTGGTATTATGGTTGTGTGAATACAGGAGAAAAGGAAAACCCAACATCAATTGGGACATGCCAATAATTTTGTGCAAAACATTGATGCTAAATGCCGACGCGTTTCGAAAGCCAATGTACAAATCATCGGATTCTCATCAGGGCGTGGAGTTTATCTGTTGGTACTGTTTAGGGAGAGAGGACAAGGAATTGGATTTAGAAAGATGAACATTTAAAATAAGAAGGCTTTTCCATATGAATGCATCGTCCGATGCAGCATACCTTATGCGACCAAAGAATTGTGGTCGTTTGAGTCTTTTAGGAAATAGTCATCATGTGCCGTGGGAGTCGACCTGCAATGTAGTGACATTGGCAAGGTAAGTGTTTGTCTAGTGAAATGTAGGCCGGCACTACTACGTGCATGCATTTATGTTATTTATGTTGTCTGAGTTAACTAACAGTGTGGTTTTCTCTTTGATGAACATTAAATGTCGTAATCATGTACATAGAGGCATAGGTAAATCCTTCTTTTTTGGCATTAATAGGCCCTACCTACCCTCTTCCCTATTGGGCCAAACCCCTCCTTCCTTTTCATTCTTGCCCCTGGTGCGGCACGAGACCTCTTGCCCCTCATACAGCACCGCCATTAAAGCAACATAGAGCCTTGCATTTGCCCACATACCTCCTTCCCCCCTGCCCTTAAGCCGCGTAGCAACCAACCCCCCACTGGCCCATGCCCGACCCCCACCATCACGCGCCGCAAACCAAGGACCCCAGCAGCTCCCCCCATCCTCCGAGGCCCCCTTCTGATGTTGATGGTCAGCTGATATAGCGGGCAGGGACTAACAAACTTTACTTTCCCTTCCGCCATAGCCCTACTTACTATGCCACCCACTCTTAACATTCGCTTGCATTGCCCACTCTATGCGCGTCCCGATCCTCTACTAGAGTCTACTTGTTCATTTGAACCACCGCCGAGCAGGGACTATGCTAATCTCAAGAGGTCGACCCCCCTCTCCTTGCGCCTCACTTTCCGCGCTCTGGGACCCTGGAACCCCCCACCACCTGCTGCCCCGTGCCTCTCCCCCCCCCCCACAAGGGTACATTCGGGTGGGCCACTACCGTCCCAATTTGTTGCTTCTGGAGGTAGACTACAAGCCATAGATTACATCATATCTACTTGTCAACAGTCACTATGATACAAGGATTGCTTCTGTGTGTATACAGAACATGTGGAGAGTTATGTATTGGTGCCCCACCACTGACCTATTTCTTTGTAGATACCTTTACTACAACCCTCCAACAGTGCACGCCATCTCTTCGTAACCCCTCCCCCTCATGACCTCCTCCTCAGACTCCCTCACTACCACCCTCCACCAGTACCCGTCATCTCTCTGTATCTCCCACCCTCCCCCACGACCTACTCCTCGAATTCCCTCACTGCCACCCTCCAACAGTGCCCTTCATCTCTCCAAAGCCCCTCTCCCTCGATCTCATCCTCAGATTCCCTCACTACCACCTTCCAACAGCGCCCCTCATCTCTCCAAAGGCCCTCCTCCCCATGACCTCCTCCTTGGCTTCCCTCATTGACACCCTCCACCAGTGCCCCTCATCGCTCCATAGCCCAGCCCCCCATGACCTCCTCCTTGGATTCCCTCATTGCCACCCTCCACCAGTGCCCCTCATCTTTACAAAGACCCTCCTCCCCATGACCTCCTCCTTGGATTCCCTCACTGCCACCATTTAACAGTGCCTCTCATCGCTCCATAGCCTCTCCCCCTGATGACCTCCTCCTCGGATTCCCTCATTGCCACCCTCCACCAGTGAGCCTCATCGCTCCATAGCCCAGCCCCCCCATGACCTCCTCCTTGGATTCCCTCATTGCCACCCTCCACCAGTGCCCCTCATTGCTCCATAGCCCAGCCCTGCCCCCCCCCCCCTTGACCTCCTCCTTGGATTCCCTCATTGCCACCCTCCACCAGTGCCCCTCATTGCTCCATAGCCCAGCCCAGCCCCCCCCCCCCTGACCTCCTCCTTGGATTCCCTCATTTCCACCCTCCACCAGTGCCCCTTATTGCTCCATAGCCCAGCCCAGCCCCCCCTTGACCTCCTCCTTGGATTCCCTCATTTCCACCCTCCACCAGTGCCCCTCATTGCTCCATAGCCCAGCCCCCCCCCCCTTGACCTCCTCCTTGGATTCCCTCATTGCCACCCTCCACCAGTGAGCCTCATCGCTCCATAGCCCAGCCCCCCCATGACCTCCTCCTTGGATTCCCTCATTGCCATCCTCCACCAGTGCCCCTCATAGCTCCATAGCCCAGCCCCCATGACCTCCTCCTTGGATTCCCTCACTGCCACCCTCCACCAGTGAGCCTCATCGCTCCATAGCCCAGCCCCCCATGACCTCCTCCTTGGATTCCCTCATTGCCACACTCCACCAGTGCCCCTCATTGCTCCATAGCCCAGCCCAGCCCCCCCCCCCCTTGACCTCCTCCTTGGATTCCCTCATTGCCACCCTCCACCAGTGCCCCTCATTGCTCCATAGCCCAGCTCAGCCCCCCCCTTGACCTCCTCCTTGGATTCCCTCATTGCCACCCTCCACCAGTGCCCCTCATAGCTCCATTGCCCAGCCCTCCCCTTGACCTCCTCCTTGGATTCCCTCATTGCCACCCTCCACCAGTGAGCCTCATAGCTCCATAGCCCAGCCCAGCCCCCTCCCCTTGACCTCCTCCTTGGATTCCCTCATTGCCACCCTCCACCAGTGAGCCTCATAGCTCCATAGCCCAGCCCAGCCCAGCCTCCTCCCCTTGGAGTCCCTCATTGCCACCCTCCACCAGTGCCCCTCATCGCTCCATAGCCCAGCCCTCCCCTTGACCTCCTCCTTGGATTCCCTCATTTCCACCCTCCACCAGTGCCCCTCATTGCTCCATAGACCAGCCCCCCCCTTGACCTCCTCCTTGGATTCCCTCATTGCCCCCCTCCACCAGTGCCCCTCATCGCTCCATAGCCCAGCCCCCCCCCCTTGACCTCCTCCTTGGATTCCCTCATTGCCACCCTCCACCAGTGCCCCTCATTGCTCCATAGCCCAGCCCAGCCCCCCCCCCTTGACCTCCTCCTTGGATTCCTTCATTGCCACCTTCCACCAGTGAGCCTCATCGCTCCATAGCCCAGCCCCCCATGACCTCCTCCTTGGATTCCCTCATTGCCATCCTCCACCAGTGCCCCTCATAGCTCCATAGCCCAGCCCAGCCCCCCCCCTTGACCTCCTCCTTGGATTCCCTCATTGCCATCCTCCACCAGTGCCCCTCATAGCTCCATAGCCCAGCCCCCATGACCTCCTCCTTGGATTCCCTCACTGCCACCCTCCACCAGTGAGCCTCATCGCTCCATAGCCCAGCCCCCCATGACCTCCTCCTTGGATTCCCTCATTGCCACACTCCACCAGTGCCCCTCATTGCTCCATAGCCCAGCCCAGCCCCCCCCCCCCCCCCTTGACCTCCTCCTTGGATTCCCTCATTGCCACCCTCCACCAGTGCCCCGTATTGCTCCATAGCCCAGCCCAGCCCCCCCCCCCCTTGACCTCCTCCTTGGATTCCCTCATTGCCACCCTCCACCAGTGCCCCTCATTGCTCCATAGCCCAGCCCAGCCCCCTCCCCTTGACCTCCTCCTTGGATTCCCTTATTTCCACCCTCCACCAGTGCCCCTCATTGCTCCATAGCCCAGCACCCCCCCCCTTGACCTCCTCCTTGGATTCCCTCATTGCCCCCCTCCACCAGTGCCCCTCATTGCTCCATAGCCCAGCCCCCCCTCCCTTGACCTCCTCCTTGGATTCCCTCATTGCCCCCCTCCACCAGTGCCCCTCATCGCTCCATAGCCCAGCCCCCCCCCTTGACCTCCTCCTTGGATTCCCTCATTGCCACCCTCCACCAGTGCCCCTCATTGCTCCATAGCCCAGCCCAGCCCCCCCCCCCCCTTGACCTCCTCCTTGGATTCCCTCATTTCCACCCTCCACCAGTGCCCCTCATTGCTCCATAGCCCAGCCCCCCCCCCTTGACCTCCTCCTTGGATTCCCTCATTGCCACCCTCCACCAGTGAGCCTCATCGCTCCATAGCCCAGCCCCCCCATGACCTCCTCCTTGGATTCCCTCATTGCCATCCTCCACCAGTGCCCCTCATAGCTCCATAGCCCAGCCCCCATGACCTCCTCCTTGGATTCCCTCACTGCCACCCTCCACCAGTGAGCCTCATCGCTCCATAGCCCAGCCCCCCATGACCTCCTCCTTGGATTCCCTCATTGCCACACTCCACCAGTGCCCCTCATTGCTCCATAGCCCAGCCCAGCCCAGCCCCCCCCCTTGACCTCCTCCTTGGATTCCCTCATTGCCCCCCTCCACCAGTGCCCCTCATCGCTCCATAGCCCAGCCCTCCCCTTGACCTCCTTGGATTCCCTCATTGCCACCCTCCACCAGTGAGCCTCATAGCTCCATAGCCCAGCCCAGCCCCCTCCCCTTGACCTCCTCCTTGGATTCCCTCATTGCCACCCTCCACCAGTGAGCCTCATAGCTCCATAGCCCAGCCCAGCCCAGCCCCCTCCCCTTGGAGTCCCTCATTGCCACCCTCCACCAGTGCCCCTCATCGCTCCATAGCCCAGCCCCCTCCCCTTGACCTCCTCCTTGGATTCCCTCATTGCCACCCTCCACCAGTGCCCCTCATCGCTCCATAGCCCAGCGCCCCCATGAACTCCTCCTTGGATTCCCTCACTGCCCCCCTCCACCAGTGCCCCTCATCGCTCCATAGCCCAGCCCCCCCATGACCTCCTCCTTGGATTCCCTCATTGTCACCCTCCACCAGTGCCCCTCATCGCTCCATAGCCCAGCACCCCATGACCTCCTCCTTGGATTCCCTCATTGCCACCCTCCACCAGTGCCCCTCATCGCTCCATAGCCCAGCCCTCCCCTTGACCTCCTCCTTGGATTCCCTCATTTCCACCCTCCACCAGTGAGCCTCATCGCTCCATAGCCCAGCCCCCCCATGAACTCCTCCTTGGATTCCCTCACTGCCACCCTCTAACAGTGCCCCTCATCACTCCAGAGCCTCTCCCACTGATGACGACCTCCTCGGATTCCCTAATTGCCACCCTCCAACAGTGTCATTCATCTCTCTGTAGCCCCTCTCTCATATTCGATTTCATTTGTTGTATTGCGCTACTCATAGTGTAGGGTGTCATAGTACTTTACATCATGCACACATTGTGCAGAGACAATGAATTATACAAGTATATACATCAGCCTATAGGTAATGTCACATAAGCCAATGAGGATTACAAGGTGTAGGAATCACATGTCATCCATACTGGTGGGCAATATGTTTTAAGAGGGTTTGGTCTGGAGAAGCACAAACGCAGGATTGAAAGCATACCCCAGTGTTTGTGGGGTTGGCTTTACTGATTAAAATGTATCTGCCAAAACAAACTCTTTATAGCAACATTAGAGTAATGAAAGAGTACGGAAATTCTAACTACATTGAAACACACAAAAAAAGTTCTAAATATACCATTGAGGTTTGTATGCAGCTCTTAGATGTCAGTTTATAGATCACTGTCCTATTTTAGGATTGTAACTTCTGTACTGCAAGTAACCCATTGAGCTATCCACGTCCACATAAAATAGTTTATCTACATTTAAAAATTACGAACAGACAAAATATTGCTTTTTAGTAGTTGTCTTGCATCCGTCATGATAACGATACAATATAAATTAAATATACACAAAGTATGTGTCTTGCTGGGCCCTCACAGACTTTTAGAATATTAACTAATATACACACATCCTCGAAACATACAAAGTATATAGCTGGGCCTTCGCAGATTTAAAAAAAAAAAAAACTGAGCAATAGCCACACATTCTCTTACCTGCTCTGTTCAAATTCTGTGCCACAGCCGGATCTAATGAACAGCTGAAGGGGTCAGCCCGATGTCACTGCGAGGGCCAAGGTTCGTGTTTGGGTGGGCCTGGCCCACCCTCTAGAACCGGGCCTGGTGCCCACTACACAGTAGCCCACCCCAGACCCCTCCCTCCCCCACCTCCCTCACACTCTGTCGCAGCCAGTGCACGGAGGCCACAACCACACTTTACGCGTGAAGCCTGCTTGCACACTTTGTATTGCAGAGTCTGGCACTTTCTCCCCGGGCGCCTCCACCCTCTGTGCTGTTTTTAAATTTTTTAAAATTTATTTATGCGTTTTTATATAGCGCAGACTTTACCCGAAGGCGTCAGAGCGCTTCACAATAGGAACAGAAAATTATAAATGAACAGCAAACGAGAAGTTACATGAGGTAAAAGTGACAATTATGAGCAAACAAAATACATGAGGTAGCAAACCGTGCAATACAGGAGGAAAGAGTGAAAAGTGTGCAGGTTACAAGAGAAAACAAAGTACATTTAGAGGTAATATATGCTAGACACAGGGGCACAAGAACAAACATTACGTAGGCAAAGGTGGCACTTGTGCAAGTATCAAAAGCAAACAAAATGTAAGAGGTAGCAAACAATGTGTTACAAGAGAAAAATGGCATGTGCATGTTACAAAAGAGAACCAAACACAGATACAATGATAATACTGCAATAAATTGCATACACTCCAACCACACTGGGAAGGCACTTCCTTAGTCCTGGAGAAAATAGTTCAGTGATGGGAGGTCTTCCTTCAGGTAATAGAGAGGGCGTGAATTACTTTAGGAGGGGTCTTTAGAGGAGGAGAACTTTGAGGTCCGTTTTGAAGACCTGGGAGGAGGAGGAGGTGGTAGTGGTGGTGGTGGTGGTCCGGAGCTGAGGCAGAAGAGAGTTCCATATTCTCACCGCGTTGCCTGAAAAGGATTGGGCCATCAATCTTTCCTTTCCTTCTTGAAAGTGGGAGGTTAACGCAGTAGATTTTCCGCATTACGATAAGGTCTAGAGTCTCCAGAGAGTTTCAGCTTGTTCGCCAGGTAGCGAGGCGAGGAACAGTGCAAGGCTTTGTGGGTAATACAGGCAGTCTTGTAGATACCTCTAGCCTCGATGGGAAGCCAGCAGAGAGTGGATAACTGTGTGATGCGGTCGCTTCTTTTAGCCCCATAAATGAAACTAGCTACTGAATGGAGAACAGATCTAAGGGGTCTAAGGGGGAACAAGTGGGATTTGGGGAGGCCAGTAAGAAGAGAATTGCAGTAGTCCAGTCTGGAGAGGACCATCGATTGCACCAGGGTTTTAAGGTCCTGCTCCGGGAAAAAGCGATGAATTCCCCAAAGAAGGCGCAATTGGTATCGAGCAGACTTTGCAATGGAATAGATGTGGGCGATTATATTGAATTTTTTGTCGAGTATGACACCAAGGGATTTTGCGCTGTCGACAATGATGGGTTTATTGTTAAGTAGATTCATCTGATCCAGCCATGATTGAACCGTGGGGGAGGAGGAATTCAGTTTGAGGGATTCAGAATCAGTTGATGAGTTGACATCCAGTTTTGAATGGAGTCGAGAGTGGGGCTTAGGATGGAGAGATCATGAGTGGAGGCGACCTTGAGGTAGATTTCAGTGTCATCTGCATAGAGAAGATAGTGGATCACCTGACTAAACCAGATAGTTATAACTGCTCTAAGAGAATGCACCCACACTCAAAACCTTAATAGTCATAACACCTCCCAATAATGCTGAAAAGTTTAAAAGCCCTCGTTTCTCTCCTCAAAGCCGGGGGTGGGTGGAAATTGAAAACAAGCAAAGTTCCCTCTAGGTGCTGCATTTAACAAAACAAGAAGTGCGCGCGCTCTCCAAAAAACAATACCCAACATGGGGGCGGGACTTCGGTCTTGTGCGCGAAGCCCACAGAGTGCGTGACCCGAGGAGCAGTGGTGACGCGGGGCTCCCATGCCGGAGGGAGAGCCCCATGGAGGCTGCAGATGTCCAGAGTGGCGGTAAGTGGCCCTTACTTGTAGGGGGGGCTGCAGGGGGGGGTGTCGGCACGTGTGTATGTGTGCAACGGTGGGGGGGTGTCTATGTGTGCGTGTATGTGCGCTCATGTGCGTCGGCGGGGGGGCTCTGTATGTGTGCGTGTATGTGCGCTCGTGTGTGTCTGTGCGCATGCGTAAGCAGGGGGAGGTGTGGCTGTGTGTGTTTGCGCTTCCCAGGAGATGGCCACAGCGCGCGCGTGGCCCCCCCTGATCGCCTTCCTAAAGATGCGCGCTGCCAGCTCCTGTCTCCTGTAAAGCTGTGTCGCTGACTATAGGTCTCTGGCGAGACCGCGCGGTTAACGCCACGAGACCTAAAAAGTTTGTCATTTAAAATGCCAATAGCTCTAACTTTTTCGAAGGCAAGACCGTTGCATTGTAAATGCTTGTTTCTAGTGAACACCCGCTTCTCTTGAGTCCCCCTCTCCTGTACCCTCCGACTCACAATCTGTGCTTGCTCCACTGTGAAAGCAACAAATCAAGTCAACCGAGTGTGACATGAAAGCCATCCAATCTCCAGCAAGGAATGGCTCTTTGGAGTACGATATACAATGCTGTCTCCTGACATACAGCTAGAGCGGCCTGTAGTGAACGCAAGGGAAACAGAAGAGGATTAAAAGATATAGCATGACAAACTTGCTGCTGATGTAAAGAAGACCAGTGTGGTAGCCTGCTCTAGGCACTTTGCAGTGTGACTTGAATATAACCCTCTATCGTTTCGAGAGGTCACTAATCCTGTGATTTTTACAGGAGTGACTGCAACAGTAAAGGGAGGGTTAGCGGCAGGCTAGCAGTCAACAGAGCCCCCTCCCGTGCAATTAGCCTGCAGTTCATCTATGTTACAGTGTACCCCCTGCTCATTCTGCACCCCTCCCTCAACTTCACTCTTCATCGCCCCCCTCTCTTGTTAACCCCTAAACCCCACCAGGTCTACTTTATAGTTTGATCCTAGCGGCAGCGCACAATTTTGATTGGCTGGTGTCATTGTCCTTGGTAAATGCTGGCTTCCGACTGATAGAGGCTTGTTAGTCTCTCCTTGTTACTGCCCGTCGCCATTTGTTACCTCCCATGAGGACTGGATCTTTTACTTACGGCGTTACACGGTCCCCTTCTTAAGTCTGCAAGCACAATTTGCAGCGCGGTCCGCTTTCAATTTAGCGTGTTTAATTTTCCGCACGGGCTGAAAGGGAGTTTCTACTCACTAATCTGTGCAATAGGTCTTGCATTTACACGAGTTTGAGCGATCGACATTGCAAACAATGCCTTTTTTTGTTTCCGCTGAACACAAATTAAAGGCACTGTAATTTAAAATGCCAATAGCTTAAACTTGCGTAAATGCAAGACCTATTGCTATGCAAATGATTGTTTTTTTAAGCAGCACGTTTGCCCCGTAACACGGACCCCTGCTTCCAATCACTTTAACCCAGCATTATCTTGTGTCTTTTTCAACTCACCCAAACTATCCCGCCGATCCCTTAAGTAAAATGAAACTATAAAGGATTTGTTTATCATGTGAATTCCAGGTAGCACAATGTGTGCTAATGGGCTGAAGCAGACAACAGCACATCTGTTACATGTCCTCTGTACTAAAGCCACCTGAGTGGTTTTGAAAAGCCCGTTTGATCACCACAACCACCAGTACCTCCACCACCAGTACCACCTTTGGGATTCCATATAAAATGTCTGTCAAAGACAATAGGCTGTCTGTATGAAGTGAAAATAGAAATATTCGTACCACTTTATATTTATGTAGGGTGGCCAACTGGCATGGGCGCAAATTCAGGACGGTGAGAAATTCCTAAACAAATGGTCGAAATTCAGGACAAAAAGGTATGCTTCACAGATGCAGTGGATGTCATGCAATATTACATAAATAATGCAGTCCAAAAGGGACCAGTAAAAGGAAGGATTATGGACATCACTCCTAAATGACGGATGGTGCATGAAATTTATGGACGGTTGGTCATCCTATATTTATGCGCTGCCCTTTTAACATTAGGCAGTTGATTGACTGAAGGACAGCAAGTCATCTGCTCTGTTCCCAATGCGCACATTAACACATGGGTATATTGGTTACCAGTTCGGTGTTTATACCAGAACCATATTCACTCGTTTTTCAAATTCACTGCCATATCTCCTGGGTACACCTGGAGTCAAGTGGTTAGTAAAGCGGATGTTGGCCAAATAAAGTATAGACTACAGCTCCTTTTAGTGTTACTTGCTTCACATCAAAGACGAAGAGTGTCCTGGTACCTACTCCGTTCCCCTACAGGCTTGTTCTGTCACGTGGTCTCACCATTCAATTGCACCAAAATAAAATATTTTAAAGTTCTTGCATTCCAATCTCCATGATTAAGCGTGATATTCTTTTAAAATAGCCTTGCATTATTTTTTGCTTATAGGTCATTTTGCATTAAAAGCAGGTTATACTGTAAAGGCTACCTAGACGCGTTTCTCATTTCCAGTGTGTTGCAACTAGTCATTGGGATGTTAAAAACTAAGTGGAAGAAGGGGTAAAGGGGTATATTGCCACATGTAACTAAGCAGGAAACAGGTCAAGATAAGCAGGGGGTGGGGAACGTTCTAGCTCAGGTGCACTTACTGGCAGGGGAGACGTTCTAGCTCAGGTGCACTTACTGGCAGGGGAGACGTTCTAGCTCAGGTGCACTTACTGGTAGGGGAGACGTTCTAGCTCAGGTGCACTTACTGGTAGGGGAGACGTTCTAGCTCAGGTGCACTTACTGGCAGGGGAGACGTTCTAGCTCAGGTGCACTTACTGGCAGGGGAGACGTTCTAGCTCAGGTGCACTTACTGACCGGGGAGACCTTCTAGCTCAGGTGCACTTACTGGTGGACATACTGCAGCACCACTGGAAAAACCAATTGAAAAGCCATGGAAACATCAACACCCCCAGTATACATTGTGGACTAAGGACCTGGGATAAAAAAAAAGCAGATTTGTACTTCGTGAAATTAGACCCACATGACTAGACCAGTCCATTTATAGAATTCAAAATGGACAGGTTATTTAAGTGGTTAAGCACTGGCAAAACCAAACTTCAGCCAGTGTGAATGAGTGGGATAACGAGCAGGGACCAGAGTAAAAAAGAAAGAATTCCTTGAAAGGCGGCGATAACTTCGGACTTCCACAATACCTACTTTGGGAGAAACCATGTGAACACTACAAAATATGAAACTTGACAAATCTTCTTGGAAATGGTTTATTGAACATTTAAAATGAGCAAGTCACATTGCTAGACATGTACCGATTGGTACATTTTGAAATGGTCTGCTATTAGGTATGTCATTTATGTGAAAGCTTTAGGTGAACTACATAAAGATGAATGCCACACTTTTGAACGAAAGAAATGACCAAAGCCTAAACGAGTTAGTCAGATAACTAGTCTATGTAGCTGTTGGTTCTGCAAAATACAACTTTGAAAGTCTCTGCAAGGTCAGTCGGGACGGCCAACACTAGTGCAATCTGCCAACTGTGGTACTGGCTGCCATCTCTTGCCACGCACATCTAAAGCCTGAAATCTTCCCGACATAGCTACAACGCAGAAACCTGTGACATCTCCAGTGGGGGCAAGCATCGTATGCATCAGAAGTACGCTTCCAGGCGATGGGTTCCCAAGTCAAAAACTCTGCAAGAAAAGACCAGAGTTCAAGCTGCATTGCAGACACAAAAGACAGGGGTGTGGCCCATGTTGGTTTAATGCACTCATATTTACTGAGGGCAAACCCATATTGGGCATTTGGCTGTACTGTTCAAAAACTAGCCACATTTTCTGCCATTTTTAAATCATGCCCTATTACAGTAAAATAAACGCGTATGCAGTCAGTTTCAAAGTTGTGGGCTCAATACTGAGTAAGTATTCGCCATGTATGAGACCAAGCGTCCCTGTCTGCCGTGGAGACAGAACAGACAGGGATAGTATGAATCAATTTAATGTTTGCAGGGGGAACGACAATGTAGCACTTGGAGCTAAATTGTAACTTATCCTGCACCCCAAATAGGAGAAATCACAAGGTTACATTAGGGCAATGCAGTGGTGCCGGGACAGACACATGGACAAGAGAAAGCAAACAAAGGCACTGGGGTATTGTGCAAGTTAAGCAAGCTACGGCCATGCTTACCAAAGAAGTCTGAACGTCCAAAACGCTGCCAGTCCTAGAAGAAAACAAGACCATTAAGATCAGAACAGCCACCCTTTCATGATACACAGATTACACACAAGTGTTGCACCACCTTTTAGACTTGGACACTGGACATTAAGAAAGAGGTCCGCCCAGGTCACCTCAGCTGGTGCTTTTACTCTCCTTCCTGTATGTACCCTGCTAGCATCATTAATAAACCAGGAGTAAACCTGGCTGGTAATTTTAGGACGGTGCTTTAACAAGAAGTGAATCTTCAAACTCAATCACGTTCCTACATCCCTCTACAAAACACGAGTTAGTAAATTTGAGCCTGTGGAACAGCACACCAGGTGGAACTACCAGTCTCTACACAAAAACAGACTATGCCCTGGAGAAACACAAAGACAGGTGTGCTCCAAAAACACAATAGTTTTTACTTCAGAAGTGAGATGCTGCTCTCTTGACCCACCCCTCACACAAAGCTAAGCGTTAGAGTAGATGCAAATACACCTGTATCCCATTTTACAAACAGAGCTATTAAAATATTGGAGGGAACCAAGGAACATTGCAATCTTATCAGGCCATCATTGGTCAAACACTTAAAGCATGTCAGATTATTCAAATTAGCTACCTGAAAGCGTGTACACATTGGTTCAAAATTTCAGTACATCTTCCCTTCAGGTCCTTGGGAGAATGAAAAAAAGTTAGCTAAAGCCATAAGATCCACATAATCAAGAATTTCAGTGTTTGACCTTTACATCAAAGGGCCAAGCGCAAGTTTTGTATGCAAGCTGCATCTACTTACTACCTAGTAGTCATGGCCTAGCTTGACAATGTGATATTGAGTCAGTCAATGATCTTTAAAAAAAAAATAGAGAGTATATCACCAAGTGACTGCATAATTAACTTTTAATTTTTGGGAAGGTGGCCATGGTTTCCACCCATCTCCTAAACAGTCATTGGCCTGTCTGGATTACAAAATAGAATTAAAGGTGTTAAACAGGCGAGTCAGACATGCCAAGTAGTCCACCAACTTCCCAAGCAACTGTCAGACTTCCAGAAAATACATTTACCAATCTAAAGTGGTGACAAAACATTCCAGGTCTGCAGTGGCAGAACCTACCTCAACATTCTTGCAGAACACACAACCAAGACACCTATGGCCTTTCATGACAAACAACCTCTCCCCAGACCATGCATATATTTTGTGTACTTCGAAGCAAGTTAGGTTTTTGTTCAGCTAGAGTGCTCTGTTCAGACGTAGATACACACAACCCACTTTTTGCAGTCCAATGAACAGAAACTACACGTGTGCCAATATGCAACCAACATTTGTTGGATTGAAGTGTTTGAGACCAAGCGTCCCTGCCTGCCGTTGCATCAGAACAGGCAGGGATAGTAGGAATCAATTGCTTTGTGCAGGGGGAACGACAACACAGCACATCAAGCTGGGCTGTAACTTATCCTGCATGGGTCATTCAATTCCAAGTTTAAGGCAGCTACTTGGCAAGTTAAAATATTTTATAGAATTACATCCTTCTAGTAACCCACAACAGTTATCCCTTTGGCATTCAAGGACCAGGATAAGGAACCAGCAATGGATACATTTCCCATAGGCTTGCAAGGTGGAACATAAGCCTCCGCAAGCTGTTAATCGCCCGTTACCGTATTACAGTAGTCTATCCAGATAAAAATACTTACCAGTTGGCATACAGGACCACTGCAGACGTCACCATTACAAGACAAGTCTCACAAAGTGCACCCTCCAGAGGAAAAGAAAAAATTAATTTAGCAAAACTGTCAGGGGCTACAACATTGGCAAACATGTCATACAGGGCAAAATTGGGCATAAGGTGGGCGACCAATAAAAAACTACAAGGCCAAGACTTCCGGAAAATACATTTACTAATTCAAAGTGATAAAATAAACATTCCACGTCCGCAGTGGCAGAACATTCTGCAAGCATGAACCTCAACATGCTTGCAGAACGCACCAATGGTCTTTCATGACAAACCACCTCGGTCCCCTCTCCCCAAAGCCATGCATATACTGTACTTCGAAGCAAGTAGGTTTGTTTCAGCTAGAGTTTACTGTTCAGACTTAAAGATACAAACAACCCACTTTTTTGCAGTCCAATGAACAGAAACTACACGTGTGCCAATAAGCAACCCACATTTGCTGGATTGAAGTGTTTGAGACCAAGCGTCCCTGCCTGCGCATCAGAACAGGCAGGGATAGTAGGAATCATTTGCTTTGTGCAGGGGGGAACGACAACACAGCACATCAAGCTGGGCTGTAACTTATCCTGCATGGGTCATTCAATTTCAAGTTTAAAGCAGCTCGGTAGATACACAGAGAGCAGATACTTGGCAAGTTAAATATGGAATAGAAATACAACCTCCTAGTACCCACAACAGTTCTTCTTTGGCATCCAAGGAATATGATTAGGAACCAGCAATGGATATATTTCCCATAGGCTTGCAAGGTGGAACAAAAGCCTCCGCAAGCTGCTAATCGCCACTTACCATATTACAGTCTATCCAGATAAAAATACTAACCAGTTGGCATACAGGACCACTGCACAAGTCGCCATTACAAGACACGTCTCACAAAGTGCACCCTTCAGAGGAAAAGAAAATATTTAGCAAAACTGGCAGGGGCTACAACATTTGCAAACATGTCAGATACAGGGCATAATTGGGCACTAGGTGGGCGACCAAGTAAAAAACTAAAGGGAAAGTGCTGGCAAAGTCAATAGGTCTCACTTTGGCAAGAATTGGAGCTATTGACTTTGTAAAAGCGATGTCTAACCCAGCTGTGGCTTTGAGGTGAGTGGAATTGTGGGTTGAAGTTAGTTGTGGAAATGTGGCATGGAATTCTTTGGATAGTAGTTATGTGGTATGGAGAGGCCTGGAACTATGTGGAGTGAGATGGTGTGTCAATTAGTGAAATTGTGGAAGTGGAGTTTGTGGGATGTTATTCTGTGGTGGTGGATGTACGTTGCATTGTGACGTGTTGAATTATGGGATTGTTCTCGAAATGGTGTGCAACAGTGTGGCTTGGAGTGAAATGGATTGGAATTTTGGCATGCAGTGCATTTATTTGGGTTGCTGCTATGTGGCATTGAGTGGTTTTATATGGAAGAAAATTAAGCTAGCAAACAGCACCTATGCCGTGCTTCCCTGAGGTGTCCAAAATCTGCAAGGATGCAAGATTCATGCCTTGACGACAGGAGCATGCACAGCTTGGTTCCGGAAGGAGGCTCTGAGGCTAGACAGGCACTGATAGAGGTCCAGGTGCCGATGCCATGGAACTGCCATGTCTGCACATTAGGATGCAGCTTCCCCAGCACTTCAAGTGAATTTCTGAATACGCTACTTCATAACCTAACCAGTCTGCGAAGTTTTGGAAAAAAAGAATCACCAGAAGTGAGACTTCTGAAGAAATTGTCATTTTTCATATCCCATTGTTTTGAGGTTGCTGTGGATAACTGGGACTTAGTTTCCACACTGGAAGGTCAAGGTGATGTTTAAGGATATAGCCTGTGAATAGGATGCACCGGATATTAAGAAAGCTCAACCAAAAAGGATTCACGGGATGCGTCTGAGCCCATGTCATCTAAAGGTTTACCATAGGACATTAGTTATGGCCCAGCTGTGGCTCACTCTTGTAGATGTGTACAAGTCTGCATTAAGACAGGAACGAATTTAAATATGAAGGAAAGGTCACACTAGTGGAAATTTGGAAGTAGGTCTCTTGGTGCCAGAAAGCACTTCTGGGTGTTATGAACCTCTAGTGCACCTTATCGTAAGATCTAGCAGAGAGGAGCATGCAGCCATATGTTAAGTGCAAACATGCTTAGTGCTTCGTTTAACAAGCCGATGGAGCTTTTGAATGGTTGTGTATAAGGAGGAATATCAGTCGTAGTTCAGACCGTGCTAAATAACGTACATTAGTGTCCGAATGGTACAACAGGAGCTTTCAGTGCCTGCACCACGCCTTCTATTCTGCGTTACTCATCACTGGCGTGTCCATGCAAAAGTTGAACGTGATACTGGTTGTCGCGATGCACCAAGTGCCCAGCGTGTGGCTACGAGCCTTTAATTCAGCAATGTAAATACACCAGAGGAGACTGAATCTGGTTCCTGTGTCAACAAGCATTATTTTGAGGGAGCAGAGATTGTTTGGAGGCAGCCAGTTTACAGAGTAGGCCAAATACAAACCGAACGTAGCTGGAGGCCCGATGCCAGAGTGCCCATTGACTTAGTTTAGGCTGCATGGAATCTATTCTCCACAGACAACTGGGGAAGACCATGCTTACAAACAGTTCTTTTGCAAACGCCAGAACAAACCGTATTTTATTAGGTCTAGGACCCAAGAGACCCATTCAGGTGAGTAGAATAATTAAATTCTACAGAACAAGGTGCTGTAAGTTTCTTCCCACCTGCTGCAGGACAGGGCATGCTACGAGTGACGAAGACATGGGAGCAGTTTGTAGGGTATATACTAAGGTGGAAGGGCCAAAAACACTTGGCTGTGGAGTCCAACTTTTACTAAATTCTGTAGCTGGTACGGTGGGGGTGGGGAGTGCTGCAGTCAGTCTGCCAATTCTAGCTTTAAACTCCTTTATGGCAACCATGTTCTTCTCAAAAGGCAGGCTATTGCCCGAATATATGAATTGGCAAACGACCTGAATTTAAAATAGGACTTTTTAAAATAAAATGCTATAAAGTGTAGGCATGGTATGCTAAAAGTAGCAATAAAAGAACCAATAAAATCCAGTTACACACCATCACTGCATCTTCTATTGAACGAAGAGCGTTGTGGGCAGTCAAAGCTGCTTTCCACCTACAGAAAAGCAAATGGAGTAAGTTAGGACTCGAACGTTGGTATACACAACTGCAAGAGTATTTCCACCTGATGCCGAGCAGCCTAGCTGGGCTCTTAGCAAGAGCTTAAGGCTAAAACATTCACTGTAAACAGGTGCACAATGTTACAGATGGCAACAGTGTCAAGAGACAACGTATATAAAGCATTATGCATGGTTGAAGCAGCCATGCTGACAAAGCAGATTCCAGGCACCAATACCCCGAGCCGTAGGTTAATAAAGTGTCCTTTCTGCAACGACTACGCATATGCACGGGCTTATGTAGCCTCACCAATTATGCAACTGTGGCAGTGTACCCTGCATGGTTTGTCTCCTCAGTCATGGCCAGAGGACTCTGAGAAGTAGTAGGAATATACAGGATGCAGCTCAACAACCCGAAGACTGCGAGCAAAGCTTGTTCTCCAACAGCGTGGAACGGGACTGTACGTCATGGGCCCAAAAGCCTACGCTCCCATATGCCACTAGGACAGAGCCGAGGGAGAGCAACCTCCCCCAGATATCCACGTTGGGTCACAAATGGCATTACACCCCACCAATAAACAAAGAAATCCCATTGTCATAAAAGAAAAACACACTTTGAAACTAAAATTCGTATCCAAGCTCACTTAACCGAAACCAAAGACGCATTTATTCACTATGCAGCAACCCTTTGACAAGAACCACACAACAGCAACACACTTTAAATATCTAAATTATTAAACACCCATTCCATCTTCATTCAGAACCACGAAATAGTAAGTTGAGTAGATTTAATTACACTAGGCTTTTGGGACCCACCACTTACCCAGAAGATGGAGGATCATTACGCTAAAAAAGAAAAAGCACAACTATAAGTACAGGCAAAAGATTCAAACAAAATATTTGCCCCCACCACCCCAGCAGCAAAGGACTATATTACAACACATCAACCACATAATGCATTGTGTCCTGCATGGTTTGTCTCCTCAGTCATGGTCCGAGGACTCTGAGAAGTCGTAGGAATATACAGGATGCAGCTCAACAACCCGAAGACTGCGAGCAAAGCTTGTTCTCCAACAGCGTGGAACGGGACTGTACGTCATGGGCCAAGGGCCTAAGCTCCCATATGCCACTAGGACAGAGCTGAGGGAGAGCAACCTCCCCCAGGTAACCCTGTTGGATCAATAAAATTACATGTTACAATCCAAATGAACTAATCAAAACCAGCAAGCCACAGCCAACACAAACTTGTTCCAAGTTCAGCGCAAGCGTAGTTTTCCAAAGAAAACATTCTGCTACTGTACAGGTTAAGGATTTCCCCACAATTGTACCACATTATTTTTAAGGTTACTAAAGCACCTTTTTCCTGCAGTTGTGCCATAGCGCTCTCACATTTCAACTCTACCGTTTAGATCAAGCGAAGTGATTGACGCGACACAATGAGCCAGTTATTGAATGTACACATTCTGACCGAGTGTAGTGTACCAGACAGGTAAGAAGTTATGATTCCGTCCTAGTGCTATGGCAAGTCTTTGTTTGATCGCCACTAGGCCATCTGGCCCTGTGCAATGAATTTAGTACACTTTAGGGTCTTTAACTGAAACGGGAACCTGACAATCCAGGTACCTGGTGGAAACGAGACACCAGCTACCAAATTCTATGCCAAACTAATAAATAAACAGCATTTTGTAGAATCCACTGCAGAAAAGAATAAAAGTCTTACGATAAGGGAACACAACTAATGCAAACTAATTTCCTCACAAGATAACTAAAGCCAACAAGGTCATTCCAAGCTCAAAGAATAGCTTATATACGAAACGATAGGCAGCAAAACATGCGATGTGAGAAGTGCCACTTACCTGATTAGGCTCAGACATTACTCCTATGGGGAAAAAAAAGAAAATCGGATTAAAAAGAGACAAAATGACTGAGGCAATACTGAAGATACATGGAGTTAAATGTATCAATTCTATGCTCCCACAACCCACCAGGACAGAGCCACGAGAGCAAACTCATGGGGTATCCAGGTTGGGTCACAGGGCACGCAGAACAAAAGAACAAACATTTAAACAATAACATTCCATCTTAATCACCACGTTCACCTACACACGCTGCCTAAAGGTGATATTTATTTTTTCAGAAAGTTTGTGGCATCGAAGATTTGTACATACGGTGGAGCGGTTAGTTTTGCTTTAACCCGCGCGTGGGCCTATGATATATTCAAGGGGATATAGTACTGTGGAGACACCCCTCCAGGGGTGATTCCAGCACTCTACACATACTTCATTCAATTTTCACATCACCAGATTGGAGGCAGTGCTGATGTAACATGGGGTGAGGGAGAGCAGTGGTCGCAGATACAAGCCAGGAAAGAAACCAATATAAAACGATGGGTGTGAACAAAGCCCGCATGACACAGCACGTCTCACTGCCTAGGCTCGACGGAAAAAGGAAAAGAAAGGCTTCACAGCAATGATTTAAATAAGCACGATGGTCTTTAAAATGATCTCTGAATAGCATGATGGTCACAAAGTAGTGATGAACTACAACTGTGTAGTCATCGTGGAGCGCGGCCTTTAATATACCCCATCAAGAAGTCTGCAAAGTTTATGAAACGTTACAGAAATGTAGTCTTTTAGGGGAGGTCCGAGGTGGTCTGATCTTTACCTGCAATCGTGCTGTGAAGAGTCACTCTAGAACAAACTGCGCTTTCTTTGGACATCGAAATACGGTAACAAAAAAAAAAAAAACAGAAATAAAAAATTAGCGAAAGCCCTCAATCCACATGAATTTCGTGGGAGAAAAAGTCCAACGTTTGAGAACAAAAGTTCGGCCAAAGGGGAAGTGGCAACAGCAAACGGAAGTGCAGAGGGAAAAGTGTTTAAGTGAGACTGCACAGAGCTGTGCGACCTTATGAAACATTAACGCCCAATATTAGCAACTGGGAAATTACCCAGCGCACATATCTCCATGATTGGACACCTGCCTTCCAAACTGAACCCGAAACTTATCCTAAAGTAGAAGTTATTGAAAAACACTCCGGCTTTGAGAAGAACCGTTATTTGAGTCACTGCCACAGAATTACCATAAACACGAAGCTCGTTTAAAGGATATTCAGAGGTGCTTAAAATCCAATTAAAGTAGATACACGCCATATACACCGTATAAATTAATTGCCAATGTTGGAGCTTGCCTCAAAAGTCTTGTCTAGGTGAAGGAGCTACCTAGCAAGAGTTAAGCGCTAAACACAGCATCTTTATTGGTGTAAACAATCTACGGATGGGGTTCAATTTAATAAACCATGCTTATGGCTGCTGCAGATCCGGGATGTACAAAGGAAAAACGTGGTTCAAGAGGCTGCAGAGCTGCGATACCTTATGAATTAATAACGCCCAATACTAGCAACTGGGTAAATGCCTGAGGATTACAGAGGGCACATCTCATAACTCGTCAACCGGACACCTGCCAAGGATATTCTGAGGCGCTTCTGAGGCAATTATAAATTGTGTTGCTACACAGTATGAACATGCCAATTCTGGGGCTGGCCTCAAAAGTATAGTCGAGCTGAGGGAGCTACCTAGCGAGACGCTAAACACTGCCCCTTTATTTACTCTAGGAGTAAAACCTACGGATGGGAAAATGACAAAACTCCATGATGTAATGGGGATAAATGTCACTTTCCATGAAATAACTTGAGGCTTGCCTAGCCACAGGCCAATGCTATCCATGTGTAGTTCAATACAGGGCACAGTAACAGTTGTAGCCAGTCTGAATGCCCCCATAAGTATGAAATACCGACAGTACCAAATTTACGAACCACTGGGGCAGTTTTAAGGGGGGCGGGTGTTACGACAGTACAGCTCATTTATTCGCTGAAGTACTCAGTGTGCAGACTAACCGTGCTCAGAAAATACAGAATCGGAAAGCCACTGCAGTTCACACTAACATATTCCTCAGTATGCACTGCTCACGTGAAATGCCCTGGAAATACCTACTTCACCACCCATAATTACGACATGGGCAGTATGGGTTACCTGGACCCGGGGGTAGGGGGCAAAGTGATCAGCGTTAAGTTTTATCACCATTTGGTTGTCTGTCCCGAAAGATGTTTCAACCATCATTTCACTTTGCCCTGCTCCACACGGTACCACCCTTCACTGCCCCGGGGCACAGGCCAGGTTTTGGCATTAGTGGAACGCGTTATACTTTAGGGCGGGCAATCCTCACACCACCATAATAAAGAGCTAAGAATTACCTGAATTTCAGCCTTCACTGATCTGGTGTTCCACTTCCTCCGAAAGTCTACCCCTGTAGGAGACCAAGCAGCCATTAAATCCTGGTTTTAACAGACACAGGAGCAACACAAGTCAGTTTTAAGTGTTCAGTTTAAGGTTTTATCATTTGGTTGCAGTCTTGAAAGATGTTAAAGGCATCATGGTACTTATCCCTCCTGGCGGGACACACATTTCTCGATTCCGCGCATAATAAAAGGAGAACCATGTTTATAAGCCCCAATTAAAGGCTGCATTCAAAAGTAACATTTTGTTTATCATCATCAAGAGCTCTGATTAAATAAAACCGACCCTCTTAAAGTTTGGAGACGCTACGGCTAAGTCAAATAAACTTTAGTTCAGAATGCCCACCAGAGACTGCGCATGCCGATAGGCTGACCCATGCGCCATACAAGTTAATCTGCGACACTCCCTTCAGAAAACAAGAACAAGGAAAATATTAGACTATAAACAGTACAAGCGAATATAGCCTTAAGCATCAACACAGCAGTTAACCTACACGTTAAAGTTAGACTCAAGACATCTGAAGTTATCTGAAAGACCCACTTGACATTGAATTCAAGGTGTCGGCCACAATATAGTGATGGATTACAACCGTGTAATCCACTGTGGAGAGCGGTCCTTGATCTGCCCCTTACGAACTGGCTGCAAAGTACGAAGAACTTCACAGAAACAAAAGTCTGTAGGGGAAAAAAACTAAACTGGTGCAGCACACTTGCATACATTTTGAAGCAACGAGGTCTGAAATGGCCATCATGCTCACGCCCCAAAAAACATGGCGGCTAGGGCGTGCAACCACGTGCCATTGCGTGTGCAACGAGGCCCATTCAACAATACAACTTTTAATTTTTTTAAACACTTGAATTTGACACCTCAACAACCAATGTGAGGTTTGTTACCACAGATTCCGAGTTGTTCTCCATATAATATTACCTGCAACTGAACGGCGGCGCCTGGTTCCGGGATGCCTTCTTCAGCCCTCATGTCAGCGAACTGGAGAAGAAAAAGAAAGTGTTTCAGACCGAAATCACAATTCGCTTAGGCCAAGTCTGCAAGAGGAAAGCGTGTTTGAGACCATGCGGCCCCGTCAGCTGCGACCCCACAGCAGGCAGGAATCAAGTGCTCTCTACAGCAGAACGGTAGCCCGGCAGTGTAACCCCTGACCAAAGCACAAACAAAGATTGCACAACCTGGCAGCTCGCAGGAACGACGAGGCTTAGGCAAGGGTCCATACATTTCAGGATCCACCGTGAAACTAGAGGTGCAACAAACTGTAAACACTCTTAAACTAGGCCAACCTGTAAGCAGGCCCACTTGAAATACGAGACAGCGTTGTTTATACTAAGATGCACCACGTTTAGCGTCAACTCATTCACTATTTTCCCACGTTAGCACTCCCTGGGCACGGGGTGCCTTGTTAATACCTCTCGGTCATTTAAACAGAAATAAGAGGCGGGTGGGCAGTGAATCTTCATGGAGGGCCTTCCATCGCACGCTCTGCCTACTGGCTTGAGCAGTGCAGCCAGAGGCACATTTTGGTGGATTAGGACAGCACATCATGGGTTAAGAAGCAGATGCATAAGTACCGCAGCCACAAACCCGCATCATCCAAGGGGCCCCGTTCACAAGTGAAGCACATTGCACTCGCGACCGGTTAATTTAATGTATCCAATAAGTATCGGTTTAAATAACCAGTTTAACACATGTGAAAGGTTGAAACAACCTTTAAAACTGCAGGCCAGCCATTTATTTTTCAACGTCCAAGTAAACTCACCGATGCCACGCGTTTCACGCGCCACTGGTCATACAAATCATCTAACGCCCTGGGTAAGCTACAGACCAAAAGCGTCACTGGTTAGAGGTAAAAGTTCATTCAGAATCAGTAGAATGCGAGCCTCACCGTTGCACAAATTCAGACCACGACGAAGCCTTCCGCTGCAGTACCTCCTGGCGATGGCTAATAAGCTTAAGTGGTGCCGGAGTCTTCCGTCGATGCTTTTATGCGCAGGAGTGACGCAACAGGTGGCCGGGCAGTCTGGGAGTTGCAGTCTCCCTGCGGCGTTCGGGCTTCAAAAGTATTCAAAATCAGGACACATAGTATAATCTCGGCTGGCAGTCCAACCTAGGTGACCAACTGGCATGGGTGCAAATTCAGGACAGTGAGTGTTAAAATTAAGGACAAAGGGTCAAAATTCAGGACAAACATTCAGGCTAGGAGGTCAAAATTCAAGACATAAGGTACGTTTTACAGACACATGATCAGGGGAGGATGCGCAATAGTATATAAGTAAATAGGCAACCACTTACGTACAAGTGAAAATAAGTTTATATTAGGTTGAGACAATTGTGCACGTCATTGTTTTTCAGTATGTGCTAGGGTGACCAACTGGCATGGGTGCAAATTCAGGACAATGAGCGTAAAAATTCAGGACAAAGGGTCAAAATTCAGGACAAAAATTCAGGACAGAAGGTCAGAATTAAGGACAAAAATTTGAGACAAAAGGTACATTTTACCGACACATCAAAGGAGTTCGCACAATATTACATAAGTAAACAGACAACCAACACAAGCACAAGTCAAAATAAGTTTACATTAGGTTGAGAGAACCTTGCACTGCATCTGTAGTGTGCCGGAGTGAAACTTGAATACCTGTGTTTGCATATTGGAGGTACCTGGGTAACATGATCCAAAATGAAACCTCCACCCCTCCAGAGCTTGGCCCCTGGTGAGGTGACAGGAGCCCGTAAACAAAAACTGTTTGCCATGCATGCCCTGGGCTCCGCAGGAGCAGTAGCCGCTGATGACATTTGAAGGTGGTGGGCTTAAAAGTTTGTGATGAGTGCCTAGTGGCGAGCGCAGCGAGCAAGCCTGAACCTCATTAGGAGGGGGGTGTGTGTGTGTGTGTGTGGGGGGAGGGGGGGGGGGTTCTTCCCTGAGAAAAGTTTAAAAAAAGAGTGGGCAAATGGTGCCTTTCCAAGAATATTTGAGAAAGCAAGAAGGTTTATAAAGCAATTGTGAAATCAATCAATCAATCAATACATTTATGGAGCGCGCTACTCAGGGTCGGATTGGGATCACAATTCGGCCCGGGCACTGACGAAAAAAGTGGCCCACATTCAAGAGGCGTGGCCCAAATTTAAGGGGCGTGGCCCACATTCAAGGGGCGTGCCCTTTCATGAAACACCATTTGCACAGACAAGGAATGAAAGTGGGAGGATACTGTTCTTGCACACGACACAGGGCCAAGATGACAATGGCCTACATGCTGAGCAACTAAAAAAAATAGCAAGGCCCCTTTTTGTCACAAAATTATTCCAGCCCTCCAGCACAGGAGCACCTGAAAAGCAGCAAAGCCCCTGCTATTACTAACCTACTCAGCCCTCCCCAGACCTTCAGCTCAGGAGCACATGAACAGAGGTAAGGCCCCTGCAATTAGTAAATTAATCAACCCTCCAGGCCTTGGGAAAATGTCCTGGCAGGGGAGCACAAAACACAGCTTTCTGGGTCATCCAAGGTAGCCAGGTAGCCAGGGGGGAGGCTGAGCTGAAGCTGGTGCATGGGAAGTGCCTTCCCAGTGTGTTCTGGCAGTTTGAGTATTTAACATTTACTGTAGTATTACCCTTGTACCTGTGTATGGTACCCTTTTGTAACTTGCACAAGTCACTTTTCTCTTGTAACACACTGTTTGCTACCTCTCACTTTTGTTTGCTTTAGATACTTGCACAAGTGCCACCATTGCCTACGTAACGTTTGTTCTTGTGCTGGAGTGTCTGCCATTAATTGCAGCATTATACCTCTACTTGTATTTTGTACGCTTTTGTAACCTGCACACATATCTCTTTTTCCTCCTGTAATGCACCGTTTGCTCCTCTTGTATTTTGGTTGCTCACTATTGTCACTTTTGATTCATGTAACTTAACGTTTGCTTTTGTAATTTGTCCACTTATAATTTTTCTCCTCATGTATTATTGCTGTTCCTAGTCTGAAGCGCTCCGACACCTTCGGGTAAAGTCCGCGCTATATAAAATCTCATAAAGAAATAAATAAAACAAAAAAATTCCAAACATCACCAGGCCCCCACAGCAAGACCCATTCTTCCTCGCCCACTATGCCCTGAATGTGAAGGGCTGTGGGCGAGGTGTTAAGACTAACACCGTTTCTGGGCTGCATGGGCGCCAGGGGGCCGAGGTGCAAATGGCTCAAAGGCCTGAGAAACACCTGGCCCCCAGGGAGGCCGATTCTTACAAACAATCACCCCTCCCCAGCCCAGCCTCAGCTTGATTGCTTGGCAGGGCAGGGGTGAAGGAGAGGCCACAGCTGACAATCGCTGTCTGGCCGCACAGCGAGGCTGCTTTCATTTTAAGTCTCTGTCTCCGTGCACTCTGTGGGCCGTTTTTTTTTCTCCCCTTTCCTAGTCCACTCTCTGTGGACTGGGACAGGGGAGAAAAAAAACGGCCCACAGAGGGCACTGAGGCACCGGCCCTTCGGCCCGTTCCCGAATGCCCGCCTTGCCAATCCGACCCTGGCGCTACTCACCCGTGAGGGTCTCAAGGCGCTCAAGGGAGGGAGGGAGTCACCACTGCTCGAATAGTCAGGTCAGTCGTAGGTGTGTGTGGAGGGAGTTCCATGTTTTGGCTGCCAGGTAGGAGAAGGATCTTCCTCCAGTGGTGGTTCTGCAAATTCGTGGGACAGTGGCGAGGGCGAGGCTGGCGGAGCGGAGCTAGCGGGTGGGGATGTAGAACGAGAGGCGGTTGTTGAGTTATTCGGGGCCCTTGTCGTGTAGCGCTTTGTATGTGTGGGTGAGGAGTCTGAACCTGATCCTCTTGCAGACGGGGAGCCAGGGCAGGTCTCTCAGGTGGGCGGATATGTGGCTGTGGTGAGAGATGTTGAGGATGAGTCATGTGGAGGCGTTCTATATGCGTTGGAGTCGAGTCTGAAGTTTGGCTGTGATTCCTGCGTATAGGGCGTTTCCGTAGTCCAGTCGTCTGGTGATGAGGGCCTGGGTGACGGTTTTTCTTGTTTCGGTGGGGATCCATCGGAAGATTTTTCGGAGCATGCGCAGGGTGTTGAAGAAAGATGACGAGACGGCGTTGACTTGCTTCGTCATCGTGAGGGAGGAGTCCAGGATGAATCCCAGGTTTCGTGCGTGGTCCGTGGGTGTTGGCGTGGAGCCCAGTGCGGTGGGCCACCAGGAGTCGTCCCAGGCGGATGGGGATTGTCCGAGGATGAGGACCTCCGTTTTGTCTGAGTTCAGCTTTAGGCGACTGAGCTTCATCCATTCTGTGACGTCTTTCATTCCTTCCTGGAGGTTGGTTTTGGCGGTGTCTGGGTCTTTGGTGAGGGGGAATATCAGTTGGGTGTCGTTGGCGTGGGAGATGATGTTGATGTTGTGTTTGCGTGCAATGGTGGCGAGGGGGCTCATGTAGATATTGAAGAGGGTAGGGCTGAGCGAGGAGCCTTGGGGTACTCCGCAGATGATCTCGGTGGCTACTGAACGGAAGGTAGGGAGGCGGACTCTCTGGGTTCTGTCGAAGAGGAACAAGGTGATCCAGTCCAGGACCTTCCCTTGGATCCCAGGGTTGAGGAGGCGGGTTGTTAGGGTGCGGTGGCATAAGGTGTCAAAAGCTGCCGAGAGGTATAGAAGGATGAGGGCGGTTGTTTCTCTGTGATCCATCAGGGTCCTGATGTCATCGGTGGCTGCAATGAGGGCGGTCTCGGTGCTGTGGTTGGCTCGAAATCTGGACTGGGACGGGTCAAGCGAGTTGTTTGCCTCGAGGAAAGCAGTCAACTGTTTGTTGACGGTCTTCTCGATGACTTTAGCCAGGAAGGGAAGGAGAGAGATGGGGCGGAAGTTCTTGAAGTCTTTGGGGTCCGCTGTGGGTTTCTTCAGAAGGGCGCTGATTTCTGCGTGCTTCCAGCTCTCAGGGAAGGTGGCTGACGTGAGGGAGTTGTTTATGACGTTCCGGAGGTGGGGTGCGATGATGATGTCGGCTTTGTTGAAAATATGATGGGGGCAAGGGTCAGAGGGGGAGCCAGAGTGGATGGTGTTCATGATGTGGGTGGTGTCTTCCGTGCTGATGGGGGTCCAGGCGCTGAGGGTGGTGGTGGGGGTTGATGCTTGGGTGGCTGGAGGCGGGGTCTGGGGTCCGAAGCTGTCATGTATATCTGCGATCTTGCGGTGGAAGTACGTGGCGAGGGAGTTACAGAGGTCTTGCGATGGGGTGATGTTGTTGTTGATGGCGCTGGGGTTGGAGAGCTCTTTGACGATGCTGAAGAGTTCCTTGCTGTTGTGGGTGTTGTTGTCTAGCGGCTCTTTGAAAGATGCCCTTTTGGTGGTGCGGATCAGCTGGTAGTGTTCGCGGGTGGCATTCTTGAGGGCTGTCAGGTTTTCTGTTGTCCGTTCGTGGCACCAGGTTTTTTCGAAGGTTCGGCAGGATTTCTTTGAGGGCGTCTGTGAACCATGAGGTTTTACTGTTGCCGGTCTTGCCTGGGGGGTTCTTCAATGGGGCGAGGTTGTTGGCGCAGTTGGTGATCCACTGTGCGAGGTTGTGGGCTGCGTCGTTGGTGTCGGCTGGCGGGTTCTGGCTTAGTGATGCGAGGAGCTGGTCTGTGGCGATTTTGCTCCAGCATCTACGGGGGATTTGTTCCGTGTGGGGGTTTGATGTATTTGTTTTGAAGGTGAAGTGGATGCATCTGTGCTCTGCCGCGTGTATTTAACAAGGACCCCCTGAAGATTCGGATACAATAGTTCCTAGGCCAGGGAAATAAACTGTATGACAAAAAACAACCTAGGCAACTCACATCTAAACATTGTATTGTATTAATGGACAATTGGCTACAAAAACTTAGGAAAATATATGTCTTTTTATTTTAAATCATGTAAAAACACACAACATACGAATAGTTTAAAACAAGGAGAACATTAAGCATCAATAAAATCTTGTCTTATCTATTGGATTTAAGACAAACATACATTTGTAACAATCAATGACAACATATATGAAATCAAATAAAAAACTGGAAGTGGCAATTAGTGTCTCTACGCGCGTTTCGGCGAACCAGCGCCTTCTTCTGGAGTAGCCACACAAGCTAAATAATGTTCAAGATTATGGCACCAATGGTTGATGGAATGCTCAGTTGGTGTCCAGATCTGTTCTGGTTAGGTGATGTATCCTTATGTTATATAAAAATGGGTCGGTAAATCCCGCCTGCCGGATAGCTCATGTAGATAAGTGCTGTATAGGTCTTCAACTTTCGTCGTTATTCATAATTTTATCGATGTATTTAAAAGATCTCTCTGCCTTAAATTTAAGGCGAGATGTTCAGATAAAGATAGTTGTTTTTTGAGTACTCCAAAGATGATTGGTAGTATGGTTAAAAGATCTCCCTGCCCGAAAAGTACGGCAAGGCTCGTTGTAGATAATAGAGTAAGCGTTCTTGTCGGTGAAACGTTAAAAGATCTCCCTGCCCGAATAATACAGCAGGGCGCGTTGTAACTGGTGGCGTGAGATGGGCGTCCCTGTCTGGATGTAGACAAGGGACTCAGGATGTCCGGCGGCGGGATGGCGAAAAAGGATGGCGGCTCAGCACCAGCGAGTGGCGTCTCGTTTGTAGGATAGCTTTGTTGCTATCCTACATACGAGACGCCACTCGCTGTTGCTGAGCCGCCATCCTTTTTCGCCATCCCGCCGCCGGACATCCTGAGTCCCTTGTCTACATCCAGACAGGGACGCCCATCTCACTCCACCAGTTACAACGCGCCCTGCTGTATTATTCGGGCAGGGAGATCTTTTAACGTTTCACCGACAAGAACGCTTACTCTATTATCTACAACGAGCCTTGCCGTACTTTTCGGGCAGGGAGATCTTTTAACCATACTACCAATCATCTTTGGAGTACTCAAAAAACAACTATCTTTATCTGAACATCTCGCCTTAAATTTAAGGCAGAGAGATCTTTTAAATACATCGATAAAATTATGAATAACGACGAAAGTTGAAGACCTATACAGCACTTATCTACATGAGCTATCCGGCAGGCGGGATTTACCAACCCATTTTTATATAACATAAGGATACATCACCTAACCAGAACAGATCTGGACACCAACTGAGCATTCCATCAACCATTGGTGCCATAATCTTGAACATTATTTAGCTTGTGTGGCTACTCCAGAAGAAGGCGCTGGTTCGCCGAAACGCGCGTAGAGACACTAATTGCCACTTCCAGTTTTTTATTTGATTTCATATATGTTGTCATTGATTGTTACAAATGTATGTTTGTCTTAAATCCAATAGATAAGACAAGATTTTATTGATGCTTAATGTTCTCCTTGTTTTAAACTATTCGTATGTTGTGTGTTTTTACATGATTTAAAATAAAAAGACATATATTTTCCTAAGTTTTTGTAGCCAATTGTCCATTAATACAATACAATGTTTAGATGTGAGTTGCCTAGGTTGTTTTTTGTCATACTGCATCTGTGCTCTGTCCAGTGTATTCCGGTGGAGTGGCTGAAGGAGACGTGGTTGCTGGCGGAGAAGATGGGGTCGAGCGCGTGGCCAGCGAGGTGGGTGGGGGTGTTCACCAGTTGTTTGAGTCCGAGGTTGGCGAGGTTGTCGAGCAGGGTGGTGGTGTTGTTGTCGTTTTTTTTCTCCAGGTGGAAGTTCAGGTCCCCGAGGAGGATGTATTCTGGTGAGGCCAGGGCGTGTGGGCTGATGGAAGTTGGCGATGGTTTCGCTGAATTGTGTGCGTGGGCCCGGGGGTCTGTATATGAGCGTTCCTCTGAGGGTGGTCTTGGGGTCGGTGTGTATCTGGAAGTGTAGGTGTTCGGCGGTGGAGAGTGTGTCTTCGGCGTTGGTCGTGATGTTGATGATGTCCCTGTAGATGATAGCGATTCCTCCTCCGGTTTGGTTGATGCGGTCCTTGCGGGTGATCTTGTAGCCCTTCGGGATGGCTATGGCGATGTCGGGGGCAGAGAAAGCGTTCATCCATGTTTCTGTGAGGAAGGCGACGTCTGGTGCTGTTGTGCCGAGGAGTTCCCAGATTTCGACGGCGTGTTTGTGGACAGAGCGTGTGTTGAGGAGGATGCACTTGAGGTGGTTGTTGTTGATGTTAGGTCCAGTGGGTGGTCTGCAGATTCGGAGGGAGGTGAATTTGCAGGCTTGGCAGGTGAAGGGTCCCTAGGTTCGCTTCGGGGTCGCTCAGTAGCGGGCGGGTTGAGGTCCGGTGTTGAGTGCGTTGAGGGTGGAGGAGTCGTATCTCAGTCGAGTTCCCTGGCTCCGGTGGGGGCCAGGGGTTCTGGCGCTGGGCACGGTCCAGGCACGGACGGGCGCAGACGGGCTTGCCTTTGGCGCGCCTTCGGCGCGGCAGCACAGCGGACGCTGTGTGGCCTCCATATGAGGGGCTGTTGGAGGGAGGATCAGCTGGGAGGCGGGAGTGGGGCAACAAATGGGAACAGCAGGGGGTGGGGCCGCAGGGACGCAGCGGCGGGAAGAAGGCACAGAGGGGACGGGGAAGACGGGGGACAGGACACGGGAGGCAATGTGGGGGAGCAAGGGGTCACAGAAAGCAAAGGGGGTACAAGGCACAACAGGGGAATACAAATGATCACAAAATACAGTAAACAACAGTAGAAGCAAGACTAAAAATACAGCGAGCAACAGGGCACTCACGCGGCATCAGGCAGCGGCAGGGGCAGGGCATTATGTAGTTATTACCTCAATAAAGAGATTTCATATGATAATGACGTAGGAAACTGCTTATTCAGTATAACCACATAGCTATTAGTCTGTCTGACATGGCTGCCCATCTCTCTCTGCCCTGACTCCTCACGAGCCCCAGCCTCTATCTTGGGACCTGCCAGGCCCTACTGTTTTTGTGCCCTCCCTTATCTTCACCTAGTTCCCAGACAGTCAACGCCTTGTGCTGCCTGTGTTCTCTCGGTTCCAGCACATTGTTTGTGTGCTAGATGTTTCCTGTGCTATCGTTCAACACCTTTGCATTGCTCGTATGCTCCCTCTCCTCCTGATGCTCTCTGTCTCTGGACATTCAATCTCCTGTGATATCCTTCGACTCCAGTGCTTTAGTCCTGCAATCCCTCCTCCATGTGCTCTCTCCTTCACTGCACCCAAGCCTCCTGAAATCTCAAATCTCAGGTCCAGAACATTACAGTTAAGTGAATTCTCCAGTTCATTCTAAAATACTCTGTTCACAACAAATGCACACTAACTTTTGTACATGCAAAGAACTATGCAGAGAACTGTCAATCCAAAAATTCTACAGAACCATTCCTACAGTGAGATCATTGATCCACATTATCCTTAAAAGTCTCTCTTCACATCTCCTTTACTCCACACATGCATTCAATTTTGTGATTGGCAGGGTTTGCGATCGCAAAAATGCCTCCTACGTGAGGCCTTACACACCTTTTGCAAGTGGGATAGGCTAGATGCACCGTGGGATAGACTACCTTACATCATTCCTTATGTTAGTCTGTCTTCTTTATGTAGCTACACAAAAGGAGGCAACAAAATGATAGGCAACAACAACATCAACATCAAAATCTAAAGAAGAGTAAAATAAGTAAAAGCAACATAACTAAGGAAACCGGGCATTGAGTACTCAATCAATCAAAAGAATTTGTATAGCGCACTACTCACCCATAAGGGTCTCAAGGCGCTGAGAGAGGGGAGGGGGGGGGGTCGCTACTGCTCGGCCAGGAATTGAGTTGCTTCCTGAAGGAGAGATGGTCCAGGGTCAGCCGTAGGTGAGTGGGGAGGGAGTTCCATGTCTTGGCTGCCACGTAAGAGAAGGATCTTCCTCCGACGGTGGATTTGCGGATTCGTGGGATGGAGGAGAGGGCGAGGCTGGCGGATCGGAGCTGGCGGGTGGGTGTGTAGAATGTGAGGCGGCTGTTGAGGTACTTCGGGCCCGTGTCGTGGAGAGGTTTGTGTGCGTGGGTGAGGAGTCTGAACGTGATCCTCTTGTTGACGGGGAGCCAGTGCAGGTCTTTCAGGTGGGCAGAGATGTGGCTGTGGCGAGGGATGCCCAGGATGAGTCGTGCTGAGGCATTCTGAATGCGCTGGAGTCTTTCATTACGCATGCCAACTTAAGCATTCTACAGTGTTACTTCTATTCCGTAAGCTAGATGAGCACATGCTGCAGTGATTTACATAATAACCTGCAAGTAATACTTCAGACACTTTGCTGGTGCCTTTCAGCGTTTCACCCTTTCATGGATCATAAAATGACGATCAGTGGGGTAATATAAGCTATATTGCGCAAAGCTCATGACACAATGCCATATGTGGTGCAAATTATATAACACCAGGGCACATGTCGGGGGTACATGGCTTCCACCTACTATTTTCACAGGGTGGACTCCGTCCCCCCTGCCAAGAAGTTGGGCCCTACAGAAATATGCAGAACTTGTCCTGGGGTAATTTTCAGACACCTGGACATGTTCAGCAGCGCCCGTACGTTGTCTGTTTCATTATGAGCAGCAACGTGCAGGGAGTGAGGGCGCTTTTTTTCACCTCCAGCTGGGTTGAAGTTAAAGGGCCATCAGGCCTCCTTTTGTCTGAATATCCTGACTGGAGGCGGCCTGGAACCTCACACTTAAAAGTAAATGCCACGGAGGGGAAAGAAAGGCACACAACTTGTTATCTCTTCTCAGGTACTTAAGAGAGGCAGATTTTGCCTTTGTTCAGTCCCTGTATATAACAGATGCATGCCCTGTAAGAATGTCAGGTGTGTTGGCCTGTCTCAGTATTTACACAAACAATTTCAATAGCACTATTTTATTTATTTTATAGCGCTATGCAACACAATGCAGGGTGTCGGAGCTCTTTACTTAACATACACACTATACATTGACAATAAATCATGTCCCTGCTAGAAAATATGTTTTTGGACCTTGGAGATTGAGAGGGTAAGGTTGCAGTGGAAGGAGCCTCTTCCAGAATTGCATTAGATTGCTCTTTCCATATCTCCTTGCTCCTCAGATATTCTACTTTACCTCCGAGGCAGATGTCATCTCTGTTGTTAAGAGTTTCCTTTAATATTTTCAGGCAAAATTCTCAGTCATCATGGTGCTTGAGTGGCAGACAGGTGGCAATACAAATGTAATTTGCAGCTTTTCTACCATAGACATGCCACGGCACTTCACAAATATTGAAGGAATTATGAAGTTATTGTCATGGAATACGTAGCCAAAAGTGGGACAAAAATAATGCGTTGAAATGTTCTAACACAGGATACGTTTAGAATACAGACAAAAAGCGTGTCAAAATGGGGTGGCAAAAACCCTGCAGCATTCTGGGAAGCCTTCTCACGCAAGCCGCAACAAGGAACTGAGGTTGTGCAGCAATAACCAATACAGGAGATAATGGCATATGGAAGCTGCTGATCGTTTATTAAAAAGCTAGTCTATGGGGGCGTGGCTAGCAGCCAACGATGGCGGCCGCAGCTTAGAGAGGCTCCCGAGGCTAGGCGGCTTCCCGCAGCAATCCGAGCTACTTATCCGTATCTTCACAAGCTCTAAGGGGAGGACCAGACCCGGAGACCGTGCAGCTACCAACGCAGCAACTTTGGGGTCAGCGAAGGCCCGAATTCGCACCGAACTGCCGAGCGGAGACCGGAGCGGGGAGAGGCCTAGTGCCAGCCTGAAAGCAGCGGAGTCGCGGCGAGTTCACAACCGGCCGGAAGTGAGCTGGTGGCGGCAGTGCGGAGCAGGAAGCCCCGGCCCGTCGTGGATGTTACTCCAGAAACCCGGCAGAATACTTTCTGGGGATCCGAAGTCACGAGGGAAACTCCGTGGCGCCCGTCAATCCTCTACAACTCTGCAGGATTAATCAGGGGCGCGGGAGAAGAAGTGAAACTCGGACGCGCCGCCGCCATTTTATTGCCTACGCAGATACCACCTTGCGGACCTCCACACGGAACCGACGCCACTAACAGTGCAAGACCCGACCCGATCTGTCCACCACCCTGCTGCAGCCTCTGGTAACACCGCAACCACTCGCACAATGTCGAACAGAGGCCCCAAGAACAGCACCACCCAGGTTAAATTGGACAAATTTGCGTATGAAAGGCAGACACCGCCTCAAGAACAACGCAAGGCCTCGGGAAAAACAACCGAAACAGAGGGGGCGAAAAAGGCCACGCTTGAAGACGTCTTGGCGGCTTTAGCCCAGGTGCAGGCGACAGTTGGGGCGACGGCCACGGAAGTCACACTGATACGGGCGGACCTCCAGAAAATGAGTGAGAAGGTCAAACAGGTCGAGGTGGTCACTAAATCCTTGGTCGAGGATGTCTCCGAACTTCAAACAGCGATGGAACGTTTGCAGACAGACAACAAACAGCTCAGAGAAAAACTGGATGATCAGGGGGCCGTTCCCGGCGCAACAACGCCCGAATTTTGGGTGTGCCGGAATCCGAAGACACGGGGGCGATGGATCTCTATGTGGAGGACTTGATCAAAAACCAGCTCCAGCCCAAGGGACTCTCGAATTTCTTCTCCGTGGAGAGGGCCCACGAGTTCCGGGGGGAAAACCAAAGTCTGGGAGCTCACCCCGGCCTATCTTGGCTAGACTATTTAACTTCAGGGACCGTGACACCATATTACAGGCTGCGAGAGTGGCACCGGCCATCCAAATTCAGAACTCGAGGATTGTCTTTTCCCCGGACTACACAGCCGAAGTCTCCAAAAGGAGAAGGACGTTCTTGGAAGTTAAGAAAACGTTGAGAGAAAAGGAACTACCATATTCGATGCTCTTCCCGGCTCGGCTCAGAGTCGTGGCGGACAAAAAAGTGTGGTTTTTTGACTCACCGGACACTGCCCGGGACTGGCTGGAGGGATGGCACACGGTTGGTCGGCAGCGAAAATCTCATAGGCCGGACCACGGAAGCGCAGACCATAGCAAAAATGGTTCACAAGTGTCTGGTCGCGGGGGTGGCGCAGAGAGAGCCCCTCCCGCAGCTTTACAGGAGCAGGAGGAGAGGAATGATTCCTGACCCGGGTTTTATCTCAGTGACATTCAATGTTTATTGACTTTACATTCTCTTTGCTGCACATGGACTCTGGCATGGCTAACCCAAGAGCACGCAGGGATGCCGCCTGCTCGGAGAGACGCTCTCCCCCCTACACGCAAGTACTTTGGTTTGGGGATGGGTTAGGCACTCTGCTCAGTTGGGGGGGGCGGGCAGTTGAAAGTCCGTTAGGCAGGGATGCAGGGAGGGGGGGAAGGGGGAAGGGCGGTTTTTTCACTGTTAGGAAATTGTATGTTAGGTCACTGATGAAGACGAAATGTTCACCCGAGCTAATTCCAAGAGGGGGAAATGTATGGAGGACTCCGACCCACATGAGAGCGCTCATCATCCTCCCACACGTTCACCCACCCACCATGGCTGCTACACCTCTCCTCCGACACCTAGTGGCACCCCTGGGACCGAATGGTTGACATCCCGGCAGCTGAGGGAGGGAGTGTAGACCCTGAGACACAGTGCCCCTCCTTGCGTTTACTGTCTTGGAATGTGAGAGGACTGGGAGACAAGGTGAAAAGGGGGCTAGTACTCACTGCACTCAAGAGACACAAGCCCACAATAGCTCTATTGCAGGAAACCCACTTAACAGGGGAGACCACCAAGGCCCTGAATAGAAGAGGGTACAAGATGATGGTCCACTCAGATTTCACGTCCGGTTCTAGGGGTACCGGAATCTTGATGCAAAAAAACTCACGCTTCCTCCCCCTGCACACTAAAACGGACGATCAATGGGAGGGGAGACTTTTCAACCTAGTTTCAGTATACATCCCACCAGCACTCCACTCAGTACACCTCCCTAAACTGGGCGAATTTCTCCTATCTCTCCCGGATGGGGAAATTATTCTCGGAGGGGACTTTAACGCCATTCTGAATACACAACTTGATAGGTTCCCAACACCAGCCCCCGCGGGAGGGGTACCCCGCCTTCAGCAATTTTTAACAGCCATGGGACTGGTCGATATTTGGAGACACCTCCACCCCGTTGTACGGCAATACACCTTTCACTCGGCAGTACATGGTAGTCTGTCTAGAATCGATCACTTCCTGACCCTGGGGGACGGACTTCATTACATAGACACGATGGAGATCCACCCGCGAGGGATCTCGGATCACTCCCCACTCACCCTAACTCTCTCCTCACAAACGCAAACGCGTAAACGCATCTATCCCATACATGCTGCGTACCTCAAGATCCCCCAAGTTCGCAAAGCTCTTAAAAAGACTACACCACAATACTACACTGAGAATATACACTCTGTACGCTCAGCCGAGGTTCTTTTGGAGGCGTATAAAACGGTGCTGCGGCGCAAAGCTATAAACTCTGTCACAGGATTCAAACGACAGCGGGCTCAGGAGCTGGATGCTCTGGAGTTGACCGTACAAACTTTGACCACAACTCATGAACAACATCCCACTCCGTCCACCATGCATGCACTTACCCTACAACAACAATTGCATAACGATTATCTGCGCACACAAGTCAGGGGACGCCTGTCCGACACTCAGAACAGGGTCTATGAGGTGGGCGATAAGGCTGGGAAAATGCTGGCGTGGCTCGACAAAAGAGATGGGGACTCGAGAGGCATTCCAAAATTGAAAGATGAGCACGGGGAGGTGCACACTAACCCGAGACACATAGTAGAATTACTTGCAGACCACTTCGAACAGGTGTACACCCCTGAACACACGGTGACAACAGAGATGGCCAGAGACGTATTGGCCCCAGTTGGGGTTAATACATTAACCCCGGATATCTCGGAGGAGTTGGAAGCGGACATTACCGCTGACGAAATTCAACTGGCGATCCGTGCTTTAAACCCGGGCAAGGCAATGGGACCTAACGGTATACCGGTGGAGTGGTATCAGGCGATGCCGGAGACCCTAAGTACACATCTGCTTGAGATGTTCAAAGACTGCTTGGAAAAGGGCACGCTCCCGCAGGATCAGAGAGCGGCAACCATAGTTGCCATCGCTAAACCTGGCAAGCCGCCTGAAAACTGCTCCTCTTATCGCCCCATATCGCTGCTTAATGCAGAAGCCAAGATTTTGGCCAAACTCCTGGCATTGAGAATCTTGCCCCACCTGTCGTCCCTTATACACCCGGACCAGTCCGGATTCATGCCCCATCGTAACACGGCACTAAACTTGCGCAGACTGCATGTGGTGCTGGCATGGGCGGACACAGTGGAAACTCCAGCAGTGATAAATCTTTGAGACCTTATCACGCATGGGCTTCGGCCCCCGCTTCATCGCATGGGTGAGGTTACTGTACACTGACCCACGGGCACGAGTGGTGGCTAATGGCCATATCTCCCGAGAGTTTCCCTTGGGTAGGGGCACGAGACAGGGCTGCCCCCTATCACCATTGTTGTTCGCTCTATCATTAGAACCCCTAGCAACCCTGATTAGAACCTCACCCCACCTACAGGGTATCTCCTGGAAGGAGGGCTGGGAGGATCGACTGTCCCTCTATGCGGACGACATGCTGGTATATCTCACCAACCCGGAAACTGGTATCCCCGCTCTACTACACCTTTGTGACACCCATGGAAAGATATCCGGATAAACTCTGAATTGGGGCAAATCCGAACTGTATGTCCTAAAGGGTCAGGCCCCGGTCCTCGAATCGAACTGCCCTTTACGAATAGCCGGCACATCATTCAAATATTTGGGCATACATGTCACTAGAGACCCAGCAGAATTAGTGGCCAAAAACTTGAAACCCCACCTGGACAGACTTAAACGGGACGTGCATTTTTGGTCGGGACTCCCATTGACATTGTTGGGGCGAGCAGCATTATACAAGATGATGGCCCTGCCCCGTTTTCTCTACGTCCTCGAAAATACGCCCTACTTGGTGAACCCCGGCTTCTTCCAGAAGGTGGCAGCACTAGTATCCAACCTCCTGTGGGGGAACCTCCCCGCCCGTATAGCACAATCAAAACTGAATAGAGGGTGGTATGATGGTGGAATTGCTTTGCCCAATCTAAAATTGTATTACTGGGCGGCACACCTCAAACCCATCAACCAGTGGATCCACACCTCCCAAACCGAGCCAGCCTTCCAGGCTGATAGAACGCAACTAGGCACTGACAGTTTACTAGCCCCATTATATGATCGACGTAAAACACGCACATTAATAGGACCCACCAGGCTTACTGTGGAAATCTGGCACACAGCAACGGCGACCCTGGGTTGGAAAGGTAGAATTACCAAACTAACCCCGTTATGGGACTCTCGAATCCTCGGCAACATGAGAAACAGCAAGGGCTTCTCACACTGGGACGCAATAGGGATCTCCACGGTGGGCGATCTTTGGGAGAGGGGTGGAGTGATACCCTTCCAGAGACGACAAGAACTCTATGAACTCAGCGACAGGGAACTTTACAGATATGTTCAGATTCGTCACGCTCTGTTAACAGCCTTGCCCGCGGACACTGATCTGCCTGAGTCTTCCCCACTGGAAGACCGCCTCCTTACGGATTTTATGGTCGAGCGCGCTACATCCCTTACTTACCGCAAATTACTTAATAATTTACCTGACCAACATTGCCTCTGAAGGAGAAATGGGAGGGTGACACCTGTGGGATGGACGAGCAGGAATGGAATGAGGCACTAGCCTCTCCTAAGGAAGTGGGCATCTCAGCGCGGCTGCGATTAGTTCAATTAAAAATTTTACACAGAGTGTACTACACGAGAACAATGCTACACCGTATTCACCGGATACCACACCCATATTGCCTACGCGGGTGCAGGGAGGAAGGTACGTTTTTCCACACCATCTGGGACTGCCCCCGGATACAGGAATATTGGAGACAGGTCCTGCGAACGATATCACAAACACTAGACACATCTCTGTTGCCAGAACCGAAACGGTGCCTCTTAAATGTGTGGGAGCCTACCGATATTTCCAGACATGAACAAATCTGGGGCACAGTAGGGTTGCTTATAGCGAAAAGAGATATTGCACAAAAATGGGGGGTGGCGGAGCTACCAACTAAGTCAGTGTGGGGTCGGAATATGGACAAAGTAATGATAACGGAACGGGCGGTGTACTCCAATCGTGCCTGCCCGGGAAAGTGGAACAAAATTTGGACCAAGTGGAATGTATATAGGGGAGAGATTTGTGATCCTTTGCCAGAAGAAGATCAAGATGATTCAGATGAAGAAGAGGCAGAAGGCTAGTCCACCGCACAGATGTGGGGGGGGAGGGTATTGAAGGTGGGATGGAGATGTTCAGTTTTGCTGGGAAACAGGGGGACTATGGGTGCACTCTGGGGGTCTCTACTTGGTTGGAAAGTCCGCAATGACGATTACACTGTAACTGGATTTAAATAGTGGGCAGTGATGAACTCTGGTGAGGGCCGTCTTGATAAGAAAAACACATGAACACGAATTTGGCGTTTGCGTGACCGCTTTGACATTCCTAACGGTTATTTTGTTTTCCTGTTGTTTCGGGGGGGGGGGGGGGGGGGGGGGAGAAAATTACAAAAATTATACCGAAAACCAATGATGCTTGGAAAGACTTATGCTAATGCTGCACCTTTTCCTCAAGACATCAAGACAGCAGTACCATTGTCACTACTACAGTAAAGTGTCTATTAAATGCATATTGCTGCCATTTGATCAAAATTGCTATAGCGGCCAGCCCGATGGGTTGTAGGCGTTCCGCTGTGTAACTTGTTGGTGCAATAAAGGTTTTTGCGAAACAAAAAAAAAAAAAGCTAGTCTATGTTTTTCAGCTTGAAATGATCACTGCATGTCTGGCTGCAATTTATTTCATTTTCTTCATGTTTTTTTCCCCGTAATAAAGTTAAAAGTAAAATTTAAGGTTTGTGCTGCAAGGTTGGTTAAGCATTTCTCTTTTTAATTGGAAAAAACAACATTTTTAAAAAGAGAATCAGAAAATATAGCCAGCAGGTAGACTAGCCTGTGTAGATTTCCATTTACAAATGTCAAATTGTTACGATGGATCCGTGAGAAGAACAGTGAGTGCAACAGGAGGCCCAGCAAATGTTGTCACTGACCCATTATCATTCTGTACGTGATAATTAGGCCGACATAGAGAATGATAATGGACCTGATAGTAATCTGTGCCAGGTCGGGGAGGGGTTGCTGCAGGCCACTGACCACAGCAGGAGCGTGAGCTGACCCTGCAGTGAGAGTTACAGGACTCTCAGACTGCTTGCAGGGAGCAGCTGAAATTATGGACAAAAGGCGTCCGTGAAAGAATTCTTCACGGATAACGGACAAGAGGCCCAAATTACGGGCAGTCCGTGAAATTTACGGACGGTTGGTCACCCTAGTATGTGCACAGCTTTGAGCAAATTGTGCAGGTCTTTTTTTGTGGTAACAAAACTGCTCCCATCCCACCTTTCCAGCCTCCCAGGAAAACGCACGATGTCTGGTCCTGCCAGTCTGGCCCTGCTGCCAGCCTCTAACGGTGACCCTCCTCTTCACATAGACCCTCTCTCATGGCAATTTCTTTTATAGTGCTAGTCATCCCAAGTAAGTAGGACAGGGTGTCGGAGTACTTTACATCACACACATATTATATAGAGACAATGAATCATATAAATGTGAAAGTCAATGTATAGGAAATGTTACTTAAGATAATGGGGGTTACAAGGTGTAATCATTCTTCCATCCATCATTCAGCCTTTCACCATTCATTCTGTGTGCCCATCCAGATCAATATTCAACCATTTGCAAACCTATCCATCATCTATCCTTCCATCCATCCATCATTCCTCTCATCTATCCATCCATCCACCCTTTCACTCATCCATCCATCCCTCCATTCATCTTTTCACCCTATCCATCCGTATACTTATCTATCCACTCTTCCACTCATCCATCTATTCATTCACTCACCCATCCAGCCATACTTTTACTTACTCATTCATCCACCCAGTCACTCATCCTTCCACCCATTCACCCTTTCAGTTAATCAATCCATCCTCTCTTTCTCTTTCCATCCCCCTTTCTCTTAGCCATCCTTCCTTCCATCCACCCATCCATCTACTCATCTACTCATGAATCCATACATTGACCCTATCACACATCCATCCTTTCACTCATCATCCATCCTTTCTCTCATCCATCCATCAACACCTGGTGGACCCCGCCCTCGGAAGCCCACCAATCCCCACGGACCACAAACGCAACCTTGGAATCATCCTGGAGTCCGAGCTCAAAATGGTCCGCCAGATCAACTCCATCCCATCCTCCTGCATCCACACCCTCGTAAGGCCTTCAAATGGATCCCCTTGAGCCCAGAAATACCGTCACTCACGCCCTCATCACCTGCAGACCCGACTACGGCAACACACTCTATTCCGTAATAAACAAAAACCTCACCCATCAAGCTACAAAACATCCAGAACGCCACCGCTAGACAGGTCCTCAACCTGCCAAGACACTGCCATATCTCCCAGCACCTGTGCACACTCCACTGGCTCCCCATTGAGGCTAAAATCACCTTCAAGATCCTCACCCGCACACACAAAGCCCTCCACAACACCGGACCAGCATACCTGAACAGCCAACTCAAATTCCACGCACCCCAAAGGACCCTACGATCTGCCCAGCTCTCCTACACAGTGGTCGCCCGTGCCAGAAAGACCAGATCGGGAGCCGCTCCTTCTTCTGCCTCGTGGCCAGAGCTTGGAACGCCCTGCCATTCAACCTCAGACAGATAACATCACACCCCATCTTCACAAGAAACCTCAAAACGTGGCTCTTCGACAGACCCCCTCCTTGATGGACTGGAACCTGCACCTCCCCTCCTCCGTAGCGCCCTGAGACCCTTTTGGGTGAGTCGTTGTGCTTAAAAACACATGATTGATTGATTGATTGATCAATCCTTTCTTTCATCCATCCACCCTTTCACTCCTTCTCTCATCCATCCTTTCTCTCATCCATCCATCCTTTCACTCATCCATCCATCCTTTTATCCGTCCATCTACCCTTCCACCCATACATCCCTGTATTTACCTTTTCTCTCATCCATCCTTGCACTCACTCATCCGTCCATCCTTTCTCTCATTTCCATTCACACTTTCATTCATCCATTCATTTTTTCACTAATCCATCCAGCCACCCCTTCACTTACACACCTTTTCACATTAATTATGAGCTGAGCCTTTGTCTGCAGAGTTGCAGACAGATGAGGCCCATCAAGGACTGCACCCCTGCTATAGTTCCTAAAGCAAGGGGTGGCGGGGCGGGGCTCATTATGCCCCTGCACACAGGAAATCTGAAAAAGTAAAAGTCATCAGTCATGCATGATGCACAGTGCCACTGTGACATGGGGTTGTTTCCAGGGCTTTAAGTGGGATGAAAAACTGGGGCGTCTCTCCAAAGGGGGTGTTTGATGTAATTGAGGGCATGGCTTAAAACACCTAAGCTAGAAACCTGTGCTTAGCATAGTCTGCCGCCCGACTGGTAATTTGCAGCTGCTTTCATTACATCCAGATATATAACACAACAAGTAGTCTTACACCTACAAGCCAGAACTCATGGCTTTGTTTATGGTTGTCAGTTGCATAAAATGAAAAAGCAGCAACCATGGCTTTGTTGAATATAACATTGAAAGTTCGTCCGTTTTAAAAAGATGACAGTGAAAGACCCATAAACTTTTTTTTAAAACTTGTTTCACCGCCTTCTTTGAATGAACTAGGTTGTCACCAAGCAGCACCAGCAACTTTGTTCATGTCTTCCCCCGACTGAATGTCCTGCCCTAGACCGTGGCTGCAGGAGGCCCACCACATGCAGTAAGAGCACAGACTGGCCCATTGCCACTCTCTATGCGGCAATCAGCCGCATACAGAATGACAATGGGCTGATGGGGCTGATCTTGCACTTAGAGGAAGAGTGCGAGGCAGCCCCAACAGGGAGTTCAGGCTTCTGCCAGGGGAACAGTGATATTTCCCAATTCCCAAAATTACGGACAAAAGGCATTCGCAAAAGGGATTGTCACGGACAACGGACGTGAGATCCAAATTACAGACAGTCCATGAAATTTACGGATGGTTGGTCACCTAGTCCAACCACACTATTGCCACATGGAAGAATGAAGTCTTACAAAATGGAAAAAGCTGTATCTTTAAATTGAATACAGAACATCTAGTCTATCACAAGGCAGAGTACCTCCACATTCATGACTTCCCTTAATCTCCTTAAAAGTACTTGCAATACTGTGTGTTGGAAGGGACTGTTTGGATATTTATACATTTCGAGTTGTCACCACAGAGGTTAATCCTCTGAAGCGTACAGGAAAAGTCACCAGGCTGGGTGTACAATGAGAAGGAGTAAATTATTGATTTGTTAGTAGAAATTGAGTTGACATCGGTAATAGTCATTCAAATATTCCTTTAGAGGACACCATAAAAGCTTTTCCTTCATGAAATTGGCAAATTTAATGAAATTAGATTTAAACTGGTAGAGATCTTCTGGTATAGGGGAAACAAAATCAGTTTATTACACTGGTAGCCTAGCTACCTTGACTTTAGATATTTCTTTATTTGTAGGGTTTTGAACAATGTTACATCATCACCTTTGGTTCACTTCGGAGCACAGGATGTACATGCAGCACGGTTAGACAGGGGCAGGAAGAGTCTAATTGAAAGCAAAGACTGATTCCCTCAATACTGACTTTGTGGCATATTCTCAGTCATATGTCACCCACAACAACTCTGTTATAGAGGAATTTCATGAAACAGAGATATTTGTATTCTGCCCTCAAGACAGGGTGTACATTGTTCAGTCTAGATCTCTGGATCCAGAGAGCACTCATCTTGCTTGAGCTCCAGCCAGTTTTTTGTGAGGTGTCAGTTTTTATACTTAGCCTCAACTATTGTACTGGTAGATCTTCTGGATGGCACAACATCTCAGATTTAGTCAGTGGTCGAAGTGGGGGGGGAAAGTAGGGGTACTGTGGGCGGAGAATCAGAGGGCGGGAATAACCCAAGGATGGGATCAGTGGGCCGAGCCAGATGTGTGGTGAGAATGCACAAACATCTCAATTTTTAGCATTTGTTTGGCGTTTCACTGCCCAGTTTAGTCAACCAATGGATACACATGATTATTTAAGGTTATAATGAGGTATTGACATTAAAACACATTCACAAAGTGTGATATGCTTCTAATCACAGAATGTCCCAAATACCATAAAATGTGGCAGCACAAGCCATTTGTCTCCGAGCCGTGGAGTTTCTGTCATCAGCACTTCTCCCTTTTCCACAACAGCAGTATAAACATGAATGGCAAAATATCCTAGTTTGTAAATGTTTTCTATATAATTATGGCTCTGCTGCCATATTTGCCTCATAATGCAAGATCTGTGTATGATCTGACCATTTAAACTAATACATTGTTCATAGTTCAAATGTATCAAAAGTTAATAAAAAAAATTGACTTGTGTTGCTGCAGAGTGGATGGCTTATTGCAAAGGTTGACTGATCACCTTTCTCACTGCTGCATTTGTATGTTACACTGGTACTAATAAGGCAAAATCTTTCCAGAGACTGTTAGCATGTGTACACGTCAAAAAAATAAAATATCAGAAAAAATACTGCATTACGCTGCAGCCTTTTTTTTTAATGCATAATTTAGTCAACTCTGCAGCATAATTTTGTCCTCCTTTGCTGCATAATTATTTCCAGTGGCCCCATAGCAAGCAGCACATGTTAAAAGTGCTTGTGAATGAAGCAGAGAGAACGTGGTGTTTGTGAACTTAGTCAGGTGTGCTTGCAAATCCTGCATTGCCATTCCCTGGTGAGTTGCAGCTACTACTGCTGAAACAAGTCCAATGGCGGTACCTATGGGTGAAGCAGACTGGCCTCAAAGGCAGGGCTGGCCTTAGCACTGGTGGTGCCCTGTGCATTAATGTTTGTTAGTGCCCCCTAGTGACCACCTCTGCCATGGATTCCCTCACTACCAGCCTTTAACAGTGCCCCTCAAGTCTCCATACCCACACTCTCTATCAGATGAATTTAATTTGATTTACAGCACCACTCATACCATTGCAGGGTGTCAGAACACTTTACATCACACACATTACACAGAGACAATCAATATGTGTGTAAATCGCTGTATATAAAATGTTACATAAGACTAAGGACTTCAAGGTGTAGGAATCACATGACAACCATACTAGTAGGCTGTATAGTTTAAAAGTGATTGGTCTGGAAAAACACAAACTCAGAATTTAAAACGTAATATCATGGTTGGGGGTTCTCTTTAATAATCAGAATTGACTTCTGTCCAAAAGAACGCTTTTTGCAACATTAGGATAATCAATGACTGGAGAAAAAAACATAACGCTATAATTTATACCTTGCAGTTTGTATGCAGCTCTTAGATGACAGTTAATAGCTCACTGTTCTATGTTAGAATTTTAACTATAAACCACAAGTAACAAAAGGATCTCTCTGACAAAAGCAGTAGCCCACTGACCTATGTACATTATGTGCACTTTTTGATTTGCATGGTACATGTTCTTTGCAGCAGGCACATTAACCCTCTGAGCTACCTTTCCATGAGTCAAAACTTCCAATAGACAAAATTACGACCTCTCTCTAGGAAGAACATTAATCCTCAGAGTCATCAGGACATTTTTATTGTTGCCGAAAATTGCTGGAGGCCAGGAAGGAGGCAGCAAGCGCTTTTAAAACCATAATATACTTGCAAACATAATGCCTCCACCCAAAGTCAGCACCCAGTGCAGTCACACTAGAGCTGACCCTTCTCAAGAGACCTGTGACCTCAGTGACAGAGTCACCGTTCTAGGCCTGCCCACAAGACTGGAAGTGAACTTCAGTTTGGATTTTGGTTGACAAGCCTTGAAGGTTAACTTACTTGCCATGCTAGGGTCCACCTGCTGGTGCTAAGACAGATCTTATGAAGCCTTCTAAGGTCCGAAGAACCGGGTTTTTAGAACCCAGCGGTGCCAGGGACACGCCCGAAGTCTTCGAGTTCCCCTGTCCTGGCAAACAGAGACACGGAATACTTCTAGGTGGCGTCAGAGATCAAATTTATTAGCTGCAGCTAGTAACAGTAAACCCAGCAATACAACACGGTGTACAACTCAGGAAACTGCTCAATTTTCGTAGAGCAAGACATTAGTATTTATCCCAATTTCGCTCATTATCAATGTACACCCATTGCGGCAAATTCTAACGAATCAAATACATTTTCCCATGCTTCGTCATACCGTAAAACACTCACTTTACATAAGATATGTGCAAGCGAGCTAGAAGTTAGCGATATCCTGAACAGTGATTGCCAATTCCCGACAATGATCAGCCAGGGAAATTGGCCTCGCAAAGGGGCAGTTTCAGGTGACGGGGTCAGCGTCTTTGCAGTTCACTCGTAAGTCAGAAAAGGCCTGGTTAATATGTACATGAACAACGAAGCCCATGCAACTTTGTTCGTTCGGTTACCTCCACGGCCTACGTGAGGGCAACACAAAATGGCGTCTTTGGACAATGTAAACAAAATGGAGTCGGGTTCGGAAATCACTGAACCTCAGACCCTCCTTTTGCCATTACGTAGGCAATGACCTAAACTCACGTCAATCTGAATCCAAGTCTATATCTATTCTCATCAGACCATCAAGGTGTTGCTGTAACATCATCCTATTCTCCTTCACTTCTTTCGAGACGGGTCTCACACAGATCGTAGCACAAAGACTACAAATGGCGGGACCACACTGGATGCATAAGCAACACGAGAAAAGGATAGCTAACGACATACCAAGGAACATCAGAACCTTCCATCCCCATTTGGACAACAATTCCCAAATCCATCCTGTCAATGACCAGTCCCCTTCGTCTACATGTATAGACTCAGCGGACTTGCGCAACCTAAAGATGGCTTGGTACACTGTTGGGCATTATCTGGTATGAAAACGCAGCAACTAGATCCGATCAATTTACATACCCCGCCTCTATCTGTGATTACGATATCTAAAACCATACGATTTTGTAACATCATAAGACGATCCGCCTGAAGCTACGTTGTAATATTGCTTAGGGCACCAGCAGTCTCATTAATAGTGGCCTCGACCACTCTCGTAAGCTGACGAATATTCCTGCTATTAGCCATAGGACCCCAAAAGGGCACGAAACCCTTAAAGAAGTCTCCAGCTTCTTGTGCAAAAGTATCTTCCGCATCGATAACACCTCTACCATATCTTGTCTTGTGGTAATCAAAAACAGCAGTGCATGTAGGGGGAAGCAAAAAAGCCACGTATCATGTGCCGGAAAAGTCAGATGGCAACCATGTGTATGCTCTATCGTGACAAACAAAATACGTGCCCTTTGCTGGCACGAACGGTGGAGAATTCGGGGACGTATAGACATAGGTGTGAACACACACACTCCTACCAAGCTGAGCTCTCGGATTCTGACCATTACCTTGCAGACATAGTTGACCTCGGTTGGGTACGATCCAAATAGGAGGAGACCTTTTTCGTCTCTCCTTCTCTGTCAAACTAATGTCTTGTTCCAACCAACATATGCTCATACTTCATCCTTAGGGATAGCATTATATGCATCGATATCTCTGATCATATCTACTATTCCCTTTATCAAGGCATTATTACTCGCATTATCTTTGACGGAACGTACAGGAGATGCTTCATTCGCATAGATAAATATCGACTGGAGTGCCCAAACTGACCCATTAGGCGAAAAAGGCAAAACCAAATTAGGCATTCCTTTATCTGTCGTATGTGGCATAAGACCACATACCCAGCAGTTCGTGGTATTTACAACTAGCTGATGCTGATGCAACAACTGTATAAACAAGTTGTTAACAAATTCTGATCTTCGTGTCTGTTCATGTTCAGGCAAAGTATGAAACTCAAGTGGAGAATCAGTAAAAGAAGAAAGAGTAGGTTGGGACGTAGGCATATGTTGTATGGCATAGAAAATCCAACCCACACAACCCAGCATAATATTCAGAAGCATTAAGAAACACAATATCAAAAAACATTTGCTACGGACCAATATATACATTTTAGCATCATTTTTCTCAACACCTTTCTCAAACCCAAAAGACTTCATCCTCTAACTTGCTGCTCACGGCTATTACCTTCTTCACTTAAGTGTGCGCCACGATCGAACTAACGACCATGGACCGCAGACCTTTCGTCAATACGCGGTTCACCCCTTAAGAACTGTACCGCGACCCTGCAGCGGAGTCCGGATGGTGACTTGAAAAAGAAAAAAGTAAAAAAGTCTCTTGGTCTAAAAAGGAGTAACTCACATTAAAAAAAAATTGCTTTTGCTTTATTAGTCCTTTTTATCTTTTCTTGGTCTCAAATTGTAACGTTCTTTACCAGGCACAGTCTGGTCTTGAAAAAGGATTTCTGGATCCGTCGTGTCGAGTCTTAGTTCGGGAGGCACAGCAGCTTGCAAAACATCATCATCTGCACGTTCTGATTGAGTCCATTCTAACTGTGCATCGCTAAAAGGCACGAATCTGGGAGTTTTCTCAAATTCAGAATCACCAATACCTCCCCATACCCACTTATCATACGGTAAGGGTAACGGGACTACTTTGCAATGGGTGGCATGCACCCAATTCTTTTTACCAGCTACTCTAACAGCAGACTGAGTTACTAACAAAACTAAATGCGGTCCAGTCCACCTCGGCTCCAAATTCTTGGTTCGTTGAAAATTCTTCAGCAGAACGTAGTGGCCGGGTTGGATCTTGTGACCTGGATCCGCAGATGCTGCCAGCAAACTGTCATAGACCTGTTGGTGGAGAACACGTAATTTAGCAGTCAAGTCATATAAGTAATCCACCAACATAGGGTACTCAAGGTCGCTATATTTCTTGGGCCGGGGAACACCCCAAACATTGGCCAGACGACCAAACACAATTTCATATGGGCTAAGTCCCACACGAGAATGTACTGTCGTCCTTGTTGACAAAAGAGCCAATGGCAAGGCATCTGGCCATGTAAGACCAGTGCTCGCTTGTACCTTAGCCAGTTTCAGCTTCAAAGTGCCATTATAGCACTCAACAAGACCAGCTGACTGGGGGTGATTCGCAGCGTGGAATTTCTGATTTATGCCCAATCCCGCACACACTTTCTTCATGACCTGGCCCACAAATTCACTCCCGTTTTCACTCCACACAATTCTCGGCAAACCAAATCTAGGGAAATACTCCTTGAGCAAAACCTTGGCTGTAGACAAGGCAGTATTATCCTTCAGGGGGTAAGCCTCTATCCATCTGGAAAAGACGCAAACCACCACAAGGACATACTTCAAATTATTGCATCTCTCCATGTGAATGTAGTCTAACTGTATCACCTCAAACGGATACGTCGGAGGAGCAAAATGACCAGCTGGAGTAGAAGTTCCCTTTCCAGGATTGTACATCAGACAAATCATACAATGCTTCACCACATTCTCAGCACATTTAGGAATTCCAGCATTCTGCCATACAGGAGCCAACAACATGCATATTCCTTTCGAACTTATGTGAGCCATTGTAACCACTGGGAGCACATACGCATCAGGCAACAACCATCGCTGGTGTTCCGACAACTCAACCCAACAACCTGTTGAATCCAACATACCCATACTTTCTCTCCACGTACTCACTTCCTTCTCAGTAGCTTCAGCCTGAATCAATTTCACACTTTCTATTGTGTCTTCACACATTGCACTTTCCGCAATCCATCTTGCTGGACCTGCAACATACATTCGACTCGTCATGTCTCTCGCCGTTTCTTTCGCAACCTCATCTGCAAAGGCATTTCCTTGACCCACATCGTCCACAACCTTTTTATGCGCACTGCATTTCACAATTGCAACCTGCTTCGGCAACGTAAGTGACTCAAGAAGTTCATTCACCAGTTGCCCATGCTGTTTTTTCGTACCATGCGACGTCAGGAATCCTCTCTCTCTCCACAGGCGTCCAAAACTATGGGCAACGCCAAATGCATACTGGCTATAAGTGTAAACATTCACTCGCTTTCCTTCTGACAACACGCACGCTCTCGTCAATGCTATTAGCTCTGCTGCTTGAGCTGAATTCTGTGTGAAATACGTGCTGTTTCAACAACTGTATGTAAAGTTGTGACAGCATATACTGCAGTCGTTTCTCCATTCGGAAGCTTAAAGCATGAACCATCTACCCATAGAGTACCATCAACATCCGAAAGAGGAGTATCCTTCAAGTCAACTCTAGCCTTCGTTTCTTCCTCTGTTCGAAGAAAACAATCATGCTGTTCCTGAACATCTGTCTCTACAGAAATCGGCAACAACGTAGCTGGATTCAACACATTGCATCTTTTGATGTGTACGTGGCTAGCCAAAAGTGTCAACTCGTAACCTGACAATCAAGCACTAGTAAGGTGCTGTGTCTTGGTTCTATTCAATAAGGTATCCACTGCATGTGGGACCATCACAATCAATGTATTATCCAATACCAAGCCAGCAGACTGTCAGATAGAAACAGCAGCTGCCGTTGTAACTCTCAGACAACTCAGCAATGCTCTAGCTACCGGTTCTAACGTCGATGAAAAATACGCACTTGGACGCTGTTTATCGCCAAATTGCTGTGTCAGAACTGACAACGCACAACCTTCTCTCTCGTGGACATACAATGTAAAAGGTTTACAGTAATCCGGAGTACCCAACACCGGGGCAGAACAAAATGCATCACGTAATTCAGAAAAACTCTTCTGACATTCATCAGACCAAAGGAGAGGATGCGGAGTATCTTTAAGAGTCAATGCCAACAGTGGTTTCGCTAAGAGAGAAAAATTCGGGATCCACTGTCTACAATACAAGGTGATACCTAAAAAGGCACGCACTTCTCTCTGCGTGGATGGCACAGTCATTTGCGCAATCGCTTGAATTCGTTCTGGGGTCAATCGCCGTCCCTCCTTGGACAAGAGATGACCTTTCGCTAAGAGAGAAAAATTCGGGATCCACTGTCTACAATACAAGGTGATACCTAAAAAGGCACGCACTTCTCTCTGCGTGGATGGCACAGTCATTTGCGCAATCGCTTGAATTCGTTCTGGGGTCAATCGCCGTCCCTCCTTCGACAAGAGATGACCTAAGTAGGTCACTTCTTGGCGGCAATACTGTAGCTTAGAAGGCAACACTTTATGGTGGAGGTCAGACAAATGTCGTAAACAAGAAAGAGTAGCTTCTTTACAAATCTTTTCGTCATCAGCAGCGACGAACAGATCGTCAACATACTGGATAAGAGTAGCACCAGGAGGCAACATAAAATCATCAAGCTGAGTTTTCAACGCCTGACTATAGATTGAGGGACTTTCACAATAACCTTGAGGAGCTCCATCAGTGCTAAGGGGTTTTCCCGCTGCACGCTGAAATTTCAAAAATGAGCCTAACGTGACAAGGCCAGCTCGTCATAAGCACAAGGCTGCCGTAAATCATGACGAGCTGGCCTTGTCATTAGCATCGAACAGGTTAAACCGGAAGCTTCGGCCTCCTAAAGAGAAGCCAAAAATATCTCTGCTCTCCTCATCAATCGGAATACTGAAGAAAGCATTCTTCAGGTCAATAACCGAAAACCAGGCAGCTGACGCAGGAATCAAAGTCAACAAAGCAGTAATATCTGGGACAACAGGAAACCGTGGTACAACAATCTTGTTGACCTCTCGAAGGTCAATCACAAATCGGTACACAGGTGGCTGAGAAGCATCAGTTTGTTTAAGGACAGGCAAAACAGGACTGTTACACACATTACCTCTCGTTTCTTCAACTACGCCCTTCTCAACCAAATCATAGATGATCGCTAAAGGAGCTCTCTCGCCATCACTCGAGATCTTATATTGAGGAATACGAGGTAGCCTAGCATTCGATTTGAGAGTAACAACGTAAGGTGGAATCTGCAAGAGACCAACATCATTGGGACCTGTAGCCCAAAGTGTATCAGGAAGAGAACGCAATTCCAGTGGAAGACAATCTTTAGACAAATACATTGGAGAAACCACTTTCTTACCCACCGTAAGATGTACTCCTTCGGGAGAACAATGCAATGTCGCAAACAATCTTTTCAGCAAGTCCAAACCCAACAGATTCTCACCACAACCAGTCAAGATAAGAGGAGCTTCCAATTCACAAGGACCAATAGAAAGAGGCATAGGACTAGAAACTGGATTTCGAACTGGGGCGCCAGAAAATCCTACTGAAACATTGGTCAAGCCAGACAAAGGTGCACCAGGAAGTTTAGAGTGCATAATAGAACTCTTCATTGCACCAGTATCCAAAAAGAAAAGGTTCTGCCACACCTAATGTAACCACTTCAACATAAGGTCCACTCTGGTCTACTGGAACTGACACTACTCCCTCTCTTTGCCCATGGCTGTCCTAGCAATCATTATAACCAGCACTCTCACCTTCGACACAGTAGTCCTCAGCATAGTACTGGGCAGACTGAACAATCGGAGCATTCTGTCTATCAAAACAGTTTGCAGAATTCTGAGGGGGAAGGGAACGCTCATTCCGGGGAAACACACCACGTCCCCTACCCCTAGGAGCTTGCTGGAAACCACCACGACCTCTCTGATCCGGTACACCATTCGCACGCTGTAACAGAACCGGACAACTATGCTTAAAGTGACCTTCTTCCCTACAATAAGCACACTGATTAGGGCCTGGGAGAAATCGCGGAGCAAAATACTCGGGCTTCTGTAGCAATCTCTGAAACTGTGGGGGTTGCTGGTACTGAGGCTGATTCACACGAGGCGGATAAGCTTGCTGCAAAATGACTTTCGTCTTTAAGTCTTTAGTCTTCCTCTCTACTTTATCCTACTCATCTTTATCCCTGTTCTCGTAATATTGTGCAGTAGCCAATATCTGGGCTGATGAAGAAACAGCCCATGAACTCTCTGAATCTTTCAACTTATTAGAAAGTTCAGGAAGCAAATTAAAGACAAATTTGTCCACAAACAACCGCTGACCACCTTCAGTACTCATGTCTTGACCACTATGGTCGATAAACGTTTCTTCAAACCTAGTGAAGAAATCAGACACACTTTCATCTTTCTTTTGTTTGCATGCTGCCAACTTATCCCAATTCACTCGTAAAGCAGGCATCATAGTTTATCAAATTAATAATTCTGCAAGGTAATTCCGCAACTAAAGGCTCAGGTTTAGCACCTCCTACCTGTCGACCATCTGCGGCAACAATATTAGCCCACGTATCTCCTAATTCCTGCGTATGATTCTCATTGCGAATCTTCGCCCACAAAGGTTGAGGGACTACATTGCCCAACAACATATCTATGTCAGCTAAATTCATGATACACGCATCAACTGTCTGGGACAACTCCTTGTAATAACCAGCAGGATTTTTACAAGGGTCAGGTAAAGTCTGCTTAAGAGCCAAGACCTCTACTCTCTTCCAAGGAACATGTACCCATACGTGCTGAAAATGAGCCGGTGCAGCCACAATACCCTGATTAGCATTAGCAACAACTGCCTCTCTCCATACAGGAGGAACTTCTCTCATGGGATACTGCTTCGCTTTCCTCCTAATGAAGGAATCAGGTTCGTACAATGTCTGAGGCGGTAGCCTAGACCTGAAGACAAGTAACGTCTCCACGGCATCTGTAACATCGGACTCCACTATCGTCCCTTGTGCAAAATCTGACTGAACATCAAGCACTTCTTGCGGAATCGGACCCAACTCATTATTCTCCCATTCCTGACGAAGAGAGGTACACATCATATCAAACACATACCTTTGCTTCTGCGGTTCCCACTGAAAGAAAACATCCATAATCGATTGCAAATTATATCTAGAAGCACTCACAACCCATCATCTAGCCAAAAGATCCAATACTGCCCGCTCTTCGGAACTAGGAAACTGACTACGACTCTGTCTACGCTCCAAAACAGGGGTCATATTCAATGACCCAAAGAGTGGAGACAAGAAATTAGCAACAGTCTCAGTCATTCGTTTTTGAGCAGAAGTAGCCATAAGAACAGGAGAATGAGTATTCTGAGGCTAAAAAGTGTAGGGACAAGAGCAGTAGAAGTCGAAGATACAGGAGTAGAAGGCAAAGGGGTTTGAGGCAAAGCAGATGGCAAAGTCAGTGACCCTGGAGGGGGTTGCACCGGAGGCGGCAGAACCATCTGTGTAGCAGCGGGTGGTTGAACAACAGCAGGAGGTTGAGCAACAAAGGGTGGAACAACTGGGGGTAATGGAGGCACAGTAGCACATACGGAGGTGGTAATCTCAACAGATGAGAGATCAAAGGATCTTTTTCAGGGTCTTCGTTCACTTTCGAAAGGGAAAGCGGCAAGACCGGATAACATTTATCGATAGCCATGCAACGCTGCCTATCTAAGACTTCAGTAGTAACAACTAGAGAGAGAGGGAAGAGACATTCTCAGTCCCCCAGGTTATTCTTATAATCAACAAAAGAGTGTCGTCAGAGGAAATTATTGCATACGGTATACAACTGTTACCACACATTTTTTACCACGCAATACCATAACCATGCATCTTTTACAACGCAAATACTTTTACCACGCATACATTTACAACGAATACTCTTACAACGCATGTACTTTTACAACGCATTTTGTATGTATATTATTTGTTAATTTAGTGTATTTTAAGTAATTTTAAATAGATTTATTTTTTTAGAGTACTATTGTTATTTTTTATAATAGTAAAATTTTAATTATTTGAGTATTTTGAGTTTATTAGAATATTTAGTGTAAGTATTAAATTAGTAAAAGTTATTTTAAAGAATTAAAAAAAATTGTATTATTTAAAGGAATGCAAAGTAATATTTTTTTTTAAATATATGAGTATCTATATATTGTTATTTGGTATTTGAATTATTATTTTATTATTACTTCTTTTTAATTAAAATTATTATAGTATGAAAAGTATGTTTTAATACATGAATACATGAATTAAAAAATATCTATTTTGAAAAGAAATGCATAGTAATATTTTTTTAAATTATATTATTTATATAATGTTATTTACTATTTGAATTTATTTTTTTAAATGTTTTTTTTAATTAAAACGATTATTGTATGGAAATTATGTTGTAAAACAAATTTAAAAACTATTTTAATTTAAAATTCTTACATTTATTATTTGATTTTTAAAAATATTTATAAATATAATTTAAAAGTAAATAATTTTATATGATTATTTAAAGTATTATTAAAAAAAATAATAAAGAAATAACATTATTGAAAGATTTGGTTCCCACGGTTTAACATTGATTTCTATGGGTAAAATTGTCCTTCATTTATTTTCATGATATTGGATATGTGTCCTGCGATACAGTTAAAGAATGAAGTACAGAAGAAGAAAGAATTAGAAAAGAAGGGAGATGAATCAAGAAAACAGGTAAGGAGACAAGGTAGTTAATTTATAAAATATACATTTATATAAAAATATAACGAATAAATAAATGTACACAATATACAGATGATAAACTTTTATTCATAATTTTATTAATTATTAAAAAAACAGTTAAAAAAAGAAGGTATTTTTAACGATTTATTACATATTTTTCTCGTTTTTTACATTATTGTAAAATGTTATAATAAATAATGTAATACTTTAATTATTATTAAATAAAGTAGTCCCTTTTTCATCGTTGCAGCAATCTATGACGTCATGACGTAAACGTGAGCGTAAGCGGCCATTTTGAAGAGCATCGTAGGAGGAAGCAGCTGGAAGCTGATCTGCGTCCAGGTAGGAAACATTTTAAACTTTATTGTAAAGAAACATTGTAAAAAAGGTATACATTTATTGTAAGGAAAATATAAGAAGAGGTTGCTATAAAAGTAAAAGATTTAAAGTACCTAGAAATGCATGTCGCTACTCGTATATCTAGAATATGCCTATGTCGGGTATGTGGGGAAAAAAGATCGATAAGTTTATATCGTACAAAAAAAGTTGTATTATATTACAAATATGTGAGAAGTTCTTTATGAATATGAATAATGTAATTTCTTTTAAAGTTTTGGTTAAAAATGCAATTTTGAATGTATCGAAAGATTTGGGAAAAGAAAATATAGAGAAAAATGTGGTTAGATAATTGTTTAAAAAAGCTTCTTTGGAAATAAACGATTGATTTTTTATTGTTTTTGGCAAATGGATTGTGTTTTGGAGATTTAAAGTTTATTAGAAAACAGAATAAAGAGATTACGTAGTTTGATTGGAATTTGTCGGTTTTTCAGATTTTAGGTTACAAAAGAAAAATGTTTGCTGTTTATTTTGGATAAATTTTTGTCAGCGAATGTGAGTTTAGATTGGAAATGGTAATATTTGAGGAAATATTTGTATACTTTTTTGTTTTTTTAATACGTTGTATTGGTAAAACACATTTAAAGAATATACCAGAATATTTTTGTACTTTAATACATGGAGTGCTATGAAAAAAATTATTTTGAAAAAGTGTTGATTGAAAATGCTTTGTATTATTTGGATTTTTGTAAGTAAAGGTTATTATTTTAAACAAAAAAAAAAGTAGCAGGATTTAACATTATGCCAAATAGGTTCGGGTTAATAAAAAATATCCAATCTGAAAAAAGATGGATTTTAAAAAAGTTTTTGAAATCGATAAAATGTGAAAATTTCTACCATTTTCCAAGGGAGAAGGATGGCTGAAGAAGCTTTTTCAAAACAATTTTATGGGGAAAAGTGAAGAGTAGAAGAGTTTTACATTTTTTCAAAAATGCATTTTTAAATCTATCAATAATTAGAAAAAAAGTTTGGAAAAATGTAGGTTATTTTTTTTACTTTATTGAAGAAAAAAATAACCTTGAAAAATATGGCTTTTTATAATGATTTGCTACAAAGAGTCCAAAAAATAGTTGCATAAAGGAGTGATTAAAAAAATAAAGTAAATTAAAGGTAAGGAGACCCGACTATTTTTTAGGATAAATTTGAATTTGAAAAATGATAGCCAATTTAATTTTAGAGAGGATGTACATTTTGAGCAAAGCAGGAAAGTAATGTGAAGGAGAAATTTAAAAAGTTAGAATGTTGGCAAGATTTTCTAGGTAATCTAGAGCCACACACAACGTAAACTGTTGTAATAGTTCCAATAGTCGCTCTGACATTTCTTGTTTTTTGAGTAATTCATGAGTTTAGACTACCTGTTAGAGTTTGAGAAATTCTCATTTCCTGAAAACTTTGCTCCTTCTTCAAAGTTTCCAAAAAAGAGTAGAAGTTTGGGTGGGGTTTTCCAATTACATGGTTAAAGGAGTTATGTCGTCCCTCTATGGCATTATTTGTTTTAGCCTCTCCCTGTAAGCAACTCGAATAACAGTTCCACCACTCCACATGGAAACGTGGCTTCCTCCTGCGACCCGATCTGCTTAGGTGTCCAATCCATGTGTCTTCCATATAATTTAGAATGGGTGCCAATTTTTCCTCATTTGTAATGTAATAATCTGATTCTGTAATGGCAGTGTAGTACTCGTCTACACTTTCGGGAGGGACAAAACAAAGAGCAGTTAATTTTTTTAATTCAACTTGTAGTTTGCTGTTTGACGAATATTCTGTAACTAGGGGTGTTTTTTGTAGTTTACGCCAGAATGCCTGGGAAAAATGGAAAAAACACCCCTGAATTTGGGTATCCGTGTACGTTTTGGTGATCACATTGATCATGCTCAATTCAAAATCCATAATTATTTTCCTAGGGCTTTGGTTTAGTTTTTGATTTAATAATAGATAAAAATTTTGTGTATGTTGCAGAAGTTTTATCAGGCAGCAAAATATATACTAGGGGGATTACACTATTGCTAATTTAACCATGTATAGTATAAATTTGGGTGAATGGATGAGGTGTGCTTTTAAACGTCCCATCTATCATCCAAATTTCAATACTTTCAAGTTTTACAAGGTTGCGGGGTGTACTAAAAATTAAAATCCGTTTTTGAGGGTTTTCATTATGATGCAGAAGGAAAGGTTCATCAGAAAAAGAAATAGTACGTTCGTGAGGTATAACTATGTCAGAAAAGGTATGCGGTGTATTAGTTTGTGTATTACTTGCCTGCTTTTGACGTTGAATAATTCTTCGCAAATTATGGATGGTAGGCATATTACTAGCTATATGAGTAGGGACATGCTGAGCAACCTCTCTTAAAATGGATCCTGTAGAATCATTGGAGGTGCTTGCAATTACTTTCATTTCGTTAACTGCTTCTCTTACATCAACCTCCATTGCAGAGGCAGAGTGGTTATGGTCAGTTGTTCTTACAATAATATCATCCACCGTAACCGCTCTGCCGCTGCAACGGGTTGAAAAGTAATTCACACACCTCCAATGATTCCTTGTTAAACTTATCCTTTCCTTACAATAAATGTAACCTTTATGATTCAATAGTCGGTTTCCTTTTCTGGACTTAATATATTTCGCAGTTAGATGAGTAAACATGTTCTAAAAAGAAATAAAATAGGAAATTTAGTTACTTTATTGTGTTTTAAAAAATTATCTTTTAAAAAAGAAACAGTTTCCCTAATGCAGCACTTTATTGGTGTTTGAATAGTAAGTAATACCCCAACACTATGCATTACTTTCCCTACTGCAGCACTTTCCTGGAGTTGGAATAGTAAGTAATATCTCTACACTATCCAGCACTTTCCCTACTGCAGCACTTTCCTTGATTTGGAATAGAAATTAATACCCTTACAGTATCCAGCACTTTTTCTCCTGCAGCACTTTCCTGGAGTAGGAATAGTAAGTAAAACACCTACACTATCCTGCACTTTTCCTACTGCAGCACTTTCCTGGAATAGGAATAGTAAGTAAAACCCTTACACTATCCAGCACTTTCCCTACTGCAGCATTTTCTTGGAGTTGGAATAGTAAGTAATACCCTTACACTATCCAGCACTTTTCCTACTGCAGCACTTTCCTGGAGTTGGAATAGTAATATATACCTCTACACTATCCAGCACTTTCCCTAATGCAGCACTTTCCAGGAGTTGGAATACTAAGTAATAACCATATACCGTTCAGCACTTTCCCTATTGCAGCACTTTCTTGGAGTTGGAATAGTAAGTAATATTTCTAAACTATCCAGCACTTTATCTACTCCAGCACTTTCCTGGAGATGGAATAGTAAGTTATACCCTTATACTATCCTGCACTTTCCCTACTGTAGCACTTTCCTGGAGTTAGAATAGTAAGTTATATCCCTAAAATATCCAGTACTTTCTCTACTGCAGCACTTGCGTAAAATGTGTTTTACGTGCAATTTTATTTTTTTACCTTTAAGAATGAAGCTTTGATTTCAGATTTGCATTTTCTTGGCTGGTCTTTGTGTCTTCGATTTCAAAGCTCTATTTGAGTTTCTAATGGATGGAAATAAATAATGTAATTAATGTAATTTTTTACTATGTTGCTTTTAAGTATTTTCTGTTGTCGATTTTCTGGAGATTACTCTGTTTATGTAAAAGTAAATGGGAATGGAAATGTTTTTCAAAATTTAACTGTTAATATTTCCTACATTTATTAGGATATATGACTGCTGCCACATTTGAAAAATTAGACTAGTATATTATTATTTTGTAATTAGCGTACTGCAATGTCTCAAAAATATATATTCTATTACCTTTTTTGTTTGGATGACGTTTAAATTCTCGAAGTCGGTAAAATTTCTGTATTTATTCTTAAGTGATATCTCCTGATATAATTGAAAAAAAATATGTGTATTAATTTATTTATTTACGTCGGGTATGTTTAGAATTATTTATAAAAAGTCTGAAATATACCTTCAAATTATTTTAGCACAGTAGTGTTGGCAGATTTTTAAAGTCCAATTTATTGGATAAACGTCCTTTGCGTCAAAACATGCAGTTGTTCGACTATTAAAAACAAATATTTAGACATGTTATAATAAACAAAATATTTAACTGTAATAAATTATTTTCATGACATTTAATTAATCCTATTTTTAAATACGTATTTCTCGGTTTAAAAAATGTCGGGTAATCTTAATATGTATAAATGTTTGTTTCATTTTAATATGTGTGTTGGAAAAAATATATATTTTCTAATAATATTACACATTTTTGATAAATTAATGAATTACTTTAATATGTCGTAAAATATTTAAGTAACTTACTTGTAAACCGAAAAATAATTCTCCAGAGTTTTGATTTTGCTTTTGAAAAGGTGAAAAGGTCAGAGAGTCAGGTTTGGCGTCTGGTCACTCTGGTAGTTGAGGATCAACTGTTTTAAAAATGGTGTCAGTCTCGTATTTATAAGTTTTGGGATACTGCTTCAGTTTTTTAAAAAAAAGACAGCTTTGGTACGGACATTTTATATATGTTTTATTTCTGTGTAAACTTATATTTTAAAACTTAGATTAAAGATATGAAAATAGCGTTTATCGTGCCGTTTTGGCATCCATTTTGAAAGTAGTGTTGTGGTATTTTTTCATAGAAATAGTAGTAGGACTATCGTATGACTTATTGAAAATGGCGATTGTTTGACATTACGTTTCTTATTGAATTTGATGGCTTACAATTATTAATTACAGTTATTTCAATATATGTGTAGTATTTTTTAGTGGATTCGTTGTGTAAGTAATAAGTTTGATATTTTAATACTCTAGTATTAATTTTAATACTCTAGTATTAATTTTACAAAAAGGTCGGATATTTGGTTATTACGTTGTAGTTTTATTTACATTTTTTTAATACACTTCCCCACCCAAAACCCCTATTTTCCCTGCATCCCGTTCCAGGTTTTATTGTACAAAAAAATATATATATATTTAATTTGCGTTGTAATGGTGTGCGTGGTACATTTTCGTTGTAATTGTATTTTTCTATTTATTGTGCTATATTGCGTTGTAATAGTACTCGTTGTAACAACATGCGTTGTAATAGTTATTGCGTTATAAAAGTACGCGTGGTAACGTCATATATCCATTGCATACAGCACAGGATTGAGAAGAAGGAGATCAAATCAACCTAAGAGGAAGTCACTTAGGGATTTCTTAGGAAGCCCTCACTCACCACCCTGGGTGATGACATGCTTCATCATCGGGCCCACCAGGAGAAGCCGAATGCCTCCCTGGTGTGCTACAACGCCAGATTACTGCGGAGCTGGTTTTGTTGTGACAGTGGTGTGAAAAGTAGTGGGTTTTAAAAAATACCAACAGGCTATACCAAACAAAAACCTTTATTCTGTGGTTTGCCGGGCATTGGTTAAAATATATGTGTCAGGAACATTTACCAACTATTGTGTTGGGTGTTTTCCCCTTTACAGTAGTACACAATAGTTACATATGATACTGTATGCAGTGCAAGATAATAGGAGCGAGCGTTTGTGCCACACAACATTTTAACTATAGTCAAAAATAAGTCTAAAAGTGTATAACAATTCCAAATCGGAAACAACCTGGTCAAACTCGCTTCCTACATATGTACAGGCCGGTCCATATTTAGCTTACATGGAGTACAGCCAACAGACACCAACCACGTGTGGCAGAGAATGAAGGCGAGAATGTGCTAGCATAACATACTCTTGGCATTGCTGTGGGGAGGGGGAGGGGAAATGCGAGACGGCCACCAAGACAGGATGTGGCATAATGGCTAGAGGCGCGAAATGAAAGTAAAAAACGCGGCCGCGAACAAACGGAAAGTGCCATTATTGGGTGATACTGTGGGTCAGCCAAACATAAGATAAAGTAAACATGCGTGGCTTACCAAGGTCCATTAGATTAGGTAAATGCAACTAGAAAAATAGAGAAAGGTAGGCGATTAAGCGGCACACTGACAGAGAAACGGGGACTGGAGTCAGGTAGCGACCTTAGAAGCCACATACAACAGCAGTAACTGGCCGAAGTCTAGGGGTATGAGCGTATATGAGCGTTGCCGTAAGCTTGTAAGCCAAAGGGCTAGGGCTAGAGCTGGTGAGCTAATTATCGCAAAGGCACAAGGAGAGTGGCGGGCGGATTGGTGTCAGTACAACGCGTTGTATTACAACGCGTTCCGTTACAACGCAGATTTTACAACGCGGGATCCATTACAACGGATGTCATTACAATGCATGGCATTACATCGCAAATGCTATTACAACGCATGGCATTACATCGTAAGTATAGGTAAGTATACCTTCTTAAAAAAATGTTATTTAGTTTATTGTAATTAATTTATTTAAAATAATTTAATTAAAAGACATTTTAAAATTGTCATTAAATTAATTTAATTAAATAATATCTATTTAATAAATAATAACTATTTAATAAATGTAATTTTATTAAAAATAGTAATTAATTTAATTTAATAAAAAAAAGTAATTAGTTTAAAGTACATATTTTTTATAATGAAATTAAATTAAATTAATAATAATTATTTATTTAATTTAATAAATTTAATTTAAAAATGTAATTAGTGTAAAATAATTAATTTAATTTATTAAATATATTTTAATCAATTTTAAAATGGTAAATATAATTTAATTATCCCTAAACACAAACCCTGCCCTAAAACCTAAAAACACCCCTGTACCCCAAAACCCAAACCCTGCCCTAAAACCTAAAAACACCCCTGTACCCCAAAACCCAAACAAACCCTACCCTAAAACCTAAAAACACCCCTGTACCCCAAAACCCAAACCCTGCCCTAAAACCTAAAAACACCCCTGTACCCCAAAACCCAAACCCTGCCCTAAAACCTAAAAACACCCCTGTACCCCAAAACCCAAATCCTGCCCTAAAACCTAAAAACACCCCTGTACCCCAAAACCCAAACCCTACCCTAAAACCTAAAAACACCCCTGTACCCCAAAACCCAAACCCTGCCCTAAAACCTAAAAACACCCCTGTACCCCAAAACCCAAACCCTGCCCTAAAACCTAAAAACACCCCTGTACCCCAAAACCCAAACCCTGCCCTAAAACCTAAAAACACCCCTGTACCCCAAAACCCAAACCCTACCCTAAAACCTAAAAACACCCCTGTACCCCAAAACCCAAACCCTGCCCTAAAACCTAAAAACACCCCTGTACCCCAAAACCCAAACCCTGCCTTAAAACCTAAAAACACCCCTGTACCCCAAAACCCAAACCCTGCCCTAAAACCTAAAAACACCCCTGTACCCCAAAACCCAAACCCTGCCCTAAAACCTAAAAACACCCCTGTACCCCAAAACCCACACTGTGCCCTAAAACCTAAAAACACCCCTGTACCCCAAAACCCAAACCCTGCCCTAAAACCTAAAAATACCCAAACACCCCAAAACATATACATCAGTACCCCAAAACATATACTCCTATACTCATACTTATTTAAAAAATTACTTAAATTAATATATTTAATTTATAATATTTAAAAACGAAATAAATATTTTTTTATAATTAATAATAATTAAATCAATTATAAAATATTAAATAAAATGAATAAAAAAATAAATACTTACCAAAACTTACGATGTAATAGTATGCGTTGTAATAGCATCTGCTATGTAATGCCATGCGTTGTAATGGCATGCATTGTAATGGTATTTGCGATGTAATAGCTGCGTTGTAACAGCATTACGTTGTAATAGATGCGTTGTAAGAGTAACACACCGTGGCGGGCGGATGCAGAAAAAAAAAAATGTAAACGCTCGTTAGGAAAGGAGTTATACACTTATCAGGTGTGAAAAAGTAAGGTCAAGGTATGACTTATGCTAGACAAGTCGGGCTGCACAAGAGGGGCAGAAAATTAAAGCCTTTGATGCAGCAAAAGGCAGAGCGGATACCTTTGAAGAGCTGCTGGAGGCACCAAGCTGGGGAACAGATGGCTGGCTTTGATGTGCACGCGCTTTTTAGGTCAATGCACTTTCGCATTGAGCTTGCTTTTCACGGGCACGGCATCAAATCGCCCGTTTGGTTAAGCTCTCGATAAGCCCCTATATCTCTTGCCAGCTCAATGCGCAAGCGCATTGGCAGGCAAGACCTAAAAAGCTCCTAATGGGGGATCAAACACAGAAAGTGATGAAAGCACAGTGGGCACAGTGGCAGTTTCTCCACAAGGTGGTGGGGGGGGGGAGCGTCGCCCCACTGCTTTTTATCAGTGAAGTTAATGAAAAATAAGTTAATAACTCAAGTTATCACTTTATTTTGTCTTGATGTCCAGCAGCTTTGCAGGCAGGGCTGTTCTCACAACAGGCGGGGCGAGTGGTGAGCACACTAATGCGCATGAACGTTTGGCCAGCCGTCTATGGTCAGCCAAACAGCAATGCATACTCTGCAGGTTCTCCATGAAGGTTGCATTACAGCCTGCGGGGAGAACATGCCCAGGCTCCCAGTCAGTCTGCGTGCCAAACCACAGCACTCAGAACAGTCAATGCAGCAAGGCAACTGAGTGTGACATGAAATCCATCCAATCTCCAGCAAGGACTGGCTCGAGTATTATATACAATGCTGTCTCCCGACACCGTGAGAGCTGCCTGTAGTGAGACCGCAAGGGAAACAGAAGAGGAACAAAAGATGCATGACAAACTTGCTGCTGATGTAAAGATGACAAGTGTGGTAGTCTGCTCTAGGCACTTTGCAGTGTGACTTGAATATAACCCTCCATCGCTCCGAGAGGTCAATAATCCTGTGATTTTTATAAGAGTGCCTGCACCAGTAAAGTGAGGGTTAGAGGCAGGCAACTGAGCCCCCTCCCATGCAATTAGCCTCCAGTTCACCTCCTACGTTTCAGTGCACCCCCTCGATTTGCCCCCTCCCTCCACTTCATCGCCCCATCTCTTGTTAACCCCTAAACCCCACCGGATCTACTTTTTAGGCAGAGCCTAGCAGCACACATTCACTGGGAGGCATGCAGTAGTCAAAGATGCTGTGGAAGCCTCTCCACCCATATTTGATTGGCTGGTGTCATTGGCCTTGGTAAATGCTGGCTTCTAGTTAACCAGTTGGCTGCGCCACTCGTTTTGCAGAAGTGCAGCACTTCAGCAAAACGGGTGGGACCAGCGAGGTAGTACTGCCAATGGCAGCATGGATGGGGTTAATAATGAGGCTTGTCACTCCTTGTTACTACCCTGTCGCCATTTGTTACCTCCCATGACTGGATCTTTTACTTATGGCATTAGACGGCCCCTTCATAAGTCGGTAAGCACTATTATTTTATTTGAAGAGCGCGGCCCGCTTTCACTTTAGCGGGTTTTATTAATTTGCCGCACTGGAGCTTTTCTATTCTCTAATCTAACAAGCATTTGCAATAGGGCTCACATTTACACGAGTTTGAGCTATTGACTGTGTTAAACAGAAATAAAAATAAAGGCATTGTTGGCAATCAGGCATTGTTGGCAATCATTTAAAATGCCAATAGCTTAAACTCGCGTAAATGCAAGACCTATTGCCAATGCAAAGGCTTGTTTTTTTAAGCAGCCCTGTAACACGGGCCCGCTTTCAATCACTTTGACCCGGCATTATCTAGTGCTGCGGTTCCCAAAGTGTGCGCCGCGGCACCCCGGTGCGCCGTGATGAGCAGCCAGGGGCGCCGCAGCGCGCCAGGCAGGATGTGGATGATATACATTGCAGCCCAACATGCGGGGGGGGGGGGGGGTTTAAAACGCCACCCTCAGAATGGTCTGCATCCATGCGTACCGTACGCACGCATCCTACTTAAGCTGCGTAGGCTCACCATTACTGCCTTAGCAAGCTTGGAGCATAGGAGGAACGTTGCTGTTGATCCCCGTGTTGTGCTCTGCTATGCCCTGCCTCGCCTGACCCTGTGGAACAAAAATCGGTAAGTAAGCTTAGTTGTAAACTAATGCTGTATTTACACTTCTGCAAGTATTCGAAACAGTAGCAAGCGTAGTGGCGTGCCTCCAATGTTCAATTTCACTGGGCTCCACATGAAAGGCCCTCGCAGGACACTGTGGAAATATGGATTTATTTTATTCTTATGAGACATTTCGTTTAGTGCTTTGTTTCGAGCACGAGTTTTACCTGGATCAGTACCGTGTGCACGGTGGAGCGGAGACTGCATTATGGACACCAGGATGGGATGACAATCGAAAGTAGGTTTACATTACACAGTATATAGGTTATGTTACAAACGTTTGCAATTTAAGGCCTTGTGAAATACTTTCATTTGCCTAAAATCAAACGTTATTTAATGATTTGCTGAAGTGCAGGAGCCAGAATTACAACCGGAGTCCAATAGAGCAAGCCAGTTTTTTTGCAGAATTATATGCTTATTCTGCATAATTGTATGCACGACTCTGGATGCTACAGTAAGGAGCAGAGGACCAAATCATAATATGGGGGTCACAGTTTTGGCATCAGAAATGGAAAACTCAGTGGGAACATTTTCTGAATAAGAATAGGTTTTTGGCAGTGGAGCTCTCTGGAATGGCACAGAGGTGGGTGGGATTCACCTGGTAGAAATAGTCATGCAGGCTCAAATGAATGGGTCTCCACTTCTGCAGCATATTTATTTTATGCGTTTTTATATAGTGCAGATTTTACCCGAAGGTGTCAGCACTTCACAATAGGAACAGTAATGATACATGAGGAGAAAATTACAAGTGACCAAATTACAAAAGCAAATGTTAAGTTACATGAGGCAGTAACGTGAGCAAACAAAATACTAGAAGTAGCAAAAGGTACGTCACAGGGGGAAAGTTACGTGTGAAAGTTACAAAAACATAGAAACTACAAGTAGAGGTATAATACTGCAATAAATGGCAGACACTCGAGCACAAGAACAAACGTTATGTAGGCAATTGTGGCACTTGTGCAAGTATCTAAAGCAAACAAAATGTAAGAGGCAGCAAACAGTGTTGCAAGACAAAAGTGTGCATGTTACAAACGAGTACCAAACACCGGTAGAAGGATAATACTGCAATAAATGGCAGACACTCAAGCCACAAGAACACACTGGAAGGCACTCCCATAATCGTGGAGAAAAGAATTTTCTGTACTAGGTCTTCCTTCAGATAAATATAGAGGGCGTGAGTTAAATTTGGAAGTGTTTTTGAAGGAGAACTTTAAGGTCAGTTCTGAAGGCCTGGGAGGAGGTGGTGGCTCCCGAACACATGCAGACAAAATGGGTTTTCTCTGAGAAAAAGGCCCAAAGCAGGGCGAGTTTGTCACTCCCTGGTGAAACTAGACTCTGGAAAATGGAGTGGGGCTGATCCAGGGGCCACCATGTCCCAAGGCGCCTCCGTGCAGCAATACTTTGATGAACATGCTCTCTGTTCATGACTCCAGTCTATCTGTGGCTCAATGCTGTTCTGCTGCGCTCCATTGCTTTATGGCAGGTGCCACGCGCAGTGCATGAAGGCTCTTTATTAAGGATGTTATTTAGTTTTTGCACTAATGCAAGCGTTCTGCACTTGGTCCTTGATGCCCTGTTTTGGTACTGACTGCTGTGTGGTAAGCATGTGGTTTTACCAAATGCTGTTCCTTTGCAGTCCATCTATCCCACACATCTCTTCACTCAATTTCAGTGGGAGAGGCATGGGCCCTCTCGACCAGTAGTAAGGCCCACCAGGATGTTGCAGATGGCTCAAGCCCCCTCCGGGAGGGTGGTTTAGCCCATCATCAGTAGAGAGCAAAAAGTATTAAGGGACAGAAAAGTCATCAGGGGTTGCTGAAATTGTGCCCAAGTCTTCACAGGTCACATGTGTTGATCCAGTTTGCTACTTCATACCTTTGTGAAGCTGGTTTCTCAGCAGTTGCAGTAATAAAGTCCAAATATAGGGCAAAAATTACCCTTGAAAAGGAAATGAGTGTTGCGATCTCAAAAATAACTCCAGGATTTCAGGAGCTATGTAAGGAAAAACAAGCACATCCATCTCACTAGGATTTGTAAGGTAAATTCAGACACCGCTGTTTTTCCTGTTCATTGACAAAGATTTATTATACAGAAGTTGTGTGGCCCAACAAAGTCTTGTATTGTTTCTCACTTAAAAGTTTTTATTAAACAACTGTTATCTTATTTTGTTACAAATATGATTATAATACCTTCATTGCGTCCCAATTACTTTAAGGAAGACAACAGGAAGTACTCCCGAGGTCGGGTTTACATCCCCGCCCACCGGTAAAAAAAAATGGTGGGGAGCCACGGGCAAAAAAGTTTTGGAAACCACTGATCTAGTGTCTTTCAACCCACCCGCCCCTTCCTGAAGTAAAATGAAACTAGAAAGTTTTAGCAAATTAAGTCATGTGAATTCCAGGAAGCATATAATGTGTGCTAATAGGCTGAACCGGACAACAGCACATCTGTGTTACATGTCATCTGTACTAAAGCCACCTGATGGGTTGTTTTGAAAATCCTGTTTTATTAACACCACAACCACCAAAATCACCAACAGTACCACCTTTGGGATTCCATATAAATGTCTTGCAGACAATAGGCTGTCTGAAGTGAAAATAGAAATATTTGTACTTTATATTTATGTAGTGAGGCCAACTGGCAGGGGTGCAAATTCTGGACAAAAATGTATGCTTCACAGATGTAGTGGATGTCATGCAATAGTATATAACTAATAATGCAGTCCAAAAGGGATCCGTAAAAGGAATGATTATGGACATAACGCCAAAATGACAGACCGTGCATGAAATTTATGGACGGTTGTCACCCTATATCAGTGGTCTTCAAACTTTAATTCCATGCCCCTCCAGTGTAGAAAAACAGTTCGCCGCCCCTCCCTCAAAATATTTCAATTATTTTATTTAACTGGCAATGTTTAAATAGGTCTAGACTTATTCAAATATTGCAGCTAAGTTCTGTCACTGTTTTAGAAAAGCAAACAAATAAACGATTTCCAAATATACTATTCAGGTGAGGCAAGTCCTGCTAATGTGCAAAGGATCCAGTGTGGTTATTCGAAATGGTAGTGTGGATCTTGGAGAAAATTTGATGTCCCTTTCCTTTTGACACCTTCGCCAGGATTTAAATGACAAAAGGATGTTAATGATGGCCCATTACAGGCAGGCTTACTGCTAATTTTTTAGGCTGAAAACTAAGCCGAATGTTTCTGGCCAGAGCCTGGCGCCGCCCCTGGGATCACTTGAGGCCCCCCAGTTTGAAGACCTCAGCCCTATATTTATGTGCTGCCCTTTTACCATTAGGCTGTTGATTTAGACAATCATAGCAAGTCATCTGCTCGGTTCCCAATGCTGACTAATGTGCACATTAACACATGGGTATATTGGTTACGAGTTAGGCATTTATACCAGTATCCCTATTTTTAGGTCTCGCCTGTCGATGCGCATGCGCATCGAGCAAGCGAGAGTATTGGGACTTATCCACTCTTTACCTAACTTGCAAAGAATCGTGGCGATTCCTTGCAGTGCCCGTGACTTTTAAGCTCAATGCGCATGCGCATTGAGCTTAAAAGCGCGTGCACGTCCGTCTTGGTTTACCCGCTCCGCCCCCTCCCCTTCCCGCCGTGTCGCATTTCTCCTCCCCCCTCCCCTCTCTTCCCTCCGTCTTGTTTGGTTGTCCCTCCCCTTCCCGCCGTGTCGCATTTCTCCTCCCCCCTCCCCTCTCTTCCCTCCTTTGCCGCAGATTGAATAGAAACTATTGGTTTAAAGTGGCATATATTCTGGAAGTACTACAATTTAAGAAAGAAAAAAAAGAACACTCACTTGGCAAAAGTCCTACTGTCCATGAATTTGTATTTTTAAAGTGCCTTCTGATATTTCTGCTGATACTTGGCTTTAATAGTTGATATACTGAAAAGAACCCTAGAAATGGGCCTTTTTTTCCCCTTCATTTGCAATCCGTGGAAAAAAAATACAAAGAGGAGAATCGCAGCACTCTATTAAAATTCTAAATAAATAGATGGTTGCGTAAGAGCTTTCCTAGTAAACTGCTTGTGTGTTTTCTGTTTTTGTCTGGACAGTACTGTTTCTAAGCCATGTTATAACGTGCATCGGGCTAGGAATTAACTAGTCTGACACGAGGGAGACATACTGTTCTCTGTGGCAAACCCAAGGAGCTATCTCGCCAGCTTTTTAAAAGGGGCACCTTAAAGAAACAAGTGCACAACAGTACTGAGTATTATTTAGGATTGAGAGAAACACAAACAACGATCAAAATCTGCAAGACGCCTTCATTCACAGCAGCACCGTGTATACCAGCAACACTTTTAAATGCATTAAATCCTATATGTCTTCGCGTTAAGCCAATAAACGTTCATTGTGCTACATTCTGCAGCTGGAAAAAATACAAACAGCACCCTTCTCCTCCCCAACGACTCACTTTACCCTCCAACTTTGGAAACAGGATGTAAACTCATGGGTGCCTGTTAAATCCATCTCCCAGACCCAATTTTCGGTCACACTTACCGGCTGAATGGAGCTGGCCACGAGTGTTGTGCTGCTCCGATCTCGTGGGTGTGTTGTGCCTATCTCCCACCTTCCTGCGCCTGTACCCCACCCCCCTTTTCCCCCACAACAACCCTAGCAGGTCTAGCCTCACACCTCCCTAACAAACCCCCTTCATGTCGAGCAGTTGTTGAAGCCCCTCCCACTGACAAATGGGGCACGAGGCCTTCTGTCTCCCTAAAACAAACACACATCAAAGACCGCCCCTTCAAACAAGCGGTTTCCTGGACGGGTGAAGAAATAGGATGAGGAGAGGAGAGACATGGGGGAGGGGGAGCGGGAGGGCTCGTGCAGGCACTTGATTATACCAACACGAAGACTGCGCTGCACCTCGTGCCACATTGCACCTCATTAGCACTCTCTGGAGCGCCACCTGGCTCACCACACCGCCGCTGCGCTGAAGGCTGGAAGTAACACGGCACAAACGCACTCAGTGGGGCCGGCCTGCTGTTTGCACAGCACCTCGTGTACACAGACAGCCTCAGGGCGCTAGATATGACAGACCGCGTCCACGACAAAAAGGGAAAGCGTCATATGTCCATAATTAATTTACTAATTCCAGAATGGGTTTATCGTTCCCAACATGTGTGTCCATGTGGGCACAGATACGAAAGCAATGTCAACTCCCTTTGAAGGAAAGACCTGACACGAGGAAGCAGACAACCTGAGGAAACTCAGACAAAAGACAACTGGAATGAGAGGGAGCTGGCAGACTTGTTACATTATGTTTTGGGGATTTGTCGAGTGCACAGCTCAACCAAGACTGAAAGGTTTTTTGGTCATATTAAATGTTTTGGATTTTATCGTCATTAATATGTAAACACACACATGTATTGACTGTGTATTATTCATGTTTAGATTCATTTTAGCTAATACAGCCTGCATTTTAAAATAGCTAACGTCCGGTTGCCATTTTGTTACAAAGGCGTGCGCATTTTTTTATGAGAGAAGCTAAAGTACGTATTATCAAACACAATGTATTTTGTTTTCATTCCAGTGTGAATTGTTTTCTTTTACGCGATAACTATAGAATGACCTATTTAGTTGCACCGGTACACCTGCAGAGTACAAGCTAGTATAACGAATCTTGTTTTGTATCAGATAACTAAGTGTGAAGGACGTTTAGAGAAGCTGTATTTGGGGGGCTACGGAGCTCTACGTGTTATCTCTATGCTTTAACCTGATTTGAGCGTTTTATGGTAACCGTGAGTAGGTGTATCAATTGTTAGATTTGTTGATTTAAGCGAGAGCAATGTACAAGATAGCTCAGAAACTTTTTGCAGACATGCTTTGTCCACTTTTGACATAACTTAGAGTAGAGTAGGGATTAGTTAACTGTTCCCTTTGAGGTGACTGTATGATAATTCATCCTCTGGCTTATATTGTATCACACTCACCCTCACCCTCACACAGTGCTCACAGCCACCAGTCAGCCTCCGTCCTCGGTGCCTCCACACCATTGTTGCTGCGTAGCAGGATCGGTACAGCGCTGCCACCTCACCTCAATGCTGTAGGTCAGGGCGCAAGGTGCGTGTCCCAGCGGCCACTCCAGCATTCAGCACCTCCTCGCCTCACTGCCTCGGTCTGCCTCTCACCTTCGCCGGCATCAGGCCTCCGCCCGCATCCCATAACTGCCATCTTGGGAGCGTAGTGCACCACAGGAAGGTTAAGGCGATCTCGCCCTCCAGACTTCTCCCCCAGGACTGCCGCATCCGCAGTTTTCCGCTGTGAGTCTGCACGCCGAATCGCCTCCCAGCCGCTCACAAACAGAGTGCACATCTCCCGTTGCCGCAGCCGGTGGAAGTCTCCCCCTCAGTGCGCTGCCGTCATTTTAGATGCGCAGCGCCCAGCGCTCAATCGGGTGATTTTGCTGCACTTACACCCTTGTAACAGCACCAATGCGCCCCAGCAGCAGTCCAGCTCATGCACCAGGATTTCCGCAACCAGTTTTGCAGTAAGGGGCCACCTTAGAATCGCCAACCCCCTCACCCTCAACCCCTCACCCTCACTCACTCACCCTCAACCCCTCACCCACCCACCCTCAACCCCTCACCCTCACTCACTCACCCTCAACCCCTCACTCACCCTCACTCACCCTCAACCCCTCCCCCTCGACCCCTCACCCTCACTCACCCTCAACCCCTCACTCACCCTCAACCCCTCCCCCTCGACCCCTCACCCTCACTCACCCTCAACCCCTCACTCACACTCATCCTCACTCACCCTCAACCCCTCACTCTCACTCAGCCTCAACTACTCCCCCTCACCCTCACTCACCCAAAACCCCTCACTCACCCTCAACACCTCACTCACCCTCAACACCTCACCCTCACCCTCAACACCTCACCCTCACCCTCAACACCTCACACTCACCCTCACTCACACTCACTCACCCTCACCCTCACTCACCCTCACACAGTGCAATAGTTCTCAGACCATTTCAGTTAGAGCTTTTAGAAATGTTTATGGCTTCTTTTATTTGTAATACTTTAGCATTGGCTACAGGAAACAAAAATGCTAAACATTTACAAAAAAAACCCATAAACAATTCTAAAAGCACTAACTCTAATGGTGCGAGACCTATTGCATTTCCAATGCTTGTTTCAAATTCACAGCCATATCTCCTGGGTACACCTGGAGAAAGGGTTAGTAAAGCTAATGTTGGCAAAGTATAGACCACAGCTCCTTTTAGTGTTACTTGCTTCACATCAAAGATGAAGAGTATCCTGGCACCTACTCTGTTCCCTACAGGCTTGCTTTGTCACGTGGTCTCACCATTTAATTGCACCAATATAAAATACGTTCAAGTTCTTGCATTCCAATCTCCATGATTAAGCGTGAAATTTTTAAAATACACTAGCCTTGCATTATTTTTTTGCCTGCTTATAGGTAATTTTGCATTAAAAGCAGGTTATACTGTAAAGGCTACCTAGACACGTTTCTTATTTCCAGTATGCTGCAACTAGTCATTGGGATGTTAAAACTAAGTGGAAGAAGGCGTAAAGGGGTATATTGCCACATGCAAGTAAGCAGGAAACAGGTTAAGATAAGCAGGGGGGTGGGGAACGTTCTAGCTCCGGAGCACTTACTGGTAGTGGGGACGTTCTAGCTCAGGTGCACATATTGCAGCCCAACTGGAAAAACCAAATGAAGCGCCATGGAAACATCAACACCCTCAGTATACATTGTGGACTAAGGACCTGGGATTCCAAAATGGCCGACATCCCCCGTGGTGAGCTCGACTCTATGTAGGACCCGAGTGCACATCTACAAGTCCTTCAGGCCGGACAGGACACCTTCATTGTGGACAGGGACTCTCCTATAAGACGCATCGGAGAGTCGGAAGACCATGGTTACAGAAAACACTTGAGGCACTACATTCGTGGACCACAGACTCTTATGGACTTTTCCTTCTGTCCGGCCCGCCATTTTGCTGCTGCTCTCGGCCGTTTCTCTCTTGTCCCCGGCTTGTCTTCTTGCCCATTCCTTCGTCTTTTACCCTTTTCCCTCGTTTCCCCCTTGATGTTCCTCAAATGATTCCTCCCTTTTTAGGTCTCGCCTGTCGATGCGCATGCGCATCGAGCAAGCGAGAGTATTGCGACTTATCCACTCTTTATCTACACTGCAAGGAATCGTGGCGATTCCTTGCAGTGCCCGTGACTTTTAAGGTCAATGCGCATGCGCATTGACCTTAAAAGCGCGTGCGCGTCCGTCTTTGTTTACCCGCTCCGCCCCCTCCCGCCGTGTCGCATTTCTCCTCCCCCTCCCCTCTCTTCCTTCCGTCTAACTTCCTTCCGCGTAACACCGCCGCAACGGTCACATCACTCGTCTTTTCTGCTCGGATTGTCTCCCTCCTCCAAGCCCACCCCCCCCTCCCCCGGTAAGACTCCACGCGGTTTGCGTCCCTCGCGCAGCTCACCCGCTCCGCCCCCTCCCCTTCCCGCCGTGTCGCAGCCTACAGCAAGACTACGTCTCAGTCCGCCGCGAGCCATGCTCATCTACCGGGCTGCAGGCACACTGATCCTGCCAGTCATTCCCACAGGCCGGTCGCAGCTCCCTCGGTGCCGCCCGTCCTCCAGCTGCAGAGCACAGCGTCACAGGCGCTGACCGGCTCCACAGAGTGCCCGCCTGCACAGGAGCAGCTCACAGCCAGCGGCCTCCCACATCCTCTGCAGGGCGGTCCTTGCCGCTTCCATCTAGGCCGCGGGACAACGCCTGCTTCACATGTACGGTGGCAAGCCTATTTTGTGTGCTCAATCCCCTACGAAGCACAGGTCAGCTTCTCTAAATTCTAATTATTTTGTTTACTGTGATACTCGTAGAATACTTGATAAATATTTCTCTGGTAGACTCTGGTAAACTCTAGAAGATATTCTGTTCAACTGCGCATGAGCTCAGGAGAAGCTGAGCCTCCAGAGAGCACGCGCAGTTAATATTTATGAACTTTTACTCTGACAAGGTATCGGAACAGTCTTACTTGTATCTTCTGTAGGAAGACTAATTCTTGCTCGGAAAATCTTGCGACACGTTTTTCTTATTTCCCTATCGAAACGCGACGTGAAGGAACACCTCCTATTCCTCAAAATGTTCAGGTGAAGTGCGCAGCTCTCAGCGCGCCTCACCGGTATCACATGAATCTTCCAATTGGGCTAGAACGCTGACCTGTTTTCTGTTATGGGACACTTTGCCGCCATGTTGGAATCCACCCTGCACCCAATGCTGTTTACAAAGTTTTGACAACGCAGCTACCACCATTCCTCTCTTTTCCTTCTGGACATTTTTCTTAGTATAAGACCTTTTAGCGGGGGACCTCAATCCCCTACGAAGCACAGGTCAGCTTCTCTAAATTCTAATTATTTTGTTTACCGCAGCATATTGCTGTTCATTAGGTGGCAGCCAAAGGAGCTTGCCTAGAGCGCAGCCATCTTCACGCAAAGCTAGCTCCATCCCTCTGTGTCCGCATATTTACAATAAAATACAAAATAGCCCTTCCCTGCCCTCCGTTTTGTTTCAGCCCTTCCCTGCCCTCAGTGTTGCTTCAGCGCTTCCCTGCCCTCCCTGTTGCTTCCGCCCTTCCCTGCCCTCCCTGTTTCCGCTCCTCCCTGCCCTCCCTGTTTCCGCTCCTCCCTGCTGCTTCCGCCCTTCCCTGCCCTCCGTGCTGCTTCCGCACTCCCCCTCAACCCCTCACTCACCCTCAACCCCTCACTCTCAACCCCTCACCCTCACTCACCCTCAACCCCTCACTCACCCTCCCTCACTCACCCTCACCCACCCTCCCTCACCCTCACTCACACTCACCCCCTCACCCTCAACCCCTCACTCACCCTCAACCCCTCACCCACACTCACCCTCACCCACCCTCAACCCCTCACCCTCAACCCCTCACCCACCCTCAACCCCTCACTCACCCTCAACCCCTCACTCACCCCCTCACCCTCACCCTCATGCTAAAGATTTACAAAAAAAACCCATAAACAATTCTAAAAGCACTAACTCTAATGCTGCGCGACCTATTGCATTTCTAATGCTTGTTTGCTTTGCCTTCTCTCCCTACCCTTGATTCCCTCCCTTGGTGTTATGACTTCTTCCCCCCTACAACCCCACTTAAGGGAACTCTGCCTGAGGATTTCTACTATGTGTGCTTATTTTTGTTTATAGGGATAACTCTTATCACTAGTATTTGCAGTAGATCTTTGTACCTAAGATCAAAGCTAAGCTTTGTAACTTTAGATCTAAGCTTGGGTAGTCGCTGAAGTCCTTACACTATATACCACCCCTATGCGTCTTAGAGTTTAACCAGTCATATCCCTTCCGATGTGTATGCAGTTGACTCTGATCACTAGTGTTTGCAGTGGACCCTTGTACTCTCTATCACCCCTATGTGACCCTTAAAGAGTGTTTCCAGTCATATCCCTCCAGTGTAGATAGGATACTAGTCAGAGTTATCTTCTATGTGATTTTTAGATTGTATCCATGTGTATCTCCTCCCTGTGTTTAGAGGTATAGCTTTAACGACTAGTCGCCTGTGTGACTGGAGTATAGCCAGGTGTATCCCTTCCCTCGTGTGAAGAGAACCCTATTCACGAGAACAAAAAGAAATGTGTTCCTGAAATGTGTAACGTAACTGTAAATAAAACAAAGCACATTTGTACTTGGTGAAATTAGACCCACATGACTACACCAGTCCATATCTAGAACTCAAAATTGACAGGTTACTTTAAGTGGCTAAGCACGGGAGAAACCAAACGTAGCCTGTGTGATAAAGAGCAGGGACCAGAGTAAAATCCTATTCCTTGAAGGGCAGTGATAACTTCGGACTTCCACAATACCTACTTTGTGAGAAACCATGTGAACACTACAAAATGTTAAACAGACCCCCAGGATATTGCGGCATGGATTAGCAAATTTAGCGGCACAAATATGGAAATTTAGCAGCATTTCTGCAGCACTTTATTTTACTCGTAATCCTTCATTTTCAGTCTGAAATCAATGGAAACTGTTTCAGCAGAATATTCCACTTTGCAATAGGCATGTCTGCAGCTCTACAGAAGCGCAGCTCTACAGAAGCACAGCTCCAGTCCTAACCTCGCGGGAGGGGGCTGGATTTCGCCCTAGGATGTTCTAGTGCCCATGTGTGTACCCTTGCTGGGGCACTGCTGCCTCCCGGATCTGAGAGGCAGGACACCTCTTCCTCAGGCACCCTAGGGCACAGGATCGTAGTGGCTGATCAAAATAAGTAAGACAGACTGCATAGGGAGGTCACCTCTTGCTTTCTGGTTATTTCTCTAATTTGTGTAAATGTACATTATCAGGTGCAATCTTCACCTTTAAAAAAGGGTAGAGCATATTAATAACTTCTTCAAATGCTCCATCAGGTGCTCAATGTCCATTGAAAGCACCACCCCACCCATGGACTCATCTGCACTTTAATCTACAAATCTCCTAAAACTTAATTGTAAATGGAAGCCTTGTCTACCGACCACGATCTACCTTCACCAGCCTCATCACGGACTTCATTGCTCCCGCTTACAATCAACTCCAGAGCCTTCATACTTCTCAGCGACCTCAACTTTCACCTGGAAGATAGAACCGACCCCTGCTCCACAACACTCCTTGAAAGCCTCAACAACATTGGACTAACCCAACGAGTAACTGAACCAACACACATTGCAGGACACATACTGGACCACATCTTCACCACAAATTATAGCATCAAGTATAACTCCACATCGCCATTCATATGGACTGATCACTGCATCACCCACTTCCAAAACAACACACCAAAGGTCAACATGACCACCAATGCCAGCCTTGGGATCCTTAGCCCAGATCAACCAAAACCCCATGGATTACCTCAAAGATATCACCAACTTCATTAACTGGGTCAAACACTGTGGAGACTCCCATCAAACACAATAGGCAAAGAAGCCTTCATCAACAGCATTGCACCCTCCCAAGAACTCTGCAACAACCTATCAAACTTCTTCAACCACAAAATCACAAGCATATAGCTAATTCACACACCTACTAAGCCCTAGCGATCTCATCACCAGCCTGCCCATCACCAACCAAGACAACCGCATGGGGAAACTCGCACCAGAGAAGGCATGGACGATCATGAAATCCATCCATTCAGGAGCAACACTCAATCAGGATTCAGGAAAAACCACAGCACCAAAACAGCCCTCATCACAGCCACAGACATCCAGAGCATCCTGGGGCAAGGGGAGACAGCAGCTCTCATCTTACTCAACCTCTGTGACATTTGATACAGTCTTCCGAACCATACTCATCAGAAGCCTTCATGAGATCTGCACCTAAGGACCCGCACTCAAATGGATTTGCTCCTTCCTCACAGAAAGAACCCAAGAGTCAGACCAATGTGCTACTATAGGCCAAGGAACTCTTTTAATTTGAAATATTTGGTAAACGCACATATCCACCCTTGCTTGCATACACTTGTGTAGCAAGGAGGCCATGGGCCCTGGTGCAAGCAAAGGCAATAGGTCATTTGACTGCTTTTGGAGTAGTAAAATGCAGCATTGTCAAGACTCAGTGGGCCGTCAGAGCTTTGGGTCCCAGTGCCACGGCACCATTGCTAGCGAAGCTCATGTTGGCATACATAAAAAACACTTGGATCAGAAAACCAGGCTCTGAGCCCACAATACATGAACTTATTTTCACAAACATTAACCGAAAAATGCAGAGAATTATTGAAATATGCAAATTTCTGTGCACTTCAGTATGCTTTTCCAATGTGCTGGGTACATTAACAGAGTGGCTGTCAGAATATATGTTTTACTCGATCCTACCCTTTTTAGTGTTGTATTTTTCTCTGTTAATTTGAAGTGCAAAGATTTATTAAAGCCTTTCCAATAAACACATGGTTAGACATAAAAGGCTATTTCTTTATATCTCTGCCTGTTTAAATTATTCCTGTGCAATTATTAGGCGAGGTGCTGCCAACCTGCTAGCACCAGTTTCACGTTTAGCAAGCCCTGTGTTTTTTGTAATTACTTCCACCCTCTGCGCGCTGGGACACGTAAACCCATCCTTAAAAAGGGAGAAGAGTTCCAGTTTTGGGGAGGACTCTCAGTCTTTGGTATTTTCAGTCTTGACAACAGGTAAGTGGGCAGAGCCAAAAAGGCACAGTGATATAAACTGGTTGGGGTAGGGGGCCGAGCCACAGTTCCTCATCCATCTCAAACAGTGCTGACCATGCCGCACCACTTCCTAATTTCCCTCACAACTATCTAAAGGAGTCGTCCAGTACCACTTGTATTGTGCTGAGACCAACACTTTCAGAATATTGGCACTGAGAGGAGGGGTGGACGCACTGTGGCACCCTCAGAGGTGATCAGCTGAGAGCACTCCATTGACATCAGTTCCATTGGATGGGATGCGGGAAGTCATACATAACAAGTCACTGTCCAAATGAGGTTAAGCAATGAGCATCTTGTCACTGCAAGGCCAGAATCAATGCCCCATATGGAAAAACTATTGTTCCCACAGCGGTGTATTACCCAGTTATTGCCTCGGGGTAAAGTAGGAGAAAATAGCCTTCAGATATTCGTAATAGAGTAGCCAGCATCTTCGTGGCCAAGCAGTGCCTCAAAAAAGGTGTTTTCTGATGGCAGAACCTGCAGCCTGCTTTGCAGTTATGGATGGTGGCAAATTCACTATCAAGTGGCTTTCTAAGAATATTGGAAAGCCTTTTCTATTTAAGTAGAACCTTCTGAAACAGGTGTGCCACGCCCATTGGATTCAAAGGGCTTCAGCCCCCCCTCCCCACCCCCTTGTGTGTGTCAGCCGGGATGAGACAGTTTCCCAGGCGCAGACACAGCCGCACCTGAGCACTCTACATGTCTTTTAAAGACCTTTTATTTGTTAATGAGGCTTTGATGGTTGTTACCCCTTCTTAGGGCCCCTGCAGCTCCACTCGGCCTTTTGCTTGCAGAATCAGACCCCCACCGAAATTTGACTCTAGGTGCCCCTCTGTTCTGACATTTACTGCGAAGCTTGGCAGCCACAGGGTGCAAACGAAGTCATCAATAGGTTCCACTTGCCAGGAAGAAACTGATTTTTTGTTCTCTTGACACCCCACTTGCAAGTTTTGTTTTGCTTAACTAAAAATAGGCTGCGTGTGACACAGTAACAAGTCAGTCTGCCGGGCATTAGATTTTTGACATAGTGCTCCCATCGAGTCAGCAGAAGCACTGCCAGGGGGTGGGGGGTGGAGTGAAGGTGGAACCGTCACCCCCCTAGTTGAAGACCAAAAAGATTTGCAAAAGTTAAGAATTGAATTCATCCCATTAGGCAGCAGCTATTTTACGGCTGCACGGTGACACCTAGTGACGTGTGCGCTCCATGGCACCCAATAGGAAGCCTTAATTATTTCCTTAGTTCAGGGAAGACACTTTTTAGCGGCCAAATCAGCAAAAATCACTGTCATCGTAATCTGCCGATTTCGTGATTTTTTCGTGAATCGCGAAATGCTGGAGGGTCTGGTTAAACTTGAGACAAGTCTTCTTGGAAATGGTTTATTGAACATTTAAAATGAGTAAGCCACAATGCTAGACATGCACATGTTTAAATGGTCTGCTATTAGGTAGGTCCTCAGCGTATGGTGCATGTTCTGAGTGACAAAGATATTAGAGGAAGGCAACTTAAGGTGAATGCTTCAGATGGTACAGGTGGAAAGACATACAGATGAATGCCACACCTTTGATAGAAAGAAATGACCGAAGCCTAAACAAGTTAGTCAGATCAACTAGTCTCTGTAGCAGTTGGTTCTACAAAGTAGTCTCTGCAAGGTCAGTCGAGACTTCCAACACGAGAACAATCTGCCAACTGTGGTACTGGCTGTCATCTCTTGCCACGCAGATCTAAAGTCTGAAATCTTCAACATAACAGCAATGCAGAAACCTGTGACATCCAGTGGGGGCAAGCATCATATGCATCAGAAGTACGCTTCCAGTTGGACTCCCAAGCCAAAAACTCTGCAAGAAAAGAACAGACAGTTCAAGCTGCATTGCAGACTCAAAAGACGGGCTGCTGAAAGCACGGCAAGAAAGTTTCTAAAGTGTCAGTGTGGGGGTTGTGGCCCATGCTGGTTTAATGCACTCACATTTACTCAGGGCAAACCCATAATATTGGAGCATTTGGCTATACTGTACAAAAATGACACATTTTCTGTCATTTTTAAATGCACTATTAAAGTAAAATAAGCATGTGTACAGTCAGTTTCAAAGTGGTGGGCTGAATACTGAGAAAGTAGTCGCCATGTACGAGACCAAGCGTCCCTGTCTGCCGTGGAGACAGAACAGACAGGGATAGTATGAATCAATTTAATGTTTGCAGGGGGAACGACAATGTAGCACTTGGAGCTAAATTGTAACTTATCCTGCACCCCAAATGGGAGAAATCACAATGTTAAATTAGGGCCATGCAGTGGTGCCGGTGTTCTGAGAACCATTGTATCCCCGTGAGTGGCTGCACCCCCTACGTCACGGGCGGAGAAGGGTAGACAACGGCCGCGGGGTCCTTGTGCCAACATTGATCACATCCGAGCCGCCAGCAGCCCGAGGCGGTGTACGTGGCTGGAACACTTCAAAATTCATTTTAATTAATGCCAATTTAACCACCATCTATCTGATGGAGATTTGATTACAGCAGGAATGGGAGAGGGGTCTGAGAAGAAGTCCGAGTGAGGCCGATCAGATGGACATAGCAAGGAAAGGCTAAAGAATTGAGGACACTTACTGGGGATACGCTGAGAGCTGTCAGAAATGGAATGTGTTAACACGTACATTTCAAATAAATATGTAGCATCTTTAATGCGGGGCAATACCGGCCTGCAGGGGGGGGGGAACGGAGACGGGCTGTGTATAGAGGTCGGCACAAGGAACCCTCTGGCGCGTTCTGCCCGAGACGCGAGCCATGTTCGAATAAGCATGCACAATGATGTCACGGAATGATGGTGGGCGTGGTACTACGCCATCGGCCGTAATATGCGAATGCGCAAAACACAGGGGGGGGGCACTGCCTCACGGGGCAGCGGATTATGGAACACCGGGACAGACATGGACATGGGAAAACAAAGGCACTGGGGTATTGTGCAAGTGAAGCAAGCTACGGCCGTGCTTACCAAAAGTAGTCTGAACGTCCAAAACGCTGCACATCCTAGAAGAAAACAAGACCATTAATATCAGAACAGCCACACTTTCATAGTACACAGATTTTTACACAAGTGTTGCACCACCTTTGAGACTTGGGCACTGGACATTAAGAAAGAGGTCCGCCCAGGTCACCTCAGCTGGTGCTTTTACTCTCCTTCCTGTATGTACCCTGCTAGCATTATTAATAAACTAGGAATAAACCTAGTTGGTAATTTTAGCACGGTGCTTTAACAAGAAGTCAATATTTAAAAACTCAATCACTTGTCTACATCCCTCTACAAAACACGAGTTAGTAAATCTTTGCTTGCGGACCAGCACAACTAACCACCACAACATCTGGCGTTAGTACTACCAGGCTTTACACAAAAATAGTGACTATGCCCTTGAGAAACACAAGGACAGGTGTGCTCCTGGGCTTCAAATACACAATAGTTTCAACTTCAGAAGTAAGACTATTCCATCTAAACCCACCCCTCACACAAAGCTACGCATTAGAGTAGATGCAAATACACCCTTCTCCAATTTTACAAACGGAGCTATAAAAATATTGGAGGGAACCAAGGAACATTGCAATCTCATCAGGCCAACATTGGTCACAAGCACTTGGGGCATGTCAGATTATTCAAATTAGCTACCTGAAAGAGTGTACACATTGGTTCAAAACATCTTCCCTTCAGGTCCTTGGGAGAAGAAAGAAAAAAGGTTACCGAAAGCCATAAGATATCCAAATAATCGTGAATTTCAGTGTTTGACGTTAAAATCAAAGAGGGAAGGGCCAAGCGACGAGTTAATTTTACACAAGCTGCATCTACTTAAGCTGCATCTACTTACTACCTATAGTCATGGCCTAGCTTGACAATGTGATATTGAGGCAGTCAATGATATTTAAATAAATATTGAGTATATCACCAAGTGACTGCATAATTAACTTTTAATTTTTAGGAAGGTGGCCATGGTTTCCACCAATCTCCTAAACAGTCATTGGTCTGTCTTGAATACAAAATAGAATTAAGGAGTTAAACAGGCGAGATACAGGCCATTAGTCCACCAACTTCCCAAGCAACTGTCAGGCTTCCGGAAAATACATTTACCAATCTAAAGTGGTGACAAAATAAACATTCCAGGTATGCAGTGGCAGAACATTCTGCAAGCAAGGACTAACTCAACATTCTTGCAGAACGCAAACAAGACACCAATGGTCTTTCATGACAAACAACCCCGTCCCCTTTCCCCCCAAACCATGCATATATTGTGTACTTCGAAGTAAGTTAGGTTTTTGTTTATTTATTCAAAGTTTTATATAGCGCAAACAAGATCTTAACAGATATCAGAGCGCTTCACAGGGGGGGAGTGGGCATAATAATTGGGTACAGTATAGTGAACGGTAGCATAATAGGATAAGTCATGTGCTAATAAGATACAGGTAAACACTCAGATAGACAGTAAAATAAGGCGGTGCAGAGTCTTTGATCTAACTAAAATAGAGATCATGAAATAGCAGAGAACACTCAGACAAAAATATAAGACGGTGCTGAGTGAGCTAGCTACAATACAGTTCTAGAGATAACAAACATTCAGGTAGACATGATAGGGCGGTGCAAAGACTTTGTTCCAGCTGCCATAGAGATCAGTGTTCAGCTTGAGTGCGGTTCAGACTTAGATACAAGCAACCCACTTTTTGCAGGCCAATGAACAGAAACTACGTGTGCCAATAAGCAACCCACATTTGTTGGATTGAAGTGTTTGAGACCAAGCGTCCCTGCCTGCCGTTGCATCAGAACAGGCAGGGATAGTAGGAATCATTTGCTTTGTGCAGGGGGAACGACAACACAGCACATCAAGCTGGGCTGTAACTTATCCTGCATGGGTCATTTAATTCCAAGTTTAAAGCACCTCGGTAGATACCCAGAGAGCAGATACTTGGCAAGTTAAAATATTTAATAGAAATACAACCTCCTAGTAACCCACAACAGTTATCCCTTTGGCATTCAAGAAACAGGAATAGGAACCAGCAATAGATACATTTCCCACAGGCTTGCAAGGTGAAACCAGTCTGCAAGTTGATAATAGCCACTTTTACCGTATTACAGTAGTCTATCCAGATAAAATACTTACCAGTTGGCATACTGTACACGTCGCCATCACAAGACAAGTCTCATAAAGTGCACCCTTCAGAGGAAAAGAAAACCTTAATTTAGCAAAACTGGCAGGGGCTACAACATTGGCAAACATGTCATACAGGGCAAAATTGAGCATAAGGTGGGCACCAATAAAAAAACTACAAGGCCAAGACTTCCGGAAAATACATTTAAGAATTGAAAGTGGTGATAAAATAAACATTCCACGTCTGCAGTGGCAAACCATTCTGCAAGCATGAACCTCAACATGCTTGCAGAACGCAACCAACACACAAATTGTCTTTCATGACAAACCACCCCAGTTCCCCTCAACCCATGCATATACTGTACTTCTAAGCAAGTAGGTTTGTTTCAGCTAGAGTTTACTGTTCAACCCACGTTTTGCAGTCCACTGCCAATATGCAACCCACATTTGTTGGATTGAAGTGTTTGAGACCAAGCGTCCCTGCCTGCCGTTGCATCAGAACAGGCAGGGATAGTAGGAATCAATTGCTTTGTGCAGGGGGAACGACAACACAGCACGTCAAGCTGGGCTGTAACTTATCCTGCCTGGGTCATTCAATGCCAAGTTTAAAGCAGCTCGGTAGATACCAAGAGAGCAGATACTTGGCAAGTTAAATACGGCATAGAAATACAACCACCTAGTAACCCACAACAGTTATCTACAAGGAACAGGATTAGGAACCAGCAATGGATATATTTCCTATAGGCTTGCAAGGTGGAACATAAGCCTCCGCAAGTTGCTAACCGCCACTTTTACCGTATTACAGAGTCTATCCAGATAAAAATACTTACCAGTTGGCATACAGGACCACGGCACACGTCGACATTACAAGACAAGTCTCACAAAGTGCACCCTTCAGATGAAAAGAAAAAACAATTTAGCAAAATTAGCAGGGGCTACAACATTTGCAAACATGTCAGATACAGGGAAAAATTGGGAACACGGTGGGCGCCCAATTAAAAAACTACAAGGACAAGTGTTGGCAAAGTCAATAGGTCTCTCACTTTGGCAAGAATGAGCTATTTACTTGTAAAAGCGATGACTAACTCAGCTTTGGCATCGATGTGAGGGGAATTGTGGGTTGAAGTTAGTTGTGAAAATGTGGCCTGAAATTGTTTGGGCCTGGAATTATGTGGAGTGAGATGGTGTCATTTAGTGAATTTGTGGAAGTGGAGTTTGTGGGATGTTCGGTGTTGTGGTGGATGTATGCGTGGCGTTGTGTTGAATTATGTGATTTGTTCTCGAAATGGCGTGGAACAGTGCGGCTTTGAGTGGAATGGATTGGAATTGTGGCATGGGGTGCGCATTTATGTGGGTTGTTGCCATGTGGCGGAGTGGTTAAATATGGAAGCAAACGGGTGCACAATGTTACCCAAATGACAAGTGTCGAGACAAAGTATATAAAGCATTATGCATGGTTGAAGCAGCCATGCTAACATAGCAGATGTTTCCAAGCACCAACACCCCGAGCCATAGGTTACTCAAGTGTCCCTTCTGCAACCACTACAGATATACACAAGCTTATGTAGTGCCAAGTATGCAATTGGAAGTGTATCCTGCATGGTTTGTCTCCTCAGTCATGGTCCGAGGACTCTGAGAAGTCGTAGGAATATACAGGATGCAGCTCAGCAACCCAAGGGCTGCAAACAAAGCTCGCTCTTCAACGACGTGGAAAGGGACTGTACGTCATGGGCCCAAAAGCCTACGCTCCCATAAGCCACTAGGACAGAGCTGAGGGAGAGCAACCTCCCCCAGGTATCCCCGTTGGGTCACAAATGGCATTACACCCCGCCAATAAACAAAAAGAAATTCTATTGCATTAAATGGAAAACAGTTAAACTAAACTTAAATTTGTATCCAAGCTCAATTGACCGAAACCTAAAAAAGCATTTATTCACTATGCGGCAACCCTTGACAATAACCACAGAACAGCAACACTTTAGATATCTAAATTACACAACACCCATGCCATCTTCACTCAAGCACGAAATAGTAAATTGACTAGATGTAATTACACTAGGCCTTTGGGACCTACCACTTACCCAGAAGCGTGAGGATCGTTAAGCTAAAGAAAAAAAAAGTACAACTATTAGTACAAAATATTTGCCCTCACCCCAGCAGCAAAGGGCTACATTTTACCACATACTGCATTGTGTACCCTGCATGGTTTGTCTCCTCAGTCATGGCCCGAGGACTCTGAGAAGTCGTAGGAATATACAGGATGCAGCTCAGCAACCGAAGGGCTGCGAACAAAGCTTGTTCTCCAACAGCGTGGAACGGGACTGTACGTCATGGGCCAAGGGCCTACGCTCCCATATGCCACTAGGACAGAGCTGAGGGAGAGCAACCTCCCCCAGGTATCCCTGCTGGGTCACCATTAAAATTATATTACCAGCCAAATTAACTAATCAAAACGAACAAGCCACAGCCAACCCAAACTTGTTCAACGTTCAGTGCAAGCGTAGTTTTCCAAAGGAAACCTCCTGCTACTGTACACGTTAAGGATTTCCCCAAAATTGTACCACATTATCGTCAAGGTTACTAAAGCGCCTTTTTCCTGCAGTCGTGCCATAGCACTATCACATTTCAACTCTACCGTTCAGATCAAGTTAAGAGATTGCGCGACACAATGTGCCCGTTACTAAATGATGTACACATTCTGACCTAGCGACTGTAGTGTACCAGACAGGTAAGCAGTTGCGATTCAGACGTAGTACTATGGCAAGTCTTAGTTTGATCGCCACTAGGACATCTGGCTCTTTGCTATGAATTTAGTACACCTTCGGGTCTTTAACTAAAACGGGAAACTATTTAGTACACGTTAGGGTCTAACTAAAACGGGAAACAGACAATCAAGGTACCCGATGGAAACGAAACACTTGCTACAAAGGCAGCAATACATGCTCAACGCAAGACACTAATGTGATGTGGAAGTGCCATGTTGTAAATAGAATTAGGTAAGTAGCAGGACAAGTCTTCTTGTAGTTAGGTTGTATTTATTAAGTTACTAAGAAAAAGTTAAGACACAGAGCAGTAGTTCCCCACAGCTGACCAGACCAACTGCCAGTAGTAGAATCCCCAACACTACGGATAGAATACAGAGAAAGGACTAAGGAAGCTAAGAAGCAATGTAAGAATGTACAACATGCCACTTACCAGAATAGGCTCAGACATTACTCCTATTGGAAAAAAGAAAATCCGATTTAAGAGAAGACACTGAAGAAAGATACTCATCTATTCTATGTTCCCACAACCCACCAGGTTAGATCCACGAGAGCAAACTCATGGGGTATCCAGGTTGGGTCACAGGGCACGCAGAACAAAAGAAACATTCAAACTATAACATTCCATCTTAATCACCACACACGCTTGACATATTGCCCTAAGGTGATAGCTATTGCAGAAAGTTTGCGGCACCGAAGATTTGAACATGCGGTGGGGCTGTTAGTTTTGCTTTTACCTGCACATGGGCCTCGTGGATATATTTATGTGGGATATAGTATAGCGGAGATATCCCTCCAGGGGTGATTCCAGCGCTCTACAAATTCTCCATTCATGGTCACAATTACCAGATTTGAGGCAGTACTGATGTAATATGAGGTGAGGGAGAGCAACGGAGCGGGAGGCGCGTTCGGAGATACAAGCCAGAAAAGAAACCAATATAAAACGATGGGTGTGAACAAAGCCCACATGATAGATGGTCACTGCCACCATGTGGCACTGAACAAAAGTCTTCACAACAATGATTTAAAGCACGATGGTCTTAATTAGCATCTCTGAACAGCATGTTGGCCACAAAGTAGTGATGAACTACAACTGTGTAGTCATCGTGGAGCGTGGCCTTTAATATACCCCATCAAGAAGTCTGTAAAGTTCAAGAAACGTTACAGAAATGTAGTCTTTTAGGGGAGGTCCGAGGTGGGCTGATATTTACCTGCAATTGTGCTGTGAAGTCACTCTAGAACGAACTGCGCTTTCTTCGGACATCGTAATGCTGTTAAAAAAAAATACAGGAATAAAAAAATTAGTGGAAAGCCTTCAATACACATGAACAAGGAGAAAATGTCCAATGTTCGAGAACAAGCGTTCGTCCAATGAAGTGGCAAAGTGGCAACAGCAAACGGAAGGGAAGTGGTAAAGTGAGGCTGCACAGAGCTGTGCTACCTTATGAAATATAAACGCCCAATATTAGCAAGTAGGAAATAACCCACGAGTATTACAGAGCGCACAAATCTCCACATTGGACACCTGCCTTCTAAACTGAATCCGAAACTTATCCTAAAGTAGAAGTTATTTTAAATAAAAAGTATGAAAACCAAGGACCGTTATTTGAGTCACTACCACAGAATTACCATAAACATGAAGCTAGTTTAAAGGATATTCAGGTGCTCAAGAGTTTATACACACCGTATACATTTGCCAATTTGAGCTTGCCTTAATAAAGGAGCTACCTAGCATGAGTTAAGCGCTAAGCAACGCATGTTTAGTGGTGTAAAAAAAAAAATCTACGGGCGAGTTCAATTTTGCCGCAGAGCCGGAAAAAACGTGGTTTAAGTGAGGCTGCACGGAGCTGCGATACCTTATGAATTATTAACGCCAAATATTAGCAACTGGGAAAATGCCCATGAGTAATACTATACTATACTGAGTGCACATATCTCGTAAACCGGACACCCGACAAGGATATTCCGAAGCGCTAAAGAGCAAATTCTAAATTGTGTTGCTACACAGTATGAACATGCCAATTCTTGGTCCGGCCTCAAAAGTATAGTCGAGCTGAAGGAGCTACCTAGCGATACGCTAAACACTAACTCTTTATTTACTCTTGTTCACAATAAAATATTCACTCAGTATGCATTGCTCAGGCGAAAATCCCTTTTCACCATCACCCATAATTACGCCATGCACAGTATGGTGTGTTACCTGGACGGGGGTAGGGGGCAAAGTGATCAGCGTAAAGTTTTATCACCATTTGGTTGTCTGTCCCGAAAGATGTTTAAACCATCATTTCACTTTGCCCAGCCTCATGCGTTGTACCACCCTTCACTGTCCAGGGTATGTTTTTGCATCAGTGGACTAGTTAAACGCCCACAATAAAGAGCGAATTACCTGCATTTCAGCCTTCACTGATCTTGTGTTCCATTTCGTCCGAAAGTCTACCCCTGTAGGAGACAAAGCGGCCATTAAATCCGTGTTTTTAACAGAGACTAGCAACACACGTCAGTTTGTTTTAAGTGATCAGCGTAAGGTTTTATCACCATTTGGTTGTCTGTCCCGAAAGATGTTAAAGCCATCATGTCACTTAACCCTCCTGGCGGAACACAGCATTTCTCGTCTGATTAAATAAAACCGACCGTTTCAAAGTTGCAAGACGATACGGCCAAGTCGAATAAACTTTAGTTCAGAATGTCCCAAAAAAAAGTGCTTACCAGAGACTGCGCATGCCGATAGGCTGATCCAAGCTCCATACAAGTTACTCTACGACACTCCCTTCAGAAAACAAAAACAAGGAAAAAAGTTAGACTATATAAACAGTACAGGCGAACATAGATTCAAGCATCAACACGAGTCCGAGACGTGACATCTGGAGTAGCTCTGCAAGACCCACTTTACATCGAATTCTAGGTGTCGGCCACAATATAGTGATGGATTACAACCGTGTAATCCACTGTGGAGAGCGGTCCTTGATCTGCCCCTTAAGAACTGACTGCAAAGTACGAAGAACTTTGCAGCAATACAAGTCTCTAGGGATAAAGAGAACCAAACTGGTGCAGCACACGGTTGCTTACATTTTGAAGCAACGAAGTGATGGAGGTCTAAACTGGCCATCATGCTCAAGCACAAAAAATGGCGTCTAGGGCGCGCAACCACGTGACATAGAGTGTGCAACGAGGCACACATTTAACAATACAACTTTTCCTTAAACGTGTATATCTGAAACATTGAAAAACAATGTGAGGTTTGTTACCACAGATTGAGTTTTTCACCATTTAATATTACCTGCAACTGTTAAGAACGGCGGCGCCTGGTTCCGGTTTGCTTTCTTCAGCCACCATGTCAGCGAACTGGAGAATAAAAATAAAGCGTTTTAGTCGGAGATCACAATTCGCTTAGGCCAAGTTTGCGAAAGGAAAGCGTGTTTGAGACCATGCGTCCCTGTCAGCTATGACACCACAGCAGGCAGGACTAGAGTGCTCTCTGCAGCAGAGCCGACAGCCTGGCAGTGTTACCCCAGACCAAAGCACAAGCAAAGATTGCACAACCTGGCAGCTCGCAGGAACGACTAGGTTTGACGGTTCAAAGAACGCAAGGGTCAATAGCAGCATTAATTACAGGATCCACAGAGTTGCAACAAACCGTAGAACTCTTATATAACCATTTATGCCACCTATGATCACGGACAATTGAAATACAAGGAAAAGTATACACCAAGTAATGCACCACTTTTAGTGTTAGCGTTAACTCATTCACAGATTTCACACGTTTACACTACTTGGTAAAGTTTTATTAGGATCTGACATTCAAATAAAAAAATAATAAAGGGGGCCAGTTAATCTTCTTCCGTTGAGCGCCATGTTTATTGGCCCGGGTGTAACCAGAGGAACTTTTTTTGTGTTGGGGAGAAATTCGGAGTACACCATAGGTCAAGAAGTTAATCTAACATTACGTGTAACATTCCGCAACCTCGCATAAGTATGTAAACGTTTAAATACCCGGTTTAACACATGATATGGTATAACCCCCTTATATTGTAGGCCAACAATTTATTTTTCAAATTAAAACCACCGATGCAATATCAGCTTACGCCCAGGCTAAACTAAAGGCCATCAGAATCACTGGTGGGAAAATAAAGCCAACTACAAACAAGCCGTTTACCCATGAAATAAAGCAGGAAGTACATGCAGCAGGGATGTGCACCGAGTACGTGTCTCTGAAGAAAAAGAAGAAGAGAAAGGACGGTTGGGTAAAGACCGCAAAGGAAAACATTTTACCTCCTAGCAACGAGGCCAGCTGCTGCCAAGGACACCACGTGAAAACGAAAGACGGTTAAGGAGCGCGTGTGCTGGATTTATACTATCGGAACTACTTTCAAAGCTGGGCGGGATCTTAGTATGGGACTCTTTTATGGGCCGCAGCCGTGAGATGTAGTCGGAGGGGTATGCATGCGTGGTTCATGCTTTATCTCTTTTCTTTTTACGAAACGAAACAATATAACGTACAGTAATATTAATAATAAGGAATCCAACTGGAACGATTTTTTCACCTACGTGACCCCTGGCGGAAGGGTACGATTGGGACGTTTCACCAACAACTCGTCACTGGAAAAGTACAATTCCAAATGTTCGCTAACACGGCGTGCGCTGTGTCGCTACGTAATGACGCAAATGCTACGCTACGTGTTCCCACTGAGCCGGAAGAGCATACGTGCTGAAACATCATGCGCGTGGGCAAGATATACTAAGGTGTACCAAATATAGTACAGTGGGTAGACGATAGTGTGAGGTTGTGGCCAGAGGTGTAGAGTTTAGACGTAGGCTCGACATCCTTTGATTCTAGACAAATCCAGTGACATTTCAAGGATATTGGCAGCAATGGACCAATAGTATTTGGGGACACCTTTTTCGGAACAGCTTCATACATGCCAGTATTTTTGGAGAGAGATGTGGGATATTTTATATAAAAAAATCAGGAGAATGAAAATTCCCATTGACTTCTTGTTATATTGAAGAGCCACACATCAAATAGGTGGAAAGTGGATTTAATGTATATAGCAGAGCAGGTACACAGCCAGACAGGATAGCAGTCAGGAGTAACTGACTACATTAGAATACAGCACATAGGAACGCTCTGAGCAGAATGTGGAATGAACATAGTTAAAGCAACATGACATAATTCCACAACATAACACATCCCCCTTTGAACAATAAAGAAAATAAAGTATAACTTGTGCCCAACACCACCCCCCATCAAAACAGAAAGAAAAAAAAAACATTACAAGGGAAAATTCTCAGAAATGTAATCTGCTAACCACACGGGAGGCTTTTTCTCACGCCTAGGGTTTCTGAAAGCATGAACCTCACCATCACATGCAGAACTTGAAGAAGTAGAAGCACCCAAATCAGACGAAACCTGGCCAGAAATGTCTGAGACAGGACAGCTGGAAGTGTTGGACGTCTGGAATGCATCAGAAGCTTTAGGACAAAACAAATCCTCTAAGTCAAACAAGTCAGAAGACTCTTGAGAGGAAGCTGGACAAGGAGGGACAACCTGAGGAGGTGGACATTTAGCAATCCTTTTGAGGTTCCAAACACGTCCATCAGAAAGACGAACAGAATTGTTTAAAACTTCGACAATTTGCAAAGGTTCATAAAAACTACTTTCCTCCTTGGAAGGCTTACCAGGTTTCTTGACCCTTACCCATTGACCAACAACCAAGCTAACATCTTTCACCTTGTGCTTTGAGTCATACAACATTTTGCTTTTAAGATGTGAAGCTTGGCTCCTTTCCTTAACAACATCTTCAGACCAATTGACCACATTGGACTTAAACAACCATCCTGGAGTAAACTTAGTACGCGGATTCCTGCCACGCATAAGTACAAAAGGAGGAAAACCAGTAGCCTCACAAATAGAGGTTCTGTAAGACCAAACCATTTTTAAAACTTGAGTTTCCCACTCCTTACTCTTACCAGACATTTGAATTGTACTTTTGATGACACGGTTAAACCGCTCAACCATACCATTACTGTTTGGATTATAGAGAGCAGTAGTCTTGTGCTTGATACCAAGTGTATCAAAGTACTCTTTAGCCTTATTAGAGGTAAATTGGACACCATTATCACTAAGTAAAACAGAAGGGATACCTTCCAACGTGAAAGAAGTATCTAAGAACTTTAAGACAGTAGTAGTATCAGCTTTGCTCACAACCTTTACACAAGGCCACCTGGAAAATAAGTCCATTAAGACCAAAATGTATTTTTGTTCACTGCCAACAGGACCCATGATATCAATGGCTAAATGTTCCCAAGGAGAACTAGGTGCAGTCATGTTGCCCATAGGAGGCTTACAGACAACTAGAGATTTGTCAGCTGTTTGACATAACCTGCAGTTCCTTACAAACTGATCGATTTCAGCATCCATACCTGGCCACCAAAAAGAGGCTTTAACTGTACGTTTAGAACGGACTATGCCAAAATGCCCCTCATGGCATAAAGCCATGATGGAGGACCGCAAATTCTTCGGAGGTATGACTCTTTCTCCAAACCAGATGCTGCCATCTTGAACACTTAATTCTAATCTAACATCCCAAAAAGACTTCAAAGGATGCTTACAATCAACTTTCCTCGGCCAGGACCCAGCTAGATGGGATTTTACTAAAGATAGCTCTTCATCTTTCACATATTCATCAACCCACCTTTGCTTCGAAATGCCTGCACCATCCATGTCTTGTACATAGGCTACCTGAAAGGAGTTCCACAATTCATCCTCACATTCATCGAGTTGCTTAGGCATTCTAGAAAGAAAATCGGCTATACAATTCTCTTTGCCAGGTACGAATTCCACATTGTAACAAAAATCTTGCAGTTTAATAGCAAGTCTGGCAACTCTCGCTGAAGTGTTAACAGTACCTTCAGTGGTCAGGACTCTGAGTAATGGCTTGTGATCACAGCGCAAAGTAAACTTAGTACCCCATACAAAAGCTCTAAAGTGATTAACAGCCCATACACATGCCAAAGTTTCTTTTTCAATGGTTGAGTATTTTTCTTCTGTGGGCGAGAGTGACCTGGAAGCATAAGCAACAATTTGCTCCTTACCACTCACACCAACTTGGGACAAAACCGAACCCAAACCTTTAATGCTGGCATCTGTGGTGATAATAGAATGAGCATCAGGATTAAAACTCTTTAAAGAAGCTATATTGGCAATGCAACTTTTGATGTCATCAAAATCTTGTTCACATTCTACTGACCAAGCAAACTTTGTCTTGTTCTTTAACAGCTGTCTTATATTATATGTTCTGGTCGCAAAGTTGGGAATGTATTTTGAACAAAATTCGGCTAAGCCAATAAAGGATCTGACATCATCTTTTCCCTTGGGGGAAGGAGCACACCTGATAGCATCAACTAAGTTGGGTTTAGGTTTAATACCATTACAGTCTATAACGTGCCCTAAGTAAGTTACATGATCACTGGCAAAGGTGCATTTGGTGTATTCAACAGTTAACCCTTTGTCGTTAAGGATGCTCAAAACTTCATTTAAGGTATTGTCATGATCTGCCCTTTCCTTTCCAAAGATGAGGATGTCATCCTGAAAAAACTTTGTGTTTTTAACAGTGGAAAACAACCTGTGCATTAAACGCTGGAAAACAGCTGCGGCCGAAGCCAAACCAAAAGGCATCCTTTTAAATTGGTAACAACCCTGTGGGGTTATGAAAGCAGTGTATTTCCTGCTGTCTCTAAACAAAGGGATCTGATGGTACGCAGATGATAAGTCGATTGTAGTGAACCATTTAGCCCCGTCAAGCAAAGCTAACATCTCATTGATCTTTGGCAGGGGGAATTGATCTACCACTATATTATCGTTTAAGTGGCGAAGATCCACACATAATCTTAATTTACCATTGGATCGTTTCACGACCACCAAAGGGGAAACCCATGCAGACGCTTCAATCGGTTCAATTATGTTGGATGAGACCAATCTCTCAAGTTCCGTAGCCACGTCTTTTCTTAGAGCAATTGGCACACTTCTAACCTTATGGATCTTAGGTGTGGCAGAGTCCTTCAAAATTATTTTGTGTTCGAAGTCTTTCAACTTGCCAATTGTCTTTGAAAAGACTGCAGGGAATCTTTTTAACAGTTCCCCACCGGTTTTGGTGCCCTCATCCATAACTAAAACTTTTTCCACAGAGTTGGGGTCAAGAATAATGTGTAAATCCCCTTGGTCCTTCCACCCTAAAACAGAGGGACCTTTTTTTGATACATATAACTTGCCATATGATCTACGGTTCTTGAACTCAAATTTTAGCCAACGAAAACCAACTATATCAATCTTGCCACCATCATAACCTTCAGGGTCAATATCCGAAGGAGACAGTTTTGGACCAACTCTGTCAATGAATGTGTTGCGCCATATATCTTCGTTTATGATCGTATAAGGCGAACCAGAGTCAGCATAGACCTTGATGCGCACACCCCCTATATGTATCCAACATTCAGGTTTTTTATCTACAAGCAAACAGCCATCCCTAATGTTGAGGAGTAATTTTTTTTTTAAAACTACAGCGCAGTCAGATGCTTGGTCTTCATCACTAGAAGTGTTCTCATCAGAAACTAAGTCTTCTTGAATACATTTGACAGTCTTTGGTGTAGTGACCATACAGTCCACAAGCACCGCATTTACTCTTTTTTGCAGGACAAGACTTGGCAAATGCCAAATGTTCTAAACTCCCACACCTATAACATTTGGGAGATTCATTACTGTACTTAGGCTTTGCCCATGTTTCGCTTTTTTGTTTAAAATTACCGCTTCTTTTTGAACTTGCATCTACTTTAGCCACAACATCTTTGCTGACACTTTCAGATTTTAGAGCACTCGCACATCTACTGGATGACTCAGCTTTACGAACTAAAGCTAGGATATCTTCTAAACAAGCATCCCCATTCATCCAAAGACGTTCCTGAATTGCAGGATTATTAGCGTGCATTACCACCTGGTCACGAATTAAATCTTCCAGTAAACCACCAAAGGCGCAATCATCACCCATTTTTCTCAACTCACCAACATAGTCATCCACAGACTCACTTTTAGATTGTTTTCTTTGGTAGAATTTGTAACGCGTAATGCCCATACAAACCTTCGGAGAAAAATATTTGTCTAAATTGGATAGAGCCACTGTGAAAACATTACTATCACCTCCCCCTACAATAGGCTTGTTCATTTGATTATAGCATTTGAGTCCTTTTGGACCCAAAGAGTGTAAAAGAATACGTTTCTTCTGATCAGCAGACATTTTTCCATCAGAATCCACAGTGTCAATATAATTGAGAAAATAGTCTTTCCATTCTAGCCATTTTAACGTTGGTTCAGAACCTTTACACCAGAATTCCTGAGGGTTACTTAAAGAAAATGTTTGTTGACTCATGTTGGTGTGAATTAAAGCAAAAAAAATTGAGTTAAAAAATATAAGAGAAGATTGCAGAAGAAAGTTATCCGTAAGGTGTACAGTTTGGTGGAATTGTTCAGTGAATGAAAATACAGGATCCTTCTACACACTGTCCAGTCTTCACCACCAGAAAGTGAAGAAATTGAAGAAATTCTTGAAAATGTCACAAATTAAGCAAGTGGTTTAGTTCAAGGAGTTAAACAGCGATTACCTGTGACCGCAATGAAAATCCGACTTGTGGGTGTCGAAATAGGTAAATAAACAAAAGAAACGTCTTCCGTTTTTTTTCTTCGTGTGACGAGTAGGCCTGCCCAATCCAAAATGGCCGCCACGCACCGTGTGATGCGTCACGTTCTCAGCGAACGTATGACGTTACAAAGATGCAACGCGAGTCGGAGAGAGAACCTCCAAGCTTGAGGACACGCGCATTAGAAGCGCGTTTCGAAGAGCAACGGTAAGCGCTCGAGCGCAGGTGTGAAAGCGCATCCAAAGTATCCAAAATAAGGATAGAGATTACTGTTTTAGTAAAATAAGGCGTCGCTCACCAGGCTTTGTTGTGCGTAAAGGCAATTATTGTCCTCCGTGCGTTGTCGAAATATTGTAACGTCGTCTCTGCTCCACTTGTCGTCTCGACCATAAGGAAGGTCAGAATTACCATTGAAAGCGGTTCACAGGCTTTAGAAAAATCATCCCGATCGTCGCCAGTTGTTATATTGAAGAGCCACACATCAAATAGGTGGAAAGTGGATTTAATGTATATAGCAGAGCAGGTACACAGCCAGACAGGATAGCAGTCAGGAGTAACTGACTACATTAGAATACAGCACATAGGAACGCTCTGAGCAGAATGTGGAATGAACATAGTTAAAGCAACATGACATAATTACACAACATAACACTTCTATTGTAGAAAATGCAATTTCAGGCGGGAGGCAGCAAAAATAAAGCTAGATATTGGCTTGAAAAATCATTAGTCTCCCGCCTGAATCAGGTTTTTTTTTTATTTCACAAATTTTTATCAAGGAAGGTATATATATATATATACATACAGTACAGATACGGCTTTCCAACATATCAAGGGTGGGTCAGCATGGTTTACAGGTTTACAGTGGGTACTTCGCTTCTTTTTGGTATATACGGTTAGGCACTTGCATTTGCGTTCCCTTCTTCGCTGAACTTGTGTAGAGATCAGAAAGGGAGAAAGAGAGAAAAAGAAAGAAAAGGAAAAAGCAAGAAGAAAAACCCCAAGGGGGGGAATCTCTGTCGGCTGATCTCAGCTTTGCGATCGGCGGCGTTTACGGGGGTTTGAGGGTGATCATGTGTTCGTCCAGTGCTTTACACATTTCCCCCCTGAGTGGTGGTTCGGTGAATGGTGTGAGGCTATGTTGTCTGCTCCTCTCAGGAAGGTGATCCAGTTTAGCCAGCCTTTGAAGGTGGCCTTCCTAGTGTCCTTCCAGTTCGTGAGGATTATTTTCACCGCTGATGTTAAGAGGAGGTCTATCCGGTCTCTATCGACTTTGGCTTTCGGGGTCGGGGCTAGTGCTGTCGCTGTGATTTCAGTGATGCTGCTTTGTAACGTTTGGCCAGTCATTCCAGAGATGAATTGCCGTATCTGGCTCCAGAACTTTCTGACCTTGGAGAAGTGTAGGATTAGGTGTTCCAGGTCCCCTTTCTTTTTGTGGCAGTTCCAGCATTTATCGTTTTCCCTAATACCGGCAGCTGCCAGGCGGGCCGAAGTCCAGAACGCTCTGTGCAGCAGCCAGTATTTCGTCTGGGCCAGCTGTGGGGTTATCTTACGTTTGGTTGCGGTTTGCCATACAGTTAATTTCTCTTTTTCTGTGAGATGTCTCCCCATGTCTCTTTCTATGTGCTCCAGGGGTTTGTCGTTAAGTCTTGATGTGTGGGGGTTGAGTAGTTTGTAGATGTGGGCCGTTTGGTGTCCTAGCCTGTTTATGTTTGACATGTATTCTATGATGGAGGGGGTGTTTTTGTTGAGGTTCGCTTTGGTGATTGTGGTTTTTATTTTCAGGAATGTGTAGAATTCAAGGTTAGGGAGGTTGTGCCCGTTCTTGATTGAGTCAAAAGTGAGGGGTTGCCCTTGTCTCATTAGTTGTTTTGGTGTGGAGATGCCTTGCGTGTACCACTCCTTCCTGTCTAGTGTTTTCTCTTTGTACTTGAGCTTCGTGTTGTGCCATATGGAGATCCATTCAGTGTCTCTGATGCTGTGCTCTAGCTTCTTATCTACTTTGAGCAGCTCTGACTTTGTGTTCTTCAGGATAGTGTTGTTGGCCTGGGGGTGTTTGTTTGCGGTTAGCATAGCTATTGGGTCTAGGCCACCTATTATTACTCTTTCTAGAGACAGCCATGCAGGTTTGTACTCTTGGCTTGGGGCTACCCAGTGGACGCCTTGCCTGGCTAGGCAGGCAATGTGGAATGTCTTAAAATTGGTGAGGTTTAAGCCCCCCAGGTTCCTGTTTAGTCTCAGTTTCTGGAGGCTTATTCTTGGTTTTTTGTCTCTCCATATGAAGTTGTTGAGTAATTTGTCTAGCTGTCTGTGGAAGTCGTCTGTCGGTATGAGTGGCAGCATGCTTAGCGTGTAGTTGACTATGGGCGTTAGCATAATTTTCACTGATTCTATTCTCCCCCACCAGCTTATGAATCTGGGAGACCATGTGTCTATGCTCGCTTTCACTTTCTTCAGAAGTCTGCTCTCGTTGTAGTCGAGGGTTGACTTTAGATCTCTTCCGAAGTATAAGCCTAGGCACTTTAGGTGTTTTGTCTGCCATGTTAGGCCTGAGTTGTTTAGTGACGCTTTTGTGGTGTGGATGTTCAGTGGTTTGCATTCTGACTTATCTTTATTGAGCTTGTACCCTGAGACTTGTGCGTACTCCTCGATGGTGGACATTAGTGCTGCAATGGATGTGTCCGGTTCCTCTGTTATGATTAGTACATCGTCTGCATATGCAGCCAGCTTGACCACGCAGTCTTGTGTCGCGATGCCTCTTATGTGTGTGTTTGCCCTAATCATGGCTAGCAGTGGTTCTATGGCTAAGAGGAACAGGGCCGGTGATAGTGGGCACCCTTATCTTGTGCATCGCCAGTTGGCGATTCGTAAAGGGTGGACCTCCTTCCCCTCGCCAATGACGCCGATTGTCGACAACCCTGATTTTCCCCCCGGACGTGCATCGCCGGTCTTCCATCGCTGACGGGAGAAGGGATGTAAGAGGGTGTGCATGCTCTTTGATCTGGAGGGTCTGATCCCCTTCCCTGTGCTGCGAGCGGAATACTTCCCATTAGAGGTGGAAGAGGTATTTTTCCATGCACAAGTGGTGCACTGGATAACCCGCCCAGCCAATGCGGCCCTCATGTCGCGACCTCTCACAGCTTTTGAGCGCTGGCTTGTTTGTAAAAAAGACGACCGGAGCCTTATCTCGGAATTGTATGCTATGATCTTGAGTTGTCCTCGGAAATAACGCACGAAAGCACAAGTGCGGTGGGAAGTGGAGCTGTGGCGCCCCCTCTCGAATAAGGAATGGGAACAAGTGTTCTACCGTGCACACCATACGACCGCTAATACGGCTGGAACTGAATCGGCTTACAAAACGGCGACATACTGGTACTACACCCCTGCCCGCGTCGCAAAGTGGGATAAGGCAAAATCAGGTCTCTGCTGGAGGGGTTGTGGGATGTCCGGGAACCTCCTCCACTTGCTGTGGCGCTGCCCGAAATTAGAGCGTTATTGGACGACGGTGCTTGATGAGTTAGACAGCGCGTTTCAGATCACAATGCCCAGGCTTCCCTAACACACCTTGCTTGGTTTACCTCATCCTACCTGTTTCCTACTGCGCACATTGACTGGGTGACAACTTGCGCTGGCGTTATTAGCTGCGAGGCAGGTGTTGCTAGCGCAATGGGGCTCCCCAGAAGTACCTGACGTACGTGATTGGCTGATGCGCTTGTAGCATGCCCTGGTTATGGAGCGTCTTTCTTTGAGTGTGGACGGTAGGGGGTCCGAATATGCTACTCTGTGGGCTCCGTTTTTGCAGCTTCTGTCCAAAGACCTTAGGGAAGTCACATGCCCGAAGTATCTGCAAATACTACAACTTATACCATTGGAGCCGGTGGGCGCCGTACCAAGCCCGTGAGATTCTGGGTCTTGCGGGGCCGGGAAAAGGACATGCCTCTGTCAAGTTGGTTATGTCTGATGCAGAGTGGGGTGGGTGGGGACGGGCAGTGTTGGGCGGGCTGGGGGGAGTGGGGCTGGGTGAGTGGGTGACCGAGCTACTTGCACTGTTTTTTTTGGTTTTGTTGGGCTTTACCTCTATAAAACTGCCGACGAAGTGCATCCGGTGGGGGTTGCTACTGCTTCAGTTACCCGGGACCGCCCTCTGGGTTGTAGGGCCAGACGCTGTGTACGACATTTACCTGAGTACGCCCTGCTGACAAGTTGATGTAGGCAGCTTTGCTGTGTACAATGATTACTGGCCGCATAATAAAATGTTTGATTCTAAACAATATCATCTGGAGTCGTACATTCTCTATTCTAGCAAATATATTGTTGTGGAATTGTTATGGTCATCTAAGCTACTAGCACTCATTTAATCGATGTCAGCACGATGAAAGGCGGAGTCGTCCCTAGTGGGAGGCAGCGATGAAATGAGCACAAATTGTACTTGTGCATGTTTAGCACTCGCGCCGTTAAGAGCTGAGTGCCAATGGTTTTCGCTAATGGAAACTGCCCGTAATAAAGGGAAAACAGAACAGTAGGGTATGCGTGTGACTCTCTCACTGCCTCCAGTCATTCACTGATAACAGACTTGTAGACGTATTTACTGCTTCCAATAGTGTCCTATAATGCTGAGGCTCTTTCAAGACACCGTGGCGTGCAATGCTTTCAAGACACTGTGGTGTGCACTGCGGATGAGTGCATATTAATAGAGGGTGATGGATGCAGTGCAAGTAGAGCTCCCATAACAGAGTTACAGAGTATAGTTGATAGTACACATACAACCACTGTTTGAGAGCCAAATGCACTGCAATATTTGGATTTAGATGGCTTTACTTGCAGATGGCATTTGAGATCATCTATGCTTACACCTGCCTGGCTTGTTCAGCATATTTTATCCCAGAGGAATAGTCGCTCCGGTTTCTAACTCTAGGCCCCTGGTTTACCAACAAAGCAATTACACGGACCCCTCATTTTGTCATCAGAATTTCGGTTTTGGGCCCTCATTCCAAATGCAGGAAGGCAGCTTCAGACCATTCTTTCAACACCAGGCTAACTATTCCTTGCCCACCTTTAACCGATTCTCAGCATTAGCGGGCATGGAGGGAGTCGACTGACTTTGAATAGGGGGTGTAGTAGATAATGAAGTTGCTGGTTTACAAAAGGTACCCTCCGTACTTGCAGAGTCAATCCAAATTAGTAATGCATATGTCCCTCCCTCAAAGCATACTCTGTCTCAAAATATACTGACTGAGAATGTGGATGATAATGAGGGGCAATTAATCCCTCCACAAGTCCCAGGTTGTGGAGGTAAAAGGGGGGAGGAAGTTGATGAGGTAATCAGAATAGTGTCTTGGAATATGGCCGGTTTGGCTGCCAAATTTAATAATAAAGAATGGTGCCAGTACATTAGTAAATTCAACATAATCTGCTAACAAGAAACTTGGGCAGTTGACAATAGCTTCCTACATATGCAAGGGTACAAATGTTTCTTTGTTCCGGCAAGGAAATCTAGACCAGGTAGGGCTGTGGGTGGGTTATCTGTATATGTAAACCTGAACCTCCAGGGCACATGGTCAAGTTTAAATTGTAATTCACATGATATCCAAGAGGTGCGGTTTAATGGCAAAGGTCTCAAATTGAACTAGTTAAGAAATAATTTTATTTATATGTAACTAATAAGTTCGAATTTCCCTCCAGGCCGTATCAGCTGTTTGCCGGTCGGCGCAGTGCGTTTACTCCAGCACATATAATCTTTTACGAAAAACGGAACCCCATCTACGGAGCTGTTCTCTGCCATACCAGGTGCATATTACCCCCTGGATATAGTGAGACCGTCGCCCTATGCTGCAGAATCCCTTACACCAACAGTCCAGATTATTTATCCCTATTTCTCCTTCCTTAGGGAACCATCAATTTCATCGTATTGGCATCTACAGCAGATCCAGTCCTTCTACCTAGTCTGGGCAATATATTTGAATCTTCCTACAGGTGTGATGTTACTCGTAATAATAAAGAGCCCTCCCCCCTCCCCTTATGTGTTCTACATAAAACTATCCTTAGGAACTAGTATTTATCGTGTTCAAATATTCTCATTACCCTATCCCCTCAGATGTCACAAGACCCTGACGCCCCGATATACCCGGGTTAAACAGATATTATTTACCTTGAACGAGAAGACTGCTCTACTTGAAGCAAGTCTAGCGCAGCAGTCTCAGGTAACTTACAGGACTTTGAAGCTGCAGCTATTCCTAAACTGCACGGTGTTTTGCTTTGTTTTGCACCCCCATGACTGTCCTTTATCATTCTTGTGTACTTGAAACATATATATTTCGGTATGTTGTCTTTTCAGTTTATTGTTGTTTGTTGGCCTAGTTTCTACTGTTGGCCAATCAGGATGTCATCACCATTGTAGTCACTAATTACTTGATATTAATGTGCCCCGAACCCTTGCAAGGATGCTTTCTAAAATCATGTTTTTAATATATTGTCTTATACAGATCATTCACCTCCTTTGTGGTTCCACTTGCTCCACCTCACTTTGCCCTGATGAAGGTGTAGCCCCGGACGGGGCCACACACCGAAACGCGCCCTGGCGTCTGTTCCTATTCTGGAACTTACAGAACCAACCAGGATACCCAACCATCGGTCTCCACTCCATCAAGGACCATCTCTGCATAGTGCTGTGCGATGTGTGAATGTCTAAGTATGTGTGTAGTTGGTATGTTTGTGTGGAGTAAGAACCACTGTTAACCTTGTTTTGCTGCTCTTTTTTATATTTATGTATATATTTATTCATTGGATTGTTTCAACTCATCTATAAGAAAAATGAACTTTAAAATAAAAAATAATTTTGATAAATCAGAGCCAATGTATTTCTGAAGTGTCCTTCATGGGTTCTGGGTACGCCTCAGAATATAGTGGACCTCGTTGAGGCCATCTATTAGACCGTACAGGGCAGGTTCTCCTCTCTTGTTTGATCTTAACTATTCCTTGCCCACCTTTAACCGATTCTCAGCATTAGCGGGCATGGAGGGAGTCGACTGACTTTGAATAGGGGGTGTAGTAGATAATGAAGTTGCTGGTTTACAAAAGGTACCCTCCGTACTTGCAGAGTCAATCCAAATTAGTAATGCATATGTCCCTCCCTCAAAGCATACTCTGTCTCAAAATATACTGACTGAGAATGTGGATGATAATGAGGGGCAATTAATCCCTCCACAAGTCCCAGGTTGTGGAGGTAAAAGGGGGGAGGCAGTTGATGAGGTAATCAGAATAGTGTCTTGGAATATGGCCGGTTTGGCTGCCAAATTTAATAATAAAGAATGGCGCCAGTACATTAGTAAATTCAACATAATCTGCTTACAAGAAACTTGGGCAGTTGACAATAGCTCCCTACATATGCAAGGGTACACATGTTTCTTTGTTCCGGCAAGGAAATCTAGACCAGGTAGGGCTGTGGGTGGGTTATCTGTATATGTAAACCTGAACCTCCAGGGCACATGGTCAAGTTTAAATTGTAATTCACATGATATCCAAGAGGTGCGGTTTAATGGCAAAGGTCTCAAATTGACAATGTTCAATGGTTACAATAATGTGGCGGGTGGAGTATGTGACGCATTGATAAGAGAACTGGAGCACAGTTTGTGCCAGGAATCTACCTGTGAATCAAGGGTCCATGCCCAAAATATCCTAGTCATGGGGGATTTTAACTGTCATCTCTGCCCAGCCCTTTTCCCAATAGATGAAACATGGTCGCGATGCCCAGAGGAGAATGGAGCCCATTTTGAGCATTCAACAGAAGGTTATGCTCTAACAAAATTTTTGCATAACCAAGACCTGGTTTACACTATGGATATGGCGCATTTACCGCAAGATGAGATCTTGCCACTGACTTTCAAGGGTAGAGGATGTTCGTCATACATCGACTACATTTTTGCTTCAAGGGTTTTTAAAAATAGGATCTCCAGGGTGGGGATTGACTGGAACCCGTTTAGCGACCACAATCCCCTGGTGTTAGGTGTCCCCTATCGTGCATGCCCCAGTGGGAGCATGCACGTTGCGAAAATTTAGAGGGTCACTGACCAGGGCAGACGCCTCAGATGGTCCAAGATCAATGGAGAAAGGTTCTACAAATCACTGATGGAGAAGGGGAAATCAGCTTTTGAGGCATGTCTAGATGTGGCAATAACAGGACAGCAGCTACTTACAGCATTTAAAGATATTGCTGATTTAGTGGATGGCCTTTTAAAGACTAGCACCCCGTTAAAAGTGACAGGCAGTCAACAGCGGTGGTTTGACCGAGACTGTTCCAAAGCCCTGAGGGAACTTAAAGATAGCATTAAGATAAGGCCAAGGGATGCCACACGAGTTGCCTCCTGTAGGAAAAAATATAAGAGTGAGCTGAGTAGGAGGAAAAAGGCACTACAAGCAGAAGGTTGGGCGGATCTAGGGGAGGCAGGGGAAAAGAGGGATTTGACCAAATTCTGGAGAATTATTAACAGACCCACCTTCCAGGATGATACAGTCCCCAAATTAGGAACAAATATAACTCCTGACACGTGGATTACTCATTATAGGGGTCTATATAACCACGAGTCGTGTACACCATATGAACAAGGGAACGCTGACCAAGGCCAGCCCATAGTTTTCTCATTAAAGGAAATCAAGGTTGGGATTGAGGGGTTGTCCAAAAACAAGGCCCTAGGCCCAGATGGAACCCCGCCTGATTTGTTCCTAAGTTCCGTGGAATTATGGGCCCCCATAATGACAAGAGTCATTAATACTGCAATCCGATATGGCTTACCGCACTCCTGGTCTACGGCCATTTTCGTCCCTATTTTTAAAAAGGGTAACAGGGATGACCCCCAATGTTATCGCCCCATCTCCCTGATCGATGTATCTGCTAAAATCTTGGGAAGGGAGATACTAAACCGGCTGTCGGAGTGGACAGAGGCAAATTACATCATTTCCGATACACAGTACGGTTTCAGGATGGGTCGGTCCACGAGTGATCAATGCTTGAACCTTTATATGTTAGCAGCTAAATACACCAAGGCCAGTAATGAATCCATTTATTTGGGGTTCATGGATCTGGCAGCTGCTTTCGACCATGTAAATAGGGACAAGCTTTGGGATATGATGACCAGTATGGGGATAGAGGTTGGCCTCATTAACATCTTAAGAGAATTGCACAGTAACACCTCAGCGCGAGTCAGGTATAATATGGAGGGCGGCTGTACCGACTCTTTTTATTGTAGAAGTGGGGAACGCAAAGGCTGCATCTTGGCACCTTTTTTATTCTCCCTCTATATTAACAATCTTGAGCAGCATCTCCTACAGTTAGGATCTGATTGCCCACGAGTAGGGTCGCATCATGTACCTGTGTTACTTTACGCAGATGACGCGGTCCTCCTCGGACGAACACCAAAGAGCCTACAGATTTTAATTGATGGTTTTGTATCTTTTATGGGCTCCTTAGATCTTTCTGTTAACCTGGGTAAATCCTATGTTTTATCTGTTGGTAATAAACCATGCAACAAATGTACATTTACGATAGGGAGCCATAAGATAGAAAAGGTTAAATAATTTCGTATCTGGGCTTACTATTTGACGGGTCTTTAAAATTGAACTACTTGGTGGAGGAACGTTGCCGCAAGATGAATGTCACCAATGGAGCAATTGCAGGTTATGGCCGAAGGTTGGGGAGGTGGTGCCCCGAACAGGTGCTGAACTTGTATAACTCCATGTGTTGCACCAAAGTTATTTATGGGGCAGAGGTGTGGGGCTTTGTGAATACTTGTCAACTACAGCGGGAGGAAAACAAATATCTACGCTCCATCCTGAAGGCCCCACATAGTCTAGCTGCAGCCATTGCACACAGGGAGTTAGGGATACCCTACCTTGAAGATCTGGTGAAAGTTAGGCCAATCCTAGCTTGGCTAAAAATCTGGTTAAACCCCGAGGCGACCTTAAGTAGGGAAATAATGAAGGACTGCTTGGGCAGAGAAAAATGGTTGCGAATCCCGTAGCTCAGTTATGTTAAGTCCGTATTGGACACTCTGGGCCTTGGGAATCTCTTCGCCGACCCGGCAGCGATTATCCCTCATCATAAGATGATTGTTAAAAAAGCGTTCTTGGCACACACAGCCGTAGAAAGGGCTAAAACTACGGTGTGTGCCTACAACCACAGAAGGAATGGAACCGTATCTATATCTGATACATAATGCACAGGATAGGTTTTTAATGAATCGTTTTAGGCTCAATCTTTTACCATATTTATTGGGATCACCACTAGGGTATTCCCCCACAATTGAGCAGAGGGGAACCTGCGGCTGCGACAATAGGTCTCCGCAGGATTCCCTTCATTTTGTATTGTTATGTTCATTTTATTCTGAACCAAGGTGTAGATTTTTGGTAGACATCTTAAAAAAATCGAATATAAAATGTGCTCAAGAGGCTTTGATTTTTCTACAACAGGCGACTGATCCTCTTACATTGTGCTGTATTATTAATTTTATTAGAGTAGCGGTTCGATTGAGGGCAACTAGAGGGGGGGGGAATTGTGAGATTTCTGAGATTGGTTTTAAAGGTTATAATGTCTTTTTTAAACATACCGTGATTTGGTTGTATTTATATCGGGATTCATGTCAATTTAATTGTTTTAAAAAAATGAAATATGTGTATATTGTATGTTTGCACTTTTATGGTGATTTTTAATCATCGAATAAAGAATCCTGACTGACTGACTGACTGAGTCTATGCTCCTTTGACTCGCAGTCCTCCATATTTATTTGTTTTGTGTGTGACACAAATAAGATCCACAAAATATCGGGTAAATGTTTTCAACGTTGCAGGCTTTATTAACCTTGCATTTACAAACGCTTCCTGGTGTTTTGTGTTTGTCCTTTTCACCTCAAGGGTGAATTCTGGGGCTGCCAACTCTCTTGCACCGTGCCGTTTGCTCCGTGGAATCAGGGAGCAGGTTGCAGTGTCTTTTCAAGGGGTTTTCAGATCCACACAATGTACTTTCTCAGCTTGCTCCGCTCTGGCCTGCGCGGAATTCGGCACTTCCACATCTGTCACCTCAGCAGAGGCAGATGAAGCGTCTGCAGCTCCGCAATCCTGAGCACAGAGGAGGCCGCCCGGCTGCCATCAAGATGCCATATGGCTCAAGCCAACTCCTCCCCGGCCCTGCTCCGAAACATTGCTAAGTCAGCCCTCCCGCCTCCGGAGCGAGCAGTGCGCCTAGCAATTACCAGAAATGCCATGCTGTTTCAGATATAAATGGCAGGGCACAAAGGTCACCCTCGGCTTAAGAAAGAAGCACTCCGTGTTACCTCACGCTGGGCACCCTGCAGAGTGTCATGTGTGCAGTGTGCCACGCGCACCCCCTCCAAGTGACTGGACTCTCTGCGTCCCTGGCTAGAGAAGTGTGTGTGACCCCCTCCCCTTAGGAGAGTGTCTACGGGCTGCTTGTGAGGGCTCAGGGTGGGCCTGCAGTGCTCCACGCAGTGGCAGCGGAGATGTTCTGAGCCCCTTCCACAGTTCTTACCCCACCCCACCACAACCAGGCATATCTGGGTCTGAAACGCTTCTGAAAACAGGGACGTTTGTACGAGCAAGGAGAACAATGTTAAACACGTGGACTTATTCTTAAGTGCCCCCTCCTTAATTTTCAGCATTAAATTTGCTACTTAATGTTTATTGCCTTGTTATTAGAGCGAACCTTGCTACCAGACGAATTTCGCGCTACTAGTAGCTTAAAAACAAACCCATATATTCGTATAAATACATTTATGGTTGTTGGTCGCATAGTATCCCCCTTGCGCTGCCTCGTGCATGGCTGCGTTGCTGTGTCTTGCCCTCACGCAGCCTCCGTATACATCTTTGTGTGGATTCCCACTGGTCGAGCAGTTTAAACTCACACCCCAGAGAGTCTCACAGTGATAAAATGCGGGCAATTGTCAAACGCAATCCATCGTTTCTTTGAATCCCCCACAAAGGTGCTTAGAAGTAGTGCTGTTGGGCACGCAGCAGACCTTATAACACGTGACGAGTTTAAAGTCCAGAAAATTCACTTTAGTTCTCGCAGATAATTGCAAGATATACCAAAAAAATGCCAAAAAACGCCGTTGTGTTAGGTTGGGGCACAGAGCCTTGATGCTGAGCTCGGAAACGGGAATATTTTTGGCCTACTTTTTCAAGTGTTAGGGAACCACCATCTGGGCTAAGGAACATACGCGCACAAGCAGGGAACCACCATCTTTCTCCGAGGCGAGGCAGAAATGCCTCGGAGAAAGCATCGTATTTTTTCAGATTCGGGGGCATGGTTTTAGCAGTTGAGTGACGGATGACGTCACAGAGTTAAAAACTGCAAAAAACACGCCCCCGAATCCGAAAAAGACAGGGCCTGAACTGAGTGACGCCCCTCTCCTCCAATGGCTGGCCAGCATTTACGAGGCCAGCCAATGGAGAAGAGGGGCGGGTTCAAGCCCCACTGTAGCCAAAACATTAAATCTCGGGCTCTGCCCACACTGCTTACTCAGTGTGATGCTAGGCCCGAGACCTAAAAAATGAATGGGAGATCTTGTATGATACACCCAGTGCTTGTATTGTGTACAGTTGCCATGAGCCGATTTCCAGGCCCTATATTGTTGCATGTTCCCGGTGCCCCACAAGTAATGAATGCACACACTGGACATCGGTGTAGTACCGATAACTACTCTTTTATTGCAAGAGCCCCTGCAGGTGACACCGAAAACCATGACTGTGTGCCCAGATCAAACAGGAATACTTTAGAAGTCATCCCAGAGTCATCAGATGTATCATCCAACAACTGTAGAAGTCATTTTCAAGTCATCAGATATCATCAACCTCTTGAAGTCATCAGCAAACTATAGAAAATAGGCCTGTTGATTTGAGGATGATTTGCAAATGACTACCTGATTATTTCACAAGGTGGGATTGTCCCTGAAGACCTGAGGGTGATTTGAAAATGGCTTTCTGAAAACTTCCCAAAACAATATAGTTCCTGATGTTTTGAGGTTGAGTACCTGATTACATACGTTTTCTAATGACTGCAAATAGGAATATGTAGTGATACTTCTTTCGGCCAAGACTCTTCCCACGGTTGCTCTCGAGGGCTGACAGTTGTAGCAAGTGGACCCCAGTTGGAGTTTCTGGCAAGGAGGGCCACGCTGAGGAGGATTCTGAAGTTGAAGTGGCGAGGCTGCATGGCCGCATTCGCAGAAGAGGCCACACTGAAGTTGGTTTCCATGGTGCGACAGTCAACGCTGGCAAGGCACCTCCAAAGAGGTACTCGAAATCCTCAGCATGATGGTAGAGTGCACGACTCCTTTAAGCACTCGCTGTTGCAGAGGCACCGCCGGTGCCCCCCGCCGTTCTTCTCCCCGGACACTCCTCATGGGGGAAATATGGGCAGATTTGTGGTCTAATAGCAAGCACTCCACAAAAGCTGTGTGAGGAAATCCCATGTGCTCCTCCAGCGCTGACTGGCAGTCACCTGTGAAATGTGAAATAAAGTGCTCACCATAGACTTATTTCAAAAGGAAGTGCTACACTCAAGCTTCTCCTTTAAGAAGTATCAAGTCCCCAAATGAAGCGCTCTCTACAGGCTAATTTTGTTAATATATAGTTTTTAGTCAATTAAAACCATAAACACAACTCAATCATACAGTACAGAGCAATTAAAAAAGAATACAAAAGAATCAGGAAAAACTGTCATACATCTACTTCAGCCATTGGACATCTTGTTAATGGACCATCACCTTTTTTAACTTCCCTTCCTAACTATATAGATACACCGGCCAAATACAGATGATAAATGGCTAGGGGGACTGATCGAGCACTGGCATTTTCCCTAATTGGTTATAGTGCAAGTTTGCAATGCAGCCAAATATAACTCTCATAAATAAACCGCTATAAGTGGTTAAAGTGCTTGTGTGCAGGTCCATTGACGGGTATACTAAATGGACAGTGGTTTTTCAACCAAAAAAGTGCAAATATACCACACTACACAGCATCATTAGAGTGCCAATGAGCAAGACAAAATTGCTGGGTTAAGAACATTTTTGCCTTAGCATGACGGGATAGGGAACAGCTACTATAGCAGTCCCTAGAAGCCCGTCCTTGCGGTTTACATGCTCATGTGAGTTTACCTGAAAAACAACAGTGTTGTCCCAGCCTAATATCAGGTTTGAGGTGCCACCCTCGCCTACCAGGGTTAACTCATACTTCTATCTATGTGCTCATTAATTTTGTTTAAATGGCCATAAACTGGGCTAGTCTAACATTCAACATTGTATTACTTGCGTCCATTGACTCCACAAGTGCAGTCCTATAAGACCTGATTCCCCGGTCAAGAAACTCTCGTCTTAATAGACTTCTTCATTGGTCGATCAGCACTGGGCAGATACATACAATGTGAAGCAAAGTCTCGATCCCCTGATGGCATAAACAGCATGTCTGGTCTTCTCTTAGGCAGCCCATTCTCCATTTTGGCATGAGGTCTCTATGGGCTAATTGCAGGTAACTGGCGAGGCCAGACTCAGAGTTCCACGGCCACTTCTGGGCAGAGAACAACTGAGGGCATGAGAGCAGAGAGTGAGCAGGAGAGCACATCAGGTCCTTGTAGCAAAGTGGCAGTCCTTCTTGCAGCCCAGTATGCCACAGGTCAGAACAACAAGCAAATAAGTCCAATGGAGGTTCGTCCTGGCAGCATAACAGTTCTTTCTGAAAATGTGCAGTCTCTAGAGCGAGCAGCATCTTGTTACAAGTCCACACAGTGTCTAAAGATGTGGGTCAGAGCCCCTGTACATATACTCAAATTGTCTTTGGTATGGGGGCACTTCAAAAGAAACCTCACAAGGGTACACCACTCCCTTTTAATCCCAGCCTTGGCTCCAGATGTACATTAGGTGGTAAACAAGTCCTTTGTGTGAGGGCAGGACACAGCCTATAAAAATGTAAGTCTGTCCGCCGCACTCTCTCTCAGCCCAGGAAGATAATCAGTAAGCAGATGTTCCCTTGTCACACCCAACCCTGCCTGTGTGATGGCTCTTTGGAAAGTATGCACAAAGTGTAGTTGTCAACCAGGCCCAGACATGGATTGGAGTCAGGTTGCAAAGCACAAAGAGCCATAAGCACAGAGAGATGCCCACTTTCTAAAAGTCAAAATACAACACAAACACCTGGCTCCGTACTAGCCTATACTCCTACTATTTATGGAGTAACAGGCAGACTATTCTTTTATCTGTCCAGATAGAATTTGTATTAAGTAGTCTTCAAACTGATCAAAAACAATTTTTTCAAAAGCCTGAAAAAGAAACACATATTTCTCAAATTGACACAGAAGTCATCACATATAAATAACACAATTCACAGTCAAAAACAAATTGAACATACGTCAAAATAAGATTTTTTTGCAACAAATTGCAACAAATGACAAGATCACTGAATGAATACAAACGTGAAACAAATACAAATAACATTTAAAGTTTGCATCATCTATGAAAAACACAAAAGTATTTGTGAAAAGTGTTCAATTTTATGGACTAAACCTCTTATTTCAGCAAGAATATCACAAAAGTGTTAGAAATAATGAATTAATCTTTAATACATCCAACATTAAACACATTTAGATTTAACTTTCTAAAAGTGGCATTTCTGAAATAGTAATGTAAACCCCAACTACACAAGTAAGCAGGATTTATCACTACTATTCCAAGCATACCAAACATGGCAACACCATAGTTTTTTCGGATCAGGTATTACCACTTAAACACATTTAAAAGAAGTCCCACTGCTAGCCTATGAGAGGAGAAGGCCTCACAGTAGTGAGAAACAAAATAGGCTGTCTGTCACTACTAGGATATGCCAGACTCTAAATACATATGTTTTATATTTTACCTACACAGCACTCTGCCCATAGGGCTACCTATGGCCTACCTTCATGGTTACCTATATGTAGTAAAAGGGGAGTTTAAGGCTTGACAACTACTTCGGTGGGTGGTGCAAGCAGAGCTGCAGACCCACTAGTAGCACTTAGTTTACAGGCCCTGGGTATATGGCATACCACTTTACAAATGACATACAAATAAATCAAATATGCTAAACAGGTGTAAACCAATCATACCATGTTTAAAGGAGAGAGCAAATGCACTTTAACACTGATTAGCAGTGGTAAAGGGTCCAGAGTCGTAAAGCCAACAAAAAGGGGGTCAGGAAAATAGAAGGAAGCCAACAGTTTGGGATAACCCTGCAAAATAGGCCAGGACCACAACCTGTCATTGGTGAACATTTCAGCGGTTCCTGTACTTGGTGGAATATTTTGGGATAAGGTACCAAATGTTATTTTTAGAATGACAGACACTTTACAGATGCCGTATGTATTTACGATATCACTGAATTATATTATTACTCCTCGCACCATAACTGATGAACGGGACATTCGTACAGTCAATTCTTTGCTCGATGAGCTAGAACAGTATACTGTATTTGAACGTGAAAATATGTATAGCGGAATGTATAATTATAGTGAAATGTTTTATTTTTTGTCACACTGGGAATGGATCACTGAAACAATATTGATGTAAAGAATATCGACGTACAAAAATATTGAGGTAAAAATATAGAATACCAAAATATCGACCTCCTATCTCCAAACAGGTAAGTACAAAAATATCGACTCAAAAATATCGATGTAAAAAATATAGTTAGTCAAAATATCGAATTTTTTAAAATGCTTTAAATTAATTAAAAATTAATGAAATAATAAATATAATTAAGTTAAACATACTTAAACTACTTAAATAACCTGAAAATTAATAAATAATTAATGTAAGTAAAACAATTTTTTTTTACACATTAATTTGTTAATACATATATATATATAAACGTAATATTAATTAAATATATACAATATTAGGATAGCAAAAGTGTAAAATGTACTATTATCACTTCATTAAGTGCAACAGTAGAGAAAGCGTAGGGGTAAAAACCTACTATTCCAACTCCAGGGAGTGCTACAGTAGGGAAAACGTTGGATAGCGTAGGGGTCAAAATTACTATTCCCACTCCAGAGAGTGCAACAGTAGGGAAAGCGTTGGATAGCGTAGGGGTAAAAATTACTATTCCCACTCCACAGAGGGCAACAGTAGGGAAAACATTGGATAGCATAGGGGTAAACATTACCATTCCCACTCCAAAGAGTGCAACAGTAGGGAAAGCGTTGGATAGCGTAGGGGTAAAAATTATTATTCCAACCCCAGAAAGTGCAACAGTAGGGAAAGCGTTGGATAGCGGGAGGGTTAAAATTACTATTCCCACTCAATAGAGTGCAACAGTAGGGAAAGCGTTGGAAAGTGTAGGGGTAAAAATTACTATTCCCACTCCAAAGAGTGCAACTGTAGGGAAAGCATTGGATAGCGTAGTGGTAAAAACTTAATATTCCCACTCCAGAAAGTGCAAAAGTAGGGAAAGCATTGGATAGCGGGAGGGTAAAAATTACTATTCCCACTCCAGAGAGTGCAACAGTAGAGAAAGCGTTGGAGAGCGTAGGCGTAATAATTACTATTCCCACTCCAGTGAGTGCAACAGTAGGGAAAGAGTTGGATAGCGTAGGGGTAAAAATTACTATTCCCACTCCAAAGAGTGCAACACTAGGGAAAGCATTGGCTAGCGTAGGGGTAAAAAAAATTACTATTCCCACTCCGGAGAGTGCAACAGTAGGGAAAGCGTTGGATAGCGTAGGGGTAAAAATTACTATTCCCACTCCAGTGAGTGCAGAAGTAGGGAAAGCGTTGGATAGCGTAGGGGTAAAAATTACTATTCCCACTCCAAAGACTGCAACAGTAGGGAAAGCATTGGATAGCGTAGGGGTAAAAATTACTATTCCCACTCCAGAGAGTGCAACAGTAGGGAAAGTGTTGGATAGCGTAGGGGTAAAAATTACTATTCCTACTCCAGTGAGTGCAACAGTAGGGAAAGCGTTGGATAGCGGGAGGGTAAAAATTACTATTCCCCATCCAGAGAGTGCAACAGTAGAGAAAGCGTTGGGTAGCGTTGGGGTAAAAATTACAATTCCCACTCCAGTGAGTGCAACAGTAGGGAAAGCGTTGGATAGCGTAGGGGTAAAAATTACTATTCCCACTCCAAAGACTGCAACAGTAGGGAAAGCATTGGATGGCGTAGGGGTAAAAATTACTATTCCCACTCCACAGAGTGCAACAATATAGAAAGCGTTGGATAGCGTAGGGGTAAACATTACTATTCCCACTCCAGAGAGTGCAACAATAGGGAAAGCGTTGGATAGCGTAGGGGTAAAAAGAACTATTCCCACTCCAGTGAGTGCAACAATAGAGAAAGCGTTGGATAGCGTTGGGGTAAATATTAATATTCCCACTCCAATGAGTGCAACAGTAGGGAAAGCGTTGGATAGCGTAGGGGTAAAAATTACTATTCGCACTCCAAAGAGTGCAACAGTAGGGAAAGCATTGGATAGCGTAGGGGTAAAAATTACTATTCCCACTCCAGAAAGTGCAACAGTAGGGAAAACGTTGGATAGCGGGAGGGTTAAAATTACTATTCCCACTCCAGAGAGTGCAACAGTAGAGAAAGTAAATACTTCATATATGAATAAAAATAAAATAAATATTAATAGCAAATACAAATTAATTAAAAGTAATTAACAATTTTATATAATATAATAATTAATCAAATACAAATACTAAAAAAATATGTTTTACAAATAATTACCTATTAATAAAAATTATTTACCAATTAACAATTAATTAATTAACAATTAAATATGTATTAAAACTTACAACAAAACAAAACCAATAAATAAATAACAATATGTATTTATTCACAATTAAATTAATTCCCACCCTATTCCCCTATAAACCCACAACCCGCTATAGCAAATAAAATAATAAAATAAACATAATTAACTATTAAACTATTAATTAAAATGAATTACCAATATATTTTAATTAATTACCAATTAAAAGCTTAAATATCAATGAATTCAAAATAAATACCAATAAATACATGTAAACATTTATATTTAAATTACTTCCCACCCTATCCCCCTATAAACCCACAACCCGCTACAGAAAATACATTAATAAAATTAACATAATTATCAATTAATCAATTAATTAAAATAATTAACAATTACATTTTAATTATTTACCAATTAATTATCAATTAACAATTAATTCGAAATAAATACCAATAAATAAATTAACATATTTAATTATTTATAATCAAATTACTTCCCACCCTATTCCCCTATTAACCCACAACCCCCTACAGAAAATACATTAATAAAATTAACATAATTATCAATTAATTCATTACTTAAAATAATTAACAATTACATTTTAATTAATTAGCAATGAATTATCAATTAACAATTAATTCTAAATAAATACCAATAAATAAATTAACATATTTAATTATTTATAATTAAATTACTTCCCACCCTATTCCCCTATAAACCCACAACCTGCTACAGAATTATATTACACATAAATAAAATACCATAAAATGTATTAATTTAAATAAATTATGAAATAAATACACACTTTTCACACATATACTAACATAAAAAATTACTTAAAAAATTAATATTAACTTACTTACCTCAAATTCGATATTTTTGCTGTCTATATTTTGTCATTCTATATTTTTGTTTTCTATATTCTGTCATTCTATATTTTTGTTGTCTATATTCTGTCCATTCGATATTTTGTCCATTCTATATTTTTTGATTCGACATTTATGCTATTCTATTTGATATTTTTGAGGTCTATATTCTGTCCATTCGATACTGTGTCCATTCTATATTTTTAACTCAATATTAATGTAACTCGATATTAAAAACTCAATATTATGACTGTATATCACTGGGAACATTGCCCTACACCGTATATGGGTAGCTTCAAAAGATTCGCAATAACCCTGTAAACCCAGCGTCTTATTATTATAAACTTCTCCCTTCCCCGTAAAGAACAATATGCTACTGATACAAAATTAATTTATTTTACTCCCTTTATTTCCCAGTTGTCAATGCAAGGGTATGTTTGGGGAACTAAAGACTGGCAAGTTCCAGGCAATGAGGCTTTGTTTAGAGTGCCTTATACCAAGCAAATAATTTTCCTGAAGAAAACTGTGCAACAACATCCTGCGCCCACCTGGCTAAGGTAAAGGATATGAACACATCAAACATTCCCACATTTGCACCTTTTGAGAATTGGCAGCAATTCACAAATTACACAGAGGAAAAACTGAACAACATGCTCAGGAATGGTACATAGAGTTCTTCACATTTCATTCCAGAGGGATGGCTAATGTGGCCATTAGATACTAATATTTGTCAGGCACGAAGGACTTTAGAAAAAACAGACCAGACAGCAGTTCGGAGTAGTAACAACATATAGCGAGGGAAAATTGTGCCATGAATGGCTAAAACATTCCACATTAGAAGAGTTGAAAGAACACTTGTTTCTCCTTTCTGATGACATGGATTTACAGGATTATTTTAGTTCCTGGAAAGCCACATCAAAAAACACTCTTTGTTTGCAATATACAACAAATTATAGAAGGTTTCCCAGCAGGAAGCTACTGAGCTTAGACGTGAAATTGATTGAGTTAATTTAAAAAAGGCTCTAGCAGTTGTCAATAATGTTATGACCATGGTATCCACTAGAAATTCTTCTCTGAGTTACATTGTGTCATCGGAAATTAACATAATACAGAGTGACATGTCCCTCTTAATAACAAGCATTTACAATGCAATGGTCTCAGCATTGTTAAAGTTAGAGCTATTGGCATTGCTCATGACATTATTTTTATTTATGTTTTTGTTTTTAAAACATAAATAAATGGCATTGTCATTTACAATGCCAATAGCTTAATCGCTTGCAAATGCGAGACCTATTGCATTTGCACCCACACAGAGCCACCTACACAAAGCCACCCACACACACATACTGAGCCACCCACACAGAGTCATTCACATAGAGCCACCCACACACAGAGCCAACCACACAGAGCCACCCACACACACAGACAGAGCCACCCACATACACACACACACACACACAGCCACCCACACACACACAGAGCCACCCACACACACACACAGAGCCACACACACAGAGCCACACATACACACACACAGAGCCACACACACACACACAGAGCCACACACACACACACAGAGCCACACACACACATAGCCACACACACACACACACAGAGCTACACACACAGAGCCACACACATAGAGCCACACACACACAGAGCCACACACACACACCCACACACACACACACAGCCACACAGAGCCACACACACACACAGAGCCACACACAGGGAACAGACGCCAGAAAAAACGCTCACAATGAGGGGGCAGGAAAGGAAGCACAGCCAGGGGCAGGAGAGCAAGCACAGCCAGGGGGCAGGAGAGCAAGCACAGCCAGGGGGCAGGAGAGCAAGCACAGCCAGGGGGCAGGAGAGCAAGCACAGCCAGGGGGCAGGAGAGCAAGCACAGCCAGGGGGCAGGAGAGCAAGAGCAGCCAGGGGGCAGGGGTACAAGCACAGGCAGGGGGCATGGGAGTAAGCACAGCAAGGGGGCAGGAGAGCAAGCACAGCCAGGGGGCAGCAGAGCAAGCACAGCCAGGGGCAGGAGAGCAAGCACAGCCAGGGGGCAGGAGAGCAAGCAGAGAGCAAGCACAGCCAGGGGGCAGGAGAGCAAGCAGAGCGAGGGGGCAGGAGAGCAAGCACAGTGAGGGGACAGGGGAGCAAGCACAGCGAGGGGGCAGGGGAGCAAGCACAGCGAGGGGGCAGGAAAGCAAGCACAGCAAGGGGGCAGGAGAGCAAGCACAGCGAGAGGGCAGGAGAGCAAGCACAACCAGGGGGCAGGAGAGCAAGCACAACCAGGGGGCAGGGGAGCAAGCACAGCAAGGGGGCAGGAGAGCAAGCACAGCGAGGGGGCAGGAGAGCAAGCACAGCGAGGGGGCAGGGGAGCAAGCACAGCGAGGGGGCAGGGGAGCAAGCACAGCCAGGGGCAGGGGAGCAAGCACAGCCAGGGGGCAGGAGAGCAAGCACAGCGAGGGGGCAGGAGAGCAAGCACAGCGAGGGGGCAGGGGAGCAAGCACAGCGAGGGGGCAGGGGAGCAAGCACAGCCAGGGGCAGGGGAGCAAGCACAGCGAGGGGGCAGGAGAGCAAGCACAGCGAGGGGGCAGGGGAGCAAGCACAGCGAGGGGGCAGGGGAGCAAGCACAGCGAGGGGGCAGGGGAGCAAGCACAGCCAGGGGCAGGAGAGTAAGCACAGCGAGGGGGCAGGAGAGCAAGCACAGCTAGGGGGCAGGGGAGCAAGCACAGCGAGGGGGCAGGGGAGCAAGCACAGCCAGGGGCAGGGGAGCAAGCACAGCCAGGGGGCAGGAGATGGCGGGAGGAGCAGCTCAGTGGGTTGAGGACGCTTCAACCATCAAAGGCTCCCAGATCCCCACTGGCAAAGAGCTGTGCCGGCCCCTGCAGACTCAGCCTGGCAGTGACATGATCTGCCACCGGCGGGCACTCCTCACAGGCTGAGCCCTTGAGCTGGACACCCCCAGCTGGATCTAAGCTGGCACTGCCAAAGACTGTACAGGCCTGAGTGGGGTCAAACTCAGCCCGGCGGCGACCAGGTTTGACCCTATGAGGTGGACCCGATGCCCGGTGAGCCCACGCAGTATTTGGTGAGCCCCCCGCCAGCGCCGCCCCACCAGGCCCCCCCGCACCGCACCAGGGCCACAGGAGACTCGCCGCAGCGGCGCTGGCTCGTGGCCGGAGGATTGGGAGGGGGGGCATATTACCCCAAGGGAGTACCGGAGACAGGCTTAATCCCGGAGGCCCAGCTCACCGTGGCAAAGGATCCCCCGCGCCCAGCGCAGGAAAAAGCCCGGTATGAAAAGCCGGCAAAGCCCATCTAGCGGTGGAGGCAGGAGCCGCGGACGTCAGGTCGAGATAAATGGGCACCGACTTTAGGAGTATCTGGTTGCGCTCGTGCCGATATCCGCTATATATAATGTAAATAAATATCCGTTGTTTTGATGTCCTGTTTTGCATAGAGTACGAGTCGACCCCCTCCTAAAAATCCAGAAGTGGCCCTTCCGTATTAGTGGCTAGTAAAATATAGCGTGCACTAATGTATCAGGCGGCCATCTTGTAATGGAATGTTTTTCAAGTTGACCATGGAAATGTTTGCGCATGGAAACAAAAGTATCAAGTATGCTTCAGTGTCTAGAATAAAAAATGTGTAGAAGATTATGTATTGATGATGTATCCGATAGCACGCAAAATGCGTTTCTAATACAAAAATGTAATTTTGTGATAACTTCATGATGATAATAATATTTACACATATTGTCCAGTATATTACTCAGACTGATTTTTAAATTAGCAGAAATCCATGACACCAACATTTGCATTGGTTTCTTGATCTGTGCTCGTCCTTCTCCGCCGCAGCCTTTTGCAGGGGCGCTGTCTGCAGATGTCACCCGCGGCAACGGCTATCACAAGCGACGTTCCTCAGAAGTTCCTCCTTTTTTCGATGACGTCTGACTGCGCTGTGTTGCTGTTGAATGTCCGGGCTGTTCCGAGAAGGGTAGCCATGGGGGACCAGAGAGGAATTCGGGGGAACTTGGGAAGGAGAGCAAGAGGGGGAGGCACGAGGGAACAGACGCACAACGAGGGGAGCAGGAAAGCAAGCACAACGAGGGGGGGGAGGCGGAAAATTTACCAGCACAGGGGGGGGGGGGAGTCTCTGTCTGTTCCGCAAGCCTCTCGGTCAGACAATGCCATGCACACCACAATCTTTCTCCGAGGCAAGGCAGGAATGCCTCGGAGAAAGCACAGTCATTTTCACATTCGGGGGGGGGGGGTGGTTTTCGTTCTCTCCTCTTCCCATTGGCTGGAATGTAAAATTCCAGCCAATGGGGAGAGGAGAGAACGAAAAGACAAAGAACACCAAAAACACACCCCGAATCCCATCTTGAACTGAGTGATGCCCCTCTCCTCCAATGGCTGGCCTCCTTTTAGGAAGCCAGCCAATGGAGAAGAGGGGCGGGTTCAAGCCCCCCTACTGTAAACATAAAATCTCGGCTGCGCGACACTGCTGCGCAGTGTACGCTAGGCCGAGACCTAAAAAGGACAGAGTCAATTTAGATCCATCATGTTATTGAGCTGGACTTTACGTTGTTTAAATTGTTTAATTTTGCCACCAATATCACTTCTAATATCGCCTTTCATGTCAAAAGCTATGTACATCACTTTCTGTGAGGTAATCCTCCATGCTAATCAGTTCTCTTCAGAATTGTCAAAACTTGAGAGCTCAGAGACTTTGTTTCTATGCCTGACTTTCCCACTTAATTTAGTTTCTGGGATTTAGTGCCTCATCTCTTAAATGTGGGAAAACAGAAAAATTGCTTGCTGCCATTATAGCAGTACACTAAAAAAGCTGACTATTTGCACAATCAACTTTATTTTTGATTAGAAAAACTCATAGCTGCTCAAAGGGCTTCCCAGCGCTAGCAGAAAACAGACCAAGTCAAACCCAAAGGAATTAAAATAACCAGGTCTTCAGGTGCTAGCAAAAACTCTCAGTAGATGTACAAAACCTTAACAAGGTGGACAGAAAATAAATGCTAATACTGATCTGTGGAAATCATGTCTATTCACCCATCTTGGACAGAACGAGAATAGTTTAATTTGGAGGGCACAAGGGATAAGATGCTTGGGTGATGTTATGTTGGGAGAGAATATATATAGCTTTATCGAAATACAGCGGAAGTTTGGGATCCCTGGGAATCACTGGCTGCTATACTGGCAAGTCATTCAAACTATCTCAGCAATAAGACCAAAACTAGTGATGACACCAAACTGCCAACTGATTGAGTATATAAAAAGAGGGGGAAGGAAGATTGGTACGGTCTATCATTTTCTGGTGTCCGGGCTCCCAGATGATCTGGATAAAACTGAGGTGGCTTGGTCGCGTAAGTTAGGGGACCCAGACGTAGATATAGATCTGGCCTTACTTTTAAGCAGTAAAGTATTTCGAGCCTCAAACTTAAGGGCCCAACATTACAAGACGGTGTTTAACCTTTATTACACCCCTGCAAAGCTGTTTGGGTGGGGGTTAAGGGAAGACGATAAGTGCCCAAGATGTAACACAGGCCCAGCAGATTTGATACATATGTTTTACGGCTGCTCTAGTCTGGCCCCAATTTGTGGTGAGATAACAACCTTTTTGAGGGGGCTGCTAGGTAACAATATCAACCTATCCCCCACACTGGTTCTTTTAGGAGTGGACTCTAAACTTAAGGTTGTGAAACACGCACAAGCATTGTTATTTATTGCCGCAGCAGTACTCCGTATGCTAATCTCTGCTGGGTGGAAAGATTCCAACGCCCCCACATTTCAGATGTGGATGTCTAGGCTGCTGGGTATCCACAATCTGGAAGCCTGCCTTTATGAATTAAAGGGTAGAAAGAAGCAGGAGTTTGGTAGGAATATTTGGGCACCGGTTAAGATCTGGAGAAACCCTGATTCATGAGATTGGTTGGGATCTGGCTCCTTTGTTCTATTTTTAAGAATTTTGACTGAATGTTATTAACTTTTGTAAAGCTCTGATTAATGTACTGCATATTATGAAATTTCTTTTTTTACATTTTATAATATATATTGTATCTATTTATCTGGATATGTACTGATTCTGTAATTTTAACTGCCTTATCTCTAATAAAAAAAAATAAAAAATGTGAAAAAAATAAAAAATAAAAAAAAAATAAAAAAAAATAACAAGGTGGACAGAGAGATCTACAGTTTAGGGCAAAGATATTTAAAATACAACCTCCTTGTCCAGCCAGATTGACTCATGGGTTCACCGCTAGATTCTGGTTTCCCAAACATAACTGTCAATTCGGGCGGTAAGGATGAACTAAATTCTTTAGATCCTAGGTCGTGTCTGCGTCATGGCTTGTGCACGTAGTATAGGCCATTAAACTTAATGTTCTTATCAATAGTCAGCCAGTAAATGTTGCGAGGCTGGGCAGAAACAGAAGCATACTTAAGAGCATGACAGAGGAGGCAAACATCTGAACTTTGCGTTGTCTGTAACCTCTTCAAGGATGATTGGAGTTTGAGTATAGTTTGGTTAGGAGACTGTTAATGTTCTACATTATTATATTTTTGTTTTTATGGCACACATCTGTATATCGAGGGGCTCCTTGCGGCTGAATTTAGCAAACTAGACATGCAAAACAGAACTATTATATCACATTCCCCCCTGCAAAGTGTGCAGTGTTAGTTAGTTAGTGGCTGATTCACAGAACTAATCTGAGACAAAATCCTAAACTTACTACTTTTGGTATTCACAGAAGACATTTAGTAGTAGTAAAGGTAGGATTTTGTCTTAAGTTAGGATTTTGCCTTAAGTTAGGATTTTGTCTTAAGTTATACTTAAGTTTGTCTTAAATTTTGGTTTTAAGACAAAATCCTAATTTAAGACAAAATCCTAACTTAAGACAGAAGACTAATTTAAGACAAAATCCTAACTTAGGACAAAGTCCTAACTTTACTACTACTGTGGATACCAAAAGTAGTAAGTTGAGGATTTAGTCGGCCCCTCAGCAAGAGGCAAATTAATGCCACATAAAGCATTATGCTCTCACCCAAGAGTTATCATTCAGATTTCCTGTTTTAGAGTTGGAATAACTCTTATTTACTCAGTGGATCTATGCCATCCTTTCAGAAGTGTGCATTGTAATATGTTGTCAAACACTGACCATAGCAACTCCTAGGTGTCCCACAAGTGGAACTCAACATCTCTCAGCCAGTGCGTCAAAGTTTTGTACAGGCAGTATTATTCTGTCCAGTTTAGGATAAAACGTGTGAAGAGCAATGTCTTTAACACTGAAAATGCTTTAGTCGGGTAGATGACTTGGGATGTGTTTTTTTTTTTTTTTTAAATTTATTTGTCAAACAATAGCACATTACATTGCATACAGGGCCCTTCACCTACATCCCTTCTCGGGCCGGCGGTAGGCCAGGTCTTCTTACCAATGAGACAGTAGTGTTTACAACAAGGGTACCAAGAAGAAGCTCCCAGCTTGGAATTGTCCAGTGTACAGGCCGGTCGGTGAAGGTCCCAGGATGGAATGCCAGTAGTATTGCATCGTGCGCTGTGCATAGTCAGACATATCTGTAAAATTTTATATTTTCTCCCAACTAACAACCCAACCCCCAACCCCGCCCTCTCGTAACCGGTCCCTAGTCTGCACGTTCCCTGTGGTGTAAGGTGCAATCTGTTGGAGAGGTGTGTGGTGTGGTGGTGTGCATTTCCTGCTGAGTGCCCAAGTGTATGTATGATCCCGTAAGGCTGGGAATGGCTGAACGTCTACCTAACTTGGTAGCGCTGTCTAGCAAGTGGTACTGCCGCTGGAATCAGGGGGATCTATGTTCGCTGCGCCCTCCTGGCCCTCATCCCCTCCCGAGGCCAAGTCGTCGTCGTCCATCCTGGAGTAGAGATAGGTGCGATAGAGCTCCCAGAAGTTTTTGGGGCGGCTACGGGGAGGGAGCAATTCGCTATATGTCTCCGCCTGTGTGTTACAGTACAGCATGTCGTTAGCCCACCGCTTGAGAGTCGGGAGCGGACCCTTCATCCAACAGGAGGCCACGACCCGTTTGGCAAGTAGTATGCCCATGCTGACCAGTTTCCGCACCGGCGCCGGCACATTCCTCGTATAGCCCAGCAGAGCGAGTGCCGGGTCAGCGTCCAGTTCCTGTCCCGTTATTTTGCTTATTTCCGTAAAAATAGTCGTCCAGAACTTACTGATTCCCGGACATAGCCAGGCCACGTGCATGAAGTCCGCTACTGGGGCGCGGCATCTCTCGCAACGGGGAGAGTCGCGAAGCCCATAGCGATGCAATCTTTCAGGTGTATAATATACTCGTTGCAGGAATTTAAAGTGAAGAAGGCGGTGTCTCCCATTCAGCGAGATCCGCCTGGTGGCCGCGCAGCAGTACGTCCACATTCCATCGTCAATGTGCATGTCTAAATCGGTCTGCCAGGCCAGTCGCGCCCTTGTGTACTGCAGTGCCGTGTGGGCGTGTCCCATATTGTAAAGCTTAGAAGTAAGCTTCTTCGGGGACTCTGTGTGAATGACATACTCTAGCTCTGGTATCGCGGGGGGTTCCTCCATATCGGGGCCTAGAAAGTCCAGCAGGGCGCTGCGCACCCTGTGATACTGGAAGCGATGGAGCAGGGAGGGGCGGTCAAGCCCCCTCGCCAGCTGGTCCCACGTCTTAACTTTGCCATGTTGGAAAAGGTCCCCCAGCGTGTGCGCCCCTAGATCAGCTAGGGCTTTGTGTACACCAGGTTCCGCCAAAGTAGGAAGCCAAAGGGCCCAATGTATCAGCATATTAGGAGCATACAGTAGTATCTTATCTTGCCTCTGTATTATGGAGTTCCAAGCGTGGTTAGTGGAACGGATGGAATCCAGTGTGCCCACTCTGCGGTCGCCAGGGCTACAGATAGTCGCCGGGAGTGGAGTAGGGGCCGCGAAGAGGCGCTCCAGAATCACATGCGGGATATCCGGGTCGCCGTGTATCCAGGTATGGAGGTGGGAGGCCTGCGCTATCCTATAGTAACGTTCCAGATCTGGGGCAGCCAGCCCCCCTTGCTCGTATGGGAGCTGAAGCACCTTCCATTGGATTCTAGGTTGTTTCCCGGCCCAGGCGAGCCTGATAAGGAGCTTGTTTAAGGTCGTGAAGAATGCCCTGGAGAGGACAATCGGGAGGTTATTAAAGAGGAACAAAAATCTCGGGAGGACCACCATCTTCATCAAGGCAATGCGGCCCATTAAAGATAGCGGAAGCTTAATCCAGAGCTCCACATCGTCAACTAGTTTACTATAGGCAACACCGTAATTTTCGCGTAACACTATGTCTGGGTCCGTGTGTATCTTAATACCCAGGTATCTGACCGGGTCCGTGGACCATTGTAGCGGGTAGTCCATCTCGAAGGGTTCGGTAACAGGGGTCAGAGGGAAAGCCACTGACTTTGGCCAGTTCACCTTCAGTCCCGAAAGGGCCCCGAACCGCACCACCTCCCGCAGGACCGATGAGAGGTTGTTCACCGGGTCCCTGACGTACAACAACGTGTCGTCCGCATATGTGGAGATACCGATCTTGTAGGTAGGGTAGCTGATGGCTTCGTAGGAGTGGTATTCCCGCATCGCGCAAGCCAGCGGTTCCGCGACCAGCGCGTACAGTAGCGGCGAGAGGGGGCAGCCCTGTCTCGTGCCTCGGCTCACAGTGAACGCCTCCGAAACAGCGTCACCCAGCCGAACTCTCGCAGTGGGTTGGTGATAAAGTGCGCCGAGGAGTTGGAGGAAAAGGTCCCCCAGTCCCAGTTTCCTGAGGACTTTGCGCATGAACGTCCACTCCACGGAGTCAAACGCCTTCTCCATATCTAAGAAGACAGCGACTGCCTTGGTGTCATGTTTGGTGTGTTGGATGGCTCCCATAACCGTTCTGATGTTGTACGTGAGGTTTCTGGCCGGGATGAAACCCGCCTGTTCTGGGGCAACTAATTCTGGGGCGACGAGCGCTAGTCTGTTTGCCAGTACCTTAGCGTACAGCTTCGCATCGACGTTGATAAGGGACAGGGGGCGGTAGGACCCCGGGAGGTCAGGCGGCTTGCCAGGTTTCAAAATCGTCACTATGAGTGCTTCTCTCATAGAAGGGGGCATCGCACCATACTCGCAGATCTCATCAAAGAGGGTGGAGAGATAGGGGAGCAGCTTGTCCTTGTACGCCTTATAAAAGGCGACGGTCAATCCATCGATTCCGGGCGCACTGCCTGACCTCATGCTGTCTAGGGCGTCCGCAATCTCCTCTCGGAGTATAGGGGATATCAGGAATTCTCTCTGCCAGTTCTCTAAGAACGGCATTTTGATGTAGTCTAAGTAATTGTCTATGTGGCTCTCCACACCCGAGATCTTGCTGGTGTACAGGTCTTGGTAGAATCCTTTAAATTCCACCAGAATATCTCCCTGCGATGTCAGTGTCTCCCCGTCCGCAGAGCGCAATTCAGTGACACCCTGGCGTCGCCTGGCTTTTCATAATCCTGGCTAGCAGAGAACCCAGCCGGTCGCCCTCACCGTATGCGCGGGCCGTTGCGTATTTCCCTAGGTGCCTGACCTCTCTGTCCGCTTCCTCGTGGAACTCTGTAAGGAGCCCCCGCAGCGTCCCATCCCCCTCCGGGGACGGGTCCGTCAGTCGTTGGCGTTCGCAATCCGCAATTCGCCCCTCGAGCAGTGACAGTCTACTCCTGATAGCCCTGAGGACACTGGAATGCTTGGCCATGACGACACCCCTAACATATACTTTAAAGGTTTCCCAAACCGTTCCGAAGCTATCCATTGTGCCTACGTTATTGGAAAAGAACGTGTCTATGTCCTCTCCTAGTTCTGCCCGGAATGCCTCATCTAACAGAGAGTACGGTGGGAAGCGCCACGTGAACGGGGGGATTCTAGGTTGTGGTGTGTTCAGAACCAGTGGTATGGGGGAGTGGTCAGACAGCGTCCGCGGGAGGACTCTGCAGTCCCTCACCATCGTCAGTAGAGTAACAGGGGAGAGCCAGTAGTCAATCCTAGTGTGGAGGTTGTGGTACGCTGAGTAGTGTGTATAACCCCCCCTCGCGCTATGCCGCTCCCTCCAGACATCCGCCAGCCCCAGTCTCACCATTTCGGCTTGCATTTGTTGCGCAGCTGCTGCCGGACGCCTGGGGGGCCCCCCCGATCTATCAAGTTCAGGGCTAAAGGTGAAATTAAAGTCCCCCCCCCAAAGCAGTATCTGTGGGCCATTCAGCACAGTGCCCTGCCAGCGCCGCATAAAATTCTGGGGAGTCATAATTCGGGCCATACACATTCATGATCAGGAGATTATGTCCCTTACCCGTGCATTTGCTTAACACAAATGGGCCCTCCGGGTCCGCTCTGAGTAGCGTGAGTGAAAGTTTAGATTTAGGATTTACCCACGTGAGAACTCCCCTAGCGTGTGAGGTGAAGCCCGCATAAGTGGAGTTACCCTGAAGACCTCTATGTGTGAGCATTCTACTGGTGTTGGGTAGGTGCGTCTCCTGTAACAGAGCCAGGTCCACATGGTGTCTTTGGAGGTAGTGCAGCACCTTGCGGAGTTTCCGGTAGTCGTTCAAACCCCTTACATTCCATGTCAACGCAGTCAGGGTGTCAGTGTTAAGCAGTGGGTCCCCTAGTATCGATTCAGCCATTAGAAAAGCGGCAACATATAATGAGCACCAGCAGTAAACAACCCTCCCTCCCACGTGCGCCCCCCCCACCGGTCCCCTCCAGGGCATGGAACATTGCAGAACACAGTTGTGACCCCCCCCCGAACATTCCGAACTCCAGAACAAGAACCCCCACCCACCTCCCACAGTCAACCGACCCCAACCGGGTGTGACCGAATCCCCTGTGTCCCCCCCCCCCCCCCCCACCCTCTAGCAATCCCATTCAATAACACCTTAAACAGGCTCAATCTGAGCCGTCACTGCTGGCAGCGCTGGGGCAGAGGTAGCCTACTCGTTCTGTCCGTCGTCCACTGTCCCACCTGGACCTCCGTACAATGTTCATACATAGCCCTCACGCCAGCGCCTTAGAGGCAAAGCTCAGCAAGCAAGGAGTGCATAACAAGGTCCGGCTCTCTGTCCGAGCCCCCCCCTCCCGTCCCTCCAGCCGCCTCTGACCTGTATCGTGTCCGGTTCCAGAGCAGTTGAGCCCATCCAGGGTTGCAGTGTGCCGCAAGTGCGAGGGCTCAGGGGCACCCAGCCGAATCGCTCAGGTCTCCCCCGCTCTAGGGCGCTCAGGGAGTCTAGATATTCCACAGTTCAGACTGAGCGGGGAGAGCGTATCGTGTCAAAGTGGAGTGGCGCCATGTGTGCCCCTGGAGCAGCGGCCTGCCGGTGTGTCCATAAGAGCGCTCTCGCTCCTCAGTCCTGTTCCTCCAGGTCCTCCGCTCCTGATTGTTCCGCTGCGCGCGTGTCTGAGCTCCCTCTGTTCTCCCTCATCCACACCTTCAAGGATTTTTGTAGTTCTTTGGGATCCGTGAAGAAGTGAGAGTGCCCCTGACGGTTAATGCGCAGCCGCGCCGGGTATAACATGGCGTAGTCCAGGCCAAGGTCCCTCAATTGTTGCTTGTACGGGACAAATCGCCGTCGTTCTTCCTGCACTTTGGTGGTGAAATCGGGGTATAAAGATATGTTCATCCCCTCGTGTTGCAGTGACCCCTTCTCGCGGGCCGCACGGAGCGCCGCGTCCCTGTCTCTGTAGTTCAATAATTTCGCAATTATCGGCCTGGGGTTTGCGCCCGGGGGTGGCCTAGGTCCAAGGGTGCGATGGGCGCGCTCGACAATGAACATTGGGGAAAAGGTGTCGTCTCCCAAGAGTGTCTTAAGTAGTTTTTCGACAAAAAGTTCCATCTTACCCGTTTGGGTCGTCTCGGCCACACCCGTTATTCGTATGTTGGATCGCCTTGAGCGCGCCTCCAAGTCCTCCGACTTTTCCTGTATCACCTGAAGCAGGCGGCCAAACTGCTTTCGGTCAGCGTCCCACTCCGTTTGCGCCTCTTCAGCCTCAGTCAGTCTGCGTTCGGCCATGTCGAGTCGTTCCGCATGTTTATCCACCCTCTCCGTCATGCGGTCCATGCGATACGCCAGGGCGTCGATCTTGTTGCCAATGGCCGACATACCTTCCTGCAGGCCCTTCTCCATGGTCGTGAGCATGCCTTTTATTTCCGCGCAGAGCGAGGAGCCCGGGTCGTTGGTCGCTCCTGGCGACTGGGAGGCCGGAGGGCCTGGTTCCTTCTGGCGGCGCTGGTCGAACGACAGTTTCGACTGGGTCCTGTCCCCCTTCACCATTGTCGCGTTTCCCAGACAGCCTAAAGTCCGCACCACGGTGGGGGGTGCAGCGGGTGAGCAGTACGTAGCCCTCTTTGAGTGCAGTTAGTTGCGGCAATGGGCGTGGGTATGCCGCTGGGTCAGGGAAGCGTGGCGGGCACCGCCCGGGGTGCCGGCTGAGTTGGTACCTAGCTGCTCTCCTGTTCAGGGCTTGTGGGGTTCGTTCGTCGACTGGGCCTGGGTGATGGCGCCTCGTCAGGCCCCGACCTGCGCCACGTGGCTCGCCGCCTACTCTGCAGTGAGCCCAGGGTTTTTTCGGGGTCTCACGGCTCCGGGAACCCCCGCCAGCTGGTGACTCTGTGTGTCGATGAGGTGGCGTGGAGTCTGGGGGTCCGCCTCCGCCGGGACCCGGAGGGGTCTAGGTCAGCTTGTCCGCGCGGCCGCACGTCGGGTCACGTAACTCGGTCTCGGCTCTCAAGCGAGGTCGGGGATCGCGGCCTGGTCTCTCGCCACCTCGCAGCCGCTGAAAAATGGTGTGTCCGAGCGCGAATCGGCCCCAAACTTCGGGTGGAGTTGCGGAAGGAGTAGGGTCGACAATTCCTGCCGTTTTCGCTGGGATTTCTTTGCTGAGCAAGGATCTTTGTCGGATAATAGTTGGCGCCGACGCGGAGCTCTGCTCTTACGCGTCCGCCATAGACGCCGGCTAGCTCCGCCCCCCGACTTGGGATGTGTTTCATGGTCAGGTGACTGGCATAGAAAAGCTAGGGTTCCTAGCAGCGGCGGCCGGTGCAGGTAATTGTGGGGGGGGGGGGGTAAGGGGGTGGGGATGGGGTGGGAGGGGAGTGGACAGATAACGGAATAGGTAAAAATTAATGAATAAATAAATCCAATTCCGTCGTCGCCGACTTCTACCCCGCACCACTGGGCTTACCTGCACTGGCAGCGACTGGTTCCTAGTCCCCAACCTTGAATAAGCAGCATGAGCTTATTGAGCCAGCACTGTTGGTTGGTTCATGTGGCACAATGCTTCAGTATTTTCTGAACTAAGGGGCTTAATGAGTGACCTTGTGATGGCATCACGCTGCTGTCATCAATGGTAATTTTTTCCATTGATTATTATACGCTAAGTCTAACGGGGTGTCTGGAATTTGCCTTCAGAGTCAAATCTCTTCACTCACACTTTATGCCCTCCACAGCTGTCTGATAGCCAGACCCATCTTCACATGGCATCTTTTCATTGTTTCGCATTCAGTATTGGTCTTTAGCTTCAGGAACTAGACCAGAATTCTTTCCAGATGACTCGTGTGTATGCTTCTTTGGGTGATGCAACCCATGGGGGCTGTAAAAGTATTATTGATAGACACATGTCAGGTAGTTTAGTATTCCTGCAAGAATATGATCTGGGTGATTTCTATTTCAATTCCCTGTACTGGGACCATGCCTAGCACCTTAGCATTTTCATAAAACATTTGGTGTCCATATTTGCCTGCAGAGAGATCAATGTAATCTAGCATTGTTTGTAGCCCAGATTAGTGAGGTATGCCAGTAAGCATTTCCCCTGAAATGGTGAACTATTGTCCATTTTCATTACCTTTAAAATACTGAGTTTTTTCATGAGCACATTGACTCTGCAGATCACGGTACCAGTTGAGGTTCTGGTGACTGGGTCAGCTTTAGGATGTCATGAGTTGTCAGTATTTACCAAGTGGTGACAACCATTTATGTTGTTGCAGAAGCCTTCACTGAGACCTGTGATTGACAACATGATATTTTTGGTATCTCAGGGACTTTGAAAAAGGTCCTGATGCTTGAGCAAATATGCAATCTGTGTAATTTAGATCTAGAAATGCATCCCATATTTTAGCTTTATGCCCTGGTCTTGCCAGTTCTAGATGGGGATATTTGAAAAAACTATTTGTTTAAAATCACCAAATTTAGATGGTGTCGTTTAACTAAGTATTAGATGAAAACACAGTGAAATAGGTGCATGGGTTGTAAAGTTCTTAACTTGTCCATAGAAGCCTTACATAAGAAAGGGTACTCTAGATTCTGTTATGAGGTTCTATGTCATAGCAAACCCAAAAATTAAGAATTGCTTAATTGGACTTGATACAAGATTGTTCTTTTCAAAATATAATTCCATTTGCAGATTTATTATCCTTGCTTGTGCCAATATTGCAGTGGACATATTTTTATTCTTATTATTAGAATTAGTTCTATTTTATGGTAGCAATATATAAGGAGGCTTCATCTACTTGCATACATCTTTTACTAAAGTCTTCTAGAAATAGAAAAAGGACCTTACTCCTTCCCCAAATCCCCAATGCACCCCAACAACCGTCTTGCTACACCTGATGTTGCTTAAGGCCGACGCCTCAACATCTTCAGGGATTTTAAGCCAATGAAATGGAGATCCTGAGTTATATAGACCTTGTCTGGACTTCTTCAGGTTTATCAGAAAATCCCAGAGAGGTCAGATGTTTGGAAATAGCCTTGTCATCCTTCAAGGTTTAGCTTTTGACTAGGAGAGTATTTAACTGTCTGCCACAAAAGTCTGGTATGTCAGAACCTGTGTGGCCTTGATATACCCACTGGATTCGTTGTGTGTTGCTGTGCCTTGTGGCGCTGTTAATAGGACACATTTAGTTCAGAGGTTCATTGGGCAATGTTCATCCAAGGGAGCCCAGAATGACTTGATTGTCTAGGTGGTACTGTGCCCATGGACGTTAATTCACCGAAATGCCAGGGGTAGCGGAAGTGACATCACACACCCTTTGACCTCCACTTTCACTCACACACACATACTTACACATACACACACATTCACCCATATACACTCTATCACACATAAACACACTCTCACCCGCAAACATACACACAACACACATTTGAAAGCATTTTTTATTTACTTCAGCTGCCATTGAAGAGCATATTCCAGCTTATTGTACTCCATTTGCATTACACTATTAGTGAATAATATATTTTATTTATTCACAAATTGTGTAATAAAAAATTGACAGAAAATAAAGAGAGTGGAGCCCCAGCTGCCCCAGTGTTCCTGGCACTGAATTTCCCACCTCTGATGGCCAGGGGTATCAAAGCAGTGCTAGGGGCAGAAAAGGGCAAGCCAGGGGTTGCAGCTGAGACCCCTAAATTATGTCCATGACTGTGCCTTGTGTGCTTGGAGTGCATGGGTTGTGAAGGGCTAAGAAAAGGGCTGCCTCTGTCATCTTCTCTGCTTCCTGCAGCCAACCGGTGTAGAGATCTCAACCCTGAACCCAATCCCTAGACCACGTCTACCTGTCGGAGATGACGCCATTGCCCGTGCGGAAGTCTTGGGGCTCCTACAAATTATTTGAAGGGTAGTTTCAGAGGGTAGCACTCCACCCTACCAGGCTCCTGGTCACCTGTTATCACCTCTGCAGCTGTTTACTTATGTTCTGACCAAAGCTCCATTGGACGTCGCAGCACTTCACAGCCTCCTAGGCACAAGTTGAGCAGACATGAGTTACTGAAGGTAGTGTTTACAAAACACACATAGTTAGAGTTGCAGGACCCTGACAGGCATTAGTAGTCAGGAGTGAATTACTACACAATGCACCTCAATTGTGATTCTTGGCTGGCTGACTATCCACTAGAGACTGGGATTTGGAGGACTCAGTGCCAACTGTAAGGCTTTAGAGCTAATTATGCAGTGAGAGGGGGAGAGTTCTTATGCATGGCTTCTTGTACCTTTCAGTGACAATGGGGTAGTTGTAGATTGTTTAAAGCAGTTTACATGGAGAGTTGGTTTGAAAGTTCTGTCTGCAAATGTAATTCGCTCAAAGGTGACAACGTCGTGTGGTCAAATTTAAGTTGAGCCCCTGGGCCTCAAGGTTTTAAGCAAATCAGTGGTCATTCGCAGAGGGCTTTACAATACTAGAAGGTATTCTATGGAAGCTGTGTCGATTGCAAGAAAGAGTTCAATTACATTTTAAGTTCACAAGGGAGTTGCATGTTCTTTAGAGATAGCTATAATCCTCCCTGTCCCACTAACGACCCTCACTTTGAGCTCCTCATCCCGGAGACACAAAATGAGAGTGTTTTGTGTAGTAACGTCAATCTAGCACTTCATAGAACTGACGAGTCCACAAAGCGCTCAGGTTTGCCTCAGGCTTCCGGGCATCCTTGTGGACTAAACAGTGCAGCAAATGTAACTAGCGTAAGCATGTGATGTTTTTGAGAATATAAAAATAGGTGCATTTGCACATACCTACCATTTTTAGGACCAGTCAGTTTCCTGTTGCATAGGCCAGCATGGAGTGCTTGGCATGTGGATCAGTGAGGTCTACCAGAGTCTATGAGCCACATGCGTCATTGTAAATTGTGGTCGCGAATCTGCCCCTTTGCGACCGCAATTTTTGCATTTGGGATGCATCATCCCAAATGCAAAAATCGCTATTTGAGTAATCGCTAAAATAGCAATTACTTAAATTGTGATTGCATTTAGGGAATCGCAAATTGCGATTATATAGTGCAAAGCAACAACCAAACATTGTTTGCGATTTCGCAATTAAGAAACGCAAATTACCATCAAGTCAAAGTTGATGGTAATTTGCGAGAACTGAAAAATGCGCAAAAGTGCATTTTTGAAAGTTCTATGTTGCACACATACACGTCCTTGTCCTGTAGGAATGAATGGGAAGCAATTCCTTCTTTGCGAATCACAATTTGCCAGTCGTAAACAAGGAATGTGTAGGAATAGCAATTTATTTTGCAATTCCTACATTCATGAGTGTTTGCGATCCCTAAATTGCGATTTCTTAAAAATCGCAGTTTAGGAATCGCATTGCACAGTTTGATGCATGTGGCCCTATATGCTATGTGGAGCTTACTCTAAAGTGGCAGAGGTCAAGCCCTATGTTTTCTTTCTTAAGCAACAAGGGAATGTATTTTGTGGAGTCCACTCTGAAGCAGTCTGCATAGGGATAGAAAAGTGGGATTATACTTGTGAGCTCACATTTTCTGAGTTCTGATTTTCCGTTTATTTGCAATTTTCATTAATTCTCAGTGCTATGACAATTTGAGATCTTTTTCACTTGCTAATATTCCTGTTGACAACCAGTATTTTCTCTTTGCAGAATTATCACTTGAAAAGTCATGGTAAAAGAAGTGGGCTAAAGCCTTCCACTTACTAGGCCCAGATAGAATAAGTTCTAGTGTAGCATATGCAATACTATCTCCTGACAAGTTTGCATCATTGTGTATCTGTACTTGAGGACTGCGCGAGGTACTGTGCGTGCTGAACACCAGGCAGGCAATATGATTGGAAGACTGGAAGGAGGCATAGAATTGATCTACTCCGATAATGGAGGCTTTTGTGAGATGGCCATGCCTGAGGGAAGTGCTGGGATCTGGTTGACTAACTACACCTTCGTGAGGAAGTTGGATTGGAACTTTCGAAGATCTGAAACTAGGTTTGGAGCTAGTTGCTTAAAAGAGGAGGATGTGGCCTGTTGGAGAGCTATATTTTAGCCTCTGCCCTGATAAGCCAGGCATGGGAGGAAGGGAACTGCCATCAACTCTGAAAGATGATAATCTTGTGCAGGGCTCCCCACTTGACAGGAAGGATTGGACCATTTGGGGATCCAAAGCAGGACGGCCATGAAAGAGACCTTGCTGGGCCTCAAGTTGACCCGTTACATTCCTATTATTTATGTTATGGATCCTGGTGTAGAGGCACAGAAGTTGAAAGAAGTTGTTGGCAGGGGCGGCTCTAGGCTCATGGTGGCCCTGGGCAGGGAGCGTAGGTAGCGGGCCCTGGAAGAGGGGGTCCGGGCGGGGCGGAGCAGGAGGCCAGTGAAGAGGGGGGGGTCAGGGAAGTGGAACAGAGCCGGAGGCTGCCAAATCCCTGCCAGGGACCGCCACGCAAATATGTATCCATCCTCAGAGGATTATTATATTAAGCATATATATTGGCGTGGTGGCTCCTGGGGTTTGGTGGCCCTGTGCAGGTGCACAGTTTGCACATGCCTAAGGCCGCCCCTGTTGTTGGACTAGAGGCACAGTGCCTTGGTGGTTAGTAGGTTTGAAAAGGGTCGCAAGTCATCACAAAGGGCTGCTAACCCATGGGTCAGTTGCTCAGCACCAGGGTAGCATACAATTCCAGGATGGGTGGTTCCTTCCCACAATCCTTGCCCCATTGTCCTGGCCTGGCCTGGCTTCTCCAGCTGGTGTTCTTTGATATTAGGCTTATAGTTGGTCCTGAGAGCAGCATGAGGTGAGCAGACATTATTCTCACCCATACTCAAGGGACAAGTAGTTACCATTCAGCATCCTTGCCTGTGTCAAATATCACTGCCAGTCAGGGAGGGTTGCGATCTTCATGAAAAGGAAAGGAGGAGGGTAAGAACTTCACTTGTTTGAACATGATTGAGCCGCTAGGAAACATGAGGGAGGATAAGAAAGCATGATTGAGTATGTGTTTGTGTGTGTATGCACACATGTGTGTGTGCAAGTGTTGCACACAGCCAACATATGAGTGGATTTTATTGGTGGCACGAAAGTGTTTTTATTGTTGAAAGGCAATTCAGAATGAAGGCTTTTAGAGATGTACAACCATATGCAGGGCCGCTGGAATTACATGGCAGGGGAAAGCCAAATTATGCAGCAGGGGTGGCTAAATTATGTGGCAAGAAAAGGCAAATTATGCAGAGCAATGCAGCACATTTTGTGATATTACTTCATTATTTTCTCATTTTTAGGTTTCGTCTGCACATCACTGAAACTGTGCTTGTGAAATATCTTGTATTTTATATATCTTAAAAAGGGGCTCTTATCAGTTCCCATTGCAGAATTACTGTGTTCAACCACTTTTGACAGAACTTTTTTGTGTTAGCTTCCCTTGGCTACATACCTTTATGATACATATCTCCTACAAAAGCTGTTTGCACTGTTTAAGCCCCATTCACTGTCAAGATAAGATCTCTTCTCAAGGAAAACGCCGACAGCTTCTAATAGTACGCAGGAATGCCTGCTTATTATTGCTTAGTTGTGTAAAGCAGATACTTTAACCTTAGAATGTTTGTGGCATTTCCTATTCATGCCTCAGTACCTTCCTTTGCACTTTGTAGGCATTATCAGATTGAGTTTTTCAACTTAATCTATTTGTTCATTATGATCAAATTCTAAACGTTGTAATACACATTGCATGTTAGAAATAACGTTAATATACAAGAGCTATGCTATATTCTACTACTAAACAGGCAGCCACAAATGCAGTTCCCTTGCAGACAACAGGGCCATGATATGAATAGTGCTGAGGTGCAGTAGCACCAGGCCCAAAAGTTGTTAGAACTCCTTTAAACACCAAATATTGCTATATGTAACTACTAAATAAGCAGTCACAAGTATAGTTACCTTGCAGGCTCTAGGGTCATGATTTCAGTGATGCAGCAGGTGCAGTTACACCGGGCCCCAAAGCTCTAGGAACCCCTCTAAACACCAAATATTGCAATATTTTACTACTAAACAGGCACTCAAAAGTTCAGTTACCTTACAGGCAATAGGGTCATGATTTGAATGGAGCAGCAGGTGAAGTGGCACTGGGGCCATAACTTGTCATAACTTGTCATAACTCCTCTAAACACCAGATATTCTACTACTAAACATGCAGTCACAAATTCAGTTATCTTGCAGGCAATAGGGGCATGATTTGAATGGTGCAGCAGATGCAGTGGGACCAGGCCCAAAAGTTGTCAGAACTCCTCGAAACACATAACTTTGCTATTACATTCATTCATTTGATTATTTCCTTCCTTTATTTAATTTTTTAATATTTTGCTAAAACTTACTAGTACAATTTATTGCCTTTTTGTACATAAACAAGTCATAACACTTTAACAGACCTTCTGTAACTTATATTGTACAACTAACCAGCAAGCTACAACGTATAACAAAAAACAGCTTATTATTATTCACATAGGGGAAACCTAATGCATTTATCAATGCTTGTTGCACTGTTAACACTGTCTGGGCTTAGGTTGCACCTCATTAATACCAGTTTGACACCCAAATATATCAATAAGCAACAGAAAGGTGACCTGTCAATCTTTGCAAAGGGCCTTCCAAGTGCCACTGCGTTTTTAGTAACTTTTGAACAAATTGAGTTAGAAGCATCATTTTGTTTTGTTAAAATCTGCAGATGATGCAACAAACGATGGATTATGTGGCAAATTAATAATTACGAGAAAAACGCAGCTAGTGCACAATCGCATAATTCCATTGGCCCTGACTATATGTCCATATATAATATGTGAGCACAGGGATGAGGTAGTGTGGCTGTTCCTCTGTAGGTAGGGCCAAACACAATTTAGGATACCCGTTGTGGAGGTTCCGCTAGATGGGTTAGTATATTTCACTTAGCAGGAAAAAAGGATTACAAAGATCATAAAAACTACAAATGCAGATACCATTGTGATTGTAATGTTGTGGTGTTCAACAGTAATAAAACATTGAAACAAATAAAAATGATATGAGAATGCGTTTATTTCTGCAGGTTATGAGAAAAGTGACAAGAGATCGTCATCTGAGAATTCGGCAACAGTGCCTGGTTGTTTTTCCTGCTTCTTCACAGTTGCTGGAGTTGTTTCCTCATGACCAGCCAACAAGAGATCCATATCATCAAATGGTTTATGTGCTGGTGACGGAGAAGGCTGACTCAATGGTCTGGGTGTCCAGGGATCTCCAGGGCACATTGGGGCTGGAGGTTCTGGGAGATCAGGTAGCAGGTCCCCAGGGAGATTTGGAAGAAGACCAGGAATTTCTGGATCCAGAGGGAGAAGGGGAAAAATTGCAACTGCCCCCTGTGTAGAGGTACTTGAGGGAGAATGTGTAGTGGTCACCACTGCTGGATTTTCTGCAACTACTCCAGAGGTGGGTTTTGGAAGCTCTACCAATCCCTTGACCGTGGTAGGAACCCGTGTCTGGGTATAATGCTCTTGAGATTCTTCTGAAGACTTCTTGTTATCATTATTCTTGCACTTCTTTTTGTTTTTCTTGTCTTTTTTCCCATGGGGATGTTCACATTTATCCTCATGTTTATTCCCATGCCCTTTTGCGTGCCCAGGAGGATGCCCCACTTCACGTTTCGATAAGCTCACTCTTCGAAAGGGGCTCATACCAGCTATACCTCTTGCTCTCTTAATAGAAATATAACATATTAGTGCACTCATATTCCAAACACATGATTATTACATAGAAGGTAATCTGGATAGAATATGGAGAAATAGTTGCTTTCATGGCACTCTCTGCTTAAACCTGCTTTTGTTGAAAGTGATTAGAAAGATAAAGGTACTTAAAGTGGCATTTCTATACACTGTTAATAATTTACACATAATTATAATGCACCTTGTAATAACCACACAACATATAATGTAAGCAGAGGAAACTCACTTTACATAGCCATAATACCGCACTGAGACGTATCAGAAATATAGTGTGCACTGTAACTCTATAAGGCTTTGTTCACAAAGCTATTTTACAGTTTTGAGTGCTTTACACTTTTGAGCAAGTTTACTACTTTTTGGCTATTCACAACATCCTATTTCAAATTTACAAAAGTGTAATTTGCATGTCCCCAGCAAACTGAAGGACCTGGGGGCTATTTACAAACAGCAGGGCTATTAACAAAGATAATGTACACTTTTGAGTAATTTACACATGTAATCTATAGATCGAGGGCATAAATATTATGTGGGTAGAATATCATGTCAAAAATACTGATGATTAAAATATCAAGAAGGTAAGTGCAAATAGGTAAGTATAGATTTACTGTTCATAACTCCTCATCTACATACCTTGAAGACATATATAGTCAAGGTACATATATGTGTAGTTAAGTATAGTAAAACTTTGCTTTGCCATACAAACTTACCTTCACAATATTCTTGTCCTCAATATGCTTGACACAATATTTTGTCCAGATGATATTTTGGACTCAATATTCCACCAATGTAACTTACTCTTACTCTTTAGAGTAACTATACACTCAGATTTTATGAATAGTAAAAAGTTGCAATGCTACTCAAAAGTGTAAGAGCAGATTAAACATGTAAAGTACTCAAAACTGTAGCACAAGGCGAAACTAGCTGTACTGATTTGAAGTATATGTGTGTAAGATTAAAGGAATTTATGTCATGGGATCCTTGGGCAAGAAAAAAGTGTGTTGTACAGTACTAAGTGTGTGAGTTTTAAATGCTCAAGGATGAAGTTGGTGGCAGTGTGTCATTGGCTTCCTGCGTTGGATGGTTCCAAGGCAGGAGAACACTTCAGTCTAAACCCGGCATTCTAGTCTTAGCGATTGGCAGTACAACCCAGTTGTTTTGGGTCCTGCTATAGAGATATGTGTTAGACTTTGAGTTCACAATTCTGCATTTGGGTAAGGCTGCCTTAGTGTGAATTCATATGAGACTGGAGTTGTTCTTCTGCCCCCTCCTTAGCCCCAATCCTCCTCTCATATTCACTGGAGTGTTTTATGCAGGCTAAGAGCACTCTACAACTAACCTTCATACATAGTCCTTGCTGAAGCAGCCAATAGGGTGAACTATGGTGAGAGTTTCAGCTCTAAAAGCTTAGTCCAGATAACGCTAAAGTAGAGGTGTGCTACTGCTACGCTTATGGCTCCCTTTGGGGGGCTCCTTCCTGAACTCTGGGCACATTTACTTCTCTAGTGCTTGGAAAGCTCTCCCTCCACATGCCCTCTTTAGCTGCTTACCACTGGTAATCTATGCGTTAGGGATATTTCTAACTCTGCTAAATTCACTGTAACCGTACAACCCCATTACACTTATCTGTGACCCTTTTTCATTTTAAATTTCATTATTGTCTCCTAGTCTTACACTTCCTTTACCCCTCCTCCTCTGGACAAAATGCCTAAGTCCAGCTAAACACAATGCACATACCCTGTCCCATAGGAGACTGGCATTTTGTGGATGAAAACACCATCCAGAATGCTTCTCTCTCATTTCCTTTATCTTGACTTTCTTAATCATCTCTTCTAATCCCTCCGTCCCATCTCTCCTACTTCTCAACACCATCACAAGGCCTTATTTGGAGATGATCAAATATTCTACTTAACATGCTGATGATTTCTTTCTTTCTTTGCTATTGGGATGTGCGCACTTTGTGGACAAATATAGCCATGTATTAATAGAAGAGAACTTGGGTCTAGTAACAATTATATAATTTAAGTCCCTTTTTGAAAAGAGAACAAGAAGGATCAGGGCTTTTATGGTTGATTTTCCCTGCCTATAGAAGTATGTGACAGTATTGAAGCCATCTCCAGCTCTGTGGGGAGCATCATGAAAGATAATAAAATAATTGGGTGTCATGGGGGATAATAATTTGCGTATTGCTACACTCAATATTTGCAGCCTAACTGAAAGGGTTAAGAGAGGCAGGTTGGCATCAGATCTTAGGCTGATGAAATTTGATATCAGGAGCAGCCTGTGCAGGTAAGAGCGTTGGGGCACGGTGGGTGGGGGACTCGACAGACGATGATGAGGGAAAATAAATATTTATTTAATATCCCTGAGTCGTCTTCTCCCGAGTCCCCCCCACCCCGCTCCACCGTCCACCGCTCTTACCTGCATGGGTCGCTCCTGTTTGATATTGTTTGTCTTCAACAGACTCATGTTCCCTGATGTAAGAGAGGTGTTTTCTCTGATCTCAGATTGGTGCTCCTGGGTTACACACAGCAAGGACCGACTTCTAGAGGGGTTGCCATACGTGCCAAAAAGTCTAGTTGCACAGCATCTTAACTGATTGGTTGGGCAGGTGAATCATTTTAGAATGTGGCATTGGTGGTGGGCGCTTTAAACTGTGTTCGATCTATGGAGCAAATACAGATGAGGCTGATACAATGGATTTTTTAAATATTGAACTAGCAAATTGGCTGACTCCATTTATACTCAGCTGGGATTTTAATATACATTTGGAGGTTGATAACAGGTTAGATGCCTCTCAGACATACACAGGGAAGACACTCTCACCCTTTAAAGTAGTCTACGTTGGTTAAAGCTCACAGCTTAGTGGATATCTGGCAAAAATGTAAAAGACTCCGGATCCGGGGCACACATATTTCTGACACCCACATCATAGACTATTCCTTATAGACTATATTTCTATGTCTAAGGTTCTTAGCAACCATGCTGTGATAGAGAAACTCGCTAAAGCCTTATCGGATCACAGCCCACTGGTTGTAGAGGTCCCTGTTGCAGGGTCTTTTAAACCATGGACTAAGTGGACTTTGCTAAAAACAAACTTCTATCTAATGTATAATATCTAGATCAAATGCAAAAATGGACTGCTGAGTTTTTAGAGATTAATAGGGGTTCTGCTAAAGACACAGGGCCCGATGTAGGTAAATCTAATTTATCGACTCTAGAATACCGAATTTTACCGATTCGATATTCTAGATTCGGTAAATGAGATGTAGTAAATAATTCGGTAATTTTTACCGAATCGGTATGATTCGGTAATTACCGAATCGGTATTTACCGATTCGGTAATTGCCATTGATTCCTATGGGCCTTGAGGCCCATAGGAATCAATGTCAATTACCGTATCGTTAAATATAGATTCGGTAAAATTACCGAATTGTCAAAGGGGACAGGGTGTCACTTTGACACCCTGTTGCACCCCTGATTCTGGCTTGTGTGCCATGTGACACACATACATGCCCTTAGGGCATGTATGTGTGCCACATGGCACAGGTGTACATTCACAGATGTGCATGTACACTGGAATTCGTTATTTATCACAAAATATTGTTTCGTGGTAAATAACGAATTCTTAAGGGTCTGTGGCACTGTTTTCAGGGCCACCTACATCTAGAATTACCGATTCAGTAACTTTACCGATTCGGTATTTTACCCAGTCGGTAAATTTACCGAATCAGTAAATTTACCGATTCTGTAAATTTTAGGCCCCCTACATATCAAAAACCAAATACCGGTCGGTAACGCCGAAATCGGCCGATACCGACCGGTATTTGGTGTCCTACATCTGGCCCACAGTGCTTTCGGATATTCTAAAGGCTGGAATTAGGGGAGAATTGCAAGAAAAAAACATAGTGAGAGTTGGGCCCTTTTTAGAGACCTTTTGCTGTTAGAAGAGCAACATAGGACTAGCATGCATTCACGAGCAAAGTAGAGGCATTACCTAGGACGTGGCGCATAGCAAATGCCCATTCAGGGCGGCACTTTTAAGATACCTATTTAATCTAATATGTTATCTTTTTTGCCATCAGAAGGCAGTGATTGTAGACATGCATACATAACGTAATTGACATTGGATATCTATTGTCTCTCTAATTTGCATGTTCCAATATGGCGTTATACTTTGCTCATGAATGCATGCTAGTCCTATGTTGATGTCGATGATTTATTTCATGCTCATTGCTTATAAAACACTAATGGCCGCCGCGCGTTTCTGTACAACAACTGACGAAAGCCTATGCTGAAACGCGTCTTGATGTGCTGAGGGTTTTCCATTAAAATCGAAGTGAAAACCACCCCCGCGAGTGCTGCGTTCCTTATCAGGTTGTGGGCCTGGGGATGTTGGGAGCAGTATATATTTGACGGGCACACTCCCGTTACGTGTGCACCCGCTCTGGAGTGCGGCAGGCTGGTGTTTTGGAGCGAAGAGATATATATATATATATATATTGTTTAAAAAACCTCCATTAAACCCCGTCTTATAGACCAACAAAATTGATTAACTGTGGCACAAAAATATATTCGAAGGCTTTGGCAAATCGATTAGGCAGAATTATTGCTACACTAGTAGCCCCCAGAAGGCATAGCTTTACCTGGTCATGGAATTGTTGATCACATAAAGAAAGTAATCACCCTGTTTGATATTGCTGAAACAACGTTGAAAAATGGGCCTGATTTTGCTCAATGCTGAGAAGGCATTTGATCGGGTTTCGTCGTGCTTCTTATGGGCAGTTCTGAGGAGATATAGATTTGGCCCTGGCTTCATTAAAGCTACTAAATCACTATATCTTGCTCCCAGGGCTAAACTACGGATTATGGGGATAGAGTCTGAAGAAATTCGGATCTCTAGGGGGACAAGAGAAGGCTGTCCATGCTCACCATTACTATTTGCCTTGTATATCAACCATTTTTATCAAAAAGTTGAAAAGGAAGCAGCGGATTTGTCCAATGCTAGCAGGGCAGATTGAATATAAAGTGCTGGCATACGTTGACAACGTAGCAGTTGTTACAGCAGATCCTCAGCAGGCTTTAGTGGAGATAAAGACAGCAAACATATTTGGGGTGTTTTTGGGCTATAAGTTCAATCAGGGGAAAACTTAAGCGGTGTGTACTAAAGATATTGTGCACTTTGATCCTCAAGTTGTAATGGAGGAGGCAACATATCTGGGAATATGTATCTTTTCTGATGATGGGCATATAGTAGATCTAAATATGACTCCCCTGGAGCGGGATCTTAGGAGAATTGATCACCTCCTTTTGTCATTGGCGGGGAGGGGAAATGTCCTAAAAATTACAATTTTCCCTAAATTATCATATCTGTTTAGGGCCATCCCTTTGGAGATAAATTGTCAATGATTGGCTAAAATTGAAGGCCTGAGTTATGTTTTTTGTCGGGATTTACTATCCACTTGAGAAAGCCTTAATGTTTAGACCACAAAACCAGACAAGGTAAAGGGAGTCTTCTGTAATCCCAGTGGCTCGCATGGAAATCTGTTGGGGTTGGTGACCTGGAAGAGTCTTGCAGTCCCAGCGAGGCAGTGATCAATTTTCAATTTTGGTTCATTGTGGTGGAAAAAATATTGGCTTTTTACCATCACAAAATGTATTACATTCAGCATCTGTATCAGTGCCAGGAAATTGACGCTGCTTGGTTTTGCGTGTTGTAGGTCGTTGTGTGATGAATCACCATCTTAAGGTGGAAGACTTTCTAAGGGCCATTCTTCACAGCAGGATGTTATTGGTCATACAAGTCTCATCATGCTATCGGTCCCTGCTGATTGCTTTCCTTTGTTAAAAGTGGCATTACAAGGGGTAGGGAGGCAAGTGAGTTGGTAAGTTCAAGATCCAGAATTTCAAGATAGTTTTATTTATGTTTTTTTAAGGAGTGGATGTGTTTCTAATGTAACATATCAAATTTTTGTTATGTAGTTGTGAAATAAAGACAACATGTTGCATCGTTTTGTGATTTTACATACTGGTGAAACAACAGCAGAGCAGTTGGGCACCCCTCCTAGTACAGACAACGGCTGCGTCATAAGCCGCATGGACTGGCTGATCCAGAATTTAATGCTTTCTTCGGAGGTCCCTTGTACATTGATATTTCAGGAAAATATTGTAAGGTAAGGTGTACTTGTTACCTTATATGCAGGCAAGGAGCAATTGACCTCTTGAGTCTCCACTTTATTCAGCACTGCTGCCACGTATATGGATGCCTTGCAATATTTGGATGACTATAAAAAAAGAAGTGTATTAGTGTAGTTACTTTGTTTGGTACTGTACAATCAAGTTATGCAAAATAGAGTTGTGATAGTTAATAGGTGTGTCCTATTTCCAAATGGCACCCTGATAGTTCCTGGTGATTTTAATGTCAGATTAGTCAGAGATGGCAAAGTTATTGATCATAGTTACTGCACGCGTACATCCGCAGTTGACTGAAATATTTTATTGGGGATTAATAAAAATCATTACAAACAGGAAAAATAAAATACATTAAATTGTGCATGGACACAGCAGTACATTGTGAAGAGTAAAATAATATTGAAGACACATTATATTTCAATTCAGTAATCACACCATAGCAGCATTTTGAGGGTTGATTAAATCTTCCATAGAACCATTGTTACTAAAATTAATTTTCTCTCTTTTTTTAATAAGTCCCAATTTCAAGGTTGACGTCCTATTTCTAGTATTAGAAATCAGATGATTCATACGAGTTACAAAAGACAATGCTGGGTTAAATATAAAAGTAATAATAAAATATTCTAAGAAATGTTGTAAGAATTGCCTACACTACCCCTTTTTAAAAATCCAAAGTTAAAAATGCCATACATAAGGTGCCATAGATAAAGTGCCGTTGTACAATTCCTTTCAAAGGAACCTTTCTTAAAGTTTTATAAGAATTGCTTATACTACCCCTTTAGTTAAATTAAAAAGTTAAAACACCATAATTAAAGTGCCATGGATATAGTGCCACGGTCCAGTTCCTTTCAAAGAAGACTTTCTTACATCAATTAACATTCAATATAGTATGGGGGTATAGTTGACAATAACATCTTTGGGACAGCATCATTGAACAGACCGATTACTGGTTATCATAAAACCCTAACATCAAGTGGCACACTCTAAGGTTAACTTTTTTTCTGCAATAAGAATACAATTTACAAACAGTGTATTCAAATGAGCGATTTCCCGGAGAGACAAATTCTAATTTCTTGGCGACATGTCCTCACCCAGTTTTCTTTAAAGATTGATTTTAATAGGGCTTTCCACTCTTCTAACAGTTGAGGACAAATGGATACAATATGCAATAGTGATTCGTTATGATAACCACATAACCTACAACTGTTTGTGGGTCAGTTTTGTACCCATGAGGGGGTTCCATCCTTTGTGAGATATCTTCTAAATCGTAGCCGCAAAACCTTGGGCCAGATGTAGGTAAATCTCATTTACCGACTCTAAAATATCGAATTTTACCGATTCAGTATTTTATATTCGGTAAAAGAAATGTAGGTAAAAATTCGGTAAAAAATACCGAATCGGTAGGATTCGGTATTTACCGATTCGGTAATTACCGAATCAGTATTTGCCATAGATTCCTATGGGTCTTGAGGCCCATAGGAATCTATGGCAAATACCGATTCGGTAATTACCGAATCTGTAAAATTACCGAATTGTGGGCAAGTCTGTGTGCCACATGGCACAGGTGTACCTGCACAGATGTGCATGTACACAGGAATTCGTTATTTACCATGCAGTAGTATTACATGGTAAATAACGAATTCTTAGGGGCCTGTGGCACTGTTTGCTGTGCCACCTACATATAGATTTACCGATTCGGTAAATTTACCAAATCGGTATTTTACAGAATTGGTAAATTTACCGATTCGGTATATTTACCGATTCTGTAAAATTCAGGTCCCCTACATCTCAATCACCAAATACCGGTCGTAACGGCCAAAATCGGCCGTTACCGACCGGTATTTGGTGACCTACATCTGGCCCTTTGTCTCTTGTAAACAGCTGCCTTCTTCAAAGACCTCTGAGGAAAACGTTAAATACAAAACTCACACTTTAGGACATTCTGAAACCTGTGCAGCAGTACCAAAGTATGTCTCTGCATGCCATCAGAACAGGCATAACACCTAGAAAAAAGCAGCAATTCACCGGAAGCAGCATTGAAAAGCAACATAAAAATATGTCATTTATGTATATCTTCATAGCAGAAGAACTAACTTTGCAAATACACGTAAAGTATCTTTTACTGTATTGTGTTATATTGATCTTGTCGAAATTGGGGGAGAGTAGCTGTTGCTGTTTTAAGGTCAGGTGGTGGTGTCACAGCGGCAGGGTTATGGAAGTGCTGGCTGTTATTGAAGTGCTGGGTGGTGTTTTCCAAGTCTAGGAAATTCTGTTGTAGTTCCATGGGGTGTCACAAAGCTGAGTAGTTGTCATTGATGTGAGAAATGTCACTGTACCGTAGGGTGGTGTTGCAGAGATGTGCAATGCTGGGGGTATTAAAGTGTCTGGGTGTTATGTGGAGGGTGTTGCACTTCTGGTGGAAGGTGGTGTAATGCTGGGCTTGTCCAATTTCCAGGGTGGTGTTGCATAGTCGTGGGTGGTGTTGGCAGGCTAAGAGATGTTGCCTATGACTGGCCATTGGAGCTGCAATCTTGAAGATGTGATTTTGCAGTGTTGTAAGATGATATCACAACATTGGGTGGCACAACTTTGCTGGGTAATGGTGCCACACTGAGAGGTGGAGTTAGGGTGCTGGTGGGTCATGATGCACGGTGTCACAGCACTGAGGGATGGTGCTGGAGGTGGTGTGCAGTGCTGAGAGGTGGGGTGGCTGCGCTGGTGGGTAGCCATGCAGTGCCAGATATGGCAGCTCAGTGCTGGGTATTAGTAATGTGGTACTAGCAGGTGGAGTTGCTGTGCAGGGAGGGGGTATAAAAGTGCAGGATTGATATGATGCAGTGCAGGGGGTGCTGATGTGGTGCTCTGGTTGCTGTATTTCTAGGAGATGATGTGGCGTAACGGCCTGAGCTGCCGACTTCGGATGCAGTGGGAACCAGGTTTGAGTCACTGCACCGGTATCAACATCCTGTGATTCTGGGCAAATCACTTAAGGGCACATGCATCAAGCGATTTTGGAATCGCAAACGGTGCGAATCGCAAAATTCGGCCGTTTGCGATTCCAAAATCACTTTTTGGGATGCATCATTCATTTTCCATTTATCGCAATTTAAGAAATCGCAATTTTTTGCGATTTCTCAAATTGCGATAGCATTTAAGACATCTTTTTGCAATTTCTTAAATGCTATGCATGATGTTTTTTTTTGCGAATTCGCAATTTTGAAGGGGAAAATTACCATGAAGTACACCTTCATGGTAATTTGCGAAAAGTTTCAAAAATGCAAATAAATGCATTTTTTTAAACTTACATTTTACACACACACATGCCCTTGGGACATGTGTGTGAGTAAAATGAACTTACGTGACTTTTCAGGGGTGCAGGGGGGGGTCCTTTGGACCCCCACTGCACCCTTGAAATTGCATTCTCATTTTGCGATTCCTTAATTGCGAATTCGCAAAATGAGAATGCCTTCCCATTGATTCCTATGGGCCTCTAGGCCCATAGGAATCAATGTAATCGCAATTAAGGAATCGCAAATAAGGAAAATTAAGAAATCACAAAAACTTTTGCGATTTCTTGATGCATAGGAATTTGCGATTCCTAAATTGCGATTCCTTAATTTTCGCAATTTAGGAATCGCAAATTCCAACAATGATGCATGTGGCTATTAATCTCCCATGACTACAATTCATCGCCTTGAGACCCCTACGGGTGAGTTGCCTCGCTTTACAAATCCTGGATTTATTTATTTATTACTTGCTTGAACAGAGGTGCATAATGCATAATGTATTTTGACATTACTAGTTGAACTGCATAAAGGTACACAAGCACAGCAAACCACAGGGCGAAGTGACACAACTGTCAGAGTACAGTGTGATCTAAAGCAAGGTTGTGTATTGCTGCACATTTCTTCACTGCATATCTTTTTGACTACCAACCAAGATGGTTTCTTACAACATGTCACCTGGGCGCTTAAGGTTGGAAAGAAGACCTTTTTGAACGTTCAGATGTTGACAATGTTACTCTGCCATGCGATTATAAAGGTAATTATGGAAAGGTATAGAAACCACAGTGAAATGCTAAAGAGGTGATGGGGTCGGCAGTATACCCCAAAAATGTGAAAATAAAGATTTTGTTTATTAAATAAGTGTGCTTGGTAATTGGATAATAAAGGATTAGACGTTGTGAAAGAAACTAAACTCTTAGGTTACTTAGAAAGATCACATTAAACATCAACCTGGTATGGTTTTATCTTCTACTCAAGCTATCACACTCTTCACAAACAACCAGCTAATTACAATGCGATTGAACACTGTTTGGTCGCATACTCTCATTTCTCAATGGGAGCTCTTGTTAAGGCTGTAAACCGGACCTAACACAAGCTCCCATTGATAAATGGGAGGTGTTGTTCATCCTTGCACCCCGTGGCAGGCACCTCAAGAAGCATGCCATTCGTGCAGGGATCTACAGAGGGGCATGTGGTGCCCTCTTGGCCCCCAACCAGAGGCTGCGCACCTAAGGGGGCCCTGCTGTTGGCCCCCAAGCATGCTTTCCAACATGGTTTCCATGGAAACCATGCCCAAAACCATGCATCGTAATTCCAGGGGCGGAAAGGCCAGCCCTTTGGGATTACGAGCCGGTTCCGACTGGCCAACAGGCTTCTTGAGCCTGTCGGAAGCCAGCCGGAATAACCGCCTGGTTTACTTTCCGACCGCCAACATTACAATACAGCGGTCGGAACGTAAACCAAGTGGCCAATTACGATGCGGCCCGGAAGGCTCTGACCATCGGTCGGAGCCTTTACGGACTGCATTGTAATCAGCCCCATGGTGTTTATTCATTTTATACTTAAACTTTTCTTACTTTCCTAACTTTGCAGAATTCATGTTTATTAAACTGTGTATTAAAGACTGTTTTTCTTTATTTTATACTTAGACTTTCCTTGCTTCCCTAACTATGCAGACTGTATGTCAGTCTGCTATTTGAATCATTCTTAGAACATTTAGCATTTGCTTAGAGACCAAACTCTATGTCAGTCTATTTATGTGATTAAATTTGGTTCTGGCTATTGATTTGCTGCAGTGATTGACTTCTGGTCCTCTCGCAGATTATGACTTTGACTATTTTTGGTTGAGCTAATTCATAACTACTTTTTGCCTTCTGTAAAGATTTTAATTATACAATAAATCCACGAGGCTTGGCATGGAATTGTGTCTTGTATAAGTTATTTGAACTGGCTCTGGGCTCAAGTCATACAAACACTCACAAAATATTATGAAGACTGAGAGAGTTCTGATCATATGCCTCATCCCTACAAATTATTCTAATTACAGCATTAACAGTACTATGGATGACTTTGGGACAAGGGTCTTGATCATTGTGAATCTATTCTCTGCCTTTTGTTTGTGGCTAATTTATGGAAGAGTTTACTGTTTATTTAATCAAATCTGCTGTTACTCTTCTGGAGACTCTACATTGTGGCGCTTGTCTACAGTCTTCTGGGTCTTCATTAGGCAGGGACTCATACAGCGCTATTTCTGTACATACAATAGTGCAGAGCGACCAAATCTCATCAATTGAGACTTGCAGCCTGATTCATGAAAGGTAATTGCGCTCGCAAAGGGCCAGATTCTGAGAATCTGGCCCTTTGCGAGTGCAATTTTTGCATTTGGGATTCATCATCCCAAATGCAAAATTCGCTATTTAAGAACTCGCAAATTTGCGAGGAATAGCATTTAAGGAATCTCTATTAGAGATTCCTTAAATGCTATTCTTGAAACATTTAAAAATTGCGAATTCGCAATTTTGGGCCGCTATTTACCGCGAGGTCAAACCTCGTGGTAAATAGCGAAAACTTAGAAAAATGCTTTCAAATGCATTTTTCAAAGTTGCATGTTACACACACACATGTCTTTTGGACATGTGTGTGTAACATCTGTGTAATTTCACATTTCAGGGGTGTTACAGGGTGTCCTTTGGACACCCCTGCACCCTTGAAATCGCAATCTCATTTGCGATTAGCTAATTGCTAATCGCAAATAAGGAATGACTCCCCATGCATTCCTATGGGCCTTTAGGCCCATAGGAATGAATGGGGAGTTATTCCTTATTTGCGATTAGCAATTAGCTAATCGCAAATAAGGAATCTGTAGGAATCGCAAAAAATATTGCGAATCCTACATGAATCCCGTTTTGCGAGTCTGGAATAGCGATTCCTTATGAATCGCTATTTCAGACTCGCAAAACTTCACAATATTGAATCTGGCCGTTGGTCTCTTGACTACTAGTGATGCCTTTCCCATTGTGCATGCATTATTATGCACCCAACACAGCGCAGTATCCTCTCGGCCTGTCATCGGCCCGCCATGCTGTCTCCGCCCCAGTCCAGCAGAAGGTGCGCTGAAGAACGGTGCACACATTTTTATCCGCTAACCTAACAAGACAGACACCATTGAACAGCAAACAAGCCATGAAACTTAAACAGATATCTTTGTTCTTGGGAGACAGGAAACATACAGAAGGATGGGAGGGGAAAAGGGGGTTTTAAGCTAACGTCGTGAATGTGGGCATAGAAAGAGGACTAATAATTGGAGGAAAAAAAATTATATAGGAAGTTTTATATAGCTCTGGCCTGACCCGAGGGTATCGGAGGGCTTTACATCAGATACAATGCAGTTAATCACAATAGTAATAGTTAAAACTTCCTATAAGTGGTTAAAAAACTCTGTCTGGGAGGAGGGGCTATTCAGTATCATAAGGACTGGAATGAGGAGGACGGATGATGGGTGATGTGGTGGCGAAGATTGAAGAAGAAGAAAGAAAGAAGAAGAAACTTTATTGTATAGTTAATTAAAACCATTACAAAAATACAGATATGATAATATACTAAAAACACACTGATGTGAGAGTAATAGAATTTAAAATTGGTAGTAAAAAACAAATGTCTTTCTGGGGTAAAACAATGTCCATGGTCAAGATTTTGCCAATGGGCTTTGCTTTTTCTTAAAATGTTCGATAAATTTGATTGATCTGCAAATGAATTGGGGGATGATTGATTTAATGTCAATGGTATCGGTAAAGGTCGTTATCGAGGTAAAGGTGATGCTCGAGCTGAAGGTCACAGTAATGATCATGGTTAAAAAAATAATGATCAAGTGAATGATCACGGACAGTCACTACAATGGGGACGAAGCTGCAACATACATCAGATCTATTATTCCATTTATTTTCTAGGGGAATGTGAAACAACTTGATCACTTTTTTATACAATTACTTACCGAACTTTCATCTATCTCACAGCCCTCATGCAGATTCACATTTTCCTCCTTCGAGCAGTTTGTCTGCCTGATTCTGAAATTCACCACATATTTAAACCCAGCAACCACCTGAAAAGCATTCAAAGGAAGGTTTTTATTGACTGATGAAGGCATCTCAAATACTACCAAATAAATATGAAAATCAAAATCCAAGAGAGAAAGATTGGCAGAATGTGCAGTGCACCTGAGACTTTTTTCCTGGATTCATCTAAAGAGTAACATTATTATATAGTCCAGTGGGGTAGCCAGGGTGCCACGCCATGAATAAATCCATGCTAATAATATAAAGAGAGAGCCCTAACCTTTGAGGCGGGTAATCTCAGGAACCACAGCACCAATCACAACACCCAATACAGCGTTGGAAAGGGCAGTTGCAGCAGAAGGACATAGGCTATACAGACGCCCACCATATACATTTAAAAGGTAAAAGAACTGTGCCAGCAAAGTAGTCCCTTGTGGGCGTGTCTGCGTATTGCTGTGGGCGTGTGCTGGGGGCGTGTGCTGGGGGTGTGACAAACGCTGGGGGCGTGTGGCACGTTCCACCCTTCATGCCATGTCTCATATTGTGTGCTAATCCCACCCTGCTCCCTTTATATATCCCTGCACCCCATGATCATAACCCACCCTTACTCCTTAAAATACCCCAACACCCTTAAACACTAACCCATCTTAACCCTATAAATATACCCTGTACCTCAAAACCCAAACCTACCCCTGAACCCTAAAAATACCCCTGTACGCCAAAACCCAAACCTAGCCCTGAACCCTAAAAATACCACTGTACCCCAAAACCCAAACCTACCACTGAACCCTAAAATACCCCTGTACCCCAAAACACAAACCTAGCCCTGAACCCTTAAAATACCCCTGTACCCCAAAACCCAAACCCACCCCTGAACCCTAAAAATACCCCTGTACCCCAAAACCCAAACCTAGCCCTGAACCCTAAAAATACCCCTGTACCCCAAAACCTAAACCTACCCCTGAACCCTAAAATACCTTTGTACCCCAAAACCCAAACCTAGCCCTGAACCCTAAAAATACCCCTGTACCCCAAACCCAAACCTACCCCTGAACCCTAAAAATACCCCTGTACGCCAAAACCCAAACCTAGCCCTGAACCCTAAAAATACCACTGTACCCCAAAACCCAAACCTACCACTGAACCCTAAAATACCCCTGTACCCCAAAACACAAACCTAGCCCTGAACCCTTAAAATATCCCTGTACCCCAAAACCCAAACCCACCCCTGAACCCTAAAAATACCCCTGTACCCCAAAACCCAAACCTAGCCCTTAACCCTAAAAATACCCCTGTACCCCAAAACCCAAACCTACCCCTGAACCCTAAAATACCTATGTACCCCAAAACCCAAACCTAGCCCTGAACCCGAAAAATACCCCTGTACCCCAAAACCCCAAACTACACCTGAACCCTAAAAATACCACTGTACCTCAAAACCAAAACCTACCCCTGAACCCTAAAAATACCCCGTTACCCCAAAACCCAAACCTACTGCTGAACCCTAAAATACCCCTGTACCCCAAAACACAAACCTAGCCCTGAACCCTAAAAATACCCCTGTACCCCAAAACCCAAACCTAGCCCTGAACCCTAAAAATACCCCTGTACCACGAAACCCAAACCTAGCCCTGAACCCTAAAAATACCCCTGTACTCCAAAACCCAAACATACCCCTGAACCCTAAAATACCTCTGTACCCCAAAACCCAAACCTAGCCCTGAACCCTAAAAATACCCCTGTACCCCAAAACCCAAACCTAGCCCTAAACCCTGAAAATACGCCTGTACCCCAAAACCCAAACCTACCCCTAAACCCTAAAAATACCCCTATACCCCAAAACCCAAAACTATATCTGAACCCTTAAAATACCTCTGTACCCCAAAACCCAAACCTAGCCCTGAACCCTAAAAATACCCCTGTACCCCAAAACCCAAACCTAGCCCCGAACCCTTAAAATACCCCTGTACCCCAAAACCCAAACCTACCACTGAACCCTAAAAATACCCCTATACCCCAAAACCCAAACCTAGCCCTGAACCCTAAAAATACCCCTGTACCCCAAAACCCATACCTATCCCTAAACCCTAAAACTACCCCTGTACCCCATAACCCCAAACTATATCTGAACCCTTACAATACCCAAAACACCCCAAAACATATACCTCAGTACCCCAAAACATATACCCCTATACCCATACTTACCTTATCCAAACATTAAAAAAAACTTGCTTTTACCATTCATGCATTTACAACGAATTTAGTTGTAAATGTATGCGTGGTAAAAGCATATAAAATGTAATGCCATGCGTTATAATGGCATTGCGGAGTCATGGTACTTTCGTAATGAAAGTATGCAGAGTGATGGTATGCGGAAAGAAAGTTGCGGAATAATCGGTGTTTACCCTCCCCCGGTAAGTACATTGGTGGCACGGCAGCCCACATCTCCAGCAACATACTCATATTTTCTCACGACCCATTTGAAAAATGCACAGGCTTCTCTCATTGATGGCCAGCACCAACATACACTTTTAGACACACCTCCTGCCACAAGTTCTAGAATTGCGAACTTTAGAGCTGGGGAGCTACGTTCGAATCTCGGCATCAGCTCAACATCCTGTGATTCCAGGCAAATCGCTTTGTCTTCCCATGCCTACCACAAATGAATGTTTTCTTCTGTAATGTAAATTGTGCTTATGCCATGTTGTTGAGTTTGCGCTATATAATATTGCAAGGAAAAATAAAGTAGGGAAACTCGAGTTCACACACTACTGAACGCGCACTCTTAAGTGCATCAGCAGTGCACTGTGAATCGGAGCGTTTTACAGGCCTGTCACAGATAAGAAATGCTATCAAAATGAAATCCTACAAAACAATATACTACTTGCCGGCAGCAATTCATACCCGGACAACGTCGGCACGGGCTGCTATCAACAATGAAATCATAAACCAAGGACTTATAGAAATTGAAGACTCACTGTATCTATAAAGCGAGAAGTCCTTACAAGATTTCAGCCTGCCGCCAGCGGTCTGAACTAACCTATCTGGATACCACAATATCGCTACCGCACACAATATTCCAGAGCTAAATAACTACCTTGCTCAACACTTGCCTAAATTAGTTCCTGATCAACAACTCGCCTACAACGCCATAGTTGATAGTGTTGAAAAGAAGCAAGGAAAACTATTGTTAATAGACGCCCCCGGTGGCACAGGAAAGACTTACCTAATCAACCTCATACTTGCCAAAGTTCGATCTTCTGGGAATTTGGCTCTAGCTGTCGCTTCATCTGGAATAGCTGCCACTTTGCTAACAGCTGGGAAAACAGCACATTCTACCTTTGAACTGCCTCTAACAGTTTCCCTTGAAAAGGATTCAATATGCTCTATTCGGAAAAACTGACCTTTGGGAACACTGCTTCAAAATGTGTCTCTTATCATGTGGGATGAATGTACAATGACACACCGCTCACATATTGAGGCAGTTGACAGAACTCTCAAAGACATTAGAAATTCATACAACATAATTGGAAGTGTTACTTTTGTGTTTGCTGCTGACTTCCGACAAACTCTCCCTGTGGTGCCTACAAGAACGCGGGCTGATATACTAAAAGCATGCTTAAAAGCATCACACCTATGGAACTCTGTACAATCTATTACCTTGCGCACTAACATGAGGACACATTTAGGAGGTGGAGATACACAATTTGTAGATCTTCTAATAGAAGTGGCCAACGGAGACATACCTGACACAAATGGCTTTACCAACATACAAAACGTAGGTAAGCGTCTCTGTACACTACATGAACTCATATAACATGTTTACCCAGACATCAAGCATCTTCTCAGCAAAGATTACACATGGATTTGCGAAAGGTCTATAGTTGCCGCCCGAAACTCTGCATTGCATCATATTAATGAACACATACTACAACTATTCCCAGGTGAAACCACAATATATAATTCTATTGATACAGTATTAGATACCCAAGAGGCTGTGCATTATCCCCAAGAATTCCTCCACTCACTTAACCAGGGCTTCCCCCTCATACACTCCAAATGAAAGTAGGTGTTCCTATCATGTTATTACAAAACCTACATCCACCAAATCTCTGCAATGGGACGCGCCTACAAGTTAAATCTCTTTTACCTTATGTGATAGAGACTACTATTCTCACTGGCCCTGCTGCAGGACAGTTAGCCCATATTCCCTGGATACCCATGATCCCTACTGATCTACCATTTAAATTCAAACGCTTACAATTCCCCATTAACATTGCTTTTGCATCCACCATTAACAAATCACAAAGTCAGACATGCAAAGTCATTGGGATAGACTTACGAGAGGACTGCTTCACTCATGGACAGTTATATATCGCGCTATCGAGGTCAGGGAATTCCGACAACCAATTTATGCTACTTCCTGATTCTCATGAAACACGAAATGTGGTGTACCATGAAGTTTTGAAGTATATGTTATTTTCAATACTAAAACCATTGCTGCCTAGCCTTTTTTTACCCGGACAACGTCGGGACGGGCCGCTAGTAGTAATATAATGTTAGGGGTAATTTCCTGGTGTGGTATTACAGCTTCACTCCGAGTTCCACTCAGATCATGGGACAAAATAAAAAAAATGACATGTTTTAACCCCCCCTTTCAAAATTCAGACTGTGCAGTGTTTTCCTTGCACAAAATTCCATCAGCTTTTACCTGTCAAAATCTGGGCAGGGGAAAGGTGTGGTACTAGTTGTATTACTGATAGGGGTGCAACTACCGTAAATCCGGATCAGTGCCGGATAGCAAAAAATACCCTTTGGTTTTACATGCAAACCTTAGACCTGGGGAGATTTACTGAGAGTTTACGCTGTGTGTGGTGCAAATTAGCGCACAATCCTTTCTTTCCGTCTCAGAACCATAAAATTTAGGAGGAGGAGGGTATTTTGACACGCAACGTGGCAACAGTGCGTAGGGAAAAAAAGAAGCCAATCAGGAACCAGGAGGAACACAGGCGCGGAGGCCAGTGAAGAGGGGGGGTCAGGGTGTTTGGAAGTGGAATAGAGCCGGAGGCCACCAAATCCCTGCCAGGGGCCGCCATGCAAATATGTATCCATCCTCAGAGGATTAATATATAAAGGATATATATTGGCGTGGTGGCTACTGGGGTTTGGTGGCCCTGTGCAGGTGCACAGCTTGCACATGCCTAAGGCCGCCCCTGCAACGACGTCCCCATGCAACCACCCAAGGTTTTTGACGCCAAACCCAATTTACTCAACAAAGTAGACATGGTTTAGCGCGCCCTTTTGAAGTAGGCACAAGGAAGATGTTATGCTTTCATTTCTCCTTTCTTTTCCGACCTTTATACGTGATGTGCTGCACTGTACATCACACATACATAGAGGGAAAAGGGTTAAGGTGTCTATGCATAGTGTTTTGTACTGGAAATGTCCCTTCCAGTACAAAACCTACGCTAGACTCGCAAAGACTCCCTTGTACCGTGGCGCAAAGGTGTCTCCGAGGCGCACAGCAGCTGATTTCAGCGCCGGTGCTAGGGAGAGGGGAGTGCCGTATTTTAGTAAATTTGGCGTTCTCCTGCATTTACGGCTATACTGCGTGACAACTTAGTAAATCTGGCCTCTAGTTCCTACATACACAAATGGCGTCTGGGCGCTGGCATATTTGCCACAGAAACACGGACACTGGACAGATTCAAATAATTTGCCTATAACTAATCGTATGGCCAGAGGAAATAAATCCCAAAGGTAGATTACCAGTGCAGAGAACAACTTTACTACCGCCTGGACTTGCACTAGTGGCAAAATGAAGCCAATGCTCTTTTGGGCCAATGTTTGCTTGTGTAATAAGGCTCCAGACCCGAACACTTAAAAAAAATTGCAACACGGAAATTCATGGAGAAACCGGAATTGCTTTGTTTTTATTTATTTTATTTTTGGAGTTTTCTATAGCGCTAGCCAGACCCGGAGGTATCGGAGCGCTTTACAACATTGATGTAAACAAATTACATTGTTATAAACAGATTGTTACAGCAGGAGTGCTCAGGTAAATAGTGAGTCCAAGGTCTAAGGAGGTTCGGTAATCCGCTTTGACGTAGTTTCTGGTCTTTTGTTCTGTGGTCGGGAGTTAAAGAGGATCCGTTTTTACTTCGTGAGGATTTGATTGAGGAAGAGCGTTTTGAGCTGGCTCTTGAAGGCTCTGTAGGAAGAGTTCGTCCTAATGTGCATGGGAATGGCATTCCAGATTTTGGGTGCATTTCCGGTGAAGGACCTAGATAGAGTCTTTTGTTTGCAGGTTTTCAGAGGGATGAGAAGCAGAGAGTTAGTGCTTCTGAGGTTTCTTGTCTGTCCCGCTTTCTTGAGTTTGGCAGCTAGATAGGTGGGTTTGCCGGTATGTAGAGCTTTGTGTGTAAGGCAGGCGGTTCTGAAATTAGCTCGCATTTCTACTGGGAGCCACTTGAGTTCGGTTAGTGCGGGAGTGATGTGTTCATATTTCTTCACTCCCGACACCATTCTGGCTGCTGCATTTAGTGCTGTTCTAAGTGGAGCCAGGTGTAGTTTAGCCGTGCCTGTGAGGGTGGCGATTCCGTAGTCTAATCTGGATAGGACAAGGGACAAGGGCTTGTTTGAGGTCCGTTGGTGGGATGAAGGGTTTGATTTTACTTAGTAGCTTTAGGTTGAAGAAGGCACCTTTAGCGGTGCTCTTGATGTGTTTAATCATATCCAAGTTAGGGTCCAGAGTGATACCCAATGACTTCACTGAGTCTGCTGGGATGAGAGTGCAGTCTAGAGCATCAATAGCCTTTAACCATTCCGTGATCTGCGGGGTCTTTTCCTTGCTGGCTAGGAGAAGAATTTCCGTTTTGTTTTGATTTAGTTTCAGATGGTTGCGGGATAGCCACTCTTGTACTTCTCTTAGGGTGATGTTTAGTCTTTGCATGTCTGCTAGGGAGGAGGTTTCTGAGTATATCTGGGTGTCGTCGGCATAGAGATGGAAGGGAATGTTGGCTTGTTTGAGGATGATGGTGAGTGGCTCCATGTAGATGTTGAATAGTGCGGGTGATAGCACTGACCCTTGGGGGACACCTCTAGTTATAGGGTGTAGGTCGGACGTGAAGTTTCCTATTTTTATTCTTTGAGATCGGTTTTGTAGGAAGGAGGTGAACCACTGTGCAACCACTCCATTGGCACCTACCCTATCTGTGAGAGTGTTGATGAGTAGTTTGTGGTCAACCGTGTCAAAGGCCGCCGAAAGGTCCAGGAGTATGAGTAGGCAGCAGCGGTTTTTGTCTAGTGATTTGTGCATGTCATCTATGATATTTAGGATGGCAGTCTATGTGCTACATCCTTTCCTGAAGCCTGATTGGTGTGGGTCAAGGAGGTTGTTGATGTCCATGTGGTGGGTGAGTTGACGGAGAACACATTTTTCTAGTAATTTTGCTAGGAAAGGAAGATTGGATACAGGTCTGTAGTTGCTAAGATCGTTGGGGTCAGCAGCAGCCTTTTTTATTAGTGGTGTTACCTGGCCTATTTTGAGGCAGTCAGGTATGCTTCCTGTTTCTAGGGAGCTGTTGATGATCCTAGTCCAGGTGGGGGCTAAGGAGTGTTTGAGTTGTTTTGCCAGTTGCGCAGGGATGGGGTCTTCAAGGTGCGATGAGGGTTTGGATCCGGTGGTTAGTTCAGTAATTTCAATTACAGTGGTGGGAGTGAAGGTTAGCCAATTGTATATAGTTGACTGGGTGGGTTTGCATCATCTTTACTGAGTAGCGTCCCGGTCTTTGGAGGTGGATGGGCCGTCAGTGATAGCTCAATCTTTAGAATTTTATCGCTGAAGAAGTTAGCAAATTTGTTGCATAGCTCTTTGGAGGCCGGAATAGCAGCCGGAGTAGGTTTAGATGTTTGTTGTCTGATAATGTTGAAGAGTTCTTTGGGGCAGTTTTTTGCATTGTTCAGTGCATCGCAGAAGAAGGAGGATTTCTCGTGTGCGATGTGCTTGTTATACATCCTACGTTTTGTTTTGAGTAGTTCGAGGTGAGTTGACGAGGGGTTATTGTGCCAGAGTCTTTCAGTTGCTCTTAGCTGTCTTCTTTCCACGTTTAGTTCAGAGTTGAACCACGATCTCGATGGGAGGGTCTTGCTCTTTTTTTGTTTCAAGGGTGCTAATTTGTCCAACATGTCGGTTAGGGCCTCGTTATATTGGGTGGTAAGTTCTACAGTGGACCTTTCATCTTCATTGGGGGGAAGAGTGGGTTCAGACTTTCTTCTAGTTCTTCCAAGGGGATCTGTCTCAGGTTTCTTGTCCAGTGGAAGTGGTCATTACTTTTAGGAGTTTGATTTGGTTTTTGATTGATGTGGAAGAGGATGAGATGATGATCTGACAGTCCACTGGGAGGGTGCGAATGATGGTGATTGCATCCTCATGGGCAATGATGGCATCTAGGATTGATCCTTTGTCGTGGGTTTGTTCAGTGCAGTGTTGAATCAAGTTGTTGTTGTGAAGGAGATCGTTTAAGATTTGCATTAGAGGGTTGTTTGTCTCATTCCAGTGAAGGTTTAGGTCTCCTAGTATCAGGTTGTTCTCGTTTGAGAGTGAGCAGTGCGAGATCAGGTCGGCCAGCTGTTCACCAAAAATAGTATTGTTTCCTGGTGGTCTATAGATAAGGTGACAGTGAAGTCTCTTGTTGTCAGACATTTTGATGTTGACTGACAGGTAATCCAGATTTTGATATTTGAGGGAGTCGATTTCTGTTATAGAGATGTTCTTTTTAAATATGATTGCCGTCCCTCCACCTCTTTGGTTGTTCCTGTCCTTGTTGAGGATAGAGAACGCTGGGGGTATAGGCATGTCGAAGATAGGTGGGGAGGTTTCATTCAGCCAAGTTTCAGTGATGAACAGGATGTCTAAGTCATGTGTTAAGATGGTTTCTGCCGATTCAGTTGCATGTTTATTCGCAGATCTGCAGTTGATGAGCATGCAGTTGGCCATTTTCTTGTTATTTAGCTCTAAGCTTGGGGGGGCCCTAGGAATGTTAATGAGGTGCGCTGGAAGTCTCATTAATTTTGAGGTTGTGGTTTCTCTCCCAAGACTGATAATTACTGGGATCATAGCACTTGTGAGGGAGGTTGGCTTTGCTTTATAGGATTCAGCAAGGTCCCTCGCCTCTTGCATGGACATTACAGCGCTCGTTCTCTTGGGTCTGTGTGGATGGTTACTGAGGGGGGTTGTCTTCCAACTCAGTCGTGAATTTATGTGGTGGAGTCTAAGTTTGTTGAGGGGGCCAGGGAGTGGAGGGGGTAGGTCTTGAATAGAGGGTATGTTAAGTTTAGATGGGATTCTGTTGAAATTTTGGGTCACTATTCCTAGCTGGAGTTCTAGTCGAGCCAATCTTTGGGTTATGCTCAAGGAAGGAGGGGTGGGGGGGGGGTTGGGGCTTTGGGTGTCCTGCGTCCGATTCTTAGTTGTTGGAGGGAGATTTGTTATGGTAGGTGGAGAAAGCGAATCAGTGAGGGAGTTCCTCTCTCTGTCAGTGATCTTATTGTGGTTTATGGGGGTAATCACTAGTATCGGTGGGCTTACTGAGTTTAGAGTGGGCAGGGCATTCAGGACAGTTAGCAGTGGGTCGGTTTCTTTGGTTACTGGAAGGGGGTAAGGGGAGACCCTTGTGCTGGAGAGTGGTTGGGGTGTGTTTGCTGTACTTGCTTTCCCAAGAATCAAATACATTAGTTTAATTTTTAAGAGGTTATTCACGTAACAGGTTCTTTCTTACAAGTGGCATCCCACATGTTAAAATCCAGATGTGTTTTATGTATTTTTTTATTTTTTCAATACATTTTTGTATTTGCTTTTGCACTGAGTGCAAAAATGTGTGTAATACAGAATGAAACAAAATCTGATGAACAGACTCTGAAGACCACATAATGGAGCATCTTGCTTTAGAAAACCGTGAAACAAGTGAAGGGGGAGATTGATGGAACCTTTCAAGGGTATCCTAATGTGAAGCCATGCTCGAACAAAGCCGGTAAGCTGCGCAAGATAAGAAGATTCTTCAGCAGAGAGGCTAGCATCCAAATCACCATTGCCCTGGTTCTTTCCAAAATTGATTATGGAAATGCACTGTATCTTGGCCTTCTGCAACATTAGAAGCAGCGTCTTCAGATGATTCAGAATCAAGCAGCTAGAATCATCTATCAAAAGAATAGACAATGCCACATTAGCCCACTGCTGAAAAAACTCCACTGGCTTCTGGTGGAGCAACAAACTATCGGGCACATGCATCATTGTCAATTGCATTCGCAAACGGTGCGAATCGCAATTTTCGGCCGTTTGCGAATGCAATTGACAAAATTGGGATGCATCATGTTTTTCGCAATTTTAGAAATCGCAATCATGTTGCGATTTCTAAAATTGCGATTACATTTAAGAAATTGCAATTTGAGATTTCTTAAATGCAATGCATGAACATTTTTGAATTTGCCAATTCGCAAATAGGGAGAGGTAAATTACCATGAAGTTGACCTCCATGGTAATTTGCGAAAACTTTTAAAAATGCACAAAAGTGCATTTTTGAAAGTTTCATTGTACACACGCACATGCCATAGGGGCATGTGTGTGTGAAAAATGCACTTAAAGTTATATTTCAGGGGTGCAGGGGGGGGGTCCCCTGCACCCTTGAAATTGCATTCTCAATTTGTGATTCGCAAATTGCTAATCGCAAATTGAGAATGACTTCCCATTGATTCCTATGGGCCTCTAAGATCTATGCATCTGAATCAACTGGTTGTACCGAGATTCAGATGTAAACGCACTGGAGGGTTGCGGTTCTCTACACTGGGCCCAAAACTGTGGAACTCATTGCCAATTACTCTGAGACTTGAAGAAGATTATGTACGGTTTTAGAAAATTGCTCAAAACCTGGCTCTTTACCGTAGCTCATAACTAGACTGCTCCAGCTTCGAACCCTCTCTGCTCAACCCATAGCGCCAAGATACCGTTGGTGAACTAGGCTCAAGAAATATCCATATAACATAACATAACAAAGGATGAGGGAAACGTTGAGAGGATTGCCAGCGATGGACTGTGCATTGAGATGCTTGAAAGACATGCAGAGGAGGGCTGCAGCCCCGATGCCCAACTCACACTTGCTGCTTCCTTCCTTTCACCTTAACCTTTAGTTTTTTATTGTTTAACCCTCACACCTTTTTACTTAACTTTTCCATTCTATCTTTCTTATTTTTTTAAATTTTCAGGATAAAACTTAATCATTTCTTTTTTAACCTAAACCTCTTCTTACCATGTAATTTTACTCTTCCTTTTACTAGTTCACGTAACCATTATTACTTACCTGCATCCTTCCGGATTTTGTTTTGGTGATGTAATTACTTGATTCATTTGCAAGCATGATAATGTTTTTAGGGCGTTCCTATGTTTTTAGATTAAGGAATAGAGATTTGCTGTGGCAGGCGTAGCCTGATTTACATTAGAAGGTGTTGCTGATGCAAACAGTTCCTGGAAGGGCAGCTGAAATCTAATCTCTCCCAAGAAAAGATGCAGAGTATCCTGCTGTTGCATAATCTTCACTATTGGACCCACTCCCTGAAAAATGCTTATTTTTCCTCCATTTAGGGGTTGGTCTTCAATCTTGCTCCTGCTTTTATGTTAAACGTTGTGACCGGCTTCCACTCAGATGGAGATGTTTTTGCCCCTCTTGTCCATGAGGTACCAGCCTTGAGTGAGGCTTTATTGAAGTGCTAGGACATTGGGAGTTCGGTAAGAATATATTTGGAAGTCAGTAAGATTCACAAACCTGTGTAGCTCCCTTTCCATGGGCTCCTCCCCATCCCGTGCTATGTACAGCACACTGATGCTTTCCATCTAGGCTTGTACATTATGTATACCAAAAGGAGTGGCTCATCTCAGGGAAAACAGGCAGGGTGGTGGTAGATGGGGGACGACAGAGACGAAAAAAAGAAAGAACTTACCTGCTGTCGCCCAGGATCGCGCTCTTCTGCTCCTTCCTCTCCTTTCCACTGCAGACAGGAAAAGGCTCCTAGACTGGCCCGCGGCCAATCCTGAAGCTGTTCTCATGCATGAAAGCAGCTTCAGGATTGGTCTGAGCGCCGATGATTTGCGCTCTCAGACAGACTGGGAGCCTGCGTCTGCTCTCTCTCCAACCCAGCAATGCAGCTGGAGTTGGAGAGAGCTTCACTGTGCATGTGGGTTTGGCCAGTCTGAAATTACCGGCCACACCCACATGTGCAGTGAAGACAGCACCCACCACTCCCCCTCCTGCCTGTCATCACCCTGGTCCCGACCCCAAGTCTCGGCACAAGAAAAATAAACCGATAATATAATGTGTTTTAACCCCTTTCCTGCTGATGACGGAACCGCTCCGTCATCAGCTGCGGTGGCGCTGTGCTGATGACGGAGCGGTTCCGTCATGGCCCGCCCAGCGCTCCTGCGCGGCGCGAATTCCGCGCCTGCGCTGAGCGTTCTATTGAGCGGGGCGGGCCATGACGGAACCGCTCCGTCATAAGCACAGCGCCACTGACGTTGGTGACGGAGCGGTTCCGTCACCAGCATGCGGCCGCCGCACGGCCGCCCCACCCCCTTAGCACTGCGGTGGAATAGCCGCCGCAGTGAAGGGGTTAAACCCGGTATATTATCGTTTTCTTTTTCACGTGTTTGAGAGTGCTGGCTGGAGGAGTGGCTTGGAGGGGGGTGGAGGGCGACGCTTCTCCGCCATAGTGGAAGAGCTGCTGCTGTATACCAATGCAAACCATCTACTGCCTTTAGGCTTATCCACAATTATAGGAAACAGTCCACCTCTACTTTGGGGAGGTATGTACGGCTTGCCTTGATAATGGAAAGGTCTCAAATGCCCATCTTTTCTGAGGACTCAGGACTAACTACAATGGATAGATTGGGTGCGAACAGATTTAATTGGCAGCTGTCATTCCACCATGACTTCAGTCTTCCTGATACTTTAATTTGCCAATAAAAACATAGGTCTAATGTACTATTTCCATTTACTACCCAGGGATGTACAATTTGCACACTGCCTTGCGATTGACAATGCAATATGCGGAGCAACCTTTGTACTAGTAGGTCTAATTGCAAATTGTCGACTCACAAGGTTTGCAGAAGAAGCCTCTTAATATATCTAAATGAGAAAGATTGTAATTTGCAACCTGCTGTAACTTTCTGAGAATTCAGAGATAGAGGCTTGCAGGGGACAACAGACCTCCATGCCTGCCTTTGTGTTCTAAAACTTGAAACATTTTTTTAAGTAGCCCCTGTCCATTAAAGGGACAGGAGCAACACCACCACCCTTCTGGACAACCTCGCCAACCTCGGACTTAAACAACTTGTCACCACCTCCACCCACATCGCAGGTCACACACTCGACCCTATCTTCACCTCCAGCAAACATGTCTCCTTCAGCCACACCACATATCTCCTTTGGACTGACCACAGCTGCGTTCACTTCACCTACAACAAGCCCACTTCCAACAACCACCCCCAACCCACTCTGCAAAGAAACTGGAACAAAATCACCATCGACCAGATCTCCTCATCGCTTCTTCATAACCCCCCAGCCCACTCCTCAAACCCAGACCAAGCAGCCACCAACCTCACCCAATGGTTATCCAACAGCGCCGACACCTTAGCACCACTGAAAAAACGACAAATCAAACTAGGCAGCAAGAAGGCCTCCTGGTTCAACGATGATCTTAAGAAATCCAAGAAACTCTGCCGCTCCCTTGAGAAGACCTGGAAAAAAGACCCAACCACCAGCACCAAGGACGCTTTCAAAAACGCCACCCGCATACACCACCAACTGATCCGGAATGCCAAGAAAGCCGCTCTCAAGGACCGACTAGATAACAACGCCCACAACAGCAAGGAATTATTCAACATCGTCAAGGAATTTACCAACCCCTCGGCCAACTCCAACGACATCACCCCCTCTCAAGCCCTCTGCGACTCCCTAGCCTCATTCTTCCACAACAAAATTGCAGACATCCACAACAGCTTCGACAACCGACCCGAAGACCAACCCACCCAAACCCCTACAGGACCCCCACCCCCCCTGAACATCCTCAATGACTGGAAGCCAATCTCCACTGAGGACACCATCCGTCTGATGAACTCTATCCACTCAGGATCCCCCACAGACCCATGCCCTCACCACATCTTTAACAAAGCAGACTCCATTATAGCACCGCACCTCCGAGACGTCATCAACTGCTCCCTCAACTCCGCAACCTTCCCAGAAAGCTGGAAACATGCCGAACTCAGCGCCCTCCTGAAGAAACCCACAGCTGACCCCACCGAACTCAAAAACTACCGCCCTATCTCACTCCTTCCATTCCCGGCCAAAGTCATCGAGAAAGCGGTCAACAACCAGCTCGCCGCATTCCTCGAAACCAACAAATCCCTCGACTCCTCACAATCCGGCTTCCGAGCCAAGCACAGCACTGAAACCGCCCTCATTGCAGCAACAGACGACATTCGAACTCTACTGGACAATGGAGACACAGTCGCCCTCATCCTCCTCGACCTCTCCGCAGCCTTCGACACGGTCTGTCATAGCACCCTTTTACAACGCCTCAGAAACGTCGGAATCCATGGAAATGCACTGGAATGGATCACCTCGTTCCTCACCGGAAGAACCCAGAGAGTCCGCCTCCCACCATTCAAGTCAGAGGCCACTGAAGTCATCTGCGGCGTACCCCAAGGGTCCTCACTCAGCCCCACCCTCTTCAACGTATACATGAGCCCCCTCGCGGCCATCGCACGCCAACACAACCTCAACATCATCTCCTACGCCGACGACACTCAACTGATCCTATCACTCACCAAAGACCCGAACACGGCCAAAACCAACCTGCATGAAGGAATGAAAGAAGTAGCAGAATGGATGAAGCACAGCCGTCTGAAACTGAACTCAGACAAAACAGAAGTCCTCATCCTAGGCACCTCCCCCTCCGCCTGGGATGACTCTTGGTGGCCAGAGGCCCTTGGAAAAGCACCTATCCCGACGGACCACGCACGCAACCTGGGCGTCATCCTGGATTCCTCACTCTCGATGAACAGACAAGTCAACGCCGTTTCTTCATCTTGCTTCAACATTCTTCGCATGCTCAAAAAAACATTTCGCTGGATCCCCACCGAAACTAGAAAAACAGTCACTCACGCTCTGGTCACGAGCCGACTGGACTACGGAAACACCCTCTACGCCGGTACCACCGCAAAAATCCAGAAAAAACTCCAACGCATCCAGAACGCTTCAGCCAGGCTCATATTAGACATACCGCGTAAAGAACACATCTCTGGCCACCTGAAAAACCTCCACTGGCTCCCCGTCAATAAGAGGATTACTTTCTGGCTCCTAACCCACGCACACAAAGCACTCTACGAAATCGGACCCGAATGCCTCAACACACGACTGTCCTTCTACACCCCCTCCCGCCAGCTACGATCCTCCAACCAAGCCCTTGCCACTGTACCTCGCATCAACAAAACCACCATGGGAGGTAGATCCTTCTCCTACCTGGCAGCTAAAACCTGGAACTCACTTCCCACTCATCTTCGCCTTACTCAGAACCACCTAGCATTCAGAAAGCAACTTAAAACGTGGATATTTGACAAGTAATTTCCCCACCCTTCCTCAAGCGCCTTGAGACCCTCCGGGTATGTAGCGCGCTATACAAATTTATTGACTTGACTTGACTTGACTTGACTTGACTTGCTTTAAAAAACATGTCATCTATTGGGAACACATAATGGAGAACAGACAGTGGTCCTAGCAACCACCAGCTCCCCCGAGGCTGTCATCATGGATTCCCATGGGACAGCTTCCCCTTTGGGAACCAGTTACCAACCTAAATCAGGGATCAATAACTTATCAGTGGCGGCTCCTCGAGGGAGTGCTGCGTGGCAGTGGGGTGGGGAGGGGCGGGGCAGGGTGGGGGGTAGTTAACTCCGGCGTACGGCCGAATAGAGTTAAGTTAATAAATAAATAAAACAAATTACATTGTGCACCCTGCATGGATGCAGCGTGCACAATGTAATTCGTTCTATTTATTTATTTATTAACTTAACTCTATTCGGCCGTACGCCGGAGTTTACTACCCCCCACCCTGCCCCTTTCCTGTCCCACTGCCCCGCAGCACTCCCTCGAGGAGCCGCCGCTGTAACTTATCAATGGTTTGTGACCATATTTGTAATCACAAACCATTCATGCATTCCATTATGGCGAGCAGTCAAAATGTCGATTTTTTAATATCGACCTACATTAATATCAAGTTTTTAATATTGTAGAAACAGAATATCGAAGTCAAGAATATCATTGACCAGAATATCGATCCCAAGGTAAGTAATTTCGTTTTATTTAATATCGAAGTAAGTAATATCAAAGTCAGTAATATCGTAAGCAAAAAATATCATTGTTAATAATATTGAATTTATTTTAGTGTTGTGTATTTTAGTATGTATTTTGTATGTATGTTAAATATTTTTTTTAATGTATTTTCATAATTTTTAGAATAAATGTTCAGAAATTAGTAATTTTGTTAAAGTAAATTTTGTATTTTAGTATCAGAGCAGGTTGTGGGTTCATAGGGGAATAGGGTGGAAAGTAATTTAATTATAATTAATTAATTAATATGTTTTCATTAATTGATATTGATTATTAATTAATTGTTAATTAATTATTAATTGGTAATTTATTTTTATTAATTAGTTATTTATATGAATTATATTTAATGTATTCATTTTTATTGTTAATTAATTAATTGTTATTTAATAATTAATTGGTGATTAATGTTTATTGAGTGATTAACTGATAATTACATTAATTATGTGATTTTATATGTGTAGTGGGTTGTGGGTTTATAGGGAAATAGGGTGGGAAGTAATTAAATTAAATTAATTAATAACATTGTTTTATTTATTCGTATTTATTAATAATTTGGTGTTAATTAATTATTACTTGATAATTCATTTTTAGTTATCAGTTAATTATTGTAATTATAATTGATAAATTGTTATTGTTAATTAATGCATTGTTGATTAATATGTAATTGGTGATTAAATAATAATTGGTAATTAATATTTATTGATTAGTTAATTTATAATTATATTAATTATACTTGATTTATTATTAAATGTTATTAATGTATTATTTGATAATTACATTAATTGTGTTTTTTGTATGTGTAGTGTGTTGTGTGTTAAAGGGTGAACAGTTTGGGATGTAATTTAATGTAATTTAAGTAAATATGAATTTTAATTTATTGGTATTTATTATTATTTTTTTATAAATTACATTTAAAAAAAAATGATTTAATTGATATTTTTTTATTTTAACCCCTACGCAATCCAACATGTTCCCTACTGTTGCACTCACTGGAGCGGGAATAGTAATTTTTACCCCTACGCTATCCAGCGCTTACCCCACTGTTACACTCTTTGGAGTGGGAATAGAAGTTTTTACCCCTGCGCTATCCAACGCTTTCCCTACTGTTGCACTCACTGGAGTGGGAATAGTAATTTTTACCCCTCCGCTATCCAACGCTTTCCCTACTGTTGCACTCACTGGAGTGGGAATAGTAATTTTTACCCTTCCGCTATCCAACGCTTTCCCTACTGTTGCACTCACTGGAGTGGGAATAGTAATTTTTACCCCTACGCTATCCAATGCTTTCCCTACTGTTGCACTCACTGGAGTGGGAATAGTAATTTTTACCCCTACGCTATAGTAATATTTACCCCTGCGCTATCCAACGCTTTCCCTACTGTTGCACTCACTGGAGTTGGAATAGTAGTTTTTACCCCTACGCTATCCAATGCTTTCCCTACATTTGCAGTATGTGGAGTAAGTATATGTATTAATTTATAAGTAGATATATAATTATTTTAAAATTATATGTATTAGTTATTATTTTTAAACATGTTTTAATATTTATATCTCTAATTTTTTTAATTATATGTAATTTTTACTTATTTTTACATTATTATTAAAACATTTTTAAAAACAATTTTTGTAACATCGATATTTTTTGACAACAATATATTTTTTTCAATATTTTTGTGTCGATATTTTTGTAGAACAATTTTCTGTCTGTTGATCTTTTGTCAGACATTCATCCATTATGTCTCCAAATATGAGGGGGGCTCACCTTTCACATTCCCTAACCCGTCCTAAGAGTCCTCAGCTCGACTAGGGTCTGGTATATTGATTTAGTAGATGTTTTAATGTGTACAGATCCTTAGGGGTTCAGTCCCTTTCTGGATATTGATAACTATTGTTGTTACTGCTTCGTCTGCATGTTAGGACTGAAAGGAGGAAGTGGGATGAAGTGGTAATCACCTAATTTAATTACTTGCAGTAAATGTCACTGCACTAAGTTCTGCTCTCTCCATCATTGTGGTCCTACCTCTCTTCTTGCTTCCCAGTAGCACAGATTTGTACTAATTAATTTATGTTTTTTGCTCTCTTGATGTATGGTACAGGAAGTTGCACATATAAAGGTGACCCTTGTATGACCTTCAAGGAAAGGAAGGAGCTATTGAATAGCTTCATTCTAAGTAGAGGTGCAGGGCCTTTCTCGAGGGGTGGGTCACACCCAAGACATTAGGACTGAGATAAGAAGGATTATGATACAGTGTAATGAAGACTACCTTTAAGTAACTGATGAGTGAGAAGTGGGACATTGAGGATTACTTAGAGGGTGGGATCAGTGGCTGGCTGATGATTGACTTTCTGACTAGGCGCTGAGGGGGATGTGTAATGTGGGGAGGGCTGCTAACCTTCAACCTTAACGATAGTACCCTGTCCTTCAGACATCTTTGAAAACTTAAAGCCTGATTACTAGTGGGTCAGTTAATTCCGGCCCAGGCATAAATCCCTGTTTACAAATGGGTTGGAATTACGAGTTTGCAGGTATCGTATGCGTTAAATACTTCAAGCTTCTGTAAATTTTGGCAGGTCAAACCTGCCAAAATTTAACAGGGTAAATATGTATGGTATTTACCGTACCATGCAGATTTTGGTGTGTTTAACATGTTATTCCCCACAAACTCATAATAGCTCCAATTTATCGCATCAGACAAATAGCGTACCCTATAGTATTGTTATTTATCAAGTGCACTAAATGGCACGTATACTTGTAATCAGGGCCTTAGGGTCTTATTTAGAGCCTGGCAGATGGGATACTCCATCTCCAACCTGACGGATGTCCTGTCTGCTGTATTACAAGTGCATTCAAGCCTCTGGCACTTGTAATACAGCAGAAACAATATCTGTCACAGTTTGACGATGCAACCCATCGGCCAAAGTCTAAAAAAGGCCCTTTAATGCCACATAGCTTGTTTGATATGTTTGAGCATCCCCAGAAGTTGCTTGCAAACTTGTTTTGGAACAAGTAAGGGAAACATTTATATTCACTCTGGGCCCGATTCACAGAACTAACTTAAGACAAAATCCTAAACTTACTACTTTTGGTATTCACAGAATGCATTTACTACTTTTGGTATTCACATAATGCACTTACTACTTTTGGTATTCACAGAATGGATTTATGACTACTAACTTTACGTCCGCACTCGGCCGGAGATTCCGGCCCGGAGGCAGAGATTCCGGCCCGGAGGTGGGACTTCCAGCCCGTAGGTGGGACTTCCGGCCCGGAGGTGGAGATTTCGGCCATAGCTAAATCTCTGCCACTGGTCGGATTCCCTACCTCTGGGCCGGAAGTCACACCTACGGGCGGGAAGTCCCACCTCTGGGCCGGAAGTCCCACCTACGGGCTGGAAGTCCCACCTACGGACCAGAATCTCCGGCCCGAGTGCGGACGTAAAGTTAGTAGTCGTAAATCCATTCTGTGAATGCCAAAAGTAGTAAGTGTATTCTGTGAATACCAAAAGTAGTAAGTTTAGGATTTTGTCTTAAGTTAATTTTGTGAATCGGGCCCTCTGTACTGTGAGTTTATGTTTTGTGTACACCACAATATTTATTGTTGACTGAGTGCCAAAGCTCGCAACGTGCTGCTTATCCAGGGTAAAACCGAACACATCAAGACAATTTCCACACACCTGTTTCGTGGCTTCATCGATGTACGTCACCCTATAAAAGAAAGGATGGTTGCTCTCCGCGTTGAATTTTTGCATCGTGTGAAGCAGCGGCTCCACCAGCTCTGTGCTGTTGGTCTCCAGCGGCGTTGGGCAACCATGGCACCTAAGGGCAGGGGTTGGTACAACTTCTGAAACTGAAAGATAAAATACATTTCATGAACATCTGTCCAGTATTACAAGCAACTGTTTTGGAATATTGGATTGGGTTCATAAAACATCTGAGCCAGTGCAAATGTTATTCTCATCCAAATGTGGGTTTGAGCAAAATGTACAAATTATGAATCTAGAAAAATGCACAGGCATGCACCCACATCTGTAGGTGTTTCCTGATTAGTCTAAGGGTAATTTCCCAAAAAAGGATAGGTTTGTGGGGCAGCGGATGCTGCGGGGGGTCTTCCACAGTGGATTTGTAGCTCCTATTCTTAAAGGGGTTGGCTGCCATGGTTATGACCTCAATAAAGAGTTTTTATATGATAATGACGTAGGTAGCTAATTAACTAGCATAATCACAGAACTTCATAACAGACTTTCAGATAAAAATCCTCACAAATGTCTTTATCTTTAGGCCATAAAGACACTGACAGCAAGCTTACTCGGGATACATAAAACTGCTAAATATATATATATATATAGATCATACCAGGTTGGTTTGAGAATTGCCAAAAGTCATAAACAGAACCTATATCTAGCTATATGCATACTGGTTTGAATTACGAAGGGAAATCTCGAAGTGTACGTTTGGAGTTCGTTTATCAACTGGACTCTTTGGGAGTACCGCGGCCACTTGTGAATCTGCCCAGACGCCACAGACTCACTATATAGACTGACTCAGTCTCGAAAGCTCTCATGATAAATCAAATCCAAAAGTTCGGATGTACGTATGTCCACTAAATGGAAGATGCGCAAACAATCCAAAATGTGCAAACGTAATCGTTTGAGCTGGTATGAAGGCAGCAAGTTGAACACGCGTACTGAGTCTAGGAGGATTTATGTGCTTTATCCAAAACATATTTAGTGTTGATTATTTCTCTCCAACTAATCCAGTCACCAAGTGCAGAGGTTCCTGCCAGTAGGCGATTCCCTCTGTATATTACACAGCTCCTAGAAGCCCTTTAAAGCACATTTAAGTGAACACCATATTCTAGATTTGCACCCTATTCCATAGAAAATACTGCAGCTCTTGATGTACAGGTCTTCTTCACTTCATCTGTATGACATCCAGAACAGGATGGTCTATCCAATAACGCGCTATCGGTACAACACACAATGCCCTTAATTGTGCTCTCTTCTCAGCGCAGGCTGTAATTCTCAGTGAAGAGCTGCAGTGGCGGCTCCTCCGTTAAGGTGGAGGAGCACCACCCCACTGCTTTTTAGCAGTGAAGTTAAGGAAAAATGAAAATGATAATAACTTGCATTATTATAATTTTATTTTGTCCTGATGTCTGACAGCTTTGCGGGGTGGGGCTGCTCTCTTGACACACGCAGGGGGAGTAGTGAAGACACTGTAGCATGAATGTTTGGCCGGCTGTCTCAGACCAGCCAATCATTCATGCACACTTTGCATGTTCTCCATGCAGGCTGCATTACAGCCTGCGTGGAGAACATGCCCAGGCTCCCAGTCAGCGTCTGAGCACCAAACCACGGCACTCAGACCAATCACAAAACTACATTGCATATTTGTGATTGGCTGATTGGGAGCCTGTGTGTTCCTCCTGTTCCAGTTGAGCGAGGGACAACCGAGGAGAGACACAGTGAGGAAACGGAGAGAAGGTAAGTTATTTCCTTTTTTCTTACATCTACTTGCCAGCGTCCTCCGCCACTGACCCATGCCGACCACCACTGAAGAGCTGGAGATAGCTGTGGTGTCACCTGACGATACCGGCCGCTCATTCTTGAGCCCTGCGGCAGTGTGGACTGCCATGCTTCTGATGCTCTAGACTCTGGAGCCCGTTATTGGGATCTGCTGCTCTTCGTGAAGGTGGGGAGTGAGGGAGGGTGGGCAACGGTTCCAGCCCTGCACAAAGAGGTCACTTGAGGTGAAGTCTTTGGACATTGTCAGGCCTTGGGTCATTATCGGGCAAGCCACTACTGGCCCATGTAAATGAGGAAAGATCACACGAGGCCTGAAGCCGAGAGTGACGGTATTTACAATAAAACAGGTATGGGTTTATGGGTGGTAAGCGTGTATGCATGCATGTAAACATATATATATTTATCATGTGATCAAGGTCCAGGTGGGACTGAAACGCGTCATGGTGGCATTGATGCAGGGTGTTTGAATAAACGGCACGAAGAACTTTGGGTCTGCATGTTCATCCTTTTTTCTGACTGCATAAGAAAGGTTTGGGTGAAGAACTACAAAATGTATTTAAATATATATAAATATATAAAAAATATATATATATATAACGAAAGTAAATCCTGAGCAATCATCATGATTAAAAAGCCTGCACACAGCGTGTTGGTTTGCAGATTTTTTAATGGCAACACGTTTCAACCCCTCGGGACTTCGTCACAGCCAAATTACAAACATTGTGCTCAATCTCCCTTAAAAAGACAATTTTACAAACAACATAGAAAAAGTACTCAAATAAACAGTAGGAGAAAATGCAGAAATGTTGAAAATCAGGATCATGCACATGTTAACATTTGCATGTTCCTGATTTTCAACATGGTTATTCTTTAGCAATCAATTATGCGATTTTTTAAGAGTATATATATATATATATATATATATATATATATATATATATATATATATATATATATATATATATATATATATATATATATATATATATATATATATATATATATATATCATTTGGGGTTATCCTTACCTGGTAAGTTTTTACCACGCAGATACCTTAACTATACATGCTTTAACAACGCAAAATTTGTTGTAACGTTGGTGGTAAAGGCAGGGCCAGACTGGCTATAGCGGGCACCGGCGTTTCCCTGGTAGGCCGCTAGGATGGGGCCGGTTTTGGGCCCCTGGGGGTAATTTTTGGTAACGGGGGTCAGCAATATATGCCCCCTGTAACAAAATCGGCCGAGACCGTCCGTTGCAAACTGCTCGGCTGCACTCCCCCTCACCTCAGGGGGGGCCAGCTGAGCAGTTTGACAGGGCCGGTTTCTGTTCCCAGTCCGGCCCTAGGTAAAGGCATATGCGTGGTAAAGGCTTGAGTGGTAGTGTAGCGGTCTTTGTAATGACTGCGTTGTAAAGCCACGTGTGGTAATTGCTTGCATAGTTCCATCATACATCCACAGAGAAATGGCTGGCATCTTCTGACCTCTTTAGGATCAGGGACAGTCTTGCATCTTCATGCAGTCTAGCATCTTACCTTCTACTTTGCAGTCTTGATGAATTGCAGCTATGATTCCGTTGGTGGCGACGTACACAGCAGCCTTGCAAACACCTGAAAGCTGTCAGCAAATATAAAATGGAGCTTACTGTCAAGTGAGCCACAGAGAAGACAGGAAACAGAAATGTAAATAATTTACATGCCATACCATTAATTTTGCAATATCTAGTCAATAATTATTTCTACCTACAGTGGCATTTTAGTGACCTGCAAATGGCCAAAACAGGTGACTGAAATTTCACGTAATGATTGGAACCATGCATGAAAATAATCCAATGTTTTCTAGCTTGTCTGGGGTATTACAAAAAAGAACCAATTACATGCAAATCAGCCTTGGTCCTGCTCCAGTTAGAACAGTCCAGTGCAAACTGCTCGGCCCACGAAGGCGGAAGTGTGTCGAGGTTACTTGTATTCCCATGCAGATGGGACTTTTCCTGGTAAATCTGGCTGGACTGCCCCGTTCAGGACAGGCCCAAGACAGGCATACCTGCGATTGAGCAAAACAAATTGGACTGGAATTCTGCCCCTAGTAACTACCATTGGCTCAACATTTTGTTTTTCCCAGTGAGACCTTATAAGAATGGTGGGCATTTCCAGACGTGACCTGTAGCTCCCTAGGACCCCAGCTGGATCTCCCCAACAAGGCTCAGCAAAGCTGGCACATGTCTGGGGTTGCATGCGGCTGGGACATGGCCTGGCATGTTGGGATGAAGTCAGCCGCGCCCATGCAGGTAATAGCGGTGGGGTCGGGTGGAGGGGAATTTCGACGGACGATGACGAGGGAAAATTAATTGTTTATTTATTGCATGTTGTTTCCCTGTCTAAAGTGCAAAGATATTATGGGCTGTATTAAGGGCTGAGTAATTACCGATGGCTGAGATTGATTCAAGCATTCCCTCACCCTCTTTTTGGTCTCAGTGAGGTGCCCTAAGTGCATTGGATATGCTCTGACATGGGTCCCATGCCTCACTGTGCCATAGGACATAAGATGCATCTGAATGATGATGAGGCCCACCTCAAAAATTTCATGTTATTGTGTTTATACAACTGCAATTCTTGCTATTATATATTGCTAAATGTTCTCTTTTTAATTATTGTTGCACTTTTATGGATACATTGGTTATCCGAATAAAGTTTGTGAACTGAACTGATGAGGCCCAGCAAAGTGATACATGTCAAATGTTGCTTGTGCTATAATCCAAAGCAGGCCTTGCATGGCAGTTCTGATGGGGCTGCCCTATTGGGTCAGGATGATGCGGTGGTGGTTGGCCACTGTCTATGGTAGCAGATTGTAAAACATGATAAACTAAATTGTAGCCCGAGTAATTACCAGTGGCTGAGATTAATTCAAGCATTAAACATGGTGGACATGATATCTACCACTTTTGTGATCAAGTAACTAGACTGCTAACCTCTAACTAATGCTCAGAGTTTTTTTTTACTTTGCATCCATCTGTTTATCTTCACATTTACTTAACAGATGCAACCCATGCAGTGTTAGTATAACTCCTTTATTTATCAGAAAAACAAAAATAATCCTGAATTGGTAAAATGTTGTATAGGTGTAAGGCCACACTGTATACCCGCAAATCCTCACAAGAGTGCTCCTCTAGTCTGGGTCTTATTATTTATTAAAGTGTTTAACAAAAAAAGCAGCTACACCTCAGGTTGTGTTGTCTTAAAAAAAGACAAATCATGCCCATTTTTTTGGATAGCTATATTTGCCTGTTAATTAGTTATTTTATAAAGTCCCTTGAATAATTGTTTGATAAAATGACTCGAACGTTGAGGATAAAATTGGTTAGGCGAAATTAGATTATTCCAGAAACCCAGTTTTGGTTCCAACCATTGAGAAAAACGATAGACGAAGCAAAGAATTTGTGCCTTCTAGTGTCAAAGGCGGTTTATCACACAGGTCAGAATCTCTGTTTCCTCATCAATCTAAGGATTGTCTTTGATGAGTTAAACAGAGGACAGGTGAGGCCTGTACTGCCCAACATGAGCGTAGAAAAGAAATCCTATGGTACATCATTACTTTATATCATGCTAATTTGACCAAGTTGAGGTTGTGAAGTTGAGTACTGAGAGCACAATCTTTGAGGGTTGAGAAAGGAATATGACATGGTTGTGTATGACTATCTCTACTTTTTTTCATATAATTCTTTTTAGTAAGCATCATCAACAAAATTCGCCATGTTGATTCAGGAGCAAGAGACAAGACATATTCCGGATTGACGACTTAAGTCACAGGGAATCAGTTACATTGTACAACATAATGCAATCAAGGGATCACAAGAGACCATCTCTACTTTTAAAACTATCAGTGATGTTACCAAGCTCTTGAACATTGAATCTTATCTAAGGTTGTAGAACTCCATGTGTGCAAGGCTGTAGAGGTGTGAGTTTACACAAGGTTATCTCCTTGAAAGGTATACAAATTCAAGGTCATCTGTTTATAGAAGTGCTCAGAGGGTAGTTCTTGTTCTTCCAAAAGAGAAGGGTCTGTTGGGGGCTGCAGACGTTTCCAGAAGCTCCTCTTTGTGTACATTGCTATTCATATTTGTATTCTGAACTTTAATAGGTTTTAAAGGGTGCAATCTCTTGCAGTTGTTGTCTGCTATTCCCCAGGCCTCCACAATGGCCTGAAGCCACAACACACAGCCTCAACTCATAGGTACCAATTCTGCTGAGCTGGTGGTTGAACCTGCTCCAAAGAGGCAAATTTGGTCAACTTACAAAACATAATCACATTTCTTAGATCTCAGATGTCTTCTCTTGGTCTTAAATTTTGTGCTTGCAAGCAAACAATTAGGTAACTCATGTACTCATGTAATTAATCTGTGGTCACCTTTGAAATGTAAAAGCTACTTTGTTTGACTTCAATACAGTTTTTCTTCACTTTTCCCATTAGTGCTGTAGGTCTGGATAAAATTGATACCCCAATAATAGTGTTCCTTTATGAGTTGGGGTGAAAATAGATTACACCCATTGGAGCATGCTGTTTCTCCACAACATGAGCACCTGAGGCTCAAGAACACATACGCAGTGGGATACTAAGGATTTGATTATGCCCTAGCATCAGAATCACCCTATCGAAAAAGTGCACGAGTGACACTGTTATTCCTACAATGCTCCTGTGTAGGTACCATTGTTACGAGAAGTTTCTTGACTTTGCTGATAAACATGTGTGAGTAGGTGGGACAGAGGTTAATCTAAGTACAGTTTGCCATGTTGACTTCAGTGTGCCTGGAAGGAAAGTGAAACAAAAAGTTTTACACTGACTTTCAAACATGGTTAAGAAACACTAAGGCCTAATTTTGTATGTTGCGGAGAGAGCACTCTGTTGCAATGGCGATCTTGTTCCCTCCCCGCCAACATAGTCGTCCGCCCACCCAATGTAAATGCGGGCAGACTTTAAGTTTGGCCATGACGGTGACTACTCCGTAAGAGACAGTAAAAAACACAAAATACCCCACTCCCCACCATGGGCGAGGACTCCCATGGCGAGGGTGACAATATCTTTTTTATTTTCAAAAAGAAAATCCTGCATCAGAATTTTTGTTTTCGAGAAAAATAAAACTGTTTGGTGCAAGGCTCCACCATGTTGACGGGTCCCTGCACCACCGTGACGGGTGTTCCTGCCAATGCTTGAGAAATGACTGCCAGCTGTGGTCATTTCTAAATTGGCAGGTGGCATCTCTACCAGGGCAACAGCGTAATTTACTCTGCCGGTCTGGTTGAAAAATGGGACTCCCACCAAAAATTAAATTAGACCCTATATTAAGATTCTATGTTGTAACCTTTGTAGCACACTAGCACAAGAAATGTAGGACACCTACCCTGGTTCCTAATATCATTGGTAAAACATGTGTTACTTGTATGATCTACTTACCTCACCCATTTTGCAGTCCGGATTTAATTCTAGAATTGTATTCTTGACGCAGTCAGTTTCTTTGATTGTATATTCAATGTCATAGTTCCACCCAGCTACTACCTGTAATAATCATGCATGAAAAATATGAATAATTTAAAATATGCTTAAATGTAAATTACGTAAAGAAATTATAAACAATACATAAAAGCTAAATGCATACACCGGAGCACAATACATGACCGCTAGTCTGAAATTGTGAAAAGATATTTTAGTATTCTTGTATATGAGTTTTAACAATTATTTGCCTTCATTTGCAGGTACCGAATCTGAAATCATAGATTGCAGGTGGCCTGGGCCCGACGAGCCCCCAGAGCCCACACGCGCCCCAAACCCTAAGGCGCCACTTCTCACCTCCAGCAAAACTTAAGGTAGGTCGCAGGGGCAAGTCACTCCCCTACCCCCCAGTGACAGCGTGTGCGGCCATGGCCCGATTTGACCTCTGAGCCGACACACGCCCAGCAATCCGTTGCCCCCATGATAAGAAGGGAGGGGGAGGGAGACTCTGGGGGGAGGGTAAGCGAGCTAGCCAACCCCCCTCCCCCACAACACAAGGATGGCGTACCCAGCCTAGGCCTGAGCCTACCTCGTGCTTAGACCCGCGTTTGGCGCTGGACCTCAGCAAGGGGACCGGCAGGCTTCAGAAAGGGATCCTCAACCCACGCGTCCCCCATGAAACAGGGCGAGGGGGCCGCCGCCAGGCAGCACGGCTCTCTCTTACCTCCGGAGCAGCCTGATGTGTAGGCCGGTGAAATCATAAGATGGCCGCCGCCTCAGCTCACCAAGGCTGATTCATTTTCACTCTTGTTGCCCTCCAGTTCCCGTGCATCCACGGCCCCTGCTTGGGCTCTGCCATGTCCCTGAGGTAAGGAAGGACCAGGGGGGAAATTATTGCTGATAACCTGCCATTTAGGGGTGGATTGGGGGCCCTGTTGTGCAGAACGCAGGAGAGACGTGTATTGTTGGGTCTCCTCCCTGGCCATGCCCCCCATCAGTGCTTAATTTGAGCTGATGGTTGCCGGTGGGGGCCACCAGCACTCACTTTGAGGACCGACACATATATTTTCAGGTCAGACATTTACAAGAGCAAGAGAGGGAGAAACACACAAAGGTCAAAGAATGAGAAAGATGAAACACTGTTACAAAGGAAGAAGCAGAAACCTGTAGGAGACAGATAAAGGGGCAGGGAGTGTCTGTTAGTGGATTAAAGTGGCGTGAGGTGGATACAGGACTACGCGTCTTGGTATTGTGTGCCCCAACTTTCAATTGCTCTGGCCGTGTGCTTCTGAGCAGAGCCCCGGGAAGTGGCACTCATTCTTTTACAAGTTAAGCACTGACTTCCATTCATGACAACAAACTGCATGGGGTAATGGTTCAGTCCAGTAAAGTCATTGACTTTCTTGCCCTGTGCATTTTGGTATTAATGATTATATGTGTAAATGATCTGAAAGTTAGTGCGCTTCAGTGTCAGGGATGGTTGACCAGTCTTTAGTTTGATAGTTTCTCCTCATATAGTTCCCCTTTTATTGCTTTGCTTTTCCATTTTTTTTATTTTTTCTTAAGAGGATACTACAGCTCTCCGGGCAGTGCTAACGGGTTGTCTGCATGCCGCTCACTTCATCTGCAGTGCACCACGTCCTACATAGCCACTTCTTTTAAACCACACGCCCAATATAGAATTCGGTTGTCCATGGTATATCATTGTTTTACCATACCAAGATAGCAAACACGTTGGTTCTAAATACAGCGGCCACTTTAAAGCAAGAGACTATTTACGATACCTTTGCAGTACAGACACCCTTTGCTATGCTTAGATTACTTATTGCAAGCATATGTAGTAGTGTTTAGATGACAGTATGTTTTCTTCTTTCTACTTGTATTCTTTTAGTTCATCCTCCGTATATTGTTGAGCTTGTGTGTGTTTTATTGTGGTTGTGTCAGAGGGTGAATGCAAGAATGAGTCTGTGGATGGATTAATGGATGCATGCGTGCAAAGATGAGTGACAGAGTGCTTGTATGAGGACCTGCCGAGTGCCTAAAACTTTAAAAACAAAAAAGGCCCTTTCATACATATGCTAAACCTTTTGGCACTGCCAATGATTGGTTGTTATGGATATTTGAATATGTGCTATTAAAAGTAGTTGTGTTTATTTGTGTGTGAGATTTTATAGAGCAAAGTAAGCTTGCCTGTAACAAGAATTGTCCAGAATCAGAGGGTGGGAGGTAGACCAAAACCTTAGTGGTGCAAAATAGCGGATGTACGTCAGTACAACACGATCAAAATCATTGCAGTACTTTACGACGCAGACATTACAACGCAAGTCGTTACAACGACTTGCGTTGGAGGGCGCTGGATTGTGGATTAGTTTAATTTTCTATTCCAACTCCAGCCCACGTAACAGTAGGAAAGGTGTTGGAATAGAAAATCAAACTATTCCTTTAACAAGAGCGCCATCCAGTGCAAGTCGTAGTAACAACTTGCGTTGTAATGGCTGCGTAGTAAAGGACGCGCGGTGTAAACACCGCGTTGTAAAGGATGTTTACCAAAATAGCAGTGTTGATCATTGAGAGGCGGAGTGACTTCTTTCCCTCAGGTCCATACTCTATGATCCATGCAGTACCCCTTAAATGTAGCCTGTCTATTCAGTGGTCTAACAAGGGTACCATGGATCCAAGCTGCCTGCAAGGAGACTGACCCAACCGCAGGAAGGGACAGTCATACCTGGGCTCTTGAGGGACCCTCACTTCCAAGGGCCTTGGTGCCACTGTACTTGCTGTACACCTGGTAGATTCACCCCTGGCTCTATGCCCGCATGAACACACATGCAATCCCTTTCAGTCAAGTCAAGTCAAGTCAAATAACTTTATTTTGATTCCATATAGAAATCATAAAAGTGTACATAGACAATTTTAAAAGACATTGCAATTAATCCACCATAAAATCACAGTCAGAAAGAACATATAGCCCCCAAACATATGGAAAGGGACACTCACTGAGCAGCACACATACAAATATTGCAAATACATACCTGCCTGGTCGCCTTCTTTACATTTGTCACATTGAAGAGATTAGGTTGGTTGCTTCCGTCATTGAATATTTTAACGGCATCTTTGAGGATGGGCACCAGCTCCTGACTGTTGGTGGGTATGGGATGTGGACATCCAAGACACGTATAATGTGTAGAAACCACAGGACCTTCAGCTTAAAGAACAACATAAAAAATGTCAGCTTCAGGCAAGTAGCATTGCCTTTCAATCCTCTCTCTCTCCCTCCCTCTTGGACAGCATCTCTGTTGTTCCACCCAATGGCATGTGATTTGTGTCACCTATTGGGATTTTTTTTAGTTCTAAATTAATTGCATTGGCACAGCACTTAGTACTCCTGACGAAGCATTCAAACATTTTATGAACTAATCAGTAACCCAAAGTTAAAGTTTAATCCAGTAGTTATTCATTAGAATTGTTGGTTATTGGGTTAGTATTGTGCTGTATGTAAACTGGGTAAATTCCTTAATTTTCAAGTTCTGATTTATCAAGTTATTAGGAGTTAGGTGTAATTATTAGAGTGTGGTGAAAAAGTATGGCGAGGAAATAGGGTGGAGGAGATTAGATATTGTGAGGTATCAGGCACAGGGTAAACAGAATGAGACATAGTGATTTGTGGGAGCTGATGGAGTAGATAGGTTAGATAGGTTGTGGCATTGCAGGAATTGTAACCCAGAAGGAGAGTTTATTATTCATTAGGAGGGGTTATGGCTAGTTTACTGAAGTTTAGTAGCCAGCAGGCATGTGAAAATGAGAGGCACAAAGACTGCCTACAGAGGCTACCTGAAGCTTAGGTGGTTCACTGCAACTCTTTGTAACATGCAACTTGAGCACTGCTAAACCAACTGCAGAGGACATATGTTTTCCATATGTATGGCTGCCATTTATTAGAGATGAGCGAGCCACAAATTAACAGGACAGCTGAGCCAAGGATCTGGCTTGGCCCTGACAGCCATTGCAAGAATTGAGCCATGCAAACCTCTTGCATTTAAATCACAAACATCATGTAAAAATGATAACTTTTCTTCAAAATTAAAAAAAGTGTATTTCTTTAACATGCAGAAGCATTTCACCTTAGTACATCAGATTATATTCACTGCAGTGAGGCACCTAATAATAGTAACACTTTCTAAACATAAACATAGGTGCATGCCTGGCCTTACCCGCTCCGACCACAATGACATTAGTGAAGTACGTGGGAAGTCAATTGTCATGTGTACCCTGTATTTGCCCTAGAGACTTAATATAGATGGAGCAATATTACAGTGTATTAAGAGATTTATATATATTTCACATCCTAAACGTTTGTTTTTCACGGTGCTCTCGTGTGATAATGAAGAAAACAAAAGCTTGTTGAAAGGAATTATTTGCCTAAGATCACAGTTTTGTCAAGCCTGGCTTTCTGGTTTCACATTGTGCAATGCACCCACTAGATAGGCATCTCTTGCTCTTTCTTCTTTTACATCAAAGGTTAATCATTTGTGTTCAATTCTTGTGGCATGAGGTTAGAGTGTGGGTTGCAGGCAGGAGCCACATGAAAGCTCTACTTACTTTGTTTGGGCTCAAGGGTCAAAAAGAACCTGGAGCTGAGACAGAGCCAGGCACCTGGCTTGACCTTTGTACCATTATTAATAGTTACATACCTGGGGTAATATTGCACTGCTGAGAAATGATGCTGCTTCGGTTCTCTGCCTTCTTGATATAAATATGAGCTTTGCATATGCCTGTTGCCTAAAAACAAAGAAAAAGTGTGAGCCTCATTGAAGCCTTTTAGCAGAAATATGGCATCTTTAAGGCAACATATTAAATAGGTTGCTACATTTGTAATAGAAATTCATAACAATAAAGCATATAGTAAGAGAGTGCTTCTGAAGACTGTAATGGGAAAAGGGCATACCAGAAGAACTAACTAAGAAAAGAAAAAAACAAAAAAAAACAAATGGAAGGATAAAATTGTGAGGCACAGATAGATTTCATCCCTATCAGAGCTCCAGGCTCAGGTCGCTCAAGAGGAAGCGTGATATATCATTTTGATCTTAAGCCATTGAGCAGGTTGTGCTTCTTATATTGCAGGGAGAGTGAGCTAGTTGTTATGGTAGAAAGGTAGATCCTTGTGGCATCAAATTGTGAAAGTGATCCAAGCACATAAAGGGAGCCAGCTGGGGTTGACAAATAAATGGGTGAGGCAGCCTGGCACCCGCGATTGGCTAGGTAGTTGTGAGGTGAACAGCCTTTTCTGGGGCAAGCAATCTGATAGTGCAGCATTGTTCCTATGAACAAGCGGGAGGGCCAACAATGGGACAGTAGTCCTGAAGTCTTATATGGAAAACATGGAGTTCATTTTTTTGGGGATATTGAGTTTGAAGTTGGCAGCCCCAACTATTTGGGTGATGTAGGGTTCCACCGTTAAGACACCCACCCAGTATGAAGCGAGGTATTTATAAGTAAGTAAGTATTTATTTATTTGTACATGATTAATTAAAATCTTTACAAATAGTAAAACATTGTTAAAAGTTGTTAAAAGTTCATTATACGCGATTTCCGCAATTTAAAGTATGAAGCACAGGGATTTTGCATGAGGGACCATAACTGAGGAGATCTCAATAGAGTAGCGGCTTATGTCATCAATAGACATGTGGGATTTATTTTGTAAGAAGGATCAACTCAGCCTTCATAGGTTTCAATTTCAGGGCAAGGGAGGTTTTCCTTTCTTGAAGAGAGCCTATATCATCTTCTAGATCTTCAGTCTAAGAGGGATCAGAGACTGGGTGTCATCTGCATACAGGTGAAATACGGTGGGAGAAGGAGGGTGCGTAGAAGAATACAGTGCTACACAAACGCTCACCTAATGTCTGTATTAGGAGGCAAATGAGGGCTGATCTCCTTCAAAGCCCTGCAACCAGATCTCAATTGTTTATTCTGTAATGCTTTCAGTGGGTCTGTGTTTGAAACATTCCTGCTAGCTAAATTATCTTTCAAAATATTAAAATGTTAACAAAGTAATTTTTTGCCAAACTAGTTTTTGAAGTCTAGGGATAGAATTGAGGAATTAAGGGTTAAGGAATAGTCTTCTTTTTAGGTCTGGCATTAGCCAAGACTATTTTTTAGTATATATATATATATATATATATATATATATATATATATATATATATATATATATATATATATATATATATATATCATGCTCACTGTGTTGTCCAACTCCCAGGCTGCAAAGTGTGACTCATCCAGGCCGGATCAATTAAATATCAGGAAGCTGCAGTCTTACATGCCTCTCCAGACCGCCACTGCCTCTGAGGAAGAGTTGATCTCGAAACGCGTCAGGCAGCGGTCTGCTGCTTTTTAAAAGACTGGAAAATGCGTGCTGTTTGTACCTAATAAAGGCTTGATGGGGAACAAGCGGTTTGGAGCTCGAGTGCCGCTCAATTCTTGGACACCCCAGTGAGCATGATATATATATATATAAAAATATAAATATAAAAAATATATATATATGTGTGTGTGCATGTGTATGTGTGTGAGGTAATTGTCAGTGCATTGTGAGGGCATGCGTTATAGTTGTTTAGGGCATGAGGTATACTTCTCTAATGGGCAAAGAAACTACAGTGTCCCAGGGGATGGGGTCACAACCCCCCTCTCCTTATTATAAGGCATGGCCTCAGACGATGGCATCTCTGGGCCTCAAGTTACCTCTGGACAGGGGTGCTATGCACTCCTCCCCTTATATAATGCACAACCTCGGGGTAGAGTGCGATCAGACCAGACTTCTCACTGCATTTCAGCAGCAAGTCCAAAGACACACTACGGTCTTTAACCCCTTCCACGCGGGGCTAATTCCCCCGCGGTGCGGGGGAGGGGCCGCGCGCGGCGCCGAGGTGCTCGTGACGAGCTCAGCTCGTCATACTGCACAGTGGAGCTGTGCTAATGACGAGCTGGACTTAAGTTAAGATTTTGTCTTAAGTCTGTCTTAAGTCTGTCTTAAGACAAACTTAAGACAAAATCCTAACTTTTGTGAATACGGAAAGTAGTAAGTTTAGGATTTTGTCTTAAGTTAGTTCTGTGAATCAGGCCCGTAGTTATTAAAAATGCATTGTGATGGCGTGTGTTGTATAATCATGCGTTGTAACAGATGTTGCAATGTACAAACTGCATGGTAAAAGCATGCGTTGGAAATGTTTACGTTGTAACGTGCCCTATTCGTTGTATACACTTTATTAATCTGTTAATATTATTTCATTTTCTAAGCAGCAGCGGACCCCCAGGGGTCCCAGTCCACAAGTTAAGAACCACTGGTGTAGAGATCTTAGCGGAAGAAGGCTGTGAAGAGGGAGGAGCAGAGTGCAAGAGTTCTAAAATACAAGCCATGCTCTGGATTATGAATATGTAATAGCTTTCAAAGCATGCCATATGCAATCCAAAATCATTCCTTCTAAAGATGCTCGTTATAGTTATCAGAAGGCTTACTAAAGATTGCACGAATGACGGAAGGAATGTGTTAAGATGCACCCGTACAGCAACATAAGGGACATTCCCAGCACTGGACAAGGGCTGAATGGTGCAGCAGGTGCAGTGGCACCCGGGCTCAAGTACTGTGGGGGCAACCAAACCCTGATTATTTCTATATTTATTTAACGAACCGGAAAAGATGTAGCTTGGTCAGTGAGACTGGAGGAGCGTGAGCTTCAGAGAGGTTTAAGAGGCAGTGAAAGAGAGAGGAGTGGGGATTGGTGGGAGCGCTAAGTGAGAGAAACACAATTTTTTGTAAAATAATTAATATTTTTTAGGGTTTTCAAAACAGAGATGAGAAAGAGTGTGTGTGGTTGTGTTACTCTATCTATGCATGCAAAAACGCCAGGTGACATCTGACAGATAGAGAGGTGAGGTGCAGGGGCCAGGCAGCTGACTTGGGAGCACATGGTTCAAGGTTCGATCCCCGGCTGCGGTGGCAGCTCAGCTCAGCACCATGTGACTCTGGACAATAGCTCACTTAATTTCCACGACGGCCCCCAGCGCCTTGAGACCCGTAAGGGTGAGTAGTTCGCGCTTTACAAATACGGATTTACATTTACAGACATCTCATCATACCTGACTGAAAGCACCTGTACCCAACTATTCATCTGAAAATACATTTATTAGGGGGGGGGGGCGTAACATACGAAAAAACCCTCCCCCCTTGAAGCTACGCCCCTAGCAGGCATGCAACCTATTTTCCCCACATGCACTGGGAACCTTGGCAACCTTGCTACTCTACTGGGTTCCAATTTCCCAGGTGTCATTATGTTTAGAAAATACATGATAGTAAGCATCTGGGTTCAGAAGCAGAGTTCCTGGTCGCTCCCTACATTGATCTAAATAGGTCAAGATGCGCAACAACTTATTTTTCCGACATTTCATACCACCATGAGAACAATTGCTGCCTTCCTTAAAGTTATTGTATTTTCCAATATGGCGTGCTAACAGGGTTGCACCACTAGGGGGCAGTTTGAGTTCAGAGAACAATTGTAGAAGCCACGTTTTAGGTTTTTTATTATTTTTTTTGTTCAAAGAAGTCTTATTGAGTTTTTACTAGTAAACAAGGATAAACAGCAATAATACTGATAATAAACAAAAGAAACCACAGGGCAGCTCTTTACACATAATGTCCACGGACACATACAATGAACTTGTACTTAGCACATGTTTGTACTTTATTCAATGATTTATGACAATTTTTCACTCGACACTACTATAATACAGAGTACCTTTACTGTAGAACTTGAGAATGTACTTACAAGTATGTGTTTAACTATGTTAATTGAAGTATTACTTGATGTTCGATTAAGAACTCATCTGTATTTTGTAGACATATATAAAATGGATGACCGAGAATTAATCATTTGATGTATGTTTAGTAAAGTGGTGGGCATTGACAGCTGAATGTATTAGAATTCTAAAACCTTCCTCATGTTATTGTGCTTTACTGCTAATATATTACTCATGATTCCTAAATGGGTATTGTCTGAGTAACATTTAGTGATTTGAATATTAGTTCAAAACCATTCTCACATGTGTAGAATGTCATTTCAACTCAAACCACAAAACGTGTGATATATGCATTAATGTTACATGTATGTATACTCAAACTTAGTTCTCAGTCATACTTATCTTTGAGTAATTTGTTTATTAACTCAATGCCTTATTCAATATGAAGTAAATGTACTGAAGAAGTTGTATATGTTTAATTGTGCACACACATATTAAATGTGAACCATAGAATTAAATGTTTAAATTAACATAATGGTTTAGGCCTGTATTTCACCATGATGCATTTCATAAGTTACTGTATTCCAGTTTCTGCTAACGTGGGTTCTTGTGGGTATTCACGTGCATTGTTAGATTAGAATAGATACATTTTTGTACTAGAGATAGGTACATAACTTGAGAAGCAGACCATGACAAAAGCACATGGGAAACTGGAGCACTAATGAAAGGACTATTCTTTCCTGACCTGGGTGTGAGAATAAGATTTTGTCCCCATATCTAGTGTGGGACCTTTAGTGAATGTTGCAATCTGCAATATGTGAACAAACATGGACAATGGACTTTCTGTGATGGTGTGACTAAAGTGGTGTCACCTACAGACTGTATAGATTATAATAAACCGTTCACCCTGGCTGACTGGAGGAGAGCTGCCCCAAACCTCTGCGGAGAAACTCTCCAGAGCGTTGCTAAACTTTCCACTGACTTCTTTGCTGAACTCCCTTTTCTGCAGACTCTATGCAGAACTTTCCCTCATATTCCTTGCAGGCCCCTTCCATAATTCCCCACTACCCCTTGAATGGACTTTGAGAGATTTAGATCTCTAAGCTTCCTTCGGATTCTTCCCTAAGTGTGGTTTAGGCTAACCCTTATTTCCGACCCACTGAAAAATCTTGACCACTTGACACTTGTTCTACTTAATTTACCTTGCCCTGTCCCTCCCTGTTTCCTAAAAGGAACTCGTTGATTTCTGAGACTTATTAGAGTAACTGAACCATCTTCTCCTTTGGACTCTGCTTGGAATATTTAGATTACTGTTTTCTGAACACCAGTTACTGGTAGTGTTATTATGCATCTCTGCCACTGAATTGATTGTCTGTATAATTTGGGTCCGCCGCCATTTCTTTAAGAACCTTGTATCTTTATAGTATGGTATTGAGAGTGATTTATTTGAATTTAATTACAAATTTGTAATGAAAATTCTTAAACTTGGATACCAATTCCTGGTCCTCACTGTGTAGCTAATGGGTTGCACTGGATAATAAATCAGAAGTCATTAAATGCTAAATTAGTTTCCCCTCAATGTGACTAAAATGGTCCCTCTGAGGATCAAGAGTAAGTAAAGTTTGAGAAAATGCTGGATCAACAATGTCTTTTAGAACGGTCAGAGTGACCACAAAGCTTACAATAAAAAAGCTGGAGTAGTTGTTTGGGAAAAGTGCAAATTCTGCAGACTGCAGACAGCATACAGGAGAAATGTACTGAGTTTGGCTTACGCAGTGTGAACATAAGCTCCTGTAATGAATAGGACTATCATGGCATTGCATCATGTGATTTAATTTACAGACAATAAAATTAAGAGGGGTTGTTAATATAAAATTATAGAAATTGAATAGACCCAGAGGTGGGAAGAGTGGCCTCTATGGGTTAGGGTGACCCTTGTCTCGTGTACATACATGCCAATAGACCCGATTCAGGCAGGATACTCCTGATATTAAAGCCAAAAATTACTTTATTTATCGCCTGCCTGAAATGGCCTCTGCTCCAATAGAAGTCAATCGTGGAAATATATTCTCCTGATTATTTTTTTAAACTTCCCACTTTCTTTTTCCTAAATGTTTGCATGTATGGGTGTGTGGCACAGTCCAGATAATTAAATGTTTGGAGATAAAAGTGTGAGTAGACCCGGAAGCATGTGGCACAGGTGCTGAGTGGGATTCTAAGAAGGACTGATTGTTTGGAGCACTCATCTTGCTTATCTAGGGCCATATGTAGGTGAACCTTATTTACCGACTCTAAAATACCGAATTTTACCGATTCGTATTTTAGATTCGGTAAATAAGATGTAGGTAATAATTCGGTAATTTTTACCGAATCGGAATGATTCGGTAATTACCGAATCGGTATTTACCGATTTGGTAATTGCCATTGATTCCTATGGGCCTTGAGGCCCATAGGAACCTATGGCAATTACCGAATCTGCAATTACTGAATCGGTACATACCGATTTGGTAAAATTTCCGAATTGACAAGGGGGACAGGGTGTCACTTTGACACCCTGTTGCACCCCTGATTTAGGCTTGTGTGCCATATGACACACATACATGCCCTTAGGGCATGTCTGTGTGCCACATGGCACAGGTGTACATGCACAGATGTGCATGTACACAGGAATTCGTTATTTACCATGCAATAGTATTACATGGTAAATAACGAATTCTTAGGGGCCTGTGGCACTGTTTGCAGTGCCACCTACATATAGATTCACCGATTCGGTTAAGTTACCGAATCGGTATTTTACAGAATCGGTAAATTTACAGATTCGGTAAATTTACTGATTCTGTAAAATTTAGGCCCCCTACATCTCAATCACCAAATACCGGTCGGTAACGGCCGAAATAGGCCGTTACCGACTGGTATTTGGTGACCTACATCTGGCCCCTAGTGAGGTGGAGGGGATGTGGCGTTACAGCGAGAGCGGCTGACCTTGGTACTGGGGAACCAGCTTCAAGCCCTGGCGTTGGCGCATGAGCCCGTGATTCTGACCAAATCAATTCATTTTCCTGTCCCTGAAAAAAATTAACTTCATGCTAGGTAAAGCTCCCCGATGCCCTTGGGCCGAGTTCGCGCTATATAAAACTGCAATTAAAAAAGATGATTAATTCCGGAATATTGATCATTAAAACAGATTTATTTCCTGTAAAAAGCAGTTTTATCTAGCATTGCGATGTCAGGCATTTTGCAAATGTTCTGCAAGTTTTTGGAATTTTAGGCAGTCACCAGAAAATTTTAATTCGCTATCTACATTTTAAGGCAGAGAGAAAAAAGTCGAAACAAACAAGTATTGGCAAAGCTAATGGGCCTGGCAATGGCTTTTTTATTGCTTATTTTTGTTTTACCAGGGTTTTAAAAAAAAATGTAGTTTAACGAGAGCTGTCGGGTCCTTGTCATTGTATTAAAAAGAACATTGACAAAAAGCAATAGTATTTTTTGGTTTAAAAAAAACACCTTTGCCATAGAAGTTTTTGACACTGTATAGAACTACTTGTGTGCAGATGTGTTCCCAGTGAAAGAACTGAATGCTGTCTCTCAGACTCCCAATGCCCAGTACCCAGTACCCATTGCCCAAAGCTGTGTGCTGTAGTGGGTGAAAGAAAACATAAATGACTCAATAACAAACCGGTGGATGAAGAGAGGTGGTCGAAAGTCCCTCTAAATAAATATATTCTACGTATAATTTTAGTAAAATCAAACATTTTCGGCTAGCGCGTTATATAAAAAGTGCCAATATAAAGTGCTGGTATTTAAAGTTCTTGTATCAATAATATTTTTAAAAAACACTCGACCAGATTTGCAACTAAAGAGAAAAAAACTCTTTTTAGTGGAACTGATCAATATATACAGGCTCTGTGCAGCCACAAAGTCAAGTGAGCCAATCGGTAAATTGGGAAGACGATTGCAACATGCTGTAACCTGTGGTGGGTAAAACGATAATGCAAATTGACAGAATCCACTGTGTACTTTGAATAAGAAAGTGCCAGGATCTATAGTCAACGCTGGTCTTGACTATATTTACTTAATTACTTTGAAACAAACGGATATTCCTTCCTACATATTTTTTAACATTTTAAAAATATTTTTTATATATTATGGTTTTAAGTAGGTCCATCATTTACATTTGAAAAAATGGTGCAAAGTAGAATTGCTCCATTTTTTATTTTTATTTATTTTCCATTTTTTAGCATAACTGAGGCCACAAGAGAACAAGGTGACCAACATACTAAGCAAGTTAAATGCAAAAGTCAAGTTTAGCCAATACATGTTTGTGATTTTCTATCACCATCTGAAAACATACCGCATCTATGATAGGTCTGAACTGACAATACTGCCACTCGTGACCGTCCCCAGCAGCGCATATGCTTTCTATGATTTCGTAGGCCACGTGGTATTGTTGCTCACTTTCATCTGTAACCTGTGGAGAAAACACCACATATATTATTAACCTGTGTATGCACAGAAAAAACAAACACTGGCAAATACACTTTCCTGCTTGAATGTGCAGGGGCGGCTCTAGGCTCATGGCGGCCCTGGGCAGGGAGCATAGGTAGGGGCCCCCGAAAGAGGGTGTCCGGGCAGGGCGCGGAGGCCAGTGAAGAGAGGGGGGGGGGTCAGGGTGTTTCGAAGTGGAACAGAGCCGGAGGCCGCCACCACGCAAATATGTATCCATCCTCAGAGGATTGTTATATTAAGGATATATATTGGTGTGGTGGCCCCTGGGGTTTGGTGTCCCTGTGCAGGTGCACAGCTTGCACATGCCTAAAGCCGCCCCTGAAATGTGCTAATGCATGAACATTTTGTTTGTTTAAACCTTTGTTTCTATCCCTTAGTACATTGAAGTGAGGCCCTCTGGGATGTCAGTGCTTGTTAATATATACAAACGTTAAGAGAGACATTAAAAGGTGCTTTTTACAGCATTACATGCGATACCTTTCATAGCCTTTAGGATTCCAAGAGGGGGAGTGCCAATACTCTACTTACAAAATCCCATCATTCAACAAGATTAGTTGGGTGGTAACAATTTTATCTTGATAGTGTGAGCAATGAGAATAAAAACAGAGATCCACCAATGATTCGATTGAGATCAGCTCACCGATTGGCAGCAGACATGACTGGCCCGTTGATAGTGAACTTGATCAACAGGAAGTAGAAATTGATAAAAGTGCATGATTTTCACTTGTGTAGCAGAAATTTATATGTGCATATTTTTCACTGAAACTGCACTGAATGAGAAAATTAAGGGCCTGCTCTTTTACTTTCTCCACCACTGAGACCCCAAAACATCTCAAAAGTGATTTAGAGAGTGGAAGACCAAAGATTATCCACTGGTAGGGCCTCCATGAGCCCCACCTGCAGTCAATCAACAGCAGCCCCTCATCCATCTCGGGCACACTACTGTTGAAGCATTGGGAGGCCCGCTTATTGAGGGTGGTCCTCCTGAAAATAAACAATGGGCCCACATACATTGAGAGAATTCACTGCGGTTGAGTTGTATTGTGTTTTTGATATTCACAAACTTCCATGTTGGTAGTATGTGAAAAACTAAAAGAAAGATTAAACGGGTACGAAAAACATGTCCGCGGACTCTGCATTCATATTTGTCGAAAGCGCTTCTTTGAAACCTTTGAAACCTGCAGATGCACTTTCAGCTATTAGATCTCTGCAACACAGATCTAAATATGATGGGTGGTTCTCCACTGAGGGGTTGAGGGCTTCCACCAACCTGGTGAGATGGCAGGCCACCAGACAAATTATAAAGGACCCTCTAAGCAATTGAAAGTTGAAGAGGTGGGAGAGTTATTTGGAATCTTCTTGCATATCCTCTGTCCGATGTGCCTTACAGGACCCTCAAGGTATGCCTAAGAGGATTCTGGGGAATGGAGGTAAGTCAACCTGATCTGAGTAGCGTGTGCATGTGCGTGTAACCTGAATTGTTTAGTTTGCGGCTAAACCTCCAACCCTTAATAACTTTGGCTTTGGGGATCATCCTGAGAGCCGCACGTTCCAACTACTTTCATCACAATAGTTCTCAAGTGGCTCGATGCCATGTGTGGCACTTTAAGCCAGCCTAGACCTTTTAGCCTATAGCAAGCTGCTTTCTAGGATTGTAGTTCAGCTTGTAGCTTTGGACGTATAGGCTCTAGAATCCTGTCATGAAATGTGATTGCGGCTTACAAAACATCAGAACTGTGTTCTGTTATCACACATGACATGAAGTTACTTGGCCGACATGGGTCACTTGGCAGCCATGCCATCTGTTAAGAAGGGGAAACCAGACTGACCTTCCAAAAGTGAGCCACTGTATGGTAAATTATGACTTTAATCATTAACTACCATGCTATCCTGAGAAATGCAAGGAAGGGAAAATCATTAGAGCTGCTTCAATGGCAGTGGACAGCCAAAGCGTTTTGTAACCTCTATATTCAAGAGCAACAAAAGCAAAAAAAGGCACTTAATTTTTTTTGTGTTTATACAGGCTCCTTGGCCTTGGGTGAAGGTTGATGCCTTCTGTCTGCTTTCAATCCTTAGTAGAGAATAGTTTTTTGGCAGTTATGAGTATGAAGCTGAAGGCAATGGAAGTAGCTCTGGTGTAGATCCTGCTATTCATGGTTTGCTCCCTTAGATGCCGCAACATCTTCCAAGGACTGAGGACCTCCTCAGAGACAAGTCTCAATGCCCCATAGTCCAATGTCTGAACAGGAACCACCAGTCTCTTCTCAAGTGCAAGTATCAACATCATTCCCAGCCACTCCAGTAAGCCCATCTGTAATGGACGAACCCTTCATAGATACATCTCCCAGTACTACAGTATGAGAGGTTGGCTGGAAGAACTGGACACTGACCCTCACACCAGTACTAGTGACCATAGGAACCTGCATCCAAGTCACTACCCTGCTATTGATGTTTGGAAACATTATCCTGTGTCCTCAGTAGAGAACAAGGGCATTTCTTTTTTGGTGGTTGTTGCACATCCGCACCTTTGCCAGCTCTGGCCATTGAGCTGCATGTTTTTACAAAGGCTCAGGAGGTTTGGAGGAAGCTACATCTCGAGTCAACCATCTCAAAATGCTCTGACTACAAGGATTGGGCACCCCATGATTTTCCCATCATTATCTCCAGATATTCCCCAGATTAGTCTTTGGTGGCAATTACTTCTCTACATGGTAAAATGATGTTCTCTGACAAGCCAAGTATCCTGCAACACACAGCAATTAAATGCAATCTGGTGGTATTGCCTGAGATAGGTAAATTTCAGTTAAATCAGGGCAGCCTCATGCGCCATCTTTGTCACAAATTCATCCAGTGGTCCTTAGACAAGAAAGGGAATGTTCAGGGAATAAATATAGACTAAATAGAACTATATTTTTACGAAATGTCCAGCCGGACAGTTTAATATCTTGATAAGAATAATACAAGAGGAATACGACACAGAGTGTGATGGACGTGGGACACCAGCCGATGTCCGACTAACACACTGGGGGGACACAAACATGGGAGGAAAATGGTAGGCAAGGTCGGGTCATCTGAGTGTCATAAATCATAAGCAGATAATCCACAGTATACACATATGCATGCCCTCAGTGCAATATCAGCAGACCCACTCCAATCCATTAGTGCTACAATACACGGATAACTGCAGAGGTCGTCTCACATGGAGAAAACTGACTTATGCTAGACAGCTTCTGAAGTGGCCGCCATTAACTCACTTCTGTCCTAGTCTGCAACAAACCCAAACAAGACCCTAGCCTTAGTTGAGGCCTTTCTCTAGCAGCAAAGGTTTTACTGATATCCATATCTGGGCACTTGTCCCATCCATGCGCTGTCAACGGGGCCTCTCACCACTCTATCTGGTCTTGAGTTCTATGAGACTGGTGCCAAATCTTGCTCGGCAAAAGGACTCAGGTAATATGGTCTGTTTAACATTAAAGCATGGGAAAAGACTTCCTTCCCATAGAAAAGTAATGGCATCAAGGAAGTGGATCATTGCTGACCGACAAGACTTTAAAATCTCCAAAAGATTTGAGGGACTTCAAGGTTCTTGCATAGGGATGGTGCCACCACCAAGCTCTATGTGTTTTCCTGACAAACCAATCTAGCAGATCATTGAGACCAGAACTACAAGATCAGTGGAAACACACTGTCATTTGCCTATATGTTAATGAGCAAGTGTACCTGTATGATGAGTGCCCCTTGTGTGCGCGATTACACAAAAGCAGGTTCACTGGAATTATGCGATTCTTCAGACGTGACATTTCACAGGATGATTATGAATTTGCCACATGATTTGCAGATTGTAACTAAAAATGCTCAAACGGATCAAATGCTACTAAAGGTGCGGTGGCTTGAGTTGCCATTCAATGGAAGGCCCTTCCCAAAGTTTGACTGATCACCTTTCAGTATCTTATTGCTGTATTTGGGTGTTAAATTGGTACTAAAGAGGCGAAAACCTTGGTAAGTCAGAAATACTGTCACAAAATGTGGCGCATTACGCCACATGAGTGACCTTTTCTTGCCACAAAATTTAGTCACCGCTCCCATATAATTTAGTTCTCTCCTGCCGCATAATTCCAGTACCCCTACACAAAACCCAAACCTATTCACTTTGTAAGTAAGGATTAAACTGCTCACCCACAAAGTGGGTCTATCCATCTATCATCCCAGTGAGCTTTGTCTCATGGTCCAAAACCTTTAGAGTAAACTACTCACCCACAGAACGGGTATATAGATCAATTGATCCAATGAGCTTTGACTCATGGCCAAAACCTTCGGAGTAAACTACTCACCTACAGAACAGGTATATAGATCAATCAATCCAATGAGCTTTGACTCATGGCCAAAACCTTCGGAGTAAACTACTCACCCACAGAACAGGTATATAGATCAATCAATCCAATGAGCTTTGACTCATGGCCAAAACCTTCAGAGTAAACTACTCACCCACAGAACGGGTATATAGATCAATCAATCCAATGAGCTTTGACTCATGGCCAAAACCTTCGGAGTAAACTACTCACCCACAGAACGGGTATATAGATCAATCAATCCAATGAGCTTTGACTCATGGTAAAAACCTTCAGATTAAACTACATACCCACAGAACGGGTCTATCGTTCTATCATACCATAGTACAAAACCTTCGGAGTAAACTACTCACCCACAAAACCGGTCTGTCCATCTATCAAACCAGTGAGCTTTGACTCATGGTACAAAACGTTGAGAGTAAACTAGTCACCCACAGAATGTGTAAATTGATCAATCAATCCAATTAGCTTTGAGTCATGACCTAAACCTTCAAATTAAACTACATACCCACAGAACAGGTCTATCCAAGTTTCATCCCAGTGAGCTTTGGCTCATGGCCAAAACATTCGAAGTAAACTACTCACCCACAGAACGGGTATATAGATCAATCAATCCAATGAGCTTTGACTCATGGCCAAAACCTTTGGAGTAAACTACATACCCACAGAACGGGTATATAGATCAATCAATCCAAAGAGCTTTGACTCATGGCCAAAACTACAGTGCACTACCAATGCTTCTTTAGATGCAAACCTGCATCTTCTAGCGGGCGCAGCCCTTACCCTCCAGCGCGCCCCCATAGGCATCAGAGGCAATGTAAAGATGCTACAAGGATACAGAACGCCCTTACTGTGGTGCCCGCTTCTGTGATCCTCCGCAGTGCAAACAGGTTCCCTTCTTTCCTGCCCGCGTTGTACTTCTTCAGGGCCAGGTCCACAGCTCCAAACACGCCCGGGTCGTTGCAGTTGGCATCTTGAATGGTTGAGGGGTCCCCTCTGCTGGAGAAAACCTGGGAGCAGAGGAACAGCACAGCTAACCACTTCATGGCTGGTGACCAACCCCACTGCCTTGCAGGGATGGCTCCTGGAGAGGATTGTGCACAAAAGTCCACCCTAGTTTAGTAACCTGTTATTGATGAGAAGCAGCAGGGCGAGCTTTGCCCCCTGTTTACCTTGTTTCAACAGTTCAAATAAGGCAAGTTCATGCAAACATTTTCACTAGGACACAAAGTTTGTCAACCTCTCTGAGGAGATAGTGGGCGTTGAGAATCATTGATTCAGCAGCCTCCCTATTTCAACAGTACAGGCCACGAGGCGTAGGAGGTCAAGGGGAAATTTACTTTTTATTATGTCCTTAATGTCCCGAAAGCCTTTACAGATAATATATATTCACACTGGGCCATAGGTTCTATTTACTGATAACAAAATGCAAGTTGCAAATTATGGCCAGCATTTTTCCAGCCAGTAAAGGTATTTAAGCACCGACTTATGTACTAGTAGATCGGTTCACAAAAGACCCAATCATAATGAGTCCTAATTCGACTTACCTCGTTCATGCCGCAAATTTTGACCCACTACGATTTGTTGCCATTACAGGGATGGTGGCCTCCTGGGGCCAGCAGATCCCCATGTCTGTGATTGCTTTTAAATAAAGCAATTTTTTTTTTTTTTTAATGCGGCTCCTTTTTCATAAAGCAAAACGAGGTGCATTAAAAAAACATGAAACGTCTCACAATTTCTTTAAAATTTTTTTTTTTTTAGAAGTAGGCAGCATATGTTTGAGTTTCTGTAATTTCAGAATTTCGAAACCTCTGCTCCCAGTCTTCTGCCTCAAGATGGTACTCTTTTGAAACCTTGTTTTCTAATCTCATTGACAGTTGATCACACAGGCAGTATGTTCAGTTTATCTAATGAAGCTGTTCTAGGGTTATGCACAAGGAAGGTCAGAATCTGAACTTTAATACTTGACTAAACCTGGAAAAATACAGTGATCTTAGGGCATGTTTCATAGGGTCTCGTTTCTGGAGCATGAGAAAGAATATGTTTACCTGATTTTGGAATATTTGCAGCCTCCATTGAGACACTTAAGGCAACCTGTGTAGGAAACATTCTAATCATTAAGGGGTGCCATAAGCATGACTCTTCTTCGTTCCTCTCTATGCATTATTTGAAAATGGGTGAGAATTTTCGAGAGCATTGAAAACTGTAGAGTGATGTCCTTAACCACTGTGTGGAGCACACGAGAGTTAAAGAATGTGCATGTGAAGTAAAGATCAGAAGAAAACCGTGTGCAATTGTTGCAGATGTTCGTCTTTGCCGAATAAATTGTCATAGGGTTCAGGCTGACAGGTGTGCACCAGAGAAACATGTAAAGGCTCCCCAAAATGCACTTCTAGGCAAATGCCTACATTTGCACCATCTTCCTCTTTTTTCCAGCTTCCTCCACTTTTATTACTCCAGAATATGGGATTGGATGAAGGAAAAGACAATATCCTCTGCTTATGGATTTTTTTTAATTTTTCAAAATGTGTATTCCCAGATCTGTCTTGGATCCAGACCTGTAGAGGTCTGTGAACTAGCGGATACAAACGTCTCTCTCTGATTAATGCTTTGCTGCCCATCAAGCAATTTTTAGTTTCACAAATATCTAAAAAAAACTACTGAGCGGAATTACTACCTTTCTTTGGATACCCCATTAGAAGTAAGAAAGTAAGCAGAGAGTACACCTGATGTTCCGTTATGAAGAGGGAGTCGGATATATTTCTACGAAACCCTTGTTGAATCAGTTGCCTGTGTGATATTAATGTTCAGTAGTGGGAGAGTGCAACTGATTATACACTTTCTCTCGCTCTGTGTCCATTAGTGATTACACGGAATTACTACAAGCCTCAAAAAGCCCTATTTTGGGTGCAATACTAGTTTCATGCCAGGTTTGGTATCATTTAATTTAACAGAGTTTACCTCATCAGTGAATAAACTTTCCTATGGGAGGTAACACAATTTGTTGTTCCCTCCTGTAACCTTTCATCCCATGGACAGATCAGCACAGAAATTGACTTACAGGAATACACTTGGCAAGTGTCAGATTTCATGCACATTTGCCAAATTAATAAGCGAACTAAAGATACATTTTCAATTTTAACAGAGGTGTAACCTTGACTACAGAGTGACTTTGCTCCCTTCCCCCTTGACCAATCCGTAGCAAATCTGGGGCGAAAATATGTTAATGGATATTTAAGTCTATGTCAAATTTGGTGCAGATCAATCCAAGAGTTCAAATGTTATAAGTGAGTATCCTGAATTGGTTTTCACTCACCCAAAAACGGAATGTCTCATTGAAAAAGTTTGTCTACAAATCACTGAACGGATGGGGTGGTGATCACATTTTTATGGTTCGTCTTCTTTCCAGTTATTCGGTGCTTATTCTTTTTTTTTTTTTTCTTTTAAAAACCTTTATTGAATTATCAAAGCATTACAAGCGCAGGCCTACAACCACAGGGGCCGGCCGCAAACTCAGGATATAGATTCAGGTGGCATGCAAATGTATACGACCGCGTAATATCAACGAGACAAGCATAGCTTATGATTGCATGTGCCATTAAGCAAAGGATATCAAAGGTTTCATTTTTTTGGTTATGAAGAAGCAGTAGTGGCTGCACTATCGATGGCGTGACACCATAGAATAGAATTAAGAAGAGATGGGGGGACGCACCCCGCAATGTAATCAGAACCAGATGATGAACATTACAGCCTTAAACATACTACGCCCGCTAAGGCAAACAAGGAGCCAAAATCAGTATACTAGCGAGCGATTCAGCTAGAGCATCATCCCGAAAAACCCACCCTCTAGAGAAGTAAGGCATAGGCAAGTATAGACGCCAGATAGAGAAAGAAGTGAGATAGAGAGAGACAGTCAACCTACTGAAGAGGAAGGAAAGCCCCACCTGAGAGAAAGAGAAAAGAAAGAGAAAGAGACCATAGAACAAAACAAACTAAAATAATAACCCCCCCCCCCCAACACCCACCATCCTGCACCCCTGTAATGGCTACGGCCAACCCCACTAACAGCGTGCCTGTCGCCCCAGAACTGCCCTAAAGAAAGGAAAGAAAGCGGAGGAGGAGAGCAATAGACACACTCCCGGTCCTCATTACACCCCACCAGCAGCAGCCTCCCCAAATTCCATGTCGACTATTAAAGCAAGTATTGAACACGTACATGGGGAGAACTCCAATAAAAACCTCCCGTCTCCCAATAGCATACACGGTGCATATCTGGCATAAAACAGATAGAAAAGCTAACCCCGAATGTCAAAGTCAACCTTGACCAGTTCGGTTCTTCACGAAAGCCCATGTCGTCCAAGCCACAACAATCGCGAAGAAGGCAAAGCGTCCAAGACAGTTCAAAACAATGGCGACGGATCGAGGAGAGGAGACAAAATGGCGGCATCTGAAAACTCGACAATTGAGGATGAAGAAGGAAGGCAAACCACTCCGAAAGTCACTGAAGAACTGTCCTTGGCGGTAAAAACCTTTAGCAAAACAATGTTCCGTCGAACAGGAATGGAGCAGGGAAAGCCAACGACGATCACAGGTGCACCCTCCATAAGACCAGAGTCATCAAAATAGGCTAAAACAGGCTTCCGTCCGGGGGTCTCTAAATGGTGCGGAGAATAATCCACGGGGTCCAAGGCATGCTGACAGCTTGTCGGATTATCCGCTTCCGGTTCCAAGTGCGCGTTATCCAGCTTTACAGACATCCGTTGGCACAGGACGGCAAAGTGAGAGCGGAGCGCCCCAATGGCGGCCATTACGGACCTCAGTGTTGGTGTACCGTCAGTATCCCCCATCTCCTCCGACATGAGACGAGGCAGGATTCGGATCCCTGAAACACCGTCCAGGAACCAGGCACACACGGGGCTTATGACAACAACGAGCGCTCACACAACAGGCAGGGTCGGTATTTCGCCACTCGCGGGGGCCAGCCCGACAACCCGGGCTCCCCAGGGGGTCACCGGGCATAGGACCCCCGACCGTGGTCACCGATATCACATGCCTCACTGTGCCGTGTCCTTGAATGAAGCCGATTACTCAGTTGCCAACTGGAATTAGAAGGTTTGGACCGAGGTCGGGAGACCGGAAGCAACCCTGGTCCCACAGCCGATGTTGATCACATCCAACCCGGATGGGTCAGAAATCGAGGTACTGGTGGAAGCTCTGGAATAGGCCGAGAAGTAAATTCGACGTAACTTTGTCACCCGGTAAGTTGGAGGGTCTGGGTTTGCACCGCAGGAGTCAGGAGCACTTCATACATGTGGGAGTCCGGCGTGCTGGAAGGATAAAGGGCAGGATATACGAGCTGCCGGTGGAGGTCGGCGGAGCCGGGAGCTTATGCGGCCATCTTGGATCGTAGCGTAGCTCCTCCTCGGTGCTTATTCTTATTGAAAATTCGTTTAGCTCTTTTGGAGATAAAAGGCAAAATATGAATGTCCAATATACATAACAAACTGTTTCCATATTAGAAAAAGTCTGCAAACATCCAAGTGGCCAAGCTCGAGCCTCTTAGATGCCAGTGTACATGCACAACACTTGTGCATGCACACTAAATGATCACACATTTTTCTTCCAATATTCTCAAACATTGGCCCGAAAACTTCAAAAAACAACCAGAAGATTTGGAAAAACAAAGTAAATACGCTCCTAGAGGCGAATATATGACGTTACAACGCAAACAATTACAACGTATGCCTTTACAACATGGTTTTTATATCACAGCATCCATTACAACGCATGATTTTCCAACGCATGCCATCAAAACGCATTTTTAGAAACTACATTTACAACACATTCCATTACAACGGGGAACAGCGTTTGCAATGCAACTTTTACCACACACTACCTTTACCACGCAACTTTTACAACGCAAGTCGTTACAACAACTTGCGCTGGGGGGCGCTGTAGGATAGGGAATAGTTTAATTTACTATCCAAAACCTTCCCTACTATCCACGGGGACTGGAGTTGGAATAGTAAATTAAAATATTCACTATCCAGCGCCCCCCAACGCAAGTTGTTGTAACGACTTGCGTTGTAAAATTTGCGTGATAAAGGCATGCGTTGTAAAAGCATGCATAGTAACGACATACATCCCATTACAACGCATTCCATTACAACGCATAACATTACAATGCATAATACTTTTAGGGCAAGAGTAGGGTAAGTGAGTAGGGTAAGTGTTGGATAGTGTAGGGGTAAAAATGACTATTCCCACTCCAGTGAGTGCAACAGTAGGGTACGTGTTTGATAGTGTATGGGTAAAAATACTATCCCCATGTACCTCAAAACCCATACCCACCCTAAAACTAAAAAAATCCCCATTACTTACCTTATAATGCGTTGTAATGGCATGCGTTGCAATAGTATTCGTTGTAATGGCATGCCTTGTAGTGACATGCGTTGAAATGGCATGCGTTGTAATGGCATGCAATGTAAAAGCAGCAGCATTGTAATTACTGGGTTGTAACAGTAGTGAATTGAAATGTCTGCGTTGTAATGGTTGTTTTCCCCAAGAGACGAGATACTGCATTATTCAGAAGTGTTTGACTTTTCTAGCTACTGTTGAACAATAAGCCACACTCATCTGCTAGTTCAGCAAAATAATTTTGAAAGGTTTAAGTAGGGATACAACAAGTTCATCCATTGCCTATGGATGTTAAAAACTAGACTAATGCAAACAATGTACCCTTTATACATTTATCGCAAAGGAATGCATACCTTTAAATAGTGTTGAGTAAAAGTCCCTGTGTGTTGAACATACAGAAACTTATTTAACTTATGTACACAGAGTTTAAGTTTATGCATTTTAGGGTTTGTCCAAATTGCTTTATGTCAAATAATATTTTCTGACATCAATCTTTAAGGTATATGTATATAGTATTCTTTGCAGGTGCCTGGCTGATGATGGCTGATAGCCAGAAACCGGTCCTGAGATCCTTGATTCCGGTCCAGGGAAAACATGGCTTAGCAGTGCGGGCTGGACTGTTCCCATGAGGCACAGGGTCAAGACTGATTTGCATATGGCCATGTCTGAACTGGGGTGGCGTGATGAGAAAAATAACAATGGATTAAACCCAGATCTGTGACTGGGGGTGAATGTGTTGCCAATGTGCAACATTCCGTCCATCACCTTGTGTCTTTTGCATCTCTTACTCCTAAAAAGATCTTACTTCCTAGACATATATTGTGCATGTCACATGAGGGTCTTGACTTGATGAAGTTCCCTGTCCGTCAAACCTTCGGTCCCCCTGCATGCTTTATTGTTGGTCAGACGGGCAGCTATCCGTCAGCAGATCCCATGTTGACTCCATTGACAGAAAGCTGCCTCCGATAGCCCTATGGAGTATGGGCTGTTGAAGAAGGGGCATTACACTACCCACACTATTTAGGGGGAAAGTGTAATGTTCTTTTTTTCTAACCACGGCACTGAGGAGCAACAATTACACAAATAATGACCCCTACACCCAGGGAAATCGTCCCTTGTTGACTGGGTCACCAGTTGTTTGCTTTTTTAATAAGAAAATTGCACTTTGGGAGTTTGTTACTGAAAAATAAAAACTTTGTAAGAGTTTGGAGAATGGCCCTCAAAACCGACAGCGGTCGTCCTCAATTTTCTTTTTACTTTGACAAGAATCACAATGACTGCATTGCTATCATGGTACAGTGGTCACTGCTGGGCCAGCGGAGAGCTTACATTTGGTAGGTGGTAGTCTGTCCGGGTGGACGACATAAGGCCCTCTGCCACCCTGATGGACTGCACTCCCTAAGTCTTTACATTACATCCACTAGACGTCTTCACGACTGAAACTGTACATTTTAACTCATATAAATCAGATGTTCTCCTTTGAAGCTAAAGTGTTGCCACTCATTCATCATGCTTCAGTGTGCTTTCACCATTAGCATAGAGGTAAGAAACTAAAATATGCAGCTGGGAAAGAATGTTTTGGTTATAGCATGTGATTATTGTGGTACCTGGCCTATGCATTTGTATCAATATTAGCGGTAATACCTATTTAGAACAGTGACAATGATTTTGCGACTTCCTTGTCAACATAAAAATGTCACAGTGCAAACCAAGAGGAAAGTGTTATTCAGTATTACAATTGTTAAAAAAGTGTAATGAATAGAGGGTAAGGTACATAGTGAGGGGTATAGGAGACCAGGTGGGTGGAGGGACGCATAGATGGGCTGCAGAGGCAGGGCACACACAAGGGCATGAGGAGTCTACAGAAAATACAGGGTAGGAGTCTGCAGAAAATACAGGGGAGGAGGGGTGCACACAAATGTGCTGGAAGCATTTGCATAAAGATGGGCTGAAAGGCGATAAAGACCATTCAAAGCTGCAGCAAGGCATGTGTGGGCCATACAGAGGGCTGTGAGGATACAGAAGCCTACAGAAGACCACCAGGGGCAAATTTGGGTGCACACAGGGGTCACAATCATGGGATGCAGAGGAGGCAGGGATACACAGAGAGTGGGTGGAGCAAGCATGCCCACTATTATACTCCAATATAGACATTAGAACACTGACCATATACGCCAACACCACCACTATCCTATGCCAACACATCCACCATTGTATGTCCACACAACCAAAATAATACACCAAAACACCCACCTTCATATGTATTGTATTGTAATGTATATAGCATTTATAAAGCGCAACAAACACCCTACGTGTACCCTGGCACTATAGAACGTGACGCAAGCACTCATAAAACTGGAAGAGTAAAACCCGAGTAGACAGCACTCACAGACAGAGGATCAGATTCTGGGGAACAGCCACGTTTTGATCCTTTTCCTAAACAAAGACAGAGTGTTACATTTTCTAATTTCAAGTGGTAGTTCCTTCCATAGCTTCGCAGCAGCAGTACTAAAAGCCCTCCCTCCCATTCTAACCTAATTGAACTTTGAGACCTTCGCCAGACAAGCAGAAGAGGAACGGAGGCTCCGGGTGGGAGTGTACCAAACCAATTTCTTCTGTAAAGGCTTTGGCCCAAATCAGTGTAAGGCCCTAAACACTATACATAAGGAATTAAAATGTATTCTTTGCACCACTGGGAGCCAAGGTAACTCGGCTAAGCACAATGATGCAGAAGAGTCTCGTGGTCTAGACAGAACTAATTTGGCCGCCATATTTTGGACATGTTGCAATCACTGACTCAGATACTTTGGAGACTCCAATAGTAGGGTGTTGCAATAATCAAGTATGTTTAAAATAACGCCTTGTACTATTGGGGATCTGGCCGAGTTTGGGAGCAACGGGAGGATCTTTCTCAGTGCTCTGATCAGACCGAAACAGCACCCCACCGTTTTATTCGCTTGCTTCTCCAGTGACATGTTGGCGCAGAACGTAACTCCTAAATTGCGCGCCGTCTTGGTCGGGACTAAGGGAGGTGAAGTTATAAGGGGGCAAAATTTGTGAGGGAGGGGCAGAGTAACCTTCCCAACTGTACAGTGTAGAATTTACGTTTTATTCGAGTTGAATTGTAGCGAGTTATTACGAAGCCACTGCACACTAATATGCATACAGGCATGAAGTCCTCCAAGGCGTTAGATTGGGTTCCATTCAAGGACAGGATAATCTGGGTGTAATCAGCATAGTTCACCAATTTTACATTATGAGCCCGAATTATGTTGATCAATGGGCTCAAATAAATGTTGAACAAAATTGGGCTGATGGCAGACCCTTGAGGAACACCATGCCAGATGTTGGAAAAGGCAGATTGAAACGGAGGTAGAGCCACTGTCTGACACTTGCCGGTAAGATAAGATCGAAACCAGTGCCCACTATTCCTACCTCCTCTAGACGGGTCAGCATGATGCCATGGTTAACTGCGCCGATGTCCACACAACCATCATCATATATGAACACACCTTCATACATTCACACATCCTAGATAAAAAAGTAATACAAAATATAAAATTAGCTAAAAAACTAAAATTGAAAAGGAGTTCAGGTTGTCAATTGTTTTCACAGACCCTTATCCATAAATACTAAAACATCATAAAATTCATGAATTAAGGTGCTCCTATAGCTGTTATTTTTGAGAAGGCTGCAGAAGAGGTGTTTTTGAAGGGATTGTTGAAAATATTTGTAAGTTTGAAAAAGGGTGAATGATGGCTTGACTCACTTTTTTGAGTGGCATTGTAGGTGTGTGATCATGAGGCTTGTGTGTTGGCATATGATGGTGGTATTTTATGTTTATGTTGGTAGTTCAGAGCCTCTACTGTTGTGGGTTTTTGCATGATAGCTCCTGTCTAGGTGTATGATGGTGGCTGAGTGAAGTTTTGATAGTGGGTGTATTCACATACATTGGTCGGTGAGGGCATATTAATGTAGCTGTGTAGTTGGGTGAAAGGGTGAGTGCAATTACATAGTAGTAGCAGTGAGTACATATCTTTTAGGTATGCTGTCATACTGTATGTTAGTTGGACGGTTGGATGATGGTTAGTGTAATGTAATGCAGTTTCTTATATAGCGCACGTATCACCACAAAGGGTATCTCGGCGCTTGCTTTGAGAACCCGTCCTGGTTTTCCCTGTGGGATAGCCCAGCTGGGCACCCCCAAGGTGAAAGCCAGGCATCCCGCCGCGGGGGCCGTAGTGGAGATTGAGCAAGCTATTGCCCAGAGTTGCAGAGCGTGAACCCCTGATTCAAGTAGGCACCGAAGCGAGAATTATCAGGTCCGTGGACATTTGGGCTCCAAACCCTGCCACGACGGGAATTGAACCCTGGTCCCGGGCCGACCTCTGCTTCTGGGTCTGCCTCCTCTAACCGGTGAGCCACACTTCTCCACTGTATTGTTGTATGATTATGAGTGGATGCACAGATACAAGTAGTTGTGTTTGCTTATCATTGTGTGCTTGTTGATGTATGATGTTGATTGCTTTGATGTATAATTAGCAGTTGGCACATCGAGTTAATAATGTTTTATATATTTTTTGAGGGTGTGCAGGTTTTCTATGAGCGTAGGCTGGGGATGGGCGTTAAGTAGAAATTTGTTTTTTTACATATTTACATTCTTCTGAAGTGCTGCGTACCTTTGTTATATATATATATATATATATATATATATATATATATATATATATATATATATATATATATATATATATATATATATATATATATATATATATACTCTCCTCCAGTGCCGGTTAGTGCACCCTGGGCTGTCACGGAACGGTCCCAGATAGACCACCGACAGTCCTTAAATTATATCCCAAATACCTCCTCTTTCCAGAAGTAAGCCAGGACACCCGGAGTTTGTTTGCAGAGTTTATTCGGCAGAGTGAAAAAGTGCGACGCATTTCGCCGATAAGGCTTGCTCACGCTCGTCTTGATTACAATGGCGGCATGTATGCGGCAATTCGACTTATGTGTAAATAGATGTAAAAATAGGTGTTTTTACACAATGTGCACATTGCGCATTTATGCAGGAATTGTAATGTTTAAAGAAAATCTTTGTTTGCTTGTTTTGAGTTTACTGCGAGATAGTCTGTTTTCCCTTGTTATAGTGGTCACATGACCCTTATGGGAACAGGGCGGTAGGCGGAGCACTTTAAGCACTTTATAAGCACTGAAAATAGCACTTATGCCTTGCATGTGAACAAGGGCTGCAAAGCCCGAAACGCGTCATGTTTGGTTGGTAGCGGGAAAGAACTGGAAAATAAAAAATACTTACCCGAATGCTGTGGTCTGTTTCCTGCTTCCCCGGTCCTGCTGGATTGGAGGTAGTTCCTGGGAGTCACTGTTGAGATATATATATATATATATATATATATATATATATATATATATATATATATATATATATATATATATATACATATATTTATATACATATATATACTCTCCTCCAGTGCCGGTTAGTGCACCCTGGGCTGTCACAGAACGGTCCCGGATAGACCACCGACAGTCCTTAAATTATATCCCAAATACCTCCTCTTTCCAGAAGTAAGCCAGGACACCTGGAGTTTGTTTGCAGAGTCTATTCGGCAGAGTGAAAAAGTGCGACGCGTTTCGCCGATAAGGCTTGCTCACGCTCGTCTTGATTACAATGACGGCCATTTTTAAAGTGCTCAAAACACACCCCCAAGTGTATACATAACATCACCATGGTAATGCGGGCAGCCATATTTGTGAGGATACTTGTACAATATATATACTGATTCAATAAAAGTACATTGTATTGGTACCATAATCGCTCATTATGCCATTTGATATATCGTTAATATAACGCGATCATGTTGAACAAATTGAATTGTGAACAACTTTCATAATTTGTCGGACATGTTCGTAAATACCACCATTACTATAACCACGCAACATTCAAGCCTATAAAATGGTTCAATGAACCCATAAAGTGCCAAATGTAACCCAGGCTATTTCACAATACCCGACATTTGTTATGATATCATCAGTCGCGGTCACGTGATGTATACCTACACGTTACCTAGGTTCTCATAGGCTATTCAGTAGCAGGCCCGTATTACGCCTCATGCAATTGGTTCACGTTGCTAAGATACGAAATGTCAATAACATGCGATAGCAACAACACGTAAAATACTGACATATTGCTCGACAGTCCAGCCCAAGTGGGCGAGTATAGCAGACATCGAACCACTTGAATTATTGTCACGTATCAGCTGGCAAAAGTCCTTGCCCCAGTGGGCTGAAATTGTATATATATGTTGCCGGGTTTGGTAATTGTATAAGCCAATGTTGCTGATATTTCCAAATTCATGGATTCGTCCCCGCCCCAGTGGGCAAATCATATACATAATTAGCACATAGTGTCCCAACAAAATCGATGATAGTATTCGAAAGATTCATTGTATCCAGTAGTATCCCACATTACCTGTGAATAAAATTAAAACGTTTAAAATACAGACAGCAAATTCTCTAATTAATGACTTACATTTGTAAATACTTATTCTTCATACAGATGTACTGACAGTTCCTCACTCGTATTAAGCCCCGATGGGGTTAAACATTGAAAGTCAATTATATATTTAGACTCTAGTTTTCTCATGGAAAGTTCGTGATTGCCACCTCGTATTCCCAGATCAACACAGTCAATAACTACCATGCGTAATTTGGTCTCATCTTGCATGTGATATTCAAAAAAGTGTCTTGCGACCAGATATTGTCTATTAAGATTTCGTATCGCTCTCAGATGTTCTAACACCCTCTTTTTGGCCTCGTGTTTGGTGCTACCCACATACCATTTATTGCATGGGCATATTAGTAAATAAATACTGTATGGGGTGTTGCATGTTAATTTCTTTTTGATTGCAAATTCTCTTGATGTTCCCGGTATCGTTAAGTTTTTACAATCTTTGCTAAATTTGCAAGCCTTGCATTTTCTGCAGCATATAAACCCCACATTCGTAGCATGACCTGATTGACTTTTGTCTGTTACATAGTTTTGACTAAGCTCATCCCGTAAGGGTTTGCCCTTCCGGAACGTGATCTGGGGGTTGTCACTTAAATACTTCTTAAGATGTTCATCGGTATTTAGAACATGCCAGTATTTTTTAAAAACTTTTCTCACATCTTGGGATTGCCCGAGAAAGTAGTGATAAATCTGATTGTTTCAGATTCTGTCTGGGGCAATTTTGGAGCTAATAGTTCATCCCTGGTTTTAACCTCTTGGCTGCTAGGCGTTTTCCCCCTCCTGTGCTGGGATTTACCATTTTGCTGTTTGCATGACGAGCTCAGCTCGTCATCAGCACATGACACCCGTGGGTGATGACGAGCTGAGCTCGTCATCAGCATCGAAAGGGTTAATGTTACTGCGTTCTACTGCTTTAGCAATTGCCTTCTTACCATATCCTCTCTCTTTAAACCTCTGACACATCACAACTTCTTCTCTTTTATATCCATCTTGTGTGCTACCGTTGCGCCTTGCGCGCAGTAGTTCTCCATAAGGAATGCTGTAAACAAGACTCTTAGGATGGCAGCTAGAAGCTCTCAAAAGGCTGTTCCCTGATGTGCTCTTTCTGAAGAGTTTAGTGGTCAGGATGTTGTTGACCACTTCTACTTCCACATCTAGGAATTCCATCTTTGTCTTACTAATGTGTTCAGTTAAGATCAAATTCAGAGTGTTGACATTCAATTTGTCAATAAACTGTTTTGCAGATTTCATGTCCCCATTCCAAATAAAAAAAATATCGTCAATGTACCGCAGCCACAGGGACACATTGTTGAATTCAACCATTTCTTGGACAACCTGCTCCTCCCACCAGCCCATGAATAAATTCGCGTAGCTGGGGGCGAAGCAGGTTCCCATGGCTGTGCCCTGTGACTGGCGGTACATGACGTCATTAAAATAAAAAAAATTGTTAGTGAGACAGAAGTCTATCATAGACAAGAGCATTTGTGAATGCAGTAACAGTGAAATCGACCTGGTGTTTAAATAATGTTTAAACGCTTTCAAACCATGTTCGTGTCGAATGCTGGTATATAAGCTGCTAACATCAAGGGTGACCAGTGTAAAATTTGTCTCCCAATGGATCCCATTGATGATACTCAGAAATTGGGTGGTATCTTTGACATATGATGGTAATGCCACCACAAAGGTTCTCAAATAATGATCGATGTATTTTGAAGTGTGTTCAAGAAGGGAACCAATAGAGGAAACAATGGGGCGACCCGGTGGATTACATTGATCTTTGTGGAGTTTTGGGAGGAGATACAATATTGGGATCTTCGGGTGGGCACAGTATAGGTATTGATATTCCTCGGTTTCTATCAACCCCTTATCCTTCCACTCCAGAAGTAAATCTCTAAAGCTGCTGGTAGATCTTAAAACATCATCCCTATCACATCTGCAGTAACATGCAGTATCCTGTAATTGTCTCAAGCCTTCCTGGAGGTATTTTTGCTTATCAAGGACCACCACATTCCCCCCCTTGTCGGACTGTCGTATCACTATCTCTTTGTCCGCTCTGAGGGATTCAATGGACAATTGTTGGATATGAGACAGATTCTTGTTACTCTGGGGTAATTTCTTATATCTTAGTTTCAAAAGATCTTTTAATACACCCCTTTTTTAACACATCTATCGCGTCACATTGAACTGCAGGTAAGAACACACTTTTGGGTTTGAATTTCGACCCTGGGTTGTTATCTAGGTCAAAACCCCAGCTTTCCCAGTCCGGTTCCTCTCCCATATTCACACCGTCCCTATGAATGTCCTCTAACAGTACAATGTCATCTACATCAAGATTACTGAGCATATTGTTAGCAGACTCAGCTGGTTTTTCCTTAGGTTTGGTGCAGTACCATTTTTTCAATTTTAACTTTCTTGCAAACAAAAACAAGTCAATACGGGTCTGTGCAAAGTTTATATTTTGTGATGGACAGAAGGAAAGGCCAAGTGCCAAGATCTCTCTCTCACCTTCAGTTTGCACATGGCGGGAAAGGTTCACCACAGTCATATTCATTTCGAATTTTTGCTCCTTGTCGCCATTCCCATTGGAGCTTGTGTGGCGTTTGATCCTCCTCTTTTTTGCCTGTTTGTTCCTCCTGTTCCTCCTCTGCTTCCACGTCCTCGATCGCCAGTAGGTAGTTATAGTTAGGATTTTTTTCAATGCAAAATCTCAAAATTCTATTGTGAATAACTTTGGTGCCGGTTGACGAATCTGCCTGAAAATTTCCTCAAATTTGCCTCGCGGAGCTCCGGTCTGACCCTGAAAGTTTCGGGGGGATTCGTCAAGCGGGGGCCGAGATAAAAGGGGGGTCCCAAAACGTGTTTTTCCCATGTTAATTTCCATAGGGCGGTCGACCTCACTTTTAGCCCGAACGGCTGAATGGATTTCCACCAAACCTGGCAAAATTGAAGGGACTGGTAGCCCGATGTGCCTTTGCTATGTCTCAAGATATGTGCTCCAGTGGTTTTTACGAAAATTAACTTTGAAAAAATATATATTGGGCTACAATGGGCTATATATATGTTAGAGCCTAAATGTAGCCCAATGTAGCCCAAAGATGGCCGCCAGAGACAAAAAAAACAAATGTAGCCCAAGTATCAGCCAGATGTAGCCCAACTATAGCCCAATGACAGAATGTCCCAGAGTGTTCTAAAGAACAACTAGAGCGCTAACAGTCTTACCTATGACAAAAGTATGGCACACCTGAAGTCATCTTGATTGGAATAAAGTGCTAACACTTAAAACATTTAATTTGCAAAGGAACAAAATGAGGGGGTTCATTTTGCCATAGAAATTATGATTAGTGCTGAAGAAAGAAAAATTAGGGCACATTTTGAATGACTTCTCAAATCCTCTTATATTTCATTAAAAAAATTCTGATATGCAGTCTCCCAAGATGGTCACCAGAGACAAAAGAGCCCAAATGTAGCCCAAATATCAGCCAGATGTAGCCCAACTATAGCCCAATGACAGAATGTCCCAGAGTGTTCTAAAGAACAACTAGAACGCTAACAGTCTTACTTATGACAAAAGTATGGCACACCTGTAGTCATCTTGATTGGAATAAAGTGGTAACACTTAATACATTTAATTTGAAAAGGAACAAAATGAGGGGTTTCATTTTGCCATATAAATTTTATATATATATATATATATATATCACGTCCACACTGCTGCTTGAACGACCCTCAACCAGACAACGCTGATGCCGTCGGTAGCAGCAGCCGCTACCTTAATGTCTGTAGGTACTGGATCCCACCAATTAGAAGGAAGCAGAGACGGCACACCAGGAAACCTTGCACAAACCCTTTATTGTGCACTCGTTAACCCAAGACGACGCGTTTCGGCGTAAGCCTTTATCAAGTAACCACCATTTTGTTTTTTGCCATACTTATAGTCCCACAACTATTTCGTGCACATAATAGACATAAAGAAAATACTTAATGGTAAAACATTTTCAATGAAAAAAATCAATTCAACAAATTATATTTCATGTTTCAATATGTCAACAATTCAGCATTCATTGTATGCAATTGGGTGAGTGCGTCTAGTGCGGAAAGTAGGTGATGTCAGACAACCCCGCTGGCAAAGTTATTGAGGTCGTAATAATTGACCGTGAACCCTGCCGAAAATAATTGTAAACAGTTTAATGTGCAATGATGAAGGTAGATACCCTCGTAACTTTATGCCTGCATCGGTTTGACTCCAACCATGGGCTGGCGAGTCACCGCTAGGTATCCTGGGTAATGTAGTTTGATACCGCGGATCGGGACAGGAGTCCCGAGAAAATCAATGGGAGCTCCCTGATTATGATGCGTAGGTAAAACTAGCGGATTGGGCTATGTCGAGGAAACCATCAAGCAAAAGAAACAACGCAAGTTCATTAGGGACAAACGGGACTACGCCGAGGGACGGATACTAACGTATGCCAGAAAATACGACAAAGCACAAAAAAACATCAGGGCCAAATTAATAAGCAACAAGAAGTCTACGACAGTCACATCCGGATCAAGCTCTGACTTAAGTACCGACACGGAGGATCGCACCCGAGGTATCCCTTTAGACGAGCTTCCGCTGACCATCCACCAGGAGTTCGAAATTCTGAACCAGAAGAACGAACCAGGCCAACAGAACAGAGTACAAACGAGGGGCCAAACATCGAGGGGCAAGAGCAGCACCAAAAAAGTAAGAGGAAGAGGACGCGGAATGCCAGCAGAAGAAGAAACGCGTCGTCTTGGGTTAACGAGTGCACAATAAAGGGTTTGTGCAAGGTTTCCTGGTGTGCCGTCTCTGCTTCCTTCTAATTGGTGGGATCCAGTACCTACAGATATATATATATATATATATATATATATATATATATATATATATATATATATATATATATATATATATATATATATATATATATATATATATATATATATATATATATATATATACTTCCAACTTGTCGCCAGCAACCGTCGGCAAACAAACAGGTACACAGACTGCAGTTAATCACCCAAGCCAGACTTCTCTTTTTCAAAAAAAGATTTATTTCATTTTCATGGTAGTGGTGGTGCTAGTCATCAGACGCGTTTCGGACTGGCGTCCTTGCTCACTGATGGGAGGGATTTGGAGAAACCATATATTTAAGGGGAACGAAAACATTGCAATTTCGCGCCTTTCCAACAAGTAATTGAAATAGACAAAGGGCTTCGAGACTCAAGTCTCCTTCATTCTGTGTTTTTACAGTCGCCATGTTGCTCTGGGAAAAAGCGGTCGCAACATTATCATTAATGCATATCGATTGCTATCACATATATCACTTTATGTGTTATATCCCAAAATCGTAGGCCGTTTATATTGTGTAATTACACATTTGTTGTATAAATTAAATACACATGATCCAAAACGCGCAATGTTACAATAGTGCTCTAATATGACTGTACAAATACAGGGTTATTCATATGCGCTTTTTGTAAAATACATTGAGCTATGCAGCCTACATAAATCACATTTCTTTCGATTTTATGCATACACATTGTGACTATGCGTTACGTGTTATCATGCGTTAGATTGGGTCATATTTCGATTTAACTGTACAAATACATACATACATCCTGTAGTATATGACCCCTGAGTTTCCACTAGGCTACCTTTCTACTGTACCAACGGGTACTGGTTAGTGGAAAATTCAAAAACAGTTTGTATGTGCGGCATAAAATATATATATATAATCCCTCATTATAGTGGAGTAGGACCTCTATATATGCCTAACACAAATTCATTTTCTGGGGAAATGTCTCAATCAAGACCCAAACATGCATTGATCTCAAAAACTGTAATTGATTATGACCCCCATATAAACGATATTCTCCAAAAAATAAGTGAAGGCTAAAAAAGGACTACTCACCTAAATATCGTGAGAGCCTTTAAAAGTGGTGCTAATTTGTGACAATATGTGAATACGTACAAGATATCATATAATATTTAAACATTACTCGGTAATATATGTATTCACTAAGATACATTTAATAAGTCAGTTAACCAATCAATTTTACACAAAAAAAATCCATTTAGACATTTATTTACCCATTTATTCTTCCATCAACCTTTAGATATACATATATAAAAAATATTTATTTTTCAGAAAGATACACATTCACTGGATGATGTCATCAGTGATGTCATTTGAGATGTCATCAGTGATGTCATGAGAGATGTCACTGACCATGTCATGAGTGATGTAATATGTGACGTCATCAGCAGTGCATTGCACGCGCAAGTTATAGTGAGTCCAACTAACTATAACGTGGGAATTTCAATGGTTTTATGCGAGTAAAATTTCCATCTAACTATAACTGGTGTGAAACCTATGGTTTTTTCAGTGAATATATAGATATATATATAGATATATGTATTTGTGTGTGTGTGTGTAATTAAATATATATTTATAATTGTAAACATACGTACATACACACACACACACACACACACACACACGCACACACACCTACACCCCCCCCCCCCTCCACACACACACACACACATTTATATACACAATAGAAAGCTGCCTTGGAGGGTTGGGAGCATGGCCAAGCTGAACACCAGGTCCTTCTGCCAACCCCCCAGGCAATCCATCAGCTGAACCCAGTTACAGCAGTGGTTAGCTGCCTGTGAAAGGGGTCACTTTAATACAAGTTGTATGCAGTATATTATTTTTAAAAAAAAAGTAGAAAATCACTGAAAAATAGAGTTAAAGCATTATTTAGACTAGCTTTGGTTCAAACCCACATATATTAAACACAACTTTGAAATGTACTTAAAAACACATTTAAAGTGCAGTTATGGTTACTAAACAAAAGCAAAACAACCCGGAAACACCTCAGTTATGGTTATGTTTAGCTCTGAAAACCATAGTTCACATATTAACCATGCAAATAATACCTCACCCACCCAATTCCATACTCATGCAAATTCCCTTAGTGAAACACCAATTACATAAATGATCTCATTCATGACATGAGAGATTATTTTACCATTAACATTATGAATGACATCACTTTGGGTACAATAAGATCTCTTTGTCTATGTGTGTGATTTAAAGATGTGGCGTAAAGGTCTCTTATTTATTATATCTAACTCTCTATCTCTCTCTCTCTCTCTCTCTCTCTCTATATATATATATATATATATATATATATATACATATATATATATATATATTCACAAGAATTGCTTTAGCAATTGAAGCCGCACTCCGTTGAAGGTAAGATAACATCTTTATATATTCATAACAGGCAGATTCCCCTCCCGTGTCTGTATCCTGCTGACCTTACGCATTTCGATGAATACCTTTCATCTTCTTTAGAGGCCACCGTGAACAGTTGCAAAAATGTCGTGCATGACCAGCAGCCCCTGCATGTTCATTAGATCTGTTGGATTGGCCTCCGGTGTGCCCATTTCCATTTAGCATTCACATTACATGCTGGGCTACATAGTCCGTTTTGCATCAATTTAAGCCCACCAGTGGGTTCAATTGCTCACGTTACATCAAGGACAGTTTAGGCAGCCCCCATTGAGCCTCTGGAGGAGACTCTGTCTGTTAAATTCACTGCACTTCCAACGCCTAATCTGAGGAGAATTTTCCCCTCGAGCGGACCCGCCATTATCAAATCGGGCAGTGCGTCGCCTCCACGGCCTGAAGCGAGCCTTACAACATGTTCACAAGAATTGCTTCAGCAATTGAGGTTGAGTGAACAAGCGGCTGTGGCTGCAAAATGCGTCTTGACAGAAAAGGAATAAAAGAAACTTGACGCACATACCTTGGGTCCGTGTCCAGACTGTGGCAAGCTGCGCTAATCAGCGAGTCTGCGTGAGTCGTGTTTTGGAATTTTGCATATGTATATATATATCTATCTATCTATCTATATATATACATCTATATATATATATCTATAACTATATATCTATATATCTATATATATATCTATATATATCTATATATATCTATCTATATATATATATATATATATATATCTATCTATATATCTATATATATATATATATATATATATATATATATATATATATATATATATATATATATATATATATATATATATATATATATATATATATATATATATATATATATATATATATATATATATATATATATGTGTGTCACACACAGTTGCCTACAATGGAAGATGCCCACAGAACAGGTAAGATTCAGCCTCGATCTTTATTTGAAGCAGCAGCGAGGAATGATGCAAAGCAGTAACAAGGTTTGTCCTGCTGACGCGTTTCATGCTTTCTGCACTTTCTCAAAGGCTACGGACATCCAGAGGTAACAGCAATATAATTTCCAACACCACACTTTAAATAATGAAAGTCCCGCCTCAGTGGGCGTGGCCACCCCGTGGCCCGATGGTACTTGTGGTGCCAGTATTCCTCAAGTGAGCTGCCATGCCCTTACGTCCAAAATTAAAAAACCCCAGTGGGTTTGAACTGCCATGTACACTCCCTCATTGCTGTGAATCCTCTCCAAATAACCAGCACTGTTCTCCATCACGGAGGCGTCGTTATGCGTCAAAGATCAAGGCTGAATCTTACCTGTTCTGTGGGCGTCTTCCATTGCAGGCAACTTTGTGTGACTGATTTTGAGCGGCTTGCCTGAAGCCGCGGAAGAAATGCCCTGGGGCTGCGGGCGGCCCACCAGCGGAGACGCATAACGACGCCTCCGCAATGGAGAACAGTGCTGGTTATTTGGAGAGGATTCACAGCAATGAGGGAGTGTACATGGCAGTTCAAACCCACTGGGGTTTTTTAATTTTGGACGTAAGGGCATGGCAGCTCACTTGAGGAATACTGGCACCACAAGTACCATCGGGCCGCGGGGTGGCCATGCCCACTGAGGCGGGACTTTCATTATTTAAAGTGTGGTGTTGGAAATTGTATTGCCGTTACCTCTGGATGTCCGTAGCCTTTGAGAAAGTGCAGAAAGCATGAAACGCGTCGGCAGGACAAACCTTGTTACTGATTTGCATCATTCCTCGCTGCTGCTTCAAATAAAGATCAAGGCTGAATCTTACCTGTTCTGTGGGCGTCTTCCATTGCAAGCAACTGTGTGTGACTGATATATATATATATATATGCATGTATATACTACTGGCGGGCATCAGTAGGAAGTAATAGTTAGGACGGAGTTTCTATCAAAAAGGCCATTTTCAGGTGCCTATATTTTTGGTGGATCACTGACATAATATCGAGGGACATAATATCGACTATCAAAAATATCGGCGACAAAATATCGACAGGCAGAATATCGACTTTGTATCTACAAACAGGTAAGTACAAAAATATCGAGTAAAAAATATTGTTTACAAAAATATAGTTTAAAAAACATATCGACTTTATTAAAAACAACGTTAAATTAAATTAATATTAAAAATGAATTACTAAAATATATTTAGGAATACTTAAATTACCTTATAATAATTAAATAATTATTTAAAGTAAAAAAAAATCATTACAATCATATTTGTTAAAACATATATATATATAGTAACATAATTTAATTGAAAAGTATCCAATATTATTACCATAGGATAGCAGAAGTGTAAAAATTACTATTCCCACTACAGAGAGTGCAACAGTAGGTAAGGCGTTGGATAGCGTAGAGGTAAAAAATACTATTCCCACTCCAGAGAGTGCAACAGTAGGGAAAGCGTTGGATAGCGTAGGGGTAAAAATGACAATTCCCACTCCAGAGAGTGCAACAGTAGGGAAAGGGTTGGATAGCGTAGGGGTAAAAATTACTATTCCCACTCCAGAGAGTGCAACAGTAGGGAAAGCGTTGGATAGCGTAGGGGTAAAAATTACTATTCCCACTCCAGAGAGTGCAACAGTAGGGAAAGGGTTGGATAGCGTAGGGGTAAAAAAATGACTATTCCCACTCCAGAGAGTGCAACAGTAGGGAAAGCGTTGGATAGCGTAGGGGTAAAAATTACTTTTCCCACTCCAGAGAGTGCAACAGTAGGGAAAGCATTGGATAGCGTAGGAGTAAAAATTACTATTCCCACTCCAGACAGTGCAACAGTAGGGAAAACGTTGGATAGCGTAGGGGTAAAAATTACTATTCCCACTCCAGAGAGTGCAACAGTAGGGAAAGCGTTGGATAGCGTAGGGGTAAACATTACTATTCCCACTCCAGAGAGTGCAACAGTAGGGAATGAGTTGGATAGCGTAGGGGAAAAAATTACTATTCCCACTCCAGAGAGTGCAACAGTAGGGAAAGCGGATAGCGTAGGGGTAAAAATTACTATTCCCACTCCAGAGAGTGCAACAGTAGGGAAAGGGTTGGATAGCGTAGGGGTAAAAAAATGACTATTCCCACTCCAGAGAGTGCAACAGTAGGGAAAGCGTTGGATAGCGTAGGGGTAAAAATTACTTTTCCCACTCCACAGAGTGCAACAGTAGGGAAAGCATTGGATAGCGTAGGGGTAAAAATTACTATTCCCACTCCAGAGAGTGCAACAGTAGGGAAAACGTTGGATAGCGTAGGGGTAAAAATTACTATTCCCACTCCAGAGAATGCAACAGTAGGGAAAGCGTTGGATAGCGTAGGGGTAAACATTACTATTCCCACTCCAGAGAGTGCAACAGTAGGGAAAGCGTTGGATAGCGTAGGGGTAAACATTACTATTCCCACTCCAGAGAGTGCAACAGTAGGGAAAGCGTTGTATAGCGTAGGGGTAAAAATTACTATTCCCACTCCAGAGAGTGCAACAGTAGGGAAAGCGGATAGCGTAGGGGTAAAAATTACTATTCCCACTCCAGAGAGTGCAACAGTAGGGAAAGGGTTGGATAGCGTAGGGGTAAAAATTACTATTTCCGCTCCAGAGAGTGCAACAGTAGGGAAAGCGTTGGATAGCGTAGGGATAAAAATTACTATTCCCACTCCAGTGAGTGCAACAGTAGAGAAAGTAGATACTTCATATATTATTAAAAATATATATATATTAATATCTATAAATAAATTAATTAAAAGTAATTACCAATGTAATATAATATAATAATCAATTAATTACAAATACTAATTTAAATTAATCATCACAATTAGTTATCTATTAATACTGATTAATTACAAATTAACAATTAATTAATTAGTAATTAAAAAGTTACTTAACAATTAAAATCTAATAAATACCCCAAAAAATTAACATATGTAATTAGTTATAATTTAATTACTTCCCACCCTATTCCCTTATAAACGCACAACCCACTACAGAAAATAAATTATTAAAATTAACATAATTATCAATTAATAAATTTAATAAAATGAATTGTCATTTAAAATGTAATTAATTACCAAATAACAATTATTTACAATTATTTTATAAATAAATAACAATACATAAATTAACATATTTAATTATTTATAATTAAATTACTTCCCACCCTATTCCCCTATAAACCCACAACCCGCTACAGAAAATAAATTAGTTAAATTAACATAATTATCAATTAATCAATTAAATAAAATTAATTGGCAATTAACATTTAATTAATTACAAACTAAAAATTAATTCCCAATTATTTATAAACAAATACAAATAAATAAATTTACATATTTAATTAATTATACTTAAATTACTTCCCACCCTATTCCCCTATAAACCCACAACCCGCTACAGAATTAAATTACGCATAATTTAAATAACATTAAATTCATTAATTAAATTACATTATAACATAAATAAACAATGTTAACACATAAAATACACTATGAAAAATTCGATATAATTATTAAATTTTCGATATTTTTATTAACCTATATTATGTACTTCGATATTTTGAATATCTATATTTTAAAATTCGATATTACATTACTTACCTTCAAAACAATATTTTTGATGTCTATATTCTGTCCATTCGATATTTTGTCCAGCCTATATTTTGGACTCGATATTATGTCCATTTGATATTTTTTAGTCGATATTATGTCGGTGTACCATTTTTGGTGCAACTTGATGAATCTCCATGAACCTTTCCAAAACAATTAGCCCGGTACAGCAGGCACTGTTTGAAGAGTTTTGGGGTAGTTCATCAAGTGGAGGCTGAGAAATAAGGGGACAGCAAAAATCTGGTCCAGCAACTAGTCAATCGTCAATTCCTAATATTGATCCCATAGACTCGGATAATATGTCTTTGACATCCCACAGTGGGTCAGATGATAGCCAGTCAGCTATCTCCGTAGACTCCACCGATCTAACAGATTTCTCTGTCATTGACGAGCTGAATTTTGTCAGCGAGGACCGGCGGTACTCCCTGCGCCTCCACAACCGTCAGCAACAACAAGGCAGAGTAGCAGCCAAAAGCGCCGCATCAGGAGGCGCAATTCCAAAGCGAGGCACAGCGAGGGGCAACTCAAGCAGGAACTGGAACAAACAACAATGAAACAACAAAACACTGTGATTAATCTGACAGACCTTGTTCTATCAATAGCGGAGGAACAGCTTCTGTCATTGGGCTTGTCTTACTGCCCATCTAACAACTTCTCGTACACTCAAGCACGCATAGACATTTTTAAGTTAATTAGAAAGATTAAACTGATGAAATATTTCCAATTTCACCCTATGCAAGAAAACAAAGTAGGTGACAACGTAGAAGCAGACACAGCAGTAGCTCCCTTGCAGGTTAGGAATCTCGAAGGCCTGCAATCACTTTTATCTTTAGCCCATGAAGACAGCACGCAAGGACCACCTTCTGTCAGCCAGGTAGTCACAGTCAACAAACCAGCATCCAGTCCTTTTCGGAGCAAATCGACTTTTCTACCCCTCATGCCAAAGGACGCAGTAGACGTCTTCAGTGACAGAGTAGTCATTGAATTAAAGAAATGAAATAGGGTTACTTTGGGAAAAAAGAAACAACAAGATTATAATAATGAAAAATACTTGTCATTAATAAGGAAAATTCAGGATAATCCATCTGTGATTGTAAAAAGCGCTGATAAAGGTGGTAACACGGTTCTATGGGCTAAACTTGATTATCTTAAAGAAACTGCAAGACAGTTGGGGGATCCCACGTGTTATACTAAAACCACCAAATTTGCCATGCTGAAAAGCAACAAATCCACCAGGAAAAACATCTACCAATGGCAAAGAAAGGGTCTCCTCGCCAAGGATGAGGCCAAGTTTCTGAGCGTTATACATCCTATCACCCCAGTTTTTTACCTTCTTCCCAAAGTTCACAAACTTATAACTCCTGTTCCTGGACGCCCTATAATTTCCGCACGTGGGAGTATTAATGAAAATTTATCCAAATATGTTGACTTTTTTCTTCAACCTCACATGACTTCACTTCCTTCTTATCTCAAGGACACTACAGACTTTTTGGTTAAGATTAAAGATGTTAATTGGTGTTCTGATTTCTGTTTTTTGGTGATGGATATTGAATCTCTATACACGAGCTTCTGCTATTCTCAGGGTCTTGAGGCCATTAAATATTATTTAGATACACGCAATGCAGTCCTGCGAGACCATAATACCATGCTGTTGGAGATGACCAAGATTTGTTTAACAAATAACCATTTCCAATTTGAAAATGAAATATACCACCAAGAACGAGGAGTTGCCATAGGCTTGTGCTTCTCCCCCAGCTATTCATGTTTACATGTTGGCTGGTGGGAGGAGCATGTGCTACATAAAGTGCATAGCCAGTGGCTTCCACATCTAGCCTATTACTGGTGTTTCATAGATGATATATGTATCATTTGGAAAGGTTTGCAGGTTCAGGCCCAAACTTTTGTAGATGAGATTAACATCAATACTCGTAATTTGAAATTCACTGCCATAATCATATATAGCTCGGCTGAGTTTTTAGATGTGTATATCTACATAGATCAGGGCAAGCTTCATACAAAGTTGCACAGGAAGACAACGACGGGGAATGCCATTCTTCACGCCCGAAGTGCCCATCCATTCCACACCATAAACAGCATACCCTTTGGCGAATTTATTCGCATTAAGAGAATTTGCAGAGATCCAACTACATCAAACCAGTGCCTAGCTGAATCAGTTCAAAGGTTTCTTGAGCGCGGCTACAAGCTAGATCTTTTAAACCGTGCACTCTTGAAAGCGTCTTCACTTTCGAGAGATGAATTATTGACCCCCCAAAACGTGACTACATCTGATATGGCTGAGATACCCGCCACCCCCTCTCAACACAATCCCCAAAAGGAGGAAAACCGGAAACAGTTCTTAAAGTTTTTGGATGTGGGATGGAGTAACCATCCCGGCCGTATTTATTAAAACAAAAAATTAAAACATTAAACGTTTCATGTTATGTACAATTTCATTATCACATTGCGATGTTTGGCTAACCTTAACATATTCTCTAATACAGAGGTTCTCCTAGCCGAACTAGCATCCTACAAAAAACATTCTCTAGAAACACTGAAATTGTACATCCTAACGTTTAAGGGCCAACGGCAAGGTCATAACCGGTGTCAAGATCCCTAACCAGACTTACCCCTCCCACTTGGGAGGGGCGACAGCACAGAGGCTTACCTCAAGTGCAACTACTAACAATTTCCCTTGACTTGACGGGGGCACTTAAGACTCGACGCCATTTAAAGGTCGTTCGAAGACTTGTGTGTGGTATCTAGAAGGTATCGTGGACCTCCCCCCACCCCACACAACTTACCGCATCTGCCGTCGCAGATGACACTGGCCCCGGGAAATTCCCCAGGAGGGGGCTGTAACCCCTCCTACAAAGGAAGGGGCCTTGACCGCCTTTCCTTTACTTCCGGCGACCCGCCCTTAGACGGGACCGCCTCCCCATTGAGGGGCCAATGGCCACCTCTCCCGAGCGCTCCCATCCGTGTTGGGTGACGCCCACTCATAGGGATCTACCAATTAGTGCTCACCGATCATGACCTTACCGCCTACCAAAAAATAAATACGACAATTCTTACTCAAACCTATGAAAACATTGGTCGCTACGACCGAAAGAACATGCATAAAATGCAACACTACATCAAATCATTTTAATCATAACAACCTACACGATATTCACCATACTTTATTATGATCAACAACAAACTGATACTCTCACAGCCTGTAAACGAAATGGAAAGAGCAAACTTATAAATTCGCTTTATTGCACAACAACTTGCTGTCCTCAGGGGCTGGTGGGTGGGTCAAAATTGGCTCTTCGTTCCGTCCCGAGCTCACGTGTAGCGAGGAGGTGCAGCTTCGGAGCACAAGAACAAGAGGACGTCTTCTGGTCTTGCGTCTCTTTTTATCCGTCTTCAGGGCGGGCGAAAACCCGCCCCTGCCTGCCCCTAGGGCGGGGCTGGCTACGTCGGTGTCTAGGCCAGCCCACTCTAGGGCGGGAAAAAGCGCGCCCCGGCTACGCCGCTTCGGGCATACCAGCTGAGACGCGCTTCCCGCCCCAAAATGGCTTCCCGGGGGGATCGAGGCACTCCGCCATACGTTCGGGGGGACCGAGTGGTCGCCCCTTTCCATATGGCTGAGATACCCGCCACCCCCTCTCAACACAATCCCCAAAAGGAGGAAAACCGGAAACAGTTCTTAAAGTTTTTGGATGTGGGATGGAGTAACCATCCCGGCCGTATTTATTAAAACAAAAAATTAAAACATTAAACGTTTCATGTTATGTACAATTTCATTATCACATTGCGATGTTTGGCTAACCTTAACATATTCTCTAATACAGAGGTTCTCCTAGCCGAACTAGCATCCTACAAAAAACATTCTCTAGAAACACTGAAATTGTACATCCTAACGTTTAAGGGCCAACGGCAAGGTCATAACCGGTGTCAAGATCCCTAACCAGACTTACCCCTCCCACTTGGGAGGGGCGACAGCACAGAGGCTTACCTCAAGTGCAACTACTAACAATTTCCCTTGACTTGACGGGGGCACTTAAGACTCGACGCCATTTAAAGGTCGTTCGAAGACTTGTGTGTGGTATCTAGAAGGTATCGTGGACCTCCCCCCACCCCACACAACTTACCGCATCTGCCGTCGCAGATGACACTGGCCCCGGGAAATTCCCCAGGAGGGGGCTGTAACCCCTCCTACAAAGGAAGGGGCCTTGACCGCCTTTCCTTTACTTCCGGCGACCCGCCCTTAGACGGGACCGCCTCCCCATTGAGGGGCCAATGGCCACCTCTCCCGAGCGCTCCCATCCGTGTTGGGTGACGCCCACTCATAGGGATCTACCAATTAGTGCTCACCGATCATGACCTTACCGCCACAGGTCCGGATAGTTGACCGGCTATCCGGACCCCCCACAAAACTCCTACCTAAAGGTCATGTTTTAACGATTTTAACCAAGCTAGGAAGTCTCCTATGAGTAACTCATTCCCAACCCTCGACAAATGCACACCATCCCCCAAATACATACTGTCATCATTAATACAACTATGCGAGATCGAATGCAATGTCTTGGAACGGAACAACCTACTCACTTTGTTATTCAATTTTCTAACGGAATGATTCAAAGCAGGGATCGAGATAGCCCCCCGCCACACTTTTCGTGGGATCATATGAGACCACGCAATTATGCACCCCGGAACTCTCCTTGCTAACCAACTTACCGTGGAAAGCATAGCCTCCAGGAGAAGTCGTCTACCGGTGGTGACCAAATCATTGCCCCCCAAATGCACTATGACTATGGACGGCGGTGACCTCATCCGCTCTAACAAACCCTCAAAGAATGCTTGAAACTGGTCAATACAGAGACCGCCTCTTCCGTAGAAGGACACTCTGTACCCGTATTCCCCAGGTACGTGAATCATGTCACCTGCTTTGAATACGTCTGCGGCCCGTCTCACGTATGAGTGGCCTACGACCCACACCTCCTTTCTCTCAGCCGGTGATGTGTGACCGCTGGCCTGGTGTTGGGTCGACTGCACAGTCCGCCCTGCCGCGTAGGCTTGCGCAACTGAAAACAAACAAAAGACAAGAAGCGTGAGTACATGATTACAGCTTCACAACATGTGCAATCGCACATACCTTTTATAACAATTGGAGGACCAGCGCCCCACACGTTTCACTTGTTCTACATTAAGACCCCTGGCTGTAGCTTCAGTGGCAGCCCCTATTCGAAAGGAATGGGTCCCAAATTCGCCCGGGTCCAAGCCCGCTGCGGCAATGGTCATTGCAAGCACCCGCTGAAACTGAAACCTCGTCAGCGGGGTGGCGTCTGCATGCCTCAACAATGCCCCCCCCCCATGATGCCACCCTTCGTGCTAGGTAATCTTCTAAGCACTGTACCGGACACATGGATGACCCGGGGATCCTGCGAATGATCGTACAGTCCCCCCTCCCATCTTGGTCGGTCTTGGACCTGAGAAAGGAGACAACCATCGCATCGCCCCTGATCTGAACATGTTCCCTGCACAAGCCCCCCGCCACATCTTGTTTGTTCCTTGCAACCAGCTCACTAACTCTCATAGCCCCGTGAAATGCCAGCGTAAATGCAGTCCGGAACAAACAGGTCTCGAAAGGAGACGAGCATGTGTTAGGGAGTGTGGCCAGTAACTGGGACAACCTATCCAGACCTATCGGTCGTCTTACGTCTACTCTGCGACCCTCTAGGCGTTGCCACCCACGCAGCGCCTTTTGTACTGAAAAAGACGCTGTCGGGTCCTGGATGCCATGGGCCCTGGCAACAAAGGAAATGGCGGCACAATGCCTTTGGGCCGTAGCCACCGATTTCCCAGCCCTACGTAAGGACATCAGAAAAAATACTACCCACTCTTCCTGACCCCAAAGTCCCCCTCTCTCTGCCCCCAAAAAGGCTAAATAGGCCTGAAACGCCCCTTCATATGCCTTCCTTGTCCTGGGTGCTAGACTCTCTCCCACGAGGTGACGAAGTTCGGGGCACCGAGAGACCAGAGAGCTTCGGGGAAGGGTGCCGGCTCTGGGTCCGCTGAAGGAAGGAAACCCGAGAAAGCCTGCATGTGAAAACGAGACAGTGCATCAGCAGCCTGATTCATCACCCCTGGGACATGTTTTGCTCTGAATATCACGTTCAGTTGCATACACAGTAAGACAATTTCTTTGAGCAGCCTCAAAATCAATTTACAACGGGCTGCCTGACTATTGATGCATTCTACCACGGTCATATTGTCGGACCAGAACACGACAGAATGATCTCTGAACCCTTCTGGCCAGGTTCTCAGGGCCACCAGAATGGGAAATAGTTCAAGGAAGGCAATATTACTCGTCAGCCCTTTCTCGTGCCACCATAGGGGCCACCTTTGTGCCGACCATTTTGTGCCGAAGATGGCACCAAAGCCTATGCTTCCTGCTGAATCTGTCCATAGCCCAAGCTCTTCGGAGGACACGGCTGGCTTGTTCCAGACGACTCGGCCATTGAAGTCCGCCAAAAATGCTAACCAAATCCGCATGTCCTGGCGGACCTCGGCCGATAACCTCGTGCGATGATGACCCTCTTTTAGGCCAACCATCGCTTGGGCAATTGAGCGGGAAAAGGGGCGAGCCATTGGGATCACCCTCAAGGCAAAGTTCAACTTTCCCACTAATTGTTGCAACTGATGCAGTGTAACCTTAGATACATTTAAACATACTTGGAGGGCTGCCCTGAATTTCAACACTTTGCTAGCTGGTAAACGGAAACACCCCTCCCTTGAGTCCAACTCGATCCCCAAAAACTCGAGGCAAGTCGTGGGACCCATAGTTTTACCCGGTGCCAATGGCACGCCAAAATGACCCATCAACACACAGAATTCAGCTAAGGCCTGAGCACATTCGGGATTTCCGGCGGGGCCAAGGAACAAAAAGTCGTCAAGGTAGTGCATTACATTTCGGAAACCTGTTTTCTTAGTGAACACCCATTGCAGGAAAGTACTGAATTGCTCAAAATAAGCACATGATATAGAGCATCCCATTGGCATACACCTATCCATGTAAAATGACCCCTGGAACCCGAATCCCAGAAGACGCTGATCGTCTGGGTGTACCGGGAGCAACCGGAACGCTGACTCGATATCTGATTTCGCCATCAACGTCCCGGGCCCCAGGCGATTCAAGATGGCTACTGCCTCATCAAACGATGCGTATCGCACCGAACAAACTTCTGGATCAATTGCGTCGTTCACAGAAAGACCATGTGGAGCTGACAGATTATGGATCAAACGAAACTCACCTGGGTCCTTCTTGGGGACCACCCCTAACGGAGAACAAACAAAATCCGGTACCGGGGGCACACTAAACGGGCCGGCGACCCGTCCCCGGCTAACTTCTTTCTGAATTTTCTCTTGCACTACAGATGTATGTTGTAAAACGGAAAGTTGATTTTTGCACATCCCTACACCCTGAAAGTCCCCCACCGGGATGCGGAAACCATGTGTAAAACCGTTCCGCAGCACCCCAGCAGAAGTACGATCCGGGTATTCGCTGAGCCAGGGAATCATTGCCAAGGTATCAATCGGGGTTGGTAAAGGCGCCCCTCGGACTAGCTTAGACCTGTTTGGCGCCTCCCTTACCCCCATTCTCACCCGTTCTGGCTCTGCACGATGACTCAGGATGGGACGACCCACACGTACTACATTCGTGTTTGAATTTACACGATCCCGGAGGCCTGGTACATTTCCCTTTGTTGAAATTAAAACAGAAACCCTTTCTCCCTGTATTGCCTGCGGGCCTCGACTGATCGTCGGTGCTCGTACTTGGTCGAAAGGGCGTCCCCACATTTTGGCGGGAGTAATCAACAGCAGTGCTCCCAACCAATGGTATTCTTAACATTCCCGATTCTTTCATTTTATCCCATGTTACAGAATCATAACAATCCCAAGTCAAACTCTTGTTATGTTCCTTTTCTTTCCTGAACAGATTGTCATAACAAAACCAATGGTTACCTTGATACGCTGTCGAGTAACCCATTATTCGTGATTGATAAATGGGAAACTCAGGAAGCAACTCGGGCCTACGTTCCCCCAAAATTGATGTAAAAATACCCCACGCATTGCCCCAGTTGCCAATATTCTCATTTACCTTAAAGGCGGCCATCTTTGCGCGCCAAACACTCGGATGCATTAGGTCCTTCTGACTTTTAACATGCTCCACCTCATAATGATCAACAAGCAAGGAGAAAATATTCACGTACTCCCCCGCCCAGATCTTTTCCTTTATAGCTAAAGGCACATGTTGTCCCAATCTCTCTCTACGAGAGGGTGCTGACTCGTCCCTTGCAATCGGCAATGGCCGCTTACCTGAACCGGACGCAGCATCTGCCGCTTGCGGCTTGTCTATTCCCGCCAACGGCGCAGTCACTTTAGCTGCATCTCTCTTCTCACGAAGCCCTTTTATCAGCGCCTGTGCCTCGGCAGCCGTGGCGCCATCACTACTATCCCCCAACCATGCTGCTAGCTGTGCTGCCAGCTCGGGGGGCATGTCTTCCTTGGAAGTCGGGGTGACGACAACGGGGATTGGATTCCCCTCCATCGGTACTGGGGTCGGCGCCTCGAGCGGGGCAGAGGGAACCGGGACGTCTCCACCGGCTGGAACCCTTCTCGGCCTCTTAGGTCTCCCTCCAGCCGGCGCAGGGCCCGAACCCTCCTCCCCGTCTCGCTCCGCCAACCGTTTCTTTATGTCGGACATCTCTTTGCAAAGGGCCCGCACCATCTGGTCGGTCGTCATTCTCTTTGCGCCTTTCTTGGGCATCTCTCCGAGGAAGTATCTAGAAGACAAAGAAAAAAGATCAAAACGCTCAAAATTGGCTCTTCGTTCCGTCCCGAGCTCACGTGTAGCGAGGAGGTGCAGCTTCGGAGCACAAGAACAAGAGGACGTCTTCTGGTCTTGTGTCTCTTTTTATCCGTCTTCAGGGCGGGCGAAAACCCGCCCCTGCCTGCCCCTAGGGCGGGGCTGGCTACGTCGGTGTCTAGGCCAGCCCACTCTAGGGCGGGAAAAAGCGCGCCCCGGCTACGCCGCTTCGGGCATACCAGCTGAGACGCGCTTCCCGCCCCAAAATGGCTTCCCGGGGGGATCGAGGCACTCCGCCATACGTTCGGGGGGACCGAGTGGTCGCCCCTTTCCATTCGACCTCTGTTGGCTCTGTCCGCCTCATTACCACCTACTGTTCACAGGAACGTAAATTGAGACGGATTGTTAATTCAGAATGGCCTATTGTCTTGACAGATGTTATTTTAGGTCCCATCTTACCTAAAATACCTGATATCACCTTCAGGAGGGCACCCTCCATGAAAGATGCATTGGATAAGACCCAGCCTGAATTAACACCCAAATGCACTTGGTTGTCCAAAACAGGTTTTTTCAAATGCACGTCATGCCGCGCATGTACATTTGCGAGAAATGGCACGCATTATAAATCAGCGTTTAATGATAAACTTATCGCCATTAATGAATACCTTACATGTCGCAGTGATTTTGTTATCTACCAATTAACTTACACTTGTAACCTGTCATATATTACAGCACAAAGTTGCCGGCTAATCAACGCATCTTACAACATGTGCGAGCCATAGTTAACTCGGACAGCAACTATCCTGTGGCTCGCCACTTTAAAGCTGTCCATGAAAACAAATTGAAAGATTTGCAGTATACGCTTTTGGGATCGGTCCCTAACCCCAGACAGGGGGGTGACCGAGAAAAACTGCTTAGGCAAAAAGAAACGTACTTTATTTTGCTGCTAGATTCTAAGGCACCTAATGGATTGAATGCTATAGATGAACTCCATAATTTCTTGTAAATAAGGCATCTTAGTCTCCATCATTTTGTTTCTGTAGTGTTATTTCCTTGTGTTGGCTATTTTTGAAAAACGTAAGGTTTATGAATTCACTGTAATTGAAGTTCATACATACCCACATGAATTAGTAGGTTTTTCATAACTTTGTCCCAGCCGTCTTTGTCAAAAATGTTTTTTTAATTGTATATCTTTTTCACCCATTAGACACTAGCACTTTAGTCAATTTGGCATATATCATATCATGTTTAACATCTTTTTTGCATCGCTTTTTACAGACAATACATTTATAATGTTTTGAGGCCATAAGAGAATTCATTTGCACTTTACCTTTGGATGAATTTTGTTTAACGCTTATTATGTGCACAATTTATTGAATATTGCATTTGTTTTTTATTCTAATTGTATTTTTGTGCGCACTGTTGTTAATTAGTTTTTGGTAATGTTGCTTTTGTGGTTCTCGGTGATTAGGCACATGCCATCACACAACTAATTCCATCTGGCCACGTCATTAATTTGTGATAGGAGCACTATGCTCCCAATGTTGCTTTGTATTTTTTATGTTTGTATTTCATACAAGCTGTCATGAACGTCTTATTAAGTGCTATTATGCCATTTTGTTTATCCTTGCTTTTCATCCCTTTTTTGATGGGTGATTGAGCTTTTTAAACACTATATAATGCAATACCTACTTTTGGCGCGTCATGTGACCAAGCTCCGCCTGCGGAGCTAAACGCGTCGAGGAGAGCACTTGCTCTGTAAATTGCTGAAAATAAACTACCACTGCTGACACGATCGATTGTGTCATGGCGCTTTACTTCAAAGCTTGAATTCATTTGAAAAAGAGGAGAAAAGGTCTGCGCCTGTCTGAAACCACGCTGATAGCGGTCAGGATTGCTACGATATATATATATATATATATGCATGTATATACTACTGGCGGGCATCAGTAGGAAGTTATAGTGAGGATGGAGTTTCTATCAAAAAGGCCATTTTCAGGTGCCTATATTTTTGGTGCAACTTGATGAATCTCCATGAACCTTTCCAAAACAATTAGCCCGGTACTGCAGGCACTGTTTGAAGAGTTTTGGGGTAGGTCATCAAGTGGAGTCTGAGAAATAAGGGGGGGTCCCAAAACATATTCTTGCCATATTAATTCCCATAGGCCTGAACCAAGGCCGGACCGGCCGTAGAGGGCACCGGGCGTTTCCCCAGTAGGCTGCCTGGGTGGAGGCCGGTTTTATACCCCTGATAGATAGCTGCAATATTGGCTCCCTGCAATAAAAGCGGCACAAAGCTTTCCACTAACCCCCCCGCCCCCTCCCCCTCCTGTCTCCTCCCGGGCCGGCCGTGCTCCTTGCCAGGGCCGCTTTCGGTTCCCAATCTTGCTCTGGCCCAAACCGCTGGATGGAATTACACCAAATTTGCCAGGAAGGTAGATGTTGGTACACAGATCGAGCTTTCTGTGATTTGGTGAAAATGTGTTCAGTAGTTTGGGAGATACTAACTGGAAAACAAATTTGTATATCTGAGGATGCGGGTTACCCATGGATCCAATAGTCCCCGTGCTGTAATCTGATTGGCTGCCGACACTTCAACCAGGAATTGTTGGCAGCCATCTTGCGATTCTGCTCGAAACTGAGTCTAAACAAAAACAGACATAATAAAGAAAGGGGGGCAGGGTAGGGATACCCTGACCCCCCTAGGAGTGATGACGGGGTCCCACAGGGACCCAGCGGGGGGTTAAAAGCATTTTTTAAAATTTAGTTTTGCTGCTGATTCTCAGGTGGATCCAAGCCAAAATAAAAAAAAGATGCACAGTCTCCCAATTGTCTTTTTCAGAAAGCCCCCGGGTGGGCCAAATCCTGGGGCGTGTAAAAAATTAAGGAGGGGGTGCATGGGGCCCCCTCCTAGAGTTTATAAAACCCCGGGGATCACCACCTCCCTGAGGTATTAATAATAAATTATGTGGGCCACATGGACACCCTCGAGCCCCGGGGACTGCCCCATCCCGAGATAGATACAAAGAAATAGGGGGGGGGAGTGTTTAGACCACTAATGTCCCAGGGACTGCCACCTCCCTGGGGCTACCATAGATAAATATGTGGCCTCTCGGGCAGCCCCATGTCCCAGGGACCGCCACCTCCCTGGGGCTAAATGAAAACGCGAAACAAATGGTTGGGTGTTTAATGGTAGGAAAACTGGTGCCAAAAGGGTGATGTCACAAAATATCAATATATAGGACTGTGTTAATACAACAATGCTGTGGGGTTGAGAGAACCACCGGCTGCCCCAAAACCTGTGGCCTAGGCTACAAATGAACGAAATTGCAATCCCCAGCACACGTTTTTTATTTCAAAGACATGACAACAGTAACATGCGAAAGCACACGCAATTACAAAAAACACAGTAATGAGGTTCTTCCTTTCTTTTATTCTTTTATTCTTTTCCTCTTTTTTTTTTTATTTGTACATGTTCTTAGCCAGCCAACATGTGTTTCGTCGCCACATTGGGAATATAGACCCATGACTTTTTCAAGGCTCAATCGTCACTTGTCCTGATCTTTTTTAATTGTGGTGATAATTCCAACCCACAGGGTGCGTAGGTGAAGATATTCGGATGGTACGCTATTCGCTTTCAATATTCGTTCAATTTCATAACCGACTTTCCTGGTTTGTCGTCGTGTGAGCGGTCGCAACGTCCGTATTAGTTTTCGATTTCCAGTGCCTCGAACATACCGAGTTATTTCATATACATAAAACCAATGAAATTCAGCAGTTTATGGTTACTTGAGTTAACTATAATTTACATCCCCCATGCGCTGCTTATGGTCTCACATATTGCATCACTCATGACATGCCCATTGAAATCACTGATGACATCACTCATGACATCTCAAATAACATCACTCATGACATCATTGTCACACACCCTCATACATCCACTCAGATACCCCTGCAGTCTCATACACCCATTCATATGTTCAAATAAGCACTCACATGCCCATTCGCAGGCCAGTAAAACTAGTCACACCCCCACTCACTCCATACAGCCCCTCATGCACCTACTTACTCACCCCTACAGCCCCTCACACACCCAGTCATACAGCCACTCAAACACCCACTGATACACCTGTACAGCCACTTACACATGCAGTCACTTACCCATACAGGAATTTACACACACAATCACTCACCCATACAGACACTGACTCACCCACTCACTCCTCCATACAGGCACTCAGACACCTACTCACTCGCCTACACTCACTTACACACCCAACCCAATAACACACCCATAAAACCACTCACACACCCACTTACAAACCCATACAACTACTTTCACATGCATTCACACACCTACTTATATACCCACACAACCACTCACACACCCACTCACACCCCACAACTCACACACCCACTCATACATCCATACAATTAATCACACACCTAGTCACACATCCATATGACCACTTACAGACCAGCTTACAACCCCATCGAACCACTCATGCACCCACTCACAACCCACAGCCACTCACACAACCACTCACACATACACACTCACAAAACCACTCACACACTCATAAAACCATTCACACACCCACACAGCTACTCAGAAACCCACAGAAATTCAGCAGTTATAGTTACCTGAACTATAACTTATGCCCTGGAAATGCACTGCCTATGACCTCACACATTACATCACTCATGGCATGGTCAGTGACATCCCTCATGACACCACTGATGATATCTCAAATGACATCACTGATGACATCATGCAGTGCCTGTGTTTCATAATCACTTCTGAGACTTAAAGATATATCCTAAGCTACAGGATAAAATAAATTACTACTCTTTCTGTAATAGTAATTAGTCATACTATTTCTAACATATCTTATCTGTGTGACTGACTGACTTCTATATCAGTGTGTGAGTAGATGTCTGAGTAGCTGTATGGGTGTGTGAGCAGTTTTATGGATGTGTTAGTCAGTGCTTAATTTGTAAAATATTAGGTGCCAGGGCTCTGACCAGGAGGCCACTGCAGCTTGCACCACCCATGTCATCGCTGCCACTACAACTACTAACCATCTCTCTCACATGTAAATGTGACAGTTCAGATTATTCCAGGTACCCAAAGCTAAAGGAGAGGCTGGGGTGGCAGGTATTAGTAATTTTAATGTCCTAAACTACCTTTGTTCTGCTCATCTCTAAATTAGATGAACAGCGTCACCATGTGGTGAACTGTTTTATGTATGGTGTTGACAGATAGGTCCCTGTGCTGAGCACCGGACACCAATTAGGTGCCGGTGCTGAGCCCCCGGAAAGCCCAAACTCAAATTAAGCACTGGTGTTAGTGGGTATGTGAGTAGCTGTATGGGTTAGTGAGTGGCTGTACAAGTGGTTGTATGGAGAATGAGTGTGAGTGGATGTGTGAGTGGCTGCATAGAAGTGTGAGTAGGTGTGTGAGTGGCTGAATGGATGATTGAGTGGCTGTGTGAGTGGCTGTATAGGTGAGTGAGTGGGTATGTAAGTGGTTGTGTGGGAGAGTGAGTGGCATTTTGAGTGGGTACTTGGTTAACTCAGTGGCTGTATTGGAGAGTGAATATCTGTGTGTGGCTATGTGGGTGAGTGAGTGGTCATATGAGTGCTTGCAGGGATGAGTGAATGGGAATGTAAGTGGTTGTGAGAGTGGGTGTGTGAGTATATAAGTGTGTCAATAGGTCTGTCGAGATGCTGTATGAATGAGTGAGTGGCTGCCTGAGTGATTGTATGATTGGTTGGGTGTGTGAGCAGTTGTATGGATGATTGTTTGGATGTGTAAGTTGTTATAAGGGTGAATAAGTGGTTGTATAAGTGAGTGAGTGAGTGAGTGAGTGGTTGTGTGGTTATAAGGTTTTTGGGATCAAAGGAATCTAAAGATCAGGAAATTCCATAAAGGAAATAGAACCAGCAGTAAAAATAAGTAGGACGATGTTAGCATTTCAGAAGCTTGGTCAAGAGTCTTCTTGGGTCAGCGAAGAAAATGTTAGACTTGGGCCCCCTAAGCAAAGAATCAAAGGAAGCATAGAGGTCTGAACCTCTCAAAGTCCAAAGAAAGTACGGTAACCTCATATGGTGTGAACAACAGTTATTTCAATCAGGTTCCTGAGAGCAACGCCCCTCTGTATGCATCATCAGGGGTACTATTGTTTTCTGACAGTCTCACATTGCAGACTGCAACATTCCCAAAAGATTTAACACTGGACATGGGAATGACATTGTCTTCTCACACTCAGGTTTAGTTGTAACATTGCTGAATAGGCCTTTCAATTAACTTTCCAGCTCCTTTCGTCAAGCTTTCTTCTTCTATCACCAGTACAGTGATGTAGCTGTTCTCAAACTAACCTGCCAGAAATGGCATATTATTTGAAAATGGAAAGAAATATTTTATGAAGATTGGTACACAGGCCTACTAAAGACTACTTAAAGCATGAACTCAATGGTGCATATTTAATAAGCATGTGCACATTGAAACACAAGTGAATACCAATTGTAGGTACATTAGACTCATATTACATGTGGTATACAGTACAATCTTAAATGTATACGTGTAAGTATGTCGAAGAACTACATTCTAATGCATGGGTACTCACAAACTTTCTATCGGGGCCAAATTTACTGTGTGGTTTGTGGCCGAGGGCCACACCAGTGGGTGCGGGGTTAGTGGGGGAGGAGGGTGGGGCTAGAGAAAAAAAACTGTGAACAAGAGGTTGAACACAGGCCCCTGCAGCGGACGCCTTTGTCCACTGAGCCACCAGACCCGGCATACACACATCTTTCTCTCTCTCTCTCTCTCTCTCTCTCTCTCTCTCTCTCTCTCTCTCTCTCTCTCTGTCTCCTTCCCTCTCTCTATCTCTTTCTACCTCTCATTGTCTTCCTCCCTCTCTCCCTCTCTCTCTCTGCCTCCTTCCCTCTCTCTCTCTCTCTCTCCCTCTCTCTCTCTCTGTGTCTCCCTCTGCCTCCCTCTGTCTCAACCAGTCTGTCTACCTCTCTCTGTCCCCCTCTCTCTGTCTCCCTCCCTCTCTCTCCCTCCACCTCCCTCTGTCTCCCTCTGTCTCTCTACCTCCCTCAATCTGTCTCGCCTCCTCTGTCTCCCCCCTCTGTCGCCCTCCTCCCTCTGTCTGTCTCCCTCCCTCTCTGTCTCCCTCTGTCTGACGCCCTCTGTCTCTGTCTATGTCTCTCCCTGTCTTCCTCCGTCTGTCTCCCTCCCTCTGTCTCCCTCCCTCTGTCTGTCTCCCTCCCTCTGTCTGTCTCCCTCCCTCTGTCTGTCTCCCTCCCTCTGTCTCCCTCCCTCCGTCTCCCTACCTCCGTCTGTCTCCCTCTGTCTCCCCCTCTCTCTCTGCCTCCTCTGTCTCCCTCTCTCTCTGTCTCCCACTACCTCCCTCTGTCTCCCCCTGACTCCCTCCCTCTGTCTCCGTCTCCCTCCCTCTGCCTCCCTCTGTCGCCCTCTGACTCCCTCCCTCTGTCTTTCTCTGCCTCCCTCTGTCTCCCTCCCTCTGTCTCTCTCCCTCCCTCTGCCCCCTCCTTCTGTCACTCTCCTCCCTCTGTCTGTCTCCTCCCTCTGTCTCCTTCCCTCTGTCTCCCTCCCTCTGTCTCCCTCCCTCTGCCTGTCGCCCTCTGTCTCCCTCTCTGTCTCCCTCTGTCTCTGTCCCTCTGTCTCTGTCCCTCCCTCCCTCCCTCCCTCCCTCCCTCCCTCTCTCTCCCTCCGTCTCCCTCTGTCTCTGTCTCCCTCTGTTTCTGTCTCCCTCTGCCTGTCTCCCTCTCTCTGTCTCCCTCTGTCTGTCTTGTCTCCCTCCCTCTGTTTCCCTCCCTCTATATCCCTCCCTCTATCTCCCTCCCTCTGTCTCCATCCCTCTCGCTCCCTATGTCTTCCTCCCTCTATATCCCTCTCTCTCTGTCTCCCTCTCTCTCTGTCTCCCTCTCTCTCTCTATCTCTCTGTCTCCCTCTCTCTCCCTCACTCTCTCTGTTTCCCTCTCTTTCTGTCTCCCTCTGTCTGTCATATCTCTCTCCCTCTGTCTCCATCCCTCTGTCTCCCTCCCTCTAGCTCCCTCCCCCTGTCTGCCTCCCTCTGTCTATCACCCTCTGTCACCTCACCCCGCATGTGTGTCAGCCTGAGACAGCTTCCCGGGCACACACACAGCCGCACCCGAGTACTTCACAGGTCTTTAAATGACCATTTACTTTTTAATGAGGCTTTGTTGTATTTCACCTCTTCTTAGCGCCCCTGGATCTCCATATATCGCTAGAATCGCCCGACAAAAAAACACACACAAAAAAACACAGGTAAAATGTCTGCAGGGTCCGCGGGCCGCCAAGGAAGGCTTGCTGGGCCGCTGGCGTCCCGCGGGCCGTACTATGAGTACCTGTGTTCTAATGCAATATATGAAACATTACTGTACACATTACTTGAATCATAAATCGTTCCTAATAAAAATGAGATTTCATAACGTGAGGATGGGTTCGGTTCTCCTCGAACATGTAAAAGGTAAATGTCAATTAATGGATTAAGGTGCACATTCAGTATATCAAATTAGTTTTATAGTAAGTACATATCTACTGGGTTGAGAGAGTTTATTCATCATGACTTCAAAGAATGTATGATTTAATATGGTTAAGGCACACCGTATGAGTAAATTCACTAATCCTACAGTGAATGCACTTTAGTAATAATGTCAAGTGCAACACTCATTTTAATGTTAGTAGACCACACAAGAAATGTGTGCTAAGTGCACATTCATGTCATGTAGTTTTTGACGAGTAAAGGTGTAGCCGAAATTGAACTGCACCATGAGTGTAAACCTGGATAAGTACAACACTTCTTTTCTGTTCTTAAGGTAACTGTGACTCCCAGGAACCAATTTCCCCCCCTCACACTCTTTACGATGAGGTATATGAGCCCCCTTCAACTATTAAACTGTTCTCCTTCGAGTCAGCAGGATTAACCCTGGGTGTTAATTGGAATACAGTTTTCGACTAATATATACTGAGTGGAGTGGGCAATTCACTGTATTTCAGAATTCATTTAACATTAACATTAAAAAAAATGAATACGCTGCTGACGACAACTTATATTTGATCTGTTGTTGTGACAGCACCTGTTGTTAAATTTGTTGTGATCCCAACAGCTGGGAAATTTGTGCTTCCCAGTATCCAAGATCCAACAAAGAAAATTGTGCTCAACACTCCGGGCTTGCGCAGCGTCCATGGGCATAGGATAGCCAAACGCTTGGAATGCGGCATCACGAGAAATGCCACATTCCTGTTAAGCAAGTGGAGCATCAGGACAGTAGTAACACTTCTGGCTTTGGCTGTTGTGCCTTGTACTGCAATCAGACACAATATTACACCTGCTGGGAACATACATACCCTCAAATAAATTCATATCATGTAAAGCAACTCATCTGCTTACTCTGCTAGATTTATTATCTATTCCATTTATTAGAAAATAAATTATTGAGGGACTTATGATTCATTTTAAGGGCAAATCTCTTACCCCAAACAAAATTCTTCGATTTCTTAATGGCACAAACCACTGCCAAAGCTTCTGTCTATATATTTATATATTATATATTTTTTCCAAATCTTTTAAATTCCATGAAGGAAAAATTATAGTGTTTTCCATATTTCCATGTATTTGTATCAAGACAGCAACTAAGTTCTGGCATCCATCTATATTATGTTCTCATGATCTGGACAACACCTTGGTATACTCTGTATCCCTTCCAGCTCTTTCTTCAGCTTCTCAAATTCACTTTAATACTCGTTGGGGCATATTTATCAAGCTATTTTGAGTTCGCAAACGCTGTGAATCGCAAAAAAACAGTGTTTGTGATCGCAAAATATCTTCCTACTATGTATAACTGAGTATTGCAGTGAAAAATAGGTATTCACAAAAATTTTGAATACCTATTTTGCGAGGACCACAAACTCTGAATTATTTTTGCGACTTCACAAATACTGACACGCTATTTGCGATAATCGCAAAAAGCATTTTTTCAAATTGCGAATTCGTAAACATATGTATAAAAAATTCACAAATTACGAATCTTTAAAATTCACAATTTTACACCTGATTACCACAAACTCAAAGCAGGTGGTAACCAGGTGCAACCTATTTAAACAGGCCCACAATGCCACAGGGCTTTCCACAATGGCAGCACTGTATGTGATAGCCAGGAGGATGCAGATTCAAGCAGCAGCACAGAGAAGGAGGCAACAGGAACGAGTCTTCAGAGTGCGTACAGAGGAAGAGATACATGAGAAGTATAAGCTGGACTCAGTTACCATATTGACTTGATTGTTGAGCTGAAACCAATGCTTGAACACCCAACCCGCAGGACCCAAACCATACCACCACATGTGCAGGTCCTGTGTTCACTGCACTTACTGGCATCCGGATGCTTCCAGGTGGTGATAGAGACAACAGGAGGGGTCTACCAGAGTTGCCTGTCGCGCTTTTTCCATGTATTCTTGGATGCAATGGTACAGAGGCTACATCATCACATCACATTCCCTGCCACACAACAGGGCATTGCAGCAAACCAAACTGGACTTCTACCATATTGCCCAACTTCCCCATGCCATTGGTTGCATAGATGACACCCATGTACCCCTCTCACCACCCTAAAACAATGAGTACATTTTCAGAAACCGCAAATCCTACCATTCACTCAACATACAGGTCATCTGCCATGCAAAATATATCATAACTTATATAGTGGCAAAATACCCTGGCAGTACATATGATTCCTTCATTTCTAGACACAGTGGGATATACATACGTCTTACTGTGGGCGAATTTGGCGAGGGATACCTGCTAGGTAAATGCATGTCAAGCACTCTTACATACAGTTAAGGGCTGAAGTGAGAGGACAGTGATTAACCGTATGTCTTTCATCCTGTAGGTTACAGTTCATAAGCAGTCCTCGAATTCATCCTCACACTGTACCTCAATCCAGCTAATCCAACAGAGCGAAGATACAATCGTGCACACAAGTCAACACGCTGTGTAATTGAGCGGACATTTGATATACTGAAGAGCATTTTCCACTGCCTGCATAAAAGTGGAGGAGCACTACAATACAGCCCAGAGGCCTGCTGCAAGATTGTGTCTACTTGTGCCATGCTGCACAACTTGTGACTAGAAAAGGCATACCAATGGACCTCACAGATACAGAATCAGATGAGGATAAGGTACCAGGTCCATGTTGCAGACCAGCAGGTGGTGTAGGGGCAGCTGCGGGCCGACTGAGACGTGATGAGATAACACACAACTATTTCTAGGTGAGTAATGATGACACAATGCAAATAATGATTTAAGAATGACTGTGGTTTAATGTACTTTAGCTACAGGTAAATAGCAGTCACTCAGCCTACAAACACACTTTATGTGCGACACATCCTGTTGCACATGTCATGTCCACAGGGACATGGGTAATGGGTTAACAAATGTCCATATGATATGGGTTACTTCACCCATTAGCATTCTGCTGTGGTGACAGTTCATTTCTTGCGTGCAAGTCCTGTAGTTGTACGCAAAGGGTGCTGAATGCTCTTCCTCGAGGCATCTGATGGAGTTCCCTGCCTCACACTACGCCGCCTTGCTTTCTGCAATTGGTGGGGTGATGCTGCTTCGGCTGGAGAGCTCCTCACTGTCCCCAGAGCCCAGGAGACCTGTTCCGCCTATAGTAGCTGTCTGCAGCTGGTCAACTGCATTTGTGACCTGCACCAACCCTTTGGCAAAATCCTGGCAGCAGTGTGCCATTTCGACCTGCATGGTCACCGTGTGGCATTTGACAAGCGGTTGACCGCCTTGATACATGTGTCCAGACAGGTGAACAGACATTGTTTTCCCCTGTGTCTGGATGCCTGGTCTCTTTTCATTGTGGCGCAGAGTTCTTTCATTGCTCCTGTCATTTCCCGGATGCTGTCTGCAAAGGTCTTAAGTGCCTCACCGACTTTCAGATTGAGCTCTCTGATGCCCTCCTTCATGTCTGTAAGATTATGGTTAACAGACACCCGCTGCCTGTGTATTAATTTCATACTTCTGGCTTGCAGGCGCTGAACCTTCACCATGTTGCCTTCCAGGCTGGAAAATACCGCAGGATACTCTACAGGGTCTGCCCTGGTTTGTGGCCTTAGCCTACGTCTCCTGCAACTCTCGTCCCTACGGTGCATAGGGGGCTGATCATGGACCTGATGTGCACGATGTTCCTGCTCTGGCTGTACCTCATCCTCTACGGATTCCGCTTCTCCCTCCAACACCGGTTGTGACAGTGTCCCCTTGGGACAGGTGTTGGCAGTATTGTCTGCTCTATATCCTCTCCCCTGCCTGGTAATGTGTGTGTGCTGCCTCCTCGGCTTCGGTGTTGTCACCCTGTGTTTCAGGTTCAACTGTAAATAAAAAAGGGCTTTTTATTGTGTGTTTTGCGTCCCATTGTTCACTGAATAAAGTTTTCTGCATTTAGGTTACCTAAGTACTGTCTTGCCTTTTTGGCTTTACTAATTAGCTTGAACTGCTTATACATTGCTGTGTGTCATTGCTCAACTGTATCATGTGTGTGAGTGCATCTCCCATGATGCATTGCTGGGTGGGCTGGAAAATGTAGAATGGAGTTGCATTGTTACTACATAATTGGGGCATTCCTGGGTGTGTTATTATGTTGGTAATGTGTCAGGGCGGATTTAGCATGCATCTTACCTTGTCTGGGTTGGGCATGTCGAAGCTATTGATGTCTGGCACCCCGCTGATGCTTTCAGGCTGTATGGTGGACTCCACCTTCTCCTCAAGGGGTGTGGATTCTGTCTCTGTGGATGTACCTCCACCAGTCTTCTTCCATCATATATACCACCCTATTTAGATATTTTGGTTGGAGTATAATAGAGATTAAAATGGTTTTAGAATGCTGTGCCTTCAAATTAGAAGAAAGCAAAATCTTCTCTGCCATAGCAATAGATTTCTATAAAATGTTGCCGCCTCCTAACTTTAGGACTCCTAAACTGAGAAAAATCCTAACTTTAAGACTTTCGGTATTCACAGAAGGCATTTAGGAGTCCTAAAGTTAGGAGTCCTAACTTTACTACTCCTAAACTGAGAAAAATCCTGACTTTAAGACTTTCGGCATTCACAGAAGGCATTTAGGAGTCCTAAAGTTAGGACTCCTAACTTCTGTGAATACCAAAATGAGTAAGTGCCTTCTGTGAATACCAAAATGAGTAAGTGCCTTCTGTCAATACCAAAATGGTAGTAAGTTTAGGATTTAGTCTTAAGTTAGTTCTTTGAATCCGGCCCTGTGAGAATCTCCAAAGGTGTCTTAACTAGTCTACCTAAAGGATCTTCAAAGGAGGCAATCACACGCTCGACCTCCTTACACCTAATCTGTTTTGCCAGGCATTTTCCTGTGGCCTCACCATATTCGTAACATTCCCTTTTATGCAAATGGTATTTACAGGCATTCTCCTTATACCAGTGTAGATTAATTCTTGCTCTACAGTGGACAACCTCGGTTTGTGTCGAGGTAATTGCCAAATTGCCCTGCAAACATTGTACTAAATTCTGCTCAGCCTTCCTAAGATCATTGTTTAAGCCCTGTATCAAGAGCTTACGCTGTATTTGTATATGCAGACTGAAGCTGAGAACTTCCCCACTAGGACCGGCCTTTAAGGCATCCCATACCACTGCACAAGCAGCTGTATTGCGGTTGATTTCCAGGAATTGTTCTGTCCCCTGCCGGATATGACTGACAAACAAAGCATCAAACAGAAGTTTCCTGTCAAAAGAGAAAGACCTTTGTGGCTGGGAGAAGCCCCGAACCAGGATGTCTAACAACAAGGGACTATGATCAGACAAGACTCTAGGAAAAATCTGTATTTTAACCTCTGCTGCATATGTCAAAGATATTAAAAAAATCTAATCTAGAAAGTTTATTATGTGGGCAGGAATAGTATGTAAAACCAGGGTCGGAATACCTAGATTTTGACCAAACATCTATTATTCCAAGATCAGATAAAAGCCGCTGTAACGCCCTAAATACCTTTCCTCCCCTTGTACTTGCTACTGCCCATTCGTGCCATGGAACCATCTAGATGAATATTAAAATCCCCACATAAAACCAGGTATAGGCCAAGATGCAAGATCCGTTTTGACGAAATCCAGGATCTGTGCTTCGTCTGTATTGGAACTGTAGGCTGAACATATTACAAACTTAGTAGAGCCAGCAGCACATTCCACATTCAGCCAACACCCGTACTTATCCACGAGTGTCCTACCAGCAATACGTATGGTTTGCTTTGCGAGAATGGCCACACCTCGGGGTGCTGTGCCCTTCTGCGTGCAAACTAGTAGATTATACCCCAATTCCGAGATTATTCTACGCTTCCCCCAAGGCATATGAGTCTCTTGAACACACACCACATCAGGTTGTATTACTCTTAGCTCCTGAGCAACTCTCTGTCTTTTGGCCCTTTTGTTGAGACCACAAACATTAAAGGAACATATGCGTAGCCTAATGGACATCACTCCTTCTCCAGTTCAACCAGGTGTGTACCTTCCCTATTGATAAATTTGACATAGTTAATATAAGAGCCTGAATGAAGCTGTTTTGCTCCAACCTTACCACAACATGGCTTATTTTCCCCCTTCCCCAATGAACACCCCCTTTCTCCTCCCCCTGTGACCCCAACATCACCCTCACAGTGCCCCCCAGACCCACCCAACCCCATCACCCCTTGGTGGGGCCCCCCTTACCAACCCAAACATCGAGGCAATAAGACCCGAGAGTCCAATATGATGGAAAGCCCCCTACCGCCTACAGTCACCCCCGTCTAATATGTACTGCCGTGCCAAGTCATTTAAGACTACCTTGTGGCGCCAACCTTAAAATGTTATCCATTCCTGCCAACCTGCCAAACAGCCACTTTCTGACCTATGACCCCTCGCAGCAGAATCTCAGCTTTAACCATTTATTGACTACAGGGATTACTTTGCCTTCAGCGCCATGATACCCTTGGGTGATTGTTTGCGCTCTATAAATTTCCATTTAATTTAATTTAATTTAATTTATTTCACCTCAGATGAGAAAAACTGGGCTAAAACTGGAACCAATTGCCAGAGTTGCCAGCGTTTTTCAACTGTCACATGACAGTAATCTGGCATGACGAAGAACTCATTCTCCTTCCCAATCCTTTTCGTATCTGGTCGTGCTAAGTGATGGAGAGCTTGCAGAGTCTGAAAGTTATTCAAACAGATAAGAATTGCCCTTGGTTTAAGTTTTTTCTGTCCTGAGCAATTATTTTGTTTAAATGGGAACCAATGAGTTCTCTGGACTTCTAGATCCCAGGACCAATGCATAAGCTTGGAGAATGCTTCTGTAAAGAGTTCAACGATAAATTTCTGGACATCCAATCCTTCCACACCCTCAGGTATGCCAAGAACACTGAATTTGTTTAGCCCACGACGATTCTCAAAATCCGCCAGCTTCCATTGTGTATTGTCCTTCTGAGACCTTAACATATCAGTTAGAGTTCTCTGGGCTGTAAGCTCATCCTCTAACATTGAAATTAGATTCTCCCCTTCACTGATCCTCTCAGGAAATTCTGAGCACGACTTGGCAACTCGGGGAATAGAATTCTGCAACTTGCGGCAAGCCCCTTGAGTTCTTTGGCTCTCCATCCTGCTCTTTCCCTGTGTGCCATAATACTTTCGTAGATAACAGAGAGTGAGGCTTCCTCAAAGCGCTCAAGCGCACCTGGAATGATCTGTCTTGGCACACCAACCCCACCAATACTAAGTACAGTAGAAAATGACTAGTCCCATGATATAGCTCCTGCAGCTTCTCTTTGTTCAGCTGCATCAGGTAATTCCTTTTTTTCCGTACAGTGCCTGATTCAGCATTTATACTTCCAGTCTCCTCTTCCTCTAAGTGTAGGCTGCGCGATTAGTTCTCTCTGCTACCTGGTGACACTCCCTTGAATACCGCTTTAAGGCATAAGAAGTCTCGTCCCCGGAAGAGTTGGATGGATTCGAAAGGAAAATAAAATTCTCACAAGAGTCTGTCTTCTTCAAGACTTCAGGACTATCAGGACTTTCAACTTGCTCCGCCCATCTCTGGCCCTTATGGTACACCGTCTTAGGCTTCTTCAACCTTCATTTAGATGTTGCTGTTAAGGATATGTCCTTTATCTGGCTGCCTTTAGGTGCTTGTCAATTGCATCTGTTCCCAGCATTATTGAGGATACAAGAGAAGGCCATAAGACTGCACCACCAGAGGCCACCAGACCCCCTCCAGCGCTGCTTCCTTCTCAGAGACTTTGTTCACATTATGTCACTTGACTAGGCTCACCTCAGTGCCCTGGCCAGTTACACCAACCACCGCTCGCCGATTCTCATGGACGCATACACTGGCAGCTCGACTTTCAGCAACATCACCAGCAGTTGCACTGTCTGTCATAAATTGTTGGCAACTTACTTTTTTGAGGGGAAGAAAGAACGTCGGGGGGATTTCTTCCTAGGCCCACTGCATCACATTTTCTCTGTGGCATGCTCAGAATTTCATGCAGCCACTGACCCAGCATGCTGCACTCCACCGTCAACCTTCGCTGACCTGGAAGCGTCTGCCAAGCTGTGAGCCTTGGCTCCTCTCGCCATCTTCAGCGACATTAGGATTTTGGAGTAGGACCAACCAAAAACTACGAGGGAGGCACTAGATAAGCTGGGATAATGGTACCAAATGCTGATGGAAATAGGTGCTTTAGACATCCCAGATCATATCAAATAGTTCTATAGACGCACAGCAGAACGTCTAACTCCAACAGTTTGAGACATGGCAGGAGGGGTTGACCGAGTGAAAGAACTTACTCAGCTGACTGATCGGCCGTCATCTTGCCTTCGCTATGGAGAAATATTTAATTTTTTTCTTTGGTACATCTTTGATAGTTTGTAAACTTAGTTAATTTGTAATGTTTTATAAGATACCATTCCACTTGTCATCTTGTGAGAACTTAGCAACACAATGTTGTGAGTTGCATAAGGCTATATTCCTATTTGATAAGTGGAAGCAGTTCAGACGAGGGGATCTTAATTAGTACAGTGTTGGGATGTCCAGATACAGTCCTTTCTTAAAGGGAGCACAAGTTTAAAGCACGGTTGATGTCCTAAAATGTGTTAAGCACTATTTTCAGGGCTTTATGGAAAGGGTACTGGCAGGCCAGGGTCCAAGGTTGAAGTATTCAAAAAGTGAAGGGTGGAATGCTTGAATTAATCTCAGTCACTGGTAATTACTCGGGCTGCATCCCAGTCCATTGATAATTGCACACCTGGGGGGCATGGGGGGGGAGATTAGCAGCTCTGTTCAGTCGAAAAGCCAGGTCTTGAGTGTCTTCCAGAAGATGTCTGATGTCAATTGGGAGCTCGTTCCAGGTTTGGCCGCGATGTAGGAAACAGCTCTTCCACCTGTTCTGGCTCTGCGGATGTGTGGGGTTTTGGTGAGGGCGAGATCGGTGGATCAGAGACTTTCCTTGGGTGTGTGGAAGGAGGTTCTCTCATTGATGTATTGGGGTCCGGTGTTATGGAGGCATTAGTAGGTGTGGAGAGTATCTTGAAAGTAACTCTCTTCTCGATGGGGAACCAGTTAAAATTCCGAAGGAGTTGGGTGATGTGTTCATGTCGAGGGATGCCAAGGATGAGTCTAGCTGTGGCATTCTGTATGGTCTGGAGCATGCTGAGCAGAGATTTGTTAATCCAAGCGTAGAGGGCGTTTCCGTAGTCCAGTCTGCTGGTGATGGGTGCATGGGTGATGGCCTTCCTTGATTCAGGAGGGATCCATTTGAAGGTCTTTCAGAGGATCCGGAGGGTGCTGAAGCAGCTGGAAGCAACAGCTTTGACCTGTCGGCTCACGGAGAGGAAGGAGTTGAATACAATGTCGAGGTTTTGGGCGTGGTCCGTTGGGGTGGGAGGGCTGCCGATGGTGGTGGGCCACCAGGTGTTGTCCCATGCAAAGGGGGAGGGTCGGAGGACGAGGACATCTGTCTTCTCTGAGTTGAGCTTCAGGCAGCTGCTGCTCATCCAGGATGCAACGTCTTTCATTCCTTCCTGGAAGTTGAGTCTGGTGGTGATTGGGTCCTTGGCGATGGGGAGGATGAGCTGCGTGTCGTCGGCTTAGGATACTATGCTGAGTATGTGCTGTCTGACGATCGTGGCAAAGGGTTCATGTACATGTTGAAGAACGTGGGGCTGAGCGATGATCCTTGGGGTACTCCGCAGTTGATTTCCGTGGGTTCAGAGAGGAAGAGTGGCAGCCTGATTCATTGGGTTCTGCCGGTGAGGAACAAGCTGACCCAGTCGAGGGCGGTTCCTTGTATGCCGGCGTCATGGAGTCTGGCGGTAAGTGTGTGGTGGGAGACGGTGCTGAACGCTGCAGAGAGGTTGAGTAGGGTCAGGGCCGTGGAGAGTCCTTGGTCAAGAAGGGTGTGGATGTCATTTGTAGCGGCGAGTAGAGCGGTCTCGGTGGTGTGGTTGCTGCGGAATCCAGATTGGGAGGGGGCAAGGATGGAGTTTTCTTCAATGAATTTTGTTAGTTGTGCATTGGCGGTCTTCTTAGTGACTGGCTGCAAAGGGGAGGAGGGAGATGGGTCAGTAGTTTTTTTAGGTCCGTGGGGTCTGCTGAGGGCTTCTTGAGCAGGGGGTCTGACTTCTGCATGTTTCCAGTTGTTGGGAAAGATGCCGGTCTTGAAGGCGGCGTTGATAGTGCATCATAGTTCTGGAGCGATGGCGGCTCTGTGGAAGATGTGCAGTGGCAGCGGTTCGTGGGGGCTCCTGAGTGGATGCCTTGCATGGTCGAAGAGGTGTGGTGGGGTTGGTGAATTCCTGGATGATTCTGAAGGGTTCCTTGGAGTTGCTGGAGTTGGCAAGGATCTTGTTTTGGATGAAAGTCCTTTTGGTGGATCTGATGCGTTGGTGGTATTCTGTTATGGCATTCTTGTAGGTGGCACAAACAAAAGATTTGGAAGGTTCCCCTGGTTGTGCTAACAGGGCGGAGTGAAAGCAACAAAAAGTAAAAACCCTGTAGCCTGTATAGGCAGTGAGGTCAGAATGCTGACTGTGTAGAAGAACGTGTGGGGGATTATGCTTTCAGGAACAATAGTACAGGCCACGGGATATTAAGAACCTAACCCGCTCTGTGTCACCCTTCTGGTAAATCAACAATTCAAACTAGGAAATGAAAACAGTTTATGCAATTTTATTGTGATACCTCCCTATAGGGTTACATTCTAGGTTTAAAAACATTAGTTAAAAAATATTATCATCATTTTTTCAAAAAACATGACATAAACGTTAAAACAATGACAGTCAAAAACAAGAGTCGAGCCGCGTTTCGGTGACTTTACAATCTTTGCACCTTCTTCAGGACATTTTTGGTAATATTTGACTGGTACTCTAAAAATTTTAGAAACAGTATTTTAGATATCTATTAGGAGTGACACAAACATTCTCTGTTCCTAGCGTCTATTTGCCATGTACTATCGTTATGCTGACATTTTTTAGAAAACAAATTTTTTAAAGAAAGCATCTATTACTTCACCCCACATTTTTTCTGCATAGATTTAGTCAGGCATAAACCCTGAAATGAACACTACATTATTCAGCAACATATGCCCCATATCTTTCCGCTTTTTTACCAATCCTTGTTAAGACGCTGAGTGGACAATACCTAGCCCACACAGCTTAAACAACTAACAGTAGACCAGCACACTAAATAATATAGTGTTCTTTGACTGCACTTACATGCAATTTCTCCCAGGCAGCTTAAATAACTGGCAACAGAACAGCACACTGAATAATGTAGTGTGCTGCACTAAAAAAGAAAAACTATGATGTTTCATGTGCATATACATTTAGGAAATAAAAGTCACATTGTGCCTTGACTATACATATATGTAATTATACCCCTAGACTGGTGACCCAGAGGAAGCGAATCTAACCTCCTATATGGGACAAATCGACCTCTTAACAAGCAAATAACGAGCACTCCAATTGGTAAGTGTGCATTCAAAAGGGGAAATAGATAAAAAGATAGCGGATACTTTGACATCATTAATAGAGATCACTATACCATGAAAAAAATTCTTTTACCAGCAGGGATTCCAATGTGAAGAAGGGATCTGATAATTTCAATTGAAAAAAAGCCATAAAGAAAACTACGGTGGCTCCTCTGTGCCGATCTACAAGCACAGATAATAATATGAAGGTAAAGAATATCTAAGTATAGAAACTAAGATCATGGGTACCAAAATGAACGGTAATAAACTGTAGAAAATCTGGTTTTCTATATTCCCCGAAGGATATTGTTACCACCAGAAGAAGTATAATCGTTTAAGACCACAATCGACTAAGACTACAATTTCCAAAGTCTACGATTTGAGGTACTGGGCTATACAACTGTAGTTACTATGAGGGCATGTTCATTTCAGGGTTTATGCCTGACTAAATCTATGCAGAAAAAATATGGGGTGAAGTTATAGATGCTTTCTTCAAAAAATGTGTTTTCTAAAAAATGTCAGCATAACGATAGTACATGGCAAATAGACGCTAGGAACAGAGAATGTTTGTGTCACTCCTAATAGATATCTAAAATACTGTTTTTAATTTTTTTAGAGTACCAGTCAAATATTACCAAATGTCCTGAAGAAGGTGCAAAGATTGTAAAGTCACCGAAACGCCGCGTCGACTCTTGTTTTTGACTGTCATTGTTTTAACGTTTATGTCATGTTTTTTAAAAAAATGATGATAATATTTTTTAACTAATGTTTTTAAACCTAGAATGTAACCCCTATAAGAAGGTATCACAATACATTTGCATAAACTGTTTTCCTTTCCTAGTTTGAATTGTTGATTTACCAGAAGGGTGACACAGAGCGGGTTAGGTACTTAATATCCCGTGGCCTGTACTATTTTTCCTGAAAGCATAATCCCCCACACATTCTTCTACACAGTCAGCATTCTTGTAGGTGGTGCAATCTTCTGACGTTTTGCTTTTTCTCCAGTTCTTCTCGAGATGTCTGTAGGTGCGTCTGGTTTCTTGGAGGTCAGCGGTGAACTAGGTGGCCTTCCTCGGGCGCTATCTGTCTGGGTTCTGTATGGGTGCGAGCTCGTCTGTGTAGTTGGAGATCCATCCGTGGAGTTCTTTGGCTGCGAAGTTGGTGCCTGTTGAAATGGTTGGGGCTTCGCGGTTTAGGGTGGAGTTGAGCTACTCCTCAGTGACTTTGCTCTAGTTCCTTCGTGGAGAGCGCGGTGCAGGTTCGGGCGTCCTGGGTTTGTCGACGTGAAAATGTACGTATTGGTGCTCCATCCATGGGGGTTGTGTGGTGTGGCTGAAGTGGATGTTGTTACCTCCTGCGAAGATGGGGTTGAGGGTGTGTCCTTACTTGTGTGTAGGCACGATGACAAACTATTTCAGTCCGACGTAGGCAAGGCTGTCTAGGAGGGGGGTGGAGTTGGGGTCGCTGGGGTTATCGAGGTGGAATTTCAAGTCTCAGATGAGTCTGCAGTCCATGGAGACGATGGCGTGGGGCGTCAAGGTCGGCGTTGGTAGCGGCGAACGAAGCGTGGGGTCTGGGGGGTATGTTGGAGAGTCTGCCACGGAGTGTGGTTCTAGGGCGGGGCTGGAACTGGAAGTGAAGGTGTTCAGTGGTGGAGAAGAAGTCACTTGTGCTGGAGGTGGTAAGTCGGAGGGAGCTCTTGTGTGCGATGGCGAGTCCTCCTCTTGGGCGGTTGGGCGGTCCTTCCTCTGGAACTTGTATCGGTCAGGGATGACGGTGGCAAGGTCGGGGCAGAGGAGGCATTGGTCCAGGTTTCTGTAAAGAAGGAGACGTCTGGTGAGAGGGTATCGAGAAGGACCTCAGCTAAGAAACAGCCATTTGACAATCAGTTTTGACACTGTATGACCTGCCAGGCCTGGTGCTCCCGAAACCACAACCAACACAAGAGTGGTTTCACCTTGATTCGGCTATTCAGTCGGGTGTAGCTTGGTTCCAGTGGCACACTTAGGGCTTTGCATTAAAGTATACTAAAAGTGAAAGGTGGAAATCTTGGATTAATCTCAGCCACTGGTAATTACTCGGAAATGCATCCCAGTCCATTGTTAATTTGTTCACCATGCCACCTCAGCTTGGACCGAGGCATATGCAAGTCAGTATTGCCCCTGTTTCTAAATGAGCAGGCCAGTTCGAACTCCCAGGCAAGATCCTCTCTGAACTGGAACACAAGCAACCCAAGACTAGTTTTGCTCTAATTGGGGCTCTTCAGTCATGTGTAGCTTGGTTCCAGTGGCACAGTGAGCATGTGACCTAAGTCTGAGAATATCCAGCGCCCGTAGGGCGTTGCACTGAATTATATTGAAAGTTTTAGGTGCAATGCTTGAATTAATCTCGGTCACTAATTCTTGAGGACTGCATAACAATCCATCATTATTTTGCACTACATGCCACCCCAGTTTGGATCCAGCCATATGCAACTCAGTTTTGACTCTACTCCAATAGGAGAAGCCAAGCCCGAACTGCCATGCCAGGTCTACCTAAACTGGAAGACATGCAACTCAAGATCAGCTTTGCAATGATTGGGGCAGTTATCAGGTGTAGCTTGAGTCCATCGGCACAATGAGCATGGGACTCTCGTCTGGGGGTATGACAGGTATGCCCAGACATGAGTACCGTACTCACTGTGCTATAGCATTCAAGATGCATCTCACTAAGGAGAAGTAAGTGGTAGAAACTGGTCTGGGGTTACTTGTGGTCCCTTTTGGAGGGGGGCTCGCTTGGCTGTTAAGGACGGGCTGTTATAATGAGGAACAGGGTCAGTACTAGTTTGCATAAGGTGGGCCTTTGTCTGGAGTGGCGGTGGTGAATAATTATAGACTGGAATCTGGGCTGAGCAGTTGCCAGTGGCCGAGATTAGTTTGAGCATTCCATCCATCACCTTGTTGTTCTTGTAGGGCCTATTGTTGGCCAGGTTCACAGCAATCCTTATGTTACCTCAACTGAACCTACGACCCAATGTGTATTGTAGGACACACTTCCTCAGTTACTTGAAGAATAAAACACTGGTGGTTTTAGGCATGTCTAGGGCAATTTGAAGCAAAAGACAAACAATTGATGGACGAAATGCAGAACAAATCAAAACATTCACCCCCAGTCAAGAGATCTGGGTTAAATCCATAATTCTTTTGCTCACCATGCCACCCCAGTTTAGATTTGTTCTGCAATCCGTCCATCAATTGTTTGTCTTTTGCTTTCTCGCCCTAAGGGCACAAGGTATGCCCAGACGTGGGTCCTGGGCTCACTGTGCCAGTACAATCAAGCTATCCTGGCTGAAGAAGGGTGAAACCCCGAAACCAGTCCTAGGATGCTTGTTTCCGGTCCAGGGAGGACCTGGCTTGGCAGCTCCGGCTGGACTGTTCCCATGAGGCACAGGGTCAAGACTGATTTGCATATGGCCAGCAGGTCTAAACTGGGGTGGCCTGGTGAGCAAAAGAATGAAGGATTTAACCCAGATCTCTTGACTGGGGGTGAATGTTTTGATTGTAGGGCAATTTGAAGGCAATTCTTAGTTGCACCGGGAATAACATGAGCTACTTTCAACCAGGAATGTGGTCTGTTTTCCCCATTCTAAAAAAGTCTAGCAATCTAATTTTGGATCATTTGCAACTTGATTTTGGATCTTTAGGACCGGTGATGCAGACTACTGCAGAAGTGCTTCCACAACCAGTAAGCCTAGGATTTGGACTTGGTGATCCAGTTACAGGTGAGTGAATACTCTGATGACCATCACATGCAGGTGAGTTACGGTTTTTATGAAAGTACTGATCCGCTAGAGGCATCTTGAGTAAAAACAAAAATCAAGGGGGCAAATTTACAAGAAACTGACGCATCTGTATCAATGTGTCAGTTTCCATGCGCCTCCTTGCGAAACCCTTGCGCCACCATGGATGCGCCATATTTACAATACGGCACACCATGGCACAGGGATTGACAGACGCATCAGAAATTTTAAGGCATCTGTTGGCGCAAAAAGTCATGCATTGCTAGAGTCGTGTCACAAACATGGCGTAACTCCAGCAATGCATGGTTAGGGCTATAATTACTGTGTTGCGTCACTCCTCGCACCTGCTCACAGCAGGCGTCCTAGAAGTGGCACAGTGAAATCTTGTAGATTTCAAAGGGTCACTTCTGCAAGGCTTTCCTGCGTGGGAACACCCACCCTGAATACATTACACCGACAACAGAGACGCAAAAGTGAAGCAAGGGGCTTGCAAATCTGCCCCAAGATGTTTTTCCTTTACATGTGAGTGTTGACCTTCTTTTCAGTTCTTGAGTCCAGTCAAAAGGTAAGACAGCACCAACCTTTCCAGGTGGTCTAGAATGATTCTGTTGTCCACAATGTTATCCTCTGCAAACATGGCTAGAAGAATCAGGGCTTTGGATTAGTTTGATTCGAGAGACATAAACAACTTACCTCTAAAGAATACCAACACCATTTCCGTCAATCTGAATAGTCTGAATCCAGGCTGATGACAAAGAAGGATGTTGTGAGTCTACACAAAGGACATATAGTGGCATATTGACAAGAGGATATGGGCACCAGAATGTCACTTTTAGTGATGTTCTGGTTGAGATATCCCCTTCTCCTTATTTACAACGCAGCTTTAAGCTGCTTAACGTGTCTTAAAGCTGCTTAATAATTGAGGCCCCTTTTCATCCTTCACTTACCGTGAAAGGGGCGTGCAATGGGTGGTGCTGTGGGCGTTCCGCCGCAACACCCATTGCTTTTTGACGCTGCCACATATTTACACAGATGGGGCAGCACCAAAAACCAGGTCTTAGGATGGTGATATGAGGAGAAATGATTAATTTATCCTCGTATTTTGCTCTTCCTATGTGTGCTGCATTCTGCAGCACACATAGAAACATCAAATCACCAAATCATCAAATGACCTTTCAAGAATATGTGCAGGAAGGTATCACTTTCTGGACATGAACAAGCACTCCTGCATGTAGGAACCCTTGCAACTTGGCGCAAGGGTGCCTGCGCTGACGCTAGGCAGCTTTTTAGCACCAGCAGAAACGCAGGGGTGCGCCATATTTTTGTAAATGTTGCCCATCACTGCGTTAAAAAAAATTCGGAGCACTGTGTTACCAGTCTTGGAGTAACATGTGCTCAGACATTTTATTGTAAATATCCCCCAAGGTGTCTTGTGACCTAACCTTCTATTTTCTTGCTTCATAATCAGTGTTTAGAGATCGAGCCGTAGTTTGCCAGGTTGTTAGGATCCACCATAATTTTTTCGGAAAGGGTGGGCATCAGTGTATGCTTTGTCATGCTGGTGTCAAGAGCCCATGTTCTGGGCTTAAAGATAAATAATAGTTTACCAACCTAATCGCTCACTCTGGTTGTTCATGCCATGTAATACGTTTTTTTGGCTGGTGTAGTTTACATCTGCATTTGTACATTGAAGGCCTTATTTATGAAGGCCTGCGCCACATTTACGCCGCCGTTGCCTCACTTTTTGTGATGCTGCGGCGGCATAAATAATGCGCCGTGTTGCACCATATTTACGAAGTGACGCATCTAGGCAGATGTGTCACTTCGTAAACCCCTGCGCTACATTATACCTGCGCCAAATGTAATATATGCAGGGTGGGCGTTCCCCCGGAAGAAAGGGTTGTAAAAGTGGCCCAGTGAAATCAATAAGATTTCACTGTGCCACTTCTAGGACGCCAATGCGTTAAAACCTTAGGCCTGTCTCATGGCAGGCATAAGGGTGACGCAGGCCCTTTTACATGAGGCTTGCCAATGTGAAAGGACACATTGCTGAAGTTGCGCCTGTTTTCAGACATACCCCAGCAATGCGCCACTTTTGCGCCAACAGATACATCAGTATTGCATGTCGCGAGGAGTGCGCACTGAGAAGTGTTGCATCGCTGCTTTCACGCAGAGATGCAACACTTCTCATAAATAAGACCCTCCGGCTTTTTCACCACAGGATCAACTTTTGGCTCTTTATTTTCAGAATCACCATGGCAGTCTTGTGGGCTGACTGGCCCAAGTATGGGAGGTTTTGTTGGGGGCTTTATTGATGGTGAGTTAAAGAAATTGAAAGCCCATGTTTGTGGCAGACTTGTCAATTCTCTTGACTCTACGCTGTAGGTATTGATCAGGTCTAAGGTGTGCTCTTATCTTTAAAGAGGGTATTGCACCAGTTAGTAAGACCATAGGGATACCAGTTATTTTACTTCATGTTTATTGTCTGGTCTGCCACCAAACCAAGGTTGCAACATGCATGATATGTGCCAGATAAGCATTGACGTCAATTTACCAAAATTCAAGGGGTAGCAGAAATGACATCCCATGTCCTTTGACTTTCACTCACAAACACACACACACTGACAAATACACACACATTTATACTTATAAACTATCTCTCTCATATAAATACACTCTCACCCACAAGCAAGCACCCAACATACATTTAAACGCACCATTTTTTTTACTTCCTTCAGCTGCATAGGAATGTCACATCTCAGCTGATTGTACTCGATTTTAATACACTAATGATGAATAATGCAATATTATTCATTATTAGTATAATAAATAAATTTACAGAAAACAAGGTGAGTGAAGCCCCAACCGACATCCATAAGGGCGAACAGTCCCTGCATTTGTGGCCTTGATCTTGCCACCTCTGACCCAGGGGTCACAATGGCAGTGGCAGGGGTCGCAAGGGGCAGGGGTCACCAATGCAACCCCTGGCGACCCTTAAATGTCATCCATGCGGATAAGGGCTGGAATTAATGGGTATGCAGTTTTTTTTCCACACACCACACTGTAGTATCCTGCATATTATTCTGTAAGGTGTTTTACCAGCCCTGCTCTGCCAGTGCCTGTGCTCTGACTCATTAGAATGTTGGAGTCTGATGATGCCTCAGAATGTTGGGACTGAGAGAGGCAGAGAGAGACAGTTGGTCATGGGCTGAGCAGCTGACAGGCAGCTCCTGGTGGGGCTCTGATGTACCACTTCTCAACATGATGTCCTGTACCTTACAACTTGTCATCTTTATGAATAAAGCATCTTGAAATACAACCTTCCTGAGTGGACCTCCTTCACTACACACACGTATGATCAATTCACCGCCAGCACTGCATGAAGGGACAGGCAAAAGAGGGTATGGGTCAGCACCCCCAAAAAGAAAGCAAAAACCATCACGAGTGCAGCCCACCCACTAAAATTTAATCAAGAAGGTGTCATGCCACTTTGCTCTCAAAACAACAGGGGAAGGATTGGAGAAGCAGTGACAATCAAAACAAAAGGTAAGAGGGTTCGGAGCGGGTGAAGCGCACATGCAAGGAAAAACATGCATTGGTCAGAGCCATCTGAATTATGCGGCAGGGGAGGACAACAATTATATGGCAGACAACTAAATTATGTGGCAAAAAAGGCAAGTTAGATGACGTATGTGGCATGTGATGATATTACTTAATTGTTTTGACATTTTTTCACGTTAACAGTTTCTGGGCAATGATTTCACCTCATTGGAGCCAATTTAGCATACAACTACAGGTTTGAACAACTGAAAACTGACTGGTAAACCTTTGCGAAGAGCCTTCCATTGCGCGGTAACGTGTTGCTGCGTTTTTACTAGTAACTTTTGATCTGCTTGAGCTAGAAACAATTTTTTGTTGTTGAAGTCAACAGATTATCTAGCAGATGTTGGTTTATGTGGTAAATGCGACCAACATCGCATAATTTCAGCGGCCTTGGCACTGGTGAATGTGTCCTGCGGTTAAATGACCTAGAATTAGATTAAAAAGAAGTGGCTGGTGAACATAGCATCATTTAACATTCAAAATGGGTATAAAACGTGCTTGTAAATTCAAAGAATGCTGTGCTTTGCAGTAGGGTGCTGCGACTCCTTTGTCAATGGCCCTTTTCTTTGTCTCTTTAGTCAGTTGTCTCTGCAGGAGAAGCTGTTGAGCAGGCACTGTGTTTTTTTCTTCCAGCAGGTGGTGGATTCTGATTATTTGTTAGCAACCAAATGGACATTGGGCAGGACATTTTCTAAAGCTGTGAGTTGGGGTGACACCACTCTTCAAAAGGTATAGGAGGAAGCTCTTGAACTAAGGGGTTTGTGAATGGGATGTTGCTGTTCCTTTTAGTACGTGGTTAGGCCAGGGGCGATCCATTGATTCCCCCCACCCCCGGACACCTTATGGGATCTTCAGGTAAAAAAAAAACTTTGGCTCAGTCATATTTCTGGACTTTAGGAGGACTTTAAGGAATTATTTAGGAAAACGCCCAAAACCTCATAAAATTCTTTCTAAAAATGAAACTGGAGTCAAAAATATTTACAACTTTAGTGAGTTAGATCTCTGTGTGCAGCCCGATAGATACAAGTGTTTTGTGATGTCTCTTAATGCACTTTGAGAGTGTTGTTTTAGGATTTTATAATTAATTTTGCTGGTTATACACGTTCTAATTACTGATAAGAATGCCTCCTTTTTTACCAGTGTACTACAGTGTTTTAGAACTAAAAGATCGATCATTTGATAATCTCATGGTTAATCTAGACGAAATGTATTCAATAATGGCACTGTGGCACAAGAGGGCGCTCACCGCTCGTAAACGATTACTACATCATGGGAAGGTAATTTAGATGAATCAGAAAGTTGTGCTGCATGAATACTGATATTGGCATGACATGGATCTTAAAAGGGGATTAATGCACCAGATCCCTCTAACGGACAAAGGTCTACGCATGTTTTAAATTTTTATTCATAGATGTATTTATTTACATACATAATTTGGTGCAAATAAAACATCAAGGGCCATATGTACCATTCCAAATTGCGATCGTAAACGTTGAAATTTGCAGAATTTCGGCGTTTGCGATTGCAATTGGGTTTAGTGGTATGTATCAATGAAAAACTGCCTCGCAAAATAAGGAATCGCAAAATTTGCGATTCCCTATTTTGCGGTTGCATTTAAGGAATCACAAATTGCGATTCCTTAAATGCAATGTAAGAAGCACAGTAAAAGTGCAATTTGGCCTTAAGGAATTGCAAATTACCACCAACTTCAAGTTGGTGGTAATTTGCGATTTCTTTGAAAAAAATGCCCTTTTCTGCATTTTTCAAACTGCCATGTGGCGCACATACATGCCCTTAGGGCATGTATGTGCGCCACATGTGCCCACAAACATATTTCAGGGGTTCAACAGACACTCTGGCACCCTTGAAATTTCATTCTCAATTTGAGATTCTCTAATTGCGAATCTCAAATTGAGAATGTCTTCCCATTCATTCCTATGGGCCTCCTAGCCCATAGGAATGAATGGGAAGGAATTCCTTATTTGTGAAACTCAATTTGCGAATCGCAAATAAGGAATATGTAGGATTCGCAAAATGTTTAGCAAATCCTAGAAACATTGCATTTTGCAATTCTCTAATTGCGATTTGCTAAAAATCGCAATTAGAGAATTGCAAAATCGTTTTTGGTACATATGCCCCCAAGTGAAAAGATAACATTGACTCTAAGTGCAAATTAAGTTTTAAACACTAAGGAATTAACTATGAAATGATACATTAATAATTGAGTATTGAGATTGTCCGGGTCCATGCCCCATCCCCTCCGTCCAGCCCTTCATGGTCCGTAATGCTGCCTCTGCCCCTTTAATCTGACCTGTGTGATCTGTTGTGCTGTCACCTCACAGCCCCTTGTGTCTGTCATGAACGTCCAGCTTCCTGCCTGAGAAAGTTAGCGCTCTAGTTGTTCATTAGAACACTGAGGGAGGCTGCAGTAGAACACAAGGAATCAACTGACAGGCTGCTGCTGCTGCTGAAAGGACACGTTTTAATCATTATATCAGACTTGTTTCTCACACAGCTGAGGAAGATAGTTTGGATTTACAAAAAAAGATGTTCTCATTTTAGCTTCCGGAGCAGCTTCAATAATCTCTATGAGAAAACCACGAGAGGAAACAGTCTTCTCTCGAACATGGTTCATCGAATCCCAGCTGATGATTATCATTTTACATAGGATAAAATCACCTTAGAATGCACCACAATTCCTAAGATAAGTATAGTACCTTCAGCAAATGTTGCATATTGTGGCTAAAATCTGTTATCACCCTTTATATGTGCTTATTTTCAGTGATGACTTTCCTTCAGGATTTAATTTTCTTTAGGGTTGAAGGTATATCCCTTGAAACTGCAGTGGGCAGCAATTAAAGCTTTTAAAAGGAAGAACCTCTCTAATGTGGAAGGCTACCTGGGGTCATATTATACAAAGTGCCCGGGGCACAACTGCCATTTGTGCCCGCTTTATGCACCCTTGGGCACTTTGATATAACAGAAGGGGCCGCAGACACTTGTGCTGCCTTCTGCAATACACATAGCTCTGGTGCACATATAGCATCAGCGCTATCAGCAGAGGGTGTTCCCACATTTGCACCGGGGCATGACCCCATGTAAATGAGAGAATCTCTTTGCCTCTGCCCCTGTACTATATTATAGATGCTGGTGCAAAGGTAAAGAAGCTGCCAGGATCCACCCTAACAGTGCCCTACCTAAAAGGAGCCACACTGTCAGTGCGCCCCCTGATGGCAGCCCTGTGAAGGGGGTAAAGGTGGTCCTATGGACCCCCATGACATCCCCTTGCAGGCGAGTGCAGACACTCTCTGCACCCACCTGCAAGGTGATGTCTAGCCCCTCTTAAAAGTGTGACGGGTTGACACCTGCACAGTGGAACATGGAGAGGCTGTCTCAAAGCCGCCCCGTATTTCACTTGACTGCACTACCCCCAAGGAGCAAGAGTTTGAGGCTGCCCAGGGGACAGAGCCTTCGGTCTAATACGGCACACTCTCCTTGTTAGCTCAGAGTGCACGTTTTGAAAGGCACTGCATTTATAATACAACCCCTATATCTTATCTTTCTTTGATTTTAGAGGCTCTCATGTATCCTCCTTTTGGACCCTTAGAAAGTATAGATGTTGACTCTTAAGTCATTTATTTGGTGGCAATAACTACAGCTAAGTACTCGGGTAAGTGGGTATCTTTGTCTTTCAAGCATCCTTTTTGCAGTGTTTTTGGGGAAAGAGTGATTTTACGACCTTTTCCTTCCTTTGTTCCCAAAATGAATACCAGTTTTCATAAGGACCAGGAGCTAATTTTGCATACTCTCTTTGGTTATCCTACTACAGAGGAGCAGATCAGGCTACACTATCTTGATGTTCGGAGAGTAGTTTTGATTTATTTGGGCAGAATAGCTTCTTTCTGGCTGTCAGAGTCATTGTTTGTCATCTTTGGGATGGTAAAAAAGTGGTTTAAACCTTCTAATTCTTCTTTAAGATGGTGGGTTAGGTCTTTGATCTCCTTGTCTTATGAGCCTGTAGGACAAACATATCATTTAAGGGCACAGGCTTGTCTACAAGGAATATGTGTACTTAATGTGCTGAACTTCATGGGGGCTAAACAGTTGAAATCTGTAAGGCGCTCTACTTGGGTTTCTCCGAATGACTTTTGCTTCTCACTATAAGGGGAAACATCCTTCACGACGTAACTTTTACCACGCAGTGCCTTTACAACGCAGGTTTTTCAACGCAAGTCATTACAACGAATTGCGCTGGGGGGCGCTGTAGGGTAGGTAATAGTTTAATTTACTATCCAACACCTTCCCTACTATCCACGGGGACTGGAGTTGAAATAGTAAATTAAACTATTCACTATCCAGCACCCCCCAACGCAAGTCGTTGTAACGACTTGCGTTGAAAAACCTGCGTTGTAAAGGCATGCGTGGTAAAAGCATGCGTTGTAACAACGTACATCCCTATAGAGTTGTGGAAGAGGTAGGATTCAATGATGTTTTTGATTTTAAAGTTTTCGCCACTATGGTGTAAAAATGGTATTCTCAATCATATCTTATGAGATCAATAATGTTTGGGTCCTTGCAGCAACCTTTAGCTAGCTTGGTGTAGCTCAAGATATCTCATTCTGTAATGAGGGGAAGCAAGGCTAAGGACTATGAGGTAATGCTCCAATTACTCACTGGGAATTGCATTACTCTGAGCCCTGTACCCTCACTTCCAATTATCACATCCCTTCCCATCCTCGCAGTCATTGCGGGTCTACCGAAGTTGAATAAGTTGTACCTTGTAACTGACCGGAGGCGTGGAGGAGGGAGGGTCTTTTATGTTTGTTGTGCCGTGGTAGTTGATGTCTGGTAAGGTGGAATGGCCTCATTTTGTAATAATTGGAAGCGAGGGAACAAGAATCAGAGTAATGCAATTACTATTAATGTAATTGGACATTATGGCCCTCATTTATGAGTTTTTGCCATAGGGCAGCGCCGCAACCCTCCCTGCAGCGCTGCCATATAGCATAAGAAAAGGGCAGGAATGCGCTGTATCTATCAGGTATGGCGCACTCCTATTCCTTTTTTCCGCGCTGGTGCACAATGGACTGCCGCGTGCCAACGCGAGCCCTTTTGGGTGCCTGCGTAACGGGGATGATTATTTTTATGTAGGAAGGCAAAACTTCCTGCACAAAAACAATCGCAAGAGGCTTTTTCTTTTTTTTTTATGAGAAAAAGAGAAAACGAGGAGAAATAAAGATATAGGGCCCGATTCACAGAACTAACTTAAGACAAAATCCTAAACTTACTACTTTTGGTATTCACAGAAGTTAGGATTTTGTCTTAAAACAAACTTAAGGCAGACTTAAGACAGACTTAAGACAAAATCCTAACTCAAGTCTGACTTAAGTCTGTCTTAAGTTTGTCTTAAGACAGACTTAAGACAAAATCCTAACTTCTGTGAATACCAAAAGTAGTAAGTTTAGGACTTTGTCTTAAGTTAGGTCTGTGAATCGGGCCCATATTGCCTTGTTGTGCCTCCCTTATGCCTCCCCTGGGGAGGCGTAAGTTTTCGGCACTGCCTCGGAGTTACGATTTCTCGTAAATCTGGGGCAGTATCAAAAAGCCATGGATGTGGCTGAGAACGCCCTCAGCAACACCCATTGCACGGCCCTTTAACGCAGATGACTGCGTTAAAGGGACCACTATTTACAAGGCAGCACTAAGCCAAAAAAGTGGCTTAGTGCTGCCTGGTAAATATGGACCAGGCTTCGGCACCCCCAGAGCGTCAAAAAAGCGACGCACTGGTGGCGCAAGGTGCTTATAAATAAGCTCCTATGTTTCCCCATTGAAAAATGATCTAGATGCCAACAAACGTATGGTAAAGTGCTTAATTTGAGCCGGGGCTTTCCGGTGCTAAGCACTGGCACTTAAATAGTTTCCGGTACTCAGCACCGACACCTAATTGTCAGCACCATCCTTAGAACAGTCTACCACTTGGTGGCGCTGCTCATCTAATTTAGAGATGAGCAGAACAACGGTTGTTTAGGGATACAACATACATTAAAATTGCAAGTACGTGCCTCCCCAGCCATCTCTCTAGCTTTGGGGACCTGGAATAATCTGAACTGTCGCATTTACATGTGAGAGAGATGATTAGTAGTTATTTTGGCAGCGATGACAAGGGCGATGGGAGGTGCAAGCTGCAGTGGCCTCCCGGTCAGAGCCCTGGCACTTAATATTTTACAAATTAAGCACTAGAGATGCCCAGGATACTTGTTTTTGATTCCTCAGGTATAGTTCTTGCATTTTTATCATTCTTGCATTTTGTGTATTCGTGAGTGCCAGAGCACTTACTAACCACAAGGCTTGCTCAACGTGCATCAGATATTTCCTGATTGCAATCGCAGCGCAGTCAACAAAGCAAAGGGCAGTGCATTTCAGCATCGAAGTCCAGATAACAGTTAGACTACGGTTTGTTCACCTTGTTGGTCCTTGACTCTCTATCTGTCCAAGTAAACATTGCCCTCACAACATGGACGCCCACACACCTCTTCTTCAGAAGAGAGAATTCTGGTTGTTCAACTTGTTAGTCCTTGACTATATCAGTCCAAGTAAACATTGCTGTCACAGCACAGTCGCCCACGCACCTCTTCTGCAGGAGAGACACACAACACTGCTCCAGGATCCATGAAGTAGCATCTTTATTCCAGGCTCGGACTGGGACAGAAAATTGGCCTGGGTACCAAAATAGGAGTAGCCCTATTAGTGAATTAGCTGAAAAAGTGGCCCATGTTTGCAAATTGGGGCCATTTTGTACTTATAAAGTCCTGGGGCCTGATTCACAAAAGATAAACTTATACTTTTGTGTAAGTTTAGGACTGTTTGCAATCCACAAAGGCATTTTATCAATAGTATCTGTAGTGCGGAGTCTCCACACATAAAAAGATAGGACAGTCTTACAGGCGTAAAGATACTACTAGTAAAATACCTTTGCGAACAGAAAACAAAACTTAAACTTACATAAAAGTGTACGGTTACCTTCGTGAATTGGTCCTAGGCTGTTTAAGTTTTTTTCAAGGTATCTAAGACTACAGACTACATGTACTTGAGCTTACAGCAGTTATTTTTTTTTCTTTTAATGTCAGCGAAATCAACAGTAAAAACTTGCGGCAGACCATAAAAAAGGCCCAAAACAGCCCAAAAAATGGCCCTTACAGTGGCCTGTCAGAGCAGCCCTTGGGGCACTCCTTAATTACAATGTAGACCAGTCCGACCCTGTCTCTGCCAGTTCTGACGTCCCAAGCATTGCCTATACAAGTTGTGTTAGTTTTAACATTTGGCAGAGTTGTATTGGACACACAACTGTGTTCTCACGTTTGACCCCGGACTTGTGCATTGTTACGTGAATAATGTTTGTGCAGTAACAATCGATAATGTCTATCGCTTGTGCATTATATGTATTGTGCTAAAATGTTTCTGCTTTTAGCAGCTTTTGCAGCTTTTGGAGAATTGCCTGTCATGCTGAACAGCAGAAAATTCCAAACCTAAAACGATGGAATGTCTCTTGATCGCCATTCCTTGCCCAGTGGACCGGGCTTGGGTGTGAGAACTACATTCAGGATGTTTCATTGACATGCCTAATTGCAGTGCTTAATTTGAGCTGGTGGTTGTGGGTGTGGCATTTATTTTTGAGGAGGGCAGTTATTTTTCCTCAAGAGACTTAAATCCAGTGTAAGGGAGAAAAAAACACGAAAAGGATGGAGGAAGAGAAAGACTGAAAAACAGTAACAAAAACCAGAAAGCAGGGCTGAAGAAGAACCTGCAGGGGTCCGGAAAAGAATCAGGTAATGTCTGGTTGTGAATGAAAGAGGCTCGAGGTGGAATGAAGACTACACAGCCTTGGTATTCTGCCCCCTGACCTTAGATAGGGCCGGCCTCATCTTTCTGAAGAAAACTTTGGGTCCTGACACTTATTCTTTTGCAAATTCAGCACTGCATGAATAGTGCCATGTGCTCTTAACTTGAGAAGTTGTCAATCATGTCCTTTGTGTATAAATATTTGTAAAGGAAAATCTTTTATCATATTATGATTGAGTTTAAGGTGCGAAGTCCCATTCACAATAGATCGCTTTACGCCTTTTGAGGAGTAAAGGAAGTACTATTAATACCAATTAAATATAATACAGTGAGTATGTGGTGTCTCGTTTCTGATGTCATCATTCTGGATAAACCTGATAGGTTCCTTGTCAGGGGAGCACCTATAATGAGTCTGCTAGCATGTCCTCCACATGTTTTAGTGTGTTCTCCATGAGAGCGCTAAACTTAAAGGAAAAAGGCATGAACACCCTTGATAGGGAATTCTATTGTCCCCTACAATTTCATTTAGAAAAAGACAGTGGGTAGAAGCCACACTGTTTGCGAAGGCACCGGCCTAATGCTGGAAGCTCTGATATCATTTGGTATTTTCTATTCCAACCCTAATACCCAGTAGATCTTTCTCATCCTGGGTGCTGTTTGAATGTTGGGGAGTTGTAGCCTTTGATGCAGCTAAATATACATCATTGTGGGGAGCAAATATAAAAAAAACATAATCAATCTTTATTAAGTTCCACTTTACGTTTATGTAGGTAATTGGGTTACTGCTGGAGAGAGGGATGAAACCCTTCTCAAGTAGCAACCGCAATTTCTGTCAGGGTGAAGCATAAGCAAAACTCACAGCAAGTAGAGTCCAGGTACTGGGTTCAAGATGTATGGAGCCTTTTCAGTCCTTGAGGCTCTGAACAGGAGTTCAGCCAACTAGCCCTTGTAGTCACTCTTGTGGTCCTGGAATCAAGATGCAGGTCCAGTCCTTTCACTCAGGCAGCAGGGCAATAGGGAAGTCCGTCTTGCAGAGCAGCACAACAGCCCTTCTGAGTTTTCCGCATTTCCAGAGGTGTACTGAAGAGCTGGCACTGAGGATCCATTATTTATATCTGGCGCCTACTTTGAAGTAGGAGATGGTTCTGGAGGTTTCCACCCCAAGGTGTTTGGAATTTACTGCCTCCATGCCCTGGTCAAAGCTTGTCTGGGGTCACAAAAGACTAGTGTCAAACCCTTTGCGTGTGCTCAGGTGGAGCCTTTGTGATGTGCAAGTGTGTTAGATGTGTCAGAGATTGCCCATCCTGCCAACACCTATTCTCCTTTTCTTACTGTTTGGGAGGAATAAAGAAATACCAGCTGCCAGTTAGACATAGTCATGTGACCCAGGATACAGGCAGACAGCACCAAATGGTTGGGACAAGAAAATGCCAAATTTCTAAGTGTCATTTTTCAGAATTGTGACTCAAAATCCAACTTTACAATTAAAGAGGGCTTAAAATTACAATTCTGTAGACACTAAACTCGACATTCTTACCTGCTCTAGTTAAAAGTTATCACTTAATAAATTTACCAAGTTAACCCAATGTTATCCTATGGTAGAGGAAGGCCTTGCAGAAGTGAAAAACAAATGTAAGAGTTTTTCACTACCAGGAAATGTAAAAGTAAAAAGTACATGTTTAAATACAATACACCCTCCTCAATGGTCTGGTGGAAGGTCTAGTTTAGGGATGAGTGATTTGTATTAAAAAGGAATGTTTAGGCCTTGCAAAAAGTATATTTTGCCAGGTCGAAATGGCAGTTTACAACTGCATATACAGGCATTTATGTGGGTGGCACAATATGTGCATCAGGCCCACTAGAAGTATTCATTTATTTGGCCATGGGTACATGTAGTACTACTTTAATACTTTACTAGGTATGTTCTTACAAGTACATTCAATATGCCAATTGGGTGTAAGCCAATTTCACCATGTTTAAAGGAGAGAGCACACACAGTTTAGCACTGGTAAAAAGAAAACAGGTTCAGAAAACAGGAGGGCGAAGGCAAAAAGTTTGGGGATGACCCTGCAGAAAAGGCCCAGACTAACAATTCATTAGAACATATATTTAATCACCTGGGCGATATCTTGTACTGTGACGGTGAGGTCCATGTATTGTCTGTGGTTGTTGTTGAACCACACGAGTGCTATGGAGTCAAGGAAGTCTCGCAGTGACGCCGGTGTAGTGGGTTGTCTTGAGGTGTACAAGGTAGCATAGAAGTCTGCGAAGGCGCCCAACACCGCCTCTTGGCCTATCACTAGATTGCCGGTGTTGTCATAAATAGTGTGTACATAGGTCGATTGTGTGCGAGGAGCAATCAGTCTGGCAAGAGTCCTGCTAGGCCTATCTCCCTCCCCATACCTGCGCGCTTCTGCCTGCTTCCCTAGAAACCGCACCTCTCGCTCCGCCTCCTCATTAAATGCTAACAGTTTAGCTTTCAGAGCTCCAGCAGTCGCCGCAGATGGGTCGGAGCTAAAAGCAACATCTAGGTCCCGTAGTTCCCCCTCAAGCTTAGCCAGCGCGTCTCTTATGGTGCGTAGGACCCCTGCTTTTCGTGCAATACATTGACCCCTGATGACAGCTTTAAATGCATCCCACACAATGGCTTCAGATGTGGCAGATCCAGCATTCTCACCAAAATAGTTAGTGATGTCTTCTCTTATCTCCTCCACAAACACAGGGTCAGTGAGCGCGTGTGGGGGGAGGCGCCATTGGAACGCTCTATGTGCAGTGTCAGGGGGATGCAATATCAACATACATGGAGCATGGTCTGATAGTGATCTAGCCATGATATCAACATTCGATACCCATGTCGCAACCTCGGGAGACACCAACCAGAAGTCTAAGCGCGACCAAGCAGCCTTATGGTGGGTGTAGCAGGTCCCTACTTTTGCCCCCGGATTTCTAACTCGCCACACATCTGAAAGTAGACCCTCACTCATGATTTCAGAGATCGCTTGACGCGCTCTAGTGTGCTGCGGCCTGCTCACACCCCTGCGATCCATGTCATCATTTAACACTATGTTGAAGTCCCCCCCCAACACAACCGTCTGGCAATCCAGCATCACAATTTTCGCCCAAACATTTCTAAAAAAGTCAGGATCATCCACATTTGGGCCATAGATTGCAGCTAGGACAATGGGTCGCCCCTGTAAAGAACCATGGAGCAGGACATACCTTCCCTCCGCATCCCTTACATGGGAGTACTCCCGCCAATCCAACCCTCTGCGAATGAGTATAGCCACGCCCCTCGCGTAATTTGAGTAAATGGAAGAATAAACGTGCGCCCATCTTGAATTCTTCAATCTAGCCGAGGGTGTGGCATTCAGATGTGTTTCTTGTAAGAAGCATATATCTACATTGTGTCTTGACAACACGCCATGCAACAAACGGGCTTTCTTGAAGTCCCCAAGGCCTCTAATGTTCCAAGTCCAGAGTTTGATACCTCCCATTAGAGCATTTGACAGCACCAGACCCCCATCCCGCATCCCCGCCCCCGGAAGCCATCCTGACACCTCGACACTATAATTGCAGACCCAGCGCATAGAAATATAGGCATGTGTAGTAGTACATTGCACCCAATACAAACCAAAACTCGCAACATATGTAAACCCCCCCTCCACCCCCCTCCCTCAGCAACCCCCCAATCAGGTCGTGACATATCCCAGTAACATGTACGCAATGCGTGAAAATACCCCAACATCAACAACAAAGGGAGGCACCCCATGAGGCGTGGTGCGCTCGGCAAACACCCCCGTATACGCGGGGTGGCTACAATCAAACTTTAGTGTTCCTGGGTACTGACAGAGTCCCCCATCCCGTGGTCCTCAAAGCCTGCAGCCAACAAGTGTCCCAGTGGGAGCGCGGAGGCGGCAGCACAAGCCGGTGCACAATAGTGTCCCAGTAACTTACCCCCACGCAGTCAGTTCGGGAGGAGCAAACCTGTGCGAGAGATCAATCCGGCTCCCAACTTCGACACACAGGGTAAATGTGCAGCCTTGCAGGGTGAGCATGGTAGAGACCTCAGTCATTGTCACTCAGGTGTTCCGAAGCCTCCTCAAGTCTCGGCGATTTCCTTCTGGCCCCAGCACTAATGTGTTTAGCGAACTTGAGGGCTGATTTGGCGTCAGTAAAGAAATGAGAGGTGTTTTCGTGGTGGACCTTCAGCTTCGCCGGGTATAGGAGGGAGTAGGGCACGCCGGCTTGTAGTAGAACTTTCTTCGCCGGTAAGAATTCCTTCCGGGCCGCCTGCACCAGAGGTGTGAAATCTGGATAGAAGGAGATTTGATTACCCTGATGCGTGATCTTACCCTTCTCTCTCGCCAAGCGTAGAATGATGTCTCTATCTTGGTAGTTAAGTAGTTTGGCCAGGATCGGACGAGGTGGGGCTCCCACCGGGGGTTTTTTCCCTAGGGACCTGTGTGCCCTCTCCACCGTGAACACAGGGGACAAATCTGGGTCGAACAGTTCATGCAGGAGGTTTGACACAAACGATTCCATCTTCCCTGTGTTTGTAGTCTCTGGAATGCCCGTAATGCGGATGTTGGATCTTCTGGAGCGCGCTTCCAAATCGTCCGACTTGGCGCGCAGATTGTCTAGTTCCCGCTCCAGCGTCGTGATGTGCCGCTTAGCCTGTTGCTGGAATTCGCAACATTCAGTCTGCCTATTTTCGAGACAGTCAAGCCTCTTCTTGTGTGTGTCCACCTTAGTCTTCACGGTTTCGAGTTGCGCCGCCATGTTATCAAGTTTTGCATCTATGCTCTTCAGGCTAGTCCTCACCTCCATGATGAGGGCCCCAAAGTCTATGTCCGGGGCAGCACCCTGCGATGACGATGCATCAACATCCGACTCCATCGTCGCGTTCTTTGGTGGCTTCCTACTGTCAAAAGTCAGCTTAGGTTGTTTGGCGTCATTTTTCCCCATCTTAGCAGGCTAGGGATATTTACCGGCTACACAATGGGGCAGCACCTCTCTGCGCCACCGCTAGCAAACGTCTCGTATGAGCGCGACTGTCCAGGTGGTGCCCGTGTGCGCCAGCCGCGATAGTGCCCTCTGTAGGTGCTTAGAGAGCTCAGCAAACTTCAACGTGTAGCTAGGGCCTTCCCCGGAATCAAAATGGCGGGCTCCCACAGTGCAAACAGGGATCTGCTCTCAGCACTAGAAAATCGCAGCACAGGGGTTCAGGGGGTTCTGGGCTGCAAGGCGCCTCTTCGTGTGTGTAATGGTGTGTCCCGCCTAGCTGAATGACAGCGGGAGGCCTCGGCGCTGCAGTGGGACGGCAGAATCGACAGGGCACCTCGACCCTCCTTAGCGCCTTCTCACCTCCTCTCCGATCTTCGCCGTGATATAGCTGGCGCAGGCTCAACTGCTCAGATCCCCACCAGGCTCGACACCGGCCAGCGCCTCCTCCAGCGGCCAAAGGATCTCTGCACCACGGCGCGGCTGTTCTGTCAATCCGCGCCGGTCTCCGCTATCTCCCCGCAGCCTTCCGCCACGGTAACTCTCCGCCGGCAGCAGCGGGGGTGCACCAGCGGGGTGTCCTCGGCAAGTACCGCCCAAGCAGCTGGGGCCCCCACAGCCGCGGCCCACAGTGTCTCGCGGCTCCCAGCAAGCGGCACTTCCGGCGCGGGTCAGGACCAGCCCGCCAGCCGGCAAAAAAGAAGTCCGTCTCCGCTTCGAAGGGGAACCGTCCCCACGCTCCAAACTCGGATCGGAGGTTCCCCTGGGCATAGGCAGCAGAACTCGGGAGGTCTGGGGGTCCGCAGTCCCCAGGAACAGGATTATTCAAGGATCAATCGGAGTAGCCGGCGGAGCTCACTCAAAGAGCGGCCATCTCGCTGCTCGGCTAGCCACGCCCCCCCCATTAGAACATATATTTAACACCATATACACAAAAAGGATTTCTTCCATACTTTACATTTCTAAAATCAGTCAATTAGTTGTATACAATGAAAAAACTTGATACAGACACCAACAGTGGTGGGTTATCACCTTTAAAAGATAACCTTTCATATACATAGTTCAATTTTAAAGAAGAGGACTTGGCTTCTTATGACAATCCTGTACGTTTGTTCACTTTAGAGATCACTACATTCTGCATCCATTTCTACTGCATCTGACATAATTGTTTTCCATATTTTTCTACCCTCCTCCGCTATTTTAGTCAAGTCTTCAGGGCAACCCCAGGTAAGGGAGCCTCAGACAAGGACACCACCATTTGGACCTGGAAGGAACTATGATCAGAATCCCTGTTCCAGGTAAACTAGCATTATCATGTGTCTTGCGAACACCATTCTCACATTCACACCCATCTCACACAAACACGTTCACCCCATAGGCACATCTAACGCCTCTAACCTCATCCACGTAGCACTCACTATAACACACCAACATCCCACAACATGGCTTACAAAATTGATGCTCATCAATGCACAATCTGCAGTCATACAAGTTACAAACATCGCTGATATCATCACCCAACACAACCGTATTGCACTGTTCTAACATCTGGTTAACACCATCCTCCATACACATCCTGGACATACTCATCCCTAATGGTTATAGCATCCAACACATAGACTGCACACTGAAAACAGGAGGGGGACTTGAATTCCGGCACAGGACATCCTGGCTCTGCAGTGTTAGTAACTCTACTCACCTAAGTCTTTAGTACTCCACTTCTGCCATTTGCATCCTTCAGCCGTCAAATCAGTAACTTTTCATCTGATCTACAGACCATCCAAACCAACCAAGCAATTCCTAGAAGACATCTCAGCTCTCATCATCTCTACCTCCATCCAAGATGGCCACTCCACATTACTTGGAGACGTCAATCTCCCTGGCAACGCCAACACAAAATATATGAAGAAGACCTTCTATAAACACACTGGAAATAAAATAACAGTGTGCTTGAGCTGGGGAAGGCTTGGCAGACAGAAAGTGCCTCTAAAGGGGCCTTGGCATATGATAACCTCTAAATGAGGCCTAATTCTAAATTCAGTTAAGAGTACATCCTTGGTTTGAGTTACCTTAGCAGCCATCTTCTATGCTTAACCTTGCTATATGTGAATTTCTCACCAAACGTCTTAGAATAAATGGCCCAATCCAGTGTAAAGCTTGTCAAATTGTATTCGTAATAAAATATTTTCTGGGTAATCCCTACAAGGCTCATGTTTGTTTTAAAACCCTGAAAAGAAAATGTCCTGTATGTAACATTCTCCCCTATGTTTCTGCTGAAAAATTGCCAAACTAATTAAAGGTTTTCTTTTGAAAATGACTGGATAAATATATTGGCACATGGAGAATTGTGAGGAATTCCTGAAACAAAAGATCTCCAGTTGCCCGATTCACGATCCTGGAAATATATATCCACTAAAAGGCAACATTACAGGACAAAACACAAGGGCTTCAGAGTTCATTGTGGCCCTGCTCCAGTTTATTGGGCATTGATAATATTGAGGGCTTGGGCCACGAAAGATTGGGCAGTTCTGTTACGGGAGTATACTTTTGGTATATGTTGTGAAACATGAATGGGCATTTGCCCAACCCTTTTTACCCCCTATTTTGAACAACAAGTGATGACTGGTATGTTAATAGGAACCTGTGCATTGCACCAATTTTTGAAAACTATGATTGCATATTATTGGTAAGGGGATCCTCTTCAAATGTGCCTGCTTTGTACACAACATGAAGCAATGGGTGCATACATAGACACAGGCACAAACCAGACTCTCCTTACAGCAATGACCCTAGTAAGGGTTTCAGACATCAAGATCAAAGGCTCTTCAAGGTTTTACAAGTGAGATGTATCAAAGAAATGTGTAGATTCAAAAGACCCCGGGACAGGTCCAAAGTGACAACCTTTTACATTTACACATTCTCACAGAGCCTATATGTTTTCTTATGTGGAAGACTCATGCCACAAGTCTCCTGACAAGAGTGCTTCATGATTATGGCATGTTGCTCACCAGTAGAGCGCTGAACCCTATAGGGTGGCTGGGGTCGGCCCATAGTAGTTCTCTTACAGTAGTGGGCGACAGGCCTTCTTACCTGAACCACAGTGGGATTCTGTGTGTTGAGTTTTCGTTTTAAATACCTGTTAAATCTGTATCTGTGCAATTGTGCTGATTGCTGACTGGGGTGTGAGCCCTGGTTAAGAAACAGCTACAATCCGCAGAGTGACCCACAAAAAATCACCAAATTAACCTGTGCTTAAAGCTGGGTAGTTTGGCACAAAAGCAGTAAGACTTAACTTGGAGGCAATGTGTAAATTATGTATGCAGCACACCAACAGTAATAAAGTGAAAACCCAATACAAGACGAATCCCAAACCAATTTAGAAACATAGCGTAAATTGTAATGAATTATTTGACACCAAAATGACAAAAATCCAATCATTAGAACCGTAGTTATGAATTTATAAAGGTTTAAGGTAAAAACTAGTACCTAAAAGGTCAAAGTGCCAACTGCAGTCATCTAGCCATGATGGACTGGGTCAAAGTCGAAAAATATGGCTGGCCACAATGGAGCGCATTTCGGATACAAGAAGTGGATTGGGGCCGGTCTGCCCTTACTTTCGGACTTAGAAGAATTTCTGAGAAAAATGTTCTGAGACAGTAATATTCAGCAGGGTAAGGCTGCAGGAGGTGTCAAAAGAGGGGCCTTCATCATCAGTTAGCCTTGGGTTGAAGCCACAGTGAAGATTTCTACATTTAGATTTAGTCTCTGAAATGGAAGTTGAAAATCTCCAGTGGGATGAGGCAGAAGGCTGCAGCCACAGACAGTTCCATGAGGCTGGCTACACATTTGGTGAAGGACGGCTGAAATGGATTTGCTGTCAGAGAACAAAGCGGGACAAGCTGACCGGCAATGTACCTCAGGTGAATAGGCAAATAAGTTGGTCCCAGTCTGCTGTTTCTCAGAGCAGTCTTTTGTCAAAAGTTTTTAAGTCCTCACTTTTTGATATGTCTACCTGGGTACCTTAAGCATTACTCACAAGAGGCCAGGACTAAATGGGTACCACTTGGAGGGCCAGGGCTCACTCAGGCTGGGTCCATGTGCGGGTGTAAGATGAAGGAAGCATGTTGTATCCCTGGGGCTCTGAACAGGAGGCCAGCAAACTATCCCTTGTGAGTCACCCTGGAGGTCCTGGGACAGTTAAAGATTCAGTCCTTGTACCCAGACAGAAGCCAGCAGAGAAACAGTACAGCAGGGCAGCAATCCAGCAGGGCAGCAGTCGCTCTGAGCAGCAGTGCAGCAGAGTGGTAGTCCTTCCAGCAGCACCGCTGTCCTTCTTCCTGGCAGATTATCCATCCACAGGTCCAAAGATTTACTGAAGTGTTGGTATCTGAGGGCCTCTTTTATACCCTGGTGCCTTCCTTCTGGAAGGTGGGAAAAGCTTCTAGTCAGTGGCTTTGAAGTACATGGAATTTCCTAATTCACCTGCCCTGGCTCCAAGCTGGCTACAGTGTCAATGTGAGGTTCTTAGGTCATTTGTAAGAAGGCAGAACCCAGGCTATTCAGTTGCAAGTGGGGCTGTGCTCAGCTCCACCCATCCATCCTGCCAGCAGATGGCCCATATAGGCACACCTAATTCCTCTATTGTATGACTGTCTGGGAGAAGTTCACAATGTCTAGCTGTCAGTTACACCCAGGTCATGTGACCCAGCCCAGGGTACGGGCAGAAAAATGCCACTTTTCTAAAAGTAGAATTTTTTCAATTGTAATCAAAAACTGACTTCACTGTTAAACATGGGTTTTCATTACAATTCCAAAGACACCAAGCATGGTATGGCTACCTGTTCCCAATTGGAAATTACAGCTTATTAAATGTAATAACACATCCCAATGTTATCCTACAGGAGGAGTAGGCCTCACAATGGTGAAAAAAGGGTGCAGGAGTTTTTCTCCACTACAATGTGTAAAACACATGTCCAACCTTTTAATTATACAGCAACATGCCCTATGGGCTACCTAGGGTCTAACTTAGGGGCGATATGCATGTAATAAAAGGGGAGTTTAAGGCTTGCCAAGGGGGTTTTAATGCAAAGTTGACCAGACAATTTAAAACAGCTGCAATGGCAGGCCTGGAACATGCTGTAAGGGTCTACATAAGTGGGTGGCACAATACGTGCTGCAGGCCCACTAGTTGCTTTTAATTTACAGGCCCTCGGTATATGGTATACCACTCTACAAGGGTCTTATATGTAAATTAAATACGCTTAATGAGTATACTCCTATTTAACTATCAACATAAAATGGGGGAAAACGACAACTGTTTTCTGGGTGACCCTGCAGAGAGGGCCAGGTCCAACACTATATATATATATATATATATACATATATATATATATATATATATATATATATATATATATATATATATATATATATATATATATATATATATATATGAGAGTGCCTAGGAAAATGAAATATTGAACCCCACAGGTTGTAGCTTGCTTCAGAGGGTTGGTGACAGTCAGTGTTTGCTCTCTCCCATCTCCATGCAAGCTTGCCCTGCTACTATCATTCCTCCTCACTCTAGAACTGTTTGTAAAGCCAAGTGCAGCTGTCTGGCTGAAAGGAAGAGAAGGTAATACCTATGTAGACCAGTTCAAGCAGTCTCCTACCCTGTATGACTGACCATGGGAAGCACCAACACAAAGACAGGGCCAATCTGCTGACCAGTACTGTAACAATAGCCACCGAAGTGCGGCGGGCCCCGGAACTCCAGGGGGCCCCCTCCGGCACAGCATGCCTCTGGCCTAAAAGCTCCTGAGTGGGTCTAGAGCGTTGGGGGCTCCCTCCATGTACTTTGCAGGGGGGCCGCCTTAAGTTTCACTACTCCACTGCTGCAGACATGTTACAATGAACAGGGATTCCCAACTTACATCTGCATATTCTGCTTTGGTGACTTTTTGACTTTCACAGCTCCAAAACAATTGTGTGGAGAAAGATGGATCCCATTCCTCATACAACCGGTTCCAGAAACCGATGGGTTTCATCTGGCAAACGCTACTCGAGCAGCATTTTGAGCAGGATGATCATGTCGGCTAGTGTTGCCTGCATTTATGGCACTTCTTCCTCATAGACAGTCACACTTCTTCCTTGCTTGATGAGAAGGTGCATCTGGAATGCCTGCACCCTACATTTAGCAAATTCCTGCTCTTGCCACTAACACTTTTGTCAGCTTGTGCGCTGCATCTTCCATTTGTCATTCATTTCTCAGTGGTCAATGTCCATTTGAGACTTTGCTACACCTTACATTTCTTCAACCCTTTTTCTGCTCCTCTGCGGGTGCGCCAGGGGTAACTATAGCCTATATGCACCATGTGTTACGGCACACCTCCTTCTGCAACCGACTGCCATGTGAGCCTGTATGCTATAGACTGTACATATCCTTCCACAACTGAGATACATGCTAGCCTATGAACTGTGCTTCGGGCCTGCTTCTGCAGAACCATGCTCCCATTTCCCCCCTGAATATCCAGCTCAAAGGAGAGGGCCAGTGTAATCACCCATCCTGCTGTTTGTTCTCACATCTGGCCTGAACTATGATTCCCACATGGCCCATCTTCAGTGGTCCTTCAACTGTGCTACTGGTGGCAAGGCGCTAGGTCCACACTCAAGTGTGGGTAATTGAAGGTGTCCAGCAAGACTTTGAAGAACTGAATCAGGTATCAAACTGTACTCATAATAACTCTCCCAGCAGACACTGTACTTGGCTATAAAGCAGAGAGCAGTCCCTTTATATTAAATCTAGATCAGAACAGTAAGTGCAAGAGAACTGTTGATATACTTTCAGAAAAAATATGTTTAAGGAAGAAAACATCTGCAGGTTCCTGAGCATGTCAACTTCATAATAATAATAATAAAAGTCATATATTATACAAAAGAATATCAAGGCTCGGCCATTATACATATTACCAACTACACATGTGCTGCTGCTAGATATTCTGCACCAAACCACCCTCTGAGAGCAAGCATTCACTGTTAAACAGTGATACCACCTGAAAGTCCAAGCATAAAGAGAATCATTGGCATTTCAGTGAACTTTCAGTTGCACCTGGTTCCTGTGGTTTTAGGGACTGTAGTAATAATTGTTACAAACATTGCCTAACTGCTCTTGATGTAAGCAGGCCCTGACAAAATAGCTACACACTTTTGGAAGACAGTGAAGAACCTCAAACAAGATCTAAAAGCTCTGCATAACATATAAAACATTCAAAATTAATTGTTCTTAAGTACTTAGGCCCTGATCTAGAGTTTGCTGGAGAAGGTATTCCTTCACAACTGCAACTGAGCACCCGCTACAATAAACCCTTACGAATGACATCGAAGAAGCCTACGCTGGCTCCATTGCTGACATCCTCTTCCAATGGCCCAATGGAGTACGATCCATCGGAAGCTTACTTATAATACTGTCCACCCTATTTAGCAAAAGACCATGTGTTGGAACCTGGGATGTCAGGTCACCTAGGGTAGCCTGGCCTAGGGTAAGACATGCAATTCTAGAGGCACAAGTGTGAAGGTTGCAAACCACCCAGCAGTAAATCCACACAATAACACACAAAAAGGACACTACACCAAAGTATAGAAAAATAAGAGCTTGTTTATAAAAATAATATACTCTGCTTTATACTTCTAAAATCACAGCTCAGTATGGTACATTTAATCCTGTCAATACACTTAGTCTATCAAAGTTACTAAATCAACATTTTAAGCAGTTTTCCTATTAGAGTTCACAGCTCAATACAGCTTAGTCCTAAAACTGATACAATCCCTGCAGAATTGCTAAATTAAATCATCAATTGACATCACTAGTACATTACATTCAACTCTGCTGGTTTGGCTCTCCAAACCTTTCATTACAGCATTACTTCAGAAGAGGCAAGATCAGCACTTATATTTAGTTAGGTATGCAATATCCATTACATTGGTACCCCTACAATTCCCCTTTACTATGAACCAAAGAATAACTAGTGATAACCAATTAACACAGCATTCAATGAAGTCCCGACAGGGATTCCTTAAGGGCACTGCACTCCTGGGGACAGATTCTCTGTTCATTTACTTGTCAGAGCTCAATCACGGGCACTAGTCTTACCCTGGTTGTAAAGGTCACTTCCCCCACGTGAATATCTCCTTACTTGTGCTTAGGTTGAAGCTGGAACCTTCATGCGCCAGAAACAAGGGGGATAACTAGATGATGGGGCCCAGGAACCGTGGCTGGAAAAGCTCTCTCGCCTCAGAAGGCTCCTCCGTGCTCCCTCCCCCACTCGGGCCGACTCCTCTGTGAGGCGCTCGAGCGGAAGGAAACAAAGGCAGAAACCACGATGCCCCCCAGGCCCCTACGGAGCCTCTCAACTCTCCTTCCCTGCTCGTGAAAGCTCCTCCGTGTGGCGCTCGAGCAGGAAGAAGACAGAGCACACTTCACGTGTTCAAGCTGAAGAAGCAACCGGTGCCCCTCCTCAGCGCTGGTCGGCGAGGACACTTCTCCAGCGGACATGCGCGGTAGCGCTCGCGCTGGTGCCGCCTCCCACTGCGCCCGCTCAAAGGAAGGACGCTTCACTCCCGGGCCTGCTCGATCCTAGGCCCCTCCTGGGCCAGGGATAACTGCAACGACTTGGGCATGCGTGAAGGCGCCTTTTGGCAGTGTCTCGCCCTCACTTTCTCCTGACAACCGGGGCGCTGCACAGCAACGCGACTGGAGCGCGGTAGGCGCCCCCGGGGGCCCGCTCACGAAGAAAAGCCTCACAAGGCTTCTCAGGCTCAGTGGATCCTGTGAAGGCGCTGACACGGAGCGCAATCGGTGCCCCAGGGGTCCCGCTCCCAATTCAATGAAGAGAACGAGTTCCTAGCCCCTCACTTTCCACCTAACAGGCTGAAAGGCTTGCCACACACCACAGGACCAGTCAGTAGTAAGGAAATCTTGTTGTTATACCAAGTAAGTGCTTCCTTTCCACACTATAGAGAGGAGGGGGGTAAAAGGGGGGGCTCCTTCAGAGTAGAGCCCCTATCCCTCCTTACTGGACAGACTTAGGGGCACAGGGGAACTCTTACTTTAGTTCCCAGGGCAGGGTCCTCCTCAGCTCCAAAGACTACTGGAATTAACCCCTTCACCTAACTGTCCAGGGTCAGCAGGATGAACTAACTTGGCTAGGACAACAGGAGATGGGAGGTGGAAAAGCCTTGACAGAGGGCTACCCTTGTAGAGCAATCCACCCTTCAGGATCCTACCCCTACCAGACCTCAGCCTTCACTCTAGCTGCTCCTCACTGACAGACAAAATGGCTGTCCAGCATTCTGCCGTTTATAGGCTGACCCTCTGGAGTCCAGAAGGGACCAGAAGGTTCTGGAAAGCCCTATACTACTCTATGGGGCTGGTTCTGGGTTTGGCAGTTAGGGCAGTTGGTAGCCACCATTTTGTGACTCCAACTATTTCTCCTGTCAGAACAGGCTTCTAGGCCTGAGGTGAAAAACTATGAGGGGGGAAAAGAACACCTATCCCCTTGACCAACACCTAGAAAAAGTTAGTGGACAAAAATTATTAAAGGTATGAGGGGCAAAAAGGGGACAAAATAAATAATAAATTGGAGGGACTACGCAAGAAGCCAGACAGGTCTAACACGCGTCCCCCCCAGCTGAAAGTGGGGAGAACTACCCAAACCCTTGGGAGTCCTCATCACTAAGGCGGAAATACCTTGAGAGACCGTCTGCATTGGCGTGGTCCACTCCAGGCCGATGTTCTACCCGGAAGTCCATTCCCTGTAGGGAGATGGACCACCTCAACAGCTTGGGATTTTCCCCCTTCATTTGCATCAGCCAACGAAGGGGTCGGTGGTCAGTCTGAACCAGGAAGTGCGAGCCAAAGAGGTATGGCCGCAGCTTCTTCAGAGCCCACACCACCGCAAAAGCTTCCCTCTCAATTGCACTCCACTTCTGTTCCCGGGGAAGCAGTCTCCTGGATAAGAAGACTACAGGCTGAGCCAGGCCCTCTTCATTTAGTTGCGATAACACTGCCCCAATGCCATGTTCTGATGCATCTGTTTGGACAATGAACTCCTTGGAGAAGTCTGGGGCCTTCAGGACCGGTGCCGCACACATCGCCTGCTTTAGTTTCTCAAAATCTTGCTGACAAGCTCCCGTCCAAACTACCCGTCGAGGTTGTTTCTTTGAGGTGAGCTCTGTGAGAGGCGCTACAATAGTGCCATACCCCTTCACTAAGCGACGGTAGTAGCCTGTGAGGCCCAGGAAAGCTCGGACCTCAGTCTGTGTCTTGGGGGGTTCCCAGGACATGATTGCCCAATCTTTGCCTGCAGGGGCTGCACAGTCCCCCTACCCACCAAGTGTCCAAGGTACACAACCGACCCCTGCCCAATCTGGCATTTGCTGGCCTTGATTGTCAATCCAGCTTGTTTCAGGGCCTGGAGAACTGCTTGCAAATGCTGCAAATGGTCCTCCCAACTGCTACTGAAGACAGCAATGTCATCCAGGTAAGCAGCAGAGAAACTCTCCATTCCAGAGAGGACCTGGTTCACCAGCCGCTGAAATGTGGCAGGGGCATTTTTGAGCCCAAAGGGCATCACGCAAAACTGGAAGTGTCCCTCAGGCGTGGAGAAGGCTGACCTTTCCTTTGCTCCATCTGTCAAGGAGATCTGCCAGTACCCCGAAGTGAGGTCAAAGGTACTCAGATATTGGGCAGCTCCTAGCCGGTCAATTAATTCATCCGCCCTAGGGATCGGATGAGCATCAGTCTTTGTCACTGAGTTCATTCCTCGGTAATCCACACAGAACCTCAGTTCAGGTGTGGTGCCTGGTGGCGCGGCTTTTGGCACGAGCACCACCGGACTGGACCAAGGGCTGTTAGAAGGTTCAATAACTCCCAGCTCTAGCATCTTGGCAACCTCTCCATGGATGCTAGCCTTCACCTTGTCGGACAGCCGGTAGGTCTTCGACTTCACTGGTGGGCTGTCCCCTGTGTCCACATCATGGGTACACAGGTGAGTCCTTCCCGGGACAAGGGAGAACAACGTAGAGTACTGCTCCAGTATCTGGCGGCAGTCCTCCCGTTGCTCAGGAGTTAGAGTGGGAGAGAGAATCACTCCCTCCACTGACCCATCCTTCTCTTGAGACGAGAATAGATCTGGGAGAGGTTCGCTTTCCGCTTCCTCTTCCCCGTCAGTCACCATCATCAACATGACCTCGGGCCTCTCATGGTGGGGTTTGAGACGGTTGGCATGCAGCACCCGTAGGGGCTGTCGAGGGGTCTTAAGGTCCACCAGGTATGTGGCCTTACCCTTCTTCTCCAACACTTCAAATGGGCCTGTCCAGCGATCCTGAAGGGCACTAAGCTCTCCAGGCTCCATCACCCACACTTTCTGGCCAGGCTCTAATTCTACCTGGTGAGCATTGTGGTCATACCACTCTTTCATGACTGCCTGACTGGCCTCCAAGTTGTCAGAAGCTTGCTTCCACAACTTCGCCATTTGGCTCCTGAAGGCCAGCATGTAGCTCACCACATCCTGGGGGGGTTTCCTGGGAGACTTCTCCCAACCATCCTTCACCAGGCTGAGAGGACCTCGTACAGGGTGCCCATACAGAAGTTCAAAGGGGCTAAAGCCCACTCCCTTCTGTGGCACTTCCCTGTAAGAAAAGAGCAAACAGGGTAGGAGGACGTCCCATTTCCTCCGCAGGCTTTCGGGCAGACTTCTGATCATGCCCTTCAAGGTCTTATTGAACCTCTCAACCAGTCCATTCGACTGGGGGTGATAAGGAGTGGTGAACCGGTAGGTCACTCCACACTCCTTCCACATTGCCCGCATATAAGCTGACATGAAGTTGGTCCCCCTGTCGGACACAAGTTCCTTGGGGAATCCCACTCGGGTAAAGATCCCCATTAGGGCTCTAGCCACCACAGGTACAGTGACTGTCCTCAGAGGAATTGCCTCTGGGTACCGTGTGGCATGATCCACCAGAACCAGGATGAACCTGTGACCAGCTGTGGTTGGTGGATCTAAAGGCCCTACAATGTCGATGCCCACCCTCTCAAAGGGTGTGCTAACGACTGGAAGTGGTTCCAGGGGAGCCTTGAGCTTCACCCCTGTTTTCCTACTGGCCTGGCAGGATACACATGTCCGACAGTAAGTGTTGGACGCCACTTTCATCTGAGGCCAGTAAAAGTGGAGGACAAGCCGAGCAAAGGTCTTGTCCTGGCCTAAGTGTCCTGCCAGGGGTATAGCATGAGCCAATTCTAGCAGAAAGGCTCGGTATTGTTGCGGGACTACCAAGGCCCTTGATGAACCAGGCAAGGGTACCTTGGGTTCACTGTAGAGGAGTCCATCCTCCCAGTAAATATGGTAATGTCCCGTAACATCACCTGCTGCCTGGGCTTCAGCCTGTTGCCTCAGTCCCTCAAGGGTGGGGCACTCCCTCTGCCCCTTACAGAATTCCTCTCTGGTAGGACCTCCCTCCACATGCCACTCAGCAGGGATGGGTAAATCCTCCAGAGAGTTTACTTCCCCCTCCACGGACTCCTGGTCCACCACCGCAGGTGGCCGATCTGTCACATGGGGTGTGGAAGCCGGAGCAGGCTCTTCCTGTCTCCGGGTCTGTCCCTTTTTAGCAGCGGGTTGGGCCATTGTTCCAGGCTCCAACCCAGGCGAACTCCCTCTCCGGGCAGTCGCAGACCGTGTGCTTGCACAGGCCCAGTCAGGTGTACCCAGCATCGCAGAATGCGTCCGGTATTCCACCTCTCTCCAAGTGTTGTGCTCCATGTCATTCCCCAACAGACAATTGACTGGCACGGCAGGGCTTACAGCAACTCGAAGTGAACCTGCAACCCCCTCCCACTCAAAGGGAACCTCAGCCACTGGATAGTGGCCCATTCTGCCGTCAGCCATCGAGGCGGGGTGGAGTACATTAGGAACCACCTGCTCTGGAGACACCAGTTGACTTCTCACCATAGTCATACTGGCTCCTGTATCTCTCAGAGCCTCCCCTCTCTGGCCATTGATGGTGACCCACTGCCCATACTTTGTAGTATTTGGGGGCACCTGGATCTTTGGAACCATCTCCCGTTCTCCCAGGGACACTAAGGTGACACCCGCACACTCACCCCCCTTATCTAAGGGCAACTCCTCCCCGAGCGCTACACTAGCTACTCCCGGTGATTTTCCTCCGGTGGGAGGGGGTGGTCTCTTTGGGCATCTGACATCTCCCTTATAATGTCCAACACCACCACACTCAAAACAGTGGAGAACCCTTGGCTGCTGGCTTTGGCCAGGATTAGGGTTTCTGGGCGGGTTTGCCTTAGGGGTGAAACCTGCTCCCTTTCCTTGGAAATTATTTTGGGGACCTTTGGAGAACTCCTTCTTTTTATCTCCCCACCTCCCTCTTCTGGGGGGCGCCCTGTCCGGCTTTTTGAGAATCCCCTCCAGTCCCCTTTGAGGACCCCCGGGTACTTGCCCAGGTATCCGCCTCCTCTGCAAGCTTCCGGGGATTGGTCAGCTTGCTGTCCACCAGGTGTTGGCGCAGCTCGGGAAAACATTTCTCGAGGAGGTGCTCTTTCAAAAATAGATCATACAGCCCCTCATAATCCTTCACCTCGCTGCCCTTGACCCAACCCTCCAAAGCTTTCTTGGCGTAGTCTAAGAAATCTACCCAATTCTGGGTACTCAGTTTGTGACTTCCCCGGAATTTCTGTCTGTATCTTTCCGGAGTAAGTCCAAACTTTTTCACCAGTGCCACTTTCATTGTAGGGTAGTGGGTTTGCTCATCCTGCTCCAGAGCCAACAAGGTGTCCCTGCCAGCAGGTGGCATGTATTTATACAGCCCACCCCCCCAGTGAGTTTCTAAGATCCCGTGAGCCCTTAAAGAAACTTCATATGCGGCTAACCATTTGGCAATGTCATCGCCTGTGGTGTAACTGGCAATGACATCCTTGGGTAGATAGGGTCTGGGTTCCCTGGTATTCACTTTATTTTCGCTGCCACCATTATCTGGATTAGGCGACCTTAGTGTTAAGGCTTGAAGGTCTAGCTCCTTTATGGTTCGTTCATGGGCTAACCTCTTGTCCTCCCTCTCCATTTCCATTCTAGCTAATTCCAATTTCATTCTCCTCTCCTCCCTCCTATCTTCCAGCTCGGCGTCAGTTAAACCCCTCTCCGAGACGCTGATGCCCACCCTCGAAGGTGTCCTGGGACCTGTCAGCAGATTCCCCCCTCCAGCTTGGTACAACATTGCAGTCTCAAGGACAGTGTCCCTGTCACTCTCTTCTGTGTCCGGTTCCTCCACTAAATGAGCTTCCACCCATGCCCTTATGCTTGTCAGCAACTCGCCTTTCCTGGCACCTTTTTTAAAGAATGCCCCCTGTTGCTGACACCATTCTTTGAGTTGGGTCACAGTGTAGGATTCTAGCTCTTCAAAATTTAATTCCATCTTTCACTATGGGATTAAATGAGCACTCAGGAGAAAACCAAAAAGCGTGACCTGAGGATAACCTCCACCCACCACCATAAACAAATTTGAAAAAAACAAAATTCAAATTAGGAGGGCCGCAAGGAGAAAACTCCTGGTGTAGGCCAGTGTATTGCGTTGAATTACTATTGAGTAGCTGCAACCAAGTCAGGATCCCACCGCTAGACACCAATCTGTTGGAACCTGGGATGTCAGGTCACCTAGGGTAGCCTGGCCTAGGGTAAGACATGCAATTCTAGAGGCACAAGTGTGAAGGTTGCAAACCACCCAGCAGTAAATCCACACAATAACACACAAAAAGGACACTACACCAAAGTATAGAAAAATAAGAGCTTGTTTATAAAAATAATATACTCTGCTTTATACTTCTAAAATCACAGCTCAGTATGGTACATTTAATCCTGTCAATACACTTAGTCTATCAAAGTTACTAAATCAACATTTTAAGCAGTTTTCCTATTAGAGTTCACAGCTCAATACAGCTTAGTCCTAAAACTGATACAATCCCTGCAGAATTGCTAAATTAAATCATCAATTGACATCACTAGTACATTACATTAAACTCTGCTGGTTTGGCTCTCCAAACCTTTCATTACAGCATTACTTCAGAAGAGGCAAGATCAGCACTTATATTTAGTCAGGTATGCAATATCCATTACATTGGTACCCCTACAATTCCCCGTTACTATGAACCAAAGAATAACTAGTGATAACCAATTAACACAGCATTCAATGAAGTCCCGACAGGGATTCCTTAAGGGCACTGCACTCCTGGGGACAGATTCTCTGTTCATTTACTTGTCAGAGCTCAATCACGGGCAGTAGTCTTACCCTGGTTGTGAAGGTCACTTCCCCCACGTGAATATCTCCTTACTTGTGCTTAGGTTGAAGCTGGAACCTTCATGCGCCAGAAACAAGGGAGATAACTAGATGATGGGGCCCAGGAACCGTGGCTGGAAAAGCTCTCTCGCCTCAGAAGGCTCCTCCGTGCTCCCTCCCCCACTCGGGCCGACTCCTCTGTGAGGCGCTCGAGCGGAAGGAAACAAAGGCAGAAACCACGATGCCCCCCAGGCCCCTACCGAGCCTCTCAACTCTCCTTCCCTGCTCGGGCCAGCTCCTCTGTGTGGCGCTCGAGCAGGAAGAAGACAGAGCACACTTCACGTGTACAAGCTGAGGAAGCAACCGGCGCCCCTCCTCAGCGCTGGTCGGCGAGGACACTTCTCCAGCGGACATGCGCGGTAGCGCTCGCGCTGGTGCCGCCTCCCACTGCGCCCGCTCAAAGGAAGGACGCTTCACTCCCGGGCCTGCTCAATCCTAGGCCCCTCCTGTGCCAGGGATAACTGCAACGACTTGGGCATGCGCGAAGGCGCCTTTTGGCAGTGTCCCGCCCTCACTTTCTCCTGATAACCGGGGCGCTGCACAGCAACGCGACTGGAGCGCGGTAGGCGCCCCCGGGGTCCCGCTCACGAAGAAAAGCCTCACAAGGCTTCTCAGGCTCAGTGGATCCTGTGAAGGCGCTGACACGGAGCGCGATCGGTGCCCCAGGGGTCCCGCTCCCAATTCAATGAAGAGAACGAGTTCCTAGCCCCTCACTTTCCACCTAACAGGCTGAAAGGCTTGCCACACACCACAGGACCAGTCAGTAGTAAGGAAATCTTGTTGTTATACCAAGGAAGTGCTTCCTTTCCACACTATAGAGAGGAGGGGGGTAAAAGGGGGGGCTCCTTCAGAGTAGAGCCCCTATCCCTCCTTACTGGACAGACTTAGGGGCACAGGGGAACTCTTACTTCAGCTCCCAGGGCAGGGTCCTCCTCAGCTCCAAAGACTACTGGAATTAACCCCTTCACCTAACTGTCCAGGGTCAGCAGGATGAACTAAGTTGGCTAGGACAACAGGAGATGGGAGGTGGAAAAGCCTTGACAGAGGGCTACCCTTGTAGAGCAATCCACCCTTCAGGATCCTACCCCTACCAGACCTCAGCCTTCACTCTAGCTGCTCCTCACTGACAGACAAAATGGCTGTCCAGCATTCCACCTTTTATAGGCTGACCCTCTGGAGTCCAGAAGGGACCAGAAGGTTCTGGAAAACCCTATACTACTCTATGGGGCTGGTTCTGGGTTTGGCAGTTAGGGCAGTTGGTAGCCACCATTTTGTGACTCCAACTATTTCTCCTGTCAGAACAGGCCTCTAGGCCTGAGGTGAAAAACTATGAGGGGGGAAAAGAACACCTATCCCCTTGACCAACACCTAGAAAAAGTTAGTGGACAAAAATTATTAAAGGTATGAGGGGCAAAAAGGGGACAAAATAAATAATAAATTGGAGGGACTACGCAAGAAGCCAGACAGGTCTAACACCATGTTATTATTTTTATTTGTGTTTTCTCCCCTCCAGGTGAGGGTCAGTCAAAAACGAATATAATAATGACCCCCCCACATTTGTTTTTTGCCTTTGAAATTTTGTTTTTTAAAAAGCAAAAACTTGTTAAAAGTTTGATGGGAGGGCATCTTCTTTGATGGATCTGTGCATCAAACTTTTAACACATTCACAGGAACTATGACAGCGGTTTTGTCAATGATTCGAGATGTCCACAGGGGCTCTAAATGCATTGCTCTGATTGATTAAATACAGTACTCTGCACCCTAAATCATGCGTAGCAAATCTTTATTGAAGTTAAGTTGGAGAGTATGACCACAGACAAGTTGAGTATGTAGAGTCACAAGGGTCAAGTGTTCTGATTTGCATAATTAGTGGTTGTACTAATGAGATCAAAACCCATCCATCATGAGACCATGCCTTTTTTTTTTCAACCTCCTGCACCCTTCCTCCCAAATCACTTCTACACCAGGAAGGCAAGCGTATGTTAAATATGTGTAATTGATACATTGAGCTTATTTTTTATGAGTTTCATGGCAATTGTTTTACCTCATTATGATAGTGAATCATATGAATGCTGAAATGCTCTTGTTCTCAATGGTTTAGTTAGAATAACATTCTCTTTGAAGCCATGCAATAGAGTGTAGATTTTCATATACGTGTAGACTTACATGTCTTTACCCCTTAAACTCAGGGGGTGGAGCTTCCCACAGGTTTATGACTGTAAAGTTACTTAACTACTGGTCAAATTTCAGACGTAGGTGCAAATAAAGGAAAAGTGTATTAATAAAATGTATTCATTTAAATATATTTAAGGTATTTATAAATAATATTTTTAAACACCAATTTTAAAGAAATGCCACCCTCACAAAATGTTTATTTTATATGTAGGAAAGTTTTTTAAAGGCTATTTGTTAAATTCACTTAATTCTTTTTAATTTTTAAATAACAGTTTAAATTAGGGGTGGACGAAAAATTCTGCTCCGCCTGCGGAGTTCACAGAGGTTTTCCCATGTGCGGAGTTCCAGCAAAACTATGGCAACCGCTGTGTGGCAAAGTTTATTCCAATACATTGCTCGCCAATGTTAAGATGGCGAGAGTGAGCGAGAATCCCCTAGAGCAATTTTGAGTGCTAGAATAGCTCTTGGCAAGTTTTCTCAATGTGGGTGGTTCTGGCAGGTCACTACCGTTCACGTTGAGAAAGCTGCTGTTCAGGTAGAAGGTCCACTTGAGCAGCAGAAAGAAGCAGTGCCCTCTGGCTCACTGTGTGGTCTGTTCACACTGATTTTACAGCCCAGAACAAGTTCCTGGTGTTACAAATCAGTGAGAGCAGTGCAATGTGCCAAATTCTGTCAGCTCATAGAACTCCACGGAATCTTAAAGAGTTTTTAATTTAACTCAGCAGAATTACATAGATTGAAACTCCACGAGTTCCGTCCACCCCTAGTTTAGTTTTTTTTACTATGCCATTTTAAAACAATAAAATATTTATTAATTACATATATGTGTATGTGTGGATATTTATATATATATATATATATATATATATATATATATATATATATATATATATATATATATATATATATATATATATATATATATATATATATATATATATATATATATATATATATATATATATATATATATATACACACACAGGAACCCTCCAGCAAGCAGAAAGGAAGAGGCCACACGGGGAATCCGGTTTGGAGGCTTTAATGTAGACAGCATGTGGGCATAATGCATTTTGGCCGGAGGCCTTCTTCAGACGCCACTGCTAATGAGGAACACAACCAACTCGGTGCTTCAAAAATTCTCCTGTTGTCCTCTTATTGGCGGGAACATACACCCTCTCCAACCATAATTAGAAAGGTGGAGAGTGTGTACTCCATGAGAGATCACGATTGTACTTGTTAGGATTAATATCCGTTCTTTCAAGTCGTCATACAAAGGACAGAACTATTTCAGGTTGCAGTGTGACATCTTTATTATTTTTTAGTGAGACATGAACAGCCGACACGTGTTTCGCCCCCTATTGGCGAGTTGCGCCGGGGCTTTCTCAAGGCTGTAAGGGAAAATAAATGAATTATTTAGAAGTGTGACAAGATAGCAGTCACACTTCTAAATAATTCATTTATTCATTAGATGTCACACTGCAACCTGAAATAGTTCTGTCCTTTGTATGACGACTTGAAAGAACGGATATTAATCCTAACAAGTACAATCGTGATCTCTCATGGAGTACACACTCTCCACCTTTCTAACTTGCATCTTTGCATGAAGCTCAAGAGGTCCAGAGCTTCGAGTGTGTCTTCATTCACCTACAAAAGCAGCTTATCAAAGCGTTGTTTAAACCTTGGAATCCTTGGACCTTGCCTGTCTTGCTGGTAACCCTCTCCAACCATGTTATCGCCCATCAGATAAAGCACTGTAGGCACTACATCTCCCACATAGTATCAGTACTGGGCAGGTGTTACGTGGAGAAACGGAAAATGAGTCCATTTGGGCTGATGTCACGCAGGGCAAAGCGATGTGTGCCTCATTTGATAAATGTCCCAAAAAGCCGGCACATGAGTTATATATATATATATATATATATATATATATATATATATATATATATATATATATATATATATATATCATCAGGCTCACATCCTCCGCATCAGCGCAGGGACACCAAGACAGCGGTGCATTTCAGGGGCCCACTTTTTGTGTTTTAATCGTAGGTATTGGGAGTGTAGCGGTGCACCGGACGAGAAACCCACTGGGGTTATGATATATGGATAAAACCGTGTGGACTTCTTTTGTAAATCTCACTTGGGACCTTACACTGTATACAGGCAATATGCTTTGTGATATTATATGTAGTACTGCCATTAACAAAAACGCTGCTCACTGGAGAAGATGTGATAATATCCAAATGAATTCAATTTGATTTAACCTGGCCATAATGTTACATAAATTGTAAGGAGTTAGCATCTTATTGCCTGATGAATTATAATGTCGTCCACTAGGAAATGTTAATTATTTTTTCTGTATCAATCTCACTATATTGGACAATATGTGACATGGCATTGGTTACGGAATTCGAAACAGCAAGTCCAATTGTGATCACATAAATAACTCTCATACGCTTACTATGATGAGGAGGTTGATTGATTGAAGCTTTCAATAAGCTTTGGAGTGGGTCATATGTGAGAAACAACATTATACTCCACTCTAAGATGGCCGCGGAAATGTGGGCTTGAGTCCTCTGTCTATTTTGATCACTTATCACGTGTAACTTTATTTATTGTTTGTGCACTGATGATGGAATCACCCGTGACCAAGGCGAGTGTTTCGCCGAAACGCGTTGGGGTTCTTTCCTTGTTTGGAATCACGATGCTGCATTTGAAAAAATAAATTCAATTGGAATGCGCAAAGAGTAACTGGAGTGATCGTTTTCCATCGACGAAAGTGCATTTGCGTAGCGGTGACAACGCGCAGTGGACAATAATATATCCATATATATATATATATATATATATATATATATATATATATATATATATATATATATATATATATATATATATATATATATATATATATATATATATATATATATTCCAGGAACTCAGTTGAATCATCTGTAACAACCAGGATAAAGAACGAACCGGACCCATTCAGGTGAATTTTAAAATTTTATTCGTGCGCTTCTCTCTCTGCCATGACGCGTTTCGGGCCCTTGAGCCCTTGATCACATGACATGGTTAGCCTATCACCACAATTTTATTAGTATAAAAACAGGTCATCTGACCATCGGGCCTGTAGACATAAAAAACATACTGCTGCCTTGCCTCAATACCGATGTCTTTCATGGGTGACATATTACTAATATACACATAATGTGTTGTTAAATTTTCATCACCCCCATCTCACCCCCACATTAAAAACAAGTTTATACGTTTTCCTGCCTGATTCCTCTTTTCAAATAAACAGTCAATGTGCAAATATCCGCAAATAAATAAATATATACATATAAAAATATACATATAAATATCACTAAAACCAAATCATTGTACCTAAAATGTAAAAATCATGGTTTGATATAATAAATTCATTATTAGTGCAATCTGCTCATTATGTGCAAAATTCGCAATTTTCGGATAAGTGCAGACGTTTTCAAGAGGTTGGGGATTTGTAGGTGATATTTGTAGTTCTGCCCAAGTGGGCTATTTTTGGGATGTGGTGCTGAGACAACTGCGTCTGCACTGCCATTTGCGTTGTGGTCAGCCCTTAATACACTATTGTAGGAATAAAACACCAAAGGTGGGGGAAACCCCTACATTTGTGCCCTTCCTTCACCCTGTGAAATAGATTAAAAAACAATGTATAATTGTGTTTCATATTTTTCCAAATGGCAATATTATGCTGCGATGACTCCCTTTCTCAAGTTTCTATTTCTTATTGTTTGAGCCTCGTGCGTTAGCTCAGTTTAGCTTGATCTTTTACAGGCACGTATAGAGGTCTTCGGTGGCGTTTAACCCATTCGGTGTCTTTGAATTGAGCTCTATGATGTACTTGGTTTCTAGAACTCTCAAGCGGGCCTCCCTATTGCCCCCTCTGTGTAACGGTGGGACCATATCTATGGCAAAATAGCTCAGACACCCCAGATCTCCATTGTGACAAGAGTTAATGTGTCTCGCCTCCGGGTAAGCCTCATCACAATTGCTGACCGCCCGCATGTGCTGGAGTATGCGTTTGTGGGCCAGCAACGTGGTACTGCCCACATACTGCAGTCCACACGCACACTCCAGCACATACACGACGAATTCAGACTTGCATGTGATCTTCTTGGTAATCGGTACTGGTATTTCACTGAATGGGGTCATGTATGCTGTTTTATTTTTCCCCATTCTGCACGCCTTGCAACTTGCGCATTTTATGAATCCTTTACTGGTCTGCAGCCAGGTATTGATCACTACCTCTGGGCTGCTTTTCACCAGCATGTCACTCATTGATCTTGCACGGCTGTATGTTATTGCCGGTTTGTCTGCAAGGGATCTACCGATTACGGGGTCCCCCTTTATTATGGGCCAATTTCTGCGGATTATTCTTTGTAGCTGCTTGTATTGTCGACTATAAGCTGTTATTAGCCTGGGCTGGCTCGTTTCGCTACTTCCCATTTCTTGAGGTTTCCCTGGTTCACCCTCTGGATCTTGGTAATTGCTCTGCTTGTTGGCCCTCATCATAGCTTTTTCTACCACCGAAACCGAATAGCCTCTTTCCAAGAACCTCTCTTTGCTACCTGTTTGTGCCTGCAAACACGATTCCTCTGTACTGCAAATTCTCCTGATCCTCAGCATCTCCCCATAGGGGATGCTTCAGATCAGGTGTGCTGGGTGGTGGCTGGATGCATGCAAGACTGTGTTGCCCGCAGTCTCCTTGCGGTGCAACTTAGTCTGCAACTTGCCTCCCTCAATGTGCACTTCGACATCTAGGAAATTAGCTGCCTTGCTACTGATCTGCCCAGTGAAACTTACGTTCTAGTCATTTACATTCACATCAGAGATAAAATTCTCTGCCTCACTGACCGACCCCCTCCACACTATGAATAGGTTGTCAATGAACCTATGCCATGACACTATGTTGTTTACCATGACATCTGCATAGGCGGTTCCTAGGACCTGCTCCTCCCATAGCCCCATGTGCAAGCACGCGTAGCAAGGGGAGAAGCAGGCCCCATCGCAACTCCTCTCAGTTGCTGAAAAACTTGATTTTGAAATAAAAAGAAATTGCTGGTGAGGCAAACCTCTATCATTTCACTGAGAATTGCATTGTGTTCTAACATGCAGATTGGTCTGTTACGCAAGAAATGTCTTCCTGCCCGCAAACCATCCCCGTGGTTAATACTAGTATAAAGGGCAGTCACGTCCAGTGTGATCAGTAGATAATTCTCATGCCACACTATTGTTTTAATCTTCTCCAGAAAGTCCCCAGTGTCTCTCAAATAAGAGGGCAAAGCCCTTACATGTTCCTGGAGGAAATGATCTATGTATCTGGAGGTGTTTTCAAATGTCCCTTGTCTGGCCGAAATAATTGGTCTCCCTGGTGGTTTGATCAGATCTTTATGCACTTTCGGGATCATGTAAAATACAGGAATAACAGGGTGATTTGTTTCCAAAAAGTTGAGTTCATCTCCACTCAAAAGCCCTTTACTTCTCCAGGTATAAAGTTTGGAGTTGAAATCATTTCACGCTGCCTTAGTGGTTTGCCAGTCACTCCTGCAGTAACATTGTCTATCATTAAGCTGTTTTAAAGCTTCTTCCAAATAAAGATGCCTGGGCCAAAGGACAATATTGCCCCCCTTGTCCGATTGTTTGATGATCACCTTATTGTCACTCTGTAGTTTTTTCATCAGACTCCCATAGGCACTGTTGCGTTTCCGGTTTTTATTGTCTATGATCACTGATGCCTTATGTAGATCTTTAATTTCAGCCGTTACCAGTTCATTAAAAACATCAATGTTATCATGAACTAATACCGGATTAAATGTTGACTTTGGTCTGAAGTGTGTTAGCCCCGGGGCATTAGTTCTCAATGGGCTGTCATCCTCTAAGGTGTCTTCCGTGGCGCCCTCCCTGTGTAACTCTTGTAGGTCACAATGAAGTTCATAGTTTCCTACTGAAATTGACATAGAATCTACTCCCCCTGCGCCGCCGATGGTTGGTGTTTTGCGCAGTTTGTTCTTATTGAGGAGATAAAGTTTTCTTAATTTTAACTTTCTGACATACTTAAATACGTCCATTCTGGTTCGTGCATAGTTAAAGGTACTTGGTGGGCAATATGTTAGACCCAACAAAAGCGTGTTAATTTCCCCCGGACTTAAATGCATATCTGTTAAATTATTGTCTGTCATTGCATTCCTTACTTGTGTTGTTAACGACGGTTCCATCTCTTCTGATTTCTCTTCTTCGACGCTTGGCTTGCCTCGTTGCTTTGCTGTCCTGCATTGCCTGCGCCATTTGCGCTTGAGGTTGTGCCTTTGATTTTATATATATGTATATATATATATATATATATATATATATATATATTACCTACTGGCGGTCGCCAGTAGGTAGTTATAGTTAGGATTTTTTTCAATGCAAAATCTCAAAATTCAATTTGGAATAACTTTGGCGCCGGTTGACGAATCTGCCTGAAAAGTTCCTCAAATTTGCCTCGTCGAGCTCCGGTCCTTCCCTGAAAGTTTGAGGGGGGATTCGTGAAGCGGGGGCCGAGATAAAAGGGGGGTCCCAAAACGTGTTTTCCCCATGTTAATTTCCATAGGGCGGTCAAACTCACTTTTAGCCCGAACGGCTGAATGGATTTCCACCAAACTTGGCAAAATTGTAGGGACTGGTAGCCCAATGTGCCTTTGCTATGTCTCAAGATATGTGCTCCAGTGGTTTTTGAGTAATTTAGGCTAAAAAAAAATATATATCTATAGGCGCGCCCCGGTACGCGCACCGGGGCGCGTACCGGGCGCGCTACGCGACCTGCGTGCGGAAAGCTGATTGGCTCTCGGGTGTCTGTAAACATTCCAAACAGTCCGGAGCGGCCGCCATCTTGTGTCTCGGTAGGATCGAGACACAAGAGGTGGCTAAAACAAAGGGGGAATTGACCATAATGGGGCAGAGTAGGCCCCCCCTTGACCCCCTAGGTTTAATGTGGGGGCCATAAAAGGGCCCCGCGGGGCAAAACAAAAATATATTTTTTTTATTTTCGCGGGGGGAGCGCCCGGTACGCGCACCGGGGAGCGTACCGGTGACCGTACCATGGGGAAAAAGAATGACAGTATTAAAAAAAAGTAGCTGTTTTAAAAAAAATGTCTTTTATTTTTTTATTTTATATATATATACATACACATACATATATATAAATGCATATGCATATATATGCATATATGTGTATATGTGTGCGTGTAGAAAGAGGTAGAGAGGTAGAGGTGTAGAGGTAGAGAGGTAGAGGTAGAGAGGTAGCGGTAGAGAGGTAGAGACTAGTAGAGAGAGAAGTAGAGAGAGGTAGAGAGGTAGAGAGTAGAGAGTGAGTAATAGAGAGTAGAAAGTGAGTAGTAGAGAGTAGTAGAGAGCAGTAGAGAGAGTAGCAGAGAGTAGTAGAGAGTGAGTAGTAGAGAGTGAGTAGTAGAGAGTAGTAGAGAGTAAGTAGTAGAGTGAGTAGTAGAGAGCAGTAGAGAGTGAGTAGTAGAGAGTAGTAAAGAGTGAGTAGTAGAGAGTAGTAGAGAGTGAGTAGTAGAGAGTGAGTAGTAGAGAGTAGTAGAGAGAGAGTAGTAGAGAGTGAGTAGTAGAGAGTAGTAGAGAGTGAGTAGTAGAGTGAGTAGTAGAGAGTGAGTAGTAGAGAGAGAGTAGTAGAGAGTGAGTAGTAGAGAGTGAGTAGTAGGGAGTAGTGAGTAGCGAGTAGTAGGGAGTGAGTAGTAGAGAGAGAGTAGTAGAGAGTAGTAGAGTACTAGAGAATGAGTAGTAGAGAGTGAGTATTTGAGAGTAGTGGAGTAGGGGAGAGTAAGTAGTAGAGAGTTGTGGAGAATATTCCAAAGTTTGGCACAGCACCACTTGCACAATGAGTCCAATCAAATCATATCACTTAGAGTCCTTATTGAAGCGCTGAATCTTGGTGAATATTCAAATGCTTTTATTTTCCTTAACTTTATGTACCACAGCCAGCCGAAACGTTTCGTTCTGTACAACAGAACTTCTTCAGGGCGTTCTTATTTCCTTCAAGTTATGTCGGTATCCTGTTGTCATATAACTAGATATTTCTTCCAAATGTTAGACGAGACGTAAGTACATTCTTATTCAAAGTGACTAGGTATCAATTTTACCCACACAATTCAGGCAGACTTGAGTAATTTATAGCATCCTCAAAGTTAGTCTTTCAAAAATTCCAAAGTATAGGACATGATAATCCAAATCCAAATGTTTCTCAAGAAAAGTAATTTTCAATCGTTCGGAATATTGGTGTTTGGGCAGATATGACCCAGCGACCCCCAGTATGCAAGGGGAATTAGTCCCCCCTCTGCAAACGCGCCAGTGGCCTGCATTGCAGTGAGGTGCAAAAAGGGTGTGGCCTTATTACACCTCTCTGCAATGCAGCCCCCTGGCACATACTGGAGGCTCCTGGTGGGCTAGTTGGCCCCCGGGGACCCCCAGTATGCAAGGGGAATTAGTTCCCCCTCTGCAAACGCGGCAGGGGGCTGCGTTGCAGAGAGGTGTAAAAAGGGGCATAGCCTCATTACACCTCTGCAATGCAGCCCCTGGCGCATACTGGAGGTTCCAGGTGGGCTAGTTGGCCCCCAGGGGCCCCCAGTATGCAAGGGGAATTAGTTCAAACATGCACGGGGACTGCATTGCAGAGAGGTGTAAAAGGGTCGTGGCTTCATTACACCTCTCTGCAATGCAGTCCCCTGGTGCATACTGGAGATTCCTGGTGGGCTTTCAGGTCTTATATAGTTAGGAATTAACATTAAAAAAACCTTTGAAATTCACTGAAAAAACCATAGGTTTCACACCAGTTATAGTTAGGAATTAGCATTTAAAAAACCTATTAAATTCACTGAAAAAACCATAGGTTTCACACCAGTTATAGTTAGCTGGAAATTTTACTGACATAAAACCATTGAAATTCCCACGTTATAGTTAGTTGGACTCACTATAACTTGCGCGCCTGCAATGCACTGCTGATGATGTCACATATTACATCACTCATGACATGGTCAGTGACATCACTCGTGACATCACTGATGACACCATCCTTGTGACAGAGTGACAGACCTCCTTTCAGTGTAATGTAACCCTTAAAACACATATTCAAAAATAGAAATTAACATTTTCAAAAAAATGGAGATACCCATACCAGTTACAACAAACAATTCAGTAATTCCACCATCTATATACACATCCACTCATTTACCAACAGTTCTATATAGTCACTCATACATATACTCACTCATCATATGTAGTGATACACCTATACATCCTGTTACACACAGACAGTCATCCAAAAGTTACTCACACACATACTCACACATGCAAATAAACTATTGAACATCCATTTATGTGCATATAGAACTATATGCGCGGGTATCAAGAGGGAGAGAGAGGACCAGATAGCTAGTCCAGATCCCCGGTTTATATGTCAATTAATCAAAAAGAGACTAGCTAGGAATAGGGTTAGCATGACATTAATATTATAACCATCATGGTGACTCAGTATTGTTTTGTCAATTGGTGGTGGCACCTGCTGGGTGTCTTTAGAAAGCCCTCACCCACCAACCTAGTTGGTGGCATGCTTCATCATCGGGCCCACCCAGTGACACCTAGCGTGTCCCGGGTGTGCTACGACGCCTGATTACAGCGGAGCAGGTATGTCACTGTGTGTGCGGTGAAGGGTGATAAGTTTGTGAGTTTAAAATGGCTTGGCGGGGGTCCCAAAGGGTGAGGACACTTTATTAAATGGGCCTCCGTCAGCGGTTAAAAATAAGGCTGTGGGACGTTAGAGGCGAGTTACGACCTCCTACGTCCTTAATGTGTCAACATGTTTCAGCCAGTGCCTTATCAATATTCTGGCTTTCTTCAGGACAAATAAAAGGTGTGTGTAGTTAAAACTAGGGGGTGTGTAGTGTAGGCTATGTGTCTACACGCCCTAAAGTGTATCTAACTGTGAGAGGGGGATTCCCTTCTCAAGATCACCTGTACATATAACATAAAATGACAAAGACAAAACATACATGGGAGAAAAGAGTCACTAGGAGATATTTATCATAAGTTATGACAGCCGGCTAAATAGCGATGGGGTGCAGGCTATAAGCGGCTCAAGTGTAATGGTACTGGTGGTACCATTATGGTGAAAGATCGCACTAGAACTTCGTAGGTGAAGTGGTTAAAAGAACGGATAAATACAACAGTGGTGAAAGGTGAGAAGTATAAGGCGTAAGGTCCATTCCTTACGCTAGTTTTAGGTTGGTTTAGCCTCAAGGTTATTGAAGTGGCAAGGGGTTGGCCCTATGTGGGAGACAAAGGTAGGACCACTGGGGTTAGGAGACCTGTTGGAAAAAGCAGGAGAGGTAGCGCTTACCCATAGTAGAGATGGTAGATCAGCATACTCACAGGATTTCTGGCCAGCACCGGCGTTGGACCTGTTGTGCCTCCTTCGCAGAACCGGTAGGGAATGACTGCTATAGCCGGTTTATATACTGATACTCATTGGTTAAGTGATGGCACCTGGAGAAGGAAGGAAAGGTGGAAAGACTCGAAATCTCGAGTCATAATCGCGCTCAGGTGTGTGTCGGTTGCTTCGCGCTAGTGCGCGATGTAGTGGGCACTCTCTGCGCATGCGCGGTGCGACTGGGGAGTAGAGCGACCCCCCTTTAAAGCACCCCCTTGATATAAACAGCCTTTCCGATAAGCCAGGCATCTCCACCTATTAGCACTGAATAGTGGGTAGTTTTTGCGACCCTCTGCCTCGAACCCCATTGGCATTACCACCTATTAGCACTGAATAGTGGGTCGTTTTGCGCCCCTCTGGCTTGAACCCCCTTGGCATTACCAGCCTTTTGATAAGCCTGGCATCTCAACCTTCAACACTTTAATTATGCCACGCATGCCCAGAGCGAAGGTGTAATGCTAAAACGCACGCGCCAGTCACCGGCGCTATGCGTCAGTACCAACGCTCTCACTAGACGCATGCGCGGTAACACTAATCGGCCGCGCATGCGCTCTACTCCCCAGTCGCACTGCGCATGCGCAGAGAGTGCCCACTACATCGCACACTAGCGCGAAGCAACCGACACACACCTGAGCGTTCTTTTAACCACTTCACCTACGAAGTTCTAGTGCGATCTTTCACCATAATGGTACCACCAGTACCATTACACTTGAGCCGCTTATAGTCTGCACCCCATCGCTATTTAGCCGGCTGTCATAACTTATGATAAATATCTCCTAGTGACTCTTTTCTCCCATGTATGTTTTGTCTTTGTCATTTTATGTTATATGTACAGGTGATCTTGAGAAGGGAATCCCCCTCTCACAGTTAGATACTCTTTAGGGCGTGTAGACACATAGCCTACACTACACACCCCCTAGTTTTAATTACACACACCTTTTATTTGTCCTGAAGAAAGCCAGAATATTGATAAGGCACTGGCTGAAACATGTTGACACATTAAGGACGTAGGAGGTCGTAACTCGCCTCTAACGTCCCACAGCCTTATTTTTAACCGCTGACGGAGGCCCATTTAATAAAGTGTCCTCACCCTTTGGGACCCCCGCCAAGCCGTTTTAAACTCACGAATTTATCACCCTTCACCTCACACACAGTGACATACCTTCTCCGCTGTAATCAGGCGTCGTAGCACACCCGGGACACGCTAGGTGTCACTGGGTGGGCCCGATGATGAAGCATGCCACCAACTAGGTTGGTGGGTGAGGGCTTTCTAAAGACACCCAGCAGGTGCCACCACCAATTGACAAAACAATACTGAGTCACCATGATGGTTATATTAATGTCATGCTAACCCTATTCCTAGCTAGTCTCTTTTTGATTAATTGACATATAGAACTATACACACACTACCACTTTACTTTTATGGAAATTTACACATACTTACTCTCTTAAACAATCACTTATAGAAACACATACTTATTTAAACAGGAACTCTTACAATCTCTCGCTCTCACATATACTCACTTATATACATCAATACTCACATATAATAGATTAAAACATATGTAGTTACTGATAAAGACACTAGTGAGACAGTCATTCACTCACTAACACACACATATACACACTCATTCACCCATACAGTCCTGCACATATGCTGTCTTCAAAACACATACAAACAGTGAGTCAGTCACCAACCCATGCAGCCACTTATACACAAAGTGAAACACTGATACTTATATTTCAATATTTAAAACTTACTCGCTAATATATGTATTCACTAAGATACACTTAATAAGGCAGTTAACAAATATATTTTTTTTTAAAACATCCATTTACACACTTATTTAACCATTTATTCTTCCATCGACCTTTACAAATACATATATAAAACAAATGTATTTTTCAGAAAGACACACATTCACTGGATGGTGTCATCAGTGATGTCATGAGTGATGTCACTGACCATGTCATGAGTGATGTAATATGTGACGTCATCAGCAGTGCATTGCAGGCACGCAAGTTATAGTGAGTCCAACTAACTATAACGTGGGAATTTCAATGGTTTTATGTCAGTAAAATTTCCAGCTAACTATAACTGGTGTGAAACCTACGTTTTTTTCTGTGAATTTAATAGGTTTTTAAAATGCTAATTCCTAATTACAACTGGTGTGAAACCTATGGTTTTTTCAGTGAATTTCATAGGTTTTTAAAATGCTAATTCCTAACTACAACTGGTGTGAAACCTATGGTTTTTTCAGTGAATTTCATAGGTTTTTTAAATGCTAATTCCTAACTATAACTGGTGTGAAACCTATGGTTTTTTCAGTGAATATATATATGTATATATATATCTACACACACACACACATATACATATATATATATATATATATATATATATATATATCATAAACAATAATGTAAAAAAATCATGTCATTGAAATTATTTCACTAGTCTCTTCTATTCGTAGTTCCACACAGTGTAGGCAATGATCTACATATGCACCATATAATGCTACATTTGGGTGACATACACCTAAAATATGCCTGTTCATTTTCTATTAGTAGCTTGACAGGAGCATTTTGGATTGTTCATGCTTCCACCCGCTCAAGCAAATGCATAAATGCAAACATATGGGAAGAAGCACCCCTAATAAACTGCCTAAGACAATTCGGGTAAAATATCAATAGTATGTATTGGGAAAGTTTTTGTCAAAAGGAATTAGACAAGTTGGGAATGGCGTTGTTTCATTCCTTTGAAGGAATATGGCAAAAGGAGGGGCGTAAAAAAGGGAACCCACATGATGTCAAGCATAGTTTGGAAAAGTTGAGGTTTATAGATGAATCATGCATTGACGAATCATTTTAATGTTAGTTTAGAGATATTCCATATAAAGTAGGTTAGAAAAAACTCTGACAAAGTACTCTTCTAATCATTATATAAATACCAGTGATTGGTTATCTAGTCCCTACGGCTTCTTACAAGCTTTTGCAGCTACATTGCTGGCCTGGAAATTTGTTTTTAGAAAGGAGGTCAAAAGGGAGAAAGGGCTCATAAAACACACGTGGCTAATTAAAAAATCCACACTGTATAAATCAAAAAGTTAGACATTGTGGTCCAGTCTTGTTAATTATAACTGTATTTATTCATGGTGCATTATTTCATGTGACTTTTACTTAGGCAGTGGCAATAAAGATGCAATGTGGGCTCTCGTATGCTTGGGCTCTGTTGGGCATCCTGGTGAATTTGAAGGGACCAAAGGGAAAGGCTGAGGCTCTGGATCCTTAAATGGATCTGGAACTGCAGGAGAACCAATGGGAGCACTAGGAGAGGGGTCAGGAATAGTTGGAACAGGAAAAACATCTGACTCATTCTCCATATAAATGAGCTGCACTGACCCAACAGGCCCTGTAGGTGAGGGAGGCATTGGCTTTGATCTAGAATGTTCTTCTGATGAGCTGCCGTGATGTTTGTGTCCACCATTGGGAGGACCACGCCCACGCCCATGCTCTTGCCCATGCCCTTTTCCGTGCCCTTTCCCATGCGCTCTTCCATGCTTTTCGCTATGCCTTTCTCCATGGTTATGCCCTTGTCCGTGAAGTTCACTATGCCTTTTTCCATCTTTGCACCTATGGCTGTGAGCTGGATGTTCCTCCTGATGGTTTCTGTCTTCTGAATGGGTATGGTTGTGCCCATGATGATGATGATGATGATCATGATGATGCTTATGGCCTGGCCCATGCTTATGACCATGTCTGTGACCATGCCTATGAGATCTACGCCCACATCCACGGTGCCGATGATGAGGATCGGGCTACGAAAAAAACAGGTAAAAAGCATGTTATACAAAATAAAGATTTTATTGTATGGTGTTTCTAGAAATCTGTGTTGGTCTTAGTGGAATTACATGTTTCATTTAAAAATCACCTTAAAAATCAAATAAATAATATGAACGCCTTCTCATGTATCAGGCATGCATTTATCATTTTTTGATTTTCTGCATCGGGTTCAGTGTGCTTCATGCACATCAGAGGATGTGATTATAAGCATGACACAGTCTGGTCTTAAATCATGGTATTGGGCTGTTTGACATTGCCATGATGAGCCTCTGTCAGGGTTCAAATGATGGTGGATGCTGAACTGATCTCTCAGTACTTTTCCATGCTTAGATTTATAGCATTGTTTATGTGAACTACCTATGATTGGGGGTCCCACTATACGAATATTACCTATGCAAGAAATAGTTGTACACTCGTTTATCCATTGCCTACAACATTTATTGCCCTAATGCTTGTGCCTTTGCATTTTGTCATACTATTTTGTGGTGTGCTTTATAAAGAACTCATGGTGTGTGATCCTGCAAGAGCTAATAGTGGATAGGTAAATATCCCCTCCTGTGGCATGTTTTGTTATTTCATGCCCCATTTAATGCTAGATGTTTGACCAACTTGTCACTCATTGGGTCTCTCCAGAACACCTTACAGATATAGAATTTATGTACAGAACATCAGTGGTTCAGCAATATAATTTGCTTGCCTCTCCCTCCTCCTCACAGTCTTTTTTTTAAAGCTTTCCCTTCTTCTGGGCCAAGGAGAGATGTAGCTTATGAGAAGCTGAGCGACAAATCCACAGTATAATATTCAAGCCTGTAAGATTGTGTGTTGGGCTTTAACAGAAAGACAGCTGAGACCTTGTTTTATTGAGAGTGCAACTTCTTTTGTGGTGTGGGTGGTGGTTTCATCTGATGGGACTGCCCTACGAGTTGGAATCTGTGTGGCTTCAGTTGCTTACATCAAACATTCTAGATGTTTTTGGATGACCATTTCTGGACCAGTGGGCTAAATGTCAATGATTTACATTAAACAGATGTCCGATGTGTTTGCGGGTTGTATGGTTCTCCACTTGTGATAAGGGGCGTAGCTTCTGTGGCTGAGGAGGGGGGTGCTTGGGGTGTCACACCCACCCTGATAAATGAATACTCTAGTAAATCGTTGGGTACAGATGCTTGCAGTCCGGTATGGTGAGGTCATTGTCTTATTTCACCTAGGATTTTTACATACACACACACACACACACACACACACACACACACACAAAAGCATACACACACTCTCTCTCTTTCTCCTCTCTCTTTTGCAGTTCTTAAAACTGTTGGTTATTTAATAACATATTGTCTTTTAGGTAACCCTAACAATCCGCACTGCTATCCCTTCCCACTGCCCCAAATGACTGTCTTGCTCTGTTTCTCAGATAATGTATTTTACCATGATATGCCAGCGTGATTGTTGGGAAATCTGAAGCTCACCCCCTACCCCAATCTTACTGACCAAGCTACGCCCCTGTTTCCTCTGTGTGCTATCTGCAGAAAACGCTCTAAACTTTGATGTTTAATGATATGTGGTTGTACTATGTCAAAGTTAAAAACTTGGGAGAGTGTTGATTACTTACCAACTGGGATGATCAAAAGATGTGTCCATTACTCATCGCTAATCTTATTTACATTGATCCCCACTCTACTTCCTCACAGTACTTAGTTCCCTCCCTCGCCATCTCGAGAGTGGACTCTGTTTTCGACCATTGTGATAGTGCACAGTTATTTCAAAAAAAGATTTTCAGGTACAAAGGCAGGTATTATGTCCCCAGTGAAAAGTGCAGGGGTTCGATTTCAGTTATATAGAAAGGGATAGTGTGTTTTCCTGGTTGTGAATGCGACTCAGGCACATCCTGTAAAGAATGTGACAAAGAACAGTATGGTTCAGTTTAATGAGGGTTAGCATTGAGTTAGGTAACCATTCCATCAAAACGATACACTGCAAGGAGCGTGTCGTTGATGTGTTGCAAAATGAGTGTGAATTTGGGGATACCTTACATTTGTTTACCTTGCTACATTGCTATTGCACTCTATAAATCCTCGTTTCATTAATTTAATTTAAATTCGTTACAGATCACAAAAATCTATATCATTGTACTCATGGGTCACACCACAAACGTATTGGTTCATGAAGGATGCATCACAATGACCACCTTATTATTAGGTCCCTAAGAAACAGTAATTGCAAGGGACAGGCCCTACAACATCATGGTGCACTTTGTTCGCCTCCCTCTCAAATTCCCATTTCATCCAGTGTGCTAAGTATATAGCTCGGTGCAGCTTGAAAGCCATGCAAAGGCAAACAAGAACTGATTTTACTTACAGAATTCAGCCCCATGCATTCTTACCCGGCTGCTGATATCAAATGTCTCAACATACACAACTTACCTTGGGATCATAGATCTCACAGGAGACAAACAGACCAGACTTAGGGGTAGGTGAGCTACCATCGCAAAACCCAACATGCTGAAAAAGAAAGAAAACATATTGTGTCAAGTTGTAAACTAATGATTCCATTGATTTACAGAAACTTTAATCTGGTTGCTGTGCTTCTGAAATGTTGTTATCATTGGATACGCTTGCTGTGCCTCTCAAATTAGGTGTAACACTCTAGAATGGGGCTGACCAAGGTCAACAAAGGCAGTACAGTGTCAGATTGCAAAGTCCTACTGGTGAAAATTGTGGCTCTGGATTTCATGGCAAGAATGAATGCTGATATTTTACCCAAGCCTTTTTTTGCTTTATTTAGTAGCAGCTAAGATTGAAAAGAAACAAATCTACAGTTCCCATCAGCCTTGAGAAACAAATCAACACCCAGCTGAGCCTAGCCTATCATTGGCTACGAGCAACATGTCTTCTTTTCTTCCTTTTCTTATGCTCCTTCATATTAAAAAAATTCTCTTGAGCATATTTAGACTTGTTTATTTAGTTGTGATATATAAGGTATATAAGGCATCGTGTTATTTCTCTCCTCCTGTGTTCTCTGTGTGGTACCCACACCGCTACTCTACATACTGAAGATCCTTGTTTGGGTTGGCAATGCGATTTCAACGGTCTGCTGTCTCTCCATGTTGAACCAGGGCCTTTACAAACATAGATACATATGTATATAAATCAAGTTGAAGCAAATACGGACTTCTTGTGGCCTTTCTCTAATGGGTTCCTGCAAATGTTGGATTTGAGATGGCCGTCCCGTTCGTGAGAAAGAGCCCACTGCCGCTGCGGGTCCCTGCTGATACCATCCGGTCTCAGCACGAGGGAATGAAGGATCTGGCGCTCTGCAGGGGAATGCCAGTGACGCTTCTTAGTGGCATCTACAAAGCGGGGCAGAGGTCCGCCCGAACTTTACTTTGACCCACTTGGGATTATTTTTGTTATTCACAGACATGGGAGCCCACCCACTGGGGATCACCAAGTAACGCACTACATACCCCATAAGGCCACAGCGATGGCCACGCCCATCGGGCAGGGATTTAATATTTGAACGAGTGCACGAACAAGAGGCTTTCATCTCTTTTTACAAGCAAGCCACTGACGAAGGGAACAGTCCTGAAACGTGTTTGGCGTTTGATCTTCAAAGCAGATTTCGGATTGAGACCCTGTTTGCACGTTGCCATTAAATCAAGTTGAAGCAAATACGGACTTCTTGTGGCCTTTCTCTAATGGGTTCCTGCAAATGTTGGATATATGTATGTATATATATATATATATATATATCACTTTATATATGTTCAGTATTGTATCGTTTTAATGTTTTATGAATGTAGAAGAATCCTCAGTCAATAGCTCACAATGTCAAACATGTCTCAAATGTCGGAAAAAACCTTCATATAGGGTAAAACAGGAAGCTCTAATCTACCTTCATTGCACAAAACCAGCTCATTGTTTCATCTTTGGACTCCAAGAGATCTATTCAAGAGTTTTCTATTAATATGGCTCAGCTGTCTCTTAGTAGAGAAAATGAAAAGTTTTCTCAGTTTTTTAAGAATGTGGTTGGCGAAGGTTGTTCGGCGAATTGACCAATTGCCGAATATCCAGTCACCAATTGCAATTGATGTGGTAAATAATTTTGATGATGGTAACTATGACACCGACGATGGTAATAACATTAATAAATCATTCACCTTAGACCCTGATTGGTTTGGTATTTCAGAGAAAAACAGAAATCTCCCATGTCTAACCCCACAGCTATCCATCCTCCAAATCTTATAGAATGGGTCAGTATATATCAAGTAGTCTTAGATTGGCTTTGGCTAACCAAATTCGCTCCAGGTAATACCATGGCTACACCAGAATGTTGGTGCAGACCCTAAAATTGGACTGATCTGGCTTGGTCTAATTGTCAAGTTAAGCTGTAAGATGTAACTGGCCGTCTATCAAAGATTTTGGATATTGCAAAAGATGCATGGCTAAGTGGCACAATATATCCTGATGAATTATGAAATTGGACTCAAAGGGTAATATGCCTTTCTGACAACCCCAAAGTTTCAATTGCTTATGAAAGCTGAAAAGTTTAAAAATGACTATATATAACAAGTTATGGGGGCCAACAAGGAAAATCATCACTCAAAAGAACGTTATTTGGTGACTCTTTTATTAAATAGTAAAGCAAGTATTTGACAACATTTTCCCATCTGGATAAAGCTCGGTTTTTGCTCAAGATAGTGTTCAGCCACTGTGTTATTGGGAGGACCGACATTAGTCACTTTGCTTCAACTTGAATGCTGACACCATAGGTTCTGCTTTTTCAAATCAGGACTTTAAAACTCAATTATTTCCACAAACAGGAAACAGACGCTCTAGGCACATAGGTTCTGATAAAAGGGTTTGTTTGGCAACTTGCTTTTCAGGCTAGCAATACGTAAACTTAGATCATTGGGTTTTAGCCACAGTTCAGTTTTATATTATGGAACTTCATTCAGAGCCTTTTCAAAATGTCCTCCCTGAGGCTCTCCATTTTTCAGAGGATCTCAGCAATTAGGTCTCCTGAGAAATAGATTATCTAGGGCCATATGTATGAAACTTTGGATTTGCGATTCTCAAATAGCGTTTGTTTGCGAATCGCTATTTGAGAATCGCAAAACGCTATGTATGTAAGATTTGCAAATAATTTTGCGAATCCTACATATTCCTTAATTGCGAATTCCAAATTGTGATTTGCAATTAAGGAATACCTCTCCATTCATTTCGATGGGCCTAGAGGTCCATAGGAATGAATAGGAAGACATTCTCAATTTACTATTCTCAATTAGAGAATTGCAAATTGAGAATGCAATTTCAAGGGTGCCAGGGTGTCAAAAGGACACCCTGTTGCATCCCTGAATTGTGCATGTGTGCACATGTGGCACACATACATGCCCTAAGGGCATGTATGTGCGCCACATGGCACTTTGAAAAATGTAAAAAAGTGAATTTTTCAGAGAAATCGCTAAGTACCTCCAACTTGAAGTTGGTGGTAATTTGCGATTCCTTAATGCCAAATTGCACTTTTTCTGTGCTTCTTACATTGCATTTAAGGAATAGCAATTTGCGATTCCTTAAATGCAATCGCAAAATAAGGAATCGCAAATTTTGCGAGGCAATTTTTCTTTCATACATACCACCGAGCCAAATTGCGATTGCAAATTGGAATGATACATATGGCCCCTAATCATTAAAGATGAGATTCAGCAAACTTTCCTTCATCGCTGAGGTTTTCCCAGCAATATCTTTCTAGTTCTGAAAAATATGCCAACTATGATAAACCTGAACAATTCAAAAGCTTTGTAGTGAACCATTATTTCTAGATGGAAACAATTTTCCTTCTCAGAGATTCTCTTTTAAAGGGAGATTGGATGGATTGTCTAGAGAGACCTCAAAGATGTATTTCTGATGGTTCCTATTCACAAAGATTTAAGAAAGTACCTGCAGTTTCAATGGGACAATCAGGTTTATTACTTCAGTTGTTTCCCTTTTTGCCTGTGGTCAGCACTTTACTTTTACAGTCCAAGATATAAGACAAATAGTTTACCTAAACAACACTATGTTCATTTGAAAAAACAGTTCTCTATTCATCAAGACCTCTTAATAACCACCCATTTATTACAAAGTTTAGGCTTTGTAAAAAACTGTGAAAAGTTCAATCTCATTTCCTCAGCAAACAAAATATTTTTGGGGTATTCTAATAGACTAGCAAAAGTCTATTCTTCAATTACCACAGTTCATATTATGAACAATTCCACACGAAATAAAGTCAATTATCTGCAAAACACTGAATTCCCTCATATCTTTGGCTCCTCGGATATCAGGTATTTTGGACTCCTCCGTTCACACAGTTTTCCAGGACCTCTCCATTATCAAGCAATGCAATGCCTAAAAATGTAACATTTTCAAAACAGATACTATTCCCCAAGATCACGAAACCCTAGTAGTCGCGATCCGAATTTTGGTGGGTCATGAAAGTCTAAGGAATAAATAAAGATGCCTTTACATTTTGTATTTATCTTGTCACATTTGCTGCCATTAAAAGAAAATAGAAAAATAAAGTGAATTATGTGACAATTTTCACCGGGGTAGAGGAAGTGTTAAAGGAAAGGCAGCAGCAATTCGCAAAAGGTTAGAGATACCTTTTATGAATGCTAAAAAAAGTTTGCTGGAGAGCAGTTATTGGTCCAGGTCACCACTACCAACTTTCAAAAAATCTTTAAGAAGAAAAGTACATTTTTTGTTTAAAATGCAGTCACATTTCAATTAAGTAAACCGCATTAAAAAAAAGTTTACTTACTTGAAAGCGATTCCATACATGGTTGTAGGTTGACCCTAGCTGACCATCCATGTGACAGCTATTAATTAGAGTATTTCGCTATTTGCGACTTACCTCAGTAATATTCGGTGGGTGGAGGTACGACCCACTCTGATTCAGAGATGCTGTAGGCATCCTTTCCAAATACTGAAGCCGTATACAATGTTTCAAAGTTTTGAAATTGAAATCAAGTCACAAAACATTTAAATATCATCAATTTGTTCATCGGGTTGGAATGCATTACCTTGAAATTTTTTTTTTTATTTAAAGCAAATATTTGCTTTTAGGCATAGCTCGATTTCCTGTAAGGAAAATGGGCTGCATTTTAAAAAGAAATGTTTACTTTATTGGAAGGTAATCACAGATATGGTGGCCTGCTGACTCTAGCAGGCAACTATCTCGGTGATGGCCACCAATTAAAGTGAATCTCAGTTTGCAAAATACCTCATTAATAACCATGACTAAGGTCATACTGTGAATCACTCCCAATCGAAATTTAGCAAACTGAACTATTTGAGCCCAAGCCAGTTCATTACATTATTTACTAGTCCAACTTTACTGGTCACAGATTGCAACTCAATTTATGCATTTAGTACATTGGGTCTTAGATTTGCAGTGATGATTATGAAGGTATATAAAGTGGTCAATTACTTAGTTGGATGCATTGGTGTTCAAAGTAGGTTAATGTGAAATCGTAATACTGCCAGATAACTTGTGTAACATCAACTATTTTGCAAGTTCAATACATTGTTAAAGTTTGCATTTCTTTCCATTATGCCTGTGGCGAATATGCAGTGTTTGATTTTTTTCAGTGAAATGTGTTCTAAAAAGTAATTGAATGAGTCAGTTTGATTGTTTTCCTCTCGTGCAATCCCTACGTATTCTGACTCTTGCTCCTGCAATTAAAATAAATACACATTTTACAAAATGTCATGAAATAGGGCTGTCTTCCAAATAATTTGAAAACGTTTATTGTAGTGAATGTTTAAAGGTTCGTAAAACATTTTTCTTTCTATCACATTTAATTTTAGAACATGAAACATTGCTGCTTCTTAACAGCGTTTGTGGAGGTTAGACACAAATATGTTTTTAAGTGTGTACTTACTGCTTTGTCATCTTCTAGGACCTCACAATCGGAAGTATTTTCTACTAATCTGGAGCAATTGGTCTCTCTAATACTGAATTCCACAAAATATGATGCATACACCCACTGAAAGGTTAAATATGCCATTATGAAAAATATGCAAGCAAATGTGAATATTTATTATACATGCACATAAAAGTTATTATTAACACTAGTCTTAACATCAGATATTCTCTGTAATGCATAAAATAATGCTATGCGTTTTCTAAAGCATGAGCTGTTGAAATAAGAGGTGTCATATATATTACTTTAAATTCATGATTACACGCAAATCATAACCATTAGAATAGATGCAGATGCTATTTCAGTGATAGCTAAGGATTGATTGTAGTTTCATGCATAATTGATGATTTTTTTGGTAATGAATGTCAACTTTAACACTACCCAATTTACATGGAACATGATTGTTAGCTTACCATTGATACACCTTCTATCCTAATCTAATGCAAGCAATTTTAAATGTCCTTAATATGTAAAAACCTTTAAACATTTGTCCATCCCAGTTTTCGAAGGTACGTGTATGATGTATACAATTTAATTGAACTTCTATCAATAACAATACAACCTCAGACGTTCAGCAACTACATCAGACAACTTCACAAGTTACTTTTCGAGTCTTGCTAGTGGGCAGTTGATAGTTACCTGCATCGATGCCCTTTCAACCTTATCAAGCATGAAATAGTTGGTATTGTTACTTTCCTTGTTGTATTGTTCAACAAGTGCTTCTGCTTTCTGTACATATTCTGGTGTAATTTGATCTAAACGTAGACATTCTGGGCACACATCACCAATCAAGTGTGGTGGAACTGTGAATGCAAAGAAATGATTACTTTCTTCCACACACTGATATTGTTATGCTATGTTATAATGAGATGCACTAAATTATGTATGCATATTTGCTATAAAAATCAGACTGTGCTCAAAGATGACCAGGCAATCGCTTGGCAACAAATCTAATGTACATAAGGAACATTAATCTTGTAATTCATTTCTTTAGCATATAATGCTATTTAATTTAATATTTGTAGTCACTCTATTCCCCACTTAGTCTTTGCGCGTTAAAGCCTTACTCATGCATGATTATGATTTATTGAAGTGATACTTTACCTGTGCTGAGGGTACAATTGTAACTGTAAAGTTTCACTTTCCTCCAGGGCAAATTGAGATATAGCACAGCTTTGCACTGTCCAAATACCTAGGGCAGAAACAGGTCACATTACGCATGGAATAGCATTAATTTGCTATGTTACATATGTGGCCAAAATGCCCTATTTTCACCTGACATTGTTTTATCATGCCATTTTTAGAATGTTACAATCTATATATTCAGCAATGAACCCTGTGTATCTTGTATTTAAAGTACTCCATTTGCCATTAGGACTCTAGTCTGGAACACAGTGCAAAGCAAGCCCATTGCCAACATGTGAGTCAGTGACAGAATAACTTCGGTATAAAATGAGTGGTGAGCACTCTGAAAAGTTAGTTCTAGAAACCTTTTAAAGACCTTGCAAAACCATCATAATTTGTGAATTAGGCTAATAATAAAAATAAAAACCAAATGTCTCATTACGATGAGACTTGGAAAGCTTCCGACCTGTGGTGGGAGATTTTCCAAGTCTTCATGGTGGGTTTCACTTCCGACTACTGCTTTACAATGCAGGCAGTTGAAAGTGGCACGGCAAGTCATTCCAGCTGGATTCCGACGGGCTCCTTGAGCCCGTCGGCCAGTCAGAGGCCTCACTGAAATACCTAAGTACGGTGTTACTGTCATCAGTATTACGATGTCGGTTTCCGACAGGCTTTCCATGTCGGGCTTTTTGACATGGAAAGCCTGTCAGAAATCGATTTTGGGGCCACTAGCAGGTTTCCCTTCTCCCTGCCGCCTCCGGTTGTGGGCTGAGGGAGCACCAATGATGTCCCACTTTTAATCCCTTCACAGTGTGGCAGGCACCGTATGGTGCCTGCCATACGATGCAGGGATTAACACGAAACTCCTATTTCTCAATGCGAGCTTGTGCTATGGCCGGTTTACAGCCACAGCACAAGCTCCCATAGAGAAATGGGAGTATGTGACCGCACCATGTGAGGTCGCATTGTAATAGCAGTGTTGGGAGGATGAAAGTCCGCCCCACATCATAATCAGGCCCCATATGTTGCTTTACTTCAGAAAGGAATGGGATATTCAGATTATTGTGTCTGACATTAATAATCATGGGGAGTTTGATGAATGGATTAATAAGCTGTCCTAGTGGGAAAAAACAGCCCCTTCACAAAGAGGCGATAGCTCATTGGTGTAGATCAAAGCTAATTTGTATTTTTGGTTATGTTTTTCTGTTAAGCAGTGCACAGAGGGCGAATGTCACAAATATTGAATCCAGAATATCGTTGAATGAATATCATGGCAAAAATATGGTCACTACCAAAATATTGTGGAAAAGAATACCAATGGTAAGAATATCGGGTTTTTTGTACACAATATTTTTAAAAACAGTGTTCTATTTAACATTGTTTACTTTAATATCATAGTAATAAATATTGTTTAAATGAATGTAATATATTTTAGTTGCTTATTTATTTTAGTTGTTAGTTTTTAGTATGATTCTCAATTTTTCTAACTATCATTTGTAATTTTAAACGTGTCATTTTTGTTTTTAATTTAGTTAGTCATTTATAATGTAGTAGGAGGTTGTTGGATTTCTAAAGGAATCGAGTGGGAAGTTAAATAAACTATAATTATTGATGTTGAATATCACTTTACTTTAAATTGTACATACAATATGTAATTTGTTATTAATTATGTTAACTGTTTATTGTTATTTTATTTATTTACATTTATTTTGTTAATTTTGTTATATTTTTATGTATTATAATTTAATTAGTAATATATATTTTAGAAGCTGGTTGTTGGCATTGTTGTCAAATAGGATGGGAAGATATTTAAATTGAAATTGTTTATTTAATTGTTTGTTAGATTATTTTATTTTTAATTGACAATGAATTAGGTAAATCATAATTGATTTGCATTATGTCAGTTTTTAATTTTATGCCACATATGTATTAATGTTTAGTTATATATCTTTAATAATATTCATTTTTTTACATTGAAGTTATTGTTTTTCATATAATATCTTGTTTCTTTAAAAATTATTTGTTTTAATAATTGTATTTTGTCAGGTGTTGAAATGTTTTAACAAAAGAATTGCGAATCAGAATGGTATATGTAACTGCTGATCCTTAGACTGGAGTGGGAAAAGTACATCTAACCTCACAAAAGTCGACCACTTTTACTCCTGCTGCTTAGACAGGAGTCGAAATAGGACATCTAACCTCTCCAATTCCAACACTTTTCTTCCTGTTGCTTGCACTAGACTGGAAATACTAAATCTATCCACTCCGAATTCCAAAACCTTACCTACTGTTACTTAGACTGTAGTGGGACTAGTAAATATAATTCATCCAAGGTCTAACTCCTGGCCTGATGTTGTTTAGACTGAAGTGGAAAGATTAAATCTAACCTGTCCGAAGTCTAACACTTTACTTACTATTGCTTACATTGGAGTAGGAATAGTAAATATAACCCCGCCGAAGTCCAACACCTTCCTTACTGTTGCTTATATTTGAGTGACAATAGTAAATCTAACCCCTTCAAAGTCCAACACCTTCCCTACAGTTGCTTAGTTTGGAGTAGGTATAGTAAATATAAGCCCTCCGAATAGCATCACTTGCCTTAATGATGCTTACACTGGAATGGAAAATAAGTACTTCGAAATTCAACATTTTCCTGGTTTTGTGTACTTTGGAGTGCTATCAGTAAATGTAATGCATGCAAGGTGTGACCATTTTTCTCATTTTTTAATATTGGAGGTATATTAATTATGTTTTCTATTGTTTGATTTTACGTTTCATTTTTTTCAATATTCTGTCTTTTAAATATTCATATTATTTTAAAAAATATTCTTCATTTGAAATGATTTTATATAATAATTTCATTAGTTTACTGATTTGTTATATATTTTTACTATATGTTACTACGTTATGTTTTTTTGTGATTTTTTTACTGCTAAGTTTATTTTTGTAATTTTTAATTATTTTAATATTTTTGTTTAAATATATATAGATTTATATATTCAATTTAACATATGAAATAAAATGATTGAAAATGATCATTTTATAATTCAATTAGGTTAGATATTGTCTATTTTTCTTTGTTATATATGTTTGTTAATTTTCACTTGCAATACTTTTAATATTTTAAATTCAATGTATTTAAAGAATTGTCTATTTAGTAGAGATATATTGTTAAATAATCTCTCTCGCTCTCTCTATGTGAAAATATATCAAAATATATTTACATCTATATCTATATCTATATCTATATCTATATATATAGCAAAACAAAACCCTTTCAGGCATAGAGTGATGCATAAATTATGCAAAAAAGAAGGAGAGAACTCTGGGTAGTTCTCAGGTTTAGGTGGAAAGCAGCTCCTGTTAGAGCACTCTCAACACCAGCAATACTCTAGATATGCTCACCTCAAATGTCTGTTTTTCTAGCAAAGTCTTTAAGCATAGGATTAGCACAGTGCCATCCACACCAAGATAGAAATGGACAAAGTCTTTTGCCATTTCTGCAGCAAAGTCTTTAAGCATAGGACTAGCACAGTGCTGTCTTTGCCGAGCTGTAAAATGACAAACGCCATTTATCACACCAGGCAGAGTATTACAGCTTTGAATTGGTAAAATACTAACTCAAGCCAACCTGAAATGAGTTAAAGCAACCCCTGACACAGTGTTTTGCTCTAATTAGAGCTCTTCAGAGAGGTATAGCTTTTTCCAGACACAAGGGAGCACACAGTATAAGCCAAAACAAAACCCTTTCAGGCATAGAGCGACGCATAAATTATGCAGACATTTGAGGTGAGCATATCTAGAGTGTCGCTGGTGGTGAGAGTGCTCTAACAGGAGCTGCTTTCCACCTAAACTTGAGAACTATCCAGAGTTCTCTCCTTCTTTTTTGCATATATATATATATTTTGTTTGAAGCGCAACTGTACCACGGAAAGGAGCTATACAGTTGCTAAAAACGAAGCATTGGATCGCTTCAAAGATAGAGGGTATAGGAAAGGCGATCTGAAAATTGCTGAAGAGAAGGTACAGGCAATTGAGAGGAAAACATTGTTGACCTCCAGAAATAAAACAAGGAGAACCAATGACAATACTGTACGAATGATCACCATGTACAATGATAAATCTGCCCAAATAATTCAAATATTTAAAAAGAATTGGCATATCCTCCAAACTGATAATGTGCTTAAAAATCATATCCCAGAGCGTCCTCCCATCACGTACAAAAGGTGCCCTTCCATTGGAGACCATTTAATACACAGCCATTTTGCTAATCCCAATATAACTCACAACAAATTAGGGATAAATGGCTTTTTTCCATGCCGGAAATGTAAAGCTTGTAAATTTAGTGGAAAAGTCACCATTTTGAAGGCAGACTAGGGGATCCTAGGCCAATAAAAACAATCAAACAATTCTTCAACTGCAACTCTGAATACACCATCTACTGTCTCACCTGCCCGTGTATTAAAAGATACATAGGTAGTACTAAGAACCCCACAAAAAAACGAATATTAGAACATATGCGGGCCATTTCAAACAAAGACCCAACCTACCCCGTCGCAAGACATTTTGAAATACACCATCAAAGCAACAGGGATCTGTTACAGTTCTATTGCATTGACGGGGTGGAAAAACATGAAAGGGGTGGAGATAGGTTGAAGAAACTGAGAGCCATGGAATCCCGCTACATCATTGAGCTACAAAGCATGAGTCCGGCTGGACTCAACAATGATGAAGAGCTTTGGACACATCTGGAATAAGCAGTAGAGATGTAGATATCTATAGAAAGAGTAACAGCATTCTCCAATTCCTCCCTTTTCCCCTTGTTCCTGGTAAACTAACTGCCCAAAATGAGAATAGAATCTTCTAGTAAGAAAATAAGGAGCAGTTAAAACCAACTAGCCACAAGTCAAAAGCCCATTCAGGGCACAATTTTGAACCCACAGTTAAGTTTTTATAATGAAACTTGTAATTAAAAATGAACTTAATGTACATACTTGTTTTTTCCCACTGTGGTCTACAAAAAGAGGCGACATATATTGAAATTGATGAATTTTTTGCACAAATATATGTTTGAAATGAATTATTCTCTGTTGCACAATTATAGTTTACTGTTTATTACTTTTTGCACAAGCATGCTAAAATGAAATTACTCACGATTTTGGTATGATAAAATTAACCCATTACAAGATGGCCGCCTTGTAAAGTACACCATTGAGGTTGGTGGAAAGTCCATTTTTTGTTTCCATGAATATGACGACATGTGAAGGGTTTAAAATGGTTGTTTTTTACATATGTAATCGACATAGCAAAAGTCGCGAGGCGAAACGCGTCTGTCGATAGGGGGGAGAAGGCTAAGCACCGAATAAAGCATCTTTGGTTTTGAAATACAACTCTGTGTGTGCCTTTCAATTGCGAGCTGAAGGGGAGTGCCTGCTGTTCTAAGAATATATATATATATATATATATATATATATATATATATATATATATTCACTGAAAAAAACATAGGTTTTAGCCACGTTATAGTTAGGAATTAGCAAAAAAAAAAACATAGGTTTCACACATGTTATAGTTATCTGGACATTTCACTCTTACAAAACCATTCAAAATTCCCCCATTATAGTTAGTTCAGCTAACTATAACTCGCGTGCCCGCAATCCATTGCTGATGACGTCACATATTACATCACTCATGACATGGTCAGTGTAGTAAACTACTTCTCTGTGGTGCTCTACTGGTTAGAATGTTCATGACAACATAGAATGCCTGGGGTGACTCTCTGGCTCATAACGTCAGTTGATCTACTCAGGCTGAGCTGCTTAGAGCTGGCTCCTGGTGGGGTTATATCTTTACTTCTTATCTTCTACTATCAACTGTTCTAGAAGGAATCTACATTAAAGGATTTAACTACTTACAGTGTTGGACTCATCTTCTTCCTTTACCACAACTTGGCGACGATTTTTAAACTGGCTGAACCTACGTGAGTACTGAGAAGAAAGGCTACCTAAGGATCCAGAGAACCATAAGAACCAAAGAAGCAACTTGTCTTGAAACTTAAAGAAACTTAAAGGTAACGCCCTGGTTAACCCCACCAGTGTCCCTTTCTACCTGGACAGCCTGCATCTAGGGCGTTTGTGGTTCCATTATCCAAGATTCTGCTGTCATCAGGTGAATGTTGTGAGGGTTAATGCAACATACTTTAACCTGTGTGGGAATTGTCTTAGCCCATCAACAAGTCTTCTGAAGTAAGTGTCTATTACAGTGATCAATCGCCTGTGCCTAAAGAGACTTTTCCACAAACTCTGTCTACCCTTCCTGTGTGTTGAAACCGGCGTTTCCTTGTGAGGCATTTTCCCACTGTCTGCAAGTCTCCTACAGAGAACAAGCTTCATCAGCCACGCTTCAGCACTCAGCGACGCTTCAGCACTCTTCGAATTTCCCGTTTTTGCACACTCTCCAAGTCAGACGCTGTTCATTGGCCTGTAGGTCGAATTTGGCACCTTTTAAGGAGGGTTTTCAGCGTTGAAAAGCACTCTGGAGAGAGCAGTTAGACGGTAATGTTGGCAAGCTTTTGTACACAATTGGTAAAGTGCTGTTCAGTGTCTTGGGGTACTTTGCACGCTGTCGCAGTGTCTTGTTGTATTGGTGGTGGCACCTTTGGCAAGTTAATGCACACGCATGTGGATGTTGGGACTGAAGCTGCGCTTTCGTGGTGTGTGATTTTCTTTAATTTTCTCAGTTGGACGTTAAACATGTTGCCTCTGCTATTTGGCAGTTTAACCGCTGGCTTTCAAACAGCCCACGATCATTCACCACGCGCATTCACGCGCCACGCGCAGCCTTACCTCTTCATGGATTCTTCCAATCGTTCTTCTGTGACGTCTGTCCTCTCTGCCTGTTCTTTACTGCTGTGGACGCTTTGGTGCACGCTTCAGCAGAGAGCCACCCTGCACAACGTCAGGGTTACGTGCCGCCATCTTGTGTTGAATTTTACGGTCCTTGCCAATGTTGTTGTCAATAAAGTTTCGTGGACATTTATTCCCGGCTCGTTTCCGATCAGCTGTTTCACTACATGGCAATCTCCAAGAGTTAATCGCTGGTGCGGCAGGTCAACTACAGTACGTGATGGTGAGGTAACAAACTTTCGACTCGTGAACTGATCCGAGATCCAGGAGGATCTTTTGAATCTTATGTCTCTTCGTTCTTAAAGCGCTGCTCACCATTTGCTCATGGAAGGAACTCCATTTCTTTATTGTCCGATGGCAACAGCGTGAAGTCTTGTGTGGGTTTGGGGAGGAAGGTTTATATCTGTCTGCAATGCCTACTTTTTATTTCGTTTTGTGTGTAAGGGGTGGGGGCACCGATTGAGAGGAAGTTTGTGAGGAGTTTTTCACTTTCACTGTTTTTACAATGCCTCCTTTCATTTCGTATGTGAGCTTGGTGTGGGGAGCTTTACACTTTTACTGTAATTACAATGCCTGCTGTCATTTCGTTTGTGAGTTTGGCGTGGGGCACTTTGTTTTGTTGTTGACACTTGTGAGGGAGGTCAGTGAAACTGTTTTATGGATTAGGTGTTGTTTTAAGGGTCCGTGTCCTAGGGTCATGTAGAACCTTATGTACCCTATCTAGGGGATGTTGTTGTTTTGAGTTTCACTGATGAATATATTGTAATAATAATAATAATACTAGTATTTATAAAGCGCGAACAGCTGCCTCAACTAGGAGGCGTCCCGGCGCTGTGAGGGCTCGACAAGAAAGCTAGCTGGGAGTCTGCAACTTATAGATGCTCCGAGAACAGCCACGACTTAAGCTGTCTCCTGAAACTTGTTTCTGATTGGGCCTTTCGCAGCTCAGGAGGTAGGGAATTCCAGAGACGGGTCACGTTGGCTGAAAAGGTCCGACCACCCAGTCTGGCCCTTTTGACTCGCGGCACACTCAGTAGCACCTGATCATTTGAACGAAGGGAGCGGGACTGTGTATATCTAGGCAGACGGGCTCTCAAATAATTAGGACAGGTGCCGTAGAGGGACCTATATGCCAGAGTAAGAGTTTTAAATTTTATTCTACTGGCAATCGGGAGCCAGTGTAGGGCCCGAAGATGGGGAGAAATGTGCTCTTTAAAAGGAATATGTTTGAGCAACCTGGCTGCCGCGTTTTGCACCGTCTGCAGCCTTTGAACCAAGTATTTCGGGAGGCCGCTATACAGGCCATTAGCGTAGTCCAATCTCGAGGTGATGGTCGCATGGATCACGGTTTTCCGGCAAGACTCAGGCAAAAGCTTCAGGACTGGGCGGAGATTCCTCATTTTACTCAGGCAGCAGCCTGTGACCTGATGGATCTGGGACGCAAAGGAGAGATTTTCATCCCACTTAACTCCCAGATTTTTAGCCCATTGGGAAGGGGAAGGTGGAGTACCCATCTCAGTTGGCCACCAGAGCTCAGCTGGAGGGTGACTGCCTTTACCAAAGAAGATCACTTCCGTTTTTCCCGGATTCAATTTCAGCTTATTAGTATTCATCCAGGAGGCCACATCCTGAAGGCACCCCTTAAAGTTTGCAAATGCCGCCTCTGTCACCTCAGAGTAGGGAAAAACCAACTGGGTGTCATCCGCATAAGATATTGCGGTGACTCCCCAGTTGGCAATGAGGGAGAAAAGAGGGGCAAGATAAACGTTAAACAAAAGGGGGCTAAGGGCAGATCCTTGCGGGACCCCGCATCGCAGTGGCTTACGCTTTGAGTCACAAGTGCCTAGAGTGACCCTCTGCGTTCGGTTTGACAGGTAGGACTGCATCCAACCGAGTGCCTGATCTTGTAGGCCAATGTCTGCCAAACGTTGGATCATCCTAGCATGGTCCACCGTATCAAACGCGGCCGAGAGATCCAGGAGCATCAGCAGAGCTGAGTCCCCTGAATCTAACGACCACCTCAGAGAATCAGCCACCTCAATCAACGCCGTCTCCGTGCTGAAGCCGGGTCTAAACCCGGACTGAGTCTCATGCAGGATGTTATTAGATTCAACATGAGCATTCAGCTGGCGATGAATTAGTTTCTTCTTAGTACTCTTATTAGGGGAGGTTGTGGATTTTAGGGTAGTCAATGCCCATTTCAGTTCCCAGGTTTTCTACCCTGTGGTGTAGCCTACTTAGGGGAGGTTGTGGATTTTAGGGTAGTCAATGCCCATTTCAGTTCCCAGGTTTACTGTCCTGTGGTGTAGCCTACTTAGGGGAGGTTGTGGATATTAGGGTAGTCAATGCCCCATTTCAGTTCCCAGGTTCACTACCCTGCGGTGTACCCTACTTAGGGGAGGTTGTGGATTTTAGGGTAGTCAATGCCCATTCCAGTTCCCAGGTTTTCTACCCTGTGGTGTACCCTACTTAGGGGAGGTTGTGGATATTAGGGTAGTCAACGCCCCATTTCAGTTCCCAGGTTTACTACCCTGTGGTGTACCCTTTTGAGGGGAGGTTGTTTATTTGTGGGTAGTCAATGCCCCGCTTCAGTTCCCAGGTTGACTTTCCTGCGGTGTACCCTATTTTGGGGAGGTTGTGATTTTTAAGGATTAGTACCCTGTGTTGTTCCCATTTTTGGTGGAGATTGCTTAACATCGCTGTTTTTTTTTGACACTCTGCTTCTGTCAAAGTCTACCTGCCTGAGATTCGTGGCCAAGGGTTTCATGTTGGTGGGACTTTGGGTGAGGAGTTTTTATTTTTCTCTGTCAGATTGTTTTGTTAGGGGAGCTTTTAAAGGGACTGTGTCTACGCTCGCCTTTGTTTTTCAGGGGGTTTTCTCTCTGGTGTACCCAGTTGTGAGCGTGACCATCTTTCTTTGCTACTCTGGTCTTTATTCATCTATACCATGCTTTTACTCTAAGGGAAGGGGATGTGGCATATCGTAGCATTTAGTGGTTTCTTTCCTTCTAAAATTTAGCATGTTATTGTATTTCTGCTCATACTTATGATTATAGTATTTCTGTTCATGCTAATCGTACCTCATGCAGTACTTGTTGTACATTATTTATTTGCGTACTTCATTTTTGTACTTTTATGCAAATGTCACACTTGAGGTATCTTTGTCTATGTTTTTCTTCTTTCTTCTGTCATTCTCTAAGGAGAGAGGATGTGTAGTAAACTACTTCTCTGTGGTGCTCTACTGATTAGAATGTTCATGACATCATAGAATGCCTGGGGTGACTCTCTGGCTCATAACGTCAGTTGATCTACTCAGGCTGAACTGCTTAGAGCTGGCTCCTGGTGGGGTTATATCTTTACTTCTTATCTTCTACTATCAACTGTTCTAGAAGGAATCTACATTAAAGGATTTAACTACTTACAGTGTTGGACTCATCTTCTTCCTTTACCACAGTCAGTGACATCACTCCTGACATCACTCATGACATCTCAAATTACATCACTTCCCTTACAAAGAAATGGAAAGTTTGCATCTCTGCAGCCTCTCTTATTTTTCACCTTATTTATCTTCCGCTCAATCAACACATCATCCACAAATACACACACCTACTTGCTGCCTTTCTTGGCGGGGCTTATCGATTATTCCTCTTTAATTATAACTCAAAGCGCAGGCCCTTTATTCAGCCTTCTTGGTAACTACTACCCGTGAATAGCAGTGGGTAATTCACACACTTCCGTCCTTTCTTGCGTCCTTTCTACCACACACTGTGTGTACTTTATGCACTAGCTTGCTTCCTTAGATGTGGTACTCGTTTCTCTTGCTACCACTGCGGAATCCAACACCCTATCTGTGTAATGAGCTGGAAATCCAAAGATCCACTTCACTGACAAGGCAGTGGATAGTTTGCGTGTCTCCAGCCTTCCTTATATTTTACCTTTTTCATCTTCCACTCAATCAACACATCATCCACACATCCACACAACTACTTGCTGCATTCCTTAGCTGTGATTATCAACTATTCTTCTATTTCATATTCCTATTCAAAGTGCAGGCGTTTAACGAGGCTTTTTATTGTAACAACTTCCCCGGCCAAAGGCACTGTAAATTTGCACACTTGCTCCCTTTCTTGGCTCAGGTTATCAATTATTCTTCAATTTTATATTCTGATTCAAACTCAAGACCCTTTATCGAGCCTTTTTGTTGTAGCTACTGTTGCAGGAATTCTGCTCCTACACAGAACTGTGCATAAAGACTTAGGACCTCAGTGAATTACAGTGTACCAAAACCCACCTTAGTACTCAAACCCCCTACCAGACTAGCAATCAGTGACTCATTGGTTCTTCGTCCTATAGCAAAAACACCAATGACTAGTCAACCCGAAACATGCGACTTAGATTACCTCAAGTAAGGTGGATAAAAAGAGCACTCTTTCAATATAGTCTTACACCAGTCCAAAACAAGGAGTAAATAAACATACGTGCAAGTTTGAAATGTTTATTTCTAACGCCATAATCTCATGCGCAGTACCTTAGATAATACAACCAAACATATTATCAGAAACAAGGTTGTCAGCATTGTTACTATTCCATAAAATACAAAGGGAGAAAGCATCCTATAATGCTAAAGGGAAACAGATTTAAAATATACCTACATTTCACCCTCCCTACCTACCAGGTTAGTTTATAACTACAGAAGGTCTCACAGGATTTCATGGGCGGACCCATACCTCTGGTACTCAGCAGTAGTGGATCACATTGAGTTCTGAACAAACTGTCAGGATACAAATGCTCTCCAACTGTGTGTAATTATGCCTCCACAATACATTATTAAACGCGCCAGTATCAGAGGTGGCCACAGCTGCATATGTGGTATGGGTCGAACGTATGAGGATCATTCCGAATAACAGACACAGTATCCAAGATAACCTTGATGTTCCATGCTCTCATTATACACTCTAAAATAGCGAGGCAGTCTAGAAATGTAGCATAACAAATTATTCTCATGTGAAGCAAAATACTCAGCCTTCTCTAAACAATATCACAAGTGCGTGTCGTGTGCAAAGCAGAGCAGGAAAGCAAAAATATATAAATAAACCCATGCTAACTTAACACGGTGTGAGTGCAAGGCTCAGCCGACGACACCCTCCCTCGATCAAAGCACGTGATATAAACGTGGGCGAATTAGGAACGCAGAGTCCAAGCCTGAAGAGCAGAGTCAAGTTCAAATTTGCAAAAATAATTATTTGTTGTTTGATAGAAAACAGTAACTAAATAATAAAGAATAGGTAGAAAAATCAAAGAGTCTTAATCCAACAGCGTATAAGCACAGTATGTAGCAAAAGCCTCCAAGAGGAAGTCATTGTTCTCATCTGAAAACATTTCAGCCATCCAATTCAATAGTGAGAATAAACGTACATGTTCCTCAATGACCAGAGCCGCTATCACCATCGCAGGAAAACTCAGGTCATCTTCAATGTAACTGCGTGCCAAGAAGTCATGCGCTGCTGCATAAAACATTCCAACGTCCCAATATTCCATGTATCGCTGCTAAGGCCATAATCCCGCCACCAGAACAGAGCAAGTCATGAACCACTAGGGGGCTCATCAGCTGGTCATAATCCGCATTGGGAGACACCGTACAGCAGAGACATAAATCCAGGTCCCAGTCTAAATCGCAGCTCAGGCAATGGAAGACAGGTTGAACGCATGTGAAAAAGGAGAATCGAAATGATAATCCATAAACTGCACTCAATGTAGCCAGAGGCAGCGCTCCGTAACAACTAAGCATTCGGTTGCGGAAAAGCAACAGCCGGGACATATTCTCGTGAGCTGCAGGATGTGCAGCCATATTTAAGTAAACAAATTAATAGAAGCACACCAGCAACTAATGCGAGTATTAAGGGGAATCCACCAAAGATGCTGGAAAACATCGAATGAAAAAATGCCAAGAAGACACCAAATATAGTTTGAAAAGAAGTCCCAAGGCCACTGCTTCTAACTTTAAAAAAGTAAGGAAACCCCGTTGTCAAGGACGCATTAAAGATACTCTGAATTAACTCCCCAAAATGCAGGGGCACGCCTGTTTTTAATAAATCATGCACTTCTGTGCGGGTGTTTGCTACATGAAGGACAAATGATTCTCTAGCAGATGTAAGAGCGACCTCTTTTTGAGACAATAGCGCTCTTATATGGCTCATTTGGCTGACTCTTCTTTCAAGGTCAGAGTCGACGGCCAGATGGAAACATCCAGCTTCCCATGCAGAGGAGTAAACACAACTTTTTTATAGCAAACCACACGCTCAGTTACCGTAATCATGTAAGCGATGCCTGCTAACATTGTACAACAATCTGCATTATTTCAAATTAAATAACTCACGTTTCCAGTAAACTGAATGTTGGTATGATAGCAGGTGTCGGAGTGCCTTTCAAAACTCAGGCCAAATTAGGCGCATCTTGATTACAAGAGCCATGCAATTGTATGTGTCTACAAATTAAGGAGTGATCTGGTGCTATTGTGCAATCCTCGCCATTCAGATAGACTTCTCTTCCCTCCCTCAGGCACCTATATGTAAATGATAATAACCTAGCTTCATGGAGATAAGCGCTGCCTAAAGATCCATATCTACCTATAGCGTAGTATTTCATGCAAACCTCAAACTTAAACAGGCTAAAAAGTAACGTTATGATACCGTGGATAAGCCACACAGCTGATTCGGATCTCCAATGAGTGACCACTTCTAACCATTCTCAAAGCGCGCCCTGTGCTCTGATTTGACAGTGAGAGAGTGATTGCACCATAGTTTGTACTGCTAATCATTCTCAGCATTCGCTACGAATACGCTTTCACGTTACACGTCGCATCAAAGCTTCTGTGTCATGTACGGCGCCCCCTACGCAAAGACATGAATGTTATTAATTGTTTAAAAACTTATATTTATGTATTTAATGAACATACTAACAGAAGACAGTATCTAGGATAATTATGAAAACATTTTCTTTTAAGTTCCAATAATCCTATATTACTTACACAAAACGTGGTGGAACGTCATGCGTACTCGCATCGTAAGAGTACCGTAATCACAGCGTAAGAGTACGCAAAGCCATGTGACTTTAAAAGAAGAGATTTGATTGGTTCATAACACTTCCTATTACAACTGTTGAAACTTCCGTCCCATTTTAATAATTCTAATTTGACTTTCTAAGAAGAAGCATATCTTCTGAGAATCTTGTCAAATAGAACAAAGTTTACCATAATAACAGCAATGGACTCATCTTCCAGCCATTCTTCAGAGGAATATTTCATTCCTGAAGAACCTCCAAAGAAGAAGAAAGAAGCTCCAATTTGGCAGTTTTTTACTTTTTCAGAAGGGCAAAAAAAGGTTAATGCTCCAAAAGTAACCTGTAAAATTTTCCAAACTCTTTCAAGGGGTGATCCATCTAAAAAATACTCCTTTGGCACATCAAATATGTAGCGACATGTGAAGAACTTACACCCCAACAACTTTGCTTGAGCTGCAACACAGAGGTTGAAGGACAACCCACCCGCTGCTGCACCAAGCACATCAACTGTTGCACCAGCATTTTCAGCAAGCAGGCCACACCCAAATTGATCCTGATTTTGCTAAAGTTAAAATTCTATGCATTTATTGCAATAAACCTTTGTGTTATGGGAAACAGTCTATTGACCTGATAAAACGCAGGAAGCAGGAGCATCGATGTCCTCGACATTAGGTATTTTTTTTCATTCTTTTGTTCCTGTTGGACACTTCCAAGCCCCCCATTATAGAAAAAAATTGCCCCTGGGATTTGGCCCCCCTGGGAGCTAATTAATAATTAAACGGACTTCTAGTTTTTGTTTCCTTTTCCACCGCGTACGAGTACCATACGCGTACCCCGCGTTTTTTTTAATTTAAAAAATAAATAAATTTGTGCGCCTAAAGATCCATGTGGGACCCCCTGAGCAGGCCTAGAGGGTCAACATGTTTCTACCTTGACCCCTTTCCTTATTTTTCAACTTTGTTTTACTGTGACTTGGTGCTACCGAGGCAAAAGATGGCTGCCAACACCTCCTGGTTTGAAGTGTTGACAGACAGTTGACATCCAATAAGCATGCAGCTCGTGCTCGGAATTGTACGGATTTCGGTATACGTGCAGTACTTCATCTCTAGATATCACTATGATTTTACTTTTGATTTTCTCAGGAACTACTGAACGGATTTACACCATTTAACAAAAAGCACAATCTGCAAAACTGAACTCTACCTCTCTGCCAAATTTGGTGTAATTCCGTTCAGCCGTTCTGCTGTAGCCCTGGCTAAAGGTCCCTATGGAAAATTGCATGGGGAAAACATGTTTTGGGACCCCCCTTTTTTCTCGGCCCCCACTTGATGAATCACCCCCATACTTTCAGGGAAGGGGCAGAGCAGAGCAGGCCATTTTCTTGGAGAAATTCGTGAAGATTTGCCCACCAGCGCCAAAGTTATTCCAAATAGAATGTTGTGGATTTCCTATGGAAAGTAGGTCCTAACTATAACTACCTACTGGCAACCGCCAGTATGTAATATATATTCACATTTATCATAACTTATTAAAACCATTATTTTACATGCTATTAGTTCTTTACTTGATTAATGTATAAAATACATTAATTATAAATTAGTGTTTATCAAATGCAATATTTTACATTTTTTGTTGATATTCTCTTCCACACTCTTTTCTACACAATAATTGGCTACTTCACATTGAAAGTCCATAAACACAAAATCCTTAAATATTTTATTTTGGACTTTATATTCAAGTCAAATGCTATTGTTGTTCTTGATATTCTGCCACTAAACATTACAGAGAGCTCCATAGGATGTGAGTGCATACTGTATTTTTTTCACCTATTGTCGGTCACAAATCTCACATCTTATCAGCATAAGTCATATATTAGTGAAAACCTTTTGAAAGATTAAGTGATCCTTTGCAAGACCCATGTGAGAATTTAGGATGTTTTTATCTGTGCTTTTATGGCAACACACATTTTTTCATTCCAAATTCCTCTGCCCTTGCAACCTGGTCAACAGCACGCTCCATCCTCCCCATCCCCCCCTCACCCTCTTTTCTCATCAGAATTTGAGCGGGGTACAATGCCTCGGCATTCTTGGTACAACAGAATGCATTGCTGGGTCCTATCTTTTCTTCACATGAGTAAGGATATTCAGATATAGGTTCCTTATAAGAAGAGAATGGTATAGTACAAAATAAAAAAGCTGAGGCTTTATGTGTTGCTGCAGCTCATCTGCCATGACACATGTTAATCAGTATCCTTGATCAATGACCCTATCACCCCTATCATGCACAAGATATTCAGGCTGCTGACAAGTACAAAGCCCCAATCCAAACTATGGGCCTGATTACGATGTCGGGCGGACGAGACTGTTGCAGTTTTGAACTGTCTAACCTACGGTCGGCGGCTCCGACCACATGATTACGATGTGACCACCCATAGGGCGGGCGCAAACATCCATTTTCCAATTGAAGCAGGTGCAGCAGGCGGAAATGCCCGAAGGACAAATTTCCATTGCAAAATGGATATTTGTGAACATACCTGCACTGTATGGCAGGCACTGCCACATCCCTGCACCGTGTGGCAGGCACCATGCCTCCAGGCCCTATTGCAGAGGGCTAGTGGGGAAGAGGACCCTATTTGGGGCCCCCTATGTCATTTTCCGACAGCCTTTCCATGGCGGAAACTGACATTGTAATCCTGTGGCGGAACCACCGTCATTGTGGGATTATGCTGTCTTTCCGACGGACGGACGGGCTTCTTGAGCCCCTCGGAACCATGCTAGAATCCCTCCTCCCCAGGTTTAACTCTGACCGCCGCCATCCAAATACGGCGGTCAGTCTTAACCTACCATTTCAGGTGGAAAGCCTCTTACTGCTTGTCGGAAACTTTCCGCCCGACATCGTAATGAGGCCCCCAATGTTGCTTTGCTGGGAAGACTAGTCACCCTGGCACCATTTCAGCCTCCTTCCTCTACATAGTCACAGAACCCCTTGGTGACTTGCAATATCCTTATATTGTAACTCTACAAAAGAAATGTGGATGATACATCAACAGACCAATGGATGAAGAGCCGCGTTCTCGGTTGTGAGCAACTGAAGGCTGTGGCGCATTTTATATCCTGAGTGAACAATATTGGATTTATTGTATAGATGTAGATGGATCCAATTTTACTTCCCATACATGAGTGAGACTTACATGATATGATAAAATTATTTATTGAGCGCACGTACACCAGCGGTTTCTTGGCGCATAGGCGGATAGGCATTGACAGAGGCAGCCGGGGGGACTAGTTGTAGGCCAGGGAAAAAAGCCATGTTTTGAGCGATTTCCTAAACTGAATGTAGGAGGGGATATGGCGCAGTCCCGTAGGGAGGGAGTATCAGAAATGTGGTGCCAGGGATGAGAACCTTAAGCCACCGTGTCTTTTCCGTTTGGATAGACAGGGGGTCAGAAGATTTGAGCTGGAGGAGCAGAGGTCGCGAGATGGAGTGTAGCGCTGTATTTTGGAAGCAATAAAAACGGGGAACGTCCTTTACAATGGAACTTTTACAACGAAGTATCGTTACGACGCTGGTTTAACAACGAAAGTCATTACAACGACTTTCGCTGGAGGGCGCTCTAGGATAGTTAATAGTTTAATTTACTATCCATCACCTTCCCTACTATCCAAGGGGACTGGAGTTGGAATAGTAAATTAAACTATTCACTATCCAGCGCCCCCCAACGCAAGTCGTTGTAAAGACTTGCGTTGTAAAACCTGCGTCGTAACGGTATGCGTTGTAAAAGCACTTGTTGTACCGTCATACATCCAATAAAAACAGGACTGTGGGAGGACAGGGCTCTGTGAATCAGGCAGCCCAGTTTGAAGAGGCTGCGCTGGGTCTCTGGGAGCCAGTGCAGGCTCTTTAGCAGGGGTTTCACGTGGCTGAATTTCGGCTGGCCGTGGACAAGCCTAGCGGCTTGATTCTTTATCAATTGTAGCCGGCGTGATTGTAAATACCTATGTGATCTCTACCTTTTTGGCTTCTGAGGATGATTATACAAAAAATGTATGCTTAGGGGTCGAAACTTCGACATACATGTGTTAGCTTTAAATGAACACTTGCTAGAAGAGGAACCCACTGAGTCATTGGGGACCAGGGTTTCCTGATGCAAAATGTAAGCATTTTTAAAGTCAACCTAACGTTTTTACAAAAACACTGCATACTATTGCTCACTGTCCTGCCCACTCACTTAACCCTATTAGTGCTGCGAACGTTCGGCGGACGCCGCGTGCACTACCTCGCTAGTGCTGCGCACGTCCGCTGAACGTTCCGATCCCGTTAGCGCAATGGAACGTCCACACTGGGGCGGAATTTGCGGCGCGCTTAATGGGTTAAACACTGCGATGTTCACAAGAAGTCCCTCTCTGTTATTGTGTTGAAGTTTGGATGTTCAGGTTCTCTATTGTTATGTTTATGTAATGCATTTACCTGAATCTTGCACAGGCTTGTGCGTCCAGAAATACAGGCACTTGTTTTAACCACTGAAAGGTTTTTTAGTTTAATTTCTGTTCACATTTTTTCTTTGCATTAGAAGTAAAAGCTTTCTACTTCTCCTGAGGGGACCATTGTTTATTTCTTATTCAATGGATTAACAGGGCTGTCTAAAAGGCATTGTAAGTAAGTAAGTATATTATATAGATATTATTATTTTAAAAAAAAGTTCTTGGCTACTGCCAGAACTAAAAAGTGTCCCCTTTTTTATCTCAATAAATGTTAGGAAAAACAGGTATTATTGAATGTAAATCTACTTGTTATCATACTACTTGCCGTTTGATGGAAGGGGTAGATTCCACAGTCTTTCCAGCTCTTCCCACTGAGCACAGAACATGTTGTTTCCACCACATCAATAGTTAGGTAAAATATTCTACCCGGACCCTAAAAGAAAAAAAAGCATATTTTTGAAACAAGAAGAAACCATTTGAACCAGGAGCAAAATGCCAATATCTGTGCCTCTAGCAATACATAATATTAATAATAATGAGTAATATTAATAAACGTTTTATTGTATAATTGAAAATGGCTGGCCCTTTTCAATGCAAAAGTTAAAAGAATCAATCACAGTCTATCGAACATCAATTGCAACAGATCAAGGATTAGTACACTTTGCAATGACTAGGAACCTCTGTTTGACTGAGCACATCTTATTAGTGACCCTACAAATCAAAGTTTCAAACACCCACCAAAACTATTTGTAATGGTTGATTTTGAATGCATAGGTCCTGATTTAGAGTTTGACCAATGGGTTGCCCTTGTCAAGGACATTATGGATTTGCCATTCACTTTACTACAAGTGCATTATTTCCTATGGCACTTTTAATAGGGAGGATGAGTTATCTATCAAATTTTTTTACTAATTACCTGCCTGCCAAATTCTAAATCAGGCCCTCAATTTGCAAACCACAGACTGCTGGGGTGATGCATGGTGGTCCCCTGAACTGGGTGTAACTCCAATCCCAGTCTCAGAGGTAAAGAACTTGGAGGTCTGGCTAGACCCTGCTCTCAGTTTTCGCGCCCACACTAAGAGAGTGGCAGCCACTTGCTTCGGCATCCTTCGAGGTTTGAGACCTATCTTGAGGTTCTTTGATGCCCCTACTAGGCAGCTGGTTATACAGGCATCCATATTATCTCGGCTCGATTACGCCAGTTCGCTCCTGTTAGGGGCCAACCAGGCTGAAGTCGCCCGGATGCAACGAGTTCAGAACGCCGCAGCCAGAGCACTGGTAGGACTACCAAGGTTCTGTTCTGCAGAAAAAACCATCTGTTCTTTGCACTGGCTGCCTATGGCTCAGAGGATCCAGTTTAAGACCTTGTGCCTAGCTTTTAAGATCCTTAAGCTGGCCTCCCCTCAGATTCTCGAGAATCTTCTGGTGCCATATGTGCCTTCGCGCTCTCTTAGATCCGCGGGCCAAAACCTGGCTGTGGTCCCTCGATTTAGGCTGAGTAGGGCGGGAGGTCGATCTTTTCGAGTTCTGGACGCAAAACTGTGGAACTCTCTTCCGCCACACATTCGTGATCTTGATGAGCTCCAGAAGTTTAGGAGGGTGATTAAAACGCACTTGTTCCCCCATCCATCCTAGTTCTTGTTCTGTGTGTCGCTGTGTTTGCTCGGCTGTGTTGTGTTTTGGGTACTTTGTCTGAAGCGCCGGGACGCCCCTTGGCTGGGGCAGCTGCCCGCTATAGAAGTGTTATTAACATAACATAACATAACATAACATAACATAACATAACATAACATACCTAAAATGTGGCTAATAGTCCACTCTTGCTGAAAAAATCAACAACAAATTTATATGAGCATGCCCAGATGACTTCCAAGGATTTTCAAAGTGTCACAATGAGAAATATCACAGTCTAAGATGGAAAAATGTGATTTTAACACTAAAGTCTATGTTGGCTTGTTTCTTTGGAGTTAAGCTTGCATAGGGCCTTATTATGACTTTGGCGGCCTCACAGTGGAGTTGCCACTCTGCCTCCCCGCTCAGTGACCGCCAAAGCCATTAAAGACTGCCCACCGGAGTACTCTGGGGACAGTTCTTTGGTGGTCCCACTGTAATGCCTTAGAAAAATGGGAGTGTCAAAGGCAGTTCATGCAAGGCATGGAGATTCAAGTCCATGCCCCGAAGGAACTATGGGTGCATGCACACATCCGGGCACAACATGTGCCTCCTACATGCACCCCATTGCGCAGAGTTTTCTCCTAAAAGGTTTGGCGGTTCCTCAGCAGCACACCCAGCATCTTAGGGTCCTAAGACCGCTGCGCCTCCGCCAGGGATTGTGGATCCCTGGCAGAAGCAGCTGTTCTGTGGTGGTCAACACTCCACAGTCCTAATGTGACCGGCGGACCGCTAGTCTGGCCATCCATGGACTGCCTCTACAGGTTCTGTGGTCCATTGGACTGCCGAATCAGTAATAAGGACCTTAATGTGAATGCAGTTCCCAAATAAGCAAATACCAATCCCAGATAAATTCAGGAGTTTATATTATTTTACCCAATAAGAATGTCATACAATATATACCCTCAGTTCATAAGGTTTCCTAAGAGTCATGTTTATAGAATTCCAACAAATAAGGCTACGGAATGGGACTACAATTTTTTTCTGTTGACGATGACTGTAAGTCTAAAACTGAAGCATGTTTTAAGGCTCCAATGTTGGCACTGTTTCATTCTGCAATGTACTTTAATAATTATCCAGATGCTAATAAATAGAAATTCTTATTCTTATTCTAATACATAGATAGGCGAGAACCCAAACTCTAGGCATACCCAGCATTTTGGCCTTGACTGACGAAGGTTCAAGCGTTTCCTAATACAGTTTATTGTTATTGAATACATAGCTTCATTTAACTTTCCCATAAAGGCAGGTGAACCATACAGAATACCCAGTTCAAGTTTAGTCTCAAATGCTGATATTAAGAGCCCCAGTAGATCAACCTGTATAATGTATTAAACATTTCTTTATGCCAAATATCACAATGTAGCACTGTTTATCAAGTTATGTAAGTTTGCTTCACATTTCATAGTAGGAAACAAGTAATACAGTATGGCTATATAGAAGCTTGACTTATCATAGTATTATTTACAGGCCAAGCAAGTCTAGATTTCTTTCTCGAGAAAAACTTACTTTTAGTTTCCTTTATACTTATTGTGAGATGGTTAATGCTTAATTTATTCCAGATGTTTTAGTAATCTTAGCAACCTGAGTGGATTAGAGGTAATCAACAGTAAATTTCCAGAATATGATAGACTACTGATTTTCACACCACCCACCTTTTGGGAAACAACTTAAAGTGAATCTAACTTGGCCAGAAAGTTAGAAATATACAACGGAAATACAAGTGGAGATTTGACACAACCCAGTGTGAGTCAATTTTCTGTCTTCGTTTGAGAGGTGAGATCTCCTTCACTTGATAATTAGTTAGACCTTTGCCCAGGAGTTGGACTTTGACTATAACATTCAGTGAAGTATTCTCTATCCCCCATGCACCAGGTTTATTCCATAGACATGAGAGTTCAGCTTGATTCAAAGTTACACCATTGTCAACATAGCATGCAAGAAGGCCAGTTGAGTTGCCCCAAAGGCCCTTATAGGCTTAAAATGGAGGGATTAGAATGTCTAACTATTAGTTTCCTCTTTCAAACCTAATTTTAGGTAAAACGCAAAAGGTTATTAACCTCTGGCCCAGTCACAAGTTTTTGCAGGTCAACTCTTCCACTTTGAGTGTAGCTTGGATATGAAATCAAATTTTTGGGATCACCAATTGAGCCATTTTTATACACGAACTGCAAGGGTGTCCCTTCCATGATGACGGACAAGGCAGTGGTCCATTATGTTGTTGAACAATGAAATTTGTAACTTTGCCCATCGTACTAGTTCTTGTTTGAAGACATTCATTGGTAGTCCATCCAGACTCGGGACTCTATATGACTTATGAGACTTAACCTTACAGGAAAGGTAATTTCGTCCCCTGTTTATCGTCAGTGGTAGGCTTATAAAAAGGTGCGGCATCAGTTCTCTTGTACAAATCTGTAATTTGTACATCCACAATGCGGCCAACTGGAGTTACATTCTTGGAACCCTTCAACTAAGTTTTCAAGAGTTTTAACATTTTGCCTTAAAGTCATTGGTATGAACCAGACAATATACACTTCTTTGCCTTCAAGGGAATACTTTTGACTAAAAATGTTCTATAAATGTGTGCATAGCATCAGTCACAATTAGGAATAGGTGGTAATAATTGTTTTAATCCTTGTGATTTTCAGTATACAGATTTCCATTTCTCGTAAGCTTTGAGAACTGAACCATTCAAGTTTTTACTACTTGGAAAAATCATCTCCTATTGACATGAATTGTTACCCACTGAATTGAGCTGATTCACGTTCTTTATACTGTCTTTGGTTAATGAGTGTCTCACTCAAGCTTACACCACTGCTCACTTTTTTTCTGGTAAACACCATGCCAATTCTCCTCTGCTTTCTGGACACTTATTTTGAGCTTTAGTGGCTGAATTATGTATATTTTTGCAAATGTGGGTATCTGATAATTCTTTTGCCCATCTAATGTTTTCTACTTTTCCTTTTTCCACTCTGCACTGCTTTGCTTTGACTCTATGGACCTGATCAGTTTTGACCGATGCAAACTCTAAGGGACCTATTTATGAGCAAAGTTGCCTCATTTTTGCACCACACAAGGTGGTGCACGGGTGACGTAAGTCCTAAATGGGATTTATGAAGCCACACATGGCCACTTTGCATGGCTCTGAGTGGCTCCATAGATCTGTAGTAAGGCAACACAGCACAAATCGCTGCGTAGCCTTACTCTGCCCTGGGAAGGCGTTCCATGGGTGGTGTGTGTGTGTGTGTGTGCTCAGGCAACTCCCATGGTTTCTGATGCATTTCCAGATTTACCAGAACTGGTAAACCTGGGAATGAACCAAAAAGATACGCCTCCCTAGGAGAGGCGTAACAAGGATAAATGGTGAACAGCTGTTAGTATGCAGCTATTACACCGCATACCATTACAACGCAAGCGTAACAACGCATGCACTGTAACAACGCATAGCCTTTACTACGCATGTTATTACATCGCATGCGATGTTACAACGCAAGCGTTGTAATGCGATCCACATCGTTGTCAGGAAACTGAGGCTCTTTCGTTTCCTCACAACGACGTGCACCGATCACGCCACTCTGACGACACTGGAAGGAGAAGAGAGGAACCACGAGAAGAGAGAGGTACGAGGGGCTGTGTAGTTTTTAAGGGTTTAGGGTAGGGGGTGGGTCATGCAGGGGGCAGTCTTTTAGAATTAAGGGTAATGTTGTAGTCTTTAAGGAGTAGTGTTTTTGGTTTAAGGGTAGTGTCGGGGGTCGTGCAGGGTAGTGTTTGGGTGTAGGGACAGGACTGGTGGTCGGGGGAGGGCAGTGCAGGGAGTAGTGTTTTAGGGTTTAGGGTAGTGTTTTGGCGTTTGTGTGGTGTAGGGTAGTGTTTTAGGATTCAGGGTAATGTTGGATGTGTTGTGCAGGGCAGTGTTTGAGTGTAGATACTAGAATGGGGGAAGGAGGAGGGTCGTGCAAGGGGGTAGTGTGTTAGGGTTTAGGGTAGTGATGTGGTTTGTGTAGTGTAGGGTAGTGTTTTAGGGTAGTGTCTGGGGTGTCATGTAGGGTAGTGTGAGTGTAGGGACTGGACTGGGGAAGGAGGAGCGTAGTGCAGGGGGTAGTGTTTTAGGGTTTAGGGTAGTGTTGTGGTGTTTGTGTAGTGTAGAGTAGTGTTTAAAGGTTTAGGGCTGTGTTGGGTGTGTCATGCAGGGTAGTGTTTGAGTGTAGAGGCTGGAATGAGGAAGGGGGAGGGTCGTGCAGGGGGTAGTGTTTTAGTGTTAAGGGTAGTGTTGTGATTTTTGTGTAGTGTAGGGTAGTGTTTTAGGACTTAGGGTAGTGTGTGGGGGGGGGTCGTGCAGGGTAGTGTTTGCATGTAGGGACCGGATTGAGGGAAGGGGGACGGTCGTGCTGTTGGAAGTGTTTGAGGGGTTAGGGTAGTGTTGTAGAGCATGTGTTATGTAGGCTAGTGTTAATGGATGTGGAAATTAGCGTAGTGTTGGGGGTTATTTAAATAAAAATGCGTTGTAAAAGTATGCAGGGAATTGGGATCTGTTGAAAAGACATTTTATATGCATTTCAAAGCACTTGCCAAGTAATGCTATGCGATATAAAAAATGTGTCGTAAAGGTACTTCCGAACTAAAAACAACATTGTAAAAGTATGCGTTGTTTTAGTTTGTGAAGTATCAACATATATTCCAGAATAAATATCTATTTCTCTTTGTTACTTCCTCTGTTTGTGTGTGGGGCATTAAGAAGCACATATGAAAAAAGGAATATGCCTCTCTGGATTGTTTTTGTGCAGGACGGTATAACTTCCTGCACAAAAATATTCCTGCATGCTACGCGGGCACCCTTGCACCATGGTGCAAGGGTGTCTGCGTTGGCGCTAGGTTGCCAAAAGGGCACCAGCACAGCAGAAAAGGCAGGAATGCACCATATTGCCTTAAATACAGCACATTCCTGCCCTTTTCCTGTTGCACAATGCAGCACAGAAAGGTGACTTGCTGCACTGCACTGCGTGACAAGTTCGCAAATCAGCCCCTGAGTAAACTCTGTAGGCAAAGGTGCTGCACAAACAAATTCTCATGCTTCGAACCGTTTACCTGCTAATTGATGAATTACCCATTTTACGTCAGAAAAATACTGGTTGGGCTGTCTTTGGCCGCATACATTTATGAGAAATTACTTCCATCACATGACACCTATTCCAAGAGGTCCTCTCTTACATGAGAAGATTGTTCTGAGCCCCCTCTTTGATTTCCAAATAGGAGTTGTGATGCCCGGATAAATAATAGGTAAGGCATTTACTATTAAATACTTTAGAAGTCTAATTCACAAAGGCAAATTTACACATTTGTATAAGTTTACTCTTTTTTTTGTATTCACAAACTACAAGTTTAATGTTACTAACAGTAATTTTACGACTGCAGAGACTCCACGCGCGTGGCAGAGTCCCGGCTTGAAAAGATCGTCTGGTCCTATCTGTTTGTGGACAGAGTTCTCCTCCCTAAATGCGGAGTCTCCGCAGTCAAAAATTGCTATTAGTCAAACTAAACTCGTAGTTTGTGAATACCAAAAAACATAGTGAACTTACACAAAAGTGTCAGCTTACCTTTGTGAATCAGGGCCATGGGTTTTTGTTAACTTTCTTAAATTAGCGGAAAGGCTGTGACTGTTTGATCAACTGAACAATGATATTTTGGGTTTCAAGCATCAAAGATATCTGAAGGCAGAAGGGCCCTTAACCTTGTCACCTACCTCCTTACCAATGACGGAAATTATTTGGGGAGCTGCGTTTTAGATAGAATCCTAAGGGTCAGAGTGAGCGAAGACTTTGTTATGTTTTGTTACATAAACTTTGATAGCGCGCGTTTGCCCATAGATGTCTTGGCGCTTGCAGAGACATGAGCTACTGAGCCGGGGTATTGCTGATTCCCAAACAGACAGGTCTTAAGTTCCCTTATGACAGCGAGAAGGGTGGGTATGGTCCTGAGATACAGTGGGATAGAGTTCCACAGCCTGGCTGTGCTTAATGAAACTCCTTCCTCCCCAGTTCACTTTCCTGATTCTTGTGGAGGTATTCAATCTCGCATTGGTTGATCGTAGGTATCTACTTGGTGAATGCCAGTTAAAGGCCTTCCAAAGAAATGTCGGTCCGTCTCTGTACAGGATTTGATGGGCCACACAGAGTGCCTTAAATTTAATCCGTTGTCACACCGGGAGCCAGTGAAGCTCTCGAATGCCTGCAGATATCGACTGGTGTTTGGGGCTATCCAAAGTCAATCTGACTGCTGTATTCTGCACCGCCTGGAGTTTACCAAGTAGTTTAACCTGGAGATTCATATATAAGCCATTCATATAAAAGCCTGATGGTGTCCATTGAGGAGGACACTACTTTTGACACCTGGGCCTCATATCTGAGCTTATCATCCATGATAAATCCAAGATGTTTGGCTTTAGTCACCAGAATGGGCGGTGAGCCCAAACTGTCCGGTCAGTAGGCAGGAGACCAAGCTGGAGAGAGATTGCCAAACAGAATAACCTCTGTATTACTCGAGTTCCGTTGTAAGCATTGTCTACTTATCCAGTTGCTTCGGGCGGTCATGCACTAGTGTAATCTTAGAGGGTAGTTGATGTCATTGTCTACAGCTGATACAACCAGTTGGGTGTCATCAGCATAAGATGTTGGATTTAAATTGAAACTTTTAATTAGAGGGGCAAGTTCTGAAACGTAGATATTGAAAAGCTTTGGGCTCAATGAAGAGCCCTGAGGGACCCCACATGGCAGAGTAAAGGGTGGGGATTTAAACTGACCAAGATTCAGAGTTTGAGATCTCTCTGATAAAAAGGAGGTTAATAGCGTGAGAGCTTTACCTTTAACCACTATGGCATCCAATGGTGGACCAATTAGCCATTGTCCACCGTGTTAAATGCTGCAGATAGGTCTAGTAAGATAAGAGCTGCTGGCCATCCAGTGCCATTCTTATCTCTTTGGTGGTTTTTATGAGTGCAGTCTCCGTACTGTGATTCGCTCTAAACCCAAACTGACAGGGTTTCCAGAAGTTGATTTTCTAGAATAAAATTGGATAGCTCTACATTAATTATTTTTTCCACGATTTTAGCTGGCAAAGGAAGTCTTGAGATGGGATGATAGGTGTGCCATAAGTTATTTTTAGCTATGCCAAAACAACAAGGCTTTACACATACATTAAAAAAAGTTTCTGAAGCCAAAACCATGAGGCCATGAGCATTGCATAGAAACACCTTGAGAACTTCCCTGGAGGAACAAGTTTATGTATTAGGTTTCCTTCTCCAGTGCCTGGTTGGGAGGATCAGCAACACTTTAGACTCAGGGGCACTGAAGACTGTTGAGAAGTGAAACCTGCATTGACTCTACAAGTAACAAGTTAGTCTACACTGAGGCCACAGAGACAGCCAAAATCCTTCTGCCCACTGTGGGCCTAGGTGTGGGCGGAAAATCCGTTCCGCTCGCGGATTTTGCGGATTTTCGGGAAATCCGCAATCCGCGAGATTTGCGAATTTCCCGCAAAATCCGCAAATCCGCGAGCAGCGGATTTTGCTCGCACTGCTCGCACTGTTCGCGTGAGTTCGCGCCCCGCGAATAAGTGCAAAATTGCAGAAATACGATTTTAGCAAAACTGAAAGTAACTACTTACCAGGTTCAAAAGTTCAGGCACATCATTAGTAGCCATTTCCTGTAGTGCTTCCTGAGGGGCCCCTCCAGAGTTCAGTTGCCAGTTGAAACTATTATGTGACCCTGCTCTGAACCTCAGAATAGTTACACATATGCCACAAAGGTCCTGAATTACAGCTAAGGGAGACAAGCAGGAGCCAGGCTGGAAGTTAAAATCCATTAATCAGCCCCTAATTCATTATTGTCAGTTGGGGCAGGGCAGGTGTTGTAACTAATTTTGCAACAATGAAAGCACTTAGCAAGTGCAAAAGATCACTAATCAGGGCGCACTAAGGAAGCAGGTGCCAGCTAAAAAAATATTCTGTGACACATTAATCAGCCCCAAATTAATTCAGGTCACTTGAGGCAGGGAAGGTGTGCTTTGCTTTGCCGAAAATAATGTACACTGGACAACCAGAGGGTGTGATGATGAAACAGAGGGTGGCATGGGTGGGCCAGAGGGTGGCATGAGTAGTCAGAGAGTGGCAGTGGTGACAGAGAGTGGCAGTGATGAAGAAGAGTGTCCCAAACAGGCTGGACACGTAGAAACAACAAGTTCGCAAAACTTGCGACCCGACAGGTAAGTTCGCAAATTGCGAAATTGTAAAAACCCTCGCGAACTGGCAGAAACACGGGCGAACACAAAAAAAAAAAAATCCGCAAATTCGCGGGAATTCGCGGATTTTGCGGATTGCGAATCCGCAAATCCGCAAAATTTGCGAACGCGAGATCCGCAAAATTCGCTCATGCCTATGTGGGCCTTGACAACCTTATTTAACCTAGTTCACACATGGATGTGCAAAGATATATTTAATCCCTTGGGTCCTGAGTCACAAAGGAAATTTACACTTTTGAGTTAGTACAGCACTACACATGGCCAACCACTTGTAGTGCAACTCCTTCCCCTACAAAATAATGGAGGTAGGAGCTTACTACAAGGTGTAAGTTACTACAAAAGTGTACACAAATAAATAAGTGCAGTTTATAGATACCGAAATGCAGTACACTTACAAAAGTGCAGTTTGAGAATAGCACGTTGTAGTAAGTATTGTAGTGTTAGTGTAGTACTCAGTGGCGGCCGGCGCAGGTAAGTGTGGAGAGGCAGGGCAGGGCAGGGCAGGGTGCAGTGGGGGGGAAGCCGACAGACAACGGAATAGTTATTATTTAATTATACCTATTCCGTCATCAGTCGACTTGCCCACCCTTCCCTACCAAGATTACACAAGCCGGCCGCCACTGGTAGTACTACAGACATACTTCAAAGTGCAGCTAGTGAATCAGGTGCTTTGTTTTTTTGCAGACTGAAGCCGTTAAACAGTTTTTTATTCACCCTATCTCAATTCTGAATCTGAATTGTCAGCATGTTTTTCTACGAACTGCAAATATAATTAAGGGGGTGAGTACGATGGGGATGTATGACGTTAAAACGCATACTTTTACATCGCATACCATTACAACGCGATTTTTACAACGCAGGATCTTTTACAATGCATGCCTTTACAACGCATGTCAATACATAGCAGATGCTATTACAATGCATGCCATTACAACGTAAGTATAGGTAAGTATATCTTTTTAAAAAAAATTGTAATTAATAAATATTTAATTAATTTAATTTAATTAATTTAATGTAATTAATTTATTTTATTTAAAGTAGTTTTTTTTAAAACTGAACCCTTAAAATACCCCTGTACCCCTGTACCCCTATACCCAAAACCTATCCCTAATCCCTTAAAATACCCCTGTAACCCAAAACCCAAACCTAGCCCTGAACCCTAAAAATACCCCTGTACCCCTATACCCAAACCTATCCCTAATCCCTAAAAATACCCCTGTACCCCAAAACCCAAACCTAGCCCTGAACCCTAAAAATACCCCTGTATCCCTTAACCCAAACCTAGCCCTGAACCCTAAAAATACCCCTGTACCCCTGTACCCCATAACCCAAACCTAGCCCTGAACCCTAAAATACCCCTTTACCCCATAACCCAAACCTAGCCCTGAACCCTAAAAATACCCCTGTACCCCATAACCCAAACCTAGCCCTGAACCCTAAAAATACCCCTGTATCCCATAACCCAAACCTAGCACTGAACCCTAAAAATACCCCTGTACCCCTTAACCCAAACCTAGCCCTAAACCCTAAAAATACCCCTGTACCCCATAACTCAAACGTAGCCCTGAACCCTAAAAATACCCCTGTACCCCATAACCCAAACCTAGCCCTGAACCCTAAAAATACCCCTGTACCCCAAAACCCAAACCTAGCCCTGAACCCTAAAAATACCCCTGTACCCCAAAAACCAAATTAAATAAATGTTTTAAAAAAGATAAACTTACCTATACTTACATTGTAATGGCATGCGTTGTAATAGCATCTGCTATGTAATGTCATGCGTTGTAAAGGCATTCGTTGTAAAGGATCCTGCGTTGTAGTAGTTGTGTTGTAACAGTGGTCCGTTGTAACAGTTGCGTTGTAACTGTTGTTTCCCGTACGATGGCGGACGGACTTAAGTCCGTCCGCCATCGTCCCAGGGTTTGGGACCGCCCGCCTATATGGCAGCGTTCCCCCACAGCATATTGCAATGTGGCCGGCACCCCTACAGACACAAAAGGTATTATTAACATTGCTGCGGGTGCTGCTGGCTGCAGCATCCGCCTCAATGTTAATAATGCATGTTGTGCATTTGCCTGCACTATGTGGCAGGCACCACGCAGTGCCTGCCACCTGCTGCAGGGAACTGTAGGGGGGCACCAGCACAAGGGGGGCCCGCCACGGTCCCCCAAATTACATCCCCGCCAGCCTTTCAATGGCGGTTGAACCGTCCTTGACAAGCTGATGGGGATGCAGCATCCAAATCTAAGGGACTGTGCCTGCTAGGCACTGCCACCATTTTGTGGATGCAGGTGGGTCCGACAGACAATCGTAACAAATGTCTCTGTCGGGCCTGTGGAGGATGGGCTTTCCGTCCGCCAGGCACACCGCCTGCCATCCTGATATGGCGGGTGGAAAAAGGTGTTACGATGGCAGTAAACCCGCCACCGGCGGGCCGTGGGTTCACCACCATCGTATTCACCCCCTAAGTATTAATCCCCTTTAAGGCAGCAGGCGTACCACTAAGCATCGCACTTCCTGTAAAATATATTGCTAGCAAGGCCAGAACAAAATATCAGCTTACATCATTTTTTTAATCAATATCTGCACAATTACAATCTATGTTTCACACTCTTGAGAACTCTGTAGATGAAACAACTCTTCTCACAGCATAGCTAGGTAGTCTGAGCTGTGTAATGCACATTTTACCAACCTGATGAGGATTAAAGGCCGGCCCAGAAGGATTGAAACCTGTGAAGGATTTATTTCTGCACTGCTCGTTCATCTATCTACAGAGATCCTTTTAATTACAGAATTAGCAGCATTTGTCAAAGGAGCAATGCCATACAGATCGGAATTGAAACCAGTAGAGTGATTCATGACGTAAAGCAAAGTGAATATATACTTTAGTTAAAAAACGTGTGCACGCCTAAGTGTAACCAATGCGCATAAAGATTGATTCTTCTGCTCACAAATCCCAGATCCCGATTCATAAAATCTCAATACGGATATTTACATGCCGATTGCACTGAAGGCTGCAGAAAATCCCCCACGTGAGGATTTCTTCCCAACAGTATATTGGAGCTAGCATGGACTAAATAGGATGTGCAATAGAAATCTAGTGAACACCCACAATGTCGCAACATTCTAAGCCTTTACACTTATTTGCACGCCCATCCTGCCATTCTAGACGGGCAGCTAAATTGCAAGAAATTGGTGCCCCCAGTTTTTTAGGTCTCGCCTACGCAGCGCACATGCGCTGAATAGGAGAGAGACCTTTAGCCATCGGCACAGCTTTGGGGGCAAAAACGTGCACGCGTTGCATTGCTTGCAATAGCAACGCGTGCACGTCTGGTGATTCCTTTGCGGGAGCGTGTGGCGCCATATGGTTGCAATCATCGCGCCTTGCTGCATGCTGCTCCCGCAAGGGAATCGCGCAGGCCCCCGCCCCCTGCTGCCGCGCGAGCTTGTGCTGGTTAGTGAATGTCATTTCCGGTTCTGACTAATGTTATCCAATGATCATGCTTTTAAATGAACAAGTTTTCGTTAGTTTCCACCCTTGGGAATAACTCTTCGGTATTCTCAGGGCTGATAAAGGTATTTTCATAAGTATATCACATTCACTTTTATCTTCAAAAGTACGATCATGATTATACTTTTATACGATGCCAATGCAGTAATATATTCATTCTAGAAATATCCTATGTTAATCGAAATGCGTCTGACATATTTTACTTGTTGCTATTGCATGTACACCGGGAATATTTTGCTGGCCTCGGCCTATTATTTTTCCTGGCTTCCCCACCGCCTGCGAACAGACGCAAAGCCAGAAGCACACGTGTGTTTTCAAGCATGTGCAGAGTGCAATCTACAAGAACTTTGGAAGAGGACTCTGACACAGTGGGCACATAGTCCTGGTGTTACCCAGACAATGTGTTGTTTTCATTAGGGGCACTGGAACCTGGGTAACTACATATGCCCACAACTCCAGTACATACTCCACTGTAAATAGCAAGCGGGATAGCACCATACGGTATAGAGACAAAATATCGACTCCAAAATATCGACTGGACATAATATCGAGTTTAAAATATAGACTGGACAAAATATCGACTGGACATAATATCGACTACAAAAATATCGTTTTTCAGGTAAGTGAAGTAATATCGACTGTATAAAATATAGATAGCAAAAATATCGATTTTTTAATAATATATAATATTTTATAGTGTATTTTTATGTAATAATATGTGTGAATAGTGTGTATTAATGTTATAAAATATTTTATTACATGAATTTTGTTTTGATAATAATTGCGTAATGTAATTCTGTAGCGGGTTGTGGGTTTATAGGAGAATAGGGTGGGAAGTAATTTAATAATAATTAATTAATTAATATATGTTTGTTAATATTTTTAATTAATAATTAATTGATAATTAATTAATATTAATTAGTTAATTAATTAATATAATTTTGAATATATTTTGTATTAGTAAATAATTTTTAATTAATTAATTGTAATTAGTTAATTACATTAATTAGAGTACATTTTTTATATATATAATTTTGTGTTATTTTTAAGTAATTAATTTTGATAAAATAATATTAATTATTAAAATAATTACACCTAATGTTGTAATATATTTACTTTATTGTTATTGTTAATTAATAATTAATTGGTAATTAAATAATATTGATACATTTTGGGTAAAGGAGCATTTTTAGGGTTCAGGGTCAGTTTTCAGTTCATGGGTAAAGGGGTATTTTTAGGGTTCAGGGTCAGTTTTCAGTTCATGGGTAAAGGGGTATTTTTAGGGTTCAGGGTCAGTTTTCAGGTCATGGGTAAAGGGGTATTTTTAGGGTTCAGGGTCAGTTTTCAGGTCATGGGTAAAGGGGTATTTTTAGGGTTCAGGGTCAGTTTTCAGGTCATGGGTAAAGGGGTATTTTTAGGGTTCAGGGTCAGTTTTCAGGTCATGGGTAAAGGGGTATTTTTAGGGTTCAGGGTCAGTTTTCAGTTCATGGGTAAAGGGGTATTTTTAGGGTTTAGGGTCAGTTTTCAGGTCATGGGTAAAGGGGTATTTTTAGGGTTCAGGGTCAGTTTTCAGGTCATGGGTAAAGGGGTATTTTTAGGGTTCAGGGTCAGTTTTCAGGTCATGGGTAAAGGGGTATTTTTAGGGTTCATGGTCAGTTTTCAGTTCATGGGTAAAGGGGTATTTTTAGGGTTCAGGGTCAGTTTTCAGGTCATGGGTAAAGGGGTATTTTTAGGGTTCAGGGTCAGTTTTGGGTTTTTGGGTAAAGGGGTATTTTTAGGGTTCAGGGTCAGTTTTGGGTTTTTGGGTAAAGGGGTATTTTTAGGGTTCAGGGTCAACAAATCAGATTTTAAAAAATTATTTTTATTATTTTCATTTATTATTTTATTATTATAATTTAATTTAAGTCGTTTTAAGTATATTTTAGTAATTAAAATTCAATATTAATTTAATTTAACACTGTTTTTAATAAAGTCGATATTTTTTACATCTATATTTTTGTTAACGATATTTTGTACTTGATATTTTTGTACTTACCTGTTTGTAGATACAAACTCGATATTTTGACTGTCGATATTTTGTCCACGATATTTTGGCAAGTCGATATTTTGTCAGTCGATATTATTTCAGTGATCCCACCATACACAGAGCAGTCAACGAGGAATACCAACGCTGTTCCTGACAACGCCAACCTTTCAGACCATAGAATAACGCATGTGGAAATCCGAGCAAATCAAAAACATGTGCAAAGCTGGCAACCTCGTACCTGCAGCATGAACACGAAGAAACACATCACTACAGCGCGCATGAGTGTAACCCATGCAAGTCAATTCATGGGCTGGGAAGTGTCACAGAAGCTTCCATGTCAGAGTCAGGCAGTATGTCACTGCATCAACAGTGCACCCCCAGGCATGATAGAGAGATGGCGGAAAGTATTGATAGCCCTCTTTCTCAAACGATTTCATTGCCGCGAGCGCCTCCCCGCAGCCAACCTCTGAAATAATTGCCACATTCTGATCACCTTAAATTGTATTTTGCTTTGTAATCATGTTTGTTACTTACCGGCGTTGCTTAACATTTGGTATCCTATCGGACTCCTCCCACAGTATTGGCCTCAATAGCTGACTCAAGGGCGTCCTCCTAACCGTGCCGCACTAGAAATAAATATACCGTAGCAGCGGCACACTGAGCTGAAGGTGCTTTGAGTAAGGACTAGCGAGTTACTACATTGTTGACGATGGACGCTGTCATGTTGTGACCATGGTGCTGCGTGACCCGCTGAGCCCAGACAATCAATCAATCAATCAATAATTTGTTAAGTACACTACATACCCGCGAGGGTCTCAAGGTGCTGTGGGGAGGTGGGGGCCGCTACTGATCGAACAGTCAGGTATTTAGTATCCTCCTGAAGCTCAGCAGATCTTGGGTCTGTCCTAGGCTCAGTGAGAGGGGGTTCCATGTCTTGGCGGCGAGGTGGGAGAAGTATCTCCCGCCGGTGGTTGTTCTTCGGATGCATGGGACGGTGGCGAGTGAGAGGTCAGCGGAGCGGAGCTGGCGTTTGGGGGTGTAGAAGGAGAGCCGTCTGTTGAGGTAGGCTGGGCCGGTCTTGTGAAGTGTCTTGTGTGCGTGGATGAGGAGCTTGAAGGATATCCTCTTGTTGACGGGGAGTCAGTGTAGGTTTCTCAGGTGGGGGGTGATGTGGCCGTGTCGTGGTACATCGAGGATAAGTCGTGCCGAGGGGTTTTGGATGCGTTGTAGTTGATTGATGAGCTTGGTCGGGGCTCCCGCATAGAGGGCATTTCCGTAGTCGAGTCTGCTGCTGACGAGGGCCTGGGTGACTGTCTTTCTTGTGTCTGTCGGGATCCATCTGTAGATATTTCCAAGCATGCGGAGGGTGTTGAAGCAGGAGGAGGAAATGGTGTTGACTTGCTTGGTCATTGAGAGCGTTGAGTCGAGGATGATTCCCAGGTTGCGTGCGTGGCCAGTGGGGGTCGGGGCTGCCCCCAGTGCCATTGGCCACCAGGAGTCGTCCCAGGCTGATGGGTTGGAACCGAGGATGAGGACCTCCGTCTTGTCCGAGTTCAGCTTCAGACGGCTGATATTCATCCAGTCTGCAACGGCCTTCATTCCTTCATGGAGGTTGGCTTTGGCGGTGATGGGGTCCTTGGTGAGGGAGAGGATCAGTTGAGTGTCGTCGGCGTAGGAGATTATGTTGAGGTCGTGCTGTTGGGCGACGTGTGCGAGCGGGGCATGTAAATGTTGAACAATGTCGGGCTGAGGGAGGATCCTTGAGGTATGCCGCAGATGATCTCGGAGGCTTTGGAAGGGAATGGGGGAGTCGGATGCTCTGGGTTCTGCCGGAGAGGAAGGAGGTGGTCCATTCCAGAGCCTTGTCTCGGATCCCTGCGGCGTGGAGGCGTGCATGTAGTGTGCGGTGGCAGACGGTGTCGAGGGCGGCGGAGAGGTCTAGGAGGATGAGTGCTGCAGTCTCCCCATTTTCTAGCAGGGTCCTGATATCGTCGGCGGCAGCAATGAGGACGGTCTCGGTGCTGTGGTTGCTGCGGAACCCTGACTGGGAAGGGTCCAGGATTCTGTTCGCTTTGAGGTATCGGGATAGCTGTCTGTTAACGATTTTCCCGATGACCTTGGTCGGGAAGGGGAGCAGAGAGATGGGTCGGAAGTTCTTGAGGTCTCTTGGGTCTGCCTTGGGTTTTTTGAGTAGGGCGTTGATCTCAGCATGTTTTCAGCTCTCTGGGAAGGTCGCGGTCTCAAGGGAGAGATTTATGACATTGCGTAGGTGGGGTGCGATGGAGCTGGTTGCTTTGTTGAAGACGTGGTGCGGGAAAGGGTCTAACGGTGAGCCGGAGTGGATTGTGCTCATGGTCTTGATGGTGTCATTGACGCTCACGCTGGTCCAGGCTAGCAAGGGGATGTGGTCGATGGTGTGCGGAGGGTCTGTTGTGTTGCTATTTGTTGGGGCTGTCTGAGTGTTGAAGCTGTCGTGGATTTCTGCTATCTTGCGATAAAAGAAGGTGGCGAGGGAGTCTCACAAGGTTTGGAGAGTTCCTTCACGATGTTGAAGAGCTCCTTGCTGTCGTGCGCATTGTTGTGGAGGCGGTCTTTGAAGTAGGTCTTCTTGGCAGCCCTGATGAGGTGGTGGTGGTTGCGGACGGCGTCCTTGTGTGCTGCGTGGCTGTCCGGAGTTTGTTCACGTTGCCATTTCTTCTCTAGTTTCCGGCAGGCTTGCTTGGAATCTAGGAGTTCTGAGGTTGTGGGCAGCGACGTCGGTGTTGGAGGGTTCGGTGGGTGGGCTGAGAGCAAAGTTTGCATGTAGTTGGTATTCGGTGATTTTGCTCCAGCGGCGGGGATCTGTTGGGTACGGTGGTGTGTGGTGTTTTTCTGGAAGGTGAAGTGGATGCAGCGGTGGTTGGTCCAGAGGAGTTTGGTGGTGTGGCTGACGTAGACGTGCGGGCTTGAGGAGAAGACGGGGTCGAGCGTGTGGCCAGCGGAGTGGGTGGGCGTTGTGATGAGTTGTCTCAGTCCGAGGTTGGCGAGGTTATCGATCAGGGTTGTGGAGTTGTTGTTGTTCTCAAGGTGAAAGTTCAGCTCTCCTAGGAGGATGTAGTCGGTGGTGGTCAGGGCGTGCGTGCTGATGAAGTTGGCGATAGAGTCGCTGAACTGGGGGTGGGGTCGGTAGACGAGGGTGACTCTGAGGGTGGAGTTCGGGTCTGTGTGGATCTGGAAATGCATGTGTTCGGCTGTGCTGAGCGCGTCGTCGGTGCTAGTCGAGACCCTGATGCTGTTCTTGTGGACGATGGAGATTCCTCCTCCGACTCCGTTGGTGTGGTCTCTTGTAGCCGTCTGGGATGGCTATGGCGATGTCGGGTGTGGAGGAGTTGTTCAACCAGGTCTCTGTCAGGAAGGCGACGTCAGGGGCGGTTGTGTTGAGTAGGTCCCAGAGCTCGACGACGTGTTTGCGTGCAGAGCGGGTGTTTAGTAGCTTGCATCGGAGGTGGTTGAGGTCTTTCTTGGCGGGTGGTTTGTCGGCTCTGTGGCTGGTGTAGCTGCAGTTCCGGCAGGTGAAAGGACCGTGTGTGCGTTTTGGGTGGCCTTGAAGCAGTTGTGGGTCGTCCGGGGTTGAGAGCGTGCAGAGTGCTGGCGTCGTAGTTGTGGCGGGTGCGGGAACCTCATGTGATGCTCGCCATGTTAGGAGGTGGAAATGGCCAAGAAACGTAAACCAACTCACGTGTCCTTTTGTTCCACTCTCCTGGATATGATTCAGATCTCATTCAACCAGACATTTTCGGAAATAGTGCAGACTGTTTATTTTGCATATGAATGTGATATGTTACTTATGTATGCGGCGGCAGTTCCTGGCTAATCAAGCGTGGCCGGCATTCCTTGCGCGGGAGCTTTGTGACCAGGGAGGATTAGGACATCTTAGGTGAGGGGCACTTGATTAGTCAATCGACTGACGGTCATATATATTTTTATTTGATCGCAGCGGGTTATTAAAAGTAATATTGAGCATTGCCCAGGGCGCGAGACGTGTGTCTGATAACTTTCTGCACTGAATCTGAACTCTTTTCCAGAACTTACCCGTTACAATTTACACCATTGTTGTTGTTACAGTTACAACACACTGGCATTAACATCTTGGCATAATTCTCTCTCTCTGTAGTATTTAAAGTCACACCTAATGCACACTGCAATATCAAGTAGTCAATATTAAATTGATGATAAATATTATGCCATTATTCCACAAGTTTTCAGCATGATTGATTGATGATTGAGCCCGATTCATGAAACAAAATTGCGCTCGCTAAGGGCCAGATTCTGAGAATCTGGCCCTTTGCGAGAGCGATTTTTGCATTTGGGATTCATCATCCCAAATGCAAAAATCACTATTTGCGAAATCGCATATTTGCGAGGAATTGGATTTAAGGAATCTCTAATTGAGATTCCTTAAATGCAATTCATCAACCAATTTGAAATTGCGAATTCGCAATATTTGGTCACTATTTACCACGAAGTCTGACTTTGTGGTAAATAGCGAAAAATTAGAAAAAAGCACTTTAGTGCAATTTTCTCTTTTGCATGTTACACACACACATGTCCTTTGGACATGTGCGTGTGCAACACCTGTGTAAATTTGCATTTCAGGTGTGCTACAGGGTGTCCTTTGGACACTCCTGGCACCCTTGAAATCGCTATCTTATTTGCGATTAGCTAATTGCTAATCGCAAATAAGGAATAACTCCCCATTCATTCCTATGGGCCTTTAGGCCCATAGGAATGAATGGGGAGTTATTCCTTATTTGCGATTAGCAATTTGCTAATAGCAAATAAGGAATGTGTAGGAATCACAATTTTATTTGCGATTCCTACATGAATCCCGTCTTGCGAGTCTGTAATAGCGATTCCTTATGAATCGCTATTAAAGACTCGCAAAACGGGTCTTTGATGAATCTACCCATTTGTCCCCTCACTCAGTGCTGTCCTAAACATCTCTGAATTTAAATCTGATTAGCTGTCACATTCTAATGGATGTGGTAAATTAAGCATCATTGCCCTCTGATCATTGCATTAACAATGGTTAATGACCTGGATGTCAGTGTTAACTATAAAATTATTGGCGTAAGCCAATGGGTGAGGGCAGATAATGATGGGGACAATTACCAGCTGTTAATACTCAACAACTACTATCCGTATGAACTTTATAGTTCGTGAATCTGGCAATTATAACAAGCATTGACAGAGCCAATAGGTCTCACCTTTGGGACCTTATAAGTGTTTAGCCATGCAACACTGGATATTGTTGCACCAAGGAAATCGTGCTGGATAACTAAACACTTATAAGGTCCCAAAGGCGAGACCTATTGGCTATGCCAATGCTTGTTTTACTTGAGATCTGCGGGAAGATATTTCTTCATAAGAAAGAGTACATTCTATGTGAAGGAACGAAGAGGATTTTTTTTGTTTTAATCTAGCGCGAACTCGACCCGAAGGTATTGGAGCGCTATACATGAGCACCAGTTATAACAACGGCACATTCATTTTTTTTGGTAGGCACGGGGAACATTATGATTTGCCCAGAATCACCGGTTGTTGAGCCCACACCGAGACTCGAACTTGGTCCGCTACGCCACATCCTATCCAAGTTTAGGGCACGTACACATTTCCCCCTAACTCCACGCTCCCTTACCACGGGTTGGCTGTGAGCGTCGGCCACGCGGTACAGGCTGAGGATGTAACCTTCGTCTCGGTCTTTGTTTATCTCGTCAAGGACCAGGCCCGCCTGGACCTCGGTGGCGTTGCAGTCTTCCGGCACCAGAGGCTGAGGGCTGAGGGCGCTGCTGAGGGACAGCAGCGTGAAGCACAGCGCTGCGGTAATCTGCTTCATCTTCGTAGCGCCCTCGACAGGGCAGGACCCCCGGGAGCCGGTCAGTGCTAGAGCAGGCAGCAGCAGGATTGAAAACAAAGCGACGAAGAAAGCTAAAGCCTGGCTCACCCCTTCTGATTTTATAACTCCTGACCCTCTGCAACTTTTAGGGTAAATGATTAAAGAATGGTGTTTACCGGTGGTCACTGATTTGTGCAATAGTCAACTTAAAGAAACCCGCCTGTCTCTCACTGCTATCAACGTGACCATCAACACATAGAGGGCAGACACACACAGGCATGAAGGGTATGTAAAAGAACACCCCAAAAGTACACAGCTTTTTGGCTCGGCTCCAAAACGTCTAAAACGGGAATAAAATAGAAAGAATAGGGTCATATACATACAAAATATATACAAATAGAAAGCACTGTGCCCACGTGGCACTTTTATTAATTGGGAATTGGACTTGTCCAGTCGATTCACAAAGACATGTGAGATTACACGTTTCTAGTTGATGCAACTTTCACTTTTGGGGTTTTTTCTGGATTTTTTTTTTCCCAGTTCAAAAAGTATTGGAGTAAGATTGGAAAAAAGAACCTGCAATGTGGGAAAAATCTGCCGAATTCTGTATGTGTCCATACATTTTTGAAGTTCTTCCCCAATCCGTGTTCCAAATGGTCAATGGCGGCTGGTGACATTTCAAAGTGGGAAGGCGTAAAAGTTTGGGATTAGTGTTACTTTGCAAGCAAGTGAAGCGCGCAACCATGACCAATGAAAAAGGGGTTTGGGATGGGGGTTCTACCCCGAGAAAGTTTTCAGAAAAAGAGTGGTTAAAGGGTTCATTTTAAAGCAAGTTTAAGAAAGCAAGAAGGTTTAAAAGCAATTGTGAACGTGTAGTCTTGAAATATTTGCACACCTTATAAACAACAATATATGTTATGCTATCTGTAAATACCAGTCGTTATGGCACCACACTTTAATAATATCTTTGTGACAGTGTGCCCCAATATGTACTACACCAGCTCCAGATGCTTTCACACACTGACAACTTTCCTGATGAGTGGGTTTAGCTCATTTGCGACACTTGTTCTTTGTGCTACCTTTGGATTTTTCACAGTCCCTTTGCTTTCAAACATTAAACATTGATGTCAACACCCCGACCTTGAAAATTGTTCCACTACCATTGCAGTCTCCATTTCATGCCAGATTGACAGACCCAGGAGCCTAGTAGCCCAAGGAGGTGTTTGAGGTGTTACATCCCCTATTAAATGTATTCATTAATAAGTAGTTTGGTCCAGGTGCTTTCAGTCGGGTATGGTGAGGTGTCTGCCGGATTTCACCTGGGAATTATACACACACACACACACACACACACACACACACACACACACACACACACTCATGTTTGTTTTGCAGATCTCAAAACATATTGGTTATTTGACAGAACAATGAGTTATAAGTACCCCTAACAATTCCCAAACCCGTGCAAGACCGCCCAAGGACCGCCAACGTATTACGAGTTGGAAATGCACAACTCATAATACGGTCAGCATTTCTTTGCAATCCCCATGGCGGTGCCTGGAAAACAGGCACCGCAATGGGAACAGCAAAAAGTTCCACTATGACATGGATGTCCATGCCATGCTGGAAATTTGTTGGGGTAGAGATAGGGGGGCACATGTTGTGCCCCCCTGAATGTATCCCCATGGCAGGGGGCCATGTCGGACTCCCATTGTTCCTGCACCGCCAGCCCTTTCATAGCGGGGCTCTGCCATGAAAAAACTGGAGGTCCAGGAACTCGCACTATGCTGAGTGGGACTGGGCCAGTCCCCGCTCAGCATATTGCATTGTGGTGCTCCTGCGCCACCACCAGGGAATGACTGTTCCCAGGTGCAGCCGATGGTCCACCGCAGCTTCGACTTTGGAAGTCATGATGCAGCGGACGGTGGACCGCCACTGCTGAGCCACCGCAAGTCAAGCAGTCGTAAGACCGCCAGACTCATACTCAGGCCCTAAATCTCCCAATGTAAAGGATTAGTCTGCAGAATGAGCAGTTATCAGACGACTTCATCTCGTCAGGGAGGGACACTATTACTCTACAATGCTCTGGTCAGGTGTTTTCCTTAAAGACAACAACATATTAACAGTGTGGGCAGCCTTTAACTAAAAACAGGTATATAAAAAAATCCATACAAGACTTGGTAGTTTTGGACCCTGTAAATATCATATACAGCTATGATTTTGCATGGAATCCCGGGTACGTCACATGGGCATGTCATAAGATCCTGTACCTCAGTTCCCTTACCAGCACATTTTGAAAAGTCTAAGAAAACTACATTATAAAATGAATTAAAAGGACTCTCCCTCACATGTCCATACTTGACTCAGACTCAATGGGCGCTTAGCAGTTACCACATGTGAATATGTTTATTTTTACAACTGAGAAGAAATGTTGGTAACATTTTGAAATCATGATTTTTCTTTTGTTTGACTAACATAAATCATAGGAAGCGCAGTAACTGTGGCCTCCTTGTAAACACCCACACCCCGTATGTGTCTTTTCAATTCTTCAAATCAGGCATGTTAACGGGTAAAATTACTATTCCCACTCCAGTGAGTGCAACAGTAGGGAAAGTGTTGGATAGCGGAGGAGTAAAAATTACTATTCATACTCCAGTAAGTGCAACAGTAGGTAAAGTGTTGGCTAGCTTAGGGGTAAAATTACTATTCACACTCCAGAGAGTGCAACAGTAGGGAAAGCTTTGGATAGCGTAGGGGTACACATTACTATTCCCACTCCAGTGAGTGCAACAGTAGGGTAAGTAACGATTTAATATTTAAATAAAAATACATTAATTATAAATACCAATAAAAAATATTTATTGAAAATGAATTACCTATTAATAATTAACAACACATTACATTTCAATACCAAAAACTTAATCGGTAAAAAAAGTACCAATTAATAATTAATTAACAGTAAATTAATTATCAATACATAAAAATAATTTCAATAATTAATCAATTACAATTAAATTACTTCCCACCCTATTCCCCTATAAACCCACAACCGACTCCGAATAATACATTAATACAATTGATATAAGTATCAATTAATCAATTAATAAAAATTAATTACCATTTAAAAAAAAATAATTACCAATTAATAATTAATTACCAATACATTAATTATCAATACCAGGAAATAAAAATAAATAATTACTTAATTTCAATTGAATTACTTCCCACCCTATTCCCTTATAAACCCACAACCCGCTATGGAATTAAATTACGCAAGAAATAAATAACATAAAATTCAGTACTTAAAAAAAATTCAAACATACATTACAAAAATATTAAATACTTTTAATACATATACTAACACTTAAAACATAAAAAAATTCGATATTTTTAACAACTATATTATGACTCTCGATATTACTAACGCCAATATTATGAAAATCGATATTTCTTACCTCAATTTCGATATTCTGCACCACTATATTTTTACAATTCGATATTGTCCATTCTCTATAAAACAAAACCGATATTCTGTCCAGTCGATATTTTTTTTCTCGATTTTGTGACTAGTTACCGGCTGCGCCAAAGGCCCCAGAAATCCTAGAGGCCCCTGCACTAAATATTTTTCAAGATAAGCATTGAGCACAATGCACCTTAATTGTGTCCAGCAGCAAAACATGGCATCCATGCGCAGCTCCACTGCTAATGCACCTCAACAGTAAACTCGCTTTACTCTGGTAATGAAAGTAAAGAACTCCCACAATTTAAGCAGGGCAGAATAGAATGGTAAAGAATACAACGACAACGCGAAAACCACCACAAACACCACTTGCCCAGTATGACAGCATTACAGTTCAATAATATGATGAACACCATCTTGTTCCATCCCAAAGTCAGCCTCCACTCGTACATGCATGGGCATGGGGGGGGGGATAAGGCAACTCTACTCGGGCCTCCCATGAAAGCGAAGACCAATGAATATTTGTGAGATACGGGAAATTAGCGTAACAAGTGTGTAGTGGGGCCTAGTACAAGAGAAGGAAACGGACCATTGGTTGCTTCACAGATTTTAAAATACATCATTAAAGTGCAGTGACCCCTCAGGCCTCTGGGCCTGCTGCACCAATAGAAGGTATACCCCTGAAATGGGAGTCTCAGGGCCCCTTCGTCACATTCTGCAAGTGAGCCCGTCTTTTACACAACCTGTCACAAACACAATACACGTCCCCCTCCGTAACGAGGCACTTTTTTTTGAAGATGAAAGAAACCACGAAGGCCAGTCTCCTTACCTGCACGGAATCTCCTGAGATCGCCTCCAGGGCTGTAGCTGACACTGGCAAGGGGAGAGAAACAAATTAAAACAGAAGAATAACAGCCAGCAGGTAGATAACCCCGGGCACTGTCAAAGGCTATATTATGACTCTCGATATTACTAACTCCGATATTATGAAAATCGATATTTCTTACCTGAATTTCGATATTCCGCACCACTATATTTTTGCAATTCGATATTCTGTCCATTCTCTATAAAAAAATCGATATTCTGTCCAGTCGATATTTTTTTTCTCGATTTTGTGACTAGTTACCGGCTGCGCCAAAGGCCCCAGAAATCCTAGAGGCCCCTGCACTAAATATTTTTCAAGATAAGCATTGAGCACAATGCACCTTAATTGTGTCCAACAGCAAAACATGGCATCCATGCGCAGCTCCACTGCTAATGCACCTCAACAGTAAACTCGCTTTACTCTGGTAATGAAAGTAAAGAACTCCCACAATTACGTAATGCAGGGCAGAATAGAATGGTAAAGAAATACAACGACCACGCGAAAACCACCACAAACACCACTTGCCCAGTACGACAGCATTACAGTTCATTAATCTGATCAAAACCATCTTGCTCCATCCCAAAGCCAGCCTCCACTCGTACATGCATGGGCATGGGGGGGGGATAAGGCAACTCTACTCGGGCCTCCCATGAAACCGATGACCAATGAATATTTGTGAGATACGGGAAATTAGCGTAACAAGTGTGTCGTGGGGCCTAGTACAAAGAAGGAAACGGACCATTGGCTGCTCCACGGATTCTAAAATACATGGAAGGTATACCCCTGAAATGGGAGTCTCAGGGCCACTTCGTCACATTCTGAAAGTGAGCTCATCTTTTACACAACCTGTCACAAACACAATACACGTCCCCCTCCGTAACGAGGCACTTTTTTTTGAAGATGAAAGAAACCACGAAGGCCAGTCTCCTTACCTGCATGGAGTCTCCCGAGATCGCCTCCAGGGCTGCAGCTGACACTGGCAAGGGGAGAGAAACAAATTAAAACAGAAGAATAACAACCAACAGGCAGATAACCCCGGGCACTGTCAAAGACAGACTCCTGGAGCCAAAGAGAGATGAGGCTAGTGCTGCAAAACTGAGAGCACTAAAAGTCTCAGACGATTCCAGGGTTTCCGAGCCCTCAAGTGTGTCTGGGATTCAGGTGAAAGAAGCAGAGAGGGTTCAGGAGGAGCAGGCTCGAAGCCACTGATTTATTTAATTTCAAATCTTCCTACAGGAGATGCCTTTTGCCGCTATTAGAGTGACGGCAGGTGCAGGAAGCCAAGAGGTGGGTGGAAGTTAGAGAGTGGGTGGAGGTGCCTGTTCGAGAAGGCTGAGTCAGCCCAGGGGTCTGCTCAGCATTTCAAGCAGGAGGGATGTGATTACAGCCGGGGATAACAATGTTCCATTGTCAGCCTTGGGAAGGACCATGGGCAGGCACTGCTCCGCTGTGTGTTCTTGCCAGACAGTCCCTCCCCAGAGAGGCGGAATGTGCCTCATAATAAGGCATGTAACATCCACTTTGAAATATTTTATGGCGTTCACTGGGAAGACCAGTGTGAACTTAAGTGAGTCAATATGGAGTGTAGACCCGGCCTTGAGAAATACGTGCTGGCGCTAAGCACCAGAAAACACTGGCATAAATTAAGCACTGGGAGAGAGAGGGGTTGGACGTGATGCACAACCTGGCTGCTCGTTATGGAACACTTATGAATACGACCAAGGCTGAGCTGCAGAGCAAAGACATGCTGGACAAGGCAGTACCACCGAGAAGGAGAAAGAGAGAGAAGGGATATCTAGGAGCCCCAACTTGTTGATCTACTTGTGTCTCAGTCCTAGCCCATTGAGCCTAGCCGGTGGGCTCACCTGTGTTTGATCCTCTGCCCCTTGTACCATATTGTGTCTGACCCCCTTCGTCCTTTGACCGCTTTTGTGTAGGGTATGACATCTGCCAGATGGAGGAACAGTGCACCGAGGTAGATTAGGGTTAGTAGGGATGGACTTCATGGATGAAGAATAGGGTGCGGGTACCCTTTCTAAGGTACCAGTGATAGAGTAGAGGAAGAGAGTTTGGTGCATTGTTTGGACAGTCAACAAACGGGGCAAAGGGACTGTGATTTTGGAAATAAAAATACCTTGCCCTGCAACGTGGGATCTGGATCCGAGCTAGACACGCAGCTCCACCGCCGGTGCTCAATAGCGCCTACGCGAGATGAACAATTGGAGCCTATTAGTGATGGCTCTCTTAAAGACACTGGAAAGAAGCGTTTTTTGCCCATCCTCTTGTTCCCTGCCCACCAATTCCATTTATGTTGCATTTCTCTCCCAATCACCATGTATGCGTTTGGTTCCCCAAATGATGAGGAAAACACCTATTTTGCCCCTCCCTCTTCAGAGCGGGGTCAGTATACAGAAAGTACAAGTTGCATCCATAGTTGTTATTGTGCTAATAATAGTGCTAGGAAAATGCTACTCCCAGAATGAGAAGTATCCTGTACATTCCCAAGTTTACGCAGCACCTGCTTCTCTTGTGAACATGTTTGTTACTTTAGCTCCTTGCACAGGGGAGCGCAGGAGTACATAAAATTATGCTATAACTGTCTAGAGTGGTGTACCTACGATTCAGTTCTCCAGTCCTCAATAATGCATTTAGTGATTCATGCCCTACAAAAGAATGTGTATATTGGGCAGAGACCTTTCATGATAGTTAGTATGACAGTATGTTTTTCTATCTCCAGTGTATTTGCTGCCTCATCTACGAATTGTGCCCATCCCTGGTTCTGTCTCCCAGTTTGTTGCATTTACTGAGTAAGTACATTATTTGCTATTGAAAGGACATCCATACAGTGCAAGTGTTGAGATCATGTTTCAGAAGGAGATAGAAGGGTTGTTGAGCGTTGACGTAGATCTATCTTAGGACAATATGTCTTTTATAGTTTCCCTGCTTCATAATAATGTACATTTGAATAGTTTTGATACAGTCTATGACACAGTGTTGAAGAACAAATAGTACGCCAAGAGTATACACCTAGATCAGTTTAAAAGGTGGGTGCCTTACATCAAGAAGATTGTATGCATGTTGATATACCTGTGCTGTCTTGTTTCCCTTTGTGATTTGAGTGACCATGCATTTCCTTTATCCCCACTTAGAATTGTAAAGACCCTGCCAGATAGCAATAAAGATTTTAGCCACATATACTAAAAGGAGGGTGTTGCAAAGTCATCCTGTGTCCTGGGCACCCCCTAACTTTTTGCTGACAGATGCTGGTGGTAACTGATTTTGACTCACCCTGGCTCTGCCTAACCATGCCCAGGGTCAGTGCTAAGCTGAAAGAGACACATTAGAATACAGTTAAAACACCTAACATGTACCCTTGTAATTGGCATGACCTACCCCATAAGCCCCTAGTATATAATAGGGGAGGGGATTGAAACTGCTTAGAAGTCCCCAGTACCCTTGGGCATGGCAGTTTAGAGGCCAGCAGCTTTTTCTGCACTTGCATGTGTGCACTGCTTAAGCCTGAGTTCAGTTTAAATACAGCCCTGGGTGCCAGGACTGCTTTTAAAAAGTAAATTGTGCCCAAACTCGACTTTGGTGGTAGGGGCACTTAAGAATGGATAACCTACAATCTTTAGGCATATTAGGGACCCCCAGGGTCTCCCCTAGGTATCCCAGTGGTGGGGGGTTAGTTATCTATAACGTACACCCTTATAACATGAGTTTTTATATGCCTGGGTAAAGTGAAATTTCATATTTCACTCCCCACATTGTGTTAAAGTGCTGCTCAAATTCGACTTTGATGCTAGGAGCACTGGGTGAGGAGGATTTGCAATATTTCTGCAGATTCAGAACCCCAAAAGTCTCCCCTAGTTGCACAGGGGGTGGAGGTCCTATAGAAATTAGGGAAATACATATAAAATATGTTTTTATAAGCCCTGGTGCTAGAAAACTGGCCCACTTCATTTTACCCATTGCAAATCCCCTGGCCCATAGGTTAACATGGTAGGAAGGTATTGATTAATAACTATTGATAGGAGAGGAATAGAGCTACCTTTCAAAGACTTCCCAGAATGGTAGTAGCAAATCCAACAATATCGTATTGTTGAATTTCTCCTAAAGTGTACATATAAGAAGTTATAAGACTTTCTTGTTTGTAAGTCCAAATTCAGCCTTCCAGTGGTCTGCCCTGATAGGTCAGAGTTAAGTGGATTAGCCAGGCTGCTTTGAAGAGGTTATAAAGAGCCCCTGGGGTTACCAACTCTGCTGGGAGGGCAGTGTGCTGGTCCATAGGAATGCCAGGCCAGGGGGTGGAGTTGTAAACCATGCTCTTCAAAGGCAAAGGGGAGGCCTGGGTATCAGTTACACTTTTATACTCTTGACCCAGAGTCAAGGCTAGGCTTAAGGAAGGTATGTGCAGATGGTAGGGGGAGAGTCTATGGAAATAAGCCATCCAAGGGGGTGGGTTTAGCCAGCTCTTACCTCCTTGCTGAAAAATCAACCACTATGGATTTGGAAGATTTGATGCACTCTGGGACAAAATAATGCCACACTCTACAGGATGTGGTCATAACTAAGAGGAGTTACCCCACCCTCATTGGTCAGAAGTGACCTGTTGCTTGACCCAGAGAATTTTGAATGAGTATCTGCGAGAGGCAGAGCCCTCCAGATCTGCAGCTTGAAACTGAATGAAGCAAGAAGTGTCCTGCCGGGAAGATTTTGCTGTGCAAAGAACTCTAAGGTCTGACCTATGAAGACTGCACCATCTAAAACTACAGCCCTGTGGATGATCTTGCTGGAAAAGAACTAGAGTGGACCCCCTGAAAGCTACAGGTTAAAAGAAGCTCAACTGGAACATCACCAACTAAATCTACACCTTGGAGACCCATCGGTGGATTTGTAAGGGTTTTGTACCAGTGGATTTTGGGAACTGAAGTCCTCAACTTTCAAGGACCATCTTGGAGCTTATAGACCCTTGGAGTAAGTTTGAGACACTCTGGGACCTCTTGAGGAACTTCAGGAAGAAGTTCAAGAAGTTTGGAGAACTGTGGAGTAACTTTGAAAAACAGGGGCCGACTCAATCTGGCCAGCCAGGCCGACCGCCTTCAACCCCGAGCTGGCCAAGCCAACCAGGTTCGTCCGGCTAAGAGCTCCATAGCATCGATTTACAGAGATTGACTGGGACTAGAGAAAATCTGAAGCCGGCGAACCCTCACTGGATCCGGCTACATGAGGAGCATCGAGAGCCCCCGCGAGAAAAGGCTCCAGAAAAGTTTCTAAGTCCGCTTGTAGAAAAGTCGACCTAGAGCAATTGCGAGAGCCAAACCACCTGCCTTCCATCGCGCGTGAGCTTGGATTTCTGGTTTGGCCCACTGAAGCAAACCTGAAATATTTTCTACGTCCACTCCAGGGAAGTTGACCGGGACCTCATCAGAAGTCAAGCCGGCGAACCCTCACCAGATCCAGACTGGCTGGGAGCTTCGAGGGGCCTTGAGAGAAAAAGCTCCAGAAAAGTTTCTAAGTGTGAAGGTAGAAACTGGGACCAGGACCTGCCGGGGGCTGTGCCCGCTCATGGCTCCATCCCTCCTGGCCTGAAACTTTTACTTTGCCCCATCTATCGTGAGCAGGTGTTGCAATATGGTGCTACAATCTTCTAAGTGCTATATTTGATTACATCTTTGAAAATTCATATCTCTGGTTCCTTACATTAGATTTTTGTCGTTTTGGTGTCATTTTAAAGATAACAATATTTACTATTTTTATAAATTGGTGGTAGATTTTGATTGTGTATTGTGTCTCAATTATGTACTGAAATGGTGTTTTTAAATGCTTTATATACCTGTCTTTGAAGTTAAGCCTGTCTGCTTGCAGCCACGTTACCAAGGGTTGAGCATAGGAATACTTTTCTAAGACCTATGCTGAGTCCTATCTTGTGTTAGTGGCCTTATTGCCAGTGGCAGACCTACATTTGCTCCTACCAATAACCCACTTTCCACCAGAGGGTCTCTTAGGTTTGAAATTCCCCTTCCCAGTATGCATTTGTTATGCTATATTAGTTTAGCAATATGTGGCTAAATAGACACCATTTGCATTCACGTTATGCAACCCACTGAGTTATCCCCGCAGCATGTAAGTTTTATTTAGCTCGTGTGACTCCATTTTGTATTTGACAATCGTTATTAGACTGCTTGGGCTGTGCTCGTACTAGGCCTCATTCTTCAAATCTGGTCGCTTCAGCAGAACACTGTACTTCGTTATTATTTTCTTTCCTCTTCAATGCTGTAACCCGACTTGCTAATAAGCTGATGTTCTGCCTCTGCATTCCGATCTCAATGTGTAACTCTGCTCCCACGTTAGGAGACGCTGAGACTCAGCACAGTGGCCTTGGACCACTGGTAGAGTGTACCCATCTGGCAGGTGTTAGCTCATCCTTGTGTGCCCCTCTTTGTCTCTTGCTGCCTTCTGTGGAAAGGTACTGGGTGGGTGTGTCTTGTGCTCCTGCTGAAATGTAGAACTGTTATTTCTATGCCTGGGAAAGCCAGTCCCTTGGCAGACATCTTAGGGTGCAGGTCTTAATGGACTCCTCTGCAGAGTATAGCTAATAAAATGCCTACTGGTATTCTCTACTGTCTGACCGACTCTTCATTCTTGGGAAGGCATAGCAGGTGGTTGAATATAACCTGTGTGGCCCTAGAGAGCCACGTCCTTCACTGATATGTGTTAAATACAGGAGTAAAGGGTTTTGCAATGGTTAGCTCTATGACAAATAAACTAGGAAGGAGTTTACATTGTCAACTCGTTGACATTTACACTGGAAAGGATGTTACCAAGTGAACTTTATGACAAATGCAATAAGAAGGAGTTTTACTTTACCAACAAGGACAAATACAGTAGGAAGGGATTTTATATTGTGAAATCTATGACAAATATTATATGAATACGTTTTACATTGTGAGTCCTGTGAGAAATACCACAGGAAAGATCTTTACGTTAACAATGAGATATCTTTTTGCACAGATATCTACTTCAGGATATTTCATTTACTACCAATTTGGAGTAGTTGTACAAGTTTTGTTTTCCCACCCATATGTGACACAGGTGAACTCGGTTCAATGCACCAATGCTGATTGTGAAAGAGAGTTTATTGTAGCTCCACAGAACCCTATTCAATTCGTTGTTGAGGTGGAGTTATTGCTTTTGGGTACTAACAATCCCAGCAATGGGATCAGGCAGGCCAACTTGGTAACAGAAACAACAGAAACAAACCTATTTCGTTATTCACAATATCACACACACCTTGCACTAAGAATAATATACACTTTTATTAAAATGCATTTATTACAACAGGATGAATGTTTCTCACTACTTCTAAAATAGATACACAGGATGTCATAAAAACAGCAAGAAGGCACTTTGTGAACAATGAGAATAAATTGAACATTTCAAACATGGATAAAATGTCCTCTACAACCTAACAGCCAAAACCCTACTTCTATGTGCTGCACTAAAAGAGCATGGATAGCAGAGTAACTTGTGGTGTAGCATTTCATAGGGATAAGCAACAAACTGCATACCTTGTTGACAGCAAGAACTGTCATCAGCAAAGGTGTGAAGGCATTGCTCACTGCTTAGGGCAAACACATGCTGCAGTAGCGGCCTTCTTCTGGGACTCAGCTGCTTTATCTGCAGCAGGTGAGATGCAGCATCTTGGAAGTGCACTGGCAGTAGGTCAAACCTTTTTTAGAAGAATCTTGTGCGATAATCTGGGCAAAGGACCTCTACTGACAAGTGTACAAGTGGCAATCCTTGTACACTAAAATTGATCTGAGATTGAATTTTCTGACATAAGTTTAGAAATGTCTGACATAGATTATGTGCTTCAAGGTGTGTGTCCCAGATGTCTCCATATGAACGTATAAGGTGAAAGGACATCAATTCATACTACACTATTTTGGCAATATGTCTGTATTTGTTCTTATTTAACCTTCACATGGTGAAAAGTAGACACTATCCCAGACTGATGTTGCATCAGGTGTCATATCTATAGCCAAATGACTTCACACTTTCACAGTTCTTAGAAAGACATGGTCAGATGACATCTGTGTCAATGGCAATGATTCTGCATCAATCAGTAAAGTTGGCGAAGTACAGTACCGAAGATGGAGTAGTGGCTTACTAAAAATGGAGTAGAAGTATAGGACTTTATGTCAAAGAGTGACTACAGAGGGCTTGCTTGCACAGTGTAATTAATACATTTATGTTTTAGTACGCATTTAGTTGTTTGTAAATTTTGGTTCTTTAAAAAGAAAATGAGTGGCTGAACATTAGATTATTTAAGTGGTTATGTGTGATTAACAGAGTTCTATGGTTTTAATCCACACCACCTCCCTGAGTAAGATGTGGATTTCTCTGCCTCACATACTGATGGCCATGTGCTAAAGGGGTGTACTTGAAGCTTAGTTTAGACTCAATAGTAGGCGGCCTCAGTAAACAATTACAACCCAGTAACTTCTAATTGTCCTTGGAATCCCTGAACCAATCCCCACATTATGGGGGTCATTAGGATGGCAGACAAATTGTTGTCTATCTGCCATCAAATTGTATTTGGGACCACCCTCCTACTAGGCGGCGGTCCCACAGGGCAAATTAGGATGCGACCGCCACTGTGACGGTAGCATTTCCCATGTTTTGCTTTGTGGCGAGTGCTGCGCTGTGCAGCACCCACCGCAAGCCAAAACAGAAACCCAACACATATCCCTGCACTACATGGAATGCACCATGCAGTGCCTACCACATGGTGTAGGAATATGTAGGGGGGAACCATAGGTGCCCCCCAGGCCCTATGCTCCTGGACCAGGGGGTTTGGTGGGGCCCACTACAGGCCTCCAAATACATTTCTGCCTGCTGTTTTGCTGGGGGTTGACTGCCACAGAACAACCAGTGGAAAGAGTTATTGTAATGCTGCAATTCTGGGATTACAGGGAGGTCCGACAGGTGGTTGGATACAGACCGCCTATCGGAACTATGGCAGTCACTGTTTCTGATCGCCACCAGTCAACCTGACATTGTTATATGGCGGACGGAGATCCCTGGTAAGCTGTCCGAAAGACCGCCACTGACAGCCTGTCGGCAGTGGTCCTTAGACCATCGTAATGAAGCCATATGATATGAATTACAGTGGAGGTGCATTGTTATTGCCCTCTGCTCCAGAAGGAACCAGTCCTACTTGGGACCATCTCCCCATTACCCCTTTCTGTGCCACCACAAGCTTCAACAACAGCAGAGCTGGATGCTACTGAAAAAGCAGCAATAGCACACCATTCCAAACATCAATATGACATGACACACTGTGGATTAAGCCTTTCATGGGAGAGGCACTAGCAAACAATGTAATCAGGTGAATACAGTAAGTAATTATTTGATGCCCACCCTTCGGTGATTTCTTGAAATTTGAAGTTGTTTGTTCAGTTTCTTGAAATACGTGTAGTTTTGTTTAAAAAATGTTTTATAACATTTTTCAGAACACAAGTTTGGGGGAGTTGGAGGAGTAAAGACTAGGTCATCCTCCTGGCATATAGATTCAAAAGAAAACCCAAAGTGTTGGGTTTAGAGACCTAGTTCACAGATTAATGGCTCCTGACTCGTATGGTCAGAGAAAAGCCTTGAAGAAAGACATTTTTTCTTTCTTTCTTGAGTCCCCTCACTCACCAGGGTTTCCCCACGGTGACACGCTTCATCATTGGGGCCATCCCAGTCCTCTACGAACTGGGCCTGCTGCGACTTGCGAAGTTACGTAGGAGCACTTGTTGGTAGACTATGTGTGGTGCAATTTTTGGGGAAGTGGATGGAAAGTGATTAAAAATACCTTGCTAGTGGGCATCAACAACATTTATTCTTGCTCCTAGGTTGGTATGTCTAAAAAAGGGTGTCCACTGAAGAACCTAACTATAATGAGTTGGACCACAGTGTGAGATCAGCATGTTTTGAGCTTCCCCTAGCTCTTCTTCAGGACCACACAGGGACCAGCTCGAGGTTTGCCACTCCTAATGTACCTAAATAGGAAATAAACAATTGTGAAGTGAAGAATTAAAAAAATATATATATTTAAATAAAGTGAACGCTGCTACTAATAAAGCATGCACTGTTGATGCATATGTTCCCTATGTCACATCAGGAGAAACCACCACGGAGACCCATAGTGTCGGGGATAGGTTCCTTTCTGGAACCACTGTCCAATAGCCAGATTCATGAAGCTACCATTCTGCGATTAGCAAGTTGCGAAAATTTGCGAATCGCAATTTGAGAATCGAAGAATGGAATTCATGTACAAATGCGAGAAAAAAATGCAATTCGCAATAGATCGCAATTGGCGATTGCGATCTTGCCGCAATCGCAAAATAATCGCAGAATCGGCAATTTCCTATGCCGAAATTGCGATATCGCAAATAGCAATATCGCAAATTGGGATCTCGCTAACTGCGAGATCGCAAAAACGGGAAGTTGCATTTCGAGCCCACTGATGACACCACAACCAGGAAGTAGGCTCACCACACCCACAAACAGAACACAGAGCCAGGGAGTGGCAGCAGGAAACTGAGGAGCACCAAAACCAACACTGTGCAGCACCCCAGCCTGAAAACAAGTATCCAAAGATGTCCCAGGATGCAGCAGGGAGCAGTGGGCAGGAGAGGAAGAGGAAAATAAAGTTTTCAGAATCCGAATTGGAGCACCTAATTGAGGGGTCTGCAAGGATCATGCCAGGCTCTTTGGAAAAGACTCTCGGAGGGTGCCAGCGGCAGAGAAGCGCAGGATCTGGCAGCGCATCCGCGCAAAGGTCAATTCTGTTGGCGTGACCCAGCGCTCCATTGACGACTTAAAAAAGCGCTGGTACGACCTGAGAGGACATTCCAAGGAGCGGATTGCTGAGAGGCTTGGGGAGCGACTGGCCACCGGTGGAGGGGAACCTGTAGCCACACCGAACACCCCATTGGAGGACCTGATTGAGGACACCATTGCGCCAGAAGCCTGCGTGGGGGTCCTTCAGCTGTACTCATCTCGACCCAGCCAACAACTTGAAGGTAAGTGCCATGCGACTGCGACCCAGTCCCCTAACAATGCCCTTAAGTCCTGAGCTAGCAACATGACATCCCCAACAATGCAGCCCATGCTCACCAAAAAAGCCCCATTGCATTGTGGAAGTTGTAGTGTAATCATGTACCCGCAGTTAGCCCAACACTGCCAGAGCACTCAATGCAAAGTCAATCCAAAAGCCAGTCAGGGAAAGCAAGGCTGCATGCATGTATCAACATTGCCTGCGCAAGATACATAACTTTAATCATGCACCCTTTCACATTACAGGGGCAGGTGAGCAAGCCAGCACAGACAGCGAGGCGCTGCACATCGCCGAGAGCCAGGAGGACACTGAGTGTGAGGGCCAGTCCTCCCAACGACCCGGCCCATCACAGCCACCAGCAGTGCATCCACCACCACCAACACCACCACCACCCCGTGTGGACAGGGCCACCCCTGCAGCCACAGCCGTGCAGCCAACCCCCCAGCAAACAGCCACAGCAGTGGTACAGGCTCCACCACCAGCGCCTCAGAGGCAGACGAGGTGCACACCTGGTGCCAGGTCACACACCAGCGCACTGAGGCGCCTGCAGCGCCAGGGCCCAGCAGGCACCGCCAGGGCACTTGAAACACCCGATTCAGACCTGGCCATAGAACGCCGCATGCTGGCGGTGCATCGCACACAGGCGCGCCACGTGGCAGCAATGCTCACACAGATGCAGGCAAACGACCAACACATAGCCCAGATGACCGCTGCAGTGCGAGAAAACAACCAACTGCTTGTATCCCAGCAGGACATGACCCGTCGACGCCACCGCCAACTACTGGCCCGCCTATCGGCCTACACTAGGTCAAATCATGTAGTTGGTAATGCTACATCTCAGCTGGCACGAAGGTCACTCACCATGCAGGCCCAGATGGTGCAGTATTGCCAGGATGTGGCCAGGTCACTAGACCTACTCACCGCAGCAGTGCTCGGCAGACAGGCCACTGCCCATGAAGAAGCAGAGGGGGCTGACGACGCAAGTGAGGCTGCGCCAACCAACAGCAGCGCATCCTTGCCACCGATGCCTGCACGTCGCCGCAGCAGCAGGCCAACATCAGCAAGTAGGGCCAACACCGTCCCTCAGGATGCGGAGAGACGACTTGGGGCGTCTCGTCGTCACCGTCCGTGAGGACTCTGACACTCAGAGGGAGGCCATGCAGTCAACCCCTGCAAACCCCCCACCCCAGCATGGGGAGGTATGGAGCAATACTCTCTCCATCAGACAATTGAATACTTAAAGGCCAATTTATTGTGAATGAACAATAAAGATTAATGGTCAAACATGATACACACTCATGTCATTATTACATTTGTCATGCATGGGTGCAGTGTTGTGATAGGGGAATGTGTGCACTAGAAACAGTTTGTAGTGATGTGGATGCGGCGCCTGTGTCCTTCAGCAGGATCTTTTCCGCGTGCATGAGGTACATGTGGAGGTGGCCGGTTGTCACCTTCAGACTCACTGTCAGATATCTCCACTGGTATCCTGCACTTGGTAGCAATGTTGTGGAGTATTGCACACACGGCCACGATGTGGCAGCAGACCTCAGGTGTGTATTTGATTGGACCCACCAGTCTTGTGCAGTATGCGGAAGCAGCTCTTCAATAGGCCAAATGTCCTCTGTATGCAATTTCTTGTCCGTATGTGTGCAGCATTGTAACGCCGTTGCTGTGGTGTGGCTGGGTTGAGGTATGGGGCGAGGAGGTACGCACTTTTGCGATTTTCAATTTCATGAATAGCTTTTACTCAATTTGCGATCGCAATTGCGAATTCGCATCAATTGCGATCGCAAATTAGCTTCATGAATCTAACTGTAAGTTTTCAGACGCATTCTTACGCCCTAATATACAGAAGACTGATACCTACCTACAGGACTCTAAAGCGGTTCTGTGCCTTTTTAAAGATCTAGCATTTGACCCCACATCCTGCAAACTCATCATCCTGGATGTGGAGAGTCTTTACACCTCTCTCCCCCACAAAGAAACCCTAGAGATACTAGAGAAGGTCCTTTTTGAGAATGAGTGGGCCTACCACACCCCCAGACACGTACTGCTGGAATGCTGCAGACTGGCGCTCACTCACTGAGAATTTCTTTAGATTTGAGGACAACCTATACCGCCAACACCATGGTAACAGCATGGGTAGCACCTTTGCGCCGAGCGTGGCCGGACTCTAAGTGCACCATTTGGAGAGGCATACGATTCTAAAGAACACCAGCCACCATTTACACCACGTCCTAATGTGGAAACGATATATAGACAATGTTCTACTGATTTGGGATGGTACGGAAGAGGATGCCAAAGAGTTCCTAAGATGGCTCAACTTGCAAGACCCCTATCTTAAATTCACCCCACCATGAGCAGATCTCATCTGGTGTTTCTGAATCTGAATATACTAGCACAGCAGGGTACTTTGGCAACAACCACACATTTTAGCCTAAGAGCAAGGAATTGCCTCCTTAAGTTTGAGAGTTCCACCCCCGGCATCTCAAACAAAATCTACCCTTTGGGCAATTCCTTCGACTAGGAAGGAACTGCACCAATAAACAGGATTACAAAAGTCAGGCTAAGGATCTCAGTGAGAAACTCCTACAGTTATGTTATGTTATGTTAAAAAAAATTTAATACCGCGCACATACACCAATTGGTTTCTTGGCGCTCAAAGACAGTGGGCTAGGGCGCAGGGGGTGTAGGCAGCTAGCCGTGGAAGTTGGAAGTCCAAGGATGCGAGGGCCCACCGATCAGGACCAGCTCTGTCTTACTAGGATTGAGCTTCAGCTGGCTGAAGTTCATCCACTCGTAGATGGGGAGCATGGTGGTTTGGAAATTAGAGCAGGAGAGAGGAGAGGAGTCGATAGGAAAGATAAGTTGCAGATCATCTGCATAATTGAAAGTGGTAACAGAAGAGTGGCGGAGGGAGACCAACAGAGGCTGCATATAAAGATTGAACAGAAGGGGAGATAAAGCAGAACCTTGGGGGACACCGCAGGAAAGTGAAGTGCAAGGAGCAGAAAAGGAAGATAAGTGTACAGATTGGGTCCGGAGTTGGAGAAAGGACACAATCCAGGACAGGGCCAGGCCCGAGATCCCAGCATTTCTGACACGGTCGACCAAGATGTCGTGGTCGACCGTGTCGAAAGCGGCCGAGAGATCAAGTAACACCAGGGCCTGGGCCAAGTTCTTATCGGCCCCCTGTCTCAGCGTGTCCATAACCGCTATCACCACTGCCTCCGTGGAATGGGAGGGTCTGAATCCGGCCTGTTGATTATCGAGGAAATGAGTTTCCTCGATGAAAGTGCTCAGACAGCGGGTGACGTAGGTTTCCAAGACTTTCCCCAGATATGGGAGAAGGGAGATAGGTCGGTAGTTGCCCAGAACCGCGGGGTCGGAACCGGGTTTTTTCAAAATAGGTACCACCACAGCGCTTTTAAAAGCATTGGGGACAGAGCCTATGGAGAGTGAACGGTTTAGGAGGTCCAGAGGAGGGTCGGGGCATGCCATGAAGGCGTCTCTAAGAATTTGGGGAGGACAGCAATCCTTGGGGGAGCCTGAGCCCACAGCCGAGAGTAGTGAGCGGAAGGTGTCTAAAGAGATCGGGGGAAAAACATTCAGGGAGTGCAATTACCCAAAGCAATTTGTAGCCAGGGCAAGCAAAAGGGCTGCGAACAATAACAGAGAAGCCCTACTTGAACCTAAGGTAACCAATGACTCAGAAGCCAAAAGACCAATCTGTATAACCACCTTTAATGTGACCTCAGACAAAGTCACCAAGATAGTGAAAAAACACTGGAACACACTAAACAGCGGGGGTCTTAACATACCAACACCCATGTTCAGCCACAGACGTGGCATGAACTTAAAGAATCATTTAGTGCACACACGACCAAGAAAACCAATGTAAATGAAGGCAGCGTACAGAGACTCCACCCACTACCAACAGGGCACTACCCCTGTAGTAACTGCAGTGTCTGTCACCTGACCACTGCTACCAAAACGGTGGTTCTTAACAACAGCACCACCTGGGAACTACGCCATTTCTCAAACTGCAACACAAATGGAGTAGTTTACCTCATTACATGCCCGTGCAACCTCCACTATGTAGGTATGACCACTAGAAAAGTGAGTACCCGCATAGTGGAACACAGGAGCAATATAAGGGCCCAACTCGCAACCACGAGAATGACCACACATTTCATTGAGAATCAACACACACCCAACGATTTTAGGTGGGTAGTCTTAGAGCACATCAACAATAAAGACAACCTGGAGAGAAGGCTGCACGAGAGGGAACAGCTCTGGGTGTTCAAACTTTGTACTGACATCAAGGGCCCTAATGACGATATACCCCTGGGTCTGTTTAGTTGAAGTTTGCATAGAATCTGGAACCATTTCATAATGTATCCAAATTCCAATATCACATCCCAGTGACCTGAAAATCTAAAATGCACAGGACAACCAACATGCACCAACTAACATTAGTATTCTTACAACATATATTTCCCAGCATGCACTGGGGCATCAGTGTGCATTTTCCAAAGATGGAAATCATTCAACTGTGTCTACGTTATTTTACAGTGTTTATCTGCTCATAACCAACCACTTGGGGTTGATCTAACCACATAGATAACTTAATGGCTGCATATTGACACATATACATGAAAAACAACCTTTTTAAAAAAATAATTGAGTAGTTGTTAAAAACGCTCTTGTTATTATCAAAACTTATTTGACAATGATGTAAATTGCTTCAAATGCTCACACACTCGATCATGTGAGTGTTAAAGCTTGAAATACGACGGAGCCCACCCGCGTATCCATCTAACATGGCCGCCATTCTTCCCAACAGTGGCGGCCATATTCCAAACAACCTCTAGATCACGCTGTAGACTCACGAAAGCTTCAAAACCGACTCCTCACCGGAGACGCGCTAATATGCGGTCCGGCGGGGAGGAGTACAGGTGCTATTACGCGGCGCCCCTTCAAATGAAGTAAGTGCCCGTTTGCTTTTCACAGGCACTGCTGGCTATAACTGGAGACCGTCAAAGACTTTGGTTAAGAAACTAACATGGACGAAATCACTCTGCCATTTGTCATGTGAAAATTACTGACTTCTCTTTCTAGCGTATTTGTCCATGACTTGCCCCACGAACCTTTTCTCTGCCAAACACGATTGCTAACGCTTTTTATATTTCATCCTTGGCAGTATTGTTTCATAGGGAGACACCGCCCCCCCCGAGTCCATGGAGCGAGAATTCTCCCACCAAAAAGTAACGAATTATGTAACCTTATTAATACATGAAGTGTGTTTTCTGTATGTCACTGCTTTAGTTATGAATGAATGTTGATGTCTGTGTAAAAACACCTATGCTGCGTGGCAGACAAGCATGACTCTGATTCCTTCTAGGCACAATCACGATTGCCTGGAAAGTCTACCAAGCTTGTTTTTTAATATTTCTAGGCACAATCACTATTGTCTGGGAAGACTGCACACGCCATTATGGAGCAGCTCACCCATAAGGAGCACTGCAACTTTGGAAGTAGATTAATACCACCCCACTCATGAGTGAGGGGGGCCTTGTTTTAATTTTTACCATTACAGATATACAACGTGACATAGGGAATGTATGTATCAACAGCACATGCTTTATTAGTAGCAGCGTTCACTTTATTTAAATATATTTAAAAAAAATGTCTTCACTTCACAATTGTTTATTTCCTATTTAGGTACATTAGGAGTGGCAACACAGGGCTGTCCCTGTGTGGTCCTGAAGAAGAGCTAGGGGAAGCTCGAAACATGTTGATCTCACACTGTGGTCCAACTCATTATAGTTAGGTTCTTCAGTGCACCCCCCTTTTTAGACATACCAACCTAGGAGCAAGAATAAAACTTGTTGATGCCCACTAGCAAGGTATTTTGAATCACTTTCCATCCACTCCCCCAAAAATTGCGCTACACACAGTCTACCAACAAGTGCTCCTACGTAACTTCGCAAGTCGCAGCACGCCCCAGTTCGTAGAGCACTGGGATGACCCCAATGATGAAGCATGTCACCGTGGGGAAACCCTGGTGAGTGAGGGGAATCAAGAAAGAATTTGTTTTTCTTTCTTCAAGGCTTTTCTCTGACCATATGAGTCAGGAGCCATTTACAAGTATTGCAGCTATCTGCAAATTTTATTTGTAATATAAGACTTTCTAGGTAATCCCTACGAGGCTAGTGTTTGTTTTAAAACCCTGAAAAGAACAAGTCCTGTACTTGACATTCTCCCTGAGGTTTCTACTGCGAAAGTGCCAAACTAATTAAAGGTTTTCTTTTGAAAATGACTGGATAAATATGTTAACACGAGGCGAATTGTGAGGAATGCACCAATTCATGAAACAAAGATCTCCAGATGCCCAGATTCAAAATCTTCCAATTATATGCCCACTAAAAGGCAGCATTACACGACAAATCACAAGGGCTTCTGTCATATAGTTCCTATAAAATCTTTACAGGATCTGCGTGTTTAGACAACATACATGGCAGGATTGGTGTCAGACTGATTCTAGACACCCCAACCAAGTATGTTGGCCTGTGTAGCTAGCTCACAGTGCCAATAGAAACTCCTCTTACCAAGGAGAGAATAGTTCTTGGCAACTATTGAACATGACATCCCTGAACCCTCAGGACCGTGGAAACAGTGTACTACTTTTTGCTCAGCCACTCGTGCTTAGTCTCAGAGAGATGCATAGAATAAACAGTAGGAATGTTTTCAATAAGTATTTATTGAACAGTTGTTACTCTAGTGTAAAACAGGTGTGCTGAAACAATCATTAGCCAGTAATAGATATAGATGATTAGAAGCACTAGGATAGTAAAAGGATGGTAGAGTTCTACCATTTGCTATGACCATGAATACAGGTGAGTACATAAAATACATAATAAAATGCGTACTCCTACGATGCAACCCTAACTAGATGTACCTGAGTGTCCCTAGCATGTGTGTAGGTGTTAAGCCAAGAATCCCTCTAGGATAAAGTCAAACCCCATTACCTGAAGGGAGAAACTGTGGGATCCTGACCAGGTTTTGGGTTGGACACCTCGCAAGGAATGTAAGACCACTGCGAGCTGGTGTATCTGCATGCAGGGGCTTCAGCGTCTCGCCTCAGTGTGTCGGCATGGCAGTCCTGATCTCCTCCCTCTATCTCAGCAATATGTGATGTTTATATACCTGAAGGTATCCCCATGTGATTGACCTTTCTGTGCCACTGTTGGACTTAGAATGACGTCGGAAATAAACCGTGTACATAGTTACTATGCAGGAGGTGGTAGCCCTGCTGTGTGTTCAAGAATCCAAGGATCCTCATGCATAATGTATGAGGCTATTGATCAGGGAAAACCCCACGTTCTGTAAGCAGTACTTTAGCTAGGTAAAGGGTCATTCCTAGCAGCCCATTATGTATGTAGTGTAGGGATGAATATAGGTGAAAAGTTGCGATGTTATCCAAGCCTATATTGGGGTACCTATATGGAATATAACACTTGAGTCCTTTGTGGTCCTGCTCTAGCGTATTGGGCAGTAGATCATAGTGAAGGCTTGGGTCATGGGATATTGGACAGTTCTGTTACAAGCGTATATTTTTGGTTTATATTGTGGAACATGAATGGGCATTTGCCCAACTCTCTTTGGCCCTTATCTTAAACAACAAGTGATGACTGATGGGTTAATAGGAAACTGCACATTACACCAATTTTTGAGAACTATGGTTGCTTATAAGTAACATTTTATTGGTAAGTGGGATCCTACTCAAATGTTCATGGAAAGGGGAGACCACTCGGTCACCCCGAACGTATGGCTGGGTGCCCCGATCCCCCGGGAAACCTTTGCGGGTGGGGGGCGTATCCCGGCCGGTATGCCCATAGCAGCGTGGTTGGAGCACGCCCCCACCGCCTAAATGGGTTGTCCTAACACCCGCCCGGAAGTCCGTGCACCTCTGGGCGGGATGGGGACGCTGCCCCGCCTTCCCGCTGCAAAATAAAAGGCGTGGGAATCCAGGCAAGCGTCCTCTTGTTCCTGCGCTCTGAAGGCTGCACCACTCGTCGCTCGTGAGCCCTCAAGGGAACAAGCTGCAGTTTGTGAACGTGTAATCATTGTTTTTTCTGTTTCAGTCGTCAAGGCGTAGCTGGAGTCCGAGTCACTACTGGAGAATAGGCAGAGATAAAACAGAACGCAGATATGCCTGGTAAGAAGAGTGGAAAGAGCTCCAAGATGAAGCAGCAGGAGCAAACACAGACATAGGAAGACACCAGACTCCCCTTACATCAAGTATCCTAGTTGAGGTTTCACTCAACAAAATCAAAGGCTCTTCAAGGGTTTATAAGAGAGATGTATTACAGAAATGTGTAGATTCAAAAGACCCTGGCTCCGTGCCAATGTGTCAAACTGCCACATTCTCACAGACCCCATATATTTTCATGTGTGGAAAACATATGCCACAAGTCTCTTGACAAGCGTGCTTTATGATTATGGCATGTTGCTCACCAAAAGAGAGCTGAACCTTGTTGGGTGGTTCGGGTGGACCTAATGTAGTGGGAGACCAGCCTTCTTACCTGAACCACAATGGGGAATCTGTGTGTTGAGTTTCCCTTTTAAATTTGTGTTAAATCGATAGATGAGAAATTGGGTTGATGAGTGACTGGGGTCTAAACCTTGGTTAAGCAACAAACACAATCTGCACAGTGAAGCACAAAGGTCACCAGTTAACCTGTGCCTAACCCTGGGTAATTTTGCACAAAAAGGAGTCAGTAAGACTTAACTGAGAAGCAATGTGTAAAGTATTTATGCAGCACACAAACAGTAATAAAGTGAAAACCCAATACAAGAAGAATCCCAAACCAATTAAGAAACATAGAATACATTTTAATAAATTATTTGACTCCAAAATAACAAAAATCCAATCATTAGAACCAGAGTTATGAATGTATTATTGTTTAAGGCAAAAACTAGCACCTATAAGAGCTAAATGCTAACATCTAGCCTTGAAAGACCGTGGCAAAGTCGAAAAATATGGCCTACTGTAATGGAGTGCGGTTCAGATACAACAGGTGGATTGGGGGCGGTCTGAGCTTACCTTTGGTCTTTGAAGAATTTGTGAGAAAAAATTTCTGAGATAGTAGACAGTGGGACAAGGCAGCAGGAGGTGTCATAAGAGGGACTGTCATCGTAAGATACCTTTGGGTCAAAGCCGCAGTATGTTCAGCCTTAATCTCTGAAATGGTAGTTGAAAATCTGGAAGACAGTTACACAAGTCTGAATACCCCTTTGGCAAAGGACAACTGAAATATTGATTTGCTGCTGCAGAGAAGACCATAGTGGGATAAGCTGCCTGGGGGTCTACCTCAGGCGGCTATGCAAGCAGGTTGGTCCCAGTCTCCTTCTGTTTCTATAGAGCAGTTTTTAGCCAAAACTTAAGTCCCCACTTTTGGATTTTGGCTATCTAGTTACCTTAAGCATCACTTCCAAGGGTCTAGGACGGAAGGGGCACCACTTGAAGGGTCAGGACTCACTCAGGTTGGGTCCAGGTGCAAGATGAAGTAAGCCTTTTGCGTCCCTGTGACTCTGAACAACAGTCCAGCAAACTAGCCCTTGTGAGTCACTCTGGAGGTCCTGGGACAGTTAAAGAGTCAGTCCTTGTACCCAGGCAGAAGGTAGCAGAGCAGCAGTATAGCAGGGCAGCAATCCAGCAGTGCACCAGTTCTTCTGAGCAGCAGTCCAGCAGAGTGGGAGTTCTTCCAGCAGCGCAGCAATCCTTCAACCTGACAGAGTATCACAGGTCCAAAGGTATATTGAAGAGTTGGTATCTGAGGTACCGTTTTTATGCCCTGGTGCCTTCCTTCCTTCTGGAAGGTGGGATAAGGTTCTAGACAGTGGCTTTGAAGTGCATGGAACTTCCTGATTCCCCTGCCATGGCTCCAAGCTGGCTAAAGGGTCAATGTGAGGTCGTTAGGCAGAGCAGTGTAGTTCCTATTTTCCCAATAGGCCCGCGCATTGGAATAACATAAACAGTAGTATCGACGTAGAAGTGCGGATCTTCCAGGCCTCTACTGACTATGCTAAACTTAATTGGGTTTGTTACCAACTAGCTCAGAGGTCACTGGAAACTTTCTTGACTGAATAGGAAGTGATCAGCTTCCCTGGCACAGACAAGAAGGGATTCAGTTTTCCAACAACCGTGCAACATGACAACTTTGCTCCTCAGATAAGAGTCAATCTCTAGAGTCGTGTGAACAATAGACAGTTATTTTACTCAGTCAGTTGTTGTGCAGATTACTTTCACAATATGTAGAGAATAGAGAGACGGGCGTTTTCAATAAAGGGTAACATTTATTGAACAGTCTTTCTTCTCGTACAAGAGAAATGAATTGCCACAATTGCAAGACTTGTTATTATAAAAAGTACGTACAGTAAGATGAGTATTGCGAAATAATACTGTAAAAGCATTGATATGGTTTTTTAGCCATACAATGGTTTAAAATGAATAAAACATATATACATTCATATATACATCAGGCTAAAATACTCAACTGGTGCTTCTAACTACGCCTACCCCACTGTACCTGACCTAAGCCTAATACTTGGGAGGGAGTAAGTAAGTAGCAGTTTTAGTTAAATTGGTTTTGCCAAGGTTTGCTTCAAGAATTCTCTCTAAGGGTTTAGTCAACACCATACCTCTGGAATAGAATGATGGAGGTCTGGTATCTCCTTCAGGGTCTCGATATCCCAGTCACTCCCAAGAGTAGGCTGGAAACGCCGGAGCTGGATTTCTCTGCAGGAGAAAAGACAGCGTCTCTCTCAGCGCGTCGAGGAAGAGGAGGGGCAGCGTCCGCGGGCAGCTTGCATCTGCTGGGCTCTTGCAGGGGGACGGCTGTTCAGCTCCTAAGTTCACCACACCATCGTTCGCTCGTTAGCAGCGATAGCAGTAGCGATAGCAGCTATGGTATCATCAGCATAACAGCAGCAGCTTCAGCGAGACAGCGTTTGCTTAAGGCAACGTTGGTAATATTTATACCTGAAAGGTGCCTGGTTTGACGTAAGTTTTTGGACATAAGACGTCAATAAAGATGTCAGTAGGAAGTGATCGTCTATCAGTGCTCATTAGAGTTCTATTACTAATCAAAACATAGCAAGCAGGGCTTTCCCAGGTTGCTGAGTTTTTATCTTGTTGAAGAACTTAGAGTGTTAATCTAGGAATCTTAGATAGTAACTTCTGCTATGTCATTGCACTAATTAGCTGCAAAGGAAGTGGCAGAGGAAGCAATTCTGAAATGTGGCTCTGTACGTGTGAGGCCAGAGACGAGTTTCTGAATATTGCATTTGATCGGTTATGCCAATTTAGGGAATAAATGGATTTATAGCCGTATAGGGGCATAAGGTCACAGTATTGATCAGGGTCCTAGATTAGAACGCAACAAGGCTATTCAGTTGCAAGTGGGGCTGTGCTCAGCTCCGTCCCCATCCTGCCAGCAGATGGCCCATTCAGGCACACATAATTCCCCTATTGTGTGACTGTCTGAGAGGAGTTCACAATGTATTACTGTCAGTTACACTCAGGTCAGGTGACCCCGGCCAGGCTACAGGCACAAAAGGGCTAAGAGCAGGAAAAATGTCAACTTTCCAAAAGTGACATCTTTACAATTGCAAAAAAACCCCCACTTTATTATTAAACAGAGTTTTTCATTACAATTCAAAATACTTCAAACATGAATGGCCACCTGCTCCCAATTGGAAATTACAGCTTATTAAATGTAATCAGAAATCTCCAATGTTATCCTACAGGAGGGGTAGGCAGCAAGGTTGTAAAAAACTGATTTATGAAATTTTCCCTACTAGAATGTGTACAAATTAAGTGTACATGTCCAACCTTTTATTGACATCATACCCTGCCCTATGGGCTACCTAGGGCCTATTTTAGGGGCGATTTATATGTAACAAAGGGGGAGTTTAAGGCTTGGCAGGAGGGTTTTAATGCCAAGGTGAAATGTCAGTTTTAAACAGCTTCCATGGCGGGCCTCGGACAAGCTTTAAAGGGCTACTTAAATGGGTGGGACAATAAGTGTGAAGGCTCATGTTGGAATTGAAAATGTTATTGCCCCCTTGCTCATGCTTTATACTGTGTTAAGTTAGCATTCATGATGCAATTTTATTAGTGGCTGCCATTTTGTCTTATTGATCGAAATTCATTTCTGCTCTCTCAGCTAGAAAACTGCTGTGATGCATTTGTGTCTTTCAAGGTTGGGCCTCGCTGTGCTAATGAATACATTGTTTTGTACTGCTGCATACCTTTCCCATGAGATTGAAGTTTGCTCCCACTGGTTTAGCTGTGAAGGCAGGCAGAGTGGCCTTGGTGCACAGATAGTGTGTGCTCAGTTGGTGCCCGAACAGAGACCCACTGGGTGGCCCATCTTCTCCCGCAACTGGGTGTGGAGGACGGGCTGCGTCAGGTCAGATGGGTGGATCAGAGATCCCCACAAGACAGAGATTAGTTCTCACAGCTGCCCCTTCTGTCTGAACGTGCAGTGCCTCACCCAGTGATCATCCCGGTTGGGTCCTGAAAGACGAAATCCTTAGATCTAACCGTTTGAAGAGATAGCAGTGGAGAATAACTTTGTTTGGCCTGTGTGCAGGTTGGCCAGGTGAGTTTGTCTTGATTCTTGGTAAATATGGCGCCATTCTTGAATATTCTTGGGTATGGCCTGAAGACCATTTCTTGGCTTGCTTGAACTTGATAGTCTGTAGACCGTTTAGATACAGAGTGTCTGCGGATACTCTGCCAGGCAACATAATGAATTTGGCTTACTTTTGAAAGTGCCTGGGACTTGAGCCTGTCTATTTGGTGAAGTCTGAGGACTGACTCTTGGTGTTGGTGCAGTCTGAGGACTGTTTTTGAAACAAGCGCTTGAATTTGTTTGGGCTCTTTGTGAGCATGGTACCACTTTTGGTTGCATTTGGTTTGGTCTGAAGACCTTCTTGGAAAGAAAAGCAATTGCAATTGCTTTGCCAGGCGAAATAGTGAATTTGGCTCCTTCTTGAAAATGCCTGGAATGAGTTTCTTATTGTTATTGTTGCTCTGCAGAGGCTTGATTGGAAGAAGATCAGCTGGCGCCTCCAGAAGGCACTCCTAATATTGATGCGCATGAAGAATGGTCTTGGCCCTGCTATATTTAGTACTTTATGGCACAAATATTTGAGGGACAATGCCGAGTTGAAAAGGACGTTGATGGGCACTTTTGAAAATAAATAATAGTAAAAATATATATGTTTGTTTTTACATAGTAAGAGGTGGCAGTCTGTGTTTGATTTCCTTTGAGCATGGCGGAAGGAGGCTAATAGAGGCCATCAAGGATGGAAAGGAATGTAAAAAAGGGGGAAGAATGTAAACTAAGAAAGTTATAGCGCATGATGTAAAACATCAGGGGGGTTGAATTGATGGAGCCCAGATTTCCCCTCTAGTTTTAGGCATTGCTAAATGACAAAAGCTGCTTTGAGCTTCAGACATAAACCTCATTTTTAAAGTGGCATGAAGAAGTTTGGTGCATTAAAAGTAAAAGAAAAAAATGATGAATGAGGCCTGCACAGATGCTGATGCTTTAAGGCTGGTGAAAAGTGTAAGGAATGCTCAATTAATTAATTCATGATTGATTTGAGTGTGTTTAATTTAGATTTGACCTTACTATAGAATGTGCATTTTATTTGGAAAAAGTGCTTTGAACATTCAAGGTTGTGTGTATTTGTGCTGAATAAAAAAAGGATTTTGAAAGTGTAGTAGGAAAGCAGAAATACACAGCTCGTTATTTAGTTTGCTTTGGAGGGCTCACTGTTCGACCTTGAGATATTTCTTTGCCCGTCTCTGCTCTGTCTCTTCATGGAAAGGATGCATGCAGAAATACACAGCCTTTTCCTTGAGTTCTGCAGAGGGAAAAGGAGGGGTGTTGGGCAGGTTCTGTGAGAAGACACAGAGAGGCTGACAGAGACAAAAAGTGCAGAACAAGGGCAGATTTAGATGCATCAACGTTTTCATTTGCGATTCCTTATTTGCGAAAAATAAGGAATCGCAAATAAGGAATCGCAAATGGCAATGCATAATTTATTTCGCAATTTTATTGAGATTCGGTAAAAATCGCAATTTTTACCGAATCGCAATAAAATTGCGAGTTTCAAATTGCGATTTCGCAATTCCCATTGATTCCTATGGGCCAAAAGGCCCATAGGAATCAATGGGAATTGCGAATTCGCAATTTGGAACTCGCAAAATGTTAATGCATTCCATGGGTGTAGGGGGGGGTCCAAAGGAACCCCCCCTGCACCCCTGAAATGTATTTTAAAGTGCATGTTACACACACGCATGTCCTAAGGACATGTGTGTCTGTAACATGACAGTGTTTAAAAATGCATATATGGGCATTTTGACACATTTATGCAAATTACCACGAGGTTCAACCTCGTGGTAATTTGCACCCCCTATTTGCGAAATCGCAATGTAATAAATAATCATGCATTGCTTTTAAGGAATCGCAAATTTGCGATTCCTTAAAACCAATCGCATTTTTGGAATTCGCTAAAAATAGCGATTTTCCTAAAATGCTTGATGCATCCCAGACACCTATTTAGGAAGTGCAAACGGCCGAATTTTGCAATTCGCACCGTTTGCACTTCCTAACTAGGTTGATGCATCTAGGCATAAAAGTCTACGTTTTATGTTTTAACTAACAGGCTTTGTAAAGTTTTAATTTGTCCTATGCATTTATTTCTCTTCATGGGAGATTTTGCAATTATGAATTATTGATATAGCTATATGTTGACCTCACCCTTGCATTATATTTCCTGAACACTTTAAGAGTCCTGACTGACTTTTACACCTCACTTTCTTTGGAAATAGGGTTTTCTTCCTTTATGGAGTACTTTGTGTGCAATATGCTTTGTGAGAAAATAGTTGAGGATCAATACAGCTGTTCTTTCTATTTCTGCTGCTTCTGCTCCAGCTATGTCGCTTAGGCTGCATTGGCTATGGCACATCTTAATTATCCTTGTCTCCGCCACCTGTGGCCATTATGACTGTTAGTACCCCTGACACACCTACTGACACATCCTTTTTCTCTAACGCTTATACTTGGCAGCCAGCTATAATGATAATGTCTCTTATTTCTGTTGCTACTCCCACAGTGGTTTTTCTTCCCCTGATATTAGTGAGTACCGGGATACAGGTATGTGGATTTAAGTATAGAGACTGGATGAAATTGGAGGAACATGTGGGTCCATACGCGTGATCTGAAGTGGGAAATGAAAGAAAGAGGGTAATAGCTAATCAAGGTGCTCAGTGGTTTTGTGTGGTAGAAGGGTGGAATGTGATAAAAATTATGAGCCTTTTGTGAAACAGCTTGTACTTAGGAATATGACGGCTATATTGCTTGGTTTCTAGGAGCAGTGTTTTCAAAGATGCTGCGCTGCAGATTATGTGTGATATTAACAGGGATAGTTATTTTGCTGGGCCACATTGTCATGCGTTTGAGTCCTTTTGTTCCGCCGAGAGAAAGGTAGGGGGAAAAGGTAAGTTAAAGGCTTGTTGCCGGAGGATAGATAAGAGTGATTCTCATGTGTTTTTTTTCTTGATTTTAAGGGTTTCCTAGATTATAATGGGCAGGTGATGCCTCCTAAAAGCGAATTTAATTGTTTGTTCACGGATTCGTTTCTAAAGTGTTTTCTGAAATAGCGGCTTGGTTGTAGACATTTGAGAGTATTTGGTCTACATTGCCTCTTTCTGTTACATATTTAACATAACACAATATTATGAGTGTTTCAGTGGGTTTTTCAGATATATTAGCTGTAACACACATTTTGCGGCCTCTTGTTTTGATTATTGGCCCTTTTACCTTGGATTCTATTTGTGTTAATGTCTAATTGTGGTGAGAATGTGATGGGTTTGGCATCCTACTATTATTGCTCTCTGGCAGGTGAATGTATGATGATGGGACTTAATGTAAGTAGTGAATAGTGTTCGCCACCCCTTGAGTTTTGCAGATGTGCCATTTACTTTATGGGCAACAGGCAATGCAGAGCTGGGATTGCTACAGATATTGCTGGTTTTAATCTAAGCTATAGACAATGCGTTCTTGCCTCGTATCCCTTACTGTCGGATACAATGGGCGGGATGGCGAGCCTTGTTGTGCATAATGCAGGATTTCACTGAGAAAGGCGAGGTTGAGGAGATGACTGTTGTATTGAAATAGCCCCATTCTTTTGATTGTGTTAACAATTTTGTGACTGCTTGGTGTGAAGTTAACGAAAATGTGGTTCTCCAACTTCCTGCTATTCTAGCCATTGCTATGCTTCTGCTAATGGTTCCTCCGGCTGCTCAATATTTTTCTATCACTGATCTAAAATACATTGTTTGGTGATACTAGTAAGTTTAATAATAGGTCTTTGTCCGGATTCACATTGACTGATAGCAGTCATAGGCTCTGCTGCGCTTCCTAGGACTATGCAGAGAGTCAAAGCATCTATGGTTATATAAAAAAAAAATCGAATGATTAGTTACTTGCTTATTGCATCAGACACGGGGCAAAGCTTTAGGGACAGCACAGTTAAATAGTTATCTTATTTAGCTTTGAATGGCAATGAAGAATGCTGTTCAAGAGATAAGTATTGTCGACAGGAGGTCACTTACTTGGGTTACCTACTGTCGAAGGGGGTGGGAGATTAGTCCCTTGGCGAACTAACACATTAAAGAAGTGCATTAGTTGCATGAACCTTTATCTTGAATGCCTGAAGCAGTTTCTTTGGGTGATTAACAATTGGGCAACTAACAAACTGCACTTTCTTTGGCTCCTGTGCTTGGTACACAGATTGTTGTGTGCCATTTTGTGTTGTAAGTGCACGAGACGGCTTGTACGCTTTCTGTCTTTGAAGCTACTGCAAGAGCCCTCCCGAGCTGTCATGGGGCGGTCACGACGGTGGCAGTTTCCATTAGACAATCGATTGGACTCGTTTTGGCCACTGATTTCACAGATATGATGGCCGACCACTCCTCGAATAAAAAGAGTCGCAGCACCTTACCAGTGCACGTCTAACTAGCTACAAATCAGCATTGTTCTAAAAAAATACTGTGATTAAAAGATGTGCCACTTTGAACTCAGCCACGTTACTGCCCCTCCCTTCTGCCGAATTATGGGAAAGAAAAGGGAAAGGAGATGAACGGACGGGTAGACTAGACTGATGTTCCCTTATCTGACCCTCAAGGGGAACTACATGTCGATGGCTCTTGTTTAAATTCCCAGGTGGCACCACCACTATTGCTTATGTTACATTATTTTCTGTTTTCTGTTACAGCAACACTACATATAGTCACAGAGACATCACAAGTCCCTTATCAGTTAGCTCAAGTAACTTAACAGGCCGCTTTTATTAGAGATTATGAATTGTAAGTGTAGTACCCACCGGAAAGTAATTGATGATGTTGGAAGGAATAAGGTGTTTGCAGATCAGACAGCCCTGCTGAGTGGGTACTGGAAGTCACAATGTTTATTTTGAAAGTATGGCACCATTGAAAGGACAAGGGATAGTGAATTGATAGGCCAGGGAAGAGAAAATAATGTTGCCAGATGCATATATCTTTCCTGTAGTTAATGTGACCCATTGCCCAGCCGTGCCCTATATGGTGCGCATGATGCACAATCCTGGAAAGGATACCCATTTTCCCCCCGATTATTTTGCACCACACACTTTTCCTTTTTGACGTTCTTTAGATGAATAATAAAGGAATAGACAGATGCAATGATTCTAAATATGTCCTGATTGTCCTTTAAGAGTTTAGTAAATGGATCCAGGCTTACACCACTACTCATTGTCGGTAAACAAAAGTTTTATCTTTGTCTGTTAACTAAAAGTTTGTACTCTATTCACTCATAGGTTCGGGACACCTTGCAGTCACATCAGAGGGGCCAGGACGTGATGCCTAGCCTGGCTGCTTTTTATGGGCAATTCGAAGTAAATGAGACTGAGACGGATTTGAAAATTAAGGATGCGCAGGACGGGGCCACACCACCTAAAAGCAAAAGAGAGAGCTGCTGTCCAGGAGTAACAGCTCACCAATCTCTCTGTGCCTGGAGTGACAAAATACAATTTACGTCCCCGATGGAGGAACAGTGCGCCAAAGGGAAAGTCAGGTTAGTAGGTATGGACTGCATGGATGAAGAATAGGGCGGACGTACCCTTCCTGTGGTACCAATGATAAGTTTAGGGAAAGGGAGTTTGGCACATTGTTTGCACTGTGAGTAAGCAGGGCAAGGGGACTGCGATTTTAAAGGAAGAAAGTACATTGCCCTGCAACGTGGGATTTGGATCCCAGCTAGATGGACAGCTCAACCATTGTGCTCAGTAGCACCACCATAGATGAACAATAGGAGTCTCCCAGCGAGCCCATCCTCTTGTTCCCTGGTTACCAATTCCATTGTATTGCATTTTTCCCCAATCAGCATGTATCCTTTTGGCCGCCCAATTGTTGAGGAGGAACAGCCTTTTGCAGCACCGCGTTTAGAGCGGGCTGGTCCAACAAGAGAAAATAGTCAATAGTACTGATTTTCCTAACAGCAATACTGGGGATGATTTGTTTTCCGAATGAGAAATATCCTGTTCATTATTTGGTTGGTATGACACTCTCACTGCCTGAACATGTTTTTGTGACTTTGGCCTGGAATAAGGACACACATAGAACATTGTATACTAAAATATATATTTTTATACTGAAATGTGCCAAGAGCCAGGTACATGGACATTATCAGTGTTTTTCTGGAGCTTGTTTGCTACTTGGGGTTGGAAGATTATTATTTTCCTGGTTGCCATAGCTGGTCTCATTTGACATGTTGTCTGTGCAAACACTGCCGTTCCTGCCTGTTGTGCCTGCTGTGTACACATGTTGACACCCTGTCCCAACCACTCAGAACAAGACGCTAAGAACAAGGCCATGGCGATGCAGGACATCCAGGATATGATGTGCATTGGTGAGGGATTTTCAAGTGTTAATGATGTATGCCTAGTCTTGTAATGTATTTATTACATACTACACATAGTTCTAGCCTTCGTTGATAGCCAAATGAGTTTGCAAATGTTGCCCTTGCTTGAGCATTTCTGTTTCTTTTCTTTTCCCTTAGAATTGTAAGGCCCTTACCTGATAGAAATAATGAACTAAGCAATGAATGCTAAAAGGAGGGTCTGTTGAAAATGTTATTGCCCCCTTGCTCATGCTTCATACTGTGTTAAGTTAGCATTCATGACACCATTTTATTAGTGGCCGCCATTTTGTCTTACTGATCAAAGCTCATTTCTGCTCTCTCAACTAGAAAACTGCTGGGATGCTTTTTATGTTATAGTCTGTCTCCCCCACCATTGAATCAACCCACAAAGAAATTTCAGACTGCTCACCCTGTCCTGATGTCGATCTTAAATAACTACAAGATCGAAACGTCGTCAACAACCCCCAACAAAAATCCTTCCACTGAATATAATTTTGTGTTGTTCATGTGATGCTTTGTTTATTTTCACTCAGGCACAATACGCACACTGTTACTATTGTGAGCACCTGAACGTATCTTCTCTAAAGTTTTGAAAAATACGTCTCTTAAAAATATACATACTGCCCCACATGTCTTGCTCCCACATTGATTTAGTATCCACTTTAAGTAATTGCTCTTGCTTTTGGACCTAGCTAGGCCACCCCTGAACCACTATACTTTTTATATGCACGCTAACCCCAGGTTCGCTTTGTAGGGTACCCTTGTTTTCCTAAACTACCCTCTCCCATCTCCTTGCATGCTCACTCTGCTGCTTACTTTCCGCCTCTCTCTAGAACCCTTTGTAAAACCAAGTACAGCCATCTGGCGGAAAGAAGGAGAAGGAAATACCTATGTAGACCAGTTCAAGCAGGCTTCTACCCTGTGTGAACTCCCATGGGCAGCACCAACACAAAGACAAAGCCAATCTGCAGACCAGTGACTTAACAATAGCCCCCAGCCACCATGGTGCAATGGGCACCGGAGCTCAAGGGGGCCCCCTTGGGCACTGTGCATGGGCAGTGGGCCCTTGGCATGAGAGCTCTTGACTGGGTCCAGAGCATGGGGGCTCCTCCATGTACTTTTGAGGGGGGCTACCTCAAGTTTCGTTACACCACTGCTGCATTCATATTAAAGGGACAAAGGATTCCCAACCTTACATCTGCATATTCTCCTTTGGTGACTTTTTGATTTCAAAAGCTCCAAACAATTGTGTAGAGAAAGATCGGTTCCAGAGGCCAAAACATGGCCTTTCTCCCTTGCAATGAGAAGGACTATACCCCTGCAGCTTAGGAAGAAACTCTGCACTTGTCCTTCCACAAATGAGATACATGCTAGCCTGAGAACTGTGCTTTAGACCTGCTCCTGCAGAACCATGCTCACATTCTCCCCCTATTAGCCAGCTCTGAGGAGTGGACTAGTGTAATCACCCTTCCTGCTGTTTGTTCTCACATCTGGCCTGAACTATGATCCTCACATACCCCATCATCCATGGTCCTGTAACTGTGAAATCGCTGGCAATGCGCAAGGTCCGCACTCGTGTGTCGCTTCTCGAAGGTGCCCAAAAAGACCGAATCAGGTATCAAACTGTACTCATGTTAACGTTTCCAGCAGACAGTGTGTTTGGCTATAAAGCACAGATCAGCCCCTTTATAATAAACCTAGATCAGAACAGTAAGTACAAGAGAACTGTTCATATGCTTTCAGAAAAAAATGTGTATTGAAGAAAACATCGAAAGGTTCCTGGGCAATGCAACTTAATAGTAATAATAAAAGTCATATATTATGCAAAATAATTTCAAGGCTTGGACATTATACTTATTATGAACTACACATGTGCTGCTAGCTAGATATTCTGCACCAAACCACAATCCAAGAGCAAGCATTCATAGTTAAACAGTGATACCACCTGAAAGTCCAAGACTAAAGAGAGTCCTTGGTATTTCAGTGAGCTTGCAGTTGCACCTGGTCCTGTGGTTTTAAGGACTGTAGTAATAAGGTTTACAAGCATTGCCTAACGGCTCTTGAGGTAAGCAGGCCCTGATGAACTGGCTACCCTCTTTTGGAAGGCAGTGAAGAACCTCAAACAAGATCTAAAAGCTCTGCATAACATATACACCATTTAAATGAATTGTTCTTAAGTACGTAGGCCATGATTTAGAGTTTGATGCAGGTATTCCTTCTCAACTGCAACGGAAGACCCGCTGCAATAAACCCTTACATATGACATTGAAGAAACCTACGCTGGCTCCATTGCGGACATACTCTGACTGTCGGAAGTTTACTTATAACACCATCCACCCTATTTAAAGAAAATCATGTTATTTGTTTTATTTGTGGTTTGTCACCTCCAGGTGAGGATCAGTCAAAAAAACGATCATAATAATGACCCTCCCACACCATAGGTGACATCTTATATAGTGTGGGGGTCATTCGTTTTTTTGGCTTTGAAATTTTATTTTTAAAAAATCAGAAACTTGTTGAAAGTTCGATGTGAGGCCATCTTTTTGATGGAATTGTGCATCAAACTTTTGACACATTCACAGGAACCATGACAGCGGTTTTGCCAAGGATTAGAGATGTCCACAGGGTCTCTAAATGCATCGCTCAGATGAAGTAAATACAGTACTCTGCATCCTAGATCATGCGAAGCAAAACTTTATTGAAGTTAACTTGGAGTTTATGACCACAGACGAGTTGAGTATGTAGAGTCAGAATGGTCAAGTGTTCTGATTTGCATAAGACATAATTAGTGGCTGTACTAATGAGATCAAAACACACCTACCATGAGACCATGCCCAAGACTTCTATGGACATAAATCGATCAGAAGCTTATCCCATAAGTTCCCTGCTGTTAAGTTTTTATTCCTATTTCATTGTGTCTACTAGCCACATTCCTAATCCTGTGGTTAAACATTGTCCCATAGATAGTGCTGTGCTGGTACTGAGTTAGAGATAGAGCTGTAGAAGATGAGAGAAGACAGAGTTGAGCTAGGCTACACGAGAAGTGACTAGTAGGAAAGAGCAAAGCTAAGAAGAAAGAAATTAAGTTGCGGAAGAAGATGACCAGCGATGATGTAGTTAAATCTAGGAAGAAGCAAATAGAGAGACAAGCTTTTCTGTTCTTTGCATGTTTGTTGAGTATCTAAGTCCCACCTCTTGAACATTAAGATGGTGGCTTATCTGCAACTGATTGCGCATGAACTCAAAGAACTGGTGGGGTCACAGTGGAGAGCTGTGCAAAGATCCAATGATTCCTCGTATCTCTTTTCTCTTCTTATTTAACTCCACCTTGGCACTCGTTTCTTGCTTCTCCAACTGTATGACTTTGTTCTTCTGATGCCTTTTACCAACCTCCTGCATCCTTCCCCCAAAATCACCTTTACACCAGGAAGGCAAGTGTATGTTATATATGTATGATTGATTCAATGAGTTTATTATTTTTTTTTCAAATACATTTTTATTGTTGCACAATGCGCATCACAGGAGAATACATGAGGACACGGGCTGGCTTCAACATTCAGCCAGTATCCGTCGGATCCGCAACTTTTCTTTTGCTCATGAGGATCGCCCACCAATCAACCGCAACATTGCAATTCAAACCAAAGCATGTTACAAATGCAGATGATGAAGAAATAACAACCCCTAACAAACAGCTCCTGCCCTGCCCGCCCCCCACCCCCCACCCCCACCCCAGAGTCCGTCCACCCTTTCCTGATGAAATTACCACCGTCGAACAAACACAGGGTACCACCGTGTCACAGTTTAAGAGGCCCAACCTCAGCCCCCATTATCATGCATGGATTAATGATCATGTAAAGGAGCGCCCTCTTTTAGAGCTCCTGTAGGTTCACTCTAGTCCGTGGTATTGCCTCCACTTTGTCCATACTCTCCGGAACTTCTTTGGGCAACCCCTGGCCTTATATGTCACTCTCTCCGCCGCCATATAGAGGTCGAGCCCCCTCCTCCACTCCTCCACTTCTGGTGGCTCGGCCGTTCCCCATCGGCGAGCAATGTCTCTCTTGGCCACCACTAGGGCCAGCACTAGAAATATGGTCAGAGGGCGGGCCAAGTCGACTTCGGTCGTCAACCCCAGCAACGCTAGCTTTGGGTCACGTGGTAGAGTAGTTTCCAGGACCTCCTCTAATTCCCCAAATATGTCCTCCCAGTATGACTGTATGATTCTCCATCCCCAAAGTGTGTGGTAGAAATTTCCCTCTGGCTGGTGGCACCTAAGGCATGTCGTATCCATGGCCTTCCCCATTTTGTACAATCTCACCCTATCGTAGTATACTCTATGCAGCACTTTCAACTGTATGAGACGGAGTCTGGACTTAATCGCGACCTCACGAGGGTGCATGAGAATCAGCTCCCAGTCCAGATCTTCCATTTCCCCCGTGTCTGCCTCCCATCTATGACGCAAGTCTTGTAGGGTTCCTAATGTGTTGTTGGTCAGCGTTCTGTATGTAAGGGACACCGCCCCTCTCCCAATCTGCTCCTGTAGTAATCTACCCTCCAATGGGGCGTATTCTGGGATGTCTGTCAGATCGATGTTCTGTTTCCTCCAAGCGTGTCTGAGCTGTGAGTATCTGTAGTGCTGAGTGTTGTGTAGGCCAAAGTCCTCCTGTAAAGCGTGGAATGTTTTGAGTTCTCCCCTGGCAATCACATCTCCTACGGTGGAGATGCCGATGGTATCCCACTGACTAAAGCCTGTCAGTTTGTTGAGTTCACCCAGCCACTTGCAGTGCCATAGCGGGGTCTGTCGGGTGGGTCGTTTGTCCCATCTCATGCGTTTGGTCGCCCTGTTCCACGCGGCCAGCGTGATCTTAGTAGCCGGCAGAAGGTGTCTCCCCGCTGAACCACCGTATAAGTAGTATAGAACGTTTGTGTGAGACCATTGTGATCTTTCTAGGGCATAAGTAGGGTGATCTATCGCTGCATGCAACCATTCATTTATCGGGGCAAGGTGCTCTGCCCAGTAGTATGCCTCCAGGTTGGGAAGGGAGATCCCACCGCTGTATTGGTGGCGTTGTACTGTGGCCAAGGCTATTCTCGGGTGTTTCCCCAACCATAAGAATGTTCGCAAATCACTGTGAATTTTGGACAAGGTTGTGGGAGGGAGCGGGTAGTACTCATTTTCAATGAGTTTATTTTTAATGAGTTTCATGGCATTTGTTTTTCCTCAAATTGACAGTTAATCTTATGAATGTGAAATGCTCTTGTTCACTATGGTTTGGTTAGGATAACATTCTCTGTGAAGACTTGCAACAGACCTTTATGTCCGAGTGTGGATTTTCGTGTACATGTGGTCTTACATGTCTTCACCCCCTAAACTCAGGGGGTGGAGCTTCTCACAGGTCTATGGCTGTAAATATACAAATCTACTGGTCAATTTTCAGACTTAGGTGCAAATAAATGAAATGTGTATTAAAACGTATTCATTTCAATATATTCAAAGGTACTTATAAATAATATTTTAAACATTGAAAAAAAAGTCACCCTCACCAACATTTTTATTTTATATGTAGTAAAGTTTGATAAAGGTTCTTTGATAAATTCATGTAACTGTTTAAAATTTTTAAATAACAGTTTCAAATTAGGGATGGGTGAAAGAGTCCACTCCGCCGGCGGAGTTCGCAGAGGTTTGCCTATGTGCGGAGTTCCGGCAAAATTCCGGCAACCGCTTTGCGTCAGAGATTTATCTTGCACGCGGCTCAGCAACGTTAAGTTGGCAAGCGAGAGTTTGTGGTGCTAGCATGATTTTTGAGAGCTAGAAAGGCTCCCAGCAAGATTTCTCACCGTGGGCAGTTGTCTCAGGTGGCTACCGTTAGGGTTGAGAAAGGTGCGGCTCTGGTAAAAAGTCTACGCAAGCTGCAGAAAAAAGCAGCAACCTCTGGCGTGCCGTGTGGTGCCGTTTGTGCTGATTTTACAGCTTGAAACATGCTTCCAGCACTACAAATCTGTGCGAGCAGTGCAACGTTCCGAATCCTGCCCATTGTCGGAACTCTGTGGAATTCACCCACCCCTAGTTTAAATTTTTTATTTATTTGAATTATTAGATATTAAAACAATAAAATATGTAATAGTTACAGACATACATATGTATATAAAAACATAAACAATAATGTAAAAATGAATCATTCAATTGTAAATATTGCAGACACCCATACAAATCAAATAATAAAAAGTGAATTTCAAAAACAGATCCATCCAACTTTTAAAACAAATCTTCCCACAATGAAAGACACATCTTAACGAATTGCATCTCCTAAACACACATCACACACCAACAAACAACACCAATGTAGGTAATGTTAGGTTTCAAAACATCTTCCAATACAAGGAGAAAAGGTATCTATTTTCATGTTTCCAGGAGTAATATTTGTGTTATGTTCTGTAGGTGGTGCTGGTTTCTCTATTCTGTTCTATTCACAGTTCTACATAGTGCAGGTAAATATCTACATATACACCATATAGAACTACATTTGGGTGACATACACCTAAAATATGCCTGCCAATTTTCTAATAGTGGCTTGACAGGAGCATTTTGCATGGGACATGCTCCCAAGCAAAGGCATACATGTGAACATGTGGGAAGAATCACCCCTAATGAACTGCCTGAGACAGTTTTGGTAAAATATCAATAGTATGTCTTGGGAAAGTTCTGGTCAAGAGGTATTAGACAAGTGGTGAATGGCGTTGTTTCATTCCTTTGAAGGAATATTGTAAAACGAGGGGTGTAAAAGTTGGGCGCCTCTTATATGATGTAAACCACAGTTTTAAAAAGGTGAGGTTCATAGACGAAACATGTATTAACTAATCACTTTAATGTTATTTTAGTGATATAGGGAGGAAGCAAATGAATGAGTGATGTTCCAGATAAAGTAGGTTAGAAAAAATAATAGAAAGTACTCCTCTAGCCATTGTATAAATACCAGTGATGGGTTATCTAGTCCCTACTGTCTCTTGCAAGGTTTTGCAGCAGCATTGCAGGCCTGGAAATTTGCATTCAAGAGGAAATAGAAAAGGCTCATAAAACACAAGCGGCTAATTAAAGCATCCACACTCTATGTATCAAAAAGTTAGACATTGTGGTCCAGTCTTGTTAATTAGAAGTGCATTTATTCATGCTGCATTATTTCATTTGACTTTTACTTAGGCAGTGGCAATAAGGATGCAATGTGGAATATCTGATGCTTGGGCTCTGCTGGGCATCCTGGTGAATTTGAAGGGACCACAGGGAAAGGCTGAGGCTCTGGATCCTTAAACCGATCTGGAACTGCAGGAGAACCAGTGGGAGCACTGGGAGAGGGGTCGGGAATAGTTGGAACAAGAAAAATATCAGACTCATTCTCAATATAAATGAGCTGCACTGACCCAACAGGCCTTGCAGGTGTGGGAGGCATTGGCTTTGATCCAGTATGTTCTTCTGATGAGCTGCCATGATGTTTGTGTCCACCATTGGGAGGACTACGCACAAGCCCATACCCTTGCCAATACCCTTGCCCATGCCCTTTCCCATGCCCTCTTCCATGCTTTTCGCTGTGCCTTTCTCTATGTCTGTGCCCATGTTCGTGACGTTTATTCCTTTTCCCATCTTTGCGCCCATGGCTGTGAGCTGGACTTTCCTCGTGATGGTTTCTGTCTTCTGAATGGGTATGGTTGTGCCCATGAGGATGATGATCATGATGATGATGATGATGATGATGATGATGCTTACGGCCTGGTTCATGCTTATGGCCATGTCTGTGACTATGCCTATGAGATCTTCGCCCACATCCACGGTGCCGATGATGAGGATCAGGCTACGAAAAAAACGGTAAAAAGCATGTTATACAAAATATAGATTTTATTGTATGGTGTTTCTAGGAATATGTGCAGTTCTTAGTAGAATTACATTTTTAGTTTAAAAAACAACCTTAAAAATCAATAAATAATATGAATGTCTTCTCATGTATCAGGCATACATTTCTAATTTTTGTATTTTCTGTATCGGTTCAGTGTGCTTTGTGCAAATCAGAGGATGCCATTATCACCAAAACACAGTCTGGTCTTAAATCATGGTATTGGGCTGTTTAACATTGCCATAATAAGCCTCTGTACAGGTTCAAATGATGGTGGATGTTGAACTGATCTCTCAGTGTTGTTCCATGCTTAGATTTATGGCATTCTTTATGGTGGGCAACCTATGATTGGAGGTTCCAATATACAAATATTACCTATGCAAGAAATAGGTGTAGACTTGTTTTTCCATTGCCTACATTTATTGCGCTAATGCTTTTGCATATTTTCCTACTATTTTGTGGTTTGCTTTGTAAAGAACTCATGGTGCGTGATCCTGCAGGAGCTAACAGTGGATAGGTAAATATCCCCTCCTGTGGCATGTTTTGTTATTTCATGCCTCATTTAATGCTAGATGTTTTACCAACTTCTCACTCACTGGGTCTCTCCAGAACCTCTTACAGATATAGAATTTCTGTACAGAGCATCAGTGGTTCTGCAATATAATTTGCTTGCCTCTCCCTCCTTCTTCACAGTCTAATTTATTAAAAAGTTCCCTTCTTCGGGCTTTTGAGAAGCTGAGCGACAAATCCATTGTATAATATACAAGCCTGCAAGACTGTGTGTCGTGCTTTAACAGAAAGAGAGCTGAGCCCCTGTTTTATTGAGAGTACAACTTCTTTTGTGGTGTGGGTGGTTGTTTCATCAGATGGGACTGCCCTACGAGTTGGAGTCTGTGTGGTTTCAGTCACTTACGTTACACATTCTAGATGTTTTTGGAATACCATGTCTGGAACAGTGGGCTAAATGTCTATGATTCTCATTAGACAGATGTCCGATGTGCTGCCAGGTTGTATGGTTCTCCACTTGTGATCAGGGGCGTAGGTTTAGGGGTGAGGGAGGGGGATGCTTGGGGTGTTACACCCACCCTAATAAATACATTCTCTGGTAAATCGTTGGGTACAGATGCTTCCAGTCGGGTATGGTGAGGTCACTGTCTGAATTCACCTGGGTTTTTTACATGTACACACACACAAAAGCATACACACACACACTCTCTCTCCCTGTTTCTCCTCTCTCTTTTGCAGTTCTTAAAACTGTTGGTTATTTAACAACATACTGTCTTTTAAGTAACCCTAGTAATCCGCACTGCTCTATCCCTTCCGATTGTCTCACAAGACCCTCATGCCCTGCTTCTCAAATAATGTATTTTACCATGACATGCCAGCGTGATTGTATAGAAATATGAAGCTCACTCATCTCTCAATCTTACTGACCAAGCTACTTATCTGCTTACTCTGTGTACTGCCTGCAGAAAATGCTCCCAACTGTGATGTTTAATGATAAGTAGTTGTACTATGTCAAAGTAAAAAAATTGTGGGAGTGTTGATTGGCTGCCAACTGGGATGATCAAAAGAGATAAAGTAGTAATATGCTCATTACTTATCCATACGCATATTTACATTGATCCTCACTCTTCTTCCGCACAGAACTTGCCTCTCTCCCTTGCCACCTTGTGAGCAGTCCAGTAGCGGCTGCTACTGATCGGGAGTGGTGAGGGGCCCGGGGTTGGGGGTGGAAGGCGGAAAGGAAATGAAAAAAGAAATCTTAACTGGGTCGGCTGGCCGCCGCCTCTCCTTGGTCTTCTTCTTACTGTCTACGCCAGCAGCAGGAAGCACCTGGGTTCCGAGGCCCCTCTATTGCCAATCACAACCCTGCAATGCAGCATTGTGATCGAGAGGGGGACTGGGAGGTTTTGTATGTTCCTCACCAGACTGTGTAAAGCAAGCCTGGGGGAACAGATGCAAAGTGTGCAGGACTGTTTAGTCGGCCCTAGAGGGCAGGGCAAGCAGTCATGCGCGCTTAATGGGTGCAAACCACTCCTCTCCATGCTCTGGCCAGCCCCGCCCCACCCTGAGAGCCTCTGACTTCAATAGGAAAAACGAAATGAAAGGAACGTGTTGTTGATGTGTTGTAAAATGAGTGTGAATTTGGAGATACCTTACATTGGTTTACCTTACTACTTTGGTATTGCACTCTATAAATTCTCATTTCATTACTTTTATTTAATTCCCCTACAGGTCACTAAAATCTCTGTCATTGTAATTATGGGTCACACCACAAACCTAATGGTTTATGAAATAGGCATCACTATGACCACCTTTAAATTATGGCCCTAAGAAACGGTGATTGTTAGGGGCAGGCCCTACAACATCATGGTGCACTTTGATCGCCTCCCTCTCAAATATACATTTCTTCCAGTGTGCTAAGTACATAGCTCGGTGCAGCCTGAAATCCATGCAAAGGTAAACAAGAACTGATTTTACCTACAGAATTCAGCACCATGCATGCTTACCTGGCTATTGATATCAAATGGCTTAACATAAACAACTTACCTTGGGATCATAGATCTTACAGGAGACAAACAGGCCAGACTCAAGAGGTGACGAAGGGGTAAGTGAGCTACCATCGCAAAACCCGACATGCTAAAAAAAGAAAGAAAGCACATTGCGTCAAGTTGTAAACTAATGATTCTTTTGATTAACAAGCTGATCCTGTTGCTGTCCTTCTGAAAATGTCGATAAGTGTGCTGTGCCTCTCAAATTTACCATAACACTGTAGAATGGGGCTGACAAGGTCAAGAAAGTGCACTGACAGCTTGCAAAGTCCTACTGGTGAAAATGTGTCTCTAGTTTTCAGGGCAAGAAGGAATGCTGATTTTTTTTCCACAAAACTTTCTTGCTTTATTTAATAACAGCCAAGATAAAAAAGACAAAATCTATACTTCTCATCAGGTTTGAGAAACAAATCAACACCCACCTGAGCCTAGCCTATCATTGGCTACCAGCAACACGTCTTCTTTTCTTGCTGCTCTTTTTATGCTCCTTCATATTTAAAATTTCTCTTGAGCATATTTTGACTGATTATAATAGTATATGTCAATTGTGGTATATAAAAAATTGCGCACAGTGTTTTTGATCTCCTCTTGTGTTATCTGTGTTGTCCCCACGCCGTTGCTCTGTGTGCCCAACATCTTTGTTTGGGTTGGCAATGCCATTTCATCCGGTCTGCCATCTCAAGAGCCTAGCTCCCCATTTTGCTTCCTGCCTCTGTTTCTCCTTCTGCATCCTCTCTATAAAGTAGGTATTCAACCAGCACACTACAACAGTTAGTGCATTTCTGTAACTGACACATAGCTCATCTTCCAATCATGGCTCTGGAAGGGTCTAGTTTGAACTTTCTTCCCTTTCCTCTCAGTTTTCCTCCCTGCTTTCTACATCTTTTCTCGCAGCTTTCCACAGTTAACCCTTTCCAGTTTGAATTTTCAAACTATTATTTGAAACAATTGTCCCAAATAGGCCTGTTTCGTCATTGATTGTGTCTGCTTTTCAGTGCCATTACATACATTCAATATATATATCTTTATATATATTCAGTATTTTATTGCTTCACTCTTATACAAATGTAGAAGAATCCTCAATATTTATAGCCTTGAGGAGAATGGCCAACAATGTGAAGAGTGTCTCAAATGTTTGAAAACCCTGCTTTTGCCCCTCCTATGCGGTAAAACAGGAAAATCAAATCTACTGCTTTTGTACAAAACTAGCTCATTCTCTCATCTTCGGACTCCAAGAGATCTATTCAAGAGTTTTCTAAAAATGAAAAGTTTTCTCAGTTTTCTAGGAATGTGGATGGCAAAAGCTGTTCGAGTGAGTCATCAATTGTAATTGATGTGCTAAAAGACTTTGGTAACTAAGACACTGATGATTGTAATGACATTAATAATTTGTTTACAATAGACCCTGATTCTTTTGGTGATCCAGAAAAAAACCTGAAATCTCCCATGTTTAACCCCCCAGCTATCCATCAGCCGCATTCGATAGAACATTTGATAGAACAGGTCCCTGATGATCTTGTGGGTTGTATATATCAAATAGTCTTAGAGTGGCATTGGATTGCCGAAATAGCTCCAGATAATATCATAGCTAGACCAGTATAATGTTTTTTTCTCAGTTTGGAAAGACTCTAAAAATAGACTGATTTGGTTTGGTTTAATTGTCAAGATAAGCTGTTAAAAGCAACAGGTCCTCTACCAATGATTTTGGACATTCTGAAGAGGCACGGTTAGAATTCCATATATCCTTATGAATTGTCAAATTGGACTCAAAGGACAAGATACCTTTTAGGCAACACTAAAGTTGCAATTTCATATGCACTTTGGAAAGGTCTTCTCTTAAAAAGTGACTATATATAAAGAGTGATGGCGGCCACCGAGGACAGTCCTCAGGCAAAATAATGTTTTCTGGCTACTCTTATATTAAATATTAAACCAAGTATATGACAACATTTACCTCTTTGGCTAAAGCTCAATTTTTGCTCCGGATAGTTTTCAGCCACCATATTTTTAGGAGGGCCGACTGAGGCATTTGTTACTTTGTGTCAACTCTAATGCCAACTCTAGAAGTTCTGCTTTTCCAAACCAGGAATTTACACCTCAATTCTCTCCACAAAGTTAACAGAGGCTTTAGCCACAGAGGTTGCAGAGTGCAAAGAGGAAATTATGGCCCCCTGACAAAAGAATATGTTTGGCAACTTGTTTTTCAGGTTGACAATAACTAAACTTAGATCATTGGGTTTTAGCCACAGTTCAGTTTTATATTATAGAACTTCATTCACAGCCTTTGCAAAATTTCCCTCCTGAAAGTCTCCATGTTTCAGAGGATCTCAGCAATTAGATATCCTGAGAAGTAGATTCTCTAATCCTGGAAGACGAGATTGCGACAACTTTTCTTTTCCTCTTGGGCTTTCTCAGCAATATCTTTCTAGTTCAGAAAAAGAACACATGTGATAAACCTGAACCAATTCTGAGGCTATGTAGCGTACCATCATGTCTAGATGGAAACTATTTTACTTTTCAGAGATTCTCTTTTACAGGGAGATTAGATGGATTGTTTAGACCTCCAGGATGCATTTTTAGATGGTTCCTATTCACATGGATTTTAAAAAAGTACCTGCAGTTTTAATGGGACATTCCGGTGTATTACATCAGTTATTTCCCATTTGGCCTGGGATCAGCACCTTACTGATTTACAAAACGAATGAAATTAGTAGTTTTGGTTTTTTTGAGAGCTGAAGGGATAAGACTAATAGTTTACCAAGACAACATTAAGTTCTTATCACAAAACCAGTTCTCTCTTCACCAAGTTCTTTCAATTTCCACTCATTTATTACAAAGTTTTGGCTTTGTAATAAACTATGAGAAGTCCAATCTAATTTCCTAAAAAAAACGGAGTTTTTGAGTATTCTAATAGACTTGCAAAAGTCTATTCTTCAGTTATCACAATTCATAGTATGAACAAATCTGAATGAAATAAAGCCAATTATATATGCATAACACTGATTTCCCTCATATTTTTGGCTCTTCGGATATCTTGTATTTTGGCCTCTTCCATTCACCCAGTTTTCCAGGACCTTTTCTCTATCAAGCAGTGCAAAACCTAACAACTTGACATTTGCAAAACAGATACAATTATTCTAGCGGTCGCGATCCAAACTGTGGTGGTTTGCGAACATCTAAGCAATAAATAAAGATGCCTTCAAATTCTATATTTATCTTGCCACATTTGCTGCCCTTAAAGACAGAGGTCAAATGTCAGGCTATGTCTACTGAAAAATTACTGCTTATTTTTTAATATGGGAGTCTGTGTTTGATAACTTCTCTCACTTTGCAGTCAGAAATAGAAAAATAAAGTGAATTATGTGGGCCGAGGTTCTAAAAATGTTTAGGAAGAACTGCACTAGGGCTTGAAAAAAAAGGCTGTCTAAGCAACCATGGTAGATCTAGTATTAGAATCAGATTCAACACTAACAGGCTGGGTCACGATTTGGTCAGCTCTCTACTGGAGGCTCATGGTCTATATAAGAGTCTTCTCTGAACATAGATTTTTCAGAGAGGATTGTTGGTTTCTTTGCCATCCGATATATTGAAAAAAACAAAGGGGATGATTACGATGGCAGTGGCAATGGCGGACGCACTTCAGTCCGTCCCCCATAGTTTCATTTTTGGGACCGCCTACGAGGCGGCAGTCTCAAAGTACGCATTACGATGCGACTGACACTGAGGCAGTCGCATTGCCGCAGTACAAAACAAAGACAGGTTGCCTGCCACATGGTGCTGGGATATGAAGGGGGGCACCACATGTCCCACCCCCAGGGATAAAGGGGGGTCCACTACGGGCCCCAAATCTGTTTCAACCTGCTGTTTCACGGCGGGTTGACCTCCGCAAAACGACAGACAGAAAGGGATATCATAATCCCTAAGGCGGTGCCTGAAATGCAGGGACTAGCGGTTGTTAAGATGATGGTCGGAATGAATCCGCCCATCTTTACCGCGGTGGTTGGACTTCCTGACCGCTACACTTCCGCCTGTCACCGTAATATGGTGAGCGGTTACTCGCATTACGATGGCAGAGGGACCGCCATGACACCCTGTAGGTGGCGTTCCCTCCACCATTGTAATCAGCCCCAAAGTAATTTGTACAGGCTAATTGAGAATGGACAATCTAATGGCAGTAAAAACAACAATCATTTTGGTGGAATTCAAGTCCCTTGCAGAGTTGAAATAAGGATTTAGGGAGTTTTGTCTTCAATGAAAATTCTCAGTTGAGGAAGAGTACACCCTGGGCAATGTAAAAATCTTAGCAGGCTGGTATTCAAGACTTCTTCAAGAAGTCAATGATTATCACATGCATCCTTTCCTGTTCAGGAACACCTGTTTTAAGTGGGGTCTCTTCACATTGATTTCTTTGCCTGTTGTCTTCCCTTTTAAATGTGAAGGGCAGATCTCCTTTCATCTACTGTGGAAACCTTTTTTCAAGACTGGTCTCCATACATGAAGGGCCTCATTACAATGTAATTCAGAAAGCTGCAGTCAGAGGATTTCGGAGTCACATCGTAGGTTTCACTTCCGACAGCCACATTACAATGCAGGTGGTCGAAAGTGAAACTGGCTGGTCATTTCGTCTGGATTACGAAGGGCTCAAGGAGACCCCACTGTAATCCCTAAGGACGGCGTTTCTGCCGTCAAGATTACGATGTCGGTTTCCAACAGGCTTTCCATGGCATGCCTTCTGACATGAAAAGCATGTCAGAAAGCAACTTTGGGGCCCCTAGCAGGCCCCCTTCTCCCTGCAGCCTCTGGTTGGGGGCCAAGGGGGCACCTCTAGTGCCATCTGTTAATCCCTGCACCAGGTGGCACACACGGTGCAGGGATTACCATAAACTCCTATCTCTCTTTGGGAGCTTGTGCTACGGCCGGTTTACGGCTGCAGCACAAGCTCCCATAGAGAAATGGGAGTATGTGACCGCACCATGTGCTGTCTCATTGTAACAGCAGTGTCGGGACCGCCGTTAGCGGTCACGTCCTCCTGATATCGTAATAAAGCCCATAGTGTGCCTTTCCAACTTTCATACTTGCTTAGGTTTGACAGAGGAAGACATACATATTTGATTGTGGTGACACCATAATTATAAACAAATGTGTTTCATTTTGCTTTCCTAACTTCTGAATGTGCACAGTTCATTTAACCCCTTAAGCGCTGCCGTCGGTCAACGGTCGTCGCGAGCACTACCTTGCCAGTGCTGCGCACGACCGTTGGCCGAGCTCGTTATTCGAACGTTCAGCACTGGGTGCTGAACGTTCGACGCAGCAAAGGGGTTAAAGGTATTTACATTTTGTTGTATGTGAAGAATAAATTACACGCTCAGCTTTCCTTACACATCAGGTTCCTCAGCAGCGGTGTCACATAATTCACTTTATTTTTATTTCTCTCACTGCACTACAGCAAGTTTAAAAACACTGCGCGTACTATCTGAAAGTACACGCTGTGTTTTTAACTTTGCTGTACTCTTGTTAGTAAAGCACGTCTGCGAGAGAGATTGTGTGCTTTTATTTAAGTATTCATGTTAATCACAGCTCGTGAAGGGGCTGTGATTAACATGAATACTTGAAAAAAAGCCCACAATCTTCCCCGCACTGGAGAGATAGCCAGGGCCGGCTCTAGGGTGGTGCGATCAGTGCCACCGCACCGGGCGCTGACTTGGGGTGAGGGGGCATCAATTGTGCAAGTATTTTGTCATTTAAAAAGCGCCTGCTGCTGTGGAGTTCCTGGCCTCCAGCAATTATCAGGCATCAATAAAAATGCCAAGATAACTACGGTGATTAATGTCTTCCTGGAAAGAGACAGAGTTTTGACTCATCCAAAGGTAGCGCAGTGTGTTAAAATGACTGCTGCTAAGAATTGAGCCAGTAACTGTCAAACAGCTGCGTGTAAATTGCAAGTATTATGTTAGAGCTATTTGTTTATTTACCCAGTCTTTCATCATCCTAATCTTGCCAAAAGGGCAATTTGGGTAGATAACCATTCTTGTTATTAAAGAGAACCCCTAACCCTGGTGTTACATTTCAAATTCTGAATTTATATAAGGACTCTTACACTATATTGCCTATCACTATCAATGACATGTTACTCCTACACTACACCTTGTAGTCCTGTCTAATGTAACATTTCCCATACACTGATTTACATACCTATGATTGTCTCTGTCCAATGTGTGTGTGATGTAAAGTGCTCTGACACCTTATAATGGTATGAGTGGTGCTATTAAACTAAATGAATCCGATAGACAGTAATTCTCAAGACTTGAGGGGCACTGTTAAAGGGCAGTGATGAGGTAATCCGTGGAAGAGATGGTCATTGGGGAGCGTTAACAGACATTGACGCACCGGGCGCCACCAGTGCTAAAGCCCGCCCTGGAGATAGCTCACCTGTTATTCCTCTTTTTGGGCTCTCTCTTTAACTCTTCTCTGACTTTGGGCCTCTTTTCTTCTACCTTCAAATCAGCTGTTCTTCTTCTTTAACATAAGCAGCCTTCTTTAGCTCCTAATAACTTCTCAAATGCCTGGCCTATCTGCTTCCTTAAAAAATTCTGGAATATATTGTGTTTTCTCAACTTTCCCTTTCTCTTCAAGGTAATGACCTTCTCTACCCAGTTCAGAAGGGCTTTCGTTGTGGTAATTCACCAATATACACTTTACTTTCAGTTTCTAACTCAAAGCTTCATGCTTGTCATCACAAACACTCTTCACGTATTCTTCTTCTTCACCTTTCTGCTGATTTGACACAGCGGATCACTCTTTCCTTATCTACATGTCGAGTCTCTAGTACTACTCTTAACTGGTTTCATTCTTCTCCTGCTTAGTTTCCTGGAAAAAAAGCAGCATCCTCAGCAGGCCAGGTGCTCACCCTGTTTTCTGAGTTGTCCCGGGGCTTGGTTCTTTCATTTCTGTCATTTAACCCTTTGACTTTCTCTTCCACTTGATTGCTGACGTCTCTCAAATCTGTTTCTGCTTTTCTTCCTTATCTGACATCCTTCTTGACCGTATTTATGCTTGTTAAACGACTGCTGAAAACTGGATTACTATGTTCTTTTTAAAAATGTAATCGTAAAAAAATAAGACCCTCTTATTCCCAGCTTCAGCTGTTATTACCACCCATTGTCCTATCGTTTTATATATATCACTATTCCTACTTTCTCCTCATCTAGAAATCATTGTGTTATGTTTAATTATGCTCTGACTTTCTCAGAACAGTTGTGATCTGTGGTCACGTCTTGCTGTGTACATCCCCATAATATCCAGAAAGTCAAATCTTTTCTCCTCTTCTCCCCCATCCTCTTCCTGGTCCAGTGTCTGGCCCTTTCTTAAATCAACTACTTTCTTTCTTTATATGTTGTCCCTTAATCGCTGATTTCCCTTCTCCAAAGCTACTTAAAACGTTTGTGTTCGCCTCCTCGTTTCTCTTAACTATCTTACTCCAACTTCTTCTTTAGCACAGATTCTTTGTTCACTGCTTTCCTTGCGGCTTAGATTTTGTTATCTTTGTGTTATCTTCAAGGGTCTTCACTCTCTTGCCCCAGCTAACTTACTTGATTTCTCGGTGTATTCCAATTCTTTCTCTTAGTTTTGGTTCCGCATCTATGTAGTTTCTCTTCTAGTTGTTTCTTCAGGCTTCATTTCTTCACATTGACGCCTCGTAATCTGTTAAATAATCTTCCACTTTCTATTCTCTCTGCTCTTATCTTTTCTGGTTCTAGGGCAGTTTCCAGTCCTTTCAGCTACCGCCTGGCCCTCCAACATTGTAACTCTGAGCATCTCCAGAACCTGCAGGCTTGCCAGCGTACCCACTCTCTACTGGGCCTCTACAGGAGGGGATGCAATGATAAGGGTGTGTTGACCCTCAGTAAAGGGCAGACCCTGGTGACCATTTTATGCACACGTAGCAGTGGCACACAAACCCTCTGATGATAGTCAATTGATGATGCGCAGAGGCGGCCAGTTAGTTTTCAGCATAGCCGACTGGGTTAAAGGAAGTCTTCAAAGTGCAGCATTTTTGTAGATGGCTCACAGGTGCCCCCCAACAGGCTTTCAGTACTGACAATCATCTAGCTCCCGGCTATATTTATAAAAGTAAGTAATCAAAACTCTTCTGTATGTGTCTGGTGACCTACCTTCATTCTCTCATTGTCCACTTCCTCCATTTGTTTTAAGAAAAGGGTGCTTACATTTGAGATAGGGAATGAAACTCTGTGGTTTGTGACCACTAAACTTCTCCAAGAGGGCCTTCTCAATTCCAGCAGAGTATTGAAATTGTGTGTTCTTTTCAGATTTATTTTGTTGTGGCAGTCACGTATTTTTGGAGCCCAGAGACACAATTATAGTATTTCGATGTTCTCTGGGTAAACAATATATATTATGTGATCCACTCCTTAATTCCTTTTACCATCTTCTTAAAAAATAGTGTGCATAGCTTTTATTATGGAGCTAAGCCTCATCAGGTCTTGGCCTACTCATCGGTCACAGGAATTCAAATTTTTATGTCTGTCAGTAGACAAGACCTTTAAATTTTAGTAAAACTATACACAAAATATTACTTGCTATAAGACACTTTCAGCCAGTCTTCTTCAACCATTGATCTCTTGTTGCATCATTCACATTTTTCTCCCACCCACAGTAGCATACAAAATGAGCCAATGATTCAGCCCCCTACAGCCATTGGATAACTTCAGTGTGAGTGATGGCATTCTACTCTTTCACAAGAGCACATTCACACCCAAAGTTGTAACCTTCAGTGCCAGGTACTAGTATAGCAATGTGTGCTTTTTGGGAAATAAAAATGTCTCTTCTCTTAGCTAATGTTTTTTTTTAAATATTGTCCAGTGCCCCGCAGCTCTACCAACAATTAAGTCATAGCTGCCAAGGTTTTAGATTGCTATGTGTGACATTTTCATAAATTAAGTGTTATTTTGAGTGACATGTCAACCACTTTGAGCGACACTTGTGAGCAAGTATATCTAGAGTGAATAAATGCTACAAATAATCAAGTGTTAACTGCATACAATACCGGTGTGGAGCTCATTTACACCCAGTCTGTACTGTGCAAAACATAATAGCCTAGAGCCTCTGTCTCGTGCCTGCACTCAGCAATGCTACATAGTAAAGTGTGCTGATGTCCTATTCAATAAAACAGTGGCCATCCTTGCTTACTGGGCCTTCGATATGCAAATGACCCATGACTCTTCCTGAAAGTATCCACATCACAATATCAATTTAGGTAAAGATTGTCTTGCCATCATCAATGTATGCATGTCTAGTGCCTGCTGCTGAGATCCTGGAAACCTTCAGAAGCAGCATATTGAGCTCCTACAACCCTCTTAACTAATTCTGGCATCGCGCTTTTTGCGCTCCGTTGTAGGCAGCGACTCTTGTGCTGTCCTAAACCTGAAGTGTACTTGCCTGTGTCACCAATTCATGTCATGGCGTGCATATCCAAATTGCTAATCTGCCTTAATCCCCTTAAGATGGGTTGTATGTGTTGAAATGCACCGTCTTTTTAGTGTTTTTAAAGCAAAAGTTTGGAGTGATATTTGGCGTTGCGTACAAGCGCGAACTGGTTCCTGGGGCAGATAGCCATTGCTGCAGTGCACAGAGACCCTACACTGCCACACACAGAGGAAAACAAATAGAGAGAACATTGGCTGTAGGCATTCTTTCCAAACTCTGAAGCGGTATGCAATGTGTCAATGTTTTGCAATTGAAATCATGTCATAAAACAACTTTGCATCTGGGTGGAGATATATTCCTTTGCAAACACTTCCCCTTTGTGAATGGAAAAAACGTTTGGTGAGGAAGTATGCCACCACTTATGACTGTCAGACAAATGTAAAAAAAAAATGCAAATATTTCTTTTTAGGCGTAGCTTGGTTTCCTTTAAGTTTACTTTCTTGAAAGGTAATCACAGATATTGTGGCCTGCGGACCCTAGAAGCCAACCATCTCTGTGATTGCTACCAACTTAAGTGAATCTCAATTTGCAACATACCTTATTAACAATCATGACGTAGGTCATATTGCAACGCACTCCGAATTAAAATTTAGCAGACTGACCCGTTAGTACATGTCAGTTCATTAAATTATTTACTGGTCCAACAGTACTGGTCACAAATGGCAACCCGGTATTTGCAACCATTACTACTTTGGGCCCTAGACTTGCAGTGAGTACTATGATGGAATATAAAATGCTCAATTCCTTAGTAATAAAATATAGATGCAAGGGCGTTCCAAGTAGATGAATGTGAAATTGCAATATTGACAGATAATTTGTGTAGCATCAACTATTTTGCAATTTCATTACATTGTTAAAGTTTGCATTTCTATCCATTATGCTTTTGGTGAATTTGCACAATTTGTTTTTCAGTTGAATGTGTTCTAAAAGAAATTTCAATAAGTCAGTTTGATTGTTTTTCTCTCATACAATCCCTTCTTATTCTGACTCTCTCTTGCAATTAAAATGAATACACATTTTACAAAATACCATAAAAAAGGTCTGTTTGCCATAATATTTTAAAATGTTAATTTAAGTGAATCTTTAAAATTTCTACAATGTTTTTCGTTATACCGTATTTCATATCAGAACATGATGCACTGCTGCCACTGAACAGCGTTTGTGCAGGTTATAATGAAGTATGTTTTTAGCGGTGTACTTACTGCTTTGTCATCTTCTAGAACCTCGCAGTCAGAAGTGTTTTCTGCTAATCTGGAACAATTGGTCTCTCTAATACTGAATTCCACAAAATATGATGCTCCAACCATCCACTGAAAGATGAAAAATGCCATTATGAAAAATATGCCAGTAAATGTGAATATTTATAATACATGGACATACAAGATATTATTAACACTCGTCTTAACATCAGATATTCTGCACAACTGTAATGCATGTATAATACTTTACATATTACCATGCATGATAACTGGAACTAACAGATGCCATATATATCACTTTAAATTCGTAATTACAAGCAACATTCTAACCAGGGGAATTGATGCTATTGGAGTGATAGCTAAGGATTGATTGTAGTTTCATGCATAATTGATGATTTTTTGCTAATGAACGCCGACTCCAACATTTCTCAATTTGCATGGAACACAATTATTTGCTCAACATTGATACACCTTCTGACATATTCTGATACAACCAATTGTATATGTCCTCAATATGTAATACACTATAAACATTTGCCCATCCCCATTTTCTAAAGTACATGTAAAAATGTTACTGAATATCTGTGAAAAACAAGCCAACCTCAGAAGTTCAACAATTTCTTCAGACAACTTCAGAAGCTACTTTTTGAGTCTTGTTCATGGGCACTTGGTAGTTACCTGCATTGATGCCTTTTCAACCTTATCAAGCATGAAGTAGTTGGTGTTGTTACTTTCCTCGTTGTATTTTTCAACAAGTGCTTCTGCTTTCTCTACATATTCAGGTGTGATTCGTGCTAAAAGTGGGCAATCTGGGCACATATCAGCAATCAATTGTGGTGGAACTGTGAATGTAAAAAAATTATTACATTATTCCATACACTGATATTTTGATGTTATGTTGTACTGGGATGCACTAAATGATATCTACATATTTTTTATAAATATCAGACTGTACTCAAAGATGACCAGGCAATCAATATGGCTAAGAATCTAGCATACGAAAGGAACATTAACTTTGTAGTCCACTTGTTTATTATCTAATGCTATTTCCTTTAACATTTTTACTCACTCTACTCCCCACCTAGCCTTTGTGTGTTAATGCATTACTCATGTATTATTTTGATTTATTGAAGTGATACTTTACCTGTGCTTAGGGTACAATTGTAACTGTAAAGTTTCACTTTCCTCCAGGGCAAATTGAGATATAGCACAGCTTTGCATTGTCCAAACACCTAGGTGCAGAAACAGGTCACATTATGCATGGAATAGCATTAATTTGCTATGTTACATAATTCTGTGTGGTCAAAAGGCTCTATATTCATCTGCCATTGATTTATCATTCCATTTCTGAATGTTGTAATCTATATACACTCAGAAATGCAGCATGCGTGCCTTGTATCTGAAGTACTCCATTTAATGTTGTTAATAGAGGGACAACTTGTCATTAGAACTCTAGAATGGAACACAGTGCAAAGTAAGCCCATTGCCAACATGTGGGTCAGTGACAAAGTACTTTCAGTAAAAAACATGAGTGGTGAGCACTCTTAAAAGGTAGTTCTAGAAACCTTTAACAAACCTTGCAAAACCAGCATAATTTGTGAATTAGGCTTTTAATAATAAAAATAAACACCACATGTTGCTTTACTTTAGAGAGGAATGAGATATTCAGATTATGTTGCCTGAAATTAATAAGAGAGGGGGGTTTGATGAATGGATTAATAAGCTGTTTTAGTGGAAAAAACAGTACCTTTATAAAGAGGCGACGGCTCATTGGTGCAGATCAAAGCGAAAAAAAATGTGGTTATGCTTTTTTAGTTCAGCACTGCACAGAGGGTGACTGTCACAAATATTGATTCCAGAATATCATGTAGAATTAATATCATGTCAAAAATATTGTCACTACAAAACTATTGTGGAACAGAATAGCAATGGTAAGAATATTGTGTTTTTTGTACACAATATTTTTTTTAAGAGTGTTCTTTTTAACATTGTTTACTTTAATATAGTTGTAATAAATATTGTTTTAATTAATGTAATATATATTAGTTGCATTTTTATTTTACGTGTTAGTTTTTAGTGTGATTGCTATAGTTCTTTAAATATAAATTGTAATTTTGAATGTGTAATTTTTGTTTTTCATTTAATTAGTCATTTATAATGTAGTAGTGGGTTGTTGGATTTCTAGGGGAATAGGGAGGTAAGTTAATTAAATTATAATTTATTGATGTTGAACGTCAGTTAACTTTAAATTGTACATTAAATACTCAATTGGTTATTAATTATGGTAAACGTTTATTGCTTAATTGTTGTGTAATTTATTTAAGGTTATTTTGTTAGTTTTATTATATTTTATATGTATTATAATTTCATTTAGTAATATACATTTTAGAAGTGTGTTTTTGGGTTTGTAGTTGAATAGGGTGGGACATTATTTAAATTGAAATTGCTTATTTAATTATTTCTTATATTATTTTAATATTTAATTGTCAATTAATTAGGTAAATCTTATTTGATTTGAATTATGTAAATGTTTTATTTTACATCAAATATTTCTTTTGAAGTGTATTTAATAATATTTGTAAAATGTATTTTTTATGTGATAATTTTTTGTTAGTCTTAAATTAAAATTATTGTTTTTCATATATCTTGTTTTTTAAAATAATTTGTTTTAATAATATTATGTAGTTAGGTTTTAAAATGTTTTCATAAAGCAGTTATAAATCAGAATGGTATATGTAACCGCTGTTGCTTAGACTGGGGAGGGAATAGTAATCTAACCTCACCAAAGTCTAACGCTTTCCCTGCTGTTACTTAGATGGAAGTTGGAATAGTAAATCTAACCTCTCCAAATTCCAACTCTTTCCCTACTGTTGCTTAGACTGGAGTGAAAATACTTAATCTAACCACTCCGAAATCCAAAACCTTCCCTACTGTTACTTAGACTGTAGTGGGACTAGTAGTTCTAATGCGCCCAAAGTCTAACTCCTTGCCAAATGTTGTTTAGACTGAGGTGAGAATAGTAAATATAACCCCTCCAGAGTCCAACACCTTCCCTACTGTTGCCTATATTTGAGTGACAATAGTAAATCTAATCAATTCAAAGTCCAGCACCTTCCCCGCAGTTGCTTAGTTTGGAATAGGAATAGTAAACATAACCCCCCTGAAGTTCATCACTTGCCCTAATAATGCTTACACTGGAGTGGAAATAAATGTAAGTACTTCGAAATCCAACACTTTCCTGATTTTGTGTACTTTAGAGTGATATCAGTAAATATAAGGCAATCAAGATGTAACACTTTTCCAAATTTTAAAAAAATGTAAGCATATTAATTATGTTCTCTATTGTTTAATTTGACATTTTTCAATGTTTCAAATTTTTTTTGCATGCTTATATTATTTTTAAAAATATTCTTCATTTGAAATTATTTTATATATTAATTGTATTAGTTTAATTTATTTTTACATATTTTAAAGATATGTTAATTATAGTTTATGTTTTTTTAAATGTGACTTTTTGATTGTTACGTTTATTTTTTAAATTTTTAATTGCTTAAATATTTTTCATGAAATATGTATAGATTTGTATATTCAATTTAAGGTAATAAATAAAAACTATTTATTATGTCCATTCTAATATTTACATTAGGTTATATATGTTATATTTTCATTTGTTATATATATATATATGTAAATTTCCATTTTGCATTACTTATAATATTTTGAATATTTTAAAAATTGTTTAATTAGTAGATTGATATTGTTAAATAATCTCTCTCTCTATCTCTCTCTCTATCTATCTATCTATATATATATATATATATATATATATATATATATATATATATATATATATATATATATATATATATACGATGTACATTTTATCGTAACTTATTGAAACCATTATTGTACATGATATATTTTTTGTACCTAATTAATATTTAAATGTATGAAATACACTTTGAAGTTTATCAAATACAATATTTTTCCTTTTTGTGTGATATTCTCTTACACAATATTTTTGACACAATAATTGTCTACTTTACACTGTAAGTCCAAAAAACACAAAATGTTTGTAAATTATATTTTTGACATGATATTTATGTTAACTGATTTTGTTCTGACGCTAAACTGTACAGAGAACTTTATTGGATGTGAATGCATACAGTACTTCCAATCTATCCTCAAAACCTATCTTTTTTAAATAAATCCTTTAGCACATTTCTTTCACCAATTGCCTGCCACAAATCTCACATCTTACCAGCATGTGTCATATATTAGTGATAACCTCTTGAAAGACTGAGTGATCATTGGCAAGACCCATGTAACATTTCATGATGCTTTTATCTTTGCTTTTATGGCAACACATATGTGTTAATTCCAAATTTCTCTGCCCTTACGACCTGCTCTACAGGACCTTCCATCCTCACTCTTCCCCCCTTTTCTCATCAGAATTTAAGCAGGGTACAATGCCTTGGCATTCTTCGTACAACAGAATGCTTTGCCATGTCCTATCTTTACTTCACAAGAGTAAGAGATATTCATTTTAAGATCTGTTTTAATAAGAGCATGGTATAGTACAGAATAAAAAAGCTGAGCCTTTAAGTGGTACTACACCCTATCAGCCATGACACATATTATTCTGTGTCTGTGATTAATGACCATATCACCCCTATCATGCACGAGCTATACAGGCATCTGAAAAGTACAAAGCCCCAATCCAAACTATGGGGCCGATTAGGATGGCGGACGGATCGCCACCACCATGCAGGCGGTGGCGATCCATCCGCCATCCGTGCCCGTCCGCTACCTATTTCCCCCCACCATATTACAATGACAGGGGGACCGCGGCGGACTGGAAGACCGTCCGCTGCTTTTCCGCTGCGGTTGCCCTCCGTCCGCCGCGATGTTAAAAAGGCGGGATGCACCCGCCACTGTGGCGGGTGCATCCTAATTCGAGGCACGGGACCTCCTCCCCTGTGGCGGACGGTCCCGTCCCCCGATAGGATGCCGGACGGACTTTGTGCGTCCGCCATCCTAATTGACCCCTATGTTGCTTTACTACGGTGACTAGTCACCACAGTACCATTTCCGCCTCCTTCCTCCACAGAACACTTTGATGGCTTGCAATATCCTTATATTGTACCTCTCAAAAAAAATGTGCATGACACAACAACAGACAATAGACCAATAGATGTGTTCTCGATTAGGAGCGACTGACAGCTGTTGTGCATCCTATATCTTGAGTGAACAATATTGGATTTATTACATAGATGATGATGGATCTGATTTTACTTCCCATACGCTTACATGATTGTTATTACCTATGAGGTGTCTACCTTTTTGGGGTCCTGATGATGACTCCACAACAAATTGATGCTTGGGGTCAATACGTTGACGTTCATGTGTTGGCTTTAAATGAACACTTGCTAGAAGAAAGACCCATTGGGTCATTGGGGACCAGGGTTTTCAGATGTAAAACACAAGCATTTTTAAATTCAACTTAACACTGCGTACTATTGCTCACTGTCCAGCACCACTCACTTAAACACTGCGGTGTTCACAAGGAGTCCCTACTGTTATTTGTTGAAGCTTGGATGTACAAGTTCTCTATTATTATGTTTATTCACGCATACAACTGAATCTTGCAGAGGCTTGTGCATCTAAATATACATCTAAATATACAGGTATTTATTTAAACACTGAAAGGTTTCTGGGTTCTATTTTTGTTCACACTTTTTCTTTATGCTAAAAGTAAAGGATTTCTACTACTTGTGAGGGAACCATTGTTTGTTTCTTATTCAATGGATGAACAGGGCTAGCTGAAACGCATTGTAATTAAGTATATTATATAGATATTTTGAATAAAATCAAAAGGTCTCGGCTACTGCCAGAACTAAAAATTGCTCACTTTTTTAGTTCAATTAATATTAGGAAAAACAAGTAATATTTAAAGTCAATCTGCTTGTTATCGTAGTACTTGCCGTTTGATGGGAGGGGTTGGCTTCACAGTCTTTCCAGCTCGTCCCACTCAGGACAGAACATGTTGTTTCCACCACGTCAATAGTTAAGTAAAATATTCTACCAGGACCCTAAAAGAACAAAAAAACACATTTTTGAAATAAGAAGAAACCATTTGAACCAGGAACCTAAAGCCAATCTCTGTGCCTCTAGCAATACATAATAATAATGATTATAATGAGTAATATTAGTAAACATGTTATTGTATAATTAAAAATGGCTGGCCCTTTTCAATACAAAAAGTTAAAAGAATCAATCACAGTCTATCCCACATCAATTGAAACAGATCAAGGATTAGTACACTATTTGCAATGACTAGGAACCTCTGTTTGACTGAGCACATGGCATCAGTTACCCTACTAATGTAATGTTTCGAACACCCACTAGTGCTATTTGTGATGGTTGTTTTTTAATGCATAAGTCCTGATTTATAGTTTGGCCCATGGGTTACCCTTGTCAAGACATGATAGATTTGCCATCCACTTTATTACAAGTGCTTTATTTCCTATGGCACTTTTAATTGGGCGGACACGTTATCAGTCACATAGTTTGCCAACTATCTGCCCAACAAATTCTAAATCAAGCCCTTAATTTGCAAACCACGGCCTGCTGGATAGATACATACAATGTGGTAATAATCGTCCCTTTCTGAAAAAATGAACAACAAATTTAAATGACCATGCCCAGATGACTTCCAAGGATTCTCAAAATGTCATAATGAGAAATACAACATTCTAAGATGGAGTGAATTGATTTTAAGACGAGGGTCTATGTAGGCTTGTTTCTTTGGAGCTAAGCTTACATGGGGCCTTATTATGACTTTGGCGGTCTTGCTTCGAGACCGCCAAAGCCATTAGAGACTGCACACCAGAGTACTCTGGTGGGTGGTTTTATGGTGGTCCCACTGCAGTGCCTTTGAAAAATAGGAGTGTCAAAGGAAGTTCCTGCAAGGCATGGAAAGTCAAGTCCATGCCCTGCCGGAACTGAGGGTGCATGCACACCGGGGGGGACAACGTACAGAGTTTTCTCCTAATATGCTTGGCGGTGCCACAGCAGCACAGCCAGCATATTAGGTGCTTCAGACCTCTGCGCAACCGCCAGGGATCCTGGATCACTTGCGACAGCAGCGGTCCCATGGTCCGCGACCACAGGGTCTGCGGCCCATTGGACCGCAAACTCGTAGTAAGAGCCTTAATGTGAATGCTGTTTCCAGTTAAGCAAATACAAATCCAAAATAAATTCATGAGTTTATATTATTTTACCCAATCAGAATTTCATACAATATACCCTTAGTACATAATGTTTCCTAAGAGTCAAGTTTACATAGAGTTCCAACAAATAAGATTAAGTAAATGAGATTATTCATTTTTTCTGTTGACAGTGACTGTAAATCTGTCTAACACTTCAGCATGTTTTAAGGCCCCAATGTTGGCCCTGTTTCATTCTGCAATGTACTTTAAAAATGATCCAGATCATAATAAATAGGCGAAAACCCAAACTCTTGGCATATCCAGCATTTTGGCCTTGACTGACAAAATTTCAAGAGTTTCCTAATACAGTTTATTGTTATTGTATTCACAGCTCCATTTAACTTTCCCCGTAAAGGTAGGTGAACCACACAGTATAACCATTTCAAGTTTAGTCTTAAATACTGATATTTGGGGCCCCAGCAGATCAGCCTGTATAATGTATTAAACATTTCATTAAGGCAAATATCACAGTGTATCACTGTTTCTCAAGTTCTGCAGGTTTGCTTCACATTTCAGAGTTGGAAAAAAGTAATAACTTGGTATGGCTATACAGAAGCTTGACTTATCATAGGATTATTTACAGGCCAAGTAAAGATAGACTTCTTTCTTGAGAAAACCATACTTCTAGTTTCCTTTTTCTTGCAAGATGGTTAATACTTAATCTCTTGTGATGTTTCAGTAATCATAGCAACCTGATTGGAATTGAAGCAATCAACAGTAGATTGTCAGAATATGATAGACTTCTGATTTTCACACCACCCACCTTTTTAGAAACAACTTAAAGTGAATCTAACCTGGCCAGAAGGTTAGACATTTAGACCCAGATTCCGATATCGGACGGACCGGAGTCCGTCCGACATCAGTCAGGAACTGTAACTGAACGACCTCCTGTCATCAGTTACAGACCTGCAAGTAGGATGGGACCGAACGCTGTTCAGTCGCATGCCTATACCTTTCAATGAGCTCAGTATGCTTGTTTCCGGTCCAGGAAAGACATGGCTTGGCAGTTCGGGCTGGACTGTTCCCATGAGGCGCAGCGTCAGACTGATTTGCATAAGGCCATGTCTGAACTGGGGTGGTGGAGTGAGCTAAAGAATGATGATGGATTAAACCCAGATCAATTGACTGGGGGTGAGTATTTGATTTGCTCAAACGCTCCGTCTATCATTCCTTTTGGTATCGCTTTGTTCGCCATAAGTTGGCAGGGTATGCCCAGACGTGGGTCCCTTGCTCACTTTGCCATTGGATTCAAGCTAGCCTGGCTGATACAGCTGATTAGCCAGAAACCGGTCCCAGGATGCTTGTTTACGGTCCAGGGAAGACATGGCTTGGCAGTTTGGGCTGTACTGTTCCCATGAGGCTAGGGTCAGACTGATTTGCATATGGCCATGTCTGAACTGGAGTTGTGGAGTGAGCTGAAGAATGATGATGGATTAAACCCAGATCAGTTGACTGGGGGTGAATATTTGATTTGCTTAAACGCTCTGTCCATCATCTCCTTTAGTATCGCTATACCTTTCAATGAGAGCATGCATTCCAAACAGAATGTATGCTCTCTTTGAAAGAGAAGGGGTGCAGTTCATACCTGCACCCCGTTGCAGGCACCTCAAGGTGCCACCGGGTGCAGGGATTAACAGGGGGACACTGTATGTGCCCCCTAGGCCGCCATTCAGCAGCCTCGCACCCATAGGGGCCTGCTGGGGGCCCCAAAGACAGTTTCATGCTGCCTTTTTGTGCTGGAAAGACCGGCACAAAAAGGCAGTGGGAAACTGCCCTCGTACTCCCTCGGCTGGAAAGAGACGGCCGGGGGAGTACTGAAGGGTTTCTGGATGGCGAACGGGTTCTCCCAGCCTATTTTAAGCCATCCGGAAAACCGTGTCGGATTCCTTTCCGACCGAGCCCATTAGAATGGCTTGGATGGAAAGGATGCGGGCAGGGGGGCTCCGACCGGCTGTCGGAGCCCTTTCTGCCCATATCCGAATCGGCCCCATAGAATGGAAAAACAAGTGGGGCCAGGACATAACCCAGTGTGAGTCAATTTGTTGTCTTTATTTGAGAGGAGAGTCCTCCTCCACTAGATACTTAGGGGCTCATTAGGATGGCAGATGGACTGGAGTCCATCCGCCATCCTGGAGTAAACTGGGACCATCCGCCATTCATGCGGCAGTCCTGCACACCGGATCAGGATGCGTCCGCCACCATGGCGGATGGATCCTGCATTTTAACATTGTGGCGGGTGCTGCTGACAGCAGCGGCCGCTGCGATGCAAAAATGCTGGGTGTTGCATTTCAGCGGTACAAAAGGGGGTGGTAATGGATGGAGCATCTGAACCAATCAAACACTCACACCCAGTCAAAAGATCTGGGTTTAATCCATCACCGTTCTTTAGCCCACTCTGCCAACCCAGTTCAGACATGGCTATATGCAAATCAGTCTGACCCTATGCCTCATGGGAACAGTCCAGCCCGAACTGCCAAGCTATGCCTTCCCTGGACCGGAAACAAGCTTCCGAGGACTGGTTTCTGGCATTCCAGACGTCTTCAGCCCGGTTTGCTTGCATCCAGTGGCAAAGTGAGCAAGGGACTCACGTCTGAGCACACCCTGCCACACTTATGGCGGCCAAAAGCGGTACAAAAGGGGGTGGTAATGGACGGAGCATCTGAACCAATCAAACACTCACACCCAGTCAAAAGATCTGGGTTTAATCCATCACTGTTCTGTAGCCCACTCTGCCACCCCAGTTCAGACTTGGCTATATGCAAATCAGTCTGACCCTGTGCCTCATGGGAACAGTCCAGCCCGAACTTCCAAGCCATGCCTTCCCTGGACCGGAAACAAGCTTCCGAGGACTGGTTTCTGGCATTCCAGCCGTCTTCAGCCCGGCGTGCTTGCATCCAGTGGCAAAGTGAGTAAGGGACTCACGTCTCAGCATACCCTGCCACACTTATGGCGGCCAAAAGCGGTACAAAAGGGGGTGGTAACGGACGGAGCATCTGAACCAATCAAAAACTCACACCCAGTCAAAAGATCTGGGTTTAATCCATCACCGTTCTTTAGCCCACTCTGCCACCCCAGTTCAGACATGGCTATATGCAAATCAGTCTGACCCTGTGCCTCATGGGAACAATCCAGCCCGAACTGCCAAGCCATGCCTTCCCTGGACCGGAAACAAGCTTCCGAGGACCGGTTTCTGGCATTCCAGCCGTCTTCAGCCCGGCTTGCTTGCATCCAGTGGCAAAGTGAGCAAGGGACTCATGTCTGAGCATACCCTGCCACACATATGGCGGCCAAAAGCGGTACAAAAGTGAACTGGGGTGGCAGAGTGGGCTAAAGAACGGTGATGGATTAAACCCAGATCTTTTGACTGGGTGTGAGTGTTTGATTGATTCAGATGCTCCGTCCATCACCAACCCCTTTTGTACCGGTGTCGCATTTCAAGCACTACCTGCCTGCCACGTGGTGCTGTGAAAAGTAGGAGCCTACCATGGGTACCCCCCCACGTGCACCCTCATTTCCCCCTACACATGGGGGGGGCCAACAACGGGTCCTGTCACCAATCCCCACCAGCCTTTCCATGGCGGCATTGCATCCATGGAAATGCGGCTGTAGCCCGCATTATGATTTGGTGGACTGTGCCTGCTAGGCAATCTTTGAGATTGCTTCAGGCGGACCAATGGCGAATGGCCTTTGCGTCTGCCATGGTCCTAGCGCGATTCCCTCTGCCATCGCAATGTGGCGGGGGAAAAACGCGGTACCATTGCAAAAGGACCGCCACCGCATGGCTGGCGGTTATGGGCCTTCCGCCATTGTAATCGGCCCCTTAGTTAGACCTTTGCCCAGGAGTTGGAGTTTGACTATAACATTCAGCAAAGTTTTGTTTATTCCCCCATGCACCAGGTTTATTCCATAGAAGTGAGAGGGCAGCTTGATAAAAAGTTACACTATAATTAACATAGCATCCAAGAAGGTCCATTGAGTTGCCCCGAAGGCCCTTATAGGGTAAAGCTTAAGGGTTTATAATGTCAAACAATGAGTTTCCCCTTTCAAACCAATTTTAAGTAAAATGAAAAAGGTAATTAACACCTTTGACGTTCATGACGAGCTCAGCTCTTCCACTTTGGGTGTAGCTTGGATTTGAAATCAAATCTTTTGGATCATCAATTGAGCCATTTTTATACATGAACCTCGAGGGTGCCCCTTCCATGACGACAGAAAAGACAGTGGTCCATTATGTTGTTGAACAGTGAAATTAATAACTTTGTCAATCGTGCAAGTTCTTGTTTGAAGACATTCATTGGTAGTCCATTAGGTCCAGGGACTCTAGATGACGTATGAGTCTCGACTTTACAAGAAAGACAACTTTTTCCCATGTTTATCGTCAGTGGTGTCTTATAAGAAGGTGCGGCAACAGTGCTCTTGTACAAATCTGGGATTTGTACATATGCGATGCGGCCAACCGGAGTGATATTCTTGGGACCCTTCATCTAAGTTTTCAAGGGTTTTAACATGTTGCCCTAAATGTCATTGGTATGAACCAGACAATAGTCACTTCTGTGCCTTCAAGGGAATACTTTTGACTAAAAATGTGCTATAAAAGTGTACATAGCATCAGTCACAATTAAGAATATGTGGTACTTTTTTTAAACCTTGTGATATGCAGTACACAGTATTCCATTTCTCGTAAACTTTGAAAACTGAACCATGCAAGTTTTTACTACTTGGAAAAAAATCGCCTCCTATTGAAATGAATTGTTATCCACTGAATTGTGCTGATTCACGTTCTTTATACTGTTTTTGGTTAATGAGTGTCTCACTCATTCTTACACCTCTCCTTAGATTTTGTTTCTTGTAAAAACGTGCTAATTCTCCTCTGCTTTCTGCACACTTAGGGGCCTATTACGATTGCGTTTTTTCAGCATCCTCCGGGCCGGCGGAAGCCACCACCGGCCCGGAGGATGCGGAAAAACCGCAGCGGACCCACCAAAGACCCACCGCCACATCAGGATGGCTGGTGGGTCCTGGTTTCCGTCCACAGCTTTTCCGCCGCGGTTGGCTTACAACCGCGGCGGAAAAGCTCTAATATGGTGACGGTGTCTCTCAAACACCGTCAGCCATATTAGGATGGGCTGTTTAAAATGCTTTTCCGCTGTGGCTTTTCCACCGTGGAAAAGCATGTGTAACTTCACTGCGGGGGCCCGTTGCGGGCCCCCTGGGTGAAAGGGGGGTGGGGGGTGCACATGGGGGGTACCTATGGTACCCCCCTGCATTTGTATGCAGAAATCGGCAGGCACGGTGCCTGCCGCTTTCTGCATATAAATGCAATGTATGCATTTTTACCGTTGCAGCGAAGGCAGCTTGAAGCCGCACCCGCCGCAATGGTAAAAATAGAGGATGTGACCGCCAGGGTGGCGGTCACATCCTAATTACACAGGAGGGAACTCCGCAGGCCATGCGGAGGTTCCCTCCTACTCTATGGTGGCTGACGGACTCAGGCCCGTCCGCCATCATAATCGGCCCCTTATTTTGTGCTTTAAAGGCCGAATTGTGTGCATTTTTGCAAAAGAGAGTATCTGATCATTCTTTTGGCCATCTAATATTTTCTACTATTCAATGTTCCACTCTGCTCTGCTTTGACTCTATGGATCTGATCAATTTTAACCGATGCAAACTCTAAGGAACCTATTCATGAGCGAAGATGCATCACTCTTGCACCATGCAAGGTGGTGCAAGAGTGACGTAAGTCCTAAATGAGATTTATGAAGCCACGCAAGACCACTTTGCATGGCCCGAGTGGCTTCATAGATTTGGAGTAAGGCAACACAGCGAAATCGCTGCATTGCTTTACTGTGCTCTGGGAAGGAGTTCCATGGGCGTTGTGTGTGTGTTCTGATGCAACTCCCACAGTTTTTGATGCATTCCCAGATGTACCAGAACTGGTAAACCTGGAAATGCACGAAAAAGATTTGCCTTCCCTGGAAAGGCGTAACAAGGATACATATCTTTATTTCTCTTCGTTACTTCCTCTGTCCATGTGTGGGGCAATTAAAAGAACACATAAAAAGAGGAATATGCCTCTCTGGATTGTTTTTGTGTAGGAAGGTATACCTTCCTGCACAAAAACATTCCTGCATGCTACGCGGACACCCTTGCACCATGGTGCAAGGGTGCCAGCGTTGGCGCTACGCTGCCAAAAGGGCACCAGCACAGCGGAAAAGGCAGGAATACACCATATTGCCTTAAATACAGCACATTCTTGCCCTTTTCCTGTTGAACAATGCAGAACAGCAAGGTGACTTACAGTGATGCACTGCATGACAAATTGTAAATAGGCCCCTGAGTAAACTCTGTAAGTAAAGGTGCTGCACAAAACAATTCTCATGTTTCGAACCTTCTACCTGCTAATTAATTAATTATCCATTGTATATCAGAAAAATACTGGTTGGGCTGTCTTGGGCCTCATACATTTATGAGAAATTACTTCCTTCACATGACACCTATTTCAAGAGGTCCTATCTTAAATGAGGAGATTGCTCTGAGCCTTCTCTTTGATTTCAATCATAGGCGTTGTGATGCCCGGATGCATTTTGGGAAAGGCATTTACTACTGCATACATTAGAGGGCTGATTCACAAAGGTAAACTTACACATTTGTATAAGTTTACTTTATTTTTGGTATTCACAAACTACAAGTTTAATTTTACGAATCGTAATCTTACGACTGCAGAGACTCCACACTAGTGGCATAGACTCTCGGCATGAAAAGATAGTTTGTCCTATCTTTTGTGGGCAGAGTCCCCAAATGCGGCATCTCAGAAGTCAAAAATTGCTATTAGCAAAATTAAACTCATAGGGGTAGATTTACAAGCCCCTTGCGTCACTTTTGTGCCACTGTTGCATCATTTTTTGGCGCAGCAGTGGCCTAAACAATGCACCTAGTTCGGGACCATTTACGTGATGCATCTAGGGAGATGCGTCCCTTTGTACAGCCCGGCACCACATTATATCTGCATCAGGTATAATGTATGCAGGGTGGGCATTCCCACACAGTAAAGCCTTGTAGAAGTGAACCAGTGAAATCTGCAAGATTTCACTGTGCCACATCTAGGACGCCACTGCATCAAAACCTTACACCTACATGGAGCAGGCGTAAAGAGTCACGCAACACAATAAGTATAGGCCTCCCCATGCATTGCTGGAGTTGCGTCGTGCTTGGAACACGACTCCAGCAATGCGTGACTTTTGCGTCAACAGATGCGTCAGAATTTCTGACACATATGTCAATCCTTGCGCCATGGTGCACCGTATTTGCGGGGCATCTATGGTGGTGCAAGGATTTCCCATGGAGGAGCAGGGAAACTGACGCAGCTCTACAGATGCATCAGATTCTTGTAAATCTGCAGCGTAGTTTGTGAATACCAAAAAAATGGTGAACTTACACAAAAGTGTAAGCTTACCTTTGTGAATCAGGACCATGGGTTTTGGTTAAGTTTTCTAAACTAGTGGAAAAACAGTGACTGTTTGATCAACTGAACATTGGCTATTTTGGGTTTCAGGCATCAAAGGTATCTGAAGCAGAAGGGCCCTTAACCTAGTCACCTACCTCCTTACCAATGACTGAAATTATTTGGGGAGCTGATTTTCGATAGAATCCTACTGGTTAGACTGAGCGTAGACTGAGCCATACAGTTTCTGTCGCTATGTCAAAACAACAAGGTTTAACATAAATATTAAGAAATAAAAAGCTTTGGAAACCAACACCATGAGGCCAGGAGCATTGCATAGAAACTCTTTGAGAACTTCACTGGAAGAACAAGTTTATGTATTAGATTTCCTTCTCCAGAGCCTGGTTAGGAGGATCAGCAACACTTCAGAGTCAGGGGCACTAAAGACTGTTGAGAAGTGAAACCAGGTTTAACTCTACAAGTAACAAGTTACTCTACACTGCGGCCACAGAAGCAGCCGAAATCCTTCTGCCCACTGTGGGCCGTGACAACCTTATTTAACCTAGCTCACACATGGATGTGCAAAGAAATATTTAGTGCCTTGGGTCCCGATTCACAAAGGTGATTTACGATTTTGAGTAAGTTCAGCACCACTCATGGCCAACCTCTTGTACTGCACACCTTCCCATAAAAAATAATGGAGATGGAGGCAGGGGCGGCCTTAGGCATGTGCAAGCTGTGCACCTGCACAGGGTTGCCAAACCCCAGGTGCCACCACGCCAATATATATCTTTAATATATTAATCCTCTGAGGATGGATACATATTTGCGTGGCGGCCCCTGGCAGGGATTTGGCGGCCTCTGGCTCTGTTCCACTTCCAAATACCCTGACCCCCCCTCTTCAGTGGCCTCCGCGCCTGCATTCCTCTGGGGGCCCCCTACCTACGCTCCCTGCCCAGGGCCACCATGAGCCTAGAGCCGCCCCTGATGGAGGTAGGAGCTTACTACAAAGGTGTCAGTTACTAAAAAAGTGTACATAAATAAATAAGCGCAGATTATAAATACCAAAATTTTGTACACTTACAAAAGTGCAGTAGGAGAAAAGCACGTTGTAGTAAGTGTTGCAGTCTTACTGTAGTACTCAGTGGCGGCCGGCACAGGTAAGCGTGGTAAGGCGGGCGGGGTGAGGTAGGGGGGAAGCCGACAGACGACAGAATAGGTATTATTTAATTATACCTATTCTGTCATCAGTCAACTTGCTCCCCTCCCACCATTCCCCGTCACACCGAGTTTACCTGTGCCGGCCGCCGCTGGTAGTACTACAAAGTGCAGCTTGTGAATCATGTGCTTTGTTTTTTTATGGGGCTGGGGCCGGTACACCATTTTTTATTCACCCTGACTCAATTCTGAATCTGAATTGTCAGCATGTTTTTCTATGAACTGCAAATATAACTAAGGGGGTGATTAAGATGGCGGACAGACTTAAGTCCGTCCGCCATCGTCCCAGGGTTTGGAACCGCCCACCTAAATGGCAGCGGTCCCGCACAGCATATTACAATGCGGCCGCCGGAAGGCAATATTAACATTGCGTGGGTGCTTCTGGCTGCAGCACCCGCCGCAACTGCAGGGGACACCTGCACAAGGGGGGCCCGCAATGGGCCCCCAAAGTGCATCCCTGCCAGCCTTTCAATGGCGGTTGAACCGCCATTGACAATCTGGAGGGGATGCAGCATCCCCTCCACCGCCACCATTTTGTGGATGTGGGGTGGGTCTGACAGGCAATCATAACGATTGTCTCTGTCGGACTTGTGGAGGACGGTCTTTCCGCCCGCCAGCCAAACCGCCCGCCATCCTGATATGGCGGGTGGAAAAAGATCTTACGATGGCGTACTCACCCCCTAAGTATTAATCCCCTTCAAGGCAGCGGATGTACCATTAAGCATCGCACTTCCTGAAAAATATATTGCTAGCAAGACCAGAACAAAATATCAGTTTACACCATTTTTTTGATCAATATCTGCAAAATTACTATCTATGTTTCACACTCTTGAGAACTCTGTAAATGAAACAACTCTTCTCACTGCATCGCTAGGCAGCTCGAGGTGTGCAATGCACATTTTACCACCTGATGAGGATGAAAGACTGGCCCAGAAGGATTGGAACCTGTGAAGGATGTATTGCTGCACTGCTCGTTCATCTATCTACAGAGATCCTTTTAATTACAACATTAGCAGCATTTGTCAAAGGAGCGATGCTATCAAGATCCACATTGAAACCAACAGACTGATTCAGGACATGAAGCAATGTGATTATATACGTTAGTCATTAATTTGTGCACACCTAAGTGTGACCAATGTGCACAAAAAGTGATACTTCTGCTCACAAATCCCAGATCACAAAATCCCAATGCGCATATTTTTGGGCCCGATGTAGGTAAATCTACATTTACCACTTCATAAATACCGAATCATACCGAATCGGTATTTATGAAGTGGTAAATTAGAGGGGGGGAGATGTAGGTATTTCAGATTCGGTAAATACCGAATCTGTAAGATCCGGTATTTACCGATAATGTAAATACCGATTCGGTATCCCCCATTGCTTCCTATGGGCCTTGAAGCCAATTACCGATTCGGTAATTACCGATTTGTGCAAGGGTGCAGGGGGTGTCACTTTGACACCCTCTAGCACCCCCAAAACAGGCATGTGAGCCATGTGGCACACAGACATGCCCTAAGGGCATGTCTGTCTGTCACATGGCATAGGTGTGCATGCACACATGTGCATGCACACGTGGATTCGGTATTTTAACACCCAATTGGAATGGGTGTTAAAATACCGAATCTGAAGGGCCTGTGGGACAGAAAGTAGTCCCACCTACATTACAAATTTAAAAATCGGTAAAACTACCGATTCGGTATTTTTGCAATTCGGTAATTTTACCGAATCGGTAAAATACCGAATCAGACAAAAAAAGGTCCCCTACATCTCTGTAGGCCAAATACCGGTCGGAAACGGCCGAAATCGGCCGTTTCCGACCGGTATTTGGTACCTACATCGGGCCCTAAATGCCGATTGTACTGAAGGCCACAGAAAATCCGCCGTATACTTCGCAACGGTATGTTGGAGCCAGCAGGGTCTATACAGGCTGTGCAATAGGAATCTAGTGAACACTCACAAACGTTCTAAGCCTTGACACTTATTTGCACGTCCGTCCTGCCCTTCTAGACCTGCAGCTAAATAAATTGCAAGAGGTTGGTGCAGTGTGTTCTTACCGCCCCATGTGTTTTTGATGAGCCTGTGGGAATATACTTCTTCATATATGGAAGAGTATTTTCTATGTGAAGGAATGAAAAGGAATTGTTTATTTATTTTTTATTTTTTTGTATAGCGGGAACTCGACTCGAAAGTACTGGAGCGCTTTACATGAGCACCAGTTACATTAGACAAGGACACATTCATTTGTGGTAGGCACGGGGGGATATTAAGCGATTTGCCCAGAATCACAGGATGCTGAGGCTCGAACCTGGTTCCCCAACTCCAACGTCGGCAGCTCTGGCCTGTACGCCACCCCCTCTCCAAGTTTAGGGCACGTACCCATTTCCCCCTACTAACTCCACGCTTCCGGACAGGTCATAAGGAAAGGAACCCCCCTCACTCTCTTACCACGGGTTGGCTGTGAGCGTCGGCCACGCGGTACAGGCTGAGGATGTAACCTTCGTCTCGGTCTTTGTTTATCTCGTCAAGGGCCAGGCCCGCCTGGACTTCGGTGGCGTTGCAGTCTTCCGGCACCAGAGGCTGAGGGCTGAGGGCGCTGCCGAGGGACAGCAGCGTGAAGCACAGCGCTGCGGTAATCTGCTTCATCTTCGTAGCGCCCTCGACAGGGCCGGACCCCCGGGAGCCAGTCAGTGCTAGAGCAGGCAGCAGGCTTGAAAACAAAGCGACGAAGAAAGCTAAAGCCTGGCTCTCCCCTTCTGATTTTATAACTCCTGACCCTCTGCAACTTTTAGGGTAATGATTAAAAAATGGTGTTTACCGGCGGTCACTGATCACTGATTTGTGCAATAGTCAACTTAAGACCCGCCGGTCTCTCACTGCTATCAACGTGACCATCAACATACAGGGCAGACACACAAAGGCCTGTAAGGTATGTAAAAGAGTACACCAGTAGTACACTGCTTTTTCGTTCGGCTCCAAAACATCTAAAACGGGAATAAAATAGGAAGAATAGGATAGGGAACATATATAATGTATACATATAGAAAGGACTGTGCCTATGTTGCACTTTTATTAATAAGGAATTGGACTTGTCCAGTCGATTCACAACAGCATGTAAGATTACCAAATAATACTCCTATATTGCTACTTCCAGTACTCATAAATGTTTTTGTGACTCAGCCACAAAATCTTAGCCATATATTACAAGTTTCTAGTTGAATCTGGATTGCAACTTTCACCATTGGGTTTTTCTCTGGATCTTTTTTCCCAGTGCCTAAACTATCGGAGTGAGACTGAAAAAAGAACCGATAATGTGGGAAAAGTCTGCCGATTTCAGTGTGAGTTCAGACATTTTTGAAGTTATTCCCCTAGCCAAGTTCCAATGGTCAATGGCGGCTGGTGACATTTCAAAGTGGTGGATGTAAAAGTTGGGGATTAGGTTTACTTTGGAAGCAAGTGAGGTGAGCGACCCTGACCAATGTGAAAGGGTTTTTGAATAGGGGTTCAACCTCTACAAAGTTTTCAGAAAAAGAGTGGTTAAAAGGTTTATTTTAAAGCAAGTTTAAGAAAGCAAGAAGGTTTATAAGTAACTAGCTTACCCGTTGCGCGTTGCTGCGATCTCAGAAGCAAGAAAATTCAAGGAAACTTGTTATGATAACATTCAATTTACATTGTGTCGTTTTTATTGAAACTTATTCATTTTACTATGGAAAACATTTTAAAGTGTTGTTTTAATTCTGTTTATTTATTAGAGTGCTTGTGGATACACGTTATTTTTTGTTTTTCCGTCTGGTGCGTACACAAATAAATCAGAAGGTTTTCCGACACGTGAGCTGGCCACATACAGTTGTCGATGTGAGAAGCACGGATTCTCCAAATCTAGTCCACACACTTGCAGCAATTGTCCTTGTGCTTTATGGTTGATGGTCATTGCAAAAGCGAGTCGCACAGGAAACTGTACACATTCAGTTTTTGAAATATTATGAGGGCCCTGGGGGGCCGATATTTACATTTTTTCTTTTTTGCCAGAAACCTTCGCAGGAGTGTACTCAACAACGTTTAACAATTTAAATTTTTTTTGAAATTATTTTAATTTTTTTGCCAGAAACCCTCGCAGGAGTGTACTCAACAACTTCCCTAAGTTTCATGCCGATCGGATGAGTGTTGTAGTAATGCATAAAGGACAAACAGACAGACATACATTCGTTTTTATATATATAGACAGACATACATTCGCTTTTATATAAACCCACGGTTAGAGCCCATTATATGACAATTACCTGCATAGCCATTCAACCGTACCTTGCCTTAGTTAATATTCCGTTTCACAGGTGGCTTCTGGTTAAATTTCGATTTAACCAGATTTATTTGGTACTCTGTGATAGTCAGGGTTGGTTTAAGCCTGAGGACGCACCTGTATGCAAATGTGATAACTTTTCCATTCAAGATAATATGCACCTTATGTTGTTCTGCCCCTTTTATAATGTCCCGAGACAGAAGTATTTGGTACCTTTATTGAAAGAGAAAGCTTTTATACAGGCAAAACCAGCGCTCCTGTACTTACAAATGCTAGAATCGCCCTTGGTGATGTTCAGTGTGGCAAATTACCTCGTTGCTGCTGTTAGGATTAGGAAGAGGAAATTACAAGTCTAACATTGGGGTCTGTGATGAATGTTGGTATGCTTTGCCTTTTTTCACATGATGATTTTTTTAAACCTGACATTTTAACTGTTTTTATACTTGATACTGATACTGTATTGTATGAAATTTTTTATATGTATCTGGACTGTTTTTTAATTGTTTGTAGCATGCTTTTATGATTTTTAACAAAATCGAATAAAGTGGTTTTTGACTTGAAAAAAAAATATATATAGATTGTGAACGTGCAGGCTTGAAATATTTGCACACATTATAAACAACAATATATGTTATGCTATCTGTAAATACCAGTCGTTATGGCACCACACTTTAGTAATATCTTTGGGACAGTGTGCCCCAATATGTACTACACCAGCTCCATATGCTTTCACACACTGACCAATTTCCTGATGAGTGGGTGTAGCTCACTTGCAACACTTGTTCTTTGTGCTACCTTTGGATTTTTCACAATCCCTTTGCTTTCAAACATTAAAACATTGATGTCAACACCCCAACCTTGATAATTGTTCCAGTACCACTGAAGTCTCCATTTCATGCCAGATTGACAGACCCAGGAGCGTAGTAGCTCAAGGGGGTGTTTGGGGTGTTACATCCCCTATTCAATGTATTCTCTAATAAGTAGTTTGGTCCAGGTGCTTTCAGTCGGGTATGGTGAGGTGTCTGCCGGATTTCACCTGGGATTTTACATACACAGAGAAAAGAACACACACTCTCATCTCTGTTTTGCAGATCTTAAAACATGTTGGTTATTTTACAGAATAGTAAGTTTTAAGTACCCCTAACAATACCCACTCATTTCCCTTTCCCCTGCCCCTCAGGCCACAATCATGCCATGCATCTCATATAATTTAATATGATATGCCATCGTGATTGTTGCAAATCTGAAGCTCACCCCATCCCCCAATTTTAAAGGGCAAAGCTAGCCCCCTGGATAGACCCAATGCACTTCCATTCCAGGCCCCAGAGTGCTGGTGGTAAGTGCTGCAGTTTCCAGCAGCACCCTAAACCCCAGAATGGAAGCTGCAGCCCTGCTAATTCAGTGGTCACAGGAGCAGGGTGCACATCAAAGGCAAGGCAGGGATTTATTTCTCCAAGATGAATTATTACAGTAATTAGTATTAGCACACAAGTTCCAATAATTATTTCCACCACCACATGTCAAAATGCAAGCCACAGTGATCCAGTTACTAGTGTCACTGTGTGAGCTCATCATGCACAGGTGCAAAGTGGCCCGGTGTCAGGTGTGACACCTTCAGCGCCAGCAGCACGTTGCCTCTTGAACTTTTACTCTGGTTTTTACTCTGAAAACATTGACTCGAACTTCTGAGGATGCAAAGTGCCACTGACTTAAAAGCCAGGCATTACTGGAGGATTCCAAGAGACCTGGGGCCTTATTTATGAAGGCCTTGCGTCAGTTTTGCGCCGCCGGTGCGTCACTTTTTGTGACGCACCAGCGGTGTAAAAAATGAACCTCGTTGCGCCATATTTAAAAAGTGACGCATCTAGGTAGATGCGTCACTTTTTAAACCCCTGCGCCACATTATACCTGCGTCAGGTATAATGTATGCAGAGGGGGCGTTCCCCCGCAAAAAGCCTCGTAATAGTGACGCAGTGAAATCTATGTCACTTTTAGGACGCTGTTGCGTCAAAATCTTGCGCCTGCCTCACAGCAGGCGTAAGAATGATGCAAGCCCTTTCACATGGGGCTTTCCCCATGTGAAAGGACGCATTGCTGGAGTTGCGTCACTTTTGTGACACACTCCAGCAATGCGTCACTTTTGCGCTTACTGATACGTCAGAAATACTGACATATCTGTAACTCCTTGCAACATGATGCGTCATACATTAAATATGACGCATCAGGAATGTCGTAAGGAGTGCGCAGTGAAAAGTGACGCATCGCTGTTTTCACGCAGCGATGCGTCACTTTTCATAAATGAGGCCCCAGAGGTTTTTGCAAATGTGACGAAAACTCCACTATTCAACAGTGGAATCCACTCCCCTAAACAATTCTTTTGTAACTTAGGCCCTGATTCTGATTTGGCGCAGCAGAGCCGGCGCAACACCGCCTCCTTGGCGCCAAACCTATGAAAGACCGCCCAAGGACCACCAACCATACTACGATTTGGAAATGCACAACTCGTAATATGGTCAGCATTTCTTTGCAATTCTCATGGCACTGTGTTGTGTTGCTTACTTATTGTACTGTTCCTTTAATCATACACATTCTAGTTATGTCATTACTGAATGTGGAATGTTATACATGTCATGTTGATGTGCATCCTTTGTAAAGGACAGTTATTCCTTGATGCTGATCTTGCTGGATTACTTGTACTGTGCTCTTCGATTGAATAAAGGATCTACCTTAATTTCCTTGAATTTATCTTCATTTCACTGGCGACGGGATTCGAAGAGCAGAACCTACGTGGGATACTTACTTAAACCTGATTTTGATATTTTTTTTTATCTCAAATGGACTAGAAAGGACGTTAAAGAACTCTGACATTTACCTAGCTTGGTAAATATACCAATTATTTTATTGAATATTTACTTTTGGATTAACCGTAGGGTGCTTGAGCATATTTGAACTCTTTCTTAGCGCTGTTCATTTTGAAATTGCAAGCGTTTTAAATATCGAGCTTATATCGAGCATATTCAAAGGATTTACATTAACTCTTGCGCTGTTGGATTTTAACCTTGAATTCGAGTGGAATTGAAATGTTGGCGTGACTAATTGAAGTTTAAGAAACGAAGCGCTTTACCGTTTATGTTGCCATTAGCGCGTCACAGCTCGCACCACAGCTCGCTACACGGCTCGCACCATATTCAAAGGTAAATACATTATAGACTCCTCGTAACTACTGACAGTTTCACCTTTTTGGTTCCATCTTCCAAACTCGACGCTCTGACTTCCGCCTTGAATTGTGGGTAATTGTGTGTGACGTAACACGTTTTGGTGGCCATTTTAGTTAAACCTGAAGTTAAGAGGAAAGTTACGGAGACCTTCGTGAAAGACTCGGAGAAAAAGTTAAACGATCGAAAGGAGGTTTTGCATATTTCCTTCATCAGCGCGTTACCATCAACGGTGATTCGCACACCATCTCCACTTTCATCAGCGCATTACCATCAACGGTGATTCGCACACCTTTCTCTATTTTCTCTATATAATTATTTTTTTTATGGTATTCAGTACAGTGATGATTTAAATTTAGTGTGTTGCACTATTTAACCTCTATAAGTACATTATAGGTTTAGTTACTTGCACTAGCACTCTTACTGATAATATTTAAAGTACTTAATCCAGCATTACTTAACTTAACATTTTGACTTTAAATTATTGTGGTATTAGGTTTTCTAATTTACAATGACTCAACCTAATTACAACATTAGCCCTCCTCAGGCATTCTGGGTTTCTGGTAATGAACCACCACTTAAGTGGTTGGAATGGAAGCCTTATTTCTGTAACTATATAGATACATTAGATGAGGATGGAAAAATGTCTCATGCTCAAAAAAAGAGACTTCTTCTTCATTCTTTAGGTCCTGTTGGACTAAAGGTATATGAAACTATGACTAAACCCTCTTTTCCAGGTGATTTGAATGTTTATATGTTAGCGCTTTTACATTTAGACACTTACTTTGCTCCTAAAGTGTGTATTGGCGTAACAAGATTCAATTTTTTTTCAAGGAAACAGACTAAAGATGAAAACATTGACCATTTTCTTGCTGACCTTAAAAAATTATCATTAGACTGTAAATTTGGTGTACTACAAGAAGAATTAATTAGAGACCAAATTGTTATGCATTCTTACAATGCTTCTATACAGGATAGTTTATGGATTAATGGAGATTCTCCTCTAGATGATATTCTTGCTATTGCACGCAAAGCAGAAATGTCTGGCAGGTGCGCTAACGTGATAAAAAATGATAACAGTGCACTGACTAATGAAGTGGTTGGCAAGGTGAATGCTACTGATAAAAAGAGGTTTAGCTATAACTCAAAACAATCTTTTGGTTCTAACAACAAATCGTTTCCTAAATTTTCAAATTTCAAATTTATTTATTATGTTTTGGCTCTCAAAGAGGGCCACATAAAAATATACAATACACAACAACAAGTACACAGAAAATCCAAAAGTTTGAGGAACAAGATTCAATCCACAATAGATATACACCGGCAAATTAATCTACCAAGGCCGGACAGACAAGATATCTCCAGTTACATATTAATAAATAGCTAAAAATCCTTTAAAAAAGTTAAAAATATAAGAACAGAACATTTCGTTCGGAGGGCAATAAAGTGCATGAAGAAAGTCCTTTAAAGTGACAATGCTAAGGCGGAGACAAATTACTTTTAGCCATCGATTGCGCAAATTACGTAGCATGGGACAAATCAATAGTACATGCATACAGTCCTGGGTGTTCAGTTTACATAAATTGCACAAAGCAGAAGTGCCATGCCATTTGGATAACAGTAGATTTAGTGGAATTAAATCATAGCGTAACAAAAACCAAAATCTACGTATACCATGCAGTAGATTCCATAGGGCATAGGGTTGTGGCTGCTTCAACCTATAGGAAGAAATGAGAGGTTCCACGTTCCTTTTGTCACCAACTGACTTTATATCAGAAAGGAAACAAAACTCCCACGAAGCCTCCTTAAGGACATGTTTTAACTGTGAGGGAGAGTAGGAAAACAGAACACTTTCATCAAGTTTAAGTAGCGTTACAGCCCTTCTAAAGTTACTTACGAGTTTAGAGAACTCTTTAAAGTTGCCCAGTAGTTCATTTTTGAGGAGGACTCGCAGGGTTCCTACTCCCGCTCTAGCCAAACTGGCCACCCATCTTATTAGGGCACATAGACCCTGAACCCAGGTACTCCTGAGTCCAAAGTCAAGCCTACAAGCGGCTAGTGGGCAAGCATTGTTTAGAGTAGAGAGGGATCTTAAGAGTTTCCCCTCAATCTTATGGCAAAAGTCCCAGTTTTTCACCTCTATTAATTCAATACCATACAAGATAGTTGCGGGGATTTTTGCTCTAAAAACTTCTAGAAGACTGGAAAAATGCCTTTTCCCCGTTGCCTGGTATAGGGACTTTAAACCATTGCCATGGGCAAGAGCTTTGCGAGAGCAGTGCTCTATATGGAGCTTCTCACTCATATTGGCCGAAAATATTTTTCCCAAGAAAGTATAGGAGGTTACGACCTCCAATCTATGCCCCCCAATAGCCCAACCGAAATTTGTGGAGCGGCACTTCTTCTTACCAGCTATACACATCACTTTACTTTTGGTAATGTTAATCTTCATGTGATGATCACCAGCAAAAGCATGGAGAGCCTGTAGCCGATTTGCAAGACCGATTGGAGTCAAGTCAAGAATAAGAACATCATCGGCATACATCAGGCAGGATATTGGAGTCCCTCCTACCATCGGGGCAATCCCCTCACTGGCAGACACGGCAGCAGGGAGGTCAACCGTATATAAGGAGAACAAAAGGGGAGCCAATAAGCAGCCTTGTTTAAGGCCATTCCGAGATGGTATTTTGGCAGAAAGCCCCCTTTCGCCCCCCATTAAGACCCTGCACCAGGTCTCAGTATGCAGAGACCGAACCAGTTCCAACAGGAGGGTAGGGACACCAAGCGTCGCCAATTTTCTCCACAGCGTTCCACGATCTACTTTATCGAACGCTGTGGAGAAATCAATAAAGGCGGCATACACCACTCCTCCTCTCACCTGGACATATTTATCTGTGATCACCTGAAGGGCGGTGAGATTATCTAGCGTACCATGATCCCTACGGAAACCGGTCTGTTCAAACGGCAGAATATTGCCTTCCTCGACCCAATCAGAAAGGGAACTAAGAAGGCATTTCGCAAAGACCTTTCCGATGGCGTCGAGGAGCGCAATCAGGCGGTAATTACTAGGGCTATCCCTTGTACCCTTCTTAAAGATGGGGACCAAAATACTTCCTCTCCAGGAAGCAGGAACAATTTTGGAGAGATGGCACGCCTTAAACAAGGGGTACAAGATTTTACTCCATCTTAAGGGATCTTGTTTAAGGACCGTCATAGGGAGTTCGTCCGGCCCCATGGCCCCAGAGGGCCGCATATTTTTTATAGCCATCTCGATTTCTTTCTCTGAGGGGTGGAATACAAGGTCTTCAGGTGCAGCATATATGGAGTTATCAATACCTGTAGTCCCGTTCCCTGCGTAGAGCTCTCGGATATGAGAGGACCATACCTCTTCTGATATAGGAATGGGGGTGGGACTATGACGCGTACCACACCCCTTCCCAATTATTGCCCAAAAGTCTTTAATATTACCATGTACAGCAGATTCCCTCAGATTAATCCAAACTTTGTCCTCCCTTTCCTTTTTAATTTTTTGCTTGAGTCTGCTTCTCTTTTTAACCTAGCAATTTCTTTCCCACGTTCCAGGACTCTGTCTAAATACTGTTCGCGAACTAGTTTATTTATTTCCCTATTCAGAGTACGCAATTTATTAGGGACCACTTCTCCTTTCCTAGGGGGAACAGTTTGTTTTGCGTACAATAAAATCTTTCGCATGAATTCTTCAAAATAAAGTAATTCGCTGCCATTCCACTCATTTATTACCATTAGGGTATCGGCCAAAAGGTCCTGCACCCCATTAATAGCGGCAGAGTTCCAGAAGCACCTTCCAGAAGAGGCATGGAAGGTAGCCTCGTTGCCATTAAGCGACCAAGACACAGTATTCAAAGGATTTAAAGACATTGTTAAAAACAATATACTATGATCGCTGAGTGACGTAGGTATAATCTTAAGGTCCTGAATATGGGGAAACAGACCATAGTCTGCAATAGCATAGTCCAAAATAGACGACCCAAAGGGGGATTTATGAGTATAATTAGCGGGGACGTCGGATGGAAATCTTCCATTTAAAATAATACCATCACCAGTCGCTAATTCTTTTAACAAGATCTTCCCTCTTTTGTTTGTCACCAGGTTCTCAGGAAAAAGCGTCTGGGGAATAAAGTGTACCTCTTCCTTAACTTTGTTCCTTAAGAGTTTCAGACTAGCGTTAGAAATTTTACAATTCAAATCACCTACAAGCAAGATTACCAGGGAAGATGGGGAGTTTTTTATCTGTTCAATATATCGGAGAACCTGCTGCAGACTAGCATTAAAACACTCCTCAGGGGGTATATACACATTAAAAATTACCATAGGATATTTTTTGCCATTATGGAACAAATTTTCTAGGGTTATTGTGTGGAAAAGTCTACTAGGATCAATATAATGGGAGAATCTCCATTGCAGTTTATTTGACAATAAGCAGGCAATCCCCCCCCTGGCATGCCCTTTCTTAGAGGGCGCAGCGGGTACTTCCAGGACATAAAAATCTTTTGATGGCGTTAGCATATCAATGCACCATGTTTCCTGAATACACAATACATCCGCACCCAGAGAAGATAAAAAGGCGAATTTCTCTGGGCTGCTGTGGAATCCAGCCGCATTCCAGGAAATTATTTTTAATGAGGTGTTAAAGATGATGAAACAATTTGGGGTTATCCTTTGTTTTTGTTGATAACGCACTATGGAGCCAATTCCACCAGTTATTGTCATCTATAAGTGAAGAGTTCTCAGTTAGTGGAAGTGGCTTCACGTGCAAAACTGAGCGTTTTCCCCTAGAGACCCAAATTTTTAGGTCTCTAAGGGGAGAGGCTACCCCGTTTTGCTCACCACCCCCAAACACCTGGTTACATAAAAGATTTGGCTTGCCTGGGTTAGAGATAGGGAGAATGTCAATACCTAAGAGCTGAAAGTTTTCGGCTTGTTCTAGTATCAAATTTACTATAATAGGCGAATAAAATTTCACCCGTATACTCAATACCCTACTTCCACCCAACAGAGACACCAATTCTATGTCTCTAGATTGAATATGGTAGAGACTTTCAATCTCACTAAAACGTTTGAGAAGCCAAGCTCTATTTAACAAAAGGTCAGTATCAAATAAAGGTAAGAAGTCTAACACACGCACATCCACCGGGGCCTTAGTAATATTTAAAGACCGGGCAGGAGGGCAGCGATTTTCAGACTCTAATGCTACAGTAAAGGGGGGGCCAAAGGGTTAAGAGCCCCAGGTGGATATGAAATTGGCGCTCCAAATGCGCTCCGTGGAGGAGAGCATAGGAGAGAGCCCCCCGTTTGAGGTATAACTTCCTGAGTCATCGGACTACATTGTTCATTTTCCCCCTTTACAGAGGTTAAAGTAGTTAAGTTCAAATCAATGTCCACCTTTAGGGAAGTAGAAGAGGGCTCCACATCAATTTCATCATTCTCCCTTGACGCTGCAATATTTTGGAAAATAATCCTCCGCTGCTTTTTCTTTCTGTATTTTCGAATTAGTTTCCTCTTGTTCCCTTTATTAATTTTATGTTTACCATTTTTTCCCCTGTCTTCTTTTACCTCCAGTTTATCGTCCAGGGGTTCTTTTCCGATCTCAGGCATAAAAATAGGAAATAACTCCTGGACCACTTCAGGGCCAGGCAAAGGTTTATCATCTTCCTCTATCTCCAGAGCTGAGTTTTTAATGCAGTTGGGAGCTGCAGTAAAATGCATGTCCTTGTGTGATTCCAGGGTAGGAGATTCAACCTTCCTATCAAGTTCCCCTCTGGTGTCTCTGGTTTTCCCCTCAGGCAAGTAATGCTCAGACTTGGGGGGGGAAGCATTCCTCATATCAGGCGATTTTTGCAGCAATGTCTTTAAAATTTGAGTGACTGATTCCAAAATACAGTCCGAGCTGCGTACAAATTTCCCCAGAAGAAGTAAGATTGAGGCTAGGAGTTGTTCCAGGGCGATCATAGACTCTGAGATCGGCTTTTCTCGTGCTTCCACAGAGCAACGATTATCCAAGAGATTAAGATCGGGGCTCCTTGAAACATTTAACAAGTCGGACATTTCATGGCCATTTAACGAAGGGGTGCTACTATACAGCAGTAACCCAGAAGGGGTGGCACCCCCTGAAGATTTAAACTGTTCCAAAGTCTCCACTTTAGCTGGGCTTACGTAGCGTCCCCAAAGTTCCAGGTCAATAGATAGTGCAGACAAGTTGCCCCCCGGCCTATCGTTCAAAGGGGAATGAGGCATCAGTGGTATATGCACTGGCTCATCTACGGCCATCACCTTCCCCTCTGTTGAGTCCCGTAAGGAAGACCCCCCCACCATTGATTGTAGGGCCCCTGGATGTACCAGAGGCAGTAGGGGGTCTATGGGGGCTGGTGTATGAACATCCAGGGCTTTAGTATCAGAGCTTTCTGGAGTAGCAATTTTAGATTTTTTTACAACAGATAGATCCCAAAGTTCAGATAGTTGGCATTGACCTTTCAACGGTGGGTTATTCACTGATTTATTTCTTGTGCGGGTAGTAGTTAATTTTCTGCCAGGTTTTTCTCCCACTACCCTTCCTGAGCGTAGAGTTTTAGACATTTTCCGTGCTATTTTCCACAGAGATAAACTTAATCGAAATGGACAATCCCCAGAGGAGAATGTACAGTAAGTAAAATGTTATTATGTAAAAGGATAAAACTTATGTGAACCTGGAGTAACGTCAATCCCTGACCGGCCAAGTTAGTATGAAGAACGGTGTAATAATGTCAGTACACGGATCGTTCTCAAACCAGCAGAAATAAAAGCATGTTCATCGAAGCAAAAACAGAATGTAAATAACCGGGCCCAGCCCAGCCTACCTCAGCCACTGAGGGCCACAGAGGGCCCGCCCTTTGCCCGGGCTTAGCCCGGCGTCCCGCGAGACGGGGGTGACTCCGTTTTTCAGCGCCTCCTGGCGCGAAACTGACGCGGCCGGTGCCGCTAGGGCTGCTGGGAGTTGGAGTCTCCTTCGCCCAGCGCCGCGCTCCGCTCGATGTTTTCTGGAGCTGCTTAGGAGCGGGAGGCGGGCGGGCAAAGGCGCCGATTAATGTAAGGAAATGTAGCGCATGGCGTTTGAGTAAGCAGCAATCCACCAAGGTTTCTGCAAAGGACTACCCCCTCGACCGGGGTGACTCCGTTTTTCAGCGCCTCCTGGCGCGAAACTGACGCGGCCGGTGCCGCTAGGGCTGCTGGGAGTTGGAGTCTCCTTCGCCCAGCGCCGCGCTCCGCTCGATGTTTTCTGGAGCTGCTTAGGAGCGGGAGGCGGGCGGGCAAAGGCGCCGATTAATGTAAGGAAATGTAGCGCTTGGCGTTTGAGTAAGCAGCAATCCACCAAGGTTTCCGCAAAGGACTACCCCCTCGACCGGGGTGACTCCGTTTTTCAGCGCCTCCTGGCGCGAAACTGACGCGGCCGGTGCCGCTAGGGCTGCTGGGAGTTGGAGTCTCCTTCGCTCAGCGCCGCGCTCCGCTCGATGTTTTCTGGAGCTGCTTAGGAGCGGGAGGCGGGCGGGCAAAGGCGCCGATTAATGTAAGGAAATGTTGCGCTTGGCGTTTGAGTAAGCAGCAATCCACCAAGGTTTCCTACAAAACATCCTCAATCTTCTTCGAATTTTAAACCTAAGTGTTACAGATGCAACAGTTTGGAGCATTTGGCTGACTTCAAAGGATGTCCTGGCCTGAAAGCTAAATGATCTAGTTCCGGTTTGAAAGGCCATTTGACAAAAGCATGTAATAGGAAAAAGAAGAGTAAAGTAAATTTTGTAAATGACATTGATGAGGAAGAAATTTCTGAAAATGATATAGAAGATAATTTAGTAATGAATGTTCATGATAAGTTAGTTTTGAGAATAAGAGATGAGGATATGGTTAACAAACCTATTTGTTCAATGAGTATTGGTGGAGTAGATGTCAAAATCTATGCTGATTCGGGCTCACCTTATACCATTGTTAATGAGGAAATGTGGAAATCTTCTTTTGTCCAACATGTTGGTGAGAAGTTATTGCCATCAGATATCCACCCTGAAGGTTATATGGGAGAACCTATTTCTATTCTGGGTTTTCGTTGGTTTGTTTTCAGATTCAAAGGTAGAGAATTTAGGGGAAAGCTTTACATTTCGAAGAAAGGACCACCTGTTTTAGGGTGGTTTGACCAAAAACAACTTCACATTATTTTAGATCCAAACAGTAAAGAACAAGTTTTAGTAGTTGATGATAGTTCTGTTGTTACTGATGGAATTTTACACAAATTTCCGAAAGTTTTTAGTAAAACTTTGGGGAATTTAATTGGTTTCGAGCATAAGATCATATTAAAGGACGATGCTTGTCCAAAAGTGCATAAATGTAGGAATGTTCCTATTTTGGTAAGAGATGAAGTCAGCAAAGAACTAGATAAACTTGTTTCTACTGACATTATTGAGCCAATTGAAGCGAGTGAATGGGTTTCACCAATTGTCGTCGCGAGACGGAGCAATGGGAAAATCAGATTGTGTGTGGATTTAAGGTATTTAAATAACAATATTGTGGTTGACAAGTTCCCACTTCCTAAAATTAATGAGATGGTTTCTAGTCTTGGTAATGCACGATGGTTTTCTACTATAGACCTATCGTCTGCATACCACCAGATTTCTCTGTGCCCTGAATCAATGAAGTTTACATCTTTTGTGACACCTTTTGGTTGCTTCCGTTATAAACGCATGCCGTTCGGCTTAGCTTCGGCGGCTGCAGTTTTCCAACGATTAATGTATCAATTGTTTAAGGGAGAAAAAGGTGTCAGATTTTTTCAAGATGACATTCTTGTTTTTGGGGATGATGAGAATGAACATTTGTCAAGACTACATAAAGTATTAAATATTCTTGAGAGCAAGGGCCTTACTGTTGAACATTCTAAATGTAAATTTGCTCAAAAGAGCGTAACTTATCTAGGCCATATCATTGATGCGGAAGGTGTAAAGCCTAAACCTTCTTTGGTTTCAGCTATCTCTGAGGCTCCTATTCCTACAAGTAAAGACGACATTAAGTCATTTTTAGGAATGGCTGAATTTTGTTCTAAGTATGTTCCTAATTTTGCAAGTGTTACTTATAATATTCGACAACTTTTGAAGAAGGGTGTGAGATTTGAAGGTCTAAGTCTTGTAATGAAGATTTCAAGAATATTAGGAATGCTATTGCTCAGGCCACTGCTCTACACAATTTCGATCCATCCTTGGAGAACATAATACCTACTGATGCTAGTAACAAGGGTCTTGGAGCTGTTTTAATGCAAATAGATGAGAAAGGGAAGGAAAATGTAATAGCCTATGCTTCAAGATCTCTTTCTCCTTGTGAAGAAAAGTACCCTATAATAGAAAGGGAGGCTTTAGCTTGTGCCTGGGCGTTAGATCATTTCAAGTCTTTCGTTTGGGGTAAAGTGTGTTTATTACGCAGCGACCACAAGCCGTTAGTAAAGATCTTGACTACAGAAGGAGTAATCAATGCTTCTGCTCGCCTGGCTAGAATTTCTATGAGGTTTCAGAACTTCATTTACAAGATTGTTTATGTTCCATGTAAAAGCAACGTTCTTGCTGATTTTCTGTCAAGGATGCCTGTAATGTTGGAGGAATGTGATAATAACGATTGGAATGAATTGCAAATAGCCTATGTTCATGATGAAGGTCTTTCAGCCTTCAGCAGGGAAGAATGGAGTAGTGAGTACTTGGCTGATGAATGTTTACAGAAAGTAATTTCTTACACAGTTGATGGTTGGCCTAATAAAAAAGATGTGTTGGATGATGTTTTAAGACCTTTTTGGGAAGTTAGGTCTGAACTCTCAGTTGCACATGAGACATTATTAAGGGGTGAGAAGATCATTCCTCCTAGTGGTTTATGTGAAGGAATCATTGAGCTGTGCCATGAGGGTCACCCTGGGATTGTGAGGTCTAAGTCATTAGTAAAGAATTTATTCTGGTGGCCTGGTTGTTATTCTCAAACGGAAAAGATTGTTAGAGATTGTGTTATTTGTGCTTCTGCAGAGAAAACATTGCATACCTTTCGTCCTCCTATGTTGGAATGTTCTTCTCCTGAGTTTACTTGGGAATGTGTTGCGGTGGACATTATGGGTCCTATTCAGGAACAAGATGGTTCTCATCTGTACTTGATTGTCCTCATTGATTTGTTTTCTAAATGGCCTGTTGTTAAGGTTGTAGAGAGGGCAGATACTGATTCTGTTCTAGGTTTCCTGGATGAGACTTTTGTTACAGAGGGAATCCCTTCTTGCATTCTCACCGATAATGGTGTTCAGTTTTTGTCTGTAAGAACGAAAAGATATTTCAGTAAACTTGGTATTAGGCATAGGACAACTTCTCTTTATAATCCTGGTGGTAACGGTGTCGTAGAACGTTTTAATAGGGTGTTGAAGAATACTATTCAGCTTTCTATTAGTAATAATCTGGATTGGCCAACTCAAGTTGGGAAAGTGGTTTGGAATTACCGTATTACCGTTAATGATTCTACTGGTGTTTCCCCTTTTGTCTTAATGAAAGGTAGGAACCCACGTTCTAAAACTATCCCTACTTGGTTATTTTCAGGTGAAGTTGAACCTTATTCTAAGGACTTAGTTAGGGCACGGTTGGTACAGGTCCATGACAAAAGTAAAAAATATCATGATTTGAAACATGGATCTAAGGAAGTCAAGATAAATGTTGGTGATTGGATTAGAATTAAAAAAACCTTTTAAGGTGCAGAAAGGCGAGTCTACTTTTTCTGAACCCTTTCAGGTGATGGAAGTTTTAAAGAATTCTGTTAAACTTAGCAATGGGAAAGTTTGGAATTTGAGTAGGGTTGCAAGATGTAATCCGAGTTGTTTTTCTAGACCTGATATTTCTAACACTCTTTGGAAACCAGAAGATTTGGATGTTGATGATTCTAGTGGTAACAATAATTTGATTGACAGTTCTGGAGTGGTTAGCTGATGGAAGGAAGTTCTGTTGTTGCTGGCGAGGATCCTTTGCTCCGCCATTCCTCAAGGAAGAGGGTGGTTCCTCTGTGGCTTAAAGATTATATCACAAACAATAGTTAAGGATTATATCACAAACAATAGGTATTAGTTTTTTTATAGCATATAAATTGGAACTTATTTTTTATTTTATTATTAGAAAGGGGGATGTGTTGTGTTGCTTACTTATTGTACTGTTCCTTTAATCATACACATTCTAGTTATGTCATTACTGAATGTGGAATGTTATACATGTCATGTTGATGTGCATCCTTTGTAAAGGACAGTTATTCCTTGATGCTGATCTTGCTGGATTACTTGTACTGTGCTCTTCGATTGAATAAAGGATCTACCTTAATTTCCTTGAATTTATCTTCATTTCACACTGCCTGGAAAACAGGCACCGCAAAGGAAACAGCAAAAATGTTCCAGTACGACATGGACGTCCATGCCGTGCTGGAAATCTGTTGGGATAGAGATTGGGGGGCACATGTTGTGCCCCCTGAATGTATCCCCATGGTGGGAGGTCCCGGGGGGCCATGTAGGACCCCCTTTGTTCCTGCTTTGCCAGCCCTTTCATAGCGGGGCCCCGCCATGAAAAGGCTGGAGGTCCAGGAACTCGCACTATGCTGAGTGGGATTGTGCCAGTCCCCACTCACCATATTGCATTGTGGTGCTCCTGCGCCTCCATCAGGGAATGACAGCAATCACAGAGCCACCCAATAATCCCCTGGGGACTGGGTATATTCAATAACAGAAACACAATGTCCCTAGAGTAAACATTTATAGAGTATTGCTAATTTGTAATATTGTCACACACATGAACATTTAATCCATAGAGTCACAGGGAATATATGCACATAAACCTTGATGTATCAAAAATGGTATGTATTTATTCCACTTGGAATTTCATAAATTAGTATTTAGCAACATACATACTGCTGAAAGTCATACATCAGTTAACAGTAGTATTCATAACACCTTTCGCATAAATTATGGGTAATCAAAAACACCATATACATGGAATTTTAAACACAGCATGGAAACATGCTTGAAATCTGAATAATCAACAGATGTGCGAAACAGTGCTGGGCGTCGACGTTTGGGTCCCCCGTTGGTCTAAAATATCCATGGGACCATCTCCAGGACAAAACAGTTGCACATACACATTCATTAAGCGCTTTGGAAGAAACCAATCTTAATGTCAATGGTCGAGCTGTAAGTGTATCTTATGAGTAAGACGTCGCAGGATGTCAAAAAAGCCAACAAATCGCTTGTACGAGAAACCAGTCACGCTTGGTCCAGAGACGCCCGACTAATCAGTCCGAGAAGATGCGAAGGGTGTTATGAATACTACTGTTAACTGATGTATGACTTTCAGTAGTATGTATGTTGCCAGATACTAATTTATGAAATTCCAAGTGGAATAAATATATAAAATGTTTGATACATCAAGGTATATGTGCATATACTCCATCAGGGAATGACTGTTCCCAGGCGCAGCCGACGGTCCACCACCGCATCGACTTTGGAAGTCATAATGCAGCGGACGGTGGACCGCCACTGCTGAGCCACCACCAGTCTAGCACAGTATTTGGCACCTTATCAACTGATTGATTAGTGCAGGTGGCTGAATAATGGCCCAGTAATTTTGCAACCTGGATATCAGTTGGGCCTCTTCCCGGATGTATGACGGTACGACGCAGGCTATTACCACGCGTACCGTTACAACGCGTGTTTTACAACGTAAGTCGTTACCACGACTTTCCCTGTAGGGTGTGGACTTAGGAATAGTTTAATTTACTATTCCAACACCAGTCCCCGTGGATAGTAGGGAAGGTGTTGGAATAGTAAATTAACTATTCCTTGTCCTTGAGCGCCCTCCAGCGCAAGTCATGGTTACGTTTGCGTTGTAAGAGACGTGTTGTAATGGTAGCGCGGGGTAACATTCGCGTCGTAAAGGATGTTCCCCCTCTTCCCCATGCGGTACTTGCCAGGCATTGGAGAGTAAAGCTTTCCAATGTGTGGGAAGTGGGGAGACTTTAGTCGAGTTATTATGTATTGTTGCCATTTGTAGGCACCACACAGCAAACTGCAAAAACAACAATTGATGAACAGAATGCAGACCAATGTCATACATTCACCCCAGTACAGAGATCTGGGCCTAAATCCATCGGTTGTTTACTCCCCATGCCATTCCAGTTTGAACCCAGCCATATGCAAATCAGTTTTGACCCTGATCCCTAAGGGAACAGTCCAGGCCGAACTGCTAGGCCAGGTCCTCCAGGACTGGAAACAAGTATCCTAGGACTGGTTTCGGGGTTTGACCCCTCATCAGCCAGGCTAGCTTGACTCCAGTGGCATGGAGAGCACTGGACCCACGTCTGGTCATACCCATACCACCCGGGGTGACAAATGCAAAAAATAACAATTGTTTGACAGAAGGAAGAACACTGTCATACATTCACCCCAGTACAGAGATCTGGGCCTAAATCCAACTCTTTTTCTCCCCATGCCATACCAGTTTGGCTGATTTGCGTATAGCTGGGTTGGACCTAGGGTGGCAAAGTGAGCTAAAGAATGGTTATGGATTCAACCCAGATCTGTGACTGGGGTGAGTGTCTGAAAAGTTTCAGCGCTCCGTTCATCATATCCTTGTGTTTGCTTTGTTCGCCCTAAGTTGGCAAGGGTATGCCCAGATGTGGGTCCCTTTCTCACTTTGCCTCTGCAATCAAGCTAGCCTGGCTGATATGGGGTGTTACCCCAAAACTGGTACCAGGAGGCTTGTTTCCGATCCAGGCAAGGCCTGGCTTGGCAGTTCGGCTAGACTGTTCCCATGAGGAAGAGGGTCAAGAATGATTTGCATATAGCTGGCTATGAACTAGGGTGGCAAAGTGAGCTAAAGAATGATGATGGATTCAATCCAGATCTGTGACTGGGGATGAGTGTCTGAAAAGTATCAGTGTCTCTTAATTTTCTTCTTGTGTTTGCTCAATTCGCCCTAAGTTGTCAGGGTATGCCCAGACATGGGTCCCCTTCTCACTTTGGCACCTGATTCAAGCTAGCCTTGCTGATGAGGGGTGTTACCCCGAACCCGGGCCCCAGATGCTTGTTTCCGGTCCAGGGAAGACCTGGCTTGGCAGTTTGAGCTGCACTGTTCACATAAGGAACAGGGTCACGACTGATTTGCATATAGCTGGGTCTGAACTGGGGTGGCAAAATGAGCTAAAGGATTATGATGGATTCAACCGTGATCTGTGACTGGTAGTGAGTGTCTGAGAAGTTTCAGTGCTCCGTTCATCATCTCCTTGTGTTTATTTTGTTTGCCATCAGTTGGCAGGGTATGCCCAGATGTGGGGCCCTTACTCAATTTGCCACTGGAGTCAAGCTAGATGGAAATACATATATAGGAATAGAGTTTGTTTTCTTTAACAAAATGAGTTTTGATTGAATTCAAAAAACAACTAAGTGTGTCAGGGAAAGGTAATTAATGGTACCTGTCCCAGGATTGATTCTAAAAAAACAATACCGTAGGCATCAATTTTTTCTCACTTAGTATATTGTTCCCAGATGCCTTTGGGTTATTGGGTGACCCTGTTTTGATTGACTGGAGTCAAGCTAGCCTGGTTTATGAGAAGTGTTACCCCGAAATTACTCACAGGATGCTGTGTCCAGTCCAGGGAAGACCTGGCTTGGAAGTTCTGGTTGGACTGTTCCCAAAAGGAACAGGGCCAAGACTGATTTGCATATAGCTGGGTCTGAACTGGGGTGGCAAAGTGAGCTAAAAAATAATGATGGATTCAACCCAGATCTGTGACTGGGTGTGAGCGTCTGAAAACTTTCAGGGCTCCATTCATCATCTCCTTGTGTTTGCTTTGTTCGCCCTAAGTTGGCAGGGTATGCCCAGACAAGGGTTCCTTGCTCACTTTGTTACTGGATTCAAACTAGCCTGGCTTATTAGGGGTGTTACCCCATAACCGGTCCAAGTATGCTTGTTTACGGTCCAGGGAAGACCTGGCTTAGCAGTTTGGGCTGGACTGTTCCCATAAGAAACAGGGCAAGACTGATTTGCATACAGCTGGGTCTGAACTGGGGTGGAGAAGTGAGCTAAAGGATGATGATGAGGGGACTGGGGGTGAGTGTCTGGAAAGTTTCAGCGCTCCGGTCATCATCTCCTTGCGTTTGCTTTTTTTGCCCTAAGCTGGCAGGTTATGCCCAGACGTGGGTCCCTTCCTCACTTTGCGACTGGAATCAAGCTAACCTTGCTGATTAGGGGTGTTACCCCCAAAACTGGTCCCAGGATGCTTGTTTCTGGTCCAGGGAAGACCTGGCTTGGCAGTTTGGGCTGGACTGTTTCCATGAAGAACAGGGTCAAGACTGATTTGCATATAGCTGGATTTGAACTGGGGTGGCGAAGTGAGCTAAAGAATGATGATGGATTCAACCCAGAACTGTCAATGGGGGTGAGTGTCTGAAAAGTTTCAGCCCTCCGTTCATCATCTCCTCTTTGCCTTGTTCACGCTTAGTGGGTAGGGTATGCCCAGACATGGGTCCCTTGCTCACTTTGCCACTGGATTCAAGCTAGCCTGGTTGATGAGGGGTGTTACCCTGAAACTGGTACCTGGATGTTTGTTTCCGGTCCAGGTAGACCAGGCTTGGCAGTTCAGGCTGGACTGTTCCCATAAGGAACAGGGTCAAGACTGATATGCATATAGCTGGGTCTGAACTGGGGTGGTGAAGTGAGCTAAATAATGATGATGGATTCAACATAGATCTGTGACTTGGGGTGAGTGAAAAGTTTCAACGCTCCATTCATCATCTCCTTTTGCTTGCTCATTCCACACAGCAAACTGGCTGTTGCATTCGCTCGAGTGATAGACCTGTTTCGTGGACCCACAAAGTTGAAATAATTTAAATCACACATTCAAAGCGAAAAGATAGACAAAGCCACATGCAAATATACATTCAGAAAATGGCTAACCGTCAGGCACAACTGCAGGTATTGTGCAATAACATACACGCCATACTAACACCCCATAAAAGCACACAGCAAGCAAACGTATGCAGAGTAGGCAAGCAAAATATACAGTTACACATGGACAGATGAAATCAGAAACTGCGTGTTGGAGCTTGCAACATTAGCAAAACAATTGAGACAACATCTGAAATCAAGAGATATGGATCTCTAAGTTATTTTAGCCCCTCTTTTTACATCCGGAACGTTTTTGTTAGGAAATCTTTAACACGTTTTTGCAATGGAATCTGTTTTCCCCTGAACAGCCAGAGGTCAAGATTTTCCTCTCTTATTTTCCACAACTCCACAAGTGCTTTTGGGACAGCCAGGTAATATCCACTACAGGAGGAATGCGTATAAGGTCAGGAGGTGCGAATAGTGAAGTCCTACTCACATCTCCTGAACCCCTCCAAATCCTCCTCCCTTGCTATTGAAGTCAGACAACAGAATGAGAGAAGCACCAGGATTGGCTCTGGCAGGCAAACATAGCGCTCCATAGGAGACCAGTGGGAAGAAGCTCTCCGGGCTCATTAATTGTGCACTTAGGGAGAGATCTCAAGTGAGCATGTCAGGCTGGTCAGAGAAAGGCACTCGGCCAACTCGACATACGCACTTCACTTTAAGAGTTACCTGGGCGAGGCTAAGTCTGCCTGCTGACAAGCCCCAGCCCCATCATCCCCTACTTTTTGCACAGGAGAAAGCACCGACTCAAACAACAGCTTTTGCATGGCAGGGAAAATATACATTAAAAAAAATATTTAATACAAGGGCAACAAATTTAGGGGGGCAATGGCCTGGCTGCCCAGTAGAGGAGCAATATTGTATCACAATTGTCTATCAACTATGTCACACACCATAGTCAAACTTAAATTCAGATATCTAAGATTGCTGCGACATTTTCAAACTAAGGGCCTAATTTATATCTTGGCGGATAGGATACTCTGCCACAAACGTGACGGATATCCCACCCAGTGTATTAGAAGTGCCGTAAGGTATAATGCATTTGTAATATGCAGATGAGATAGCGTCATTTTTGTGACGGAGTAGCCTATCTGCCAAGATCTAAATCAGTCCCTAAGTGAAAATGTATGTTTTGCGGGGAAATGCAGTTAATTGCAGGATCATCGTGATGTAGTGCGTTTTCCACACCAGTAAAGCATTGAACCAGACAGCACCAACACTCTGCAAGAACCTGCTAACTTTTGCTTCTCTTAGTGTGAGTGAGTTTGGCGTCTCCCTCCCCTGCGCCTACTGAGTCCTAAGCAATAAGCTATATCTCCTGACATGCTCCCAAACACTGACCACTAACCCCCGACCCAGAGGCCACTGTCTTTGGTGTGGAGCTCCTGATTTGTTAGGATATCTAACATAAAATTCTCGGAACAAACATGGCGCTTGAATATCAGAAAGGGTCATCCATGATTGAAACTTTTTTCTGCAATTCTTGCGTCTAAAATGTTAAACAGTATGGGCTCATTTGTAAACATGCCCATATATCAGGAAACGGATTTTGAACCCAATCCTGCTCTCCACTTTCGACCTTAGATGTCTGGTCTCATTTCCCAGGACCACTCATTATCTGAACCTCAGCATTCTGAGTGAGCTAGAGCTTATTGACCAAGTTCCTATAGCACATCCACATAGTCCAACTCGAAACGTATTGGCGTACCCACAACACAAGGATTTAAGTGGGGCTGGAATGACTTTCCTTTAACGTAATGGGTGGAGAAAAATGCTTTTAAAGACAGCATTCATTTGAACTTCCATTGAATGCTGTTAATGTAATATAGCGCCTAAGGTCACCATGTCTGATATGCAAACTTAGAGATATGTCATTTTAGGACACAATTAGGTTAGTTAGGGCCACCATAGGCACCTTAATACAAGTGCTGTCCAATTAAATACCCTAAAGAAGATCAACCAAGGGGCTTTGCCACAGCTCCTCTTTATCGACTGATTTTGAATTCAGGTTTTGTCGTAACATAAGAGCTTGCATACAGCTACAGGAAAATAGATCACCTGCACGGTTAGCCTTCCTGCTATTCAGCAAGTTATTTATTATTTTTGGACCTTTCTTCATTAAATCTGGGAAAGAATTTAACGTACTTAGTTGCAATAAAGCTACATTGTCCTGTAGTACAGGTAACGTAGTGTTGATAACCAGAACTTTGCACATTAGGAATGTAAGTGCTAACAGTGTTCTCATAGCAACCTGATCCAGTACTCCATAAAATACATACATAAATAAATAAAGATTAAAAGTACTCAACTGGTGTTTCTAAAAAGGTCCAGGCCATCCCATAGCAGAATATATAAACTGTTTTTGGTTTCTGGATAAGGTCAATTATTGTTTCTAGGAAGTATTCAAAGAATTCTTGTTCTCTGACAATAGTTCTACTTTAAGCAGGTTACTTTGTGCCAAAGTTCAGTTTTAGAAAAAGTCAAATCAAATCGTAGAAAAATATAGTTCCAAAGTTAGAAGTGTTTTTTGTTTTGAAAAACGAAGGTCGAATTCAAAGTTGATAGAACGCTGTGCGCTAATTTGAAAAGTTCTTCTCGGTGTCAGGAGAAAACATTGAATCTTCTAAGTTGGCAAAGAAATCGTCTACCAAAGTAGGTGAAAGTTGAACCACTTTATTAAGTAGATCAATCGTACACTGATGAGAAGCATTGCCGTCAGCGTCAGTCGCATTAGCAATGTTCGCAGTAGATGGTACATGTGTGCCTGTTGGTCCACGTATCTCACCGTTAGCTGGAATTGCTGATGAGACCTCAATGAATGCCGTCATCAGGATTGGTAGCCGTTGAGGACAACACAATGCATGAGCCGTTACTAAACCAAGCAAAGCGTCAACATCCGTTGGCAGGGCTGATGGAAGTGTCAGACAAATATCCACAAGGCAGGCATCGTAGAACAGGTAAGATGCAATCTTGCCAGATTGGCCTGAACGATAGGAACCACGTGGTATTCAGATCTCTCAAACGAGCCAAGCCAAGAATCTGTGTAATGCGCTCTCGATACTGCATTGGCAGAAGAGTGTTCTCCATGGTAATCTGGGTATCGCTGGTGACTGGACTTGCCATATCGGAGCAAAAGGAACAAAAATAGTATCCCTGCTACGAGTCCCAAGATGAGAGGCAGGCCGCCGAACACAGAGTGCATGAAGTTTGGAAAAATGCCTAGGACTGCTTCAAATGGTGCTAACAGTCCCGAAAAAAAAACGTCTTAAATACATGTACAATACCATTGGTATCAGACATGTTTAAGATACGACCAAACATTTCTGCAAAATGTATGGGGCAGTTTGTTGATAATAGGGCATGTATCTCTGCAGGGGACCTTGCAACTTGCAGATCATACGTCTCTTTGGACGAGATCAGTGGCACAGTTTTTTGTAAAAGAATGGCTTTCCTTCTGCTTAAAGTATCAATTCGTATAGAAGAGATGTTCAGTGAAGGCCATAGAGGCGACTCCCCGTCTGTCTGAGTTTTAGGAAACAATACTTGCATACAAGTGACCCTGGCTGACACACTAACGAGATAGGCTATTCCTGGCATCATTCCACAACAGCTGTGATCATTCAACATTATGTAGGTCCTATTGGATAGCTGCCTAAAAATTGGATCTATCGCTGCTGCCGGAGAACCCTGCAGGTGGCAGGATAAGTTGGTCGAAGAACTATCGCAGGCTCCATGTAAATTAATACCCTGTCATAAAACTGTACCGCTCAGTGTGCTTTTGCAATTTTTATCACTAAGAAATACCTCCTTTTCACCACTCCAACATTTGTGTGTGTATGGTAAATCCCAGGTCGACTTTATGTATTCTTTACCCAACCTTTCATACAGGCCTGCTGGTATGTGTTTCAAGCAATACTGAAACTGGAAAATCATTGCTGGCATCGTGATCGTGCCATATATTATCCATTCAACTGCTGGTTTCTCAGAAACGGTTAATGGTAATCTTTCCAGTTTTTCTATGCTCAGCACCGTATAGTCTGCTCCCCTTTGTGCCAAAGATAATTGTTTATCTGGAAGGTTAAATCCAGCAAATAATGACGTGGTGTTGATTAGACACCAAGGCACATAGCCTGAAAGAAGGTTTTGTAACGTCCTGCCCAGCAGCATTATAGAACGTAATTGAGACTGGCCATGTTGTAGCATGAGCAAGTCCTGTTCCATTATTTATATGGCAGAAGATGCAATGCTGTCCAAAGAATAAACTCTGACTGACAGAGTCGTTAACCCATTGTCAACTACAGAGAGAGCTTTCTCTAAATTAATACGATCAATTTCTCGTATTCGTTCTGCAGTTTCCATTTGCGTGACTTTCCATGCTTCATTATAAGCAGCATATATACCGGCGTTTATGAAACGTTTATGACATGGTTTACGAGGTCCTTGTAAGAAGTCTCTCCAATCAACGCTATCTTTTAGTAAATTTAAGTGTTGTTTAATATCTGGGAGAGCAGATTGTTGTAGCCATTCAAGGCACAGTTTTCCTACACTGTATGTTGTCATTATCCCTGGATGTTGTCTCTGGACATATCTTGGTTCTGGCCTAGTTACTGTAAACCCTTGTGTCTTGTTCAGGAATCTATCTTGACAGTTATTCATGTCTGTGGGCCAAATTAACCATTTTTTCCAATCAGTATTAGTTCTATTTTGTTGTAAAATGTAGTTTACGTCTACCTCCTCATCTGCAGTACCATTACTATCAGGTGTGGGCTTAGGTATGGACGGTTTGTTTAAATCTTTTATCTTAGCCAGGCCAAGACAAGATGTCTGTTGAACAGTTTCATTTAAGAACATTAATTGTTCTGGGATGACGCAGGCTCTGAATAAGGCTTCTAAACCTTGCACCTGCCAGTCTTTTGTGCCCCAGACAGTTTATATCTCAATGTTGTCTTTCCAAAAGTCAAAACCTAATATGGACAATTGAGCATAAAAGGCTGCAGAATACATTTGCTTAGTATAGTCAACATACTTTTCATTCCTCTCTTATTAACATTTTTAAAGTAAAATGTTTCTGGATTTGTGACATTAAAACCTGAGAAGTATAGACATTTTTCATTAAATGTTTTTGAGCTACCCTTTGGTGGCGTTGGACAATGTTCCCATTGATTATAAGTAGAAAAAAATTCTAGGGTTTGCAGATTTATGCAAATAATGATGACCATAATGATTAAAACAATACATTTGTTCATAATCTGATGAACCTTCGAAGTATTCATGTTTTGTAAATTGTGCTGACATTTTTAAGTCTGCCATCATGTTATTAACAGTCTCAAAGTCCCAACCATCAGAAAATGTGCTGGGTGAAACAAAGTCACTCAAGGAAACCTTAAATTGGTGTGGAATCTTCAACAGCGCTACAGGACCATAAATGTCATAATCAGTTCTGTCCCATGCTATACCACCAGGTAGAGGTACAGCTGTGATGTTCACTGATGACAGGTTTCTTTGTTCACAATGAGATGATTTGTGTGGCTTCAGGAGCAAGTTGATGTTCTTACTTACTGTGTTCATTTTACTATATTTTCCATCTATCCGCTTTCCCTAACTTAAAACAAGAATGAGCCAAAGTAGGAGAAAAAATACACCTAACACAATCCAAAATTCAACCCATGGTGAAACCAGATATGTATTTGCAAGCTGGTGAAAAAGTTCTGTTACTTGTTCCTTGAAAGTTTTATTTGCTGGCGTTGTTTTGGGCTCACTGGGATCCTCAGAAAACATATCAAAGTTGATGAAATAACCAGAGGCAGTTCTGTCAATTGAAGGTATTGCATCAGGATTACTTGAAATCGCTGGAGCTGCTTGTTCCCTTGTCATATTAATATAGTCAGATGCTACATCATTGTAGATGGGAATGTCTTGACAAACTGTTATTTGAGTTTCAAGAGGCACCAGTTCCATGGCTTTGTTGCATAGTCCTTTTCGCACTGCAGATTCTTCAAAGGGGATGAGTCTCTCAGTTTGAACCTCTTGGATAGTAGCAAGATTTGGTCGTCTGCTACATCTTTGGAGTCCACTGGGCCTACTACTTATTATCAGCCACATGATGTGGTTTTACCAGGTCGATTGACACAAACCAGTTCTCCTTTCTTCCAGCAAGGGGCAGCAGTAACACTGTTCTTGATCTGTGGATTGCTAGCACAGGTACTGGTTTTCTGTAAGAAGGCCCAAATTCCTTCTTATCTGCTATTTTTTCTCTGACTAGATCCCCAATCTTTGGAATCCAGACAGGTCTTGCTGGGACAGGTGGTTTCTCTTCAGTGGTCGTTGGCTTCTGTAATGTGTTGGTTAGACTTCTTCTTGTTTCATTTAAGTCCTGTAAAACAGCCAAACGGTCTTTGATGTCAAAGGGTTTTTGTTCTACCACTGAAGTATGATGATCGAGGTCTTTGACAATCATTCTAGTACCAAAAAGTATTTCATATGGAGTGATTCCAACCAGAGAATTTCTTGGCAGATTGTTAAGACTACGTTGGATACGTATTAGATGTTTGTCCCACCCGTCACCCAAGCCTAATACCCTTGCTGTTATGTCATGTTTTTTTCTTTCAACAACCGAATTTCCCTCAGGATGGAATGGAATTGAGTACCGCAATGCAACGCCCAGATTGGCCATGCCCTCTTTATAAACTTAGGAGCTAAACACAGGACCCTGGTCAGAATGTAGCGTGCCGATTGCGTATGTGCCGATAAGACTCGCAAATCTTTTATAACAGTTTGGGCGTCAGCCGAGCGCTGAGGCCACATCCAAATGAATTTTGAGCATGAATCCACTGCAACCATGATATATTTATAGTTGCCATCCCTTTGTAAGGGACCACAGAGGTCCAGGTAAATACATGCTAGTGGTTTATCTGAAATTAAAAGGGGCGTCTTCGCCGGGCGTTTCACTGTTGAAACTTTAATTTTCTGGCAGATTTCACATTCCAAAACATAGTTTCGGGTCTGTTTCCTCATGCGCTGCCACCAGTATCTTTGCTTTACTAATGACACTGTGGCGGAAACACCTGCGTGTGCAGAGACAAGTCCTTCATGTGCTGCTAAAATTAGTCCTAATCTATATTCCATGTTTGGGATTACTCTACCCCCCACTCCAGGGATTCGAGCAAAAGGAACATTATTCGCATCAGTTATATATGAGTACTTGAGTGGAAAGCCTTTTGGAAGTGTTTTACCACTGTCTTTTATTGAAGCAGCAACAGCTTGCATTATTTCGCTGTCTATTTTTGAACGAGTGATTGCAGTTACGTTTGCACAGCTGCCTTCGGGGCTTCATCAGCCAATGAATTCCCTGCAATGTGAACGCCATCACGCTGATGACTCAGTGTATGGATCACTTGAGTCTTTTGTAGTTCTTCCTGTAATAAAACTACTTGTTCCCAAAGCAATTTATGCTTGATTGTGCCACCTTTTGCGTCTTTGAAACCGTTTTGAACCCAGTTCTGCAAGTATCCGTTGTAAGATTGAACACATTAATACAAATCGCACACTATAAGTGTGGGGAATTCGCAATTGGTATTTTCAAGCGCCATCTTGAAAGCCTCCTAGAGATTGAGTTTTTGTGACCATAGGTCGGATTTTACCATCGCGCCAGCGACCTTTAACAATCGCACAGGAAGCACTATAAGCTTGTTTTCCCCCAATTGCTGGCTGTGCTGAACCGTCTGTATAAATTATACATCCGTAATGTTCCAGAGGCCGAATCTCAGTGGGCAGAGGACATTCTTGTTCGTATTGTAGAAATTCTTGAGTTTTCAAGTAGGGGTCAAAAACGTATTCAACGTCTGTTGCAGCAAGAGAGTTAACCCATTGTATCCATCTCAGATGTAAAGCTTTTGCATTCGGGATGCTTGCTTTTGTCACTGCCTCTAAAGCAGGTACAAGAGTAACGACTTTTATGCGTTTACCCTGTACGAGAGCTCTCTTTGCTACTGCAGTTTGAACCGCTGTCAGAATTTGTTTGTTGAAGTGAATTTCACTTCAGCTTGTGTGTACAAGTGGGATTTGTAACTAGTTGGTACCTTTTCACCTTCATTAAAGGTTAAGTACGTGAATCCGCATCTCCCTGAGATGATTCGGATTACAAGATTGCGTACGTTTACGCGTGTCTGTAAGTGTGTTGTTGCTAACTTGTCTGTTTGCACTGAACGCAAAATTTCTGTGTGTTTATGTGTCCAATTAGTTGATTTGAAATCAGGTTTGATTAGTTCGTAGAGAGGTTTAACCCTTTCTGCGTAATTTAGAATGTAAGTTGTTCCCAAATTCAGGAAACCTAGAATTGACTGTAAGTTTTTCAGCATTTTTGGAGGTTGGAGCAGCGCACACTTTTCTAAAAAGTTGGCTGCCAGGATTTTGCCTTCACTTCAAAGTTTGTATCCTAAGAATAGGACTTTGAGGTGGGCAATTCGTGATTTCTTAAAATTTAATTTGTACCCTTCAGATGCGAAGCCAAGTATTATGGTGTTCACTCTGTTCAAGTGCCTGTCCAAGTCATCGTCTGTAAGATAGATGTCGTCGACATAAGATAATGCCTCATCATCATACATTTGTAGTAACTCTGTTACTCTGGCTGAAAATAACCCTGGACTATTCTTGAATTCCTGGGGGAGACAACAGAATTGACGCTGTGTCCCCATAATTGAGAAAGCGGTCAAGTACCTGCTTTCAGGTGCGATATTTTGACAGAAGAAACCGTTAGAAATATCTAATGTGGTTTTATATTTTTTGCGCACGATGTTATTCATCAGTGCTGCACTGTGTGCATTTTGTAATGCAAAGGTTTTGCAACAGGAGTTTAAATGTCTGTAGTGCAAAACTAGACAATATGTATTGTCTGGTTTGGAGACTGGAAACAAAGGATTGTTCATGGACGAGGTGCATGTTTCAATCACCCCTTGGTATTCAAGTTAATCTAAGATCTCCCTGACCTGTTTTTTAGCTTCTTGCTTAACTGGATACTGCCTTCGAGCAGTTGGTTGATTTCTTAACTGGATCTTATGGTGAGGAGAATCCTCATCCCATCCCACATGATTTTTTATATAATGCTGGAGCCTGGGCTACAGCCAATTCTATGGCATATGTGTATTTTTTATTAATAGAATTATGATTTGAGAAGGATGGCATAATGATCTCTTTGCCATGTGGGCACTCCCTGACAAATTCCGGTGGCCAGTCTTTTTCAGCCAGAAGAATGTCATGACCCTTAGAGAGTTTCTCCCAAAAGAGTGCGCTTATTTTCCTAGTTATATCCCCCTCACTTCGGAGTGTTACTTCATATAATTTATGGGGTACACTAACCCTGGTATCTGTAGTTTCAACTTGAATGTATTCATTCAAGTCCACTGTCTCCAGATGATCCTTCAGGATCTTGCGAGCTATGGTAACTTCTGCTGCGCTGTCCGGCATTGTCCGGGCCCACTCCCCGTTCTTGAGTTGTGTCCTCAAGATCTACGGCATGTCTGATTTTTAGACCTGCTACCTTCTTTTTGGTGAATTGGGTTTTCTTATTTTTTGGAACGTATTGATCGTCTTTGGACTTCACGCGTTCTTCCTTGTGTTCTGATCGTCCTCTTCTTTCCGATTTCTGTGAGGAAGTCTGAAAGGTACGAGAGGAACGTGTATCAGTATCTTGATATCTATCAGGTTTTCTCAAAATATCCCTGTTTCTGAGGTTATACCTCTTTTCAGAGGGCTCCTTTTGAGGAGACCTACCTCTGGATTGAGAACGCCTCTCATTAGGAAGTGTCTGTCTAGTATTTTCCCACTTCTTTTTAGGATTAGTGAGAGTGTTTTTAATAAAACCTTTTTAAGGACTTTCTGTTAGTTCAGGTTTTACTGGTTTCCCAGCCAAACTATCTCTACCTAGTTCTTCATAGGATTTTTCTATTATTCTGGACAGTTCATACGGTTGCTCAGTTACATCAAGTTCTTTTAGTTTTTGGCGGATTGCCACGGATACTGTTTCACCTTTAATATTAGCTAATATTATAGCTGAGACCTGTTTGAAATCCTTCAGTAACCGAGATTTAAAGCAGGCTCTGCCCCGTATTCATTTTGAATCTATTTCAGGACGTCTGGTATTACCGCCATAGACGGACCACCAGGTGTTTTTGTGTAGATTGCAGCAAAGATTGTACCCCAAGTGTTACAGTCCTCCAGGTGTGGTGCCATCCCCATTGGTAAACAGATTTATGGAATCCTGTTTTTCTCATGAGGTGTACTATCGGGAAATACTGCCTCGATTTGAGTAATTTTTTGAGCTAACCAGAATGGAATTTGTTCCCTTTTGGTGGGTAATTTACCAATGACCGATTGTATAGTCTGTCGTGTAATTTTGTTTGTGTTCCCCTGATGAGGGGTGTGCTGTGGAATTCTTATAGCAGGTTGGACCGTTAGAGTCCGGATGACATATTGAACCAATTATATATGTATTTTAATTAATTGTTTTAGCTGAGCTAATAGTTCTCCACTTGACATTCTTTCAATGTCAAGATGTGGTGTATAGCTGGCTCGTACCGGTCATGTTGCTCCTGGTCTACCTAGTGGACCGAGCCTGGTAATGTGATTTTGATGTTGTAGGGGGCCTTGAAACCAGAGCTGATGCTCTTGGTAAGTTAGTGGAATTTCAATGTCCTCGAAAGGAGTGTATTCCGCTGGAGGTTCCTCTATCTTGTAGAAGTGGAACACATGTGTTCTTGGATTTGCTTCAGGGAAGATAATCCATGAATAGAATATCTCTGTCTGTCGATATTCATGTGCCTCTATGACAAATATTACCCTACCACCTCTTGATGATAGGTCATTTTGTATAAGCTTTATAGCAATGGTTTTCCGTATGTTTTCTGGGATGATTATAGCGTCCACATCGGTTTCTTGAAACCCTGTAAGGTTTAAACCCGGTTGGTTTGCATTTACTGCATCTCCATCGTTTTCTCTGTCACTATTCAACATTTTGTTGACTGAAAGTTTGCAGAGCAAGTTTCAAAGAAACAAAGATAAGGTGCACAATATTTTAGAACACTGTATCCTTCAATGTTGAACAAAAAGCAAAAACGAATACATAGGATGTTATGGCGGATTTTATCCTTTCACCCACTCCATACGTCTATTGGAGTATTTTACGGGACAAAAGGGGTCTCTGTGAAAAGCACGACTGAGTTACTCTAGTATCTAGCGTTAAATTAGTGCCTTGCCCCACGTTGGGCGCCATGTAGCGTAGTTCCTATATTCCCAATAGGCTCTGCGCATTGGAATAATATATCCAAAAATGTGACGTAGGACGTAGGTTGACTGGGTCTCTATTGAATATATTAGACTTAATTGTGACCTCAGAGGTCACTAGAAACTTTCTCGAATAAACAAGAAGGGAATAGTTTCTGACAACCGCATAAACATGACAACTTTGTTTCCCCAAGATAAAACGTATCTTCAGAGTCGTGGAAACAATAGATACATATTTCACTCAGTCAATCGTGCATGCTTCGTTTCATCAGAGTTGCAGAGAAATAGAGAGACGGGCATTTTCAATAAAAGTATTTATTGAACAGTCTTCTTTCTCATGCAGAAGAAATGAACTGCTACAATCGTAATACTGGCTGTAAAGTATAATGCGTACAGTAAGAAGCGTATTATAAATTAATACTGTAAAAGCATGGTATGGTTTCTAACCCATAAAATACATAAATAAATAAATTAAGATTAAAAGTATTCAACTGGTGCTTCTAAAATACGCCTACCCCGATGTACCTAACCTAAGTCTAGTACGAGGGAAGAAGTAAGTGTGGTGTAGCATAAGTTTAGTATTCTTTGCCAAGAATCAATCCGAGATTTCTCTTAGGGTCTAATCAGCTCCGTACCTTGGTTTAGCATGAAGGAGGTCTAGTATCTCTCTGTCTCGGGACTGGATTTCCCAACACCCCGCAAGGGGAGCCTAGAAACACTGGAGCTAGATTTCTCGGCAAGAGAAAAGACAACGTCTCTCTCAGTGCGTCAGCTGGGGGGTCGGCTTCCTTCGGCACTTGCTGTAGCGAGCTGCATCGGGCAAGTAGATAGTCAAGCTGCTCCAAACCACTGTGTCTTTGTTAGGGCAAGTGTGGGCATATTTATAACTTGAAGGAGCCGAGTTTGATGTAAAGGTGGACGTAATAATGTCATCAAATAGTCATAGTTCTTTGAAAACTCCATGAGTTCTTGGACAAATCAATATTCAAGCAAGGGGAGGTCCCTAACTGCTGAAGCCGAGTTTTCCAAGAAATCGTTGTGGCTTTTTGGAACTAGTGGAAGTATCCATGCTTGTATTTGGACTGCATGGGCTACGTCTAAATATGGTTATGATTGCCATGCCTATACAAGGCCTGTTCACAGCAAATAACCACTACTAGTGGGGTAACTATAATGGCCAGGTGGGGAGTTAGCACTGTCAAGCAGGTAAAGGTTGATAACTTTGTCAGATGGGCTCTGGTGGACATAACTATCAGGGGGTCAGCATATACCATCTGCTCATTATATGGCTTTAACTTGGACGACCCCTCTGTCTTGCACTTTTTAAATGTTGAATTTGCCCAATGGCCCTCCCCCAAAAATTTGTGCGGAGACATTTAAAGGGTTACAGGGGCTTTGCCAGGAACACGCCTTGGCAGATGTCTGGCAAAGGCTCTACTCAAGTGATCCTGGTTATATTTTTTATTCTACCCCTCACAGTAAATTGGTACGCTTAGATTATTTTTTGGTTACTGATTTGATCCTTGAGGGAGCTACCTGCGAATTGTATCCCTGAGTCATCTCGAAACACAATCTCCTGGTCTTACAACTTCCATCCAAAGGGACAAGACCTCCTAGGTCAGCTTGGCCATTCGAGAGGAAACTTCTGCTTGACCAGGAACACTGTAGCCATATGTCAGCATAGATTAAAGAATGTTTCCTTCGGAATAGCGGTACAGCTCTTGTGGCTGTTGTATGGGATGCCTTTAAAGCAGCGTGAGGGGTGAGACTCTCAGTTTTTCGCTATTCCGTCAAAAGAAAATTAAAGTAAGGGTGAGAGATTTTAATTTTCAGCTGCGAGAGGCAGAGACATCACTAATAAGGGTTATCTTAGATCAGGCAAAACAGGAGGAATGTCTTAAGCAGATAGCTATCTGCAGGAATAACATCTATCAATATTTTGCAGAGGAGCTTGTGGCTAATTTTGTACAGTGTAGAACAGAGATTTATGAGTACGGTGAAAACACCGGGAGACTGTTCGCTAAGAGGCTGCAACATAAGGGGGTTCTGAATAGGATTAGCCGGATAGAAGACAGCGTGGGACAGATCAAAGATCAACCAGACAAGGTCCTTGAAGTATTTCAGGAATACTATGAATCTCTTTACTCTCCTGACAAGGTTGATGAGTTAGACACAGGGGAGGAGTACCTGTCTGACTATGTAACTTCGACGGTGACACCCGAACAAGCAATGGTCCTCTCCTCCCCGATTTCCAGGGAAGAGCTTGAATTAGCTTTAACATCATTAGCTCCTGGTAAGGCAGCAGGCCCTGACCTGCTACCCTTAGAATTTTATCGCACATTTAGGTATATTCTACTAGGTGAGTTAGAAATTTTGTTTACATTGGCACAGAAGGGACAGACTCCTGACTCCTAGCGCAAGACCACAATTATAGTTTTCAGGAAGAAGGACAAACCAGAGCTCAGTCCTTCATCCTACCGTCCGATTTCAATAATTTGTGTGGCAGCAAAATTTACGCCAAAGTTGTTGCACTTAGATTAGGTAAGGAGATTGCCTCCCTAGTCTCCAATCGCCAACATGGCTTTATACCTGGCTGTAACACCACAGATCATATCAGGCGAGCAATCGCCTTATTTGATTGGGCCCAAGTATCCAAACAGCCCCTAGCTATGATCCTGTTGGACCCCGAAAAGGCATTCGACAGGGTCTTATGGGGTTTCTTATGGCAACTACTTAGAACTAAGGGATTCCCACAGGATTTCATTCGGTCCATGCAAGCACTATACGCTTCTCCAGTAGCTTCAGTCCGTATTTCTGGTCAAGATTCGGGACTTCTTTCCATCTGCAGAGGCACTCGCCAGGGTTGCCCCTGCTCTCCTCTCTTATTCTCGATCTATATTGACCCCCTTTTGAACAAACTAGATATTTGTTTACAGATTAAGGCAGCATTGGTTAATGGTATAGCCTATAAAACACTGGCATACGCTGCTAATGATGTCGCTATTTTTACTACAGAAGTATGCCTGGCTCTTCCGGCAGTTTATGATTTAGCCAATCAATTTGGGGCGGTCTTTGGCTATCGACCTAATGTCAACAAAACTCAAATAATTCATTCCGATTTTTCAAAACCGGCAGGGGTTCCAATAACCTCGTACGCTACCTATCTGGGAGTGAAGATCATGGCAAGGGTGGACGAGATACCGGAAATCAATATGTCACCGATGGTTAAAGAGGTTAATCAGTCATTGGAGAGACTTGACCATGGATCTATGTCGTTACAACGCGTTATTTTACAACGCATTCCGTTACAACGCGATTTTTACAACGCAAAAACCATTACAATGCATGCCATTACAACGCATGGCATTACATAGCAGATACTTTTACAACGCATGCCATTACATCGTAAGAATAGGTAAGTATATCTTTTTTTAAAAAATGTAATAAAGTTAATTAAATTAATTTAAATTAATAAAAATAATATAAAATTTTTAAAACAGTAATTAATTTAATTATAGTAATTAAATTAATATTAAAATTGATATTAATTTAATATATTTAAAGTAATATAATTAATGAAATATAATAAATTTATAAATAGTAAATAATATAATGTAATTTATTACAATAAATATAATTTAAGTAAATTATAAAAAATACATAATATAATTATATTTAATATAATAAAAATAATCTAATTAATTAAACATTTTTAAATAATATAATTTAATTATAATAGTTTATTAATTCAATTAAATTAATAATTGTAAATATTGTTATTAATTTAATTAAATTTAATAAAATTAATTTAATGAATTTAATTTATATAAAGTCGTAATACCCCTGTACCCCAAAAAACAAACCCAGCCCTAAAACCTAAAAATACCCCTGTACCCCAAAACCCAAACCCAGCCCTAAAACCTAAAAATACCCCTGTACCCCAAAAACCAAACCCAGCCCTAAAACCTAAAAATACCCCTGTACCCCAAAACACAAACCTAGCCCTAAAACCTAAAAATACCCCTGTACCCCAAAAACCAAACCCAGCCCAAAAACCTAAAAATACCCCTGTACCCCAAAACCCAAACCTAGCCCTAAAACCTAAAAATACCCCTGTACCCCAAAACCCAAACCTAGCCCTAAAACCTAAAAATACCCCTGTACCCCAAAAACCAAACCCAGCCCAAAAACCTAAAAATACCCATGTACCCCAAAAACCAAACCCAGCCCTAAAACCTAAAAATACCCCTGTACCCCAAAAACTAAACCTAGCCCTAAAACCTAAAAATACCCCTGTACCCCAAAACCCAAACCTAGCCCTAAAACCTAAAAATACCCCTGTACCCCAAAAACCAAACCCAGCCCTAAAACCTAAAAATACCCCTGTACCCCAAAAACCAAACCCAGCCCTAAAACCTAAAAATACCCCTGTACCCCAAAAACCAAACCCAGCCCTAAAACCTAAAAATACCCCTGTACCTCAAAACCCAAACCCAGCCCTAAAACCTAAAAATACCCCTGTACCCCAAAAACCAAACCCAGCCCTAAAACCTAAAAATACCCCTGTACCCCAAAAACCAAACTCAGCCCTAAAACCCAAAAATACCCCTGTACCCCACAAACCAAACCCAGCACTAAAACCTAAAAATACCCCTGTACCTCAAAACCCAAACCCAGCCCTAAAACCTAAAAATACCCCTGTACCCCAAAAACCAAACCCAGCCCTAAAACCTAAAATACCCCAAAATTACTTAAAATAATATTTTAATATTTTATATTAATTTTAATATTAATTAAATTAATAAAATAATGTAAAATAAAATTAAATAAAAATTATATACATACCTATACTTACGATGTAATGGCATGCGTTGTAATAGTATCTGCTATGTAATGCCATGCGTTGTAATGGCATGCATTGTAATGGTTTTTGCGTTGTAAAAGTTGCGTTGTAGTGGTAGTGCGATGTAAAAGTTGCGTTGTAACGGTGATGCACCCTTGACCATCTTCATCTCTCAATCCATGGGCGCTCCAATGTAATTAAAATGACAATATTCCCGAAATTCCTATATTTATTCCATTCTATTCCCATAGAATTTCCTACACGTTGTATCTCAAGCCCTGAAAGGGCATGCTCAAGTTTTCTGTGGGGCTATCACAAAGCGCGGAGGGCGACAAAGTCGTTAATACTCCCCAGACTAAGGTGGGGGGGGGGTATGCCCTCTCTGTTGTTGTATCACTGGGCTGCACTTTTACAACATATGGGTCCACTAATATCTGCTGGGAATACTCGGGTGCCAGAGCATTCAAGACCCTCAATATTTGAGCTACTTCTTGGAGAGACCGCTTGTAATCGCTTGGTTAGTAAACATCGAACCAAGCTATTACAAGAGAGTTACATTTAAGGTCATATATTCGGCCTTTTCGGTCTGGAAAAAATCCACAGACGATTCAAAATTCCACATATCAACGCATATACTCCTCTTATTTCAAGTAGTCTCTTGCCCATGTTTTTTCAGGACTCAATTACTTTTGTTTGGGGCACCCTGGGGATTAAGGTTTTGGGGGACCTCTTTTTGGGGATCAACGTGCTTTTTTTTCTGACCTTCAAACTAAGTTTGGTCTCCCCACAAGTCATTTTTTCAAATTTCTACAACTTAGGAGCTTTCCATAACAGCAGGTAACAACTAGAACAGACATGTTTGAAAGTATTCCATTAGTTGGGCTTATAGAAACGAAATCTAGGATAGGGGCCAAATATCAAACCCTTATCTCTGAGTTACCTGATGATTTAATTGCTCATAATGATAAATGGGACAGGAAATTTGCTCACGGAGGAACTGACCTAGGTATTCCCTTGGAATTGGCTGATCAGATGTTAATTACTGGTAGTCTGCGGTCTCAATTTTATATGTCCGCTTTTGATTTGTATTACACACCATCGAAAGTTGCTAAATGGTCTAATCATCAAGGGAATTCATGCAGTGGGTGTGGTGCCCAGGCCGCAGACACAGTACATATGTTTTTTTCTTGCTCCAAGCTAGCTAATTATATAAAAGATGTTGAGCGATTTCTTGTTCAAATTACTGGCAAAGCCTTAATTCTTAAACCAGCTTGGGTGATCCTAGGCTCTGACCAATCACAAAAGGATCTTTCTCGTAGTAAGCATAAGCAAGGTTTCCTGTTTATTGCAATGTCAATTTTTAGAGCATGCATAACTTTACACTAGATTAGTCCGGATCCCCCCACTTTTTGTAACTGGAGGGCTCGTCTGTTGGCAACATATAACATGGAATCAGCTGGGTATAGAGTTTAGGCATGGGCGGAAAATCCGTTCCGCTCGCGGATTTTGCGGATTTTCGGGAAATCCGCAATCCGCGAGATTCGCGAATCTCCCGCAAAATCCGCAAATCCGCGAGCAGCGGATTTTGCTCGCACTGCTCGCACTGTTCGCGTGAGTTCGCGCCCCGTGAATAAGTGCAAAATTGCAGAAATACGATCTTAGCAAAACTGAAAGTAACTACTTACCAGGTTCAAAAGTTCAGGCTCATCATTAGTAGCCATTTCCTGTAGTGCTTCCTGAGGGGCCCCTCCAGAGTTCAGTTGCCAGTTGAAACTATTATGTGACCCTGCTCTGAACCTCAGAATAGTTACACATATGCCACAAAGGTCCTGAATTACAGCTAAGGGAGACAAGCAGGAGCCAGGCTGGAAGTTAAAATCCATTAATCAGCCCCTAATTCATTATTGTCAGTTGGGGCAGGGCAGGTGTTGTAACTAATTTTGCAACAATGAAAGCACTTAGCAAGTGCAAAAGATCACTAATCAGGGCGCACTAAGGAAGCAGGTGCCAGCTAAAAAAATATTCTGTGACACATTAATCAGCCCCAAATTAATTCAGGTCACTTGAGGCAGGGAAGGTGTGCTTTGCTTTGCCGAAAATAATGTACACTGGACAACCAGAGGGTGTGGTGATGAAACAGAGGGTGGCATGGGTGGGCCAGAGGGTGGCATGAGTAGTCAGAGAGTGGCAGTGGTGACAGAGAGTGGCAGTGATGAAGAAGAGTGTCCCAAACAGGCTGGACACGTAGAAACAACAAGTTCGCAAAACTTGCGACCCGACAGGTAAGTTCGCAAATTGCGAAATTGTAAAAACCCTCGCGAACTGGCAGAAACACGGGCGAACACAAAAAAAAAAAAATCCGCAAATTCGCGGGAATTCGCGGATTTTGCGGATTGCGAATCCGCAAATCCGCAAAATTCGCGAACGCGAGATCCGCAAAATTCGCTCATCTCTAATAGAGTTAAAGGTTGCAAAAGACAGGAACTGGGCCGCAGAATTTGGGCCCCTATTTCGGCTTGGATTGGATAAGTGGAGTTGTCTGTTCGTTTTTTTTTTGTGTATACTCTTTACCCGCCTGTTGTCATTTTCTTTTTTCCTTTTTTGAATTATCTTATATCAAATCATTTTGTTTAACTTCTTGATTATGTATTGTCATAACTTTCTGATATAAAGACTTAATAAAGCTTTAAAAAAAATAAGGACAAGGTGATTTATACCTATATAAGGGCATGAATCAGGAAAATTGCACTAGGGTCTTAAATGCTATGAAACAGCCTGACATTGCATGTGTAATCATACATTCTTTTGATTTTCTATACTCGTTTTGGGAAACATCCTTTATCATGCAGTCATAACCACGATCTGCCTTTGCAATGAAGTCACTATCCCGACTGTGACGTAACCATGCGTTCCTTTACCACACAAGTTGTTACAGTGACTTGCTTTAGTGGGTGCATTGTTGGACTGGCGTTGGATTTTAAGTTCAATTCTTCCCTACTGTTGCATAGACTGGAGTAGGAATAGTAAGTTATACAATACCAGAGTCCAGCGCCCCCCTAAGGTAAGTCATTGTAATAACTTGTGTGCTAATGGAACACGTGGTAATATCGCAGTCAGGGTGGAAAATGCTTTGTGAAGGCATGTGTGGTAAATGCATGCGAGTTCCTTCATATATCCACTAGTTTTTGATTGTGCTGCAGTTGTATTAGCCCACATAAGAGATTCCATTGCTCATTACTGATTTGTGTCAAATACAGGAGAAAAGGGCATTGCAATGTGTGTGTGAGTAGTGTGCAACCATACCCCGAATTATAATGTTAAAGCTCCCTCGAGCATCTGGCTGACGAGCCTGGGACCCCGCACCTGTGCGCCTGAGTGGTACTAAACCTGGTAATATTTGGCAGCCACCGGCAACCCCTGAAGATGGCCTAATCCCTGCTGATGAGGGGTAAATACCCCGAAGCACGTGTACAGGGATGGCAAAGAGAGCGAAGATAGCAGGGAATCGAAAGATGATGCATCGCGGAACACGAACTACATTTACCACAGTCCTTAGGGGCGATCCCACTGGTGTGTGAGTAGTGTGCGACCCCACCCCAAATTGAAATGTTGAAGCTCCCTCGAGCAGCTGGCTGACGAGCCTGGGACCCAGCACCTGCGCGCCTGAGTGGTACTAAACCTGGTAATATTTGGCAGCCCCCGGCAACCCCAGAAGATGGCCTAATCCCTGCTGATGAGGGGTAAATACCCCGAAACACGTGTACAGGGATGGCGAAGAGAGCAAAGATAGCAGGGAATCGAAAGAAGATACATCGCGGAACACGAACTACATTTACCACAGTCCTTAGGGGCGATCCCGCTGGTGTGTGAGTAGTGTGCGACCCCACCCCGAATTGTAATGTTAAAGCTCCCTCGAGCAGCTGGCTGACGAGCCTGGGACCCTGCACCTGCGCGTCTGAGTGGTACTAAACCTGGTAATATTTGGCAGCCACCGGCAACACCAGAAGATGGCCTAATCCCTGCTGATGAGGGGTAAATACCCCGAAACACGTACACAGGGATGGCGAAGAGAGCGAAGATAGCAAGGAATCGAAAGAAGATGCATCGCGGAACACAAACTACATTTACCACAGTCCTTAGGGGCGATCCCGCTGGTGTGTGAGTAGTGTGCGACCCCACCCCGAATTTTAGTGAAGTTGGTTTTAACATTCTGTGTTTGAAAATACCACTTCTTGAGAGTAGGTATTTTCTTGTCTCACCATCCAAACCTGCCTCTGCTAGGTTTTGTATTCCTTGTCTGGAGTTTGAGTGACAGGGGCTGAGGGTTTCCAGGAGACAGTGTGAGTCAGCCCAGTGCTGAATCGAGAGATCTGCAACTAGATGGGAGGGAGGAGGTGCACCTGGGACCTGAATAGGGCAATGCCTTCTCTCCACAATGCTGGCTCCACCTCCTGTGGTGCGTCTGATGTCCCTGCCCTGCACTGTGAAAGGAAAGAAGGAGTCATGTAAACAGAGTGCTCCAGGACTGACCAGAACTGGTTTGTACTAGGCAAAAGTCTCTCTGCCTTCAGAGAACAAAGAGAAACTGTGTATAAAAGAGGGGACCCAAACCCCAGAGAATTTGTTCACTTATGGATAACAAGAGGACACCTTTGCTGAGGAGTGGAACCAGAGAGACTGAGGAGAGAATATCCCTAAGCTGAAGTGCTGCTTGGGGGATTGGCCTGAAGTGGTTGCCTGACCGCCAAAGAAAGCAGAGAGGAACGTTGTGTACTTTCATCATCTTGTAAGGATCTCCAAGGGCTTGAGAAAAGAGCTTGCCTCCTGCTGAAGTCTCAGAGACAACAGACTTCACCCACCAGCTTCCCAAGAATTCTTTTGAAGTGCCTGCAGTTGTGCAGGACTTTTTGAGGAACTGCGCATCGCAAAGTGCTGGAAGCGCGACTCACGAGCAAGAAGCGTGATGCCGAACTGCCGCTGCAGCTTCACAACCCGCGAGCGCTCGCACCGCCAAAGAAGAGGATCGACGTCACAGAAGACGCCGCTGCATCACCGGGAAGCATATCGCAGGGCCTGTTGTGGCCCCCAAGAACCACTGAGTCATCGCAGGGTCCCTGAAGTGCCTCGCATCGCCAGAGAGAGGATCGACATCGTAGCACACTCCGCCGCATCACCAGGAAGCATGTTGCAGGGCCAGGCGCGGCTCGCATCAGTGTCGAAGCACCTCGCATCGCCAGAGAAGAGGAACTACATCGCAGCAGATGTTGCTGTATCACCGGAAAGCGTGTCACAGGGCCTGCCGAGGCTCACATCCTTGCCAACGCACCGCGCATCAGCGAAGAAGAGGATCGACGTTGCAGCAGACGCCACCGCATCGCCGGGAAGCATGTCGCAGGGCCTGTCGCGGTCCGCATCAAGAGGAAGACAACATCTTTATTTCTTTGCACCAAAACTTCATCCCACTCAAAGTGATGAATTTAAGATCTAAAGATAACTAAGCTGATTTTACCATTTTAAGTTGCAGTATTGTGGATTTTTGTCGTTTGTGGTCTTGTGTTAAATCTATATAAAAGATACCTATTATTCATATACAACTTGTGTGGTGTCCATCTGTAGTGTTGTTACTTGATTGCTGTATGTGTTCACAAAAACTTTACACACTGCCTCTGAGATAAACCTGTCTGCTCGTGCTAAGCTACCAAGGGGGTGAGCAGGGGTTATTTTAGGAGTGTACCCCATTACCCTGACTAGACGCAATGGTCCCTATTTTGTACCTACCTATGCCAACTGGAGACTCCCAAATCTAACAACCATATTTTAGGGGAGTGAGCTTAAGCACTTTAGCACTGTTTAGCAGTGGTAAAGTGCATAGAATTCATATGGCCAACAAAAACAAATTCAGCAAAAAGTGGAGAAAAAAAGACAAAGTTTGGGGGTTACCCTGCTGAGAGGGCCAGGTCCAACATTATATATTTATCATGGTTGTACCCCCTCATTCTACCAGATTGTTAAATGTAGCATGTATGAGAGTGCTTAGGAAACCCTAAAGGTTGTAGGGTGCTTCAGGGGGTTGGCGGCAGTCAGTGCTTGCCCTCACCCATCTCCTTGCATGCTTGCCCTGCTGCTATCATTCCGCCTCTCTCCAGAACCATTTATAAAGCCAAGTACAGCCATCGGGCAGGAAGGAGGAGATGAAAATACCTATGTAGACCAGTTCAAACAGGCTCATACCCTGTGTGAACTTCCATGGGTAACACCAACACAAAGTAAAAGCCAATCTGCAGACCAGTGGCTTACGTATAGCCCCCCTAAGCCCCCATGGTGCAATGGGCACCTGAGTTCCAAGGGTCCCCCTTGGGCACTGTGCAAGTGCAGCGGGCCCTATGCATGAGAGCTCCTGACTGGGTCCGGAGCATGGGGGACCCCTCCATGTACTTTGCAAGGGGGCCACCTCAAGTTTCGTTACACCACTGCTGGATACATATTAAAGGGAAGAAGGATGCCCAACAAATCATCTGCATATTCTCCTTTGGTGACTTTTTCACTTCAATAGATCCAAACAATTGTGTAGAGAAAGATGGTTCTCAGAGACAAAAAAATAGCCAGTCTCCCCTGCAATGAGAAGGACTGTACCCTGGCAATTTAGGAAGAAGCTCTGCTGCTGAAGGTCCCAGTGAACATGCATAGAAGCTTCCATTTTCAGCCAGATCCTAAGTTAAGCAGCCAGCAAGTTACTGTGAGATGGTCAAATGTGGCAAGCTTGTCAAGACCTGTATTGGCACCCAGCGTAACTTACATTCCTCATACAACCGGTTCCAGAAACCGGTGAGCTTAATCTGGCTAAGGCTACTGGTGCAGCCTTTTGAGCAGGATGATCACAATGGGCTGTGATGCCTGCATTCATGGCACTTCTTCCTTGCTTGATGAGAAGGTGATTCTGGAATGCCTGCAACCTTCATTCAGCTAATTCCTATTGTGACTAACCATTTTGTCAGCATGTGCCCTGCATCTTAAATTTGTCATTCGGTTATCAGTAGTCAATGTCCATATGAGATTTTGTTACACCTTACATTTCTTCAACCCTTTCCTGCTCCTCTACTGGTGCCCCAGTAATACCTATAGCATATATTATTCACTGTGTGTTATGACACAGCTGTCTCTGCAACGGACCACCATGTGAGCCTGTGTGCTAAAACCTGCACCTGTCCTTCCACAACTGAGATACATTCTAGCCTGTGAACTGCGCTTCAGATCTGCTTCTGCAGAACCATGCTCCCATTCCCCCCCATATTAGCCAGCTCTGAGGAGTAGGCCAGTGTAATCACCCTTCCTGCTGTTTATTCTCACATCTGGCCTGGACTCACATGGCCCATCATCCGTGGTCCTGTAACTGTGCAACATCTGGCAATGCGCAAGGTCCGCACTCAAGTGTGGCTACTTGAAGGTGCCCAAAAATACTTTAAAGAACTGAATCAGGTATCAAACTGTACCCTTGTTAACTTTTCCAGCATACACTGTGCATAGCTAACAGGCATAGAGCAGCTTGATTATAATAAACCTTGATCTGAATAGTAAGTACAAGAGAACTGTTGATATGCTTTCCGAAAAAAATGCTTATGGAAGAAAACATCTGAAGGTTCCTGTGCAAGTCAACTCAATAATAATAATAATAATACTAAAAGTCAAATTTTCTACAAAAGAATATCAAGGTTTGGGCATTATACCTATTGTGAACTACACATGTGCTGCTGGCTAGATATGCTGCACCAAACCACAATCCAAGAGCAAGCATTCCCAGTTAAACAGTGATACCACTTGAAAGTCCAAGCCTAAATATAGTACTTGGCAAATCAGTGAGCTTGCAGTTGCACCTGGTATTGTGGTTTTAAGGACTGTAGTTATAAGGTTTACAAGCATTGCCTAACTGCTTTTGAGGTAAGGAGGCCCTGATGAACTGGCAACATTTTTGGAAGGCAGTGAAGAACTTCAGACAAGCTCTAACAGCTCTGCATAAATTATAAACCATTTAAATTAATTGCTCTTAAGTACTTAGGGCCTGATTTAGAGTTTAATGGAGAAGGTACAATAAACCCTTCCATATGACATCAAAGAAGCCTACTCTGGCTCCATTGCTGACATACACTTCCAATGCCCGAACGGAGTACGGACTGTCGGAAGTTTACTTATAACACCATCCACCCTATTTAGAGAACATCATGTTATTTATTTTATTTGTGGTTTGTCACCTCCAGGTGAGGGTCAGTCAAAAACGATTATAATGACCCGCCCACACCCTTGGTGAAATCTTCTATAGCGTGTGGGCCATTCTTTTTTTGGCTTTGAAATTTTGTTTTTAGAAAAGCAAAAACTTGTTAAAAGTTCGATGGGAGGGCATCTTCTTTGATGGAGCTGTGCATCAAACTTTTAACCCAGTCGCAGGAACCATGACAGCAGTTTTGCAAATGATTAGAGATGTCCACAGGGTCTCTAAATGCATTGCTCGGATGGAGTAAAGACAGTACTTGCACCCTAGAACATGCGAAGCACACCTTCCTTGAAGTTAAGTTGGAGAGTATGACCACATATGAGTTGAGTATGTAGTGTAGCATCACAAGGGCAAATAAAGTGACACACATACAATTAAACGGTACAAAAGGGGGTGGTGATGGACGGAGCATCTGAATCAATCAAACACTCACACCCAGTCAAAAGATCTGGGTTTAATCCATCACCGTTCTTTAGCCCACTCTGCCACCCCAGTTCAGACCTGGCTATATGCAAATCAGTCTGACCCTGTGCCTCATGGGAACAGTCCAGCCCGAACTGCCAAGCCATGTCTTCCCTGGACCGGAAACAAGCTTCCGAGGACCGGTTTCTGGCATTCCAGCCGTCTTCAGCCCGGCTTGCTTGAATCCAGTGGCAAAGTGAGCAAGGGACTCACGTCTGAGCATACCCTGCCACACTTATGGTGGCCAAAAGCGGTACAAAAGGGGGTGGTGATGGACGGAGCATCTGAATCAATCAAACACTCACACCCAGTCAAAAGTCTGTGTTTGATTGATTCAGATGCTCCGTCCATCACCACCCCCTTTTGCACCACACATACAATTAAAAACACAGGTCTAGGCTATATCATCCAACATACTTGGTATACCATATTATCCAAGAATTATTTTCTGCATGATTCTAGCTGGTACCAACAAATCCAGGGTACAGCAATGGGTTCCAGATTTGCTTCCGCTTATGCCGGGCTCTTTATGGGCTGGTTTGAGCGGGAGCACGCCTGGGGACGACATGCTGCTAGATGGTCAGAACATGTAATCTTTTGGGGCAGGTACATTGATGATGTCATCATGTTTTGGGATGGGCCTGCCCCTGACCTTCTGTCCTACTATGAATACTTGAATGACAATCCATTCAATGTATGGTTCACCATGAACTCTAGTAAGAAAGAAATTGACTTCCTTGATGTGACATTTTTCATAGAAAATAACAATATACAGAGTCGAACACACAGGAAAACGACTGCCTGTAATAGTACCCTACAGTTCCAAAGTTCGCATCCAAAGCATGTTATTAACAACATCCCCTATGGGGAAATGGTTCAGATGCAAAGAAACTACAGTACTGAAGCTACATTTCTTAGAAACATCAGGGAAACTGAAGAAAGATTTTTGCAGAGTAGCTACCCCGTAGAAACATTGAATAAAGCACATGAAAAGGTACTCAAAGTGACAAGAAAGGCTACTCTGACTCCTAAACCACCAAAAAGATCGCAGAAAGCCCCAATCTCCTTCATCACGCAATTCACTGATGAAAGCAGTAGGGTCTATAATACTCTTAGGAAACACTGGCACCTATTGACAGACATACCAAGTCTATGGAGCGTTTTGACTACAAACCCTAAGGTCACATACAAACGTGGAGTGAATCTCAGGAACATGTTATACCCTAGCTATGTTACGAGTGAGAAAAAATCTTGTTGGTTAAATACCGTGACTAAAGGATTTTACACCAGCAGAGGATTTAACATGTGCCCGTTAGGGAGAGACAAAACTAAAGAATTTGGTTTTAACACCAAGCGCAAATACCATATTAATCACTTAATAAATTGTAACACCAAATATGTGATTTATATCTTGGGCTGCTCCTGTGATAAAATCTATGTAAAAACAAAGAGTGGGTGGCGCACTGCTTGAGAATCGTATTTTCACCTTGAAGAAAATTTCTTTAGAAAACTAAGTAGGTCGGGTGCTCCACCAGGTGACGTGTCCGTCCTAGGCACGTCTATTAGACAAATTCTGGTAATGTGTCACCATGAGTGCATGGTGTCATCCCTGAGTACTGATTCAGAAAAGGGGGTGGTGATGAACAGAGTGTCTGAATTAAGCAGACCACTCTTACCCAGTCCAAAGATCAGGGCTTGATCCATCACCGTTATTTATCTCACTGCACCATCCCAGCTCAGAACCTGGCTATATGCAAATCAGTCTGTCCCTGGCCCACTGCATCATGGGAACAGGGCAGACTAAACTACCAAGCCAATTCTTCACCAGAAAGGAGACAAGCTACCGGGGACCGGTTTCTGGCATTTCAGCCGTCTTCGGCCCGGCTTGCTTGAATCCTGATGGTGCAGTGAGAAAGGGACTCATGTCTGAGTATACCCTGCCACACCTATAGTGGCCAAAATCGATTCAGAAAAGGGGGTGGTGATGAACAGAGTGTCTGAATTAAGCAGACCACTCTTACCCAGTCCAAAGATCAGGGCTTGATCCATCACCGTTATTTATCTCACTGCACCATCCCAGCTCAGAACCTGGCTATATGCAAATCAGTCTGTCCCTGGCCCAGTGCATCATGGGAACAGGGCAGACTAAACTACCAAGCCAATTCTTCACCAGAAAGGAGACAAGCTACCGGGGTCCCTTGTTGTTTAATTATTTTGTCCACCATAAGAGTGGAAGGGTATACTCAGATGTGAGTCCCTTGCTCATTGCACCATCAGGATTCAAGCAAGCCGGGCCGAAGACGGCTGTAATGCCAGAAACCGGTCCTCGGAAGCTTGTTTCCTTCCCAGTGAAAGAATTGGCTTTGTAGTTTGGTTTGCCCTGTTCCCATCATGCACTGGGACAGGAACAGACTAATTTGCATATAGCCAGGTTCTGAGCTGGGATGGTGCAGTGAGCTAAAAACGGTGTTGGATCTAGCCCTGATCTCTTGACTGGATGAGAGTATTCTGCTTAATTCAGAAACTCTGTCCATCACCACCCCTTGTTGTTTAATTACTTTGTCCACCATAAGCGTGGAAGGGTATACTCAGATGTGAGTCCCTTGCTCATTGCACCATCAGGATTCAAGCAAGCCGGGCCGAAGACGGCTGTAATGCCAGAAACCGGTCCCCGGAAGCTTGTTTCCTTCCCAGTGAAAGAATTGGCTTTGTAGTTTGGTTTGCCCTGTTCCCATCATGCACTGGGACAGGAACAGACTAATTTGCATATAGCCAGGTTCTGAGCTGGGATGGTGCAGTGAGCTAAGAAACGGTGTTGGATCTAGCCCTGATCTCTTGACTGGGTGAGAGTATTCTGCTTAATTCAGAAACTCTGCCCATCACCACCCCTTGTTGTTTAATTATCCCTGAGTACTGGACACTCCTTGGGTTCTTGTAAGACAAGACTCCTGGTTTAGTTTTGAGATTTTTTACTCGTTCATTTATTCACATCATCATTGTACTTCATGATAACATTACGCAACTTCAAATCGCTGTTTCAATTATTCCAATTATTCATGAACACATAGAGACCGCCACACCGACGACCGAAGCCGAAGATCACAACACACTGAAAGCTCCCAGATGAAGGGCACGTTTGGCCCGAAATGCATTGGAGCAATCGGATGTATATATGTGTTCATGAATAATTGGAATAATTGAAACAGCGATTTGAACTTGCGTAATGTTATCATGAAGTACAATGATGATGTGAATAAATGAACGAGTAAAAAATCGCAAAACTAAACCAGGAGTCTTGTCTTACAAGAACCCAAGGAGTGCCCAGTACTCAGGGATGACACCATGCACTCATGGTGACACATTACCAGAATACAATCTATGTAGGTAGCACAAAAAGAGCCTTAAAATTAAGAATCCAAGAACATGTTAGAGCACGTCGCAATGGGGATTTCAAATACCCTTGGACATTCCATATGCGGGAAAAGCACACACCAGATGAGGATCTTTGGCTTATGGGAATAGATCATGTACTTGTCCACTCAAGGGGTGGTAACCGGTAACTCAAATTAAGAAAAAAAGAGGCCGGATGGATATGTAAATTACGGAGCGTAGAGCTAGGACATAACAATGATGATGAGATGCATTATTTTCTATCCTGATCATGCTATATGCATGCTTTAATAACTGTCCCAACATATTCACTCAGTCCAAATGTGGCCCCTGCATTGAGATCTTTTGAATCCTACTAGGAAAATGTTGGTTCCTTTTGAATTAAATGTCTTTCTTGCTGTAATGATATTTATAGATCTGACTGTTCAAATTTTGGTTTCTCATTAGTGTCGACATCTACGTATCACATTGTGTCAGTTATCAATATTATTATTTTGTCCTTTTGTCCGTGTAAGACTTATGAATGTTATTAATCTCGTTTGAGTCCAGATTTTTATGTCCTAATTTCAAATTAGTATTTTGTCATTTGATTTGTTTTAATGTACATCTCTCACTTAATTTGTTGAAAAATATCTTTTTCGATCTTCCTTCTGAGCCAAAATGTGTCTCATGTTTAGTTTGGACAATGACACTTGTTATTGATAATTTAATATCCGTCACTACGGATAAATATAGTATACATGCGCTTTCTGGGCTTTCTACCTGCAACTCGAGAGGAGCCAGACTCGTGCTGTGTGCTTCCCTGCTTCCTGGTATTTCAAGCAACTGTTCGCGACACCCGCTCCGCGGGTGCCGCTCACTGCCTTCTTGCCCTGTCCTCCCTGGTGTGAGCGGCTCCACAGTCCGTGGAGAGTAACGCGCTCCCAGGTTGAGGCTTGCATCATCTGATTGTGCGTGGAGCCTACCGGGGGACTGCGAGGTCCAGCAGCCTCAGCTGCACACAGCTGCTGCCTCTTCCCCCGGCGGCCACGCCCCCAGCCTCCGCAAATAACTTCACCTGGGCTTCTGGCTGCCTGGCGCTTTCTGGGCTTTCTACCTGCAACTCGAGAGGAGCCAGACTCGTGCTGTGTGCTTCCCTGCTTCCTGGTATTTCAAGCAACTGTTCGCGACACCCGCTCCGCGGGTGCCGCTCACTGCCTTCTTGCCCTGTCCTCCCTGGTGTGAGCGGCTCCACAGTCCGTGGAGAGTAACGCGCTCCCAGGTTGAGGCTTGCATCATCTGATTGTGCGTGGAGCCTACCGGGGGACTGCGAGGTCCAGCAGCCTCAGCTGCACACAGCTGCTGCCTCTTCCCCCGGCGGCCACGCCCCCAGCCTCCGCAAATAACTTCACCTGGGCTTCTGGCTGCCTGGCGCTTTCTGGGCTTTCTACCTGCAACTCGAGAGGAGCCAGACTCGTGCTGTGTGCTTCCCTGCTTCCTGGTATTTCAAGCAACTGTTCGCGACACCCGCTCCGCGGGTGCCGCTCACTGCCTTCTTGCCCTGTCCTCCCTGGTGTGAGCGGCTCCACAGTCCGTGGAGAGTAACGCGCTCCCAGGTTGAGGCTTGCATCATCTGATTGTGCGTGGAGCCTACCGGGGGACTGCGAGGTCCAGCAGCCTCAGCTGCACACAGCTGCTGCCTCTTCCCCCGGCGGCCACGCCCCCAGCCTCCGCAAATAACTTCACCTGGGCTTCTGGCTGCCTGGCGCTTTCTGGGCTTTCTACCTGCAACTCGAGAGGAGCCAGACTCGTGCTGTGTGCTTCCCTGCTTCCTGGTATTTCAAGCAACTGTTCGCGACACCCGCTCCGCGGGTGCCGCTCACTGCCTTCTTGCCCTGTCCTCCCTGGTGTGAGCGGCTCCACAGTCCGTGGAGAGTAACGCGCTCCCAGGTTGAGGCTTGCATCATCTGATTGTGCGTGGAGCCTACCGGGGGACTGCGAGGTCCAGCAGCCTCAGCTGCACACAGCTGCTGCCTCTTCCCCCGGTGGCCACGCCCCCAACCTCCTCCTTCTTATCTGCCCTCAGATCTACCGCGACGCGGGACGCGCGCGGGACGCAGCTCGGGGCGAAGCCCGGGCAAAGGGCGGGCCGTCTGTGGCCGTCCGGGACGACCGAGGACGGGACGGGCCACCCCATTTACGCTTGGCTACAGAGGTACTACCAAATCTATACTTCGTAACCAATATATGATCACTTCTAAATTCTTGATAGAATCTTTTCTAATACACATCAGAAATATAGATCCTATCAAACAGATAAAATCAACTGCGGCCAATATATTGTCAATTTGACCTCTGATCCCAAATATGAGGGCTATAAAAAAACTCCGTTCACGAACAATTTATTTGAAGCGTATGGGGACTGAAACCGCTGTTAGAAAGACGGCTGCCAACTCATTGAAACCTGGCCAAATCTCAAGTACTCCAGCTATAAACACCTACTTTTCCACCCTTTCGAAGAGAAAAACTATATCTTCACTTTCAATTGAAAATCAAAATAAATTAGAATCACCTATAAATAAGGAAAAATACGATTCTTTACCTCTCTTCGTCCAGAGTACTGACTATCGAGGACGCACAAAATCAGAAAGTAACCTGGCAATTATTTCTTTCACAGGGAAAGATCAAAATATTCCCGTGGAAACGGCCCAAATAACCCCCACAACTCCAATAAGTAAAAAGGATTATGAGCTACCCTCTGATGTGTTTACGAGTATGAATACGAAGCAAGAACAAGAAAAATCTGAAATAACATTGAGTCAAATACATCCTTTAACCAGTTCACCGGAAAAATCCCCTATCCTATATCCTAACCAGGCCAACTTTACTGATCCAATTTTTTCACACTTAACCTTTGGAAATATCACTTCTCCTATCTCAAAGGCGCTTTTTACATTGCAAGAAATTCTGGAATCAGTGCTCACTCATCTTGGCCAAATTCTTGCTAATTCCGATGACACTTTGGACGTGCAAATAGGAATATTGAAATACCTAGTCGAGGAAAAAAAGAAAGGAATTCAAAATAATTACATATCAAAAAAATCTGATCCACTTGAAACATTAAAAGATGAAGACTCTCAAAATAACGTTAATACAACTTTAAAACAGCGAGAAGCTAGTACACAAACAAACAACATAGCTAAAACTGTGACTAAAACAAATGAGTTAAGAAAGAAGAACAAACCTCTTATCACATATTCTCTAAATCTCTAAAAAAATTGTTTAAAGAAGAATCGGAATCCATTACTGGAAACACTAACAAGCATTTTTCTATTTTTTCGTACAAAGAGTCTAATAACAAGCAGGACCAGGGTATTATGGATAACAAAGCAGAGCCATTGGGCGTTACCGTTGAACAGAAAAATAGTCAACAAGATCAATCTGAAAAAAGAAATGAGAAGGAAAATGATAGGGGGAAGAAGAGAAAACCACTAAGGAGAATACAAAGGAAAAAAGGAAATAAACTGAAATTTCAAAAATTCACTCCCAAAATCTTGATGAATTCTTCAGAAATTCAAAAATCTCCGCTGTTAACACATTTGAACCCAAAAGCTGAAGAATTCTGTCCAGTGGTAGAATATAAAACAACAGATCAAAACACTAAGGCTGCTGAAGAAGCGAATATTATTATTACGCAACCATGGGAAGGAATTATATCCAAACACTTAATCATTGAGGAACTGTTTCCTACTGACAAGATGCCACTTAACCGCGGTAGAATATTGAACCTTTTACAAGAAATGCCATCACTGACCTCACTGACAAGTAACGAAATCGATTTAGTTCTCTTTCCTAATAATGAGAATAAGAAACTAGCACAAGTCTCCTTTTTTTCGCCAGTTCTACCTGGAATCATACTCAGGGAGAAGGAAATCCTTCATAAAAATGGTTATGATGTTATTTCCATAGTGGAGCCCATACCTACCAACAATTTAAACAAAGGTACCTTGGGACAAAATAACCGAAGGAATGAAATTAATAGTACACTCTGGGGAGAAACAGCTTCAAATTCCACAAGAAAAGACTCGCTAAAAATACAAGTAAAGGAAGGAGAGAGGTCAGTATGGTCCAGGGAATTAAGACCTACCGATAATGAGAATACGACAAAATCTTGGGCATGGTTATCTGAAACCCTAAACAGTAAAAAAATTGTTAAACCTCAAAAAAATCAAGTTTAGCAAAGGTATGACGCTACTGTCCTGGAACTTGGCTGGGAAGATGGACAATAAAATGAAGTATGTAACAGAAAGCCTCCCTGACATTATAGGTTTACAGGAAACATGGAATACTAAACCTTTTATTCAAAAAGGATACTATGTATTTGAAACCCTGGCAAAAAGTTCTAGAAGGGGCCATGCTAAAGGCGGTTTAGCAATCTTATTAAAAGAAGATTATTCTTGGTCGCAAGAAATAATTAATACAAAGACGGATAATTTACAATGTTTAAAGGTATCTCTTAAATCCCAAATATCACCCACTCTTTTACTACTCTTCAACATCTATGCGCCTCCCAGTAGTAACTGCGATCTGTTGTTTGAACACCTAATGGAGACCATCTCTCAAATCATTGAAGAACAACCCAACATGCCTTTTATTATAATGGGAGATATGAATGCAAAAATGTCTAACTGCGAAATAAAGAAATGGGCTCTCCTCTTAAATGAAGAATCCTTGGAAACATCACTCCCCGTACTCCCAAAAGGAATGAAATCTGATAGGAGAGGTCGCGCATTATTATCATTTCTCCCAAGAATAAACGGGACTATTTTAAATGGTAATATACATGGCGATAAACCAGCATCGTACACGAGGCAGGGTAATGGATCTCCCTCTATCCTTGACTATTTCATATGTGGGATCGGCGAAAAAGATCGAATGAGTCAACTATCAATCACATTCAATGAGGAAAGTGACCATGCTATTCTATGTCTATCAACTGAATGGATTCTACAAACTACTTTCCAGTATCAGCCGATATTTCATCAAACTACACTGGAAGTAAATGCAACGAGGGGCCGTATTTACTGGGGGTCAGAAAACTTGGACCATGTGAGGCTATTGGTCTCTCAAACGAATTTGTTGACTACTACATATTCAGCCGATCTTATAAAGAACTTTGACTGCATATTAAATAAGCTGAAATATGTACTACAAAGTAAGTTAGATCAAACAAAATTAAGGAAAAGTAAACAAAGTAGTAATCATAAAAATTCAAACAAACCAGTTGTAAAACAAATCAACAGGCTGATACGTGCCCAGTTTTTGAACTTCTCACCTACAAATAAAAAGAAAATTAATAGATTAAAAAACCAAATAAGACGAGAAAAAACTAAACAGAAAAAAATGAAGCAGGACACCAATTGGATTGAAATCCAAGAAGCAGCCAAACAAAAAAACCAGCGCAAATATTGGGCCCTGATTGCAATAATGACTGGAACCAAGAAAAAGTTAGAATCAACTCCTGTTACTGAAGAGGACTGGGAAATTTACCTCCGAGAGCTTTATAGTCCAAACAGGTTGATTAATAATGGCGAAGCTGAAGTACAAGGTCCGGGAAAGAGTGACGAAAAAATCAATAAAACGTCGGCCGTGTCTGTCTCTAAAATCATAAGATGGGCAAAAAGTACTGGCGCATCGGGACCCGATCAGATACCTATCAAGGCATACCAAACTGACCACAAAGAATGGGGACGGCTACTTTCGCCACTATTTAATTATATAATCGATAGTGGCAAAATGCCAACCTCCTGGAAGGGGAGTATAATCATCCCGATCTACAAAAAAGGAAAAAGAAGCATCCCGGGAAACTATAGGCAAATTGCCCTCATGGATGCTGTCGGCAAGATCTTCGCTGCAGAAATATTGGACAGGTTAAAAACTTGGGCATTTTCCCTGGGTTTAATCCCTATGTTTCAGTCTGGATTTCGTCCAAACCATGCAGTGACTGACAATGTAGCTATTCTTCAAACAATTCTGAACAAATATGTATCAGGGAAAAAGCAAACCATCTATGCAGCGTTCATAGACTACTCGACGGCCTTCGATCGAGTAGACAGACCGACCCTGTGGTCAAAACTGAGAAAAATGGGCATACCAGAACAGCTACTGCTCTTAATAGTGAATCTTCACAGCGACACTTGGTGCCGTATACAAATGGGGAGTGATAAAGGTCTATCAAGGGTAATTTTCACATCAAATGGTTTAAAACAAGGGTGCCTCTTGGCTCCAATATTATTTTCTTTGTACTTAAGTGATTTACCAAGTAATTTACAACAATGTTTAAGTACGTCGCCAAAGATAGCCAACGAGTATATTCATTCCCTGCTGTATGCGGACGACATTGTCCTGTTTGATCTAACACCATTTGGACTTCAAAATCTTCTAGACACTTTACATCAGTACTCCAAGAAAAATTTCCTAATTCCAAATATTAGTAAGACCAAAGTGGTTGCTTTCTCTAACCAAAAGAAAAGGGTGAGATATGAATGGAAGTTGGGAGGGGAGAAAGTAGAGCAGGTAAAGGAATATACTTACTTGGGCAGAATTTTTTCGCAAAATATGAGTAACAAGAGTCAAATTGATCATTTAAAAAGGAAAAGTGACCTACATGCTGGGGCATTGTCCCGCCTATATTCTGCTACTGGACATAGGCACTTTTCGGCACTGATTCAAGTTTATCGAGCGAAGATTCCGCCAGTTGTCTCATATGCTTCGGAATACATTCCTATTTATCAATGGACATACATGAACTTAATTGAAGGTAAAATACTAAAAAACTTACTGAAGTTCTCTACATCTACTCCAGTACAGGTGTTGAGACTGGAATGCAACATCAGGAGTGCCTACGCTACGGCTGTAGCTAGTATCATAAGGTGGGCTTATAATCTTCTCCACTCTAAGGAAGGCACTCTCCGAAGTTTACTAAAAATCGAGACATTTAACATCGGTTCCACCAATCTCACTTTTTTAAAAAATATGCGAGAGGCTCTTCAGCTTGCTAAAATTAATGTAGAAATATTGTCTACATGGTCTCCAGCCCAACTCAAACTATTTTTAAAAAAATTCACCCCTAAATTGAGCTATGACACTGACCATTCACATTGTGTTAGTTTATCCTTGTATAAAACCTATGTAGACTCCCATGAATATAAGCAATACCTACCATATCTAGACTATACCCTCATACACGGTGCAAGACGCGCAATTATGATGCTGCGTCTAGGAATCCTTCCTGTACTAACTTTTACCTCTACCTGGAGATCAGAAAAGACAGCTTTATGTTCCTTTTGTCAGGGGGGCAGTCAGAATTTGGAACATCTTCTTTTTATATGTCCTAATACAGTAATTGTGAAAGCAAGGTTATCATGTCTTATACCCATTTATCGATCATGTAGGATCGTAAACTCAAAGGACCTTTTATTAATTTGTAAAAATCCCCCAAACGAATATGTTTGCTATAAAATTTTTAAGTTTTTGAAAATTTCACTAAAAATGTATTAAATGTGAATGTATATTGTATATATTTTATTTTGTGGTCCTCAATCGAGTACCGAAACAAATAAAAAATTTTGACTTTTGACTTTGTATACATGTTCACACCTTATTTATATAATTTTTCATGTCTCTTCTTTTGCTCATATTTCTTTGTGTCCCTATACTCTTTGCTATACTGTCTCCTCCCGAAAAGGTCACTTCCCTTGCCTTCCAACTCTATTTTGGCTGGCCACATATGAATCACTAACATATTATGATTCACGCTTATCGAGAAATCGTTCTTAAATTGACATGTCCATATTTTTTCTTGTTTGACTCCCCATCATGCCAAGCTGTATCATGCCCCTTATCTAGTCTCCTGGGCTACATACTACTTCCTTCTGATATTTCGAAATGGCCGCGTCATTCCTGTCATGCGCATGTGATTTAATCTCTAATGAGTGTTAAACTTCCTCACCGTTATTGATTGGCTCAATTTTGGTGTATAAAATACTCTTTATATCTTTCTTTAAAATTGATCATTTGACCTCTTGTGCCTCTTATATTGTGCCACTTAAGATTTATGATACTATGCCATATATATTATACCTACAGTATTACAGAGCATTGTGGAGACTTGACCACTAGCATATGTATTGTTTATTTAGATCCGGAGTTACCCCTTCCGGGCAGGTCATGATGGTGGCGATTTTAGGAGCCGTTTTTCATGTGATTTTACGTCAGTGACTCTTTGACCTTCGGGATGTGGGGCTTGTCTCCAGTACTAGTATACCACTTCCGACTTTGCCGTTCCAATATGGCCGCCATTTTCCCTCATGCTCTCACGATACCTGATTCCCCTCCAGGTGTGGCGTCCATGATGATCGTGTTCGTCTGGCCGGGATCATTTTTTACGGTAAGCGGGGCTCTCACGCTGTTGTTTTACTTTTGAATTGGGAACCCTGGGGGGGCTGGGGCCACTTTTCTTGTTCATTGTATTACGATGGTTGAACTTTATTTTAGGTTCACCTATGGAATAGAAATATTGGGGGATGGGGCGATTTCCTTTTCTTTCAGTTCTTTTAGGCATGATATTTATCCTGTGTAACTTTTGGAGTACTCAGCTCAGTTCGATCGGAGTAGCATAAGACGAGTCTCCAAACAGTACTTGTATTAATGTTTCTATTTTAACCATTTTGCAACAGCTGTTTCTATTAGTGAGTTAGGTAACTGTATTCCACTATCTCATTCTCGATTTACATAATCATATTGGTCTCCTTCTCTTTCTTTTTTTGCATAAAAAGAGCCATTTGGTAATGCCTGATAGGGCTTTTACCCACTAAAGGATATATACCTCTAAGATAATTCTCTGAGGTAAGAAGAACTGGGCTTTCTTTATCATCTGGACTTAACTTCTTAATGTCACTTTAGCAAAAAAATGTTTGGGCAAACTAGGTCGCTTCGGTTGTAAAAGGCTATATGTAAGATTGGGGGATTTAGATGTGTTTATATCTTTAACCATGTTACAAGCTGGTCTTATTCCTTTCCCCATCTAGAATCACTTAACGCTGTCGCGACCTCCTTATTCATTCGACATCCAGGTGATAATATCATAGGATCATCCGTTCAGACCTGTCGTAGTAACTACCCTAGCCCTTCACTTGTTATGTAAGTATTAGACCCCCATCCGACCCTTGGCATGCATTCACCTAGTGTTACATATGCCATAGCTTCATATATGTATTATGGTTGATTCCTTTAGAGCCTTGGACTTATATCCTTACAAGCAACAACGGAAGGTGAAATGATAAATCTTCAGTGAAGAGCCCTTCTATATTTTCTATCCAATCCATGCACTGATAATGTAAGTAATAAGACCCCTCTCTGTTCCTCTGCGAGTATTCCCAAATTGTCATACTTGCCGTTTATCTCATTTATGCTTTGTGGTTGGTTCTTGTAGAGAATTTTTGACCCATACTCTTACAAGTATCATCGGAAGGGGAATCCATAATTCTTCGCCGAAGAGCCCCTCTTTCGCAGTGGTGCTTCTACTAGAATCTTTCTCTTGCTCATAATTTGGCCTTCTCCTTTAAATTTAAGGTATTCTTGGAGTCACATGAACTACTCTGGCACTAACTCTATTCGTCAGACACAATTTTGACCTTGGATTCTGTTGTTCCATTGTTTTATAGATTTAAATGGGGGATCTGATACCAAGGCATTAGATGCATCTTCTGTAGAGATATGAATTACCACTTCTAAACTGGTAGGTACATCACAGATCTATTTTAAATTTCTCTTTAAACAATGGTTGCATCTGCTCACCTCGTTTTGCTTCACACTAATATATCTATTAGTGTCTTGATGAGCAGTATATATATATATTTTTTTTCTTTCTTCTGAGTAATTAATCACTAGATCCTGATTATGTACATAATGATGTACATTACCCTTTTTGGTACATAAAGAACACACCAGGAATATACTCCCTTGAGTGTACAGACATAGGACTCTCATGTTTCCTGTTTTCTAACTTACTTCCTGTTCTCCCTTTGATATTTTCCAATGCTGAATCTTTATACTTCTTTATCATATAGGATATAGTAATGCGGTATAAACTATCCTACAACTTAACATAATGTTATAGGAAATTAGACCCTTGCACATAGCTCCTGAATGTGCTGCCTAAGAGACCTCCACATTTAATTTTGTTTAATAGTTTGATCAAATAATTTGGCATACCAAGTATGTTGACTGATATAGCCTAGACCTGTGTTTTTAATTGTATGTTTGTCACTGTATTTGTCATTGTGATGGACATTATTTTAAATGTATGTATATATGTTTGTGTTTAAACAGCCCTGAAGAAATCCCCGGTTGGGACGAAACGCGTCGGCTGTACTGTGTTTTTCTACGTCACAAAAGAATAAAGGAATCAAAACTGAAGACCATTTCTTATGTTATTATTTGAATTAGAATTTTTTGTCCTGCTGATACTCTGCGGTGCACCTTTGCTTTTGTTTATATTGTCAAGTTCCTGTTGGAACTAACATTGTGACAGTGGTTGTCAATCAGTGTGCACGCATTCCCTAAACATTGATAACAAGGGAACTTTACTATATTAGTAATTTTTTGGTTAGGTGCTGTCTCAAAGAAGGTTTCACTGTCTTTTGTGTTCTGATTTGAATAAGGCGTAATTAGTGGCTGTACTAATGAGATCAAACACACCTATCATGAGACCATGCCCAAGACTTCTATGGACCTAAATCCTTCAGAAGATTATCCCATAAATTCACTGCGGTTAATTTTTTATTTCTATTTCATTTTGTCTACTATCCACATTCCTGATCCTGTTGTTAAACATTGTCCCTTAGATAGTGCTGCGTTGGTGCTTTGTAGACGTGAGTTAGAAATATAGCTGTAGAAGACGAAGGAAGACAGAGTGGAGCTAAGCTACATGATAAGTGACTAGTAGTAAAGAGCAAAGCTAAGAAGCAAGAAATTAAGTTGGAGATGAAGATGACCAGTGATGATCTAGGTAAATCTGGGAAGAAGTAAATAGAGAGACGAGGTTTGCTGTTCTTTGCATGTCTGTTGAGTATCTGAGTCCCACCTCTTGAACATTTAGATGGTGGCTTGTCTGCGGCTGATTGTCCACAAACTCAAAGAACTGGTGGGGGTCACAGTGGAGAGCTGTGCAAAGATCCAATGATTCCTCGTATCTCTTTTCTCTTCTTATCTAACTCCACCTTGGCACTTGTTTCTTGCTTCTCCAACTGCATGACTTTGTATTTCTGATGCCTTTTACCAACCTCCTGCACCCTTCCCCCAAAATCACCTCTACACCAGGAAGGCAAGTGTTTGTGAGATATGTGTGATTGATTCAATTAGTTTATTTTTGATGAGTTTCATGGCATTTGTTTTACCTTATTATGACAGTGAATCATATGAATGCTGAAATGCTCGTGTTCTCTATGGTTTGGTTAGGATAACATTCTCTGTGAAGACATGCAACAGAACTTTATTTTAAAGTGTGGATTTTAGTGTACGTGTAGACTTACATGTCTTCACCCCCTAACTCAGGGGGTGGAGCTTCTCACAGGTTTATGGCTGTAAAGATACAAATCTACTGGTTAATTTTCAGACTTAGGTGCAAATAAATGAAATGCGTATTAAAAATTTATTCATTTCAATATATTCACGGTACTTATAAATAATATTTTAAACATTGAAAAAAATGCAACCCTCACTAACATTTTTATTTTATATGTAGTAACGTTTGATAAAGGTTCTTTGTTAAATTGATTTAACTTACTGACATTTTTAAATAACAGTTTCAAATGAGGGATGGGTGAAAAATTCCATGCAGCCGGCGGAGTTAGCAGAGGTTTTGCCTACGTGCAGAGTTACGGCGAAATTCCGGCAACCGCTTTGCAGCAGAGTTTTTCTTGCACGTGGCTCAGCAACGTTAAGTTGGCAAGCGAGAATTTGCAGGTGCTAGCATGATTTTTGAGCGCTAGAACAGCTCCCAGCAAGATTTCTCAACGTGGGCAGTTGCAGCAGGTAGCTACCATTAGCGTTGAGAAAGGTGCGGCTCTGGTAAGAAGTCTACTTGAGCTGCAGAAAGAAGCAGCGACCTCTGGCGTGCCATGTGGTGCCATTTGTGCTGATTTTACAGTGTGGAACATGCTCCCAGCGCTTCAAATCTGTGCGAGCAGTGCAACGTTCTGAATTCTGCCCACTGGCGGAACTCTGTTGAATTTTGAGGTGTTTTTATGTCACTCAGCAGAGTTTTGCAGAGTGAAACTCCACAAGGTCCACCCACCCCTGGTTTAATTTATTTGTATTATTAGATATTAAAACAATAAAAAATGTAATATTACATATGTATATAAAAACTTAAACAATAATGTAAAAATGATTCATTCAATTGTAAATATTGCAGACACCCATACAAATCAAAACATAAAAAGTGAATTTAAAAAACAGATGGCTAATCCCACTTTTAAAACGAATCGTCCCACAATGAAAGACACATCATAACGGATTGCATCTCCTAAACGCACATCACACAACAACAAACAACACACATGTAGGTAATGTTAGGTTCCAAAACATCTTCCAATACAAGGAGAAAAGGTCTCTATTTTCATGCTTCCAGGAGTAATATTTGTGTTATGTTCTTTAGGCGGTACTGGTTTCTCTATTCTCTTCTATTTGCAGTTCTACATAGTGTAGGTAAAGATCTACATATACACCATATAAAACTACATTTGGGTGACATATGCCTAAAATATGCCTGCCAATTTTCTAATAGTAGCTTGACAGGAGCATTTTGCATAGTACATGCTCCCACCCGCTCAAGCAAAGGCATAAATGTGAACATGTAGGAAGAAGCACCCCTAATGAACTGTCTGAGTTAGTTTTGGTAAAATATCAATAGTATGAATTGTGAAATGTCTATTCAAGAGGAATTAGACAAGTGGTGAATGGCGTTGTTTCATTCCTTTGAAGAATAGTGTAAAACGAGGGGCGTAAAAGTTGGGCGTCTCTTATATGATGTCAACCCCAGTTTTGAAAAGGTGAGGTTCATAGACGAAACGTGCATTAACTAATCATGGTAATGTTATTTTAGTGATATAGGGAGGAAGCCAATGAATGAGTGATATTCCAGATACAATAGGTTAGAAAAAATAATAGAAAGTACTCCTCTAACCTTATATAAATACCAGTGATGGGTTATCTAGTCCCTACTGCCTCTTGCAAGGTTTTGCAGCAGCATTGCAGTGCTGTAAATTTGCATTCAAGAGGAAATAGAAAAGGCTCATAAAACACAAGCGGCTAATTAAAACATCCACACTCTATATAACAAAAAGTTAAACATTGAGGTCCAGTCTTGTTAATTAGAAGTGCATTTATTCTTGTTGCATTATTTCATTTGACTTTTACTTAGGCTGTGGCAATAAGGATGCAATGTGGGATACCCGATGCTTGGGCTCTGCTGGGCATCCTGGTGAATTTGAAGGGACCACAGGGAAAGGCTGAGGCTCTGGATCCTTAAATCGATCTAAACCTGCAGGACAACCAGTTGGAGCACTGGGAGAGGGGTCGGGAATAGTTGGAACAGGAAAAACATCAGACTCATTCTCCATATAAATAAGCTGCACTGACCCAACAGGCCCTGCAGGTGTGGGAGGCATTGGCTTTGATCCAGTGTGTTCTTCTGATGAGCTGCCATGATGTTTGTGACCACCATTGGGAGGACCACACCCATGCTCTTGCCCATGCCCTTTTCCATGCCCTCTTCCATGCTTTTTGCTGTCCCTTTCTCCATGTCTATGCCCATGCGGTTCACTATGCCTTTTCCCATCTTTGCTTTCATGACTGTGAGCTGGACTTTCCTCCTGATGGTTTCTGTCTTCTGAATGGGTATGGTTGTGCCCATGAGGATGATGCTTATGGCCTGGTCCATGCTTATGGCCATGTCTGTGACCATGCCTATGAGATCTACGCCCACATCCCCGGTGCCGATGATGAGGATCGGGCTACGAAAAAACAGATAAAAGCATGTTAAACAAAATAAAGATTTTATTGTAAGGTGTTTATAGGAATCTGTGCAGTTCTTAGTGGAATTACATTTTTAGTTTAAAAACTCACCTTAAAAATCAAATAAATAATATGAATGTCTTCTCATGCATTAGGCATACATTTATGATTTTTTGATTTTCTGCATCGGGTTCAGTGTGCTTCATGCACATCAGAGGATGTCATGAACACCATGGCACAGCCTGGTCTTAAATCATAATATTGAGTTGTTTGACATTGCCATGATAAGCCTCTGTCAGGGTTCAAATGATGGTGGATGTTGAAATGATCTCTCGTGTTTTTCTATGCTTAGATTTATGGCATTGTTTATGGTGGACAACCTATGATTGGAGGTTCCAGTATACGAATACTACCATTGAAGAAATATGTCTAATCTAGTTTGGCCATTGCCTAGTGCATTTATTTCCATAATGCTTCTGATTTTTGTCCTGCTATTTTGTGGTGTGCTTTGTAAAGAACTCATGGTGCGTGATCCTACAAGAAGCTAACAGTGGATAGGTAAGTATTCCCTCCTGTGGCATGTTTTGTTATTTCATGCCCCATTTTTGCTAGATGTTTTACCAACTTGTCACTCACTGGGTCTCTCCAGAACATCTTAAAGATATAGAATTTCTGTACAGAACATCAGTGGTTCTGCAATATAATTTGCTTGCCTCTCCCTCCTCCTCCACAGTCTCATTTATTAAAACTTTCCCTTCTTCTGGGCCAAGGAGAGAAGCAGCTTATGAGATGCTGAGCGACAAATCCACTGTATAATATTCAAGCCTGCAAGATTGTGTGTTGTGCTTTAAAAGAAAGAGAGCTGAGACCTTGTTTTATTGAGAGTACTACGTCTTTTGTTGTGTGGGTGGTGGTTTCATCCGATGGGACTGCCCTACGAGTTGGAGTCTGTGTGGCTTCAGTTGCTTACATCACACATTCTAGATGTTTTTGGATTACCATTTCTGGACCAGTGGGCTAAATGTCTAAGATTCTCATTAAACAGGTGTCCGATGTGCTGCCAGGTTGCATGGTGCTCCACTTGTGATCAGGGGCATAGCTTCGGGCGTGGGAGGGGGTGCTTGAGGTGTTACACCCACCCTGATAAATGAATTCTCTAGTAAATTGTTGGGTACAGATGCTTCCAGTCAGGTATGGTGAGGTCATTGTCTGATTTCACCTGGGATTTTTACATGCACACACACACACACAAAAACATACACTCTCTCTCTCTCTCTCTCTTTCTCTCTCTTTCTCCCCTCTCTTTTGCAGTTCTTAAAACTGTTGGTTATTTAACAACATATTGTCATTTTAGTAACCCTAACAATCTGCAATACTATCCCTTCCAATTGCCCCAAAAGACCCTCATGGTCTGCTCCTTAAATAATGTATTTTGACCATAATATGCCAGCATGATTGTTGGGAAATTTGAAGCTCACCCCTCCCCCAATCTTACTGACCAAGCTACGCCCGCCTTGCTTCCTCTGTGTGCTATCTGCAGGAAATGCTCTCAACTTTAATGATTAATGATAAGTAGTTGTACTACGTTGAAGTTACAAACTTGTGAGAGTGTTGATTAATTACCAACAGGGATGATCAAAAGATGATTTCATTAATTATCCCTAATCCTATTTACATTGATCCCCACTCTTCTTCCTCACAGTACTTGGTTCCCTCCCTCGCCACCTTCCTCGCAGTCTCTGTTTTCGACCATTCTGATAGCACATGGTTATTACCAAAACGACTCTCAGATAAAAAAAAACAGGCAGTTATTATGTTCCCAAAGAAAAGCGAAGGGTTTTGATTTCAGTTAAATTGAAAGGGATAGTGTGTTTTCCTGGTTGTGAATGTGGCTCAGACACATCCTGTAAAGAATGTGACAAAGAAGAGTATGGTTCAGTTTAATGAGGGTTAGCATTAAGTCAATGAACCACTACATTAAAACAACATACTGCAAGGAGTGTGTTGTTGATGTGTTGAAAAATGAGTGTGAATTTGGAGATACCTTACATTGGTTTACCTTACTACTTTGCTGTTACACTTTATAAATCCTTGTTTCATTCATTGTATTTAATTCCCCTACAGAACACTAAAATCTATGTAATTGTAATTATGGGTCACACCACAAACGTTACGTAACGGTTCATGAAGGATGCATCACAATGACCACCTTAATATTAGGGCCCTAAGAACTGGCGATTGCAAGGGAAAGGCCCTACAACATCATGGTGAAATTTATTTGCCTCCTTCTCAAATTCCCATTTCACCCAGTGTGCTAAGGGACATATGTATCAAATACTCTATTTGCGAGTCTCAAATAACGATTTTTTGAGAATCGCTATTTGAGAATCGTAAACGAGATGTATTTAAAAATTTGCAAATAGTTCGCGATTTCTTGGCATTCCTTAATTGCGATTAGCAAATTGTGAATTGCAATTAAGGAATACCTTCCCATTCATTCCTATGGGCCAGGAGGCCACATCCGCAAAAATGCTAATTTCAGTGGTGCATCAGGGTGTCCTTTGGAACTGGCACCCTTGAAATTGCATTCTCAATTTGCGATTCTCAAATTGCGAATCGCAAATTGAGAATGCAATTTCAAGGGTGCCAGTTCCAAAGGACACCCTGATGCACCACTGAAATTAGCATTTTTGCGGATGTGGCACACATACATGCCCTAAGGGCATGTATGTGCACCACATGGCACTTTGAAAAATGCCAAAAAGTGCATTTGCGATTTTGTAAGGAGAAATTGCACAACGTAGGTGCTTCATACATTTCATTTAAGGAATAGCAATTTGCAATTCCTTAAATGTAATTGCAAAATAGAGATTCGCAGATTTTGCGATTCTCTCATTTGCGATACACTTTAGGGATTATACATCCCAATAGGCCTTTTCCCGTTCGCAAACGGGCCGATTCTGAGAATCAGCCTGTTTGCGAACGGGAAAAGTGCTTGATACATATGCCCCTAAGTACAGAGTTTGATGCAGCATGAAAGCCATGCAAAGGTAAACAAGAACTGATTTTACTGACGGAATTCAGCACCATGCATTCTTACCTGGCTACTGATGTTAAATGTCTTAACATACACAACTTACCTTGGGATCATAGATCTTACAGGAGACAAACAGACCAGACTCAAAAGGTGATGCAGGGGTAAGGGATTGACCATCGCAAAACCCGACATGCTGCAAAAGAATGAAAGCATATTGCGTCAAGTTGTACACTAATGATTCTATTGAATAACAGACTATGATCTTGTTGCTGTCCTTCTGAAATTTAGATATCATTGGATAATGTTGCTGTGCCTCTGAGATTTAGCTCAATACTCTAGAATGGGGCTCACCAAGGTCAACAAAGCCAGTGCACTGACAACTTGCAAAGTCCTACTGGTGAAAATTGTGGCTCTGGATTTTATGTCATTAATAAATGCCCATATTTTCCCCAAAACCTTTCTTGCTTTATTTAATAGCAGTCAAGAATTAAAAAGAAAAAAATCTACAGTCCCCAACAGGCTTGAAAACAAAATCAGCACCCAACTGAGCCTATCCTATCATTGGCTACGAGCAACAAGTCTACTTTTCTTGCTGCTCTTTTTATGTCCTTCATATTTTACATTTCTCTTGAGCATATTTTGACTGATTATACTAGTATATTTCAATTGTGCTATATAATATAGTGCACACAGTGTTGTTTCTCTCCTCCTGTGTTCTCAGTGTGGTCCCCACGCCGCTGCTCTGCGTGCCCAACATCCTTGTTTGGATTGGCGACGCCATTTCATTCGGTCACCTGTCTCAAGAGTATAGCTCCCCATTTTGCCTCCAGCCTTTGTTTCTCCTCTGCATCCTCTCTTTAAAGTAGGTATTCAACCAACATACTGGTTTCTTTAGCAGTCTGTGCATTTCTGTAACTGGCACATAGCTCCTCTTCCATTCATGCCTCTGAATGGGCCCGCTTGAGTTTTCTTTCCCTTCCTCAGAGTTTTCCTCCCTGCTTTCCACATCTTCCCTCGCTCACAGCTTTCCACAGTTAACCCTTTCCAGTTTGATTTTCAAACTATTCTTCGAGACAATTCTCCCTTTTGGCCTTCCTCTTTCATTGGTTGTGTCTGCTCTTAAGTGATAATGAACCAGCTCCATTACCTACATTAAATATATATATAACTTTATATGTTTAGAATTTTATTGCTTTACTCCTATATGAATGTAGAATAATCCTTAATCTTTTATAGCCTCGAGGAGAATAGCCAAAATGTTAAAAGTCCCTCAAATGTTTGAAAAACCTCCTGCTTTTGCCCGCATGTGGTGTACACCAGGAAGATCTAATCTACCGCTGTTGCACAAAACTAACTAAATCTCTGATCTTCGGACTCCAAGAGATCCATTTAAGAGTTTTCTATTGTTATGGCTGGAGTGTCTCTTAGCAGACACAATGAAAAGCTTTTTCAGTTTTCTAAGAATGTGGATGGCAAAAGCTTTTGGTATGTGACTGATGGTATAACCCCCTTAAGACCTTAAACAGTAAGGTGAATTGACCAATTGCAGAATATCCAGTCATCAATTGTACTTGATGTGTTAAAAGATTTTGGTTTGGTAACCAAGACACTGTTCATAATAATGACATTATTAAATTGTTTACAATAGACCCGAATGGTTTGGTAGTCCAGAAAAAAACAGAAATCTCCCATGTTTAAACCCACAGCACATTCGTTAGAATGGGTCCCTGATAATCATGTGGGTCAGTATATATCAAATAGTCTTAGAGTTGCTTTGGACTGCCAGACTAGCTCCAGGTAATATCACAGCTACACCAGTTTATTGTTTTTTTCTCAGGTTGGCAAAGACTCTAATAAAGGACTGATTTGGCTTGGTCTGATTGTCAAGATAAGCTGTTAAAAGTAACAGGCCCTCTACCAAGGATTTTGGACATAGCTGAAGAGACACGATTAGAAGGTAATTCAATATATCCTGATGAATTGTCAAATTGGACTCAAAGGGCAATATACCTTTTAGGCAACACCAAAGCTGCAATTGTATATGCACGTTGGCAAGGCATCCTTATAAACATTGACTATATATAAAGAGCGTTGGAGGCCACGGAGGAAAGTCCTCAGACAAAAATAATGTTTTCTAGCTACTCTTATATTAAATATTAAAGCAAGTATGTGACAACATTTGCATCTTTGGATAAAGCTCAGTTTTTGCTCAAGATAGTTTTCAGCCACCGTGTTTTTGGGAGGGCCGACTGAGGCATTAGTCACTTTGGGGCCAATTCCGATCCGGGTCGGAAAGCTCTCCGACCGAGCCGTATCCGGAGTGTTTTCCGACTGAGCCGAAGTCCTGCAGTACGACCGAGCGAGTACGATGCGGTTGTATGCTGCCGGACTCGGTTCGGTCGGACTCCCATAGAAGTCAATGGGAGCCGGTTGTAAGACGCGTACATGGGCTCCCATTGACTGAATGGGTATGCCTCACACAAGGGCCCCCCTACAGTGGGTACGCGTCTGTGCCATCCGCACTGTACATGCCTGTGTTGGGGAGACCCTTGGGTCTCCCCCTGTGTCCGAGTCGTAGGACTGCGGGTGATAGGGGGTCCGACGCGGACCCCCAAAGGCAACTTCCTGGACACCGGCTGTCCGACGCGTGCATCGTACTGGCTCGGTCATAAATCGCATACATTGCATGCCACGGTTAGCTTACGGCCGAGACGTACGGAGCGGTTCAGACCCAGAAACGACTCGGTCAGTTAATTTCACGTAGCTCGCATCGTACTTGCTCGCTCGTACAGCTGTACGAGTCGGGCGGAAAACACGCATACGGCTCGTAGTATTTCCGGCCCGGATCGCGAATCGGCCCCTTTGTGTCAACTCTAATGCCAACTCCAGAGGTTCTGCTTTTTCAAACAGGGAATTTAGACCTCAATTGTTTTCACAAAAGAAGGAACAGAGGCTTTAGACACAGGGGATGCAGAGCGCCCCCTGTTAATAGAGTATGTTTGGCAACTTGTTTTCCAGGCTAACAATAACTAAACTTAGATCATTGGATTTTAACCACAGACAAGTTTTATATTATATAACTTCATTCAGAGCCTTTCCAAAATGTCCTTCCTGAAACGCTCAATCTCTCAATTAGGTCTTTTGAGAAGTAGATTCTCTAATCCTGAAAGATGAGATTCAGCAAACTTTTCTTTTCCTCTCGGGTTTTCTCAGCAATATCTTTCTGGTTCAGAAAAGAACAAACATGCGACCTGTGATAAACCTGAAACAATTCTGAGGCTCTGTAATGTACCATCATTTCTAGACGGAAACTATTCTCCTCATCAGAGATTCTCTTTTACAGGGATGTTCAATGGATTGTTTAGACCTCCAAGATACATTTCAGATGGTTACAATTCACAAAGATTTTATAAAGTACTTGCAGTTTCAATTGGGCAATCAGGTTTATTACATGAGGTGTTTCCCTTTTGGCCTGGTATCAGCACCTTACTGCTTTACAAAACTAATGAAACCAGTAGTTTGGGTTTTTTGGAGAGCTCAAGGGTTAAGACTAATAATTTACCTAGACAACATTATGCTCATATAAAAAACAGTTCTCTCTTCACCAAGACCTTTCACTTACCATTCATTTATTTCCAAGTTTGGGCTTTGTAATAAACTGGGAGAAGTCCAATTTCATTTCCTCAACTAACAAAAATCCTGAGTTTTAAGTATTCTGATAGACTCGCAAAAGTCTATTCTTCCGTTACCACAGTTCATATTATGAACATATCTGAGTGAGATAAAGTCAATGATGTACATAACACTGATTTCCCTCGTATCTTTGGCTTCACAGATATCAGGTATTTTGGTCTTCTCCATTCACCAAGTTTTCCAGCTCCTCCTCATTATCAAGCAGTGCAAAGCCGAAAACTTGACATTTGCAAAACTGATAGAATTACTCTAGTGGTCACGATCCAAATTTTGGTGGTTCACGAAAGTCTAAGCAATAAATAAAGATGTCTTTTAAATTCTGTATTTACCTTGTCACATTTACTGCCCTTCAAAGACAGAGGTCGAATGTCAGGCTATTTTGTCTGAAAAATTGCTGCCTATTTGTTTAATATGGGATTGGTGTTTGCAAACTCCTCTCACTTTGCAGTCAGGCAGGGCCTACTCCTCCGCTAGGGCAGAGGAGATTCGCCCCACTGCTCTCAGAGCAGGAAAAATAAAATGATAATAACATCATTTTTATCATTTTTTTCCCCTAGCTATTGGGCTGAGTTAGGGAGGGGCGCGCTGGTGTCAAAGCAAAGGGAGGAGGAGTGGTTTGTGCACAATAAGTGCGCATGATGGTTTGGCCTACCGTCTTGGGCTCTCCAAACAGTCATGCGCACTTAGCATGTTCTCCACTGGGCTGTAATACCCGCTAGTCCCTTTATGAGGCTAGAGGCAAAAGTACATAGAAGTAAACTTATTTAGCACACAGTAAATTAGCACAGTATATGTTTAGCACTAGGGGCGTCACAAACCATACACTAGGATAGTGGTATAAGAACCACGAGAGACATGGAGACAAGGCCTAGGGCCTGTAGAACCGCTGGGGCAACCAGGAACCACCCAAGGTAGGGACGCAGGACACCCATGGGGGACGCGTGCAGTATCTAAACACAGCTGCGAATCACCATTTACTTCTATGGAGAAAGTTGCGATTAGAATTTTAAAGATTAGGGACACTTAGGAGTGGACTAGGAGCAAACCCCTTGAGAATTAGACAGTTCGAGGGTCAAGACCCACAGGAGCACTGAAGTACTCGTGTTACTTCACCCAGGGAAGCCGGGTGCATAGGTGTCTTTTCATGTCGGGTTTCGTCGTCGTTTCCTATGGCGAGCTGCAAAGAAGTACTGCAGGCGACCAGGTGAAAAGTGTCAGAATGGATCCAAGGGTGTATCAGAGAACTGAAGAACCTGAAAGCAGAGGCGACAGAGTGTGGGTCACTTGATAGTTACCAGAGAGGCAGTAAGAAGATGCCCAACGATGTCGGGTGATTTCAGGTGCAGAAGGTGAAGCTTGACTATTCAGCCACGAGGACCAGGAGGCGTTGATGACAACCAGTAGCTGGATTTGAGCTGTCCCATGTCGGATGTCAAGTGCTGCTGTGTTGGTATCCAGATGGGATCCAACAAGCCGTGGCAACAGCTACCCATGCAGAATGCAAAGATTGGCTTCGGAGCAGACTAGCAAGGTGTGAGGGGCTAACCCTTGGAGAGGAGTCAGGGCTCGTGTGGAGCAACCAGAAAAGCCCAAGAAACAAAAGAGTTACCTTCCTGGGGACCCACCAGTCGACGGACCAGGGATCGCAAAGGGGCCTCGAGCAGAAATGCTAGAATCGGGGCAACGGAACACTCGTGGAGTGTAGGCCCACAATCTTCGGTACTTCAGGGCTTGGACTACGAGTAGCCCAATGCACAACTTCAGGAAAGGTCGGGAAGTAGATGCACTTGCAAATGTGCATGGTGTCCAGGAGTTCCAGTCCCACAATTCTCGTGATGGCTACAGGTCTCAGCTTTGCTGGGATCTCGTGTCGGCCTCGGAGATGTCTGGAAGTTTGTGTCCTGTGTCACAAAACCTTCGGGTTCCAGTGGGAGCCTTGGAAATGCAGACTGGCAAGATGCTTCGTTGGTGCCTGTTTGAACAGGAGAGTCACTCCTTGACCCCAAGGGGGATTCATCCATCTTCTAGTCGAAATAGAATGTCGAAGTTCCAGGATATATGTTGCAGAGTTTCGTCCAGGGTAATCTGATGTCCTAAGGACTGGGTTCCTATACTTATACTAGGTTTAGGGGTTGGACTTACTCTAGGGCCCCACTTATAGGAGGACCCGGGGTCGGGGTGGTTACACCCCTCCCCCTTTTTCCAGTTTCACGCCAGAGCAGGGGCTAAGTGCCCCTGCAACCGGTTTGAACTGGGGTATGTACAGGGACACCAAGTGTGCCCCCAGCACTGTCTGAAAAGCATTCACTGAATGCACCCACCCAGCCCCAATACACTAAAGCCTGTATGGGGAGGTGGTTACACCTCCCTGTGACAGGAAACCTATTGTCTGTGGCTGCAGCATCCATTTTGTGATGCTGGGGCTCTTTTAATCTATTACCGGTCAGGTAAGTGTGTACATGTCTTCTCCCTCTAGAAGGGTGGAATTCTACCCCCGCCGCCAGAACTGGTTGGGGGGGGGGGTAGGATTCCAAAGTGTTTGACACCAAACACAACATGTTTTGATGCAGCCATTCCAAAGTTAGCATTTACTGCGAGGTTATAATGCACTTAAGAGTATATGGTATGGCTGTATCACAGAACAGCTACAGAGAAGTGATTCCGAAAGCTGCAGAGGTGCTCAGCTCATACTTGGGCACCCTCTCACACAAAACCAAGCACTCTGCCTTCAAGATTGTCAAGGCATGCCATAGGAGTGACTTATAGTTTTATATGTATCTGCCAATTAAGGTAGATATAGGTATCTTATATCTTAGTAAGGGATGCAAGCACCACCTTACCCAGGCTGCTGTAGCAGGCCTGTGGTGCCATTTTTGAAGGCTTCCCAGGGGTGGCATAATACATGCTTCAGCCCCTGGTAGGCCTCTGGGGTACCTATACCCTTGGTACCTAAGGTACCATATACTAGGGACTCATAAGGCTAACCCAGTAACCAATCTGGAGTGTACCTAAAGTACATGCAATCAATTTAGAGAGAAAACAGCTAGGCTGGGGTCCTGGTTAGCAGGGTCCCAGCCAGACTAAAGTTGAAAAACAGTGAAACACCAGCAAAAAGTGGGGGTAACCATAGTAAGCAGATCCTACTCTCCTACATGCTTCTGTTATTTTTACAGAGTTTTATATAGCGCAAACTTGACCCGATGGTATTGAGTATCAGAGCGCTTTACACGAGCACCAGTTGCGCTACATGAAGACACATTAATTTTCGTTAGGCACGGGGAGATTAAGTGATTTGCCCAGAATCACAGGATGTTGCACGTCCTTGCCGAGACTCGAATCTAGCTCCCCAGATATGAGGTCGACAGCCATTGCCGTTACGCCAACTCCTGTCCACGCTTCATTTTGCGTTCTATCTGCTGAATGTGTACAGTTCATTTACAGGTATTTACATTTTTGGGTGTGTTAAGAAAAAATTACACCCTCAAGCTTTGCTTTTACACTTGTACCCCACCAGCGTTGTCACATAGATCACTTTATTTTTCTTTCTCTAACTGCAAAGTGAGAGAAGTCTGTAAACATCAGTCTCTGTGTTAAAAAATAAGCAGAAGAAGACATAGCCTGATATTTGGCCTCTGTTTTTGAAGCGCAGCAAATGTGACAGGATGAAGAATGAATTTAAAGACATTTTTATTTAATGCCTGGACTTTGGCGCCCACAAAAAAATCTGCTTGCGACCCACACTAGCTTCTTTGGGATACCGGATAAATATACACAATAGAACACATGTTAAAAGATGTGAATGAAAATAGATCAAGCCAGACATTTGCTCAGTTGTGGATTGATTGCTGAGAATGAGTTGTCCGTACAATGGCACTTAATAAAGCTATTGAGAACTGAAAACATTAAAATGATTTGCCTTCTTAAATTTATGGTAGAAGAGGCTAGTTAAATAGCTCTGACTGTGAAAGCAGTTAATTTTCCAAAACATCTTTCACAGTAACGTATGAACTACAATCTCTCATTTACATATTCATATTTAATTTTACTTTTTATACTCTATCTATCTATCTATCTATCTATCTATCTATCTATCTATCTATCTATCTATCTATCTATCTATCTATCTATCTATCTATCTATCTATCTATCTATCTATCTATCTATCTATCTATCTATCTACCTATCTATCAATCTGTCTACATTACACAGTAAAAAATGTAAGTTATGGTTAAGTCAGAATTTCCATTGAAAAGGCATTTAGTACTTTTGGCACTTTTCAATGAATCTACCAAGAAACTTTAAAATGAAAAAAAAAAGTATCCACTCTGTGCCCTTCAAAGTAAATTCCACCAATAGGGAACAAACAAAATGAGGATACCAAAAGTAACACTTCCCATTTTAAGTCCCGCAGGACTCTTTGCTCCTCAGCACAGACACAATTACACCAAACTTGAAAAATGGAACATTGTTCAAGGAATTGCCTCTGACATGTTTGGTGTGGCTCTATTCAGTAGTTTTCAAGAAATGAATTCTGCTCTGAGCAAATTTTAGAATCATCTGGACCGTTATTTCATTCAGGTTCTGTATGTTTGTGCCAAGACATTAACTGAGCTTTTACTGTGGGTTTTTTCAGCAAATGTGTGCAGCAGGAGTTAGGCACAGAGCCTGGGCAACAGCCTGCCCTTTAACCAACCCAGTGCAGGTTGCCCTTCCCCAAAGTGTCTGGCCTTCAATCTGTCCTAACACCGACCCACCAAGAGTTCAATGGTATGCAAGTTGTGGCATGTATGGCTGTTTGTGTGTTATGGAATATGGAGCTAAATATAATTTGCACCTTTCATTGTTTTTTTGTTTTTATTCATAATGATAACTGCACTCTGTGTTTTTTTAAGTGAGGTTCTAAGTTTAAAAAATAATTACATTAAGGTGTTATGACCCATGCTAATCATAAATTCACTTTATGCTAGGATTTTTCAGTAACTTTCCATTTTTAACCATACACCACATCCACTGTATCTATATGTATATGTATATCTATATAGCTATATTTATAGACCTCCATGCTCCTTTCTTTTGATTAACCTTACTGACGACTAATACCTATGTCCTCACACTCTTATGTGTCCTTATACCATGCCAAACACACATCCATTCAAATAATTATAATTTCTAAGAATTCTACTTTAAATTGTAGCCATATACATTATATTGCTGTTTTGAATTGATTTGTTTACTTGTTCACTAGAACTTAAACACCCAGAGCATTGCAAGCACTAAATTGACAGGTTTGTTTCCTTCATGAATAGGTTGGACTTGCCCCCCAATTTTACGAAGTCGTTTGTGATGGAAATAGGGTGTTGAGGGACTAGCACACAAACCTAAAAGGCAGGCACTGCTAGCTTAGCCAAAGTCCTAACTTTTTCATACCTGGGTTTTTTATTTGACATCAAATTAAATTGGAATAACCTGAAGGACATAAGGATAAGTGACATGAATAAAACCCTGGGAGCTATCGCAAACTACGCACACAGATTAGGTACATGGTCACCGGGGGTGAGTTTAAAATTACACCAATCATTTTGTATCTCCAAGGCCTTGTATGGGAGTGAGATCTGAAGCTATAAGGCAGCTGATAAATTACAGATTACACAAAATAAATTTGTAAAATGGATTTTACAAGTGCCACAGGGAACACCTACATACTGTACATGAGGAACTGGGGGTCAAGTACATCACTGACTTAGTTGCAGTTAAGCCTTTGCTCTGCTGGGTGAATGTATGGTCCAAACGAAGAGGCATCTTTTAATCAAGCAGTCATTTAGGATTGTCTCTCATTGGATCATGCATTGAACATTCCCTGGTTAAGATACATCAAACAATCATCTGAGCCCTCGGCAGACCAGATATATTTATGAACTATAACACAGTGACGGGTGAGGATAAAAAATTAATTAAAGACTTGTTTTTTAAAACACCTATGGCCGAGCTAGAAGGAAAGGAGCTTAATAAGCCTATGGTAAGATCACCCGCTCCAGTTAAATCAGTGCCGGGAATGGAGTCTTATCTTATCATTTTAACCAGTCCCCATGAGCGTTTTTTAATTACTCATTTTAAGATTTTATGTTTCATCACTTAATTGCCTCTGCTCCTAGTTTTGCGGAACAAACTGAGGATAGCGGGTCCTGTGGATGTGACAATAGGTCTCTACAGGATATTTTACATTTTGTTATTCTATGTAAATATTTTACTCATCCCAGACGACAGTTTCTTGAACCTTATTTAAAAGAAATTGGATGTAGGCAGGCTCGTGTTGCTCCCTGGCAGTTGCAACTTTTGCAGAATGATCGTACATTATTTGCAGTAATGCATTTTTTAAGTACAATGATAAGATCAAAGAAATCCAGATATGATTGAGATAGGGTGGAATATTTGTGACCCATACTATTATGAAAGAAGGCTTAAATGGATAGGAACAATGTTATGGCTGTGTTTATGCTATAGGACATGTATGTAACTATACAGTGCTGGTTCTATGAACTTTTGGAAGCAATTTTAAGATCAAGATAGATTAGTAACGCATGAGATTGACAGGGAGAATTTAATGAGGCTGCTAAATTTCTAGCCTCAACACCTACTGATGCCCCAACCCTTGGGGGATTCTAAGGTCCCAATTCTTATGTTTGCAGGCAACATCCTTATCATTTCCAAGACCCCTAGTGGATTACAGTGATTTCTGTAAACACAGAGGACTCAAAATGAATGCAGACAAAACAAAACTCATGACTTTTAATAAACATCGATGACATACATCCCTAAACCTCATCCCTACCTTAAACTGTATTGGGATACTATCTCCAAGCCCCTTGATCGAAAACTCTATTTTCAATTTAGAGTTGATACCCTTCCCTTAAAATCATTTACTTCAAAATAGTCAAACTCAGGAGATAGTAAGTGCCCACATTGTGTTGAATATACAGAAACATACCTACATATCCCTTTTATATGTCCTGCCTACGCTATCCCACGAAAGATCTGGCTTGTGCCTAAATGTAAAGATTTTGGCACTAAGCAAAGCAGCGAAGCTTTAAGAATTCTTAGGACTGATCCCTCGTTTTGCTATACCACAAGCCAAATTTTTAAAGTGGGCATGGTGCATTAGATTAAAAAACTGCATCAATAGAGAATAATCAAGCATCTCTGCTACCAGGTTTTTCCTCCTCTGTAACACCAACTAGATCTCCATACTGTACTAACTGAATCCTACTGTGTGAATCTTTTTTATTATTAACTTGTACAGTGTGTAAACAACTTTTTATCTCTATTCACTCATGTTTGGAGTTTTATTATATGTTTGATTATATGCACTCGATATTTTATTGGTCACTTACTATTCTATTTAGTTTTCCCTTGTGGTCTATGCCACTTTTTTGTTGTGTTATTTTACTACACTGCAAAGTAAGCTATTTTAATATGTAGCATATGTCATGTGTTACTGTGGTGGTATTAATGATGAGATTGTTGTTTCTTTTAACTAAACTCTTTTATGTTAAAATGATTAATGTTAGTTCTTAATATTTGTACTCATTGATATATATCAACTTGTAATATCTATCTAGTAGTTAAATTATGTACACCATACTGTACTTGCTTTTATGCAAAAGTAAAAATTGATGGACGGAATGCTGAACAATGCGAACATTCACCCCAAGTCACAACGATATGGGTTAAATCCATAATTCGTTTGCTCACCACACCACCCCAGTTTGGACCCAGCCATATGTATATCAGTCTTGACCCTGTTCCTTGTGGGAACAGTCCAGCCCGCACTGCCAAGCCAGGTCCTCCCTGGACCGCAGCCAGACTAGTTTGAATCCAGTGATGTAGTGAGCACGGGACCCACGTCTGGGCATACCCTTCCCACTTAGGGTGACATATGCAAATGAAACAATTGATGGACGGAATGCTTGACAATGCAAACATTCACCCAAAGTCACAAAGATCTGGGGTAAATCCATAATTCTTTTGCTCACCACACCACTCCAGGTGGACCCAGACATATGCAAATCAATCTTGACCCTGTTCATTGTGGGTACAGTCCAGCCCGAACTGCCAAGCCAGGTTTTCCCTGGACCAGAAACAAGCATCCTGGGACCAGTTTCAGGGCATCCCCCTTCATCAGCCAGGCTAGCTTGAATCCAGTGGTGTAGTAAACATGGGACCAACGTCTGATAATACCCTTCCCCACTTACGTGACATATGCAAAAGAAACAACTGATGGACGGAATGCTGGACAATGCAAACATTCACCCCAGTTACAAAGGTCTGGGTTAAATCCATCATTCATTTTCTCACCGCACCATCCCAGTTTGGACCCAGCCATATGCAAATCAGTCTTGATCCTGTTCCTTGTTGGAACAGTCCAGCCCGAACTGCCAAGCCAGGTCCTCCCTGGACCGGAAACAAGCATCCTGGGACCGGTTTCAGGGCATCACCCTTCATAAGCCAGGCTAGCTTGAATCCAGTGGTGTAGTGAGCACGGGACCACAATCTGGGCATACCCTTCCCACTTAGGGTGACATATGCAAAAGAAACAATTGATGGACGGAATGCTGGACAATGCAAATTCACCCCCAGTCACAAAGATCTGGGTTAAATCCATAATTCTTTTGCTCACCACACCACCCCAGTTTGGACCCAGCCATATGCAAATCAGTCTTGACCCTGCTCCTTGTGGGAACAGTCCAGCCCGAGCTGCCAAACCAGGTTCTCCCTGGACCAGAAACAAGTATCCTGGGACAGGTTTCAGGGCATCACCCTTCATCAGCCAGGCTAGCTTGAATCCAGTGGTGTAGTAAACATGGGACCCACGTCTGATAATACCCTTCCCCACTTATGTGACATATGCAAAAGAAACAATTAATGGACGGAATGCTGGACAATGCAAACATTCACCCCCAGTCACAAAGATCTGGGTTAAATCCATCATTCTTTCGCTCACCACACCACTCCAGTTTGGACCCAGCCATATGCAAATCAGTCTTGACCCTGTTCCTTGTGCTTCCATGACAACTGTGTTGAATAAAGCTTTTTGAATTAAATTGAATTGACAGGGACATTTGTATAATTCAATGTATGATGAAGTATGTTTTTTAATGGATTTGCTACTGTTTTAATGTATGATATATTTTATGGTTGTGTTTATTATTATTATCATTACTTGTTCACTAATGGATTATTAAAGACATATTATTACAGATTTTAAAATATGTCTTAAAATATTTTCAAAGTTTTCTGGCAGGTGTTTAACCTATCATATGCAACTGTGTTGTCTAGTTAGAAAAAATATTTTGGTAAACATTTTTGCCACACAAAACAACATTGGCCTATAATGTTATGGATGTCGATGGTACTGTAACAGTAGTTTCAGTGAAACAACATTGGTAAAGGATGGGTAAGAAAATAATTTTATCATAATATCTGTCCATTCTATTGCATATTCAAAAGTGTAAAAAAACTGTGTGTTGGACTGCTGCTAAGAAGAAGAAAACAGATTCTAGGAACTATCACTACAACTACCGTTATGAATGAGATTTCATTAAACATCCTAAATTAATGGCGGGTGAACTTAATGAGGGCAACAAAATGTAATGTTGGAAATCAAGCATCGGTGGGCTGGGTACTTCGGAAGAGAGTTTCATCATGTTGTTGTTATGTGTATGATTTTAGGGACTATGACTTAAAGGGGCAGTAAGGAAGCATGACTTGGTGTGTCATGCTGGTAATCAGTTTGGGCTGAACATAGGCCAAAAGGGCTGTGGGCTAATCCTGCTAGCGATCACCGTCAGATATTTTTCTGTGGGGAAACCAATTGAACAGTGAAGAGGGTATGCACTACTTCAACTGTTTCAAATCCATTTGGGAATTACCTTTATATGGGTTTTAATCTTCTAAATATGGTGCCAATTAGTTATTTTGATGTGTGAGTGGAGCAAATGAACAGAGTAAAATACAGTGAGTTTGAATTACTGACTGTTTTGGATATTTCTAATAGCTCAGTGACGTATGTTATAATAATGCAAATGAGGGGTATTTTTTTCTAACCTGTAGTTACAACGGGCCAGGTGTATTGTACATTTTTGTAACTGCAAGGACTACAAGAGTTGCGAATGCAAAAATAGATTTTGAATTGTACAAATCCCATTTTAAAAGTCAGTAAAGTTTTACCAACTCCTAACATGGGACTGAGAATGACTGATTTGGTGTTTGGAAGGAGCATGTTGGTGGTGTTTCCAAATACTGAACTGGCATGTGATGTGACAATCATTTGCAAAAGAAATCTGGTTGCAAATCATTGAAAAATCACCAAATCCTGAGTTGGGATGGTAAGCTATTTGCAAAAAGGAAGAGACACCTTCCTTTTTATGGTTGCTACAGAAAAGTTTGTTGGAGAGCAGTCAATGGTCCAAGGCACCCCTACCAACTTTCAAATAACCTTTGAAAAAAAAGTAAACTTTCTGTCTAAAATGCAGCCACATTTTCATTAAGGAAAATCACATTTAAAAAAAGTTTAATTTGTTGAAACCGATCCCAGACATGGTTGTCGGCAGAACCTAGCATCTCACTATCCATGCGACAGCCATTAATTATAGACTTTAGCAATTTGCGACCTACCTCATTAATATGAAGTCAGTGGAAGTATGACTCTGATTCGGAGATGTTGCATACACCCTTTCCAAAATCTGAAGCGGTATGCAACGTTTTGCGAATGAAATCATGTCACTAAACATTGTAAATTACCAACTCATGCATCTGGCTGGAAATATATTCCTTTGTAAACACTTCCCCTTTGTGAATGAAAAAATCTTTTGTTGGGGAAGTAGGCCACCACTCCCGAATGTCAGACAATTTTTTAAAAAAAAGCAAATTTTCTTTTTAGTCGCAGCTTGATTTCCTTTAAGTTAACTTTATTGAAAGGTAATTACAGATATGGTGGCCTGCTGACCGTAGCAGGCAACCATCTCTGTGATGGCCACCAACTTAAGTGAATCTATATATGCAACATACCTCATTAATAATCATGACATAGGTCGTATTGCGATTCACTCCGAATTGGAATTTTTCAAACTGACCTATTAGTACACAGTCAGATCATTAAATTAAATTATTTACTGGTCCAACAGTACCGGTCACAAATGGCAACCTGATTTTTGTGACCCGTAATTAGTACTTTAGGCACTATAACTGCAGTATGACTACGAAGGGATATAAAGTGCTCAATTATTTATAAAATGTGGATGCAAGGGCGTTCAAAGTAGATGAATGTGAAACTTGTAATACTGCCAGATAATAGTTGTGCAGCATCAACTATTTTGCAATTCCATTACATTGCTAAAGTTTGCATTTCTTTCCATTATGCCTTTGGTGAATATGCAACGTTTGTTTTTCAGTTAAATGAGTGCTAAAGGAAATTGCAATAAGTCAGTTTGATTGTTTTTCTCTTATACAATCCCTTTGTCCTGCAATTAAAATGAATACACATTTTAAAAAATGCCATAAAATAGGGTTGTCTTCCATAAAATGTAAAAATGTTAATTTAAGTGAATCTTTAAAATTTCTACAATGTTTTTCATTATATCACATTTAATATCAGAGCATGAGGCATTGATGTTGCTGTACAGCGTTTGTGCAGGTTATAATGAAGAATGTATTTAACAGTGTACTTACTGCTTTGTCATCTTCTAGGACCTCGCAGTCAGAAGTATTTTCTACTGATCTGGAGCAATTGGTCTCTCTAATACTGAATTCCACAAAATATGATGCTCCAACCACCCACTAAAAGATGAAAAATGCCATTATGAAAAATATGCAAGTAAATGTGAATATTTATAATGCATGCACATACAAAATATTATTAACACTAGTCTTAACATCAGACATTCTTCACAACTGTAATGCATGTATTGTATAATGGTTTACACATTACAATGCATGGAGAAGTGTGGCTCAATGATTAGAGTGGCAGACCCTGATGCAGAGGTTTAGCCCGGGACCAGGGTACAATTCCCCGCCTTGGCGGGTCTTGGGCTCAAAATTCAACGGACCTGATAATTCTCGCCTCGGTGCCCATTCCAATCATGGAGTCCCACTCTGCAACTCTGGGCAATAGCTTGCTTAATCTCCACAACGCTAAGGATGCCTGGCCTCCACCTTGGGGTTGCCCAGGAGTGGATGCCTCACAGGGAAAGCCAGGATGGGTTCCAGAGCGGTATTCGTACAAGCGCCTTGAGACCCTTGCGGATGAGTAGTGCGCTATACAAGTATCACATTTTTTTTAACTGGAACTAGCAGATGCCATATATATCACTTTAAATTCATGATTACAAGCAACAGCCTAACCACTGGAATTGATGCTATTGGAGTGCTAGCTATGGATTGTTTGTAGTTTTATGCAGAATTGATGATTTTTTGCTGATGAACTCCGACTCCAACAATACTTAATTTGCATGGAACATGATTGTGTGCTCAACATTGATAGACCTTCTAACATATTTTAATACAATCAATCTTATACGTCCTAAATATGTTATAAGCTATAAACATTTGGCCATCCCAATTTTTTAAGGTACATAAATGATTTATAAACTTTTATGGAATATCTCTTAACAACAAGACAACCTCAGAAGTTCAACAATTTCTTCAGACAACTTCAAAAGTTACTTTTTGAGTCTTGCTAGTGGGCAGTTGATAGTTACCTGCATTGATGCCTTTTCAACCTTATCTAGTACAAAGTAGTTGGTATTGTTACTTTCCATGTTGTATTTTTCAACAAGTTCTTCCGCTTTCTGGACATATCCAGGTGTGATTCGTTCTAAAAGTGGACAATCTGGGCACATATCAGCAATCAATCGTGGAGGAACTGTGAATGTAAAAAAATTATTAAATTTTTCTGTACACTGATATTTTTATGTTATGTTGTACTGAGATGCATAACACTATGCATGCATATTTTCTATAAAATCAGACTCCACTCAAAGATGACTAGGCAATCACGTGGCTAAGAATCTAGCGTACAAAACGGACATTAACCTTATAGTTCACTTATTTATTATATAATGCTATTTAACTTAGCATTTTTACTCACTCTACTCTCCACCTAGTCTTTATGTGTTAATACCTTACTCATGCATTATTTTGATTTATTGAAGGGATACTTTACCTGTGCTGAGAGTACAATTGTAACTGTAAAGTTTCACTTTCCTCCAGGGCAAATTGAGATATAGCACAGCTTTGCACTGTCCAAACACCTAGGGCAGAAATAGCTCACATTATGCATGGATTAGCATATATTTGCTATGTTACATATTTCTGTATGGTTAAAATGCCCTATATTCATCTGGCATTGTTTTATCATGCCATTTTTAGAATGTTGTAATCTATATATTCAGCAATGCAGCATGTCTTGTATTTGAAGAACTCCATTTAATTAACAGGCAGAACATTTGTGCAAAGTAAGCCTATTGCCAACATGTGGGTCAGTGACAAAGTATCTTCAGTAAATAATTAGTGGTGAACACTCTGAAAAGGTAGTTATAGAAACCTTTAATGGACCTTGCAAAACTAGCATAATTTGTGAACTAGGCTTTTAATAACAAAAATAGACACCACATGATGCTTTACTTCAGAGAGGAATGGGATATTCAGATTATGTTGTCTGACCTTAGTAAGAGAGGGGAGTTTGATGAATGGATTAATAAGCTGTGCTAGTGGAAATAAACAGCACCTTTACAAAGCGGTGGAGGCTCATTGGTGTAAATCAAAGCTAATTTGTTTTTTTGGGTTATATTTTTCAGTTCAGCCAGGCACAGCGGGTGAACAGCTAAATATTGATTCCAGAATATGATGCGGAATGAATATCATGCCAAAAATATTGTCACTATAAAAATATTGTGGAACAGAATATCAATGGTAAGATTATTGGTTTTTTTTGTACATAATATTTTTTTAAATATTGTTCAAGATTTTTTAAATTATTGTTTATATTCAACATTGTTTACTTTAATATAGTTGTAATAAATATTGTTTGATTAATGTAATATATATTAGTTGCTTATTTATTTTAGGTGTTAGTTTTTAGTGTGATTACTATATTTCTTTAAATATAATTTGCAGTTATAAATGTGTTATTTTTGTTTTTAATTTCATTAGTCATTTATAATGTAGTGGACTGTTGTTCGATTTCTAGGGGAATATGATGGGAAGGTAATTAAATTATAATTTATTGATGTTGAACGTCAGTTAACTTTAAATTGCACATTGAATATATTTAATTGGTTATTAAGTATGTCAACCGTGTATTGGTTATTTGTTTAATTGTTGTTTATTTATTTTAGTTTATTTAGTTAATTTGATTATATTTTTTATGTATGATGATTTAAGTAGTGATTTATATTTTAGAATGGGCTGTTGGGTTTGCAGTCAAATAGGGTGGGAAGTTATTTAAGTTGAAATTGTTTATTTAATTATTTGTTATATTATTTTAATATTTAATTGACAATTAATTAGGTAAATCTTCTTTGATTTGCATTACATATGTTTTTATTTTATGTCAAATATTAATTTTTTAAGTGCCTTTAATATTTGTAAAATGTATTTTATTTTTTATGTGATCATTTTTTGATATTTTTAAATTCAATTTATTTTTATACATATCTTGTTTTTTTAAAAAATATTTTGATGTAATAATTTTATGTTGTTAGGTGTTGAAATGTTTTAACAAAACAATTATGATTCAGAATGGTATATTTAACCGCTGTTGCTTAGACTGGGGTGGGAATAGTAAATCTAAGCTCACCAAACTCGAACATTTCCCCTGCTGTTGCTTAAGTGGGAGTAGGAATAGTATATCTAACCTCTCAAAATTCCAACACTTTCCCTACTCTTGCTTAGACTGGAGTGGGAATACTAAATCTAACAACCCCGAAATCCATAACCTTCCCTACTGTTACTTAGACTGTAGTGGGACAAGTCATTTGAATGAGCCCAAAGACTAACTCCTTGCCTAATGTTGTTTAGACTGAGGTGGGAGGATTAAATCTAACCCTCCGAAGTACAGCACTTTACTTATTATTGCTTATACTTTAGCATGAATAGTAAATCTAACCCCTCTGAAGTACACCTTCTCTACTGTTGCTTATATTTGAGTGACAATGTTAAATCTAACCCCTTTCAAAGTCCAACACCTTCCCTAAGGTTGCTTAGTTTGGAATAAGAATAGTAAACATAACCCCTTCCAAGTTCATCACTTGCTCTAATGATGGAGTGGAAATAATAAAGTACTTCAAAATCCAACACTTTCCTGGTGTTGTGTTCTTTAAAATGACATCAGTAAATGTTATGCAAGCAAGATGTAAAATGTTTCCAATTTAAAAAGAATTTTGGAATCATAATAACTTTGTTCTCTATTGTTTCATTTTACTTGTTTCAATGTTTCAATATTTAGTTTTTTGAATGTATATATTGTTTTAAAAAGTATTCTTCATTTGAAATTATTTTATATGTTAATTTTATTAGTTTATTTATTTATAATATATTTTTATTATATGTTAACTATATGTTTTGTTTTGTAAATGTCTTGTTTTACAGTTAAGTTTATCTTTGTAACATTTTATTGTTCAAATATTTTTATTTCAATATATATATATTTGTATATTCAATTTAAGATATTAAACATAACTATTTAATATGTCCATTTTAGTATTAAATGTTTTTATTGATGATCATAAAAGGACAAAATACAGTAGGACTTTAAAGGGTTCGCGTGTCAGTCCAATGGCCGACCCATTGCTCAGCATACAGGAAAGGTACAAGACACTAGCCATATCCTGAGGAGACAATGTTATACACAGCAAGCCGCCTACAACCCAGGATGGGCCGGCCGCATCATAAATACAGTGTGGCTTGAAAACGTCCCCCATGTACTTCGCCATGTTTGCCAGCTGGGGAGGACCTTAACCATTACCAGAATTATGTAGTCTGGGTTCAACCATCCTCCCCTCTCGCACCTTCCCGTCGCCATGGCGCCCCAAAGTCCTCTCAGGGTACATCACACCCCAGTCACCTGAAGTAGTCCAAAGTAGAAAGACCCCCCCAAACATTCCCCCCCAACCCAAATCCCAACACCCCCTTTTCCCAACACTGTAACGCCCCCCATCCCAACCACCCCTACCCGCATCCCCTATTGTCCATGGTTCTCATCTACTCTCTCCGTTGGTCTCCTCCCTTCTTCACAACTGGGTTAGTCCCTCCCTCCTCCGATTCGGCCTCCGTCAACCTCAACAATCGGAGATATCTCGGACAAGTTACTTCCGTAAACTCAGAAGCCAATAAGGATAGAAATGGCTGCCATAGCTCGGCATAGCGAGCCCCCTCCCCTGCCCTAGACAGCGACAACTTTTCCATGCCCAAGACCATCCAAAGGTGGTGAAGCCAGCCCTGGCGTGTGGGGATTTGTTTCGTCCGCCAGTGCACCACAATTTTCTGTACAGCTGACCCCAGTGTAATGGCTATTTTAGGGGATAGGTCAGTGCATTAGGTAGCCCCAGGAGGATGTAGGCGGGAAAGCGTGGGATATCTGTGTCAAAATGTTCATTTACTTCCGTTAGGATCTTGTCCCAGTACCCCTGCAGAAAATGATACTCCCATAGTACATGAACCAGCGTACCAACTTGCCCACAGCCACGCCAGCAAAGGGGATCCTTGCCGCTATCCATCTCTACAGACGTTCGGGAGTGTAGTACCAGTAGGTCGCTACCTTCGTTAGTGTATCTGTAAGTCCCATATGATAGGCCGAATGATGCGCCCTGTAGTACACCCCCTCCCACTCTTTGTGTGTAAGGGATCTCCCCAGTTCTCGTTCCCATCGCACCCTACCTGAGTTGTATGTGTATCTGTGTTTGTGCATGAGCATTTTATAGAGGTATGAGATCAGTTGCTTATCCGTGGAGCCGGTGATCAGCCACCGCTCGAATGCCGTCAAGCGCCTATCCGCCAAGGATCGCACCTCTGTGTTGAGCGCCCAATGCCGGACCTGCAAATAACGGAGCCTCTCGGATTCCGGCAGACCGAATTCCTGACGGAGCTGCGGGAAGGGAACCACACCTTCTGGGCCATAAATATGATGGAGAGCGCGACATCCGGCAGGTTTCCAGTGTGCAAAAGCTTTTTCATCCAGTCCCGGTTGAAAGTTCGGGTTCCCGATGATGGGGGTGTGGGGCGATGGGAGGGTAGTGAGTTCTTGACTAACCCCCACACGGTCCCAAATTTCTAGCGGTACTCGTGTGATAGTGGACGCGTAGAGATTAGGGGGTCTATGTTCTCGACGCATTAACGGGATCTCCTGTAGGGTACGTCCGGCGACCGCCTGGTCTTGAAACAGCCAGTGTCTTCCGGATTCCCATCTAACCCATTCTGCCAGGAAGCGCAACTAAGTTGCTTGAAAATAAGTCGACAGGTCCGAGATCCCTATACAGCCTTGTTCCGGTGCCAGCATTGCTATCTGCAGTTTCAGGCGGCGTTTCCTCCTGTTCCATATAAACTGTGTCAATTCCGACTGGATCAGTTTTATCCATCCTCGCGGGCAGCAAGGGGGATCTTGCGGAAGAGGTATAGTATTTGGGGAAGAATCGTCATCTTGCAGCTGCTACTCTGCCCAGCCAGGATATCGGGTAATACTTCCACTGTCCCAACTCTCGTCTAATTTTCTGCCTCAATTGTGCATAGTTAATCTCTACGGAGGTCTGTAAAGAAGGCGCCAGTTGTATCCCCAGGTAAGGGACCAACTCCACTGTATGGGAAACGCCGCCTGCAAGTGGGTGTGCGTGTCTGTCACTAGCGACAAGTCGATGGCCATTGACTTAGTCATATTTACTTTGAAGCCCGAGACCTGGCCGAACTGTGTGAGGTCAGCAATACACGCTGGAAGGGAGCTCCGGGGTTTGGTTAGTGATATCAGCACAGCGTCGGCATATAGTCTTATGGTGTGGGTGTCGCCCCCAAACTTGATTCCCTGCACCTCCGGATCTGACCGAAGTAGTTGCGCAAGAAGCTCCATATAAAGGGCGAACAACAGGGGTGACAGCGGGCATCCCTGTCTGGTTCCTCGCTCGATCCTGAACCTGGGCGACGTGCAGCCATTTACCCGAACCGTAGCAGAGGGAAATTTATAGCAGTTCAACACACTGGTTCGGAATTTGGGCCCCATGCCTGCCTTCATTAACACCTTTTCTAAATAGGGCCAGTGGACCCTATCAAATGCCTTCTCGGCATCTATGACCAGCATCATGTACTCACCTTCCGTGCGGGCCGCTTTTTCTAGCAGGCGGAAGGCCCTTTTGGTGTTGTCAGAGGTCTGCCGGTCTGGGATGAATCCCGACTGGTCAGGGTCAATCAGGCCCCCATGTATGGACCCAGCCAGGAGGCAAGAATCCCGGTGTAAAGCTTAAGATCTACGTCTAGGAGAGAGATGGGTCTGTACGCTCCACATTCCGCGGAGTCTTTGCCCGGTTTAGGTATCACCGCGATAGAAGCCTCCAATAGGTCTCTCGGGATCGCACCTTCCTCCGCAAAGGAGGTGAAGGGTCAGGCAAGTATTGGGGCTACTTGGACACAGAATGTTTTATAAAAGCTCACCGGGAAGCCATCCGGGCCAGGAGCCTTACCCACTTTGAGCCAAGAGATGGCCGCAATCATCTCCTCCGGGCAGATGTCCCTCTCCAAGCAATCAGTCTGATCCTGCGTCAACTCAGGTAGAGGGATGGCTGCTAGAAAGTCTGCCTCCGCCTCTGGGTCTGGTGGGTCAGCCTTGTATAGGTCCGCATAGTATGCGCTGAAGGCCTCAGCTATAGCACTATCTCCTGTCACTGTTAGGCCATCCAACCCTCTCAGCTCCCTTACCTCCCGCCTCGGCGTGACCTCGCGTAACTTATGCGCCAGTAGGCGCCCACATTGGTCCCCACCCGTATAGTATGTGTGACGCAGCCGCAGGGCAGCGTATTCAGCCCTGTCCAGGTCTAACGCTGCAAGCTGCTGGCGGGCAGCTCTCAGTTGCCGCCGTATTCTCGGGGCCCCCGTCCTTCTGTGTATTTGTTCAAGTTCCCTGGTCAGTCGCGTAAGCTCGTCTCTTTTGACTTGACGTTCCGCGTTCTCTGCTGTCGAGACAGAAATAAACTCCCCCCTGAGGACGGCCTTCAGTGCGGCCCATTGTGGAGCCAAGGTGGTGTCAGTGTTACTATTGTGAGTAAGGTAGTCTGTTATTACGCTTTGAATTTTGGCGGTCACCCCTTTCCTATGCAGTAACGAATCTCGGAGGCGCCACACTCTACGAGAGAGTTGCTCCGCAGGCACGGACAGGCTGACTGTGACCGGTGCGTGATCGCAAAGGGAAGCCGTACCTATGTCAACGATAGAGACAAGCGCTTGGGTAGCTGTGGAGGCGAGCAAATAGTCTAGTCGCGCGTACGTTTTATGTGCAACTGAAAAATATGTGTAATCCCGCTCCCCAGGGTGAAGCGAGCGCCAAAGGTCCACCAACCCCAAATCCCTCACCCGGGTCAGGCCCGCGGCCGAGAGCGCTCCCACCTGAGCAGTGCGTGACAGGACCTGTCCAGTGTATTGTCAAAAACTAAATTCAAGTCCCCACCCAACAAGAGGTGATGGTCTGTCGTGTCGGTGATGTCGGTGAGTGCTCTGTGTAGGAATTTTTCTTGCCCTTCGTTGGGCCCATAAATCGTGCCAATCGTGTAAGTCACATCCTTCACTGCAAACCTAGATACCAACAGGCGTCCTTGAATTTCCGCGGTCTTACCCAGCACCTTCCCTCTAAACTTTCGTGCCACCAGGATCGCCACTCCCGCCTTTTTTTCAGGGCACGAGGAGAAAAATTGGAGGGGGAATCTGCTGGATCTAAGACAATGACAATACCTACCTAGAAGGTGGGTCTCCTGTAGGAGGCAAATGTCCACTTGGGACTGTTCCAACTGGAGCAGGGTCGCTTTGCGCTTGACGGGCTTGTTCAATCCCCTCACGTTTAAAGTGAGAATAATTATATCATCCGTCAGCATCTAGCAGAGCGTATTCATGACCCCGCTGTGATAACAGCCCTGTGAGCACCCCTTCAGACATCTAAGACCCAACCCCCCTGGCTGAGCCCCGAACCCTGGAGAAAGGACCAACTCTCCCATCAAATGAACCATGGACCAAACCTTCAACCCCGTCCCCTCCCCCCCCTTTGCCCCCCACCCCGCAAACTATTGTAGTCCTTCATCCGGAGACGAAAAAGGAGAAAAGCCGCCCGCACGGGGTAGTCTTACTAGTTTATCCGGGAGCACTCTCCCGCCAACGGCCGCTCGGATTGAACGGATAAATCTGCCCTCAGATCTTCGTGGGCCCTCATCCTGTGGGGTCAGCACCACCATCTACGGCCACTGCCTCCACTGCCGCCCGCTGACCCGCTGCAATTTCCATTGCTGGAGGTTTCTTCACTCTCTTCCGCCACCACTGCTGGCGCCATTGGGGCCTTTGCTCTTCCGTTTCCGATGTGGCTCTCTGGGACTCGTCCTCCTCCTCCGGTTGTTCAATGTCCAACAGACGGCAGGCCTCCGAGAGCGCTCGAAGTTGGTACTGTTTGTTCTCTAGCCGAAAGACCAGACGGAAGGGGTGTCCCCAGCTATATGAAATGTTCTTCATTTGTAGGTGGGTCGTGACCGGTTTGAAGAGACGGCGCTTGTGTAGCGTGAGGGCTGCAAAATCCTGGAACAGCAGCGGTGACGTGCTCTGGAACGAGATCGGGTGTTTCTGTCGTGCCTTCTGTAGTATCTCCTCTTTGGTGCGGAAGTCCTGGACACACACCAAAATGTCCGGAGGGGCCGCTGCCGACGCCCGAGTAGGCCCCGTTCTATGCGCCCTGTCGAGGTGGAGCGTCGAGTCCAGTGGCCTCCCCAGCACATGATTGAAGAGCTCTCTGGCATACCGGAACGTGTCCTGAGTGGCATCGGACATGGCAACATTTCGAATTCGTACGTTGTGGCATCTCTAACGATTCTCCAGGTCCTCCATGTGAAGTTGGAGATCCACCTGTTGGTCATGCAGGCGAATGATTTCCTGCTGCAGGGCTGCAAGTTCAGTATCCATATTGTCACTTTTGGTCTCAAGATTCGTCACCCGTTCCCCTATGCCAGAGGTCTTCAAACTTTTGGATGCCGAGACCCCCCTGTCAACATTTACAGGCGTAAGGACCCCCTCCTTAAAAAACTGTCTAAACCTCTAGGCAGGGCTACTGGAATTATGAGGCAGGTGAGTACCAAATTATGCGACAGGCTTGACTAAATTGTGTGAGTAGAAAATTTAAATAATGTTCTGTGATGCTGCGTATTTTGGGATAGCATTGCTTTATTATTTTGACATTTTTTAAACACAGTAACACTGAGGAAAGATTTCACCCCATCAGTGCCAGTTTATAACCAAAATACAGCAATTAACATCAGAAAGATGTCTAGTCAACCTTTGTGAAGGGCCTCCCACTGCGCAGGAATACGCGCTGCCACATTAGAAACTCACCTGGCCATGGCCGGGAGCAGCAAGGGTCCCTTCAAACCCTGGCGGTCTTGTGCAGAGTTAAGCAGTTTACCCATGCCCCTTTCCTCTCACCCCTTCCTTCCATCACTCTCTTCTCTCCTCTCCCAACCCCGGATCCCTCTCTCACATTGCAGGCAGATGATTATTAGCCCCATGACACCTTTTGGTAACAGTAGCGCACTACAAATGTAAATAATAATAGGCAGAAGCAGGAGATCCACTAAACCCGAACTTCGGGGGGCTTTAACACTCCTAGCCAGGGCTGGCCCTAGCCCTGGTCGCACACGGTGCAACAGTCTTTCCACCTTCTCCATGAATTCCCTCACTACCACTCACCAACAATACACCTCATCTCTATATAGCACCTGTCTGACAAAATACTCATAGTTTACTCACACTCACTTCTGTGATGTGAATGTTACATCTTCTGTGTACCAGGTACTTTAACCTTCTGCACTGTGTGGGTGACAAGAGTGCCCATGTGACTGCACGGAGAGCAATGCAACAGTGTGAGAGTAGCGTGCGTAAAAAGAGTGACTACAGGTTGAGTGAGGTGACCATATGAATTTGGGTTCGGCTGTAAGGGCAGAGTGGGACAAATTAGTGCATGGTTAGTGATGGCCTTGTTTGAGTGAGCTACAGATTGAGCAGTGAGGGGGGGACAGATGAGTGAAGTGTCACATGAGTGCAGGATGAGAAGTGCGCACGTGTGACTGCAGGGTGAGGTACAGAGTGAACAATGCAAGCACATTTTTAGTGCAGAGTGATCACTGTGAGAGCAGGGTGAGCGGGTGAATGTTGTGAGTGCATGGAGATCAGTGTGAGTGCATTGTGATCAGTGTGAGTGCATTGTGATCAGTGTGAGTGCATTGTGTTCGCTGTGAGTGCATTGTGATCGCTGTGAGTGCATGGCGATCGCTGTGAGTGCATGGCGATCGCTGTGAGTGCATGGCGATCGCTGTGAGTGCATGGCGATCAGTGTGAGTGTATTGTAATTGCTATGAGTGCATGGTGATCAGTGCAAGTGCATTGTGATCGCTGCGAGTGCAGGGTGAGCGTGAAAGTGAAGGCGAGAATGAGAAGTGAGTTGTCTGAAAGCAGGGTGCATTCCCAGAAACTTGAAGTGTAGGGTTTCAGATAATAGTTAAACTATTGCTATAATGGCATTAATCAGGGATTGAGGGTGGAGGAAATAAATAAGGTGCTGATCCTGCAACAAACTTCCATTCTTATGATTAGGGTTACCAGCTCATTATTTTGATGGCCAAGAATTAAGCAGTCACCTAAAGCTGTATTTTTAGCACTTATCTGTCAATACTTAGAACAGCAAATATAAATAGAAAGCACTTTTAATTGTGTCACTTTTAATTGTGTTCTAGGGCTGCCTCAATGATCCATGACTGAAAATTTAAGAGAACAAAGAAGAAAAATCACATAACTAATTAATACATACTTTTTTTATTCATAACTCTATTTAGTGTCAAGAGCAGGCATTTTTCTTTTGGCAACCCAACTTTATATTCCTTTTCATTAAATGAATTCTCACACTACAGAAAGATGTGTAAAAATTCAAATGTAAGAAATAGGCAGAGTGGGGGCCCAGGGGGTACTGGAACCATAAAAAACATTAAGCCCCTGTTACCAGTTTACAAAGGCATGTAAATATGCTAATGGTCTTTAAAGACCTGTGAAAAACCCAGTGCCGGAGATAAGACTCCAGACACTGCCCAGCCGAGCCCCCAGCAGCTCAATTTTCACTGCAGCAGCCGGCTGAGACACAGGACGGGGGAAGAGGGGGGCTGAAGCCCTGGAGGCCAGGGCAGACGTGTGACTGTGAAGGCGCGACCCCCTTCACACCACTCCACGGCCCCCCTGGGGGTCGCGCCCCACAGTTTGAAGACCCCTGCCCTATGCCATCCATCTCCCGCCGGACTTCTTTAATTTCGTTGGCAAATTCTGTCTTGAAGGTTTGAATGTCACCCCGCAGGGACGTGAAAAGGGATTCCAGAAATGCCTTTGTGATGGGCTCCGCTCCTCCGTCTGTGCACTGCTCCATTTTCTTTGGCGCTGAAACCGCAGTGTCTTTCTGTGGGGGGGTCTGCGTTTTTGCAAAAAGTTCTTTCACCGTTTTGCCGCGGGAGCCCCTGCCAGCTGACATTCCTTGACTCCGGTAGGTGATCTGCTCGGCGGATCAATGCCCCAACTCTGTAGGCCTGGAAGTTCTCCCCACTGCACCCGCAGGGCGACTCCAAATCTCCACAGCGTCCGCGCCCCTCTTTCGCCAAGTCTGGCGCGTTCGCCTCTCTCTGCCTTATCAGCACTCACTTGTAGCAGTCTCACGCTGTCCCATACAGACTCTGGGGCAGTCGGACTCTTGCACTCAACCCCTGGAGGGTCACTCACTCCTCCTGGCTCTTTTAACGCCACCTCAAACTGTCCCTGTGGTGTCCTCCTCACCTTTAACGGCTCTCGGGCCAGTGGGCTTCCGACTCCGGTCTCACTGAAGCCGCGACCTTAGACAAAGGCACTCAATGGCACCTCGCATCGCCGGGATACTCCTCATGGCCTCGCCGTCTTCGCCAGTCAAATGGGACACAGGTCTCACGCGTCACCCCCGATCCGCCTCAGCACTCCTGAGCAGGCCCGTCTGTGAAGTGCGCTCACTCCGTCACTGGTGCACTCTGCTGCCTTAAGCTCAGCCAGTCCCCTGATCGGCCGCCACACACTGATCGTATTCCAGGCCGCCTCCCCCGCACCACCAGCAGGTAATCCGGCTCCCGGGACTCTCTTCGCGGTACGGCGGCTCCGCCGCTCATCCGGACCTCCGAGGCCCCGGGACCTCGCGTCGCTCTCCTCCAGCTGCGACCGCAGCCCCCGATGCAGCACACCCTCGGACTCACCCGGAGCAGACAGTCAGCGGCACTGCACTCTCCGATCCCGGGACCCCGGGATCCACCGCGCGGCCTCCACTCACTCGCTCGGGGTCGGGCCTCGCTTCTGGCTCGGTGGGGGATGGGCGCCTCGCGGTTTGCGAGCGCCCGACAGTCGGGCGTGTGCAAATCCCCTCTCTCGGCGAGATCTCTGGACCCGCTCTGCTCTGTCCACAGTTCCGGCAGTCCACGGGTCCAACTCTGAGGACTCCGGAGCGCCAGAACCGGTGCTAAGAAACGGCCATCGGCGGGAGCAGTGGGATCACACGTCTGCTCTCGCTGCCATCTTGGCCACCAACTTAATAATATGTCCATTTTAGTATTTAAATTAGGTTATAAACTTTCAATTTGTTTGTTATATATATGTTTGTTAAGTTTCATTTAGCATTACTTTAATATTTTAAATATATTTAAAAAATGTTTATTTAGTAGAGTTGTATTGTTAAGTAATCTCTCTCTCTCTCTCTATATATATATATATATATATTAGTTTTTTTACTTAATTAATATTTAAAATAAATTAAATATACATCAATGTTTATCAAATACAATATTTGACCTATTTTGGTGATATTCTCTTCCACAATGTGTTTGACACAATAATTGTCTAGTTTACACTGTTACCCCATGAACACAAATGATGGACGGAATGCTGACAATGCAAACATTCTCCCCCATTCAAAAGATCTGGGTAAAGCCATAGTTTTTTTGCCCACTACGCCACCCCAGTTTGGACCCAGCCATATGCAAATCAGTCTTGACCCTGTGCCTCATGGGTACAGTCCAGACCGAAATTCCAGGCCAGGTCCTCTCTGGACCGGAAACAAGCATCCTGGGACTGGCTTCAGGGTATGTCACCCTTCTTCAACCAGGCTAGCTTGAATCCAGTGGTACAGTAAGCAAGGGACCCACATCTGGGCATACCCATCCCACTTAGGGTGAAAAGTGTTACAGCAAACCAATGATGGATGGAATGCTGACAATGCAAACATTCTCCCCCAGTCAAAAGATCTGGGTTAAATCCATCATTTTTTTGCCCACTACACCACCCCAGTTTGGTCCCAGCCATATGCAAAAAAGTCTTGACTCTGTGCCTCATGGGTTCAGTCCAGACCAAAATTCCAGGCCAGGTCCTCCCTGGACCGGAAACAAGCATCCTGGGACTGGCTTCAGGGTATGTCACCCTTCTTCTGCCAGGCTAGCTTGAATCCAGTGGCACAGTGAGCAAGGGACCGACGTCTGGGCATACCCATCCCACTTAGGGCAAAAAGTGTTCAGCAAACAAATGATGGACGGAATGCTGACAATGCAAACATTCTCCCCCAGTCAAAAGATCTGGGTTAAATCCATTGTTTTTTTGCCCAGGGTCAAGACTAATTTGCATATGGCTGGGTCCAAACTGGAATGGCATGGTGAGCAAAAAAACGATGGATTTAGGCCCAGATATCTGTACTGGGTTGAATGTATGACATTGTTCTGCATTCTGTCCATCAATTGTTTTTTTTTATTATGATGTTGAGCAGACTAAAGTCAATGCTCAATTTGTTTATTTTTTAAGACATCCTACTGCACATTTCTTTCACCCATTGCCTGCCACAAATCTCACATCTTACCAGCATGTGTCATATTTTAGTGCTAACCTCTTGAAGGATTGAGTCATGCTTGGCAAGACCCATGTAAGATTTTATGATGTTTTTATCTGTGCTTTTATAGCAACACGCATTTGTAAATTCCAGATTCCTCTGCTCTTACAACCTGCTCTACAGGACCTTCCACCCTCACTCTTCTCCCTTTTTCTCATCAGAATTTGAGCGGGGTACAATGCCTTGGCATTCTTAGTACAACAGAATGCTTTGCCATGTCTTATCTTTACTTCACATGAGTAAGAGATATTCAGATTAAGATTCCTTATAATAGGAGCATGGTATAGTACAAAATAAAAAAAGCTGAGCCTTTATGTGGCACGGCAGCTCATCAGCCATGACACATCTTAATCTGTATCCTTGATCAATGACAAATTGATGCTTAGGGGTCAAAACGTTGAGTACATGTGTTGGCTTCAAAGGAACACTTGCTAGAAGAAGAACCCATTGGGGACCAGGGTTTTCTGATGTAAAACTCAAGCATTTTTAAAGTCAACTTAATGTTTTTACAAAAACACTGCATACTTTTGCTCACTATCCTGCACCACTCACTTAAAAACTGCGCCGTTCACAAGGAGTCTCTACTGTTATTTTGTTGATGCTTGGATGTACAAGTTCTCTATTATGTTTATGCAATGAATAAACCAGCATCTTGCATAGGCTTGTGCATCTATATACACAGGTACTTGTTTTAACCACTGAAAGGTTTTTGAGTTTTGTTATTGTTCACACTTTTTCTTTATCTTAGTAGTAAAGGCTCTCTACTACTTGTGAGGGAACAATTGTTTGTTTCTTATTCAATGCGTGAACAGGGCTGGGTGAAAAGCATTGAAATTAAGTATATTATACAGATATTTTGAATAAAATCAAAAGTTCTCGGCTACTGCCAGAACTAAAAAGTGCACCTTTTTTTCAGTCCAAATAACATCAGGAAAAACAGGTTATATTTAATGTAAATCTACTTGTTATCGTAGTACTTGCCGTTTGATGGGAGGGGTTGATTTCACAGTCTTTCCAGCTTTTCCCACTGAGGACAGAACATGTTGTTTGCACCACATCAATAGTTAAGTAAAATATTCTACCTGGACCCTAAAAGAACAAAAAAAAGCTTCTTTTTGAAACAAGAAGAAACCACCTGATCCAGGAGCCAATCTCTGTGCCTCTAGCAATACATATTAATAATATTAATAATGATAATAACGAGTAATATTAATAAACGTTTTATTGCATAATTAAAAATGACTGGCCCTTTTAAATAGAAAAAGTTAAAATAATCAATCACAGTCTATCCCACATCAGTTGCAACAGATCATGGATTAGCACACTGTTTGTAATGACTAGCAACCTCTGTTTGACTGAGCACATAATATTAGTGACCCTACTAATCAAACGTTTTGAACACCCACTAATACTATTTGTAATGGTTGCTTTTGAATGCATAGGTCCTGATTTAGAGGTTGGCCCAATGGTTTACCTTGTCAAGAAGTTGATGGGTTTGCCATCCTCTTAACTACAAGTGCATTATTTCCTATGGCGCTTTTAATAGGGCGGACAAGTGATCTGTCACGTTTTTTACTGACTATCTGCCCAATAATCTAAATCAGGCCTTTCATTGCAAAACTGCAGGATAGATACATAAAATGTGGTTAATAGTCCCCCCTTCCTGAAAAAATGAACAACGAATTTAAATGACCATGCCCAGATGACTTCCAGGGATTCTCAAAGTGTCATAAAGCGAAATATAACATTCTTAGATGGAGAAATGTGTTTTTTTGACATTAGAGAGAAGGCTAGAGTCGATGTAGGCTTGTATCTCACTCTCTTACCCCCGGTTGGCTGTGAGCGTCGGCCACGCGGTACAGGCTGAGGATGTAACCTTCGTCTCGGTCTTTGTTTATCTCGTCAAGGACAAGGCCCGCCTGGACTTCGGTGGCGTTGCAGTCTTCCGGCACCAGAGGCTGAGGGCTGAGGGCACTGCCGAGGGACAGCAGCGTGAAGCACAGCGCTGCGGTAATCTGCTTCATCTTCGTAGCGCCCACGACAGGGCAGGACCCCCGGGAGCCGGTCAGTGCTAGAGCAGACAGCAGGCTTGAAAACAAAGCGCCGAAGAAAGCTAAAGCCTGGCTCTCCCCTTCCGATCTTATAACTCCTAACCCTCTGCAACTTTTAGGGTAAATGATTAAAGAATGGTGTTTACCGGTGGTCACTGATTTGTGCAATAGTCAACAGAGACCCGCCTGTCACTGCTATCAACGTGACCATCAACAGAGAGGGCAGACACATAATGGTATTTTAAGGGTATGTAAACGAGTACCCCAATAATACACTGCGTTTTTGTTATAATAATAATAATGACTCAGTCACGGTTTTCTCTGGAAATTGCATTTTGGGAGAAATCTGCAGAAATTAGTGTGTGCACATCGATTTTTGTAGTTATTCCCCAATCCATGTTCCAAATGGACAATGGCGGCTGGTGACATTTCAAAGTGGTGAGCCGTAAAAGTATGGGAATTAGCCAGCAAGCCAAGTGAGCGACCCTGACCAAAGTAAAAGGGGTTTGGGATGGGGGTTCTACCCCAAGAAAGTTTTCAGAAAAAGAGTTGTTAAATGGTTCCTTTTAAAGCAAGTTTATGAAAGCAAGAAGGTTTAAAAGCAATTGTGAACGTGTAGTCTTGAAATATTTGCACACATGATAAACAACACCATATGTTATGCTATCTGTAAATACCAGTTGTTATGGCACCACACTTTGGTAATATCTTTGTGACAGCGTGCCCCAATATATACTACTCCATCTACATATATCACACATTTACCACTTTCCTGATGAGTGGGTGTAGCTCTCTTGCGACACTTGTTCTTTGTGCTACCTTTGGATTTTTCACAGTCCCTTTGCTTTCAATCATTAAACATTGATGTCAACAACCGGACCTTGAAAATTGTTCCAGTACCACTGCAGCCTCCATCTCATGCCAGATTGACAGACCCAGAGCGTAGTAGCTCAAGGGGGTGTTTGGGGTGTTACATCCCCTACTAAATGTATTCTCTAATAAGTAGTTGGGTCCAGGTGCTTTCAGGCGGGTATGGTGAGGTGTCTGCAGGATTTCACCTGGGATTTTTACATACACAGACAAAAGAACACACTCTCTCGTCTCATTTTTGCAGATCTTAAAACATGATGGTTATTTTACAGAATAGTAAGTTTTAAGTACCCCTAACAATCCCCACTCATTTCCCTTTCCCCTGCCCCTCATGCCACCCTCATGCCATGCATCTCATATCATTTAACATGATATGCCAGCGTGATTGTTGCAAATATGAAGCTCACCCCCATCCCCCAATTTTAAAGGGCAAAGCCAGGCCCCTGGATAGACCTGATGCACTTCCATTCCAGGCCCCAGAGTGCTGGTGGTAAGTGCTGCAGTTTCCAGCAGCACCCTCAACCCCAGAATGGAAGCTGCAGAACTGCTATTTCAGTGGTCACAGGAGCAGTGTGCACATCAAAGGCAAGGCTGAGTAGATTTGTTATTGTTAGATTTGCTGTCTCCCCCGCTGTATTGTCTGTATCGTTCCTGCCTATTGCCGCCCTCCGTCGTCCCTCCCCGCTCCCCGCTTCCCGCCACCACTGCTGACCCCGCCCCTTTTTTCCTTCTGTTCCCTCCCCGCTCCCGCCTCCCAGCTGCTCCGCCCACCCGCGCACTTGGCCATATATGGCGACCGCGCGAACGTGCAGCGGTCACGCGCAGCGGGTGCGCCGATTGTGCGCCGAAGGCGCGCCAAAGGTAAGCCCGTCTACGCCCATCCGCGCCTGGACCGTGCCCAGTGCCAGGACCCCTGGCCCACGAAGACCCCGACCGACCCGCCTGACGTACTCCGCTGCCACCCTCATCGCACTCAACACCGGCCGAATCCCTGGATGCCACCAAGCCACACCACGACGCACCCACGGACCCTTCAGCTGCCACGCCTGCAAGTTCACCTGTATCCGGACCTGCCTCGCACCAGCACCCGCCAAGTCGAACACCAGCAGCACCCACCTCAAGTGCATCCTGCTCAACACCCGTTCCGTCCACAGACACGCCATCGAACTCTGGAACCTCCTAGACGCCACAGCCCCTGACGTTGCCTTCCTCACAGAGACCTGGATGAACGCCTCTTCAGCTCCCGACATCGCCATCGCCATCCCAGAGGGCTACAAGATCGTCCGGAGGGACCGCACCGCCAACCAGATGGGAGGAGGCATCGCCATCATCCACAGGAACACCATCCATCTCACGACCAGCACCGACAACACCCTGACCACCGCCGAACACCTGCATTTCCAGATCCACACCGACCCAAACACCACCCTCAGAGGCACCCTGATCTACCGACCTCCGGGACCACGCACACAATTCAGCGAGGACATCGCCGACTTCGTCAGCCCGCATGCCCTCCCCTCCGCTGACTACATCCTCCTGGGGGACCTCAACTTCCACCTGAAGAACAACAACGACCGCAACACCAGCACCCTGCTCGACAACCTCGCCAACCTTGGACTCAAGCAGCTGGTGTCCACCCCACCCACCTCGCCGGACACACACTCGACGCAGTCTTCTCTTCCAGCACAGACATCGACTTCAGCCACGCCACAGAGCTTCAATGGACGGACCACAGCTGCGTCCACTTCACCTTCAAGAGAACGACGACCCACCACCACCAGCAACAGGCTGCCCGCAGAAGCTGGAACAAGATCACAGCAGACCAGCTCGCCACCTCCCTGAGCCAGCACCCTCCTGCCAGCTCAGCGAACCCCAGCCAGGCCGCCGACAACCTCACGAAGTGGATCAGCAACTGCGCGGACGAGCTCGCCCCGCTGAGGACCCCGCCCAGCAGACCCGGCAGCAAGAAAGCCCCGTGGTTCACCGACGAACTCAAAAGCTCCAAGAAGAACTGCCGAGCCCTCGAGAAAGTCTGGAGAAGGGAACCTACACCGGACAACAGGACCACCTTCAAGCTGGCCACCCGGAAGCACCACCAGCTGATCCGCGCCGCCAAGAAAACTGCATTCAAGGACCGGCTGGACAACAACGCACACAACTGCAAGGAACTCTTCAACATCGTGAAAGAGCTATCCAACCCCAGCGCAGGAAACAACGACATCACCCCATCGCAAGACCTCTGCAACTCCCTCGCCTCATACTTCCACAACAAGATCGCGGACATACACAACAGCTTCAACAACCAACCAACGCACACCAAGACCGAACAACCACCCCCCTCCACCACCCTCCACGCCTGGACCCCGATCAGCACCGAAGACACCATCCGCATGATGAACTCCATCCACTCCGGATCACCGACCGACCCCTGCCCTCACTACGTCTTCAACAAGGCCGACGCTGTCATCGCACCCCACCTGCGAGACATCATCAACACATCCTTCGACACCGCCACCTTCCCTGAGAGCTGGAAGCACGCCGAACTCAGCACTCTACTCAAGAAACCCACAGCGGACCCCACCGAACTCAAGAATTACCGCCCCATCTCGCTCCTCCCGTTTCCAGCCAAAGTCATCGAGAAGACCGTCAACAAGCAGATGGCCGCCTTCCTCGAGACGAATGGATCCCTCGACCCCTCACAGTCTGGCTTCCGAGCCAACCACAGCACCGAGACCGCCCTCATCGCTGCCACCGATGACATCCGAGCCCTGATGGACAACGGAGAAACAGCGGCCCTCATCCTCCTAGACCTCTCCGCGGCATTCGACACTGTCTGCCACCGCACCCTAGTACAGCGCCTCAGCAACGTCGGAATCCAGGACAAGGCGCTGGAATGGATCATCTCCTTCCTCGACGGAAGAACACAGAGAGTCCGCCTACCACCGTACAAGTCAGAGGCCACCGAAGTCATCTGCTGCGTCCCTCAAGGATCCTCACTGAGCCCCACCCTCTTCAACGTCTACATGAGCCCCCTCGCGGCCATCGCACGCCAACACAACCTCAGCATAATCTCCTACGCCGACGACACCCAGCTGATCCTCTCCCTGACCAACGACCCCGCCGCCGCCAGAGCCAACCTGCACGAAGGGATGAAAGAGGTAGCCGAGTGGATGACGACCAGCCGCCTGAAACTGAACTCAGACAAGACGGAGGTCCTCATCCAGGGCTCTTCACCCTCCGCCTGGGACGACTCCTGGTGGCCTCCCGCCCTGGGCACCGCACCCAAACCAACAGACCATGCACGCAACCTGGGCTTCATCCTGGATTCCTCCCTCTCCATGACCAGGCAAGTCAACAACGTCTCCTCGGCATGCTTCAACATCCTACGCATGCTACGGAAGATCTTCTGGTGGATCCCCACCGAGACCAGGAAGACCGTCACCCAGGCCCTCGTCACTAGCCAACTGGACTACGGCAACGCCCTCTACGCCGGTACCACCGCCAAGCTCCAGAAGAGACTCCAGCGGATCCAGAACGCCTCAGCCAGACTCATCCTCGACATCCCACGAACCAGCCACATCTCCGGACATCTGAGAGACCTTCACTGGCTCCCCGTCAACAAAAGAATCACCTTCCGCCTCCTCACCCACGCACACAAAGCCCTACACGACCAAGGCCCGAGCTACCTCAACAGCCGAATCAACTTCTACGCTCCCAAACGCCACCTCCGATCAGCCAACCACGCCCTCGCCGCCGTCCCCCGCATCCGAAGAGCGACTACAGGAGGAAGGTCCTTCTCCTACCTGGCCGCCAAGACCTGGAACTCCCTCCCGACCGACCTGCGCCTGACCCAAGACCACCTCTCCTTCAGGAAGAAGCTGAAGACCTGGCTGTTCGAGCAGTAGCGGCACCCCCCCCCACCCCCAGCGCCTTGAGACCCCACGGGTATGTAGTGCGCTCTATAAATGTCATTGATTGATTGATTGATTGAAGGCAGGGGTCTATTTCCCCAAGATGAATTATTACAGTAATTAGTATTAGCACACAAGTTCCAATAATTCTTCCCACCACCACATGACAAAATGCAAGCCACAGTGATCCAGTTACTGGTGTCACTGTGTGAGCTCATCATGCACAAGTGCAAAGTGGCCCGGTGTCAGGTGTGACACCTTCAGCGCCAGCAGCACGTTGCCTCTTGAACTTTTACACTGGTTTTTACTGTGAAAACATTGACTCGAACTTCTGAGGATGAAAAGTGCCACTGACTTAAAAGCCAGGAATTACTGCAGGGGCGGCCTTAGGCATGTGCAAGCTGTGCACCTGCACAGGGCCACCAAACCCCAGGGTCCACCACGCCAATATATATCCTTAATATAATAATCCTCTGAGGATGGATACATATTTGCGTGGCGAGCCCTGGCAGGGATTTGGCGGCCTCCGGCTCTGTTCCACTTCCAAACATCCTGACCCCCCCTCTTCACTGGCCTCCGCGCTCTGCCCCGCCTGGACCCCCTCTTACGGGGCCCCCTACCTACGCTCCCTGCCCAGGGCCGCCATGAGCCTAGAGCCGCCCCTGATTACTGGAGGATTCCAAGAGACCAGAGGTTTCTGCAAATGTGATGAAAACTCCACTATTCAACAGTGGAATCCACTCCCATTAACAATTCTTTTGTAACTTAGGGCCTGATACTGATTTGGCGCAGCGGCGCCAAACCCGTGCAAGACCGCCCAAGGACCGCCAACCGTATTACGAGTTGGAAATGCACAACTCGTAATACGGTCAGCATTTCTTTGCAATTCCCATTGCAGTGCCTGGAAAACAGGCACCGCAATGGGAACAGCAAAAGAGTTCCAGTATAACATGGATGTCCATGTCATGCTGGAAATCTGTTGGGATAGAGACTGGGGGGCGCATGTTGTGCCCCCCCTGAATGTATCCCATGGGGGAGGGGGCCATAGGGGCCATGTAGGATGCCCTTTCTTCTTGCACCACCAGCCCTTATCTACACATTTTGGAAGGTCTTAGAAAACTACATACTAAAATGAATTAAAAGGACTCTCCCTCACATACATGACCCAGGCTCAATGGCTGCTTATCAGTTACCACATGTGAATATGTTTATTTTTACAACTGAGGGGAAATGTTGGTAACATTTTGAAATCGTGAATTTTCTTTCGTTTGACTAACATAAATCATAGGAAGCGCAGTAACTGTGGCCTCCTTCTAAACACCCACACCCTGTATATGTCTTTTCAATTCTTCAAATCAGGCATGTTAACACTCCAAGCATTTAAAATCTGTTGTTGTTGTTGTTGACGCTCTCTCTCTCTCACACCATTTGGCACCATGTCAACTGCTTCATTAGTGCAGGTTGGATGAATAATGGCCCTTCAGTTTTGCACCATGGATCCCCATTGGGTCTCTTCCCCGGGTGGTACTTGCCAGGCATTGGTGAGTACAGCTTGTCCAATGTGTGGGAAGTGGGGAGACTTCTAGTGGAGTTATTATGTCTTGTTGGCGTTTGTAGGCACCATGCAGCTAACTGGCTGTTGCATTCACTCGAGTGATAGGCCTCCTGGGTCCGTGGAGCCACAAGTATGAAATCAGTTAAATACACATACAAAGGGCAAAGATACCACATGCAACTATACATTCAGAAAATGGTAAACCGTCAGGCACAAATGCAGGTATCGTGCAATAACATACACGCCACATATAAAATCAGTTAAATCACACATACAAAGCGCAAAGATACAAAATGTCACATGTAAATATGCATTCAGAAAATGTCAGGTATCGTGCAATAAGATACACGCCATACTAACACCACACTAACACCCCCATAAAATACACAGCATGCAAACGTATGCAGAGCAGGCAAGCATAATAGACAGATACACATGGACAGATTAAATCAGGCACAGCGTGTAGGAGCTTGCAACATTACTGTATTGGAAAATCTTCTAAATAAAAAACTTTTGAAATAAAAAAAAAATAAAAACAATTGAGACAACATCTAGAATCAAGAGATAATCAACATCCAGAAAGTTTTTCTAAGGAACATTTTTTTTTTATGGAATCTGTTTTCCCCTGAGCAGCCGGAGGCCATGATTTCTGCTTATTATTTTCCACAACTCCAAGAGTGCTTTCGGGACAGCCAGATAATATCCACTGCAGGAGAAATGTGTGCAAGGCCAGGAGGTGTGAATAGTAGAGGCCCACCCACGTCTCGTGAACCCATCCAGATTCTCCTACCTTTAGTCAGAAACCAGCATGAGAGAAGCACTAGGATTGGCTCTGGCAGGCAAACACAGCGCTCTATAGGAGACCAGTGGGAAGTAGCTCCCCGGGCTCACTAATTGGTCAAGTAGGGAGAGACCTCAAGTGCGCATGTCAGGCTGGTCAGAGAAAGGCACTCGGCCAACTCGACATGCGCATCTCACTTTAAGAGTGAGTGACCTGGGTGAGCCTAAGTCAGCCTGCTGACAAGCCCCAGCTCCGCCCCCGCCCACTACTTGCACAAGAGAGAGCACTGACTGAAATAACAGCTGCTGCATGGCCAGAAAAATTTATAATTTTTAAAACATTCAATACAGAGGCCACAAATACAGGGGGGGCAACGCCCTGGCTGCACAATAGAGGAGCAACATTGTATCACAATTGCCTAGCAACTATGTCACAAACCATAGGGAAATTTAAATTCAGATATCTAAGATTGCTGCAACATCTCCAAACGAAGGACCTGATTTCAAGTTTTAGTTTATTTGATTCAGTTCTCTTGCGAGAACAACACATTTTTAGCAATAAAATGACAATTTTAGTTTTAAAATTATCTATCTAATACAATTTTAAAAATGATTTAAAAAAGTTATACACTTTGATACACACAAATTCATTGGGTGGAGCATTGCAGAGGATAATCAAATTCTCAACAGAATTTATATTACATTTGATTTTGATCGGTGTTATGTATCTGTTCCTGGCAGCCACAATAATCGGATTTGGACAGGCAAAGAGAACATGTTCCAGATCTTGCACCCCATCTCCAAACGAAGGACCTGATTTAAATCTTGGCGTAGAGGATACTCTGTCACAAACGTGGCGGATGTCCCGTCGCTGTATTACAAGTGCCATAGGATATAATGCATTTGTAATATGGTGGATGTAATATCGTCACTTTTTTGGCGGATTAGCCTATCCACCAAGATCTAAATTAGGCTCTAACTGAGAGTTGATTTTATGCTGGGAAATGCTGTTAATCGCCGGATCATCGTAATGTAGTGTGTTCTCTACACCAGTAAAGCATTGAACCAGACAGCACCAACACTCTGCAAGACCCCTAACTTTTGCTTCCCTCAGTGTGAGTGAGTTTGGCGTCTCCCTCCTCCGTGCCTGATGAGTCCTAAGCAATTAGCTATATCTCCTGACATGCCCCCAGACACTGACCACTTACCCCCACCTTTAGGGGTGAGAATGTAGCTTTAGGGCTAGAGAGGTCCACCTCAAAGCTGGGGAACTAGGTTCGAGACTCAACAGGGTCGCTCAACACCCTGTGATTCTTGGCAATTCACTTAATCTCCCCCATGCCCAACAAAAATGAATGTGTCCATCTCTAACGAAACTGGTGCTCATGTAAAGCGCTCTGATACCTGATATCTTCGGGTGGAGTTCGCGCTGTATAAAACTCGAAAGAAAAAAAAAACAGAGGCCACTGTCTTTGTTGTGGAGCTCCTGATTTGTGAGACCATCTAACATAAAATTCTCAGAACAAACATGGCGTTTGAAGATCAGTAAGGGGCTCCCATGATTGAAACCTTTTCTTCGGCAATCGTTGCATCTAATATCTTAAACGGGATGGCCCGCATGGGCTCATTTGTAAACATGCCTATATACCAGGGAACTGATTTTGAACCCAATCCTGCTCTCCACTTTCAACCTTAGATGTCTGGTCTCATTTCCCAGGACCAGTCACCATCTGAACCTCAGCATTCTTAGTGAGCTGGAGCTTATTGATCAAGTTCCTGTAGCACATTCACATAGTCCAACTTGAAACATTTTGGCGTACCCACAACACAAGGATTTATATGGGGCTGGAATGACTTTCCTTCAACGCAATGGGTGGAGGAAGATGCTTTTAAAGACAGCATCCATTTGAACTTCCATGGTTTGCTGTTAATGTAATGTAGCTCCCAGGGTCATCATGTCTGATATAGAAACTAAGAGATATTTTATTTTAGGCCACAATTAGGTTAGTTAGGGCCACCATAGGCCCCTTAACACAAGTGTTGTCCAGTTAAATACTCTAGAGAAGATCAATCAAGGGGCTTTGCCATAGCTCCTCTTTGTTTGCTGCTTTTTAACTCATGTTTTGTCATTGCATAAGGACTTGCATACAGCTAGAGCAATGCTGGATAAGGAGCTCACCTGTACAATATAATACTGTTAGCCTTCCTGCTATTCAGCAAGTTATTTATTGTTTTTGGACCCATCTTCATCAAATGTGGGAAAGAATTTTAAGTATTTAGTTGCAATAAAGCTGTATTGTCCTGTAGTACAGGTAATTCAGTGTTGATAACCAGTACTGTGCACATTTATTGATGTATTTTAGAGTTTTGTATAGCGTGAACATGACCCAAAGGTATCAGCGCCCCTTACAATGTGGCTTGAGAAGTTAGGAGCTTGCACTTCTGGAGGGTCTGTTTCCACCCGAAAGAGTCAGTTTCTGGGATAGGTAGGAAGGGGTGTTATGTTGAAGTGCTTTATGAGTCATGCAAGCAATTTTGAAGTGCATCCTGGCCTTGAATGGTAGCCAATTCAGAGCTCGAAGGTCAGGAGTGATGTGATAACTTTTTTAGATCCTGTGATGTTCCTAGCTGCTGCATTAAGTGTCGCCTTAGGAATATAAGGGCTAACAGTGTTCGCATAGCAACCTGATCCAGTGCCCTTGCCTTGACATTGCTTGTGTAATCATAACATTTCTTGATTTTCTGTGCTCGTTTTGGTAAACACCCTTTATCACGTAGTCATTACCATGATCTGCCTTTACAATGCAGTCACTACCCCGACTGTGACGTAACCATGCGTTCCTTTACCACACAAGTTGTTACAGTGACTTGCTTTAGGGGGTGTATTGTTGGACTGGTGTTGGATTTTAAGTCCAAATCTTACCTACTGTTGCATAAACTGGAGTTGGAATAGTAAGTTATACTATACCAGTGTCCAGCGCCCCCTAATGTAAGTCGTTGTAATGACTTGCGTGGTAAAGTAACACGCGGTAGCGTCGCAGTCAGGATAGAGACTGCGTTGTGAAGGCATGCGTGGCAAATGCTTGCAAGTTCCCCCATATATCCACTAGTTTTTGATCTGTGCAGCAGTTGTGTTAGCCCATATAAGAGATTCCATTGCTCATTACTGATATGTGTCAAATATAGTAGCAAAGGGAATTGCAATGCTTATCTCTGTGACAAATACACTCGGAAGGAGTTTACATTGTGAACTCTTTGACATTTCCACTGGAAAGGATGTTACCATGAGAAGTCTACGACAAACGCAATAAGAAGGAGTTTTACGTTACTAACAAGGACAAATACAGTAGGAAGGGATTTAAATTGTGAAATCTATGACAAATATTATAGGAATGAGTTTTACATTGTGAATCCTGTGAGAAATACCCCAGGAAAGGGCTTTACATTAACAATGAGATATCTTTTTACACAGATTTCTACATCAGGACATTTCATATTCTACGACTTTGACGTAGTTGTAGAAGTGCACTGACAGTAGGTGAAACCTTTTCTAGCAGAATCTTGTGAGATAATCCAGGCTAATGACGTCTCCTGACAAGTGAACATGTGCCAATCCTTGAACACCAAAACGTATCAGAGATTGGATTTTTTGGCTTAAGTTTAAAAATGTCTAACATAGATTATGTGCTTCAAGGTGAGCGTCCCAGATGTTTCCATATGAACGTATAAAATAAAGGACATCGATTCATACTACACTTTTTTGGCAATATGTCTGTATTTGTTCTTATTTAACCTTCACATGGTGATAAGTAGACACTTGTCCCAGGCTGATGTTGCATCAGAGATTATATCTATGTCTTTAGCCAAATGACTTCACACTTTCACAGTTGTTAGAAAGATATGGTCAGATGTCATCTGCATCAATGGCAGAATCGCAATGATTCTGCATAAATCAGGAAAGTTGGCAAAGAACAGTACCCAAGATGGAATCGTGGCTTACTCAAAAATGTAGTAGAACCGTAGGACTTTACATCAAGGAGTGGTTACAGAGGTCTTGCTTGCATTGTGTAATCAGTAAATTTATTTTTTAGTACGCATTTAGTTGTTTGTAAATTATCGTTCTTTATAAAAAAATCAGTGGCTGAACATTAGTTTATTTAGGTGCTTATGTGTGCTTAGCAGGGCTCTGTGGTTTTAATCCACACCACCTCCCTGAGCAGACATGGATTTCTCTGCCTCACATCCTGATGGTCATGTGCTAAATTGGTGTATTTGAAGCTCAGTTTGGGCCCAATAGTAGGCAGCCTCAATAAACAATTAGAACCCAGGAACTTCTGATAGCCCTTCGAGTCCCTGAACCAATTCCCACATTATCGGGGTCATTAGGATGGTGGGCGAACTTTCGTCCATTCCACATCCAATTATATTTGGGACCGCCCACCTATGAGGCAGCAGTCCCACAGGACAAATTAGGATGCGACCGCCACTGGGGCAGTCGCATTGCCCATGTTTTGCATTGTGGTGGGTGCTGTGGTCTGCAGCACCCGCTGCAAGCCAAAACAGAAACCCCACACATATCCCTGCACTACGTGGCATGCACCATGCAGTGCCCCCAGGGCCTATGTCCCTTGCCCAGGGGGTTAGGTGGGCCCACTACAGGCCCCCAAATCAGTTTTTGCCTACTTTTTTGCTACTGGTTGACTGCTGCAGACCGACCAGCAGAAAGGGATATTGTAATGTCACAATTCTTGCATTACAATGAGGTTTGACAGGCGGTCGGATACAGACTGCCTGTCGGGACTGTGGCAGTCGGTGTTTCCCCGTCAAAATGCCATTGTTATATGGCGGACGGAGATCCCTGGTAAGATGGCCGAAAAACCGCCACTTACAGCCTGTCAGTGTTGATCCTTCGGCCATCGTAATGAGGTCCTATGATATGAATTACAGTGGAGGTGCATTGTTATTGCCTTCTACTCCAGATGGAACCAGCCCTACTAGGGTCTATCCCCCCTTAACCACTTGCTGTGTCACCATAAGCTTCAACAATGGCAGAGCTGGATTCTACTGAAAAAGCTGCAATAGCACACCATTCCAAACATGCAAGCAGCTGCAAAGCTGGTACAATGTGACATGACACTCTGTGGATTAAGCCTTTAATGTGAGAGGCACTAGCAAACTATGTAATCAGGTGAATACAGTCAGTAATTATTTGATGCCCACCCTTTGTTGATTTCTTCAAATTTGAAGTTGTTTGTTCAGTTTCTTGCAATACAGGTAGTTTTATTTAAAAAAAAAAAAAATAATTTTTCCAAATGATGTATGCATAAAAAGACCGACAAGGGCAGTCAAAACATTTAATTCCTCCTCTCAGAACTTCCTCAAGATTTTACTTGAAAAATACAAAATTACAGTTTAAAAACATGGTGATTAAACATCTTTATTTCTTAAATAAACCTAAATTCATTGCCTTTATTATCCAAAATGCCATAAACAATACTAACTGGGAAAAAGTATCATCACCATATTGTGTAATTATTACATATCCAATATTAGATTTGCAAAACATATTCAATCAAGGCTTGTATCTGCTTATCTGTTACAAAGGCATGAATATAAAGCTACACAGTTTATTCATTTACACTGTAGATTGCCTACTCCTAAGATAGCTGCCATGCCCACATAACATAATAAAGAACAGGTTTTGGAGTAAGCTGGTGGCTTGTTGCAGTAATGAAAGAACAGGCTGAGTCAGTGTGGTGTCTTTCCTTCCTTTTCCCCATCTCTGTTGTGTTATTTATTATGTCTATTGCCAGGTTTCCCCCAGAACCTCTACTTCTCTTTCCCAAAAGGCAAGAACAGTAGTGGGAGGTGTCTGTTCCACTATCATTTATTTATCTAGTTTGTGAGAATGGGTGTGCTTGGTATGTTTCCTATTGCTTACTTTGCTGCACATCCACACCACATCTGTGAGGTTCACCTGAAGATCACTTTGCTGCACATGCATGTTATGTGTTCATGCATTGAGGGGGATGACTCTGGGACTGGTACACTGTGATAACCTTTTGTAGAGCTGTTTATATGTGGGTGGAAGCAGTGTTCTAGAGCAGTGGTTCTTAACCTTTTGACTTCTGTGGCCTCTCACTTAATCATTACTGGAATCCGGGGATCACCACTAAGTCATTACTGGAAGCAGGGAACCAAGATGAATGAATGAACGTATGTGAGACTTTTAAAGTGTGGACTTAGCCCAAGGGCATCAAGGTGCTAGCACCAGACATCATACAGGCAAAACCGATTCCTACTCAAACCCGACTTTCAAGGAAACAACCATGTCTTCAGGGCATTACGGAAGATTGAGTGTTCTTGTTGCCCCGAGAGAAAGTCCAGGAGAAAGTTCCAAATATTTGCAGCTGCAAATGAAAAGGCCCTCCCGCCCCATCTCACCTAGGAAGAACAAGGAGATTCTTTTTTGCTGACCTCAGGTGTCTGGAGGGCACATACTGTTGAAAAATGGTCTTTATGCCCAAAGGGCCCAGGCCATAGTATGCGTTGTGAGTAAGGCAGAGGGTTTTAAACACAATTCTGCGGTCCACCGGGAGCCAGTGCAGCGACCTAAGGGAGGACGAGACCAAATGATGTTTGGGGATGTCCATCACCAACCTGGCAGAGGCATTTTGCACCAGTTGTAGACATCGCAGCTGGCCTTTATTGATGCCTAAATAGAGGGCATTGCAATAATCCAATCTGGACAGTATTAATGCAACCACCACTTTTTTTCGTGCTTCAAGTGAGAGGAACTTAGAGATTTTATGTATAATCCGGATAAGCCAGAAGCAAGTGGCCACTGCCCTGGAGACCTGCAGGTTCATGGAAAGGGAGACATCTACCACAACTCCCAGATTCTTCCCATGGGAGACTGGGGTTGGACAGGCGCCTAGGGCATCAGGCCACCATTCACTAGACCAGATGTTAGGACTGTCTTCAATGATCAAGACTTCCGTCTTCTCGCCGTTCAGTTTGAGATAGTTTTGTACTATCCACGACGAGACTGCTAACATGCAGTTCTTAAAGTTCTGCGCGGAATCCCTAGCATTTTGCGTGATTGACACCATAATTTGGGTGTCATCCGCATAAGACAGAACTTCCAACCCAAAGGACTTCACCACCCCTGTCAGTGGGGCCACGTAGATATTAAATAAGGTGGGGCTCAGGGAGGAGTCCTGAGGCCCCCCACAAACCAGGGGGGAAGACTCCGAGTGGAAGCTTCCCAATTTGACTATTTGGGACCACTCTTCCAGGAAAGAAGTCAGAAGATCCAAAGCCAAGCCCCCGACCCCTATCTCCCTGAGACGCTCCACCAGTCCCCGGGGAGACAGGGTTTCGAATGCTGCAGTGAGGTCAAGTAAGATCAGGAGAGTGGTGTAACCTGCATCCACCTGCACTCGAATATTATCCAAAACTGCAGCAAGGGCCGTCTCCGTGCTATGGAACCTTCTAAAACCATGTTGCGATCTATCCAAAATCTGATGTTCCCTCAAATAGGCACCCAAATGAGAGTTCAGATGGACTTCTAGGATTTTCGCTGGGCCCAGCAGAAGGGAGATGGGACGGAACATTTTTAGGTTTGACGGGTGTAACAGGGCTTTTTTAAGAGAGGCCTAACCACTGCTGCCTTCCAACCTAGGGGGTACTGGCCCTGTGAGATGGCTAAGTTCAGAACCATAGTAATATGGGGGATAAGCGCTGCCTTGGCTGTTTTTAGGACCTTAAGAGGACAAGGATCCAGGGGCGACCCCAACTTGACTCCATCAAGTAAATTCTCGACTGTTTCGGGAGTGAGTGTTGGAAAGGCAGAGAGACTTGCTGATACCACATTTCTCCGACCATCACCAGGATAGGTTTCCGATAGGCCACCAGGTGCCTGATTAGCATTTAGGATCTCCAACTGAACATAAATGTCCGATATCTTGGAGAAAAAGAAGGAGGCCAACCTATCACAGAGCGCCTGAGATGGCTCCACCGCATCTGAGACCGTGGGCGCAACAAGGGAGTTAAGGATGTCAAAAAGCTCCTTAGATGACGTCAGGTTCTCTGATATCTTTGAATAATAGCTTCCCTTTTCTTCAATGATAGCTGCTCTATAAGCTTTCAGGGATTGCTTGTGTGAATCTCTACCCTTCCACCAAAACCTTTCCTTCCTACTGCACTCTTGTTTCATCTTACCCAAACGGTCGGAGAACCAAGGTGCAGAGGGCTTCTTCCTTGCCGAGTAGTACGTTTTTATAGGGGCAAGAGTGCCCATCACAGCTAAAATCTGCTTAGAAAGGATATCAGCCGCTGAATTAGCACTTAAATGTTCCAGGTGCTAAAAATCAGCAAAAGCAGTGGCGACCTCTTCATTAGTAACCAGATTACAATTCCGCTTATCGCCCACCTCCCTATTGGCATAATTGGAGATTCCTGATATTGTAACCCTTAGTTGAAATGGAATAGCATAATGATCAGACCATGCTAACGGGAGGGGCACACCCACCTCCACCTGACGATCGTTGGAAAACATTTCGTCCAGGGTGTGGCCGCCAAGTGTGTGGGGAATTCAACCAATTGTGAAAAGCCGCAGTCATTCTTGCATTCTATAAACGTTTGCGTATCAAGATTCACTTTATTTTCTAAATGAAAGTTAAAATCCCCAAGAAGAGTAAAATTCAGTCTCGCAAAATAGGGTTCTAGCTTATTACACAGGTCTTGACTAAACAAGGCCATAGAGCCCGGGGGCCTATAACAGAGGACCCCTGAAAAGCTCTCCGTGGGGGTAACATTTATCGAAAAATATAAGGCCTGGTAAGAATCAAGTGTCAAAGTGAGCGGTTCTGATCTAAAAGTAAAGGTATCCCTGAGCAAGATCCCTAGACCAAGTAATCAAGTAATTCCAATGATTTGGACACAAAAAAAATATAGAAACAAGCATTTATCAAACAAATACACACATGCTGAAATATTTTATTTATTTCACAAACAAATATTTTTAAAAAATCACAATTTTAGGGTTGGCGCTTTTCTAAGTTCAAATTAAGACATCCATCTTGTATATTAAATCAAGCGGAGGATTCCAACTTAAATGTTATCTTCCAATTTCAAATTCTTTCAGTTACATAATATTTTATTATATTCACTTTATTAATTTCTTAAATATGATTACATTTTTGCCTAGCCGTCACAGCCCATTGAGTAGTAGTCACAGGCCCCCCAGGGGTGACTGGACCACAGGTTCAGAGCCTCTGTTCTAGAGCAAAGGGTGAGTGCCTGCACACACTAAACCTACTAGTTGTGCACCTCATTAAGGAAAGCACCACCAAGACTCACAAGCAGGGGAAGAGGGCTTCACTTACGAATGGTCGAGTTGGACTTAAGTTCCCTGCAGAACTATTTTAATGATAGGACTCCCCCATTGTTAAATTAAGTGCACAGCATGTCTCAGGTCATAGCCTCAATGAATAATAGCATATGCAGGATTAATCCCTAATAAAAAATCAATTAGATTTACGATTTATTTTAATGTTCTGTGGGAGGACAAGCATTGTGAAGTAATTGCAATGTAGCATGGTTTTATTTTATAGTGATTTTGAGGAAATATTGTGAAGAATTGGCTCCACCATTTACAGTTGTATTGGTATTGTTTTGTGAAGTAGTATGCATGAATTTCAAGTCCTGAAGAAGCTTAAATTATTAATTGATGCTACTGAAACGCATCCTTGACTTTCAGAAGGAGTAATGTTCATACTATTCACACGAAGGTGTTGATGATAGGATCAACATTTGTGCATTGTTATATGGAGACGCAGTCTATACTGAATTTATATTAATTTGTCTATAATAGCTGTAAGTCGGAGTCAATAAAAAGAAAATATGTGTATGGACACAATGACAAATGATGACACTAAAATACAGAAAGATGACATCTTGAACGAGGATTTTTTTTAATTTTAATGATTTCATTTGATAAATGAATGTAAATTGTGAAAGCAAATGTAATAGTTTTGTTTGTATAGACAAAGCACATAAACTGTATGCAAATAAGTACATAAAGTTAATATAGTTTTACAAGAGTTACAAGTAGTAGATTTCGACACGCGAATGGGGGATTTTTGCTTTGGCTTGATGGCTTCAGTGAGACCACAAGAGGAACTTTTAAAGCCCTTACAATGGAAAAGCAAAAAACTCCCAAAACCAACCATGCTTTACACCAGGGCTGAACAGGGAACTCAAAGCAGCCCTGGCAGCAGGGTCGGCTTTAGCGCAGTGCGACTGGTGCGGCCGCACTGGGTGTTGACCTTTGGAGGGGGCCCTGTGACCTCAAGGGAGGCACTCTGTTTAGCAATATCTTATGATTGGAGAGATGAGGGGCACTTTTGCAGGTGGTAGTGAGAGAATCCGGGGAGGCGGTCCTGGGGTGTGGGGGCCCCAAAAGTGATTGTCGCACCAGGAGACACCAGTGCTAAAGCCGGCCCTGCCTGGCAGTTTTGACGGTTCAGCAAGTGTGACGCACTGCTGCCCCTGGGGGGCGAATTTGCAGCACCACAGCAGAATGGACCCCCAATAACAAAACCGGTCCCCATTGCTGCAAAACCAGCTCCCACCTTTCCAGCCTCCCAGGGAAACCGCTGATGCCCGGTACTGCCAGTCTGGCCCGCCTCATACACTTGCAATCATGCACTCTCATACCGCCTTACAGAGTACAAGTCACAGGCTAATGGTGATGTTCCTACCCTCCTTACATATAAGTATTCCCATATAGGTCCACACTCTTCACAGTCTAGCAGTCACACACTACCAACAGCACTCACAACCCTGACACAGTAGCAGGCTGACACTTCTGACAGGGCTCTCGCACCTCTCTGGAAATGGTAGTCTCACACTGCTGGCAACAGTCTTACACCCCTCACAGACCAGCAGGCTCTACCTACTGACATCACTTTCTTTCACAACTCTCACAGGCAGCAGTTACACACTCCTGTCAGCAATTTCATGCCCTCACAGACTAACAGTCACACACTACAGCAAGTACTCTCCCACCTTCCACAAACTTGCAGCAGAGCCGATAAGTTTGTTTGATAATCGAAAAATGCTTCTTCATCGATAGATGAGTTTCAAGAGTACATTGTGGATGGGTAAGTGGGTGAATGCAAGAATTAATCAAGAGGTAAATGAATACATGCACACACACAAAATGCATGGCTGAAAGCATGAATAATGATTGATTGAGTTGACTGATGAATGGATGGAGTACCTGTATGGATGAAAGCATGTGGCCACTTTTGAGTTGTAAACCAGCCCTATGGGCTATCGCAATGCATGCCCTTAAAATCTTTCACTGTTTCATCATCATGTGCTGGATGTATGACATCACAACGCATGCTTTTACATCGCATGATTTTACATCGCAAGTTTTACAACGCATAGTGTTGAGGGGTGCTGGATAGTGAATAGTTTAATTTACTATTCCAACTCCAGTCCCCGTGGATAGTAGGGAAGGTGTTGGATAGTAAATTAAATCTATTCCCTATCCTAGAGCGCCCCCCAGCGCAATGCATTGAAATGGTTTGCGTTGTAAAAGTTGCGATGTAAAAGCACTGCGTCGTAAAAGTTGCGTTGTAAAGGATGTTTCCCTTATGTGCTTCCTTGGCCACATTATGGATGTGGATGCCAACAAAAGGCTGATTTGGATTCCTTTTAGGAGCATCAGAACTGGCATTGCCACCTTTTTTCATCGGAGCCCAGAGCGATCGAGGCCAGCCAGCAGGTCAGAGGCATTTGCACTGTCATCAAAATGAGATAAATCCTGAGTCCCATATTTATCAAGTAGGTGCGTTGCACTTGCACGACGCAACGGGTGCAAGCACAACACAACTACCAAGTGCGACTTATCAAGCCACGCAAGGCCACCTTGCGTGGCCCTGAGTGGCTTGATAAATCCAGAGTAATGCAACGCAGCACAAATCACTGCGTTGCATTTTTTCAGCCCCAGGGAGGCATTCCATGGGTAGTGTGTGGGCGTTTCCATGCAACTTCCATGGAATCTGACGTATTCCGCGATTTACCATAAGTAGTAGACCTGGGAATGTGCCAAAAGTGCTATGCCTCCCCAGGAGAAATTGTTTTTTTTACCTATTTGTGTCCTGTATTCTTCAGCACACATGGAAAGAGGGAATGCCTCTAGGGATATTTTTTTGTGTGCAGGAAAGTGTCCCTTCTTGCAAAAAAACAATCCTGGCACTAGGCAGAAAAAAGATAAGAATGCGCCGTATTATGTTAAATACGGCACATTTTTGGCCTTTCCCTTTACCCTGTCATGCAGCGCAGCAGAGGTGGTTTGCTGCGTTGCGCTGCATGACTTTTTGTTAAATATGACCTGAATATGATCCTGGAGATCGAAAAATCACATTGTGCACTTAGGACAAGTGACTGTACTGTTCAATTAACACAGAAATACACAAAGTTGGGTGCCGAACCAATATTTTATATCAATAGCAATTTACAGCTATTCTTAGAGCTGTATATTGCATTTGGTTCCCCAGTATGGGGAGGAGCTAAGAGCACACCTGCTCGGTTCCTAGGGTTTTCAGGTCCACCCCATCCTTGCATCCACACCTATGGGCAGTGTGCTGCATGCCCGTGACGTAATGCAAAATGATGAATGTGATGAGGGGCCCCAGAGTCTCCCATATCTCACAGATATGGATTGACCTGTGGCTGAATGGGTCCCCCAGAAGGTTTGGGGTCCCTTGAACTTTAAGAGCCTGTGTTACGCCCCTGCACCTGAGCCTTTGTAACACATGTCACTGTCAACGAAATAGGACGTGCTGCACAATGAGGAAACTACAGGAACTTCCACTGAATTTTAAGAGCAACAAACAAATCATACAAGTACTCTCCACAATGTATCAAGATTTGTGTTTAAAGTGGGTGAGATCTTCTGGGAATAATGGGCCAGGTGTACAAGCATTCATTTCATTCCCAAATTGCGTGAAATTGTGACTCGCAATTTGCGACTCGCAAAAAAGAATGTTCAACAGTGTCTCAGACACTGATTGCTATTCCCAATGGGTTCGCAAATTGCATGCCTCATTAATATTCATGAGGTTATCGCAATTTGGGACCCCATTGGGAATGGCTCACACTCACAGGGATGGTGGAGTACTGGGGTCAGCATACCACCATGTCTGAGACTGCTTTTTAAATAAAGCAGTTTTTTTTAATGCAGCCCATTTTCCGTGAGAGAAAAAAGGATGCATTTAGAAAAGAAAATTGAAACTTTTCAGTTTAATTTTTTAAGGGCAGGCAGTGGTCCCTGGGACTTCTGCCTGCTCTTAAAAATATTTACGCACCCATTCACAAAGGGGAAGGGGTCCCCTGGGGATCCCTTCATGTTTGCAAGTGCCTTACCACTCTTTTGGAAAGGGTGGTAAACTGCAAGTGTTTTGCGACCGCAAATGCGGTTGCCAGAGCGGTCGCCAGACAATCATACATGGGTAATGGAATCCCTATTAGGAAGGGATGCCTTGGCACGCCCCTTCCTTTTTTTTTTGTTTTTTTTGTCCTCATTACGCAACATTTAAAAGTCTGGAGTTTTCGGGGATCTTTCTCGATATTTGTGGCACCCTTGAGAAAGGAAACCCCTTACGTCCACATACTTATAGGGAGGAGGCATGGTTGTTCATAGTGGGTTGAGCTAGCCATTTTTGCTACTCTTACCAGCCTTTCTCATCATTGTTGCGATAGCGTAATCATTGGACCGTAAACCGAGGAGGTAATTTGGAGAGCCAGGAGTGTTGCCTTCAAGTTTCAAAATAGACATTATATATACCACACCCTTTAGTTCATCGCTTATGGTATTCTTCCACAGGTCCCAGAATCTATATTTTTTAGAGGCATACCTCTTATTTTTATCTAAATTAAACACTTTCAAAATTGAGGCCAACCATTCATTATGAGTAGGGGGAACCGGAGTTATCCATTTTACACAGATCTCCCTCCTTGCCAAGAGAATCAGAATGAAAAGTAAATTCTCTTGGGCTTTAGTAAGAGGCCTTCCCACATTTGTTCTTGAGATCCCAAAAATAACTAAGTCCATACTTACAGAGAGTTGTCTTCCAAATACCCCTTCTAAGGTAGTACCCACTTCATTCCAAAAGGCATCCAAGCTGGGACAACGCCAAAACATATGTAAATCATCAGCCCTCTGTAGACCGCACTTTGGGCAGTTCTTCACTGTGGCCCCGTTAAATTTGGATAATCTTTTCGGAGTCCAGTAGGCTCTGTGTACAGTGAGCAAATGGTTTCTTTTAAGAGCAGCAGATGTTAAAATTGACCAGCACATGTTCATAGATACTTGCCATATGTTTCTTGTATCCAGCGTCGGCAGATCTTTTCCCCAGATATCTTCTGGAATTCTGAAGTTTTCCTCTCCGGCCGAGATTAGGGCCCAGTACCAGTAGGAAGTTTCTTTCAAAAATGATTTAGACGTCCGCATCTTTGTCTCCAGGGTAGTATTACCTTTTCTAGTTTCTTTGAGAGACTTACTACAACTCAGCAGTTGGTAGTATTTGAACTTAGAAAGAGTGGAGTTCGTGCGATGAGATAGTATATCCCAGTCAAGCAAATTATTCTGAAACAGGAGTTGACCCCATTCCATTATTCCTGCTGTTCTTAGTGATGTTGCTAAACTATCCTTGAGGCAGTCTGGTGTGGTATGAGAATCCCAGATCGGTGCCTTTTCACTATAAAAGGGGATATCCAACGTAGATCTGATACAGTACCATACTCTTGCGGCAGATTTCAGGACCTTTAGTTTAATTTTTTTAAAGAACTTAGGATGGCCAAATTTGTATAGAAAGTGGCTGGTGTTGTTTGTTAATACACATAAGAATAGTGGGTAATTTTCATATGGACCCAGCAATACCCTACTACTTTTAAATTGGAAGGCTCTGCAATATTCTAATAGATCTGGGCTTGCTATTCCTCCTTGCTCTTTTGATCTTCTTAGTTTACGCCATGCAATTCTTGGTTTTTTAGATGACCATATGAAACTGGATAAGTCTCCCTGGATCTTTTTTATCTTATCTCTATTGAACTCAAGCGGGATAGCATTAAAAATGAAGGTGAATTTTGGCAGAATTGCCATTTTTATGATGTTCGATTTCCCCAGGAATGTTAAGGGCAGAGCTCTCCAGACATTCAATAATCTTTTTACTTCAACCTCTACCCTATGTAGATTTATTTGAGTAATTTTATCAATCTCCTTTACCAGATCAATACCCAGGTACCTTATTTTATCTTTACTAAAGGGGGATATGAAGTTTTCATTCCAGCTTATTATTTCAGTTTTTGATTGATTTATCTGATAACCAGATATCCTCCCAAAGTTTAACAAGGTCTCTTCTGTTGTTTTAAGAGCCTCTTCTAGGTCTGAGGTAAAGATCATAAGGTCGTCCGCATATAATGCGACTTTCTTGTGCCACCCTTGGTAAGAAAATGGGGAGATTGAAGGGAGATTCCTAAGATGTTCTGCGATCGGCTCAATATAAAAGTTAAAGAGTAGGGGGGAGAGGGGACAACCCTGGCGTGTACCTCTACCTATCAGGATGTTATTAGTTAGGTGGCCGTTGATTAGTATTTTAGCTCTGGGCGAGTTATAAATATTGCCTACTGCTTTTACGATGTTTTCCCCTAGATTGAATTTCTTTAACACTTCATTTAGATAGGACCAATTTACTCTATCGAATGCTTTAGCAGCGTCTATCGTAATTATTGATAGAGGGATTTTTTCTGCTATAGAGATATCAATTGCTGCGATCAGCTCATGAGTGAGGTCCTGTAAATGCCTTCCTGCCATGAAGCCTTTCTGATTAGAATTTATTAAGGTTCCCGCTATTTTCCCTAACCTTTTTGCCAGGATTTGAGTAAAAATCTTGTAATCGCAATTTAAGATGGATATTGGGCGGTAAGATTCGCATTGCTTTGGATTTTTACCTGGTTTCAGTATAATAGAAATGGTGGCGTCATTCCATGAATCCGGAATTTTAGCATTGTTTATGAAAATCTGGTTGACTAGTGTTGTTAAATGGGGAACCAGCGTATCTTTTAACTTTAAATAGAATTTGTTGGGGAGGGCATCGGGACCTGCTGCTTTTCCTCTCTTTAGCTCTTTAATCGCTTGGGCAACTTCCTCTGATTTTATTTCACTATTTAAAGTTATTTTTTGCTCTAGGGTTAAGACTGGAATATTTTGTGTTATTAGGAAGTTAGTTATTTCTTCAATTTTTGGGTTGCAATCCTCAGCGTAGAGTTTAGTAAAGAAGGCCGAGAATTCTTCTTTTATTATTTTCTCTTCAAACCCATTTTGAGAATTGTCTGTTGGGTGAATGTAATTTATTTTATTTCTAACTTGGTCTGATTTGAGCTTCCATGCGAGCATCTTTCCACAACCCTCTCCATACTCGTAGTTGGCAAGTTTACTACATTCCCATCTTTCCCTAATTTTCCCTTCCAATAGTGATGATAATTTTTCCTTCAGGTTGAGCCTTTCCCTCATTAATTCTTGACATCTCGGGGAAGAAGTATCTAACAAGATCTGTCTGTCCAATATTTTTATGTTTTCTTCCATTTTCTGGATCTCTTTTTTTGCCTCTCTTGATTTATGTATAGCCAGGCTACAAATCTTACCCCTAATTACTGCCTTGTATGCGTCCCAGATCATTTGGGGTGAAGCACCCCCATTATTATCATGAAAATACTGATCTGTCTCTTGTGTGAGTAAATCAATTACTGTAGTATCCAGGAGGATTGAACGGTCTAAAGTCCATCTTGATATAGTTTTAACATCCTTTATTTTTAGTATCATTTGGACGGCCGAGTGGTCTGAGAGATGAGCGGGAAGGCGGGTCAATTTATGAGTATTCTCTACAAGTCCCTGATCTATTAGGAAGTAATCGATTCTTGATTGTATTCTCAATTTTTTATTATTAAAAGTAAATCTATCCTGTTTGGAACCCTTTTCATCCCATACGTCAATGAGATTTAGATCTCTTTTATATATTGTCAGCCATTCTCTCATTTTGGGCAAGGTGTTCTGTTTCCCTTTTGGTATCCGATCTGTGTTTGGGTTTAAGATTATATTAAAATCACCGCCTAGGATCACAGGAAAATTTACCGAGATTAAGTGAGAGTATAAAGATTGTAATGGGGTGGAGTCGTCTATGTTAGGGCCATAATACCCGGCTAAAATAAAGGTATTGTTGAAAAAAGAAATCTTGGCCAGGGCCCTTCTCCCCTTAGGGTCTATCTCGGAGGATAGTATTTTTGCCTTCAGGCCCCTTCCTAATCGCAAGTCACAAACCATATTTTACGAGTCGCTAATAGGTTAGCAAGTCGCAAAATATGGTTTGTACATGGGGCTGACCTGTTTTGCAGTTGCAAAACGGGCTACATTCCCATTTGTAACCGCAAAAACAGGTCGTACATCTGCCCCTAAGTTCCCAAACTTTTGAATTTAAAGGAACGACCCTCTAATTTTATTTTTTTTTAAATACCCATTCCTGAATAGTTAATACCAATGTTGAGGCGTGTTTGGCTGAAGGGGATAGGATGTGGCTTACTGTACTGTGAATCCAAGGAAGAGGGAGACAGTGGAAGAAGGAACAAACCTGTTTGCCAGTGTGCCAGTTACCTAGGTAAATGTGTGCAATTGGTTCATCAGCTAAACAAAAAGCTGCATGGAACCAGAATATAGCTTTAGTTAATGGAGTCATTTGAGTTTTTATTGTGGCACAGGATTATTCTTTTTGGCAGGTAATGTAAGGGTGTCAGAAACACAAAAGAAACCCTGGGTCTGTAGACTGCAATGAAGTGCTCATTGAGTGTCCCTTTTAAAGGACTGTTTCCCTCACCTACCTGAAGGTGGCATGCTTCATCGTTGGGTAACCTCCTCGCACTATGAACCCAGTCATGATGCAGGCTACAACCTCACTGAGAGGGAGAAGCACAGGGATTTTTTTGTTTAGGAAGAGGCATACTAATTACCTTTAGGGAGCAGAGTGTGATGAGGGGTGTATGAACAAAAACAATGTTAAGTAAAACTAGGTATAGGATATGCAATGAACTTTATAGAAGCATCCCTATACCAGGAAAAACCAGACTATGACAAGGGGGAATTAGACCAGTCATAGCGTGAAGAGATAGGTCAACATGTTTCAACCTGATACCCTCATAGTTGGTGTGGTGGCCTCCTTCAGGACCTTAAGTGTGCTTCTACAAATGTGTGTAACCAAAGAAATATACAAAATTAGAGGTTGGAGTGGTAGTCCACGCATTCAGAATTCCACTAGTATATGTTTGCCTGCAATAGTCAGAAAACGTACCCCGCCTTGACCATGGCACAAACCCCAGGTAGCATCCAATCCTTATAGGATGAGATGCCCGGTGGCATGGATTGCGCCTAAGAATTAGCCGCAATCAGCGCCCCCTGCATCCCATCTGAAAAAGGGACATTCTGTGGGCACTTCATTGAAGTCTACAGACCCCGGGTTTCCTTTGTGTTTCTGGTTTTGGGGAGTCAACCCCTGCAGGTCTTTAAAACTCCTTTGTGTTTGAGAAGAAGAAAATGTAAGTGTGTCGCCAGCTACGTTCTGTAGTGGTCCTTCTAATGGACAACATTTGTACTAGATACATTCTAATTGCTTATTACTAAAAATGTATAATTTGAAAGATCTACTTTCATTTTAAACAATAAGGGCCTCATCACGATGTCGGGCTGAAACCCTCCAACCAGTGGTCGGAGGCTTTCCGACCGACATGGTAGGTTTAAAGTCCAGCCACCATATTAGGATGAAAGCATCAGAAATAAACCTGTGAGGGGATTCTGACGTGGTTCTGACGGGCTCCATCAGAAAGAAAGCATAATCTCTTAATGACGGTGGTTCCGCCGTCCGTATTATATTGGTTTCCCGAGCCATTCCATGTCGAACTTTCTGACATGGAAAGGCTGTTGGTAAGTGACTTTGGGGCTCTCTAGCCTGCCATACAGTGCAGGTATGTTCACAGACATCCATTTTGAATGGAAGCTTGTCCAGCGGGCCTTTCCCGCCCACCGCACAAGCTTCAATTGGAAAATGGATCCATTGTAATCATGCAGTCGGAACTGCCGACCTAAGGTGGGGCGGTTCCAAACCACAGTGCCTGACATTGTAATCAGGCCTTAAGTGCCTGATTATGAGTTTGGCGGTCCGTGGCGCACCTGTAGCAGTGTGGCAGTAACACACCGGCGGTCCAGCTGCTGTATTACGACTTTGGCGGTCAGACCACCATGGGACCATTGCAACTTCCAGGTAACCTAACTCTCTGGCGGTGGAGCAGCGGTCTGAGGCTGCAATATGCTAGGCAACCCCAAGCATACTACAATTTTCCTTACCACCAATGCTCTCATGGCAGTGCTCACACCATGAAAATGCTGGTGGTGTGGAAACTAAGGGGGTCCCACAGGGCCCCTGTTGCCTCTGGGCCTGGGGATACATGCAGGTGGGCACATGGTATACCCCCTATGAGCACGCACCTCCTTTCCTGCACAGCATAGATTCTGGTGGGCGAGCAGTGTTCGGGTTTGGTGGTGTGAGAGCGGGGCGCTGGTGTGGCGGTCTGCTCCCACTCTGCCAAACTCATAACCAGGCCCTAAATCTTTTTGCATTTTTTGTGGCAACCTATCTTGTCCTGTGTGTAATACAATTTTCAAATAACAACTTGTATGTTAACAGTCCTTTCTGTAGTAGTCTGAGAGCTCCATAAATACACTTCACTACACTCAAACCAGGATTCGATTCTGCAACTATCTAGTTACACACACAGGCATATGCAGTGATTGCATTAACCAACTGAGCGTTCATAATGAAAGAGGGTGCATTCCCACAGACTACATTAACTTGCATTTTTTATTCATTTAAGGTGTGTGTGTTACATTTAATAAGCAGAAGGCCTACAAAATTGTTGCCCAATATTTTTGTCTTTTCAGCCAGTGTCTGACCCCGGCCCATATTCACTGACCTCCTCGCTGTTGCCATTCCATTCAGCTTCATAGTTCTCATACTCTGTAATGCACTTCAGCCGCTGAGCAACATACCTTATTTACCTGGAAGAGATCAACTAAGCTGAAGCACTTAAAAAAGGATGAGAACATGTGTTTTTTCTTGACCAAATCCAGGCCTCATGGCCTGCACTGTGGCCATACTAGGGAATTCATTTGTTTGTGCTTATTACTCAACTTCTGCTATGTCAAGAGACTGGCCAATAACCTTTGGATTTTTTTGTAATGTTTGTAAAATGTGTTTGCATTAACTTGCATGATCTTACCTGCCGAAACTAAGTAAACCGAGGGTCAAAAGCTCAGCCGCCCCCAGGGTTGTGTATAAATATAAGTCCATTTGGCCAGTGCGGTGCTCTGCTGTTCACTGCTTCAGGAACCAGGGTCCCCAGCAGCCATGAAGTGGTTAGCACTGCTCCTCCTCTGCTTCCAGGTCTTCTCCAGTAAAGCTGACCACCACCAACCCATCCATGATGCCAGCTGCAATGACCCAAAAGTATTTGAAGCTATGGACCTGGCACTGAAAAAATACAACGCGGACAGAAAAGAAGGAAACCAGTTCGCTCTGCGTAGGATCACAGAAGCTGGCACCACAGTAAGGGCTCTTTTTTAACTTTAAGAAAGGAGCAGAGAAGCTATTGTAAGTACAGCAGATGCAATGACACCAGGGGAACAGAGGTTTGGGAGGACCACTGCACCCCAAGTATGGCTGCCTTTTACCACCCATTCCAGTGAAAGAGGAGGGGTCTTTTTCCTTTTTTGTGTTAGCGAGCTTGTCGCTGTGTTATGCCACTGCATTACAGATAGGGGGCTATTCATGAAGGTAAAGTTATACAAGTAAGTAAATCTACATGTGTAAATATACTCTTACATTTTTTAGTAACTTTACTCTTTTGGCTAGTCACTATTTAGGAGTGTAAATTTACTACAAAGCATAGACTTACACGTCTCCGCCCTTGAACTCAGTAGTGGAGCCTAATTTACAAGTGTTAAGTTGCTACAAATAATTTTTCACACAGAGATGGATGTCTCCACCACTGGGCCAGAGATTTCCCTACAGTAAAGTAAGGGAAAGGTAAAAAGTTAAAAAGTTTATTAAGCTTTGAAGAAAATAATAAAATATTGTTATGATAAATCTTATTTTAAACTTATGTTCTGTATTCTATCTTATATACTTGTTCCATGTTGACCTAATTACAAAATACTTTAGCACTATTAACTTAACTTTGAACTAAATATTTAATTAATTTAAATACATTGAATTATGTATATTTAAAATTATAATATTTTTAAAGAGCTATATACAAAAGTATTCACCTAAAATTAAATGTGTATATGTATTTATTATATATTAAATTAACCAAACGTTACACATAGAATTAGCTTACATTAAGTTATTTAAAAAAATAAAGCTACAATTATTTTTAAATTAAAAGGGCTATTAAAATACTTCAAATGTAAATAATATTTATGTATAGTGTGCGTGTGCGCATGTGTGTATAACATTAACTTAAATCAATTTATATTTTTGAAAAGTCAAAATAAATACATTTATTTTAACTTCATTTCCTAAAGGAATTTATTTTAAGTCCCTACCTCCAATGTTTTCTGTGGGAGGGTGTTCCAGCCCTTGTGGCTGGTCATGTATGGTGCAAGAATTACTGCAAGTCTGAGATGGAGTACATTTACTACTATTTTGGTTTTTTTCGGCTGCTATTGTGACTAACATATAGCTTACTATTTAGTGGCTAGGTGCATGTCTCTTCCAATACCCCTTTTTAATCCTGGGTAAAAGCCAGCCCGCTCTTCTCTTAACTCCTTCCATTTTGTAATAAGTTTCCCCATTCTCAGCCACTCCACCAATTCCTCCACATTTACTACTAAAACGTAGGCGTCCTTGTGCAAAGATCTGTGCAATCAGGATGGCGAGCTAAACACATAAAATGTAGGCGGGGCGTATAACTCCACCATAAGTAAGTGAAAGGCGTTCTGTAGTATATGAGTAGTACTATTGTAGTAATAATAGGCACACTACAAAAGCAGTTTGTGAATAGACCCCTGAGTTTTTCATTCTCTAGAGTGACTAATTTGAAGGCTGCACATGGAAGCAAATGTTGATACATCCCCAGAAAGCATGAGAAATGCATAAAGGGAAAATCAGAAATAACATTCAAACAGACTCCAGAATGGCATAGAGCTTTAACTGTAGGGAGAGCAAGGCTAGCCTAGATTATTTGAGACCACACTGGTGCAATTAGAATTTTGCATTCATGGAAGAAATGCATCATTTGGGTTAAGGAAACAGTTAGGACAACACATAGCAAGGGTGTGGTAGGCTCTAATGAAAGCCAGAAAAAAGGGCCCCTCTGACTTTATGTTGGGGAATAACAATAATTGAGCCGCAGTGGAGCCCCACACCCCTGGGTTCTGGCACCAGCTGCACTAATGATATTTACTCTCAAATTTAGGGACTTATTCACAAACCGAACTTTGTAGTACGTTTTGTAGGACCACAAAAATTTACTAAAAAATGCAGATCAAAAACGACATGCTGAATTTACAACTCCTCGCTCCTTATACGTATGTATGTGGAGTTATCCGCCCTGACGAGTCTCCGACTTTAGAGAACTCCACACACAAAAATAAAGGGAGTACGGAGTCGTAAAACGTCACATGTATTTTGTGCATTCCCTAAAAGTAGTATACTCACTACCAAGTGTAAGTTTACCTTTGTGAATCAGGCCTTTATAGTTTTGCAGTACAGCCGCACACACCATGGAAATACGATGAAAGCCGGCGTAAATTCGCCATGCATCCGCACTATTCCAGGGCTGATGCACAGCAACACTGTCTGATGCAAATGCCACCAAAGGCAGCATCGATTAAGTGTTTTGAGCCGAAAAGTTGAGGAATGCTCCCCAAAAGATCCCCAATAAATCAGCCAAAATTAGTATAATGGGGCAGGAACAATGCAACCTCCCCAGGATTCAACGCAAAGCTGAGATCTACTACAACTGAATGCAGGTGCAAACAGTGGGCCCAAGGAGAATAGCATGATTTTCCAACATATAATACACTTAATTACAGTGAAATTGCACGTATTATGGGGCATATTATCAAGAACGGCGTTAAAAATTATTGCCGCTTTAGCGGCAGAAAACTGCAGCTAAAGCGGCGATAATGGGCTTGATAATATGCCCTTGAGAATTCAATAGAAGTCCATGTTCTGGTGTTAACATGGGCTTCTATTGGAATTCTCCAGGGCATATTATCAAGCCCATTATCGCCACTTTAGCGGCCGTTTTCTGCCGCTAAACCAGCGATAATTTTAAAGCCGTCCTTGATAATATGCCCCTACATGATTTACCATGGACAGTTGTCTGTGCGAAGAATGTGTATTGGAGGGGTGTCCCTTGAGTACAAATGCGCTGAAAAACACCACCTTTTCATCTTGGCGATATGGTGTAACAATTAGCAACTCTATGTACACACTTCTTTGTAAATATGAGGCTGCACAATTTTTTATCCTCCAGGCTTTGACCCACTGCAGATTTTTACGAAGGACCACGTTTTAAGAATGTTAGTAAATATGAGCCTTATTTTCATAATTTCAAAATTGATAGGTGGTACCGCAGGAGTCGATTTTTGTGATTGCATTATGCTGGTACACTTGGATTTATATGTATCAAGCCTTTTTCGATTCGCAAAGGCCGGAATTCGGTGAATTCCGGCCTTTGCGAATTGCAAAAGGCTGTTTTGCATTTTTTGATATGTATGAAAAAATCGCATCACAAGGAATCGCATAAATTTGCGATTCCTTATTTTGCTATAGCATTTAAGGAATCGCAATTTTGCGATTCCTTAAATGCTATGTATGAAGCATTTTTCTATAGCGAATTAAGCTTAAAAAATCGCAATTTACCACCAACTTTCAATTGGTGGTAAATTGCGATTTCTTGTAAAAATGCACAAATTGGCATTTTGGAATGTGGCATGTGACGCACATACATGCCCATAGGGCATGTATGTGCGCCATACGCACACACATGCTGATTTCAGGGGTGCAGCAGGGTGTCCTTGAGACACCCCTGCACCCTTGAAATCAATCTCATTTTGCGATTAGCAAATTGCGAATCGCAAAATAAAATGCATTTCACAATCATTCCTATGGGCCTCCTGGCCCATAGGAATGAATGGGAAATTTTTCCTTATTTGTGAATTCGCAACTTGCGAATTCGCAAATAAGGAAGATTAAGGAATCGCAAAAAAAATTCGATTTTTTTCATACATACAGTTTTGCGATTTCTAAATAGCGATTCCTTAAAAATCGCTATTTAGAAAGCGCAAAACAGAACTATGATACATATGGCCCTTAGAGACTACCTCTAAATGAGAGTCTACTGTTTTAGGGTGTTGTCCAACAGTAGGGACTAGGCGATATAAGGAACACTGTTAAATCTTATTATGAATGTAGGGACAGCAAAAGTTTTACTTTCGAAGACGAGCTCAGGAGAAGCCAGGAAACTTCGCCTTAGGTTTTCTGAATTTAATAAACTTCTCTGAGTTTAACTTGTTGGGGTGTGCTTTCCAATGGTTTCCAACGGTGGGATTATCCATTCTTTAAGGGCTCTGGGGTGTATTCTTTGACAAAAAAATAAAATCCAGAAAGATAAGGAATTATGCGATTCTGCCAGTGCAGCAAATTCGACATAATTATGGATTTGCTGCATTTGCCACATAATCCATTATCTGCTGCATAATTTGCAGATATAAAAAAACAAATTCTAACTCATACGGATGAAAAGTTGCTAAAAACGCTTTCACATATGCTGCCATGCAGTGGAACGCCCTATCTCAAAAGATGGCCCGTCACCTTTTAATTGGCTAGTGCTTTATTTTAGTGTTAAACTGTTACTAATTACTTTTGCCAAGACACTCTTGACGTGTAAAACAAATGCAGTGGTACTGCCATAAAATGTGCCACATAATTCCGTACAATTTGACTTTTCTTTGCATATCATTTACTCAACCCAGCTGCATAATTCGGTCCTCTCCTGTCGCATAATTCCAGTGGCCCTGCCTATAACCTTATGCTGCGCATTGCCAACAATACTTTTCCTGGAGAAAAGTCAAGTACGGGAAAATGGGATTTGAAATTTATCTGCAGAATTCAACTGGGCCAGGCAGGACATACTCTGAAAAATTAATTATCAGGTTTTTGACACAACTACAGAAATAATTTTCACCACTAATGTGTCCTTTAAAATTGAGGTTTGCAAAGCATTCTGGGAAGTCGACATTAGCTGGCGAAGCATCAGGGGGAAGTCTGTCTAGAACCCGTTTTTATTGCAAAACTGTTTTATTTTAATACGACCTACCATAAACTGACCTGTCTAGAAGAGTACTTGAAGTATGTATTGCAACCACAGCTGAACTAAAATGTTTACAAGGTAAAATGAAAGTAGCTCCACCTACTGGTGATCTAGGTATGATAGATGCATAAATAGAATTTTGCGATTTTTAAAAGACTTTGCTAGAATGCTATGTTCTGTCCAAGTAATATATTTATCGGCCTGTTTTTCTCCACAGGGCGAGCACTATCATGTGACGTATGAAATCATCGAGAGCACATGTCCGGCTCATGACGGACACGTGTGGCAAGATTGTCAGCTCAAACCTCGCACAGAAGCGGTAAGATTTGGGTTAATATCTTGGGGTTGTATAAAAAAAGTGCTTTACTTTGCCGAAGAAAATATTTTAAGATATGAAATAGTCCCATTTATTATTTGCCTCCTTCACTGCTAAACATGTTGCCTTTCGACTACCCCAGCACACCTTTTTCATAGTAAACAAAAAGTCAGACTATAAAAATGGGCTAGTGGAAAGTCTTTCTGATCATTTGTGTCATTTCAGCCAAATTCCCATTGTATGGACTGAAACAATAAACTTTATCGAGCAGTAGAATTTAGAAGAGATTTACTACAAGCTGTGCCTAATAGTACCAATGCTCAAGGCATTATCCGTTCACCTCCTTCCTAGTTCTTATGAAAATGACAGTTTCTCTCTCAGGTTTTTAATAAACTAAGCAAGCATTTCATCTTTTTCTGCTTAATAGTACTCCCCTTCCCAGCCAGAGCTTAAATTGAGCTGGTGGTTTCCGGGTGCTTGTCACTGGCATTCAATTGTCAACACCAGTACTTATGTCAGTCTGCCACAGGGTGGCGCTGTTGATCTAAATTAGAGATGAACACCACAACAGTTGTCAATTAATTTAATATACATTACATTAATTGTGACTAATGGCAGGTTGAGGACTACTACATACAACATATTATGATTGCACTTATCAATATGTTTTTTTCATGCCACAGAACTTGTGAACAAGCAGTAATCTCCACGTGCTGTCTGTAACTCTTGGCCTAATTTGACAATTGTTGCATGTGTACTGCATTTCTGTTGCAATCTTTTTTATTTTTTTTATTTTTTTTATTTTTTTATTATCAGCACATAATGATGAAAACTTGAACAAAATCAATACAAATGTACCATCATAATCTTTACATAGAGCTATACAGAAAGGCTTCTGTTGCAATCTTAAAACTCAATAAACAGATTTTGAAATAAAAGTGACTAATACCTGATGCCCAAGTAATTCTTATAGCTGCGCGGCCTGGATTAGCCTGAAGTGTCACACTTGAAGGGTGTCATGGTTAGTTGTTGTGTTGGTCTGTCACTGGCGGTGCTGGCAGGGACAATGAGTGGTGCAAGCTGAAGTGGGGCCTGCACAATTTTTTAATTTTTTTTTACAAAATAAAGCAATGGTTTCCTTCTTTGTGCAAATTATGTCTACCCCTCTCTGTCCTCATGTTTGTTTTTGTCTCCTAGACTAGAGGACTTTCCTTAGTAAATTAAGCCTTTCTTTTTAGAGTTAATATTTCAGTGTCGCGGTGCTTCTCTACAGCAAATGCTGTTAAAGATGTCCCCCTGCATGTGCTGGGTTGTGCAGGAGACTTGGAGCGAGCCTACTGCGCCGTAGTTATGCCCTTTCCTTAGGGCTCGAGTCTGGGTACCACGCGGGTGGATGGCGTCCCCCCACTTATTTTACAGGGGGGATGCCATCCCCCTGCCAAACAGCTGGACTTCACTCTTTGGCCTCTCTGGGACGAGGAGCTCGGCACCTTTCGTGACGTCACTTCCTGTCGTGACGTCACTTCTGGTGACAGCGTCCCCCCACTTCTTTTTTTACGACTTGTGCCCTGCCTTTCCTCCAAGCGAGGCCTAAACAATTTCTGGCAATGTTTTCATTGTGTATCAGGAAAACAGAGATATGCACCAGGGGTTACTACGCTAACCTGAGTCTCGTGAGAAGTGAACAGGTTACTATGGAAACCCCTCGAAACAGGAGCCGCTGCTTCAGCATGGTACTTTGAGAGCGCAAAGCTAAAACACGAAGCATTGAAAGTGCAGACAAAACTGCCACCATGAAGAAGTTAAGCGAGACGAACAGGAGGTTATCTCTTTATCTAGACCTATCCTGCAAGCCAGGATTAGGTAGGCTATCTGAGCTAAGTGCACAATTTCAGGATGTGTTAAACCACATTATAGAGGTCCAGGAATTTGATTCTACAGCCCAAGCAGCTGAGCAGGGATTTTATTCCAAATATAGATTTCAAAATACAGAAGACCTTCCTTTCCATGTAATCTTACCAAAAATGTTATCAAAGTAATGGAAGACAAAGACAAGTCTGCTATTCCACTTTTCTTGAATAAAAGGTATCTATTGCAAAATTTGGAAGAGGAGTCCAATCCAGTGCCAAACTTGAACTCAATTATTTCGACTATTAGCTTCCGAAAAGTCTTTGCTGACAGATCCTGGTGAGTAAAAGTCAAAAGTGCATTTACTGCTGTCAAGGGGCCAGTTGTAGGACACCAAATACTGGTCGGTAACAGCCGATTTCGGCCGTTACCGACCAGTATTTGGTGTTTGACATGTAGGGGGCCTAACTATTACAGAATCGGTAAATTTACCGATCCGGTAAAATACCGAATCGTAAATTTACCGATTCTGTAAATCAAGATGTAGGTGGCACTGCAAACAGTGCCCCAGGCCCTTAAGAAATCGTTATTTACCATCAAATACTATTTGATGGTAAATAACAAATTCCTGTGTACATGCACATCTGTGCATGTACACCTGTGCCATGTGGCACACATACATGCCCTAAGGGCATGTATGTGTGTTACATGGCACACAAGCCTGAATCAGGGGTGCAACAGGGTGTCAAAGTGACACCCTGTCCCCCTTGTCAATTCGGCAATTTTACCAAATCGGTATTCACCGATTCGATAATTGCCATTGGTTCCTATGGGCCTCAAGGCCCATAGGAATCAATGGCAATTACCGAATTGGTAAATACCGATTCGCTAATTACCGAACTTGAAGGATTCGGTAAATAATTCTGTAAAAATACCTACATTGCATTTACCGATTTGTAAACACCGAATCGGTAAAATTCGGTATTTACGAATCGGTAAATTCCACTTACCTACATCTAGCCCAAGGTTGCTACAAGACCTAGGGGCCAGATGTAGGTAAATGGCATTTACCGATTCGTAAATACCGAATTTTATCGATTCAGTATTTACAAATCGGTAAATGCAATGTAGGTATTTTTACCGAATTATTTACTGAATCTGTAGAATTCGGAAATTATCGAATCGGTATTTACCGATTCGGTAATTGCCATTGATTCCTATGGGCCTTGAGGCCCATAGGAACCAATGGCAATTACCAAATCGGTAAATACCGATTCGGTAAAATTACGGAATTGACAAGAGGGACAGGGTGTCACTTTGACACCCTGTTGCACCCCTGATTCAGGCTTGTGTGCCATGTGACACACATACATGCCCTTAGGGCATGTCTGTGTGCCACATGACACAGGTGTACATGCACAGATGTGCATGTACACAGGAATTCGTTATTTACCATGCAATAGTATTACATGGTAAATAACGAATTCTTAAGGGCCTGTGGCACTGTTTGCAGTGCCAACCTACATATTGATTTACCGATTCAGTAAATTTACCAAATCTGTATTTTACAGAATCGGTAAATTTACTGAATCGGTATTTTACAGCATCTGTAAATTTACTGAATCGGTAAATTTACTGAATCTGTAATATTTTGGCCCCCTACATCTCAATCACCAAATACCGGTCGGTAACGGCCGAAATCGGCCGTTACCGACCGGTATTTGTTGACCTACATCTGGCCCTAAGTTCTTATGCGGCTTAGGCATCTCAAACATTATTAAAAGCCTTACAACCATTATTTTCAGGAGGGGCATGAACCTACCACATTCCTAGGGAACATGGAGTTGCTGGGAAAGTTCCTCTCAGATATAACCTTTGACCCATTCTGGTCAACTTCTACCACTGCAGGTGCTTGCATAGTAGGGAGGAGGCTACTTTGGCTTACAGTAAGGAAACTCAATGTGGGACACAGAACAATAATACATTGAAATTTTTTGGCCAAAATTGGTTTGGGCCAGAAATAAAACGACCTACTACAAAAAAGGCAGAGGAGAAAAAGATGTTGTAGCTGTTCAGGTCAACTCTGGCAGAAAAATAATTCCTCCAAAAAACAGCAATGCAGGGGCTACAAGAATCCTGTTAACCTATTGAGGTTGAGCCTGTGGCAAAGGTTGCTGTGCTCGCCTGGCTAATCTCTGCTCCTTCTTTCTCTAAGGCGGAAGTCAATTTGGGGATATTTTGCAAGGTCTTCAGGAACTGGGATTTGTTCTGAATATTCAGAAATCGAAGCTTTAACCAGGCCAAGCAAGACTGTTTATAGGAGCTACATTCAAGATGGGGAAAATTTGGGAAAATTTGAGTCTACCTTCTGGAATCAAAAAGAGTGAAGTTAAAAGACAGTTTACTACAACTCCTATCTCTTCCACAAGCTCCCTTGGATTCTGCTTGAGAGATCGTGGTCTGACGGCAACAACGACAATGGAAATGCCATGGGCATGTCAACGTCTAAGGCCTCTGCTTATCACTTGCTGACTCATTTGTTATCCGAGTCTCAAAAATACGAGACGATTCCTGTTTCATATTCAATAGCACGGTGGTGTCAAGTCCCTGAAAATCTGCAAAAGCGATTGTTATTGGTTCCCTAATCTTGACAAGAGATGATAGTCAATGGTGGTGTGGAGCCACTTTGGAGGGGATGCAAATCCAGGGAAGTTGGACCCAGTCAGGCTCTTCAAAGATCTCCCCACAGATATAAAGGAAAACCAATAGAAGTACAGACAGACTACCAAGTAGCACGGGGCTACGTCAATAATCAGGGGTGGGGTGTGTAACAAAATTAAAAGCACCAGCAAAGGTATGGGCCGAAACCCATCTGATCTCCCCAAGCACAGTCTACATCTGCGTAAGGGAGAATTTCCATGTGGACAACCTAAGCAGTAAATATCCGGTACTCTGTAAATTTCCATTTGGAGAAGGAAGCATTTCAGTAGATCATTGCTTACTTTGGCCATGCATGGCTAGATCTGTTTGTATTTCCATCCAGTGCCCTCCTTCCTCATTTCTGCATGGAAACATGGTGCCAGGAAGCGTTGAGGAAAGACACAACTTTCAATTTCGTGACCGGCAGGCCTTATACATGCATTCACTCCCCCTTCTACCCAGAGTGATTCAGTAGATTAGGGAAGACAGCGTAACAATGATATTGATAAATCCATATTAGAAACAAGAGCATGGTTTCCAACTTTCATTCAACTGTGAATCCACCAATGTCTCCCTCTACTTCATAGGCATTCCCCATGATACACTCGGTTTGCTCAGAGGTCTCTAGAGTTGCTCCACCTCACAGGGTGGATGTTGAGAATCAAGAACATCTTGCACTATTAGATTTAATGCTCAGCATTGGAAACATTATGAGCATTGGAGTACATATAAAGATTTGATTCCAACTTCCTGTGATCAGTTCAAGATCTTAGACTTCCTAAAGGAGGATTTCCTAAAATGCATATTCTAATGGCTATTAGGATTTTAAAGAGTCATTGGAAGCTATTTAAAAATGTATTCCATTTGTAAGACAGTTGCTAAAAAGTTTAATGCCAAGGTATGACTACTTCTCTTCCTCTTTGGGATCTCCCCATGGTACTAAAGGGTTTACAAAGTCCCTCCTTTGAAGCTTAAGAAGCAGCGACAATTTAACAAGCAAAAGTAGTAGGTATTGTAGCCTTAACATTGACAAAAAGATTTGGAGAACTAAGGGGCACATGCATCATACTAAAAACCAGTCGCAAAAGGGGCACATTGTCAGAATCTGCCCCTCTGCGACCGGTATTTGTGCATTTGGGATGCATCAACCCAAATGCAAATTCGCAAATAAAGCAATCACAAAATTTGTGATTACTTAAATTGCGAATGCATTTAGAGAATCGCAAATTGTGATTCGCTAAATGCAATACATGATGCAATTTCAAATAGCGATTTCGCTATTAGGGATCACAAATTACCATCAATTTAAACTTGATGGTAATTTGCTAACACTTTGAAAAATGCACTAAAGTGCATTTTTGAAAGTTTAGTTTGGTAATTTTAACTCACCTACCTTCCTAGGCCCACACACCCACATGCACAACTGCGCCGCCTCCTTAAAAGATCTCCGCTAAAGAGCCCTCTCGCGGGGCCCGTGAAGAACTGCAGCGCCACCCCCGAGAAGCAACGCCCAATAATGAAGCATGACACTCGCAAGGGTGTGTGAGGGCACTATATCCAAAAGAAGAGATTCCCCATCAATATTTTTAGATCCAACTAACCTTGAGTCTGACCACTTGGCACTGTTTCCACTTACAAACCATAATTTGGTTACCACTTCTCTGATACCTGAGGTACAGTTACCACCTAGTGTATACACATTATCCTGTGGGAGCACGGGTACTGGACCTCCTTTCTTTCTGAATAGCTCTCGATCCCCAATTCTTTTTGTGTGACAATATGTGTTATAGCCTACCTTACCTAATGCCATTAATACAGCATTAATTCTAGCTTCATATCTAGGTATGCCTCACAAGAAAGACAAAATCCATGATTTGTTGACTTTCCTTTCACTTTCATAGAATACTGACTGTTGTTTTGTGTTCACCAAACACTTCCGGAGTAGACTTGACAATGAATGAAAATCAATTCAATTATAGACCTATTTCCCTAACCGGTATGCCATCTGATTGTCTACACAGAACCAATAGGCTGTTTTAGAATTGGAAGAAATAAGGATTTTAATAATTTTGCAAAGCCTAGAAATTCCTTACCATACATCCCTAAAAAAGGACATTTGAGGGTCTTTCTCACTATGTGCACCCATTAACTCCAACCCTTTTTGGAGAAATTTACACGTGAAATGAGGATGGAGCAATGCACTGGGAAAGTTTGTAAATAATCAAAAAGTAGCGACATTGTGGGTGTTCTCAACATTCCAAATGACTGTCCCTCTATGCCTCTTATAGGAATGCCCCTAGAATGGGAATCCTTTTTTAAACTTAGAAAACAGAGAATCTGTTATTGTAGAACATTAAAAAAATTTGATTCTTTGAAAAAGGGTTTGGAAAATCCAACGTAAGTAAAGATGAGTACATTATGTATTCCTTTCACCCATCCATCACAAATTCACACATTGAAAAAACTGCAAAGGGTTTTGACAACATTAATACCACTTGTAATATGTTTGCTGTATGGTTTTGGTACTAATCCCAAATATGAATGAACTAGTTATCTGCTAATGTGTATCACCCAATGGGAATGATGACTATCTGGCACATGCGTCAACAATGCCATTCGCGATTCTTTATTAACGCAAAATAAGGATTCGCTAATAAGGAATCGCAAAAGGCTATGCATGTAGGAATTGCTAAAAAATTGCAAATCCTACAAATTCTTTAATTGTGAGTCGAAATGCGAGTCGCAATTAAGGAATACCTCCCCATTCATTCCTACTGGCCTCTAGGAAGACATTCTCAATTTGCGATTCTTAATTAGAGAATCGCAAATTGAGAATGCAATTTCATGAGTGCCAGGGTGTCAAAAGGACACCCTGTTGCACCCCTGAAATCTGCATATGAGTACATCTTGCACACACACATGCCCCATGGGTATGTTTGTGTGTAAAATGGAACTTTGAAAAATGCACTTCAATGCATTTTTCAATGTTTTTGCACGTTACCATGAAGTTCAACTTCATGGTAATTTGCGCCCCCTATTAGCGAAACCGCTAATTTTTTTACTTTAATGCATTGCATTTAAGGAATCTCAATTTGTGATTCCTTAAATGCAATCGCAATTTAAGTAATCGCAAAAATACCGGTCGCAAAGGGGCAGATTCTGAGAATCTGCCCGTTTGCGAGTGGTTTTTCTGTTGATGCATGTGGCCCTAAGTTGTTTGTTAATATTGTGTGTAGGCAGTGTTCATAATTTTAGTAAAATGACCTTCCATTAGAGAACTCTGTGGGACGGTTAGGACTAATTCAATATGAAGTAAGACAGAAAATAATAAAACAGAAGGAGCTATTTGTTATACTTGTTTTGAAAATCACTGCTGTTTTGTAAAAGTTTTTGTGTATTTGTAGGCCATTGGCGTATGCCACGCGGAGGTTGGCATCAACAGTGCAGGGAAGACCGGCAATGCTATTTCTCAGGAATGCAACATCACCCCAAGTAGGTAACTCTTGATAATAATGGTGTGTTTGGACCATAGTAAGTAAAGGACCTTCCAATATTGTGTGTAAATAGATAAACAGCTGCTGGACGCAACCAAAACCAATGATATCACCAGTGTCGAGCTTGGACAAAAAAGACCGGGGCTCCAAAATCAAAATGGACCATGTTAGGGAACCAGCAGGGGCGGCTCTAGGTTCATGGCGGCCCTGGGCAGGAAGCGTATGTAGAGGCCCCGGAAGAGGGGGTACGGGTGGGACGGAGCTCCACGGAGCACAGGAAGATGTTACAGAGCCGGAGGCCGCCAAATCCCTGCCAGGGGCCGCCACGCAAATTTGTATCCATACTCAGAGGATTAATATATTAAGGATATATATTGGCGTGGCGGCCCCTGGGGGTTGGTGGCCCTGTGCATGTGCACAGCTTGCACATGCCTAAGACCGCCCCTGGAACCAGCTAAAAAAAAGTGGCACACATTTGCAAAGCTATCCATTTTTGGGCTAGTAAAGACAAGCTTTATAAGTAGTTTACAAGGTAGAGGAGACTACATGAATTTGTGTTGGCAGTAGGCAATGATTGTGGTAGTATCAGAGAAATCAATAAAAACAGGCCCACCAGACAATAAAACAGGCTGACAAACTACAAAACAAATGGCCCACACACTGATCTATGAGACCAGCCCATCCGGCACTGTCTGGACTCCCCACACAACAATGCGATTTCAGGTATCAAAGTAGTCTCATATTTGAAGCAAAAAGAGAAAAATATTTTATCGTTAAATGGGAATCCCCAAGATGCAAGTGCTCACCTGTGAAGATATGAATGAATGGATGACAAACATCCACCAACAACATGTCTACCACCTCCGTGGGCTTTGTCATTTATGTGTTTGTGTACGTATTCTATTGTATAGTTATATCATGAGATTTGTAAAACTAAAACTAGCTGTAAAGCAACTGACTTCTGTAGAGCAGAGTATAGCAAGGGTTAAAGTAAGAGTGAAACTTACATGTGGTCGGTCTGGTAATTCTTGATGTAATGTCTCAAGGTGGTAAGCTTTTAACCTGTTTATTTATGCAGGTTGCAGAGCCTCAGGGGTGAACTTTTGGGTGTGAATTGTAAGACTAGGGATACATATGCTTATTGTGTAGCTATTCTCAGAATTAAAAAAAGTAGCAACACTTTTTGGACCACTCATGGTAGCTGATGAGACTGGTGCGGTTTGGCAATGTCCACAGATAGCTCTAGTTGAAAGCTCTAGGGCTGCAGACAGGAACCTGTAGTCCTGGTAGGCTACCTGGGCACCTATCATAAAGCAAACCATTGTGCCTGACCAGTTCAAAACCCACCAATGGAGATCTCCAGCTCCCCTGTTCCTGAACAGTAGTATTTCTCAAGTACCCCCACATCATGCTTACTCATTCCCAATGTCAGCATTGGCCCTTGGTATCCTCCACAGCACTTCTTGATTATCAGTGAAGGATGCATCTTTAGACTTTCCATTTCCATTGCCAAGATGTCCTTCCCATGGAAAGGTAAAGCTCAGGAAATGGGTCAAAATTAAAGCACTATTCACAGCCCAAGGTTGTCTCTTATGCTAACTATGCATGCATGGTAAAACATGTACCTCAGTAGAGAAACATTTTCAGTACCTTGTTGTTAGACCCAGGATCCCTGGTTGGCTGAGGTAGGTACCTTGGGCCAATTAGGGACCTGCATTTTCACGTCAGGGAAAGGAAGGACACCTTCTGAGATAGCCCCTGGTCACCCCCTTGGTAGCTTGGCACGAGCAGCCAGGCTTATCTTCAAGGCAAGTGTGTAAAGTATTTGCAACCATACTCAAAGCAACCCATTGATGACACTACAAATGGACTCCACACAAGTTTTGTAAAAACGAGTATACATTTTATATAAAAAGATATACGATAAGACCACACTATATAAATCCAACAAATGGGTATTTGTAATATTCCTCCTGGCTGGTTGTTAGGCCAGCCAGCCCTTGTAAGCTCTTGGGATATTATTGAGCACTTCTAAACATTCCACTGTAGCCCTAATACAATCATGTTATGCAGTTTGTAATGCTAGAATCAGGCACTTTGCAGTGGAAAAGTAATGCAATGCGTAACGCAACAATCAGGCACTGTGTTATGTAAAAATAATGCAATGCGTAACGCAGCAATGGTATTTTATGTTATGTTATATTTAATTTCTAGAGCACACAGCTACTCGAAAGTGTCCCGGTGCTAACTACAGAAAGAGAAAAAAATGTACGCAAATCAGAGACTAAAACAACAATGTTTTCAGCTTTTTTCAAACAGCTGAGGGTCCTGAGTGGCTCGAAGAGCCAAAGACCGCATGTTCCAAGCCATGCTGGCTTTGCGCACAAAGGAGTTCCCGCCGAATCTTTGGTGGTAAAACTGAGGAGTCTGCATCCGCAGCTGGGCAGACGAGCGCAGTTATCTTCCTGGAGTATAAAAAGCAAACCTTTTCTGCAAGTAAATGGGGCCCGCCCATAGAGAGCTCAATGTGCAATAGTTAGCATTTTAAATTTCAATCGGGATTCTACTGTGCAGGCACTGTGCAATGTAAAAATAATGCAATGCGTAACGTAACAATCAGGCACCTTGCAATGTGGAAATAATGCGATGCGTAACGCAACAACCAGGTACTTCGTTATGCAGAAATAATGCAATGCGTAATACACTAATAAGGTAGTTAGTTATGCAAGAATAAAGCAATGCATAATACGCCAATCAGGTAGTTTGTTATGCAGAAATAATGCAATGCGTCATACGACAATCAGGTAGTTCATTATTCAGAAATAATGCCATGCGTAGTACACTAATCAGGTAGCTTTTTATGGAGGAGTAATGCAATGCGTAATACTCTAATCAGGAAGTTTGTTAGGCAGAATTGATGCAATGTGTAATATGACAATCGGTACTCCATTATTCAGAAATAAGGTAATGCGTAATATACCCCCTATGGGCCAAAAAGAATTAATACCAAGAAGAGATTCCTTCAGTATCAGGAGCTTAAGGCCTTGGTTTTAGCAAGAGATTGCCCCAACCTTTTTATATTGGACAGTCATAGTCCTTATAGAAGACCCCTCACTCACCAACCTAGTTGGTGACATGCTTCATCATCGGGGTCCCACCCCATAGGCCGAGTGCCTACAGGGTGTGCTGCGACACCTGGTTACAGTGGAGCAGGTTTTTTTGGTTTTTATATGTGCGAATGGTAATTATGAAAAGTGTGTTAAAAAGGGTTCGAGTCTACTCACACCAAGAATTTATTCTGGAGAGCTCGGACCCTATTAAAAATATGTGTTGCACCAGTGCCTATTTAGGAAGGGTTAGGTGCTACGAGACGTGTGAAAAAGGATAAATAGCGTAGTGTGCTATGTGAATTATTTACAAGTTAAAATAGGTCTACATGTTTCAACCATAGGTCGTATTAGGTGGTTTTCGTCAGGACCGTGTTGTTTGGAAGGGGTGGTACACCCACGCTAAGGAGTGTCCAGTCCTCATCCAAATACAGACCATAAATAGTGGTCTGGTGTTAAAAAAGTGCTTTTTCCTGAATTCAGGAGAAAAACCTGTGGGAATAAAAACATATAAAAAACATATAAAAGGTTGGGTAAACATACTGGGGATCACAATACAAAGGGTACTACTTTATGTAGTTATTGTGCTAGGTGAGTACTCAAGTGATAGTCAAACACCTCGCTTTTCAAGTCGTACCCGTGGGCTGTCTGTGGTGGTTGACAGAAGTGCTCAGGCGGAGTTTACCGGAGCATATATGTGTTGAGAGTAGATTCAACAGCTAGTTGAATACACTCGTTTTATAGTACACGTGACTGGGGAAAAGGGGGTGTGGGAGAGCAATCGCTATCTATGGTGCGGCGTTTCAACACGCCCAAGCATTTCTGACGGGTATCTAAGTTTTTGCATCAATTCACAACATCATTCATTTAAGGGGTTGTTTTGGCTTACACTTGAAGCTGCGATTTGCGCTTCATGGGCATCGAGTTGGCCAAGACTGCAGGTATCCGTTACCTAAAGAATTGCGGCAAATCGAAAAGTTTGTATCTCATGATACTGTAGTAGCAGATGGGCGTGTACTGCTACAGGACGCGGTAATCGCGTCTCGGTTCTGTGAGGCAGGACACTTACTTGCGGTTTCTGCTCGTCAGGCTTCACAACCTACTTGGTTCTGCACTCGAGGAAGAAGAGGAACCTCCATTAACTTGTGTCACAACATACAATACAATTTCCAATGAGGTAACAAAAATCATAGGAAAAAACTGGAGTATCCTCAATACTGGAAACTTACATTGGGAAAAGCCCCTCTTTTCATACAAAAGAGCGAGGAGCATTAGAGATGCAGTTGTGAATACCAGACCAAAAATAATCGCAACAGAAACTGAGTCTGTTTTGAACATATGGGGTCTGCCAAAAGTGACAGGACACTATAAATGCGGAAATTGCAGTGTATGCCCGTTCACCAACAATGTGAAAACATTACAACTGGAACCTAACAAAGTATGGACACTCAGGGGACATACAAACTGTAACAGCGAAAACGTAGTCTATCTACTAACATGTCCTTGTGACCTCAGATACGTGGGTATGACTGGCAGAAAAATTAAGACACGCATTGGTGAACATAGAAGCACCATTAGGTGCAAAAAAACAAATACAAGGCTTACTGAACATTTCCAGTCGGCTAACCATAATGCTGATGACATTCGCTGGACAGTGATAGAACAAATAAGACCAGGAAACAATATAAACCAACGCCTTTTTGAGAAAGAACAAAGGTGGGTCTATAGGCTTGCCACCCACATAACTGGGCTCAACGATAACATCCCATGGAACTCAGTAATGGGGTAATACATAACCCCCTGGAATATGGCTTGTAAGCAATCCTTATTATGTTTCCAAACTTGTCTTATAAATTATGACAATCCCAAGATCACACTATGATGTCATATTTAAAAATAGCAATATGATGTGTAAGTAAACCTGACTATGTTCCCAAACTTGTCTTGTAAATTATGAAAATCCCAAGTTCACACTACGATTTTAATATCCAAATCAATAACTGAAGCATGTGGACCTATTATGGGTACATGTCTTGTACAATCTGATACCTCTGTTCCTCTTGGTACATATTTCTCGTTCAACCTTGAGTTTATGAAGTCTAAAAAACCTGTTTCCCTTTCCGAATGCGCGACCCGCCCTTGAGCGCCGTCCGCGTTTTGCATCACCAAGGTAACCGAAATAACGCTGTAAGCAACGTGACCGAAAACGTCACACACAGCGTCATCGGGCACCACCCCTGAGCCGCGCACTGATTGGCTCACACCACCCCCCCGAACGGAGTACCGCCTACCCAGGAAGTAACAGTCAGTCTACTTCTAGACGCCGGTACCGCTACGGGTTACTCCACGGGGCATTTCCGAGTGCAGAACCAAGTAGGTTGTGAAGCCTGACGAGCAGAAACCGCACGTAAGTGTCCTGCCTCACAGAACCGAGACGCGATTACCGCGTCCCGTAGCAGTACACGCCCATCTGCTACTACAGTATCATGAGATACAAACTTTTCGATTTGCCGCAATTCTTTAGGTAACGAATACCTGCAGTCTTGGCCAACTCGATGCCCATGAAGCGCAAATCGCAGCTTCAAGTGTAAGCCAAAACAACCCCTTAAATGAATGATGTTGTGAATTGATGCAAAAACTTAGATACCGGTCAGAAATGCTTGGGCGTGTTGAAACGCCGCACCATAGATAGCGATTGCTCTCCCACACCCCCTTTTCCCCAGTCACGTGTACTATAAAACGAGTGTATTCAACTAGCTGTTGAATCTACTCTCAACACATATATGCTCCGGTAAACTCCGCCTGAGCACTTCTGTCAACCACCACAGACAGCCCACGGGTACGACTTGAAAAGCGAGGTGTTTGACTATCACTTGAGTACTCACCTAGCACAATAACTACATAAAGTAGTACCCTTTGTATTGTGATCCCCAGTATGTTTACCCAACCTTTTATATGTTTTTTATATGTTTTTATTCCCACAGGTTTTTCTCCTGAATTCAGGAAAAAGCACTTTTTTAACACCAGACCACTATTTATGGTCTGTATTTGGATGAGGACTGGACACTCCTTAGCGTGGGTGTACCACCCCTTCCAAACAACACGGTCCTGACGAAAACCACCTAATACGACCTATGGTTGAAACATGTAGACCTATTTTAACTTGTAAATAATTCACATAGCACACTACGCTATTTATCCTTTTTCACACGTCTCGTAGCACCTAACCCTTCCTAAATAGGCACTGGTGCAACACATATTTTTAATAGGGTCCGAGCTCTCCAGAATAAATTCTTGGTGTGAGTAGACTCGAACCCTTTTTAACACACTTTTCATAATTACCATTCGCACATATAAAAACCAAAAAAACCCGCTCCACTGTAACCAGGTGTCGCAGCACACCCTGTAGGCACTCGGCCTATGGGGTGGGACCCCGATGATGAAGCATGTCACCAACTAGGTTGGTGAGTGAGGGGTCTTCTATAAGGACTATGACTGTCCAATATAAAAAGGTTGGGGCAATCTCTTGCTAAAACCAAGGCCTTAAGCTCCTGATACTGAAGGAATCTCTTCTTGGTATTAATTCTTTTTGGCCCATAGGGGGTACTCCTCCACTGTTTGTTTAATTCTAGTTTAGGGGACCAGGAGTTCCCACCACACATAAGACGGTGCAAACTTCCCTTACTCTCCTTGTTGTTATACACAATGCGTAATATACTCCAGCATCAATCACAGTGCCTTAGGTCTCTCCGCACACTCGTGCTGACTCGCAGTCAGCCTCTGTCAACAATTGCCCCCAACACGTGTATGGTATAACAAAAAGTGCCGCTTCGCACTCCGGGCCCGGTACTGCCACTCCCTTGGCCAGTACGGGCTGCGATGCGAGCCAGAACAGAGGCTTGCGCTGCCGGAAGAAGAGAACCGCAAGAGCGTCTCCTGCCAAGCCTGCACCCCGCCCCAAGCGTCGACACACGTTACCTGGGGGTGCAACCTCAATCTCCTCTCCTCTTCCAGCAGCTTGGGCCTGCGATGCAATCTTTGTGAATTGGCAATGGCGGGCTTGGGCCGGCAGCTCAGCTCCTCTGGGGATGCCGGTCCGGGCCGCTACGGCTACGAAGATCTCAGGCTGCACGAAGAACACGCACACAGTGTCGCTTAGACTCACTTGGATTCTGGGTGTGAGCGTTAACAAGGCAATCCTGACAAAGGTCTCAGGCTGCACAAAGCACATGCACACAGCGTCGCTGAGACTCAATTGGAATCCGGGTGTGCACATTAACAAGGCGTTCCTCACGAAGGTCCCAGGCTGCACAAAGCACATGCACACAGCGCCACTGAGACTCACTTAGATTCCAGTGCACATGATAACAGGACGATCCTCACAAAGGGCTCGGGCTGCAAAAAGCACACACACCCAGCGTTGCTGAGACTCGCTTGGACTCCAGGTGCCCACGATCACAGGGCACTCCTTACGAGGGACTCAGGCTGCAAAAAGCAGACACACAGCGTCGCTGAGACTCTCCTGGAAACCTTTGTGTTCCTGAGTTTCCGCAACAGGAAGCCATCTCAACTCGGGCCCTTGGGGATAAGTTACTTCAGGACACAGCACAGCAAAGTCCTTTCAAGCAGGGGGACACCCCACACAGCAAAGTCCCTGTAACCTTTCCTTGGTTAAAACAGCAAACTGCATGCCAGCCCCAGAACACACAGCAAGGGTCAGTCCTTTTCTTCAGTCTCTTCAATTGGCAAAGGTTCCTCTTGACCACGAAGTAGCTCCAGTTTGTTCAATCTTGATCAAGCCATTCTGCAAAGTTCAGGGGCTTCAGCTCTCATAGTTATACCCCTCAATGGCTTTGAAGTCTTTGTGTTCAGGGGGGCACTGAACACAACTGTTCAAACCAGTTCTGGGTGCCTCCCTGCCAGTGACATCTTCTTCCTTTGATTAGTGAAGGTCTGGATTCTCAATCACTCAGCAGGAGATGGGACAATTGTTTTATGGCAGCAACCCAGGCCTCTTCACCTCTAGAAACTACCCATACCCCTACACTCCAGATGCAGGTCAGCCTATTGCTGTCTCACCTCCTCCCTTGGGTCAAGACATTCCCCAGATCCTATCACTTTCAAATCCACAACCAGGCAGAGATACACAGAAATGTTAGAGCACAAAAACCCAGCCACTTCTAAAAGAGTGGCTTCTAAACATACAATGCAAAACCACCTTCATAAAAAGATGTGTTATTACATTGTGAGTTCAGTCACACTAAAAGTCACCTCTCCATCTTAAGCCTTTGGGAAGATAGGCTGGAAAACATATTACACAGCCTCCCCATTCTATCCAATGGGCAAGATGGCCTTTCCACAGTGAAAAACGAAATGGAGATTATTTCACTGTCAGGACATGGTACACACCTTAGTACATGTCCTACCTTTCACATGCACTGCACCCTGCCCAGGGGGTACCCTGGACCTACCACAGGGGTGTCTGATGTGCAAAGAAAGGGAAGGTTAAGATCTGGCAACTGTGTGCACTTGTCAGAACAACATCGCAGTTTAGCAAACTGCGCAAACGCACAGCAATGGCAGGCCTGAGTACCCTCTTTAAGGCTACTGGTGTGGGTGGCACAATTTGTGCTGCAGGCCCAATAGTAGCATTTGCATTACCAGCCCTTGCACACATAGTGCACTTTACTAGTGACTTTACTAGTAAGCAAGCATACCAATCATAATAATATTAATAATACGGCATTTTATAGAGCGCGAACAGCTACCTCACAAGGAGGTGTCCCGGCGCTAAAGAACAGGTTTGACCATGAGGACTGGAGTAATGGCGCCTAGCGAGGTTGGGTGAAAAGCCAGGTCTTTATCATCCGCTTAAAACAGAGCTCGGAGGGGGCTTGCTGAATCGCTGGGGGCAGGGTGTTCCAGAGTTTCACAACATTAGCCGAGAAAGTTCGTCCTCCCAGCCGAGCCCTTTTTACTCATGGAACGGCAAGCTGAATGCGGCAATTGGACCGGAGAGAGCGGGCCTGGGTATATCTCGGGAGCCGAGCTTTCAGGTAATTAGGACAGGTGCCAAACAGAGATCTAAAGTCCAACGTGAGTGCCTTGAATTTGATTCTGCTGGCTACTGGTAACCAGTGAAGTGACAGAAGATACGGAGAGACCGAATGCTTAAAAGTGATCCGCATTAACAGTCTCGCAGCCGCATTTTGGAACAGTTGTAGTCTTTGAATTAGGTATTTTGGTAAGCCCAGATAAAGGCCGTTAGCGTAATCCAACCTAGATGTCACTGTGGCATGGATTACAGTTTTTCAGCAGCCCTCTGGTAGAAGTCGCAGAATCTTACGGAGATTCCTCAGCTTACTCAAACAGCAGCCAACTACTTGCTGGATGTGCGAGGTAAAGGACAAACTGTCATCCCACCCCACTCCCAGATTTTTTGCCGTTTGGCTAGGTGAAGGGGCTTGACCCATCTCCGCTGGCCACCAGAGCTCTGAGGGTGGAGGGAGGCCTTTGCCAAAAAAGATAACTTCCATTTTGTTTGCGTTTAGTTTTAATTTGTTTGTGTTCATCCAGCATGCAACATCTTGGAGACAGCCCTTGAAACTCACGAAGGACGCCTCCGACACCTCTGAGTACGGAAACACCAATTGGGTGTCGTCGGCATATGAAATTGCCTTAACCCCCCAGTTGGCAATCAACGTAAAAAGTGGAGCCAGGTAGATATTGAATAAAGGGGGCTGAGTGCCGACCCCTGAGGGACGCCACAGCTGAGGGCTTTGGGTGCTGAAGAGACGGTCCCCAACGCCACCTTCTGTGTTCTCTGAGTCAGATATGATTGTATCCACCCCAGTGCCTGGTCCTGGATGCCTATCTCAGCCAGTCGCATCAAGAGTCTAGCATGGTCAACCGTATCGAAAGCGGCCGACAGATCCAGGAGCACCAGCATCGCTGAGCTTCCTGAATCCATCAACCACCTCACTGACTCTGCCACCTCAATTAGTGCTGTCTCCGTGCTGAAACCGGGTCTAAAGCCTGATTGCGTCTCATGCAGTATCTTATTATCTTCAATGAATTTGCTCAGCTGGCGCTGGATTATTTTCTCAAACATTTTGCCCAGTGCTGCTAGCAGAGAGATCGGACGAAGATTGCTGAGGTCCTTGGGATCCCCATTAGGTTTTTTCTTGAGCGGGAGGAGAGTGGCATGTTTCCATATGTTCGGGAATACCCCGGAGGCGATGGACATATTCCAAATCTGCTGTAATGTGGGGGCCACAAATTTGGCTATGGTGCTCCAGAGTTTAGGTGGACAGGGGTCGTCCGGTGACCCTGACTTGCATCGACTTAGTTCTTGCAAGACCACACTCAGGGATATCAGCTGGAATTGTACTAAAGTTTCACCAACCACCCCTTTGATCGCCAGATCCGTTTTAACCGTTTTCTTCTCTGGCCCAAAGGACTCATAGACTTGATTAATTTTATGGTAAAAAAACTCTGAGATGTTTTCGCACAGAGTGGATGGTGGGGAAACCTCCCTCTCAATACGCCTAGGTTTGAAAAAAGACTGTACCATCTTAAAGATTTCTTTGCTCGAGTGTTCTGCCTGCTTAATTGATTCTGCGTAGAACTGTTTTTTGCCTTTCTAATCGCCTAGATCGCATGGACAACCAATTACCAATTATACTCTATACAGGGAGCACTTGCACTTTAACACTGATCAGCAGTGGCAAAGTGCCTAAAGCATCTAAGTTGGCAACACCATGTCAGAAAAAAGGTCTAGGGGGAAAGCAAAAAGTTTAGGGAACTTTAGCCAAAAAGGGCCAAGTCCTACACTTATGTAACTGAAAGAGTTTGTCAGATATATATTGAGATGAAATTCCAGATCTAAGATGTGCAACAGAACAGGTGTGTTATCTAGTCTCTGCCATCTTAGTTTTTTGTCTTGAGGCTGGTGATGATGTAGCAGCAGGTGTTATGTAAACCAATTAAGGCCTTGATCTTGCTCCCAAGGTGCAATGATGTGTTGGAGTTCAGAGCACTAAAAGAAATGCAGTAGACCTTGAGCGTGCTTGTGAACCAGTTTTATTTTCATGGTAGTTAGCCAGTCTGGGATGCTGGCAAGCTAGAAAGATTTTGCCTCCTTCAAAGTGTGTAAGGGATAATACTTCAATGGTTGGTATGATGGATTCTAGCAGGTATTCCTTAAAGCAGATGCAGCTAGATTTCTTGCTGGTTGTGTCTTCTTAATGATGTGTGTCTTGAAGTTAAGGAGTTAGAAATGTAAAGGTCTAACCAGATTCCACCATGTTAATTCATAGGGGTTCAGACCGTTAATGATAGCCTTAATTTAGTTTTTCAGTACAATAAAAAATTTTCTTCTCGACAGTCATGCCCGCTTCTGAAAGAATGAACGAGTGAGTTGAACACTCATAGAGTTCAGTGCTGCCTCAAAGGGTTTCCCGAATACTAGTAGAAAGGACATTAAATGGTAGCCTGAATAGATGCTGTAAATAGTCACATCTCTAAAAATGTCCTAAACTTGAGGTCACTGCTCTGTTGTCTAAGGGTCAATGGTAGAGTTGGTAAAAGAGCAGAAAAAAGAGTGAAAATAGTGCCATGCCATTCATAATGGTGCTGTGAAAAGACTAGTCCATAACCATACAAGATTTCATGACATGTTGTCAGGTACTTGAATGTACTTCAAGGTGACCCTTTTATGAATGGGGTGCCAATGCGGGGTGACAGGTCAATGAGCAATAGGTTCAAATGATTCAGGCTCACAAAGAGTCTGGTCGCAACATTTTGCCCAATCAGCAGCCATGACATCATATGTTTGGGATGATCCAAATACACCAAGTTACTCTTGATATTAAAATGGCCTGGGCGACAACTTTCCAGCAATCCAAAGGCAGTAAAGGGAAAATATTTCTAAGGGCAAATATTAGAGCTTCGCAAAATCACAGGGTTTATATCCGCAGAATCCTGTTTTACGATGTGGTAACTCCATTTTGCGATTTGGAAAAGTTTTTAAAAATTCCAAAATGTCGTTACTGGCCCATACCTAATCGCAATTTCGATGGGTGTGTAAGGGGCCAGTTTGTATGCTATGTATCAATGGTTTATGACTCTAGTTCCTTTACGGAACTTTAACTACTCTTTAAAAAAAGTTTTTCGTTTTTGAAGGACTTGGCTTGAAGACCATCATACATACTATTAAAGCTAATCACAGGGTTTCGCAAGTTGTCATCTGCCTAGTGACCAATAACCCCTTTGCTGCCAGACTTTTCCCCCGTTCCATGTTCTTTTTTGGCTATTATGGGTAGTTTGCACATAGGCCCCATGCCTTTTTTCCCCATAAGGTAGCCGTGCTAAATTTACGTCCTTTTCCTCCAACATCCTGAGGATTCAAAAATGTACCCAGGGTTTGAGGATTCCCCTGGAGGGGACGAGAAATTTGGCAAAATGCAGCGACATTTAGTTTTTGGGGAGAAAAATGGGAAAAAAGTGCTGCAGAAAAAAGCGTCTGTTTTTTTCCCTGCAAATGGTATCAACTAAGGGTTTGTGGTGCTGAAATCACCATCTTCCCAGCTTTCAGGAACAGGCCGAATTTTTGTCAGAAAACCAGCATTTTCTACACAGTTTTGGCATTTTGCTGGAACATAGCCTATTTTTTGTGCTTTTAACCTTCTTCCAGTTAGTGGTAGAAATGTGTGTGAAACTAATAATGAATCCTGGACAGCTATACAGTTACGAAAAGAAGATAACATTCTGAATTAAGCAAGGGGTTATTTGTGTAGACACTTCAATATTTTCCTGTAGAAGGTAACAGTTGAAATTAGAAAAATATTGAAATTGAAATGAAAAGACACAGCCATTTGTGCCTAAATTTTCACCTGTAACGTCGAATGTATTTCCAAAATGGGAACAAGATACAGAGTTTCGAAGCAGTGGTTATTTGCACATCTCTGAATTTGTGGATAGCCATACTAGCATGTGAATTAGGCCACATTTTTCAAAATGTCTTCTTTTTTACACATTGTCTTACATTTGGAAGGCAGAAATGCATAAAAAGACAACTGGTAATAACACTTGTTCTACTATTCTGTGCTTCCCTAAGTCTACCAATAAAAACGGTACCTCACTTGTGTGGTTAGGTCTAGTGCCTGCAACAGGAAATGGGTCAAAACGCAAAAAGGACGCCACATTTATTGCAACGTGCCTAGCTGCGGATTTTGAACCGTAGCTCAGTCGGCACCTGGAGAAACTTAGCAAACCTGTTCATATTTGAAAACTAGATACCCAGTGGAATCCAGGATGGGGTTACTTGTGTGGCTCTCACCAGGTTCTGTTATCCAGAATCCTTTGCAAACCTCAAACTTTGTGAAAAAAAAGAAACTAAATTTCCTCACATTTCTGTGACGGAAAGTTCTGGAATCTGCAGAACGCCACAAACTTCCACCCACCCAGAATTTCCCCAAGACTCCTGATGAAAAGGGTACCTCACTTGTGTGGGTAGGCGTAGTACCCTTGACAGGAAACAGCCCAAAACGCAACGTGTACACATCATATGTTTCCACAGAAAACTGACCCTTTTTTTGCAATGTACCTAGCTGTGGATATCTGGGCCTAGATCAGCCGGCACTTGGGGAAACCTAGCAAACTCGTACATTTTAGAAAACTATACTCACTTGTGTGGGTAGACATAGTGCCCTTGACAGGAAACAACCCAAAATGCAACGTGTACTCATCACATATTTCCACAGAAAACTGACCCTTTTTTTGAAAGGGACTTAGCTGTAGATTTTTGGGCCTAGCTCTGCCGGCACTTAGGGAAAACAAACAAACTTGTAAATGTTTGAAAACTAAACACTCAGGAGAATCCAGGAAGGTGTGACTTGTGTGGCTGTGCTGCCACCATGTTCTGTTACCCAGAATCCCTTGCAAACCTCAAACGTTGTAAAAAAAAAAGAAATCCTCACATTTCTGTGATGGAAAGTTATAGAATCTGTAAGGAGCCTCAAACTTCCACCCACCCAGCATTCCTCAAAAATTCCTGATAAAAATGGTACCTCACTTGTGTGGTAGGACTAGTGCCCATGACTGGAAACAGCCCATAAAGCAACGTGGACACATCACATTTTTCTACAGAGAACAGACACTTTTTTTGCAATTTGCCTAGCTGTGGATTATAGGCCATAGCTCAGCTGGCACCTAGGGAAACCTAGCAAACCTGAACCTTTTTGAAAACTAGTCACCCTTGGGAATCTAGGATGTGCTCCAGAGTGGAACTTATACTGGTGGGCCATCGGGTTAAGAGTTCGCCATATGTCAGTCAGACCCAGGGCGGTCAGGAACTCTGCGAGTGGGTTGTGAGAAGGGTTCACTACTCTGTGGGGCCATTGGTCTTGTCGGTAACATATAGTCTCATTAAAATCACCCTCTATCAACATTTTACCCTGTGGCATTTGGAGAAGCAGGGTACTCAGGTCTGGGAGTGTGAGGTCATTCAGGTGGGGTGGGATATAAACCGAACATATGTTGAAGGTAGTCTCCTCCCAGTTCCCGGCAAGAGCCACATATCTACTATTAGCATCAGGCCTGATCTGTTGAACTATCATTGGGAATGACTGCAAAAAAATGCCCACACCTCTGGAGCCTGAAGTATATCCTGCATTGGCAACCAATTTGTAACCCTAATTATATATGGCACGATAGGTAATTCTTAACAAATGGGTCTCCTGGAGGAGGACCACATCAGGTGTTTGAGTGTTCATTTGATTTTGTTCCCCAAACCGGTCACTTCCCAGGATAGCAGTTTTAGTATTGATGTGTCAGGACAGTGGTCCATGGGTATGTGAAGATAGGGGGGTCTAGTGACCCATCAGAGTGGATGGATAGTCAGGATAGACATGTAAGGAAATACTGTGTATGCATGGATCACTCTGTGGAGTAAGAGTAAGACATGCACATGACCTTCAAGGTTCTAAACTTAAAGTTAACATTAAGAAGCAAAGTAATCCCTGAAACAAACCCTCCCTACTTGCTTCTCTGCAGAGTAGACTCAAAACCGCCCACCCCCAAACACTGCAAAGTGCCTGTCGCCCCAAATTGACACTGAAACAGCAGGGGAGTATAGTCACCACTACCAATCCCCCCACTCAACTCCCTTATTGAAAAGGTGTTACGTGTTACCGGATACCATCAGTGTAATGTAACCTAGTGTCAGCAAACAACATTGGCTGCTAGTGAAGTCAACCCACAATCGGGGGAGGGGTGCACCATCATAGTGCATAATGTCAGAGCTAACATCGTTGAAGGAAATTTCAGGTTCACTCAGTGTCATGTCAGTCTCTGTTGGGTTGATATTTCTGAGTTCCGTTGCTGCTGCTAATTTGGAGATTGTTGCATTTCTGCTCTGTTGCCGCTCTACTCCAGAGGATCACTACCACGTCGGTGGCAGCGAGTTTGGTCTTGCGGGCAGACTTCACCAACCTCTCTCTAGCTTTCCAGAAGCTATGTAACCAGTATATTTGTACATCCGGCCCATAGTGCCCCAGGCACAGAAAACCGTTGTGCCTGATTTGTGAATCTGTAACATTGAACGACATATTGACTAAGAGCCTCATTTACAGTTCTGATGGGAATAAAGATCTTCCAATTCCAGGAGGAAACTGTAAATATGTAGTAGAATCTACCAACTGAATTTCTTCCAAAAGTCTATCTCTATAGTGGAGGACATTCACCTGGTTGATTTCACTCCATATTTAGACTTTCCTCACAAAATTGGGGATTTGCCAGTTCCCTCTAAACTATAAATGAGGCCCTTAGTCGCCACATTAAACAGTCTAAAACACTGACTACACAATAAAACATTTGTGTTTTGGTTAAATTCTAGCGTTACCATTGCTTTTTTAACTAGATATCTTCTATATTTACCTCCAGAAATGTGTGCAGGATGTCCATTTCCCATATGGAGTGATGATGCTAACCTGCAACCCGTCGCAAGACATGCAATTAAAAAATTTAATCAGGAAGCCAACGACAGACACTACTACAAACTGGAAAGCATAAGTAAAGCCACTAGACAGGTGGGTTTTTGGCATGCTTTCTTTTGCTTTTTGATTACTTGCATCACTTCAGTAATATTTTGTGATTATATTTTGACTGACTTGTTATTCCATCCCAAAAGTGATAGATATACATGAATCTAAATATGAAATGTATAATTCGGCGGACAGGCTATCGGTCACCATCGTGATGGAGTAGCCTGTCTGTCGAAATAAATTAGGCCCTATGTTCTCAGTTACAGAGAGCAACTTCAGGTATGTTTATGTCGAGTTATAAAAATTGTGACATGAATAGATCATTGCATGGAGAACTCATTACAAGACAGGAAAGTACAGATCATAAGGCTCTCCTCAGTCCCCAGCATCTCTTTTTTACATCAGGTTCTAAAAGATGGAATTATGCCTGAATGTCAGTCCTAATCAGTCGCCTAACTCAATTTATTTTTTACTTTGATCAGAGGTGGTTTTCTGTGACACTAGTCTCACCCTATCACAGTTCTACCCACCTTTCAACTCTACTTGCTAGTGAGGAAAACCTCTAAAGTTTTCTAAATGAATCAAGCATAATAATGACAGCGAACCTGTAGCCTGAATCACACCTAACCTGTTATCCCCAACTATTCAAACACTTCTAGCACCTGCTGCCAATTTGCAGGCCAATACAGGGCTATAGAAATTCAAAAACAACAAGAGGTGCACCATACAACAACTGCTCTAGAGTTTCCATATGTAATAAAAAAAACTCAATTGTGATTCCAAAATGCATTCAAATCTTCTTTTATTCCATTTATTTTTTAAAGTTCATGTATAAAGAGTCAGTGCAGCAGATAACAGCTAACACGTTTCGTCCACACCACTGGACTTCTTCAGGGTAAAGAACAGAAAATTGGTACCAATTGTTCACACGTCCATCAGGGAATTCAAGGTGGTGTATAAACATAGGCACCTCATATCGGAAGCATCCTACACAAAAAGTCGATGAGGAATTTTGTGATATCCATGTACGTAGGCGAAATAGTCAAACAATCAGACACTTCCAAATTAGGAAGGCATGGGGTCAATTCACCACCAGTGGGGCACCGGAATTCATGCCAGATTCCATCCATGCCTAAATGTGGTATCATCTGGCTGTTAAGTCTGCAGTAATAAAGCTTTTTGCCCTGGTGTGAGATCATTGCACCACTTGCCACTTGGCAAGGAAGGTTGCAAAAGTGATTTAAATGAATTAATTCAATTTTATAAGATGATTACATAATGGTTTTTAAAGTACAAAAAACTGTAAACAGCTTTTAACCTAGTTATTCCATCCCAAAAGTGATAGATATACATGCATCTAAATATGAAATGTATAATTCGGCGGACAGGCTATTGGTCACCATCGTGATGGAGTAGCCTGTCTGTCGAAATAAATTAGGCCCTATGTTCTCAGTTACAGAGAGCAACTTCAGGTATGTTTATGTGGAGTTATAAAAATTGTGACATGAATAGATCATTGCATGGAGAACTCATTACAAGACAGGAAAGTACAGATCATATTGCTCTCCTCAGTCCTCAGCATCTCTTTTTTACATCAGGTTCTAAAACATGGAATTATGCCTGAATGTCAGACCTAATCAGTCGCCTAACTCAATTTATTTTTTACTTTGATCAGAGGTGGTTTTCTGTGACACAAGTCTCACCCTATCACAGTTCTACCCACCTTTCAACTCTACTTGCTAGTGAGGAAAACCTCTAAAGTTTTCTAAATGAATCAAGCATAATAATGACAGCGAACCTGTAGCCTGAATCACACCTAACCTGTTATCCCCAACTATTCAAACACTTCTAGCACCTGCTGCCAATTTGCAGGCCAATACAGGGCTATAGAAATTCAAAAACGACAAGAGGTGCACCATACAACAACTGCTCTAGAGTTTCCATATGTAATAAAAAAACTCAATTGTGATTCCAAAATGCATTCAAATCTTCTTTTATTCCATTTATTTTTTAAAGTTCATGTATAAAGAGTCAGTGCAGCAGATAACAGCTAACACGTTTCGTCCACACCACTGGACTTCTTCAGGGTAAAGAACAGAAAATTGGTACCAATTGTTCACACGTCCATCAGGGAATTCAAGGTGGTATATAAACATAGGCACCTCATATCGGAAGCATCCTACACAAAAAGTCGATGAGGAATTTTGTGATATCCATGTACGTAGGCGAAATAGTCAAAAAATCAGACACTTCCAAATTAGGAAGGCATGGGGTCAATTCACCACCAGTGGGGCACCGAAATTCATGCCAGATTCCATCCATGCCTAAATGTGGTATCATCTGGCTGTTAAGTCTGCAGTAATAAAGCTTTTTGCCCTGGTGTGAGATCATTGCACCACTTGCCACTTGGCAAGGAAGGTTGCAAAAGTGATTTAAATGAATTAATTCAATTTTATAAGATGATTACATAATGGTTTTAAAAGTACAAAAAACTGTAAACAGCTTTTAACCAAGTCATATTTGAATTAGTGGTGCATCCTTAACTTCTTCACTGCGGGGTGTTTTCCCTGCGCTGTACGGGGGGGGCGCGTGCAGCACCCCCATGCTGGTGACAAGCTGAGCTAGTCATGAGGCACAGAGGAGCTGCCCTCGTGACGACCTGAGCTCGTCACGGCCACACCCGTTTTCAGAACGTTCAGCACAGCGGGAAAATTAGCCCCGCGTGTGAACGTTCCAACGGCCGTGACGAGCTCAGCTCGTCATGAGTACAGCTCAGCTGTACTCCATGACGAGCTGAACTCGTCACCAGCATGGATGGTGGTAAGGTGACAGCTGGAGCTTTACCAATATTATCTTCAAGTTTCTCGTCAGCCTGTAGGTGGTTACCATGATGATTCAAGATTTTCTTGATTTGCAGGGTCTGCGTGGTAAAGATTATGATAAATCGTGCTTGTTGACCTCATTTGTAGGACATAGTAACACTTCCCTTGTGACTTTATTCATCTTAGTTTTAGCTTCTATTAAGACATGTTCACGTTACCCTCTTTCTCTGAATCTAGCCAGATGTTTATCTTGTTCTTTATTAAAGACTATATGGGCCAGAAATACAAAACAGTTCTGCATTTCTTGACAGACCGAATCACACTTTAAGGTCTGTGAAGAAATGCAAAATGGTCTTTTCAGATGTACAAAGGTCAAGAGGGAATTGCAAAATGTGATTTTTACATATTAAAAATCGCATTTTGTGATTCTTAAATAGTAAATCGCAAATAGGGATTCCCTATTTGTGACTTTCTAAGCACATGTACAAAGCATTTACTAAATGCGAAATGGGCATTTAGGAAATGCTATTACCATGCTCCAAGTCGAAGGTGACCATGTACAATTAAAAGAAAGCACCTCAAAATGCTTTTTTTAAAGTGCTATGAAGCACACTCTGCCCCATGGACATGTTTGTTCTTTACATGTGCACCCCTTTAACGGAGTGTAAAAAGGAGGCCTTAGGCCAAAAGTCACCTTTCGTTTTGCATTTCCAATTTGGAAATGTAAAACCATTCGTACCTATAGGCCTTAAGGCCTGAGACCTGAAATGGTGTTGCATTTCTTAAATAGTAATTTACTATGAGCGATTACTGCGATTAGGAATTCATTTTTTTGTACATTCTATTTTGCATTTCCTAAATAGGGATTTCTTAGGATTCGCTATTCAGGGAATGCAAAATAGGAATTTCGTACATCTGGCCCTATATCTACTCTATAATTTCTATGCAAACAAATAAACTCCCAAAACGATTTTTCTTGGATCCTCTTCATCTGCTCAACTCTAAGTTACGCCCAACGTTTCATCTTACGATCAATCAATCAATCAATCAATCAGGGGTTTATTAGGGCGCTACTCACCTATGAGGGTCTCAAGGCTCAGGGGGGGTGCAGCTCTGGGTCAGCTGAAGAGCCGGGTCTCGAGGCTCCTCCTGAAGGTGTGCAGGGTGGGGTGTTTGTCTGATGTTGACCGGGAGTTCGTTCCAGGCTTTGGCTGTGATGTAGGAGAAGACCCTTCCCCTGGCTCTGGTTCTACGGATCACTTCATGCATGATCTGAGTGCAGGACCACTGGAATAATGTGATTCTGCGGCGGCGACCCGGGGGGCCGGGTAGCTGGAGGCCGAGCGTGGAAGAGCCGGCAGCGAGAGTGACAGCGTCGACAGCGACGGGCCGGCTGGGGGTCCTTCACCCGGGGCACGAGAGGCCGACTGGAGCAGCGCTGACCCCCACACGACAAGCTGTGGTGTGTCCCTGCAGAGAGGAGAGACGCCGGGCTGCAGAAGGCGCAGCTGGAGGCCCCGGCTTTGGCCCAGTCGGCGAGGCACGGCGGCCAGCGGGGGGGCCCAGAGCACCAGAGGCGGCGGAGACCCTGCAGCACCGGAGTGTGAGGTGAGGTGGAGGGCGGCGGAGCGTGGGGCCGGGGATGTGCCGCCGTGGCCCAGACGAGTGACAGAAGGGTCTTGTGGCGGTGGGCTAAATCGAGGCCCCGGCTCCTGCCTGCAAGACGACACACACGAGGGAGACCCGATCCTCATGAGGCAGCAGGGGTCGGGCGACACCGGTGTATGTAGCGCGGTGTAGGACAAAGGGGAGACTGGCCTCTGGCACTTGGGGGGCAGGAATTCGGGCCCCCGGCGGCTGCAGCGGACACAGAGCCCATACACTGGCACGCGACGGTAAAGGGACATTAGGGGCCGGGCACGGGCCTTCCGAGCACCAAGGCCTGAAGTAGGTCTGAGGCCTTGGGCGGCGGGCCTACAGCATCGCCGTAACCGGCACTGGGAGGGCCCGGCCGGGTGCCCCACGGGGGGGGTGAGGAGAGGGCTGACCAACTGCCCGCGAGGCGGCTATCTGGGGCAGTGATCGGGCCCCCGGCGAAGGACTGTAGGGGCCGGGCGAAGAGGTGGGTCCAGGCCCGAGCACTGCAGGAGGCCCAGCGTGAGCCCGTCCAACACGGCCTACAGCCAGGGAGGTGCACCCTTCCCTCCCACGAGGGGGGGAGCCACATCGAGGGGGGCGGACAGCCGGGCCCCCGGCAAGAGGAGACACCGGATCGAAGAGTAAGGTCGCCTTCCATCAGGCACGCACAGTGAGACAACGTGGATGGCAGAAGGGCAGCCTAGGCCCGGGAAGGCCCTCGCGGGTGAACTGGGCAGAGCTGTGTGGGGCCACGCCGGGAGCGGATTCCACGGTCGTTACACGGAGGTGCCAACAGGAGGTCCAGCGACGGCCGGACGTACGCAGAGCACGAGGTAGTGGAGTGCAAGGTGTGCAGAGGCTGGAGACGATGTCCTCAAGTGGTCGCAGAGGGACACGCACGATACAAGACATGTTGACCAAAGGCTGAACGAAAGGGGAAAAGAGCCCGGACAAACCAATGACATCCATACCACCCAAGGAGAAAGACCGTGAAGGGGGGGATGCCCCTGCTACAAAATCTTTTTACCTCCCTGAAGGAGGACATCCAAATCCTCAGGCAAGACATGGCGGGAAGTTACAAGAAGCTACGTAAGGATGTTGATGAGCTAGGAGAGTGGGTGGAGGCGGTAGAGACCTCCGGACACGCTAAAGACGAGGAGGTGGACATTTTGAGAGAGGAAATCCTCAGACTGCTGAACAGCAGACAGACCTGCAAGCGCACACCGAAGATCTTGAGAACCGCTCGAGACGCAATAACATTAGGGTTCGAAATGTGCTGTCTAAGGCGGAGGGGGAAGACGTCACGCTGTACCTGCAGGAGTTGTTTTGGGAGATTCTGCAGGAGAATGAGGACTTTGTGATTGGCATCGACAGGGCCCACAGGGTGGGTCCCCCTCGCAGGGCGCCTGCTCCTTCTCTGGACATTCTGGCGTTTTTACCGGACTACCCTCTCAAAGAACGCATCTTGCAAGCGGCGAGGAGAGCGCAACCTATCAACTTCAGGGGTCATACAGTGGAGCTCTTCCAAGATCTCTCCCCAATCACCCTACAGAAACGACGAGCATTCAGGGTGGCCACCACCTTCTTGCGGGACAAGGGGGTCCCCTACTCCTGGGGCCACCCATTCAGACTTATATTTAAATGGAACGGCTCCCTCCACCAATTGAGGTCACTAAAGGACACCTGCTCTCTGTTGGGTATCCAGCCGGAGGGCGATGAGTCAGATGACGACAAGGAACCACGATCCACACAGTCTACAATGTCACAAACGCCCAGGGACGGTTGTCAGAAAGTGAGGCGACGTCGCGCGGCCAGGAAAGGATTCAAACCAGCCCCAGAAACGGTGGCGCAGGGCCACGAGGCAGCAATTCAGGAAGTCGCTAATGACACAGGAGCCGAATAGAGGAACCAGGACTTTACCCGTGATCTTTCACAGCACCACACTGGGGGGGCGGGACGGGGGGCCTCGAGGCCGCCATTGCCACACATTCCCTTCTATTGACACTTTACCGCAGGCCTGAACTATTGCTGAATAGGCCTGGGACAATGTTCACCAGTTGGGGATTGGGAGTTGGGATCGGGGGGGTGGGTGGTAGGGGCAGGGGGGTGTCTCAAGGGGGGGGGGTTCAGTTGGGGTTCGGGGAGTTCTGAGGTGGGAGGGCAGGCTCCGGTGTGTTCGTTTCAGGGAGGCAAGAGAGGCAGGGACCCGAGGGGGCTCCGCTCAGGGGTTTGTGGCGATGGACACAAGAGTCCGAGGGCGCATCAGGCACAGGCAAGGTAGTAGTGGGGTAGGGCCTAGTCCCCCAAATGGTGTCTGAAGCTTTGCAAGTCCTAACCCTAAATGTTAAGGGCCTCAACAACCCAATAAAAAGGCGGGCGGTGCTCTCATACTTGGAGAGCTCCGGTGCGGCAATTTGCCTCCTACAGGAGACACATTTGCTGGCAAAGGACTGGCATTGTATGCAATCCAGGGCCTTCCCGACGCAGCTCTACTCCTCCACTATGGAGAAGAAAGCAGGGGGGCCATTCTGTTCGCTAAGCACTTCAAGGGCCAAGTAAGAGACAAGGTGGCAGAAATCAAGGGTAGACTGCTGGCGCACACTGTTAGCATTGGTAATGTGGAGTTTACAGTGGGGTCCATCTACGCGCCCAACACTAAGCAAGAATCATTTCTCACGGGGCGTTGTCGGAGGTTCTAAGGGCAGATGCACGGTATACATTGGTGGGTGGCGACCTAAACCTGGTGATGGATAATGTGTTAGACAGGTCGGGGCAAAGATGTGACGACTCCGGTGCTCTCTCTACAGAGGGGAAGCACTGGCTCGCCAGCAGAGGCTTCCGGGATGCATGGAGGGAGATACATCACACAGCTCTGGGGTACACTTTTTATTCACATGTACATCGGACATATGCCAGGATAGATCACTTCCTTAGTTCGACAGATATGGGCCCTATGGTAAAAGACGTGGAGGTCACCCAGGCGGCCCTTTCCAATCACGACGCAATAATACTACACCTGCAAGTCCCTCGCATCCACTCACACAAGGGTAGGTGGCGGCTCAGGGAGTCCCTGCTCAAGCGTAAGGGGGTCGCGCAGCAACTCTCACAGAATATATCGGACTACCTTACCAGAAATGACACAGAAGAAGTAGCCATGACTGCGGTATGGGGGGCACTCAAGGCAGTAGTCAGGGGGGAACTGATGGCGATTTCGGCTGCAGATAACAGGGAACGAAAAGAAAGACGCCAGGAACTAACCGCACAGGTACTAGAGCTAGAGCGAGTGCATTGTCGGACGGGGCCCCTAGGATATGGCGTAAACTGAAGGCTGCTAGAGCGCAACTTGCAAGTCTTGACTTGGACAGGGTAGAATATGCGGCGCTACGCCTCAAGCACACTTATTATGTGGAGGGAGATAGGACCGGTCGCCTGCTGGCCAGCAAACTCAAAGCGAAAACGGTCAAGGCCAAGATACAAGTCATCCATGAGGAAGGCGGAAGAGAGCATTGCGAAGACGAGCGCATAGCCGAGGCTTTCAGGGCATTTTACGCCAAGCTATATGAGGCCGATCCGGCCTCGGAGGAGGAGGTCGGGACAGAGTATTTAAACGAAGCCAACGTAACCGCACTGAATGGCGCGAATTTCGAAGCGCTAGACGCTCCCATTTGCTTGGAGGAGGTGGTCTCTGCTATTGCGCGCCTTAAACCACTCAAGGCGCCAGGCCCAAATGGGTTCTCCGCGGGCTTTTACAAAGCCTTTTGCCATCTCCTGGCCCCGGTGTTAACAAAACTCTTTAATTCATTTCGAGGCCCAGGCTCGATCCCACAAGAGATGCTCGAGGCAGACATAAGCGTCCTGCCAAAACCCGGAAAAGACACCTCTAAATGTGCGGCATATCGGCCAATTTCGCTTCTGAACATTTACTTGAAGCTTTTTACCGGAATCTTAGCTGCGAGGCTGGGGCAGTGCCTCCCAGGCATATTTGAACCAGACCAGGCGGGATTTATACCCTCAGGCCAATGCGCAGACAACACCAAACGCCTGATGCGCGTGATTGATAAGGCCCACTACAATGATTCGGATGCAGCCCTATTGTCAGTCGACGCTGACAAAGCGTTTGACAGAGTGGACTGGATACACCTAGATAGGACGCTATCGAGATTCGGGCTAGGGGAGCGATTCAGAGCCTGGGTGGCAAGCTGTTACGCGACACCCCAAGCAACTATCAGGGTGAACGGGACGGATTCCAAGCCACTGGACATCCGCCGGGGCACGCGGCAAGGCCGCCCTCTTTCGCCGCTGTTATTAGCCCTTTATATGGAACCGTTTGCCCAGCGGGTGCGAGACAACCAGAACATCAAGGGTATCACCTTCGGAGGCGAGGAGCAGACCATCAGCTTATACGCACACAACATTCTAGTCGCTGTTGAGAACCCGAGGGTCTCGATTCCAGCATTTCTGAGGGAAAGGGAGCAGTTTGGGAAGGTTTCGGGCTTTAAGATGAATATCCAGAAATCCGTGATCCTTCCGCTGGGGTCCAATGCGCGACAGCCTCATAGAGGTTCGCTCCAGATCAGAGGGCTACAGGAACGACTGGAACTACCATATTTGGGGATAGACTTGTCTCCCTCGATGGCCAAAATGGTGGAAAGTAACTATACCAAGCTCCTCCAACGCATTCAGGGAGATATCCTTCGTTGGCGACACCAATCGTTGTCATGGCTAGGCCGCTGTCAAGATGTCTGTGCTGCTGAGGGTGCTATATCTCTTTCAGACCATCCCGGTCACTCCCCCACTGGGCATGATTAAAAAACTGCAAGACGCCATCCAGCACTATGTCTGGGCAGGGAAACGCCCTAGAATGCGGCGTGATCTCATCTCGCAGACGCATGCCGAGGGGGGGCTGGGTGTCCCTGACCTGCATCGTTACTTCCAAGCAACCCAGTTGCGCTACCTTTTGGAGTGGTCCAGACCGACCTCGGAGAAACGATGGCTATTTCAAGATAGGGCAATGGCGGGAATGCCACTTTGGCGGGTCCCATTCCTGGCAAGACGCGATAGACCGGCATATATCAAAAAATCCCCCATCACCAGGACACTCTTACAAGTGTGGGACGCGGTAGCAACAACTAGAGACCTCGCCTCATTCCCGTCACCGATGACGCCACGGTTCGATAATCCGGCGTTCGTCCCGGGAACGGCCCCTGGCTCCTTTCCTCAATGGCGGCACACGGAATGTAGCTCGGCAGGACACTTGTTTGACCGGCAGGGCTTTATGACTTTAGAGGCACTCAGGGAGAGCTATGGGATAAATCGCCCGCACAACTTCCAATACTTTCAACTACGACACTGGCTCACGCACAAAGACGTTGCACCGCAGGTGGGCCACTTCCTCACACCCTTTGAGAAGTGGCTTTTTGCCAAATCGGACGATAAGAGGGCGATTACTGAACTCTATAAACTATTAACCCCAACAGCGCCGACAGTTAGGTCAGCGGGGCAGAAAAGGTGGGAGAAAGAGCTAGGGCGGACACTCTCTGACAAGGAATGGCACGATATATTTTTCAGGGCACATCACACGGCTAGGAACGTGGCGAGTAGGGAGGCCGCAGTCGAAGTGGCTTGTTACTGGCACCTGACTCCGGAACGACTCCACCAGAGTAACCCTAGGCGAGACCCTAAGTGCTGGAGGGGATGCGGACAGACTGGGACTATGATCCACCTGATGTGGGAATGCCCAGAGGTGCAGGACTACTGGGAGGAGGTGCTAAGGGATATAGACTTGCACTTTGAAATGGAGATTCCACGCTTCCCGGCATACACGATTTTAGGACTGCCTAACAAACTGACCTTTCCACTCAAATCAATCTGTGGGAAACAGATGGGGTTGGCACTGGGCGCAGTGACACAACACATCCTCTCACTGTGGGGCAACACACGCAAACCTTCTCACACGGGATGGCTCCACAAAATATGGTTTATAATGGGGATGGAGCGCATACAGGCCTCTCTCACACAAACCATGGACACGTTCCGGGAGATATGGTCACCTTTGATTGCGCTGCTCACCACCGAATTCCATGAGCTAACATGCCCCAAATATCTCAAAGTTCTCAGACTGGTAGATGAGTTCCGCAAACCTCAGGAAGTTCAAGGAACAACGAAAAAACGGAGGAAGCCCAGGTGAATCCCTAATAAAGTATTGGCAGAACACACCGGTGAGGGGGGTGGGGAGGTGGTGGACGGGACGACGGATACTTTTGTTGGGATGGAGGGGGTTACAAGTTGGGGGTTGGGGAAGGGGGTTCTTTGGTGCACCACATTGCTTAGAATTGGCTTCCTTTGCATACATGGACACAAGGCCCGAGGCCCTACGGATTGGGAGCCCCCCGCGGGGATCCCTGGGTGGGGCATACAAGGTTTGGAAGAATGCAACTGTCCTATCACTGCAATGTACTATGTTGATGCCAATAAAAACAAATTTGATCAAAAAACAAAAGTGCCTCATTGATGCCACATGATTCGCCTTTTCTTGTTGCATAATTTATTCATCCCTGCTGCATAATTTGGTGTTTCTCTGCTCCTTAATTCCAGTTGTCCTGACTAACTGTTTTTCATTTCACAACCAGCCTCATTTTGTTCCAGAGAAATGTTGACCCCAGAGTCCCTTCCCCAAACCTGAGAGACTTTTATTGGCTACCTATGACAGCAATGCTTAATTTAAAATCTGTTACCCCATGTACAACCTAGCCACCTGAAAAATATGCCTTATCTCACCAATGTTCTTAACATCTCTAGCACATAGCTGGATCAAAAGCTGGATGCTCCAAAGTTTTAAATCTCCCAAGCTCTTAGAAAAGTCTTCCCTGGCGCTGCAACTAACCAATGGAACTCTCTGCCCTCTGAAACAAGATTGCAATCCAACATTCATTCTCTAAAAGTGCATCTTTTTCATCCTTTAAACTAAACTAATCTACCTCCATTAATGCCCAGACAAAGCTCTAACAGCCCGGTGTAGGTTTTGGCTGATGGGCTATAGTATGTCAGGGTGGCAGGGGACAATACATTCGAAACCCTGTCGGACTACTGTCTGCTAAAATTAGAGAGGATCATTGACCCAGTGGCCATCTCTGTACATTGAAAGGAACTGCTGTCATGGAGGTTCCCTTCAAAGTACAAAATGTTTGGTGGATGGCTGTTATCAGCTTTGACAGCCTCCCATCAAACCTTCACAAAGTTGATATTTTTCAGAAAATAACTTTTGTTTTTTCAGAAAAAACTCCCAAAGCGGACCGTTGGTGGTAGCCATCGACAAGCCAATGGGGACTGAAAACTTAAGGGCCTCCCGTCTGTTAAAGAGGAGGGCGGACCATGGGTTTGGCCGAACGTATACTCTGTCACATTTGCAGAAGAGTACCCTGTTTGCCAAACTCTAAATTGGGCCCCAAATTTTTCCACATTTAGGCTTGATTGTTGTGCTTCTTTTTATAACAGTACATATTTATGTTCCTTGAAAAGTACTACAAAACCCTAGAAGTTCAAAAGTGCAATAAGAAACTCAAGTAAATAATTGAATTTTTGTTGCTTTGGCCATCCTGCATCTTCATTGTAATCAAAATTCACTGTACCTCTATTATTGAATGCTATGAATATTGAAGAATTAAAACCTTCATTCATCTGTTGGTTGTTCCCCTGTTATGTTTCTCCCCGTGCTTGACAACACCCATCTAGCCTTCTAGAGCATGCCAAAACACACATATTATGTACAGATATGTATCATATAAGGAAGAGCTATTGCATGTTTTTGGCGCCGACGAATTAAGTAGCCAGGCATTGTTCATGACTTGACTTCTGTTTAAATCTACTTGCAAACTTTCTCATGAATTGCTGAGTTTTTTTTTAATACAAATATATAATAAAGTAAATGTATTTTCTATGTGCAATTAATGCAGGTAGTGGCTGGAACCATCTATAAATTCGAATATAAAATAAAAGAAACCGATTGCGATAAGAATAAAGTCCCAGAGTTACATCCCGGTTGCAAGCCGCTTAAAGTAAGTTTTTTATTGGCATCTATGTAAACGTGCTCTCTTTTTCGTAACTTTTGCACCAAGTATTTGTATTAATTATGCTCTGGTAAGGGTAAAACATGACACTATGAACTGTATTACATAAGTGCCCCAAGGGCACAACGGGTGTTTGCACCTGCTTTGCGTGCCCCCAGGACACTTTGGTGTTACAGAAGGGGTCGTACACGCTTGTGTGGGCCCTTCTGTAATACTGATAACGGTCATGCACATAAAGCGCCTGCGCTATCCTCAGGGGGTGTTTCCTCATTTGCATGGGGGCGTGACCCATGGAATTAAGGGAATCCCTTTGCCTCTGCGCCTGCGCCGTATTAGACACTGGCGCAGAGGCAAAGTAGCTCTCAGAAGGATCACTGACTGTGCGCCATCTAAAAGGCGGCACACTGTCAGTACGCCCCTGATGGCAGCCCTCTGGAGAAGGGGAAGTGGGTCCCATGGACCCTCCCAGACATTCCCTTGTAGGCGGGTGTAGTCACTGAGTGCACCCGCCTGCAAGGGAATCTCTACTCCCCTTTAAAAGTGCAGGGGGTTGCTGCCTGCACAGGGAAAACCGAGAGCGGATTCAAAGCAGCCGCCCCGTTTTTCACAGAAGCACATTCCATGTAATAGGGCAAACTTTAATTGTTTGCGCCTGGCGCACCTGTTTTAAGGCGCACCCGGCCCAAACAGGGAACCGGCACCCTATACATAATAGGGCCTCAGATATACTTATTTTCGCGCTTACCCTCAAAATATCACAGAAAGTTCTGAACTAAATTTTAAAGTCAGTGCTGATGTTTTCATGTTTTTCTTTTTAGAAGCAGAAAATAAAATACAAGACTATTTCAATTTCAATTGGGGTTTTAGGCTTTAGGGTAGTGGAGGGGAATGGGTAGATGGGATAATTTTTAGGGCTGTGGGTTGGGGTAGGTTTTAGGGCAGTGAAATGATTTGGGGTAGCTTAAGGGACAGTGCAGCGGCAGGGGGCGGGGCAGTGCATGTGAAGGGACAGGGTTTTAGGCCTTAGGGCAGTGGGAGGGGAATGGGTAGATGGGGTAGTTTTTAGGGCTGAGGGAATCGGGGTAGGTTTTAGGGCAGTGGAAGGGGTTGGGGTAGTTTAAGGGACAGCGTGGAAGCGGCGTAGTGGCGACCTTAGCCACCCATACCCCTACATCATTCATGTCTATACCACAAACGTTTATGGTAAAGACATGCGTGGAAAAAGAATGCGTGGTTAAGACACATTGTGGTTTGAGCTGCGTGGTAGAGGCACGTGTGGTTTAACCATGCGTGCTTCTAGCATACAACCAAGTGAAAACAATAACAAGTTAAGGAAACGGTTTGCCGAAGCACTCTGTTAAGTAACGACGTTTGTACAATGACAATATACAAGCACATTTAAGAACACCAATTTGACAGAAGTGACCAAAGTTTCACAAGATGAGTAAATCTTGGAGTCTTTAATGTAGATTACAGCCAGCCTTTTCGTCATTCTTCTGTTTGGTGTTTCTCTTTTCATGCATTTTAATGGTTTTCTTCATTTGTATCTTCTCAGCATGTCGTTGTTTATGGTACAATTTTGCCTTGAGACCAATTAATTTTTTTGCTTTTTTCGAGCGCTCATGAGCCTCACGCGCTTCCTTCTTCCTGACACGTGTTTCATCGCCTTCGCGATTCCTCAGGGCTAGATGGCCGTGTCAACATCGGAAGGTCGCTAAGCTGGTGATAATTCCGACCCAGCCGGGCCTTCCACTAGTAGCACTGGTTTGAGTGCGTCCAAAAGCGGTGAAAGTCTTTATATATATATCTAAAGGGCATACGAGTTTAGGTCGGGCTCGGAAATCACTCGATATCTTTCACCAGAATTTCGGAACTTCCGTGATCAGAAAGAGTGCAATTTTATTTCTTTTGCAAGGAAACCTGGTGCGGTTCCAAATAGATTGTGTATCAAGCCGTGTGTGGCGTCTCCAAAGGTAACAGACGAGTGCACCTCTTCCGGGCCCGGTTCCGTGTTTGGAACCGGGCCCGGAAGAGGTGCACTCGTCTGTTACCTTTGGAGACGCCGCACACGGCTTGATACACAATCTATTTGGAACCGCACCAGGTTTCCTTGCAAAATAAATAAAATTGCACTCTTTCTGATCACGGAAGTTCCGAAATTCTGGTGAAAGATATCGAGTGATTTCCGAGCCCGACCTAAACTCGTATGCCCTTTAGATATATATATAAAGACTTTCACCGCTTTTGGACGCACTCAAACCAGTGCTACTAGTGGAAGGCCCGGCTGGGTCGGAATTATCACCAGCTTAGCGACCTTCCGATGTTGACACGGCCATCTAGCCCTGAGGAATCGCGAAGGCGATGAAACACGTGTCAGGAAGAAGGAAGGGCGTGAGGCTCATGAGCGCTCGAAAAAAGCAAAAAAATTAATTGGTCTCAAGGCAAAATTGTACCATAAACAACGACATGCTGAGAAGATACAAATGAAGAAAACCATTAAAATGCATGAAAAGAGAAACACCAAACAGAAGAATGACGAAAAGGCTGGCTGTAATCTACATTAAAGACTTCAAGATTTACTCATCTTGTGGAACTTTGGTCACTTCTGTCAAATTGGTGTTCTTAAATGTGCTTGTATATTGTCATTGTACAAACGTCGTTACTTAACAGAGTGCTTCGGCAAACCGTTTACTTGTTAGTAGTAGCTCTTTACTCACAGGAGTGGTTTAGGTTTGTCCACTCGCCGAATAGCACCTGGAAAATTTATGTTACTTGAAACTGTATGCGTATGAACAGGCAGTGCACCCTCTTACTGATTCAAAAACCTTCGTCCCTCCAATAACAAGTTAAGGTACAAAAGTGTATATTATAACAAGTAGAAGAATGAGATGTACATAAGGTAATACTATAACTAGTAGAAGGATGAGTGGTAGATAAGTGAATGCAATAACAAGTAGAAGAATAATAGGTACGTAAGGCAATACTATAACAAGTAGAGGAATGGTAGGTAGATAAATTAATGCAATAACAAGTAGAAGGATGAGAGGTACAACAACGAATACTATAACAAGTAGAAGAATGAGATGTAGAAAAGTGAATACAATAGCAAGTAGAAGATTGAGAGATACATAAGTGTATACTATAACATGTAAAAGAATGAGATGTACGTGTCAATACTATAAAAAGTAACAGAATGAGGGGTACGTAGGTATATACTATAACAAGTAGAAGAATGAGAGGTACATAGACTGATACTATAACAAATAGAAGCATGAGAGTTACATAAATGATATATTTGTGAATGTGTTCATTTGGGAGTATTCCAGAGAGACATGTTTTTCCTTGTGACCATTTTGTAGGGCTTCATTTTGAAACTCAGGATAAGGACAGAAATGTTGAGGTTAGTGGCAATCCAGTTAGACGTGATGAATGGTCTCCCAACCATAATTACTCATTTATTCCACTTGCCATGGCCAGTCCACAGTTTGAAGGCCTGAGTAAACCATTCCATTTTCAGGATCCTCATGAAGAACAGGAAACTATCCACATTAAGATATGGGTAGAGCTTTGCATCCAAGGGACCAACCTTTGTGTTATGCGGTTAGAACAACTATTAGTGGGATCAATGAAAGGTGGCTGAATTCCAAACTGGTCTGCATTGTGGTGCGAGTTTCTTGAAGTACTGAGAGACTTCACTCCAGTTGGTTTTGGCCTTATGAATAGTGCTGTTTTCATAACTTGATCATTGACTCTACATCAGTGCTGCTCTGTTGGTTTCATATTGTCGCAAATCCATACTGCATGCTGAGGTACACCTGGAAGCCTATTGTGATGTGTAAGTAACCTCTTAGTAATTGCTTATGGGCAGCCCAACAAGGATTGCATCGCAGTAGTCTAAAGCTAGGACTACGAGCAGGCCACAAATCCCATTTTGGCTGGAAACTATCCTTTGCACCAGAAAGGGGATAACTAGCTTGCGTAAACTGTGCCCGATGTGGGAGTTTAACCTGTGATTTGCATCAGTTAAAAGCTACCTCAAATTGCAAGTGCAAATTGTGTAGAATTACAATTTTGAATTGGGTGCAAATTGTGCACCCATTAATTGCCACATCCTGTTGTAATTATTGGGTGTGGTGTTTGCTCTTGCGATTTGAACATGCCACTTGAACAGGGCTTGAATGAGTTATAATGGTGTGGGCCAATATCACCCAATGGCCAATTTGGAGTAGACAGTAGATTTTCCTGACCATGGGCAGATCTACGTTGACAGCATCAATAAATTGGCATTCATTTGGGGTGTAAAGTATGTTGTCTCGTGTGAACATGATCCCCAGAGTGTGTCTTTATGGAACTGAAATCAAAGCCAAAATATAAGTCAAAATTAATGTCTTGAAGCAACTATGTAGAAATAGGCCTGTCGTAATCAAAGGCTAACATGTTGAGCCTGATTCACAAAGGTAAATATACACTTTTTTGTAAGTTTAAGTTTTTTCCTAGTCACAAAGATATATTATGAGTATTATCTCTGCAACATCTGAACCATCGCACTTGTAGCAGAGACTCTGCTAGTAAAAAGATAGGATAGGCATTTATTTTTATGTGTGGAGTCTACGCACTGAGGGTGGAGACTTCGTAGTCATAAATATAGTTCTGGTAAAATACTTTTGTGAATAGCAAAAACATGTGAATTTACACAATAGTGTAAGTTTACCTTTGTGAATCAGGTCTGTTATGTCTCAATAGAGGGAGCTAAAAATGTAAACTGTCGTTAAAACAATTACCGGATTTACTTATGTGTTTTAAAATTTTTGTACATATTAGATTTTAATACACATATTCTACTTAAAATCACAAACTATATTCCCAAAATAATCACAACCAATGAATACAATGGTATTTACAATTGAAAAGCACAACACAATTAACACATTGAATAATAAATGACATAATTCAAAAAAACATAATTAACTATTTTTAAATTCGTTATTACTTAAATATTGTTCTACCCTATACCTCTACAAACTACACAACACACATCTAAAATCAATTTTTAAAACTATGCTATTTGTTTATTTTACATAATTGTCAATTAAAATATTAATAATAATTAACTAACTGCAACTTATATTGAATTACCTTCCCACCCTTTATACGCACAGAACCAACAACTCACACCTAATGTATAACTGAAACAATATCTTAATTACCCAATGTAAATAATTCATTTTCAATTAAATAATGATTCAAAATTAACATTCATCATTAATTATTATAATTAATTTCCTACACAGGCTTTGCCCATACAAAAACCACAACACACACCAAACAAAATAAAATATCTATTACACAATTTGCGGAATTAATTATCAATAAAATAATAAAATATATTAAATAATTATGAATTAATTATAATTATTTTATTTCTTACTCTATACACCTACAAAACCCACACCCCATCTTGAAACCTAACTTAAAAAAAATTAGGTATACACATATTTGATATTATGTAAAAATTAATTATTCATTAATTATAATTAATTTCCTTCCCACTCTATACCCCTACAAAAACCCACAACTCACACCTGAAACTTAAATTAGAAAAATAAATGTATTGCAATATTAACATAAGTAATTATCAATTAAATAATAAATATTATTTTAAAAATGTATTATTAAAAATTATAATTGATTTGCTTCCCACCCTACAGCCATACAAAACACACACCCCACACCTAAAACTTGACTTAAAAAAAATTTATTATACAATTAACATGAATAATTATCAATTAAATAATTATATTGATAAACAATGTATTATGAATTCATTATAATTCAGAATTATAATTTCCGGAAAAAACTGAAGACTTTGCTGTTTAACTAATCCCTCTGCATCGTTGGTTCTATTGGGCTTTGCTGCTTCCTTCTTTACCTATCCCTGGCGCCGGGAAACCCATTGAGGGTAGCTGTGCGCAAAACAAGTTCAAATAAATAAATAAATAAATAATAAATTTACTTCCCACCCTGTACCCTTATAAACCCCACAACCCGCAATGGTACTCAAAATCACAATAAAATGATTACAGTAAATTAAAAAACTACCATAAATTTACAAACTTTATTAAAAGACACTAACAACAATTATACAAACAATTTATAACATATACAATTAAAATATATACTAAAATACATACAAGTTATTATAAAAACAATATTATTAACAACAATATTTTTGTAAACGATATTACCAACATAGATATTTTTGTAAATTATATTAATGATTTCGATATTTTTAAAATCGATTTTACTTACCTTAAAATCGATATTCTTGTCAACGATATTCTTTCACACATTATTTTTGTATGACTATATTTCAAACTCTATATTTATGTATCTCAGTACTTACATTTCAATGTTTTGGCCCTCATTAAGATGGCGGCCGGACGAGCAGCCGACCGCTATCGTATCGGGATAGAGACCACCCGACATGTAGTCAGTTGCTCCACCTGTCTTATTGCAATGCAACTGTCGGGAAGGCTGTCAGAAACATGCTTTTTGCAATTGCAGCTTGTGCTGCACCCGGAAAAGGGCCGCAGCACAAGCCACAATTGAAAAAGGCATGTTTTTAAACATCCATGCACCATGAGCCAGGCACCATGTAGTGCCTGGCACACAGTGCATGGATGTTTGGGCAACTGGCCTCATAGCAGAGGCCCACAGGGGATGGGAGCCCTGCTAGGGGCCCCCAAAGTCCCATTCCATCTGACTTTACATGGCGGTTGGACCACCATGTAAAGACAGAGGGAAAAGGGACACTGTAATGCCTATGGTGGTGCCTCCGCAGGCACTGCCCCCGTTGTAGAGATCACACTCCGACGGGCTCCTTCAGTCTGTTAGAGGTGGCGGTCGGCCCCTCCACCCGCTGCGCTCCAACCGACTGCATCGTTACGAAGTAGTCGGACCTCTGCCTCAGATGTCTGATCGACCGCCACCGACGGCTTGTTGGAGGCAATTCACCTGACATCATAATCAGGCCCCTTGTTTAAGTACCAATATAATGATTATGGGCCAATTACGATGACGGTAGGACTGCCACCAACAGTCCGTCGAACCATGTATTCTTCCCGCCATATTACCAAGGCAGGCGGATGGTTGGCGGTCAGAAAGACCGACCGCCATGCAGCTGACAGGCTCGAGGGTGCATCAGAGGGACATCCAATCCCTATGGTGGTGCTGGTGCCTGCCAGGCACTGCTGTAGGGGTTATGATGTCCCTTTCCACCCGCCTCATGGCAGGTAGGCCGCCATGAAAAGGCAGACTGAAAGGGACTTTGGGGGCCCATAGTGGGCCCCCATTCCCCCCTTGCACTAAGCTGTGGATTGTGGGGGGCACCTATGGTCCCTCCCTACATATCCCTGCACCATGTGGCAGGCACCGCATAGTGCCTGCCACGTTGTGCAGGGATATGTAATGTATCCCCTTTATGCAGTGCGGCGTGTGCTGCAACCAGCAGCACCCACCGCAATGCAAAAGATAGGCATTGCGACCGCCGTGGTGGTGGTCGCATCGTGATGCCTCTGTCGGGACCGCAGACAGCCTGTCGGGCAGTCCCGTTTACAATAGGGTGGCGGGTGGATGAAAGTCCGTCTGCCATCCTAATCAGCCCATATGTTATGATTTTTTTCCTTTTCTTTTCCATATGTATTATTAACTTCCAAAAACAAACACAGAAAAGTATGTAACTTTCAGTTAATTTACACAAAAACATAAATGCATGTCCACCAGAAATGCATGAGTGAAAGAGAAAAATAAAAAAATGTCTGAGTTGGGAAAGTTAGGAAAATCATGGACCAAAGTAACTATTAAACTGGAATAAAGTAGTAGAGAAAATATCATCATAGAGTACAAAGAAACGTGAACTGTGACTATCAGCCTCAAAGCTGACCGAAAATTGTTCGGTTGTGACATATGTTATGATTTCTACATGCCCAAAACCGTATCTAGACCTACATGGTGAAGACTTTTCTTAACAAGCTCCAATTATTATTTGTTGACAGTTGTCAGGTACTTGCAAGGCTACTGTGCACGTCGCACTCAATCAGTCAATAGCTAAAGCTGAACAGAGTTGCCATATGTCAGCCCCAGGTAAGAGACACTTTCATCATGCATACATCTATTTTACAAAAGAAAATCCCACTCACTTCTTTGATTCTCTTTTTTTATCTGAATGGCTGTATTTATGTCATGATTGCAATATTACTATTTGTATTCACTGTCTGCAAGAAAGTGGATTATTATGTAGTGTGAGTGGTTGCCTACCTGAAACAATAATAATGTAAATTGTCAGTGTGAATACCACAGGCACCAAATGAATGTGAGCTCAACCTCCCTGGTAGCTATGGAACAGATCAGACAGGCTTAATTTAGGGCAACGTTTAAAGTATTTTTGTAGTACCCAAAAGCTAATAAAGTCAAACACCAAACAATAAAACTCCCAAACTGAATTAGAAAAAAGAGTAAATTTTCATGAAAAAGGAAATCACCAATCAGTAATCATTGTTGCTGGGTGACCAAGACCTAGGCACAATTTCAGGCCAGATACACCAAGCAGGTTCGTCACAGTTTTTACCAATTACCAAGAGTTTACTGTAGAAAATTAAAGTCTAATAGGTTTTAAGTTCCAAACTTTTCATAGGTTGTTGGAGCAGTCCAACTACATAGAGCCAATTGTCCCAGGACAGCAGGAACAGCCTAGGGGTCGAACTCACTCCAGCAGAAGCCACCAGCAGATCCAGTTCAGGTCCAGTTGCAACTGCTCAAGTTGGCCTCTCAGGCAAAAGGCCTCTTGCAGCTTATTGTGTCCCATCCTTATACTGGGTACTAGTGAGAGCAGTCCAGCCCTTCAGGTCTCCTTACAGGGCTCAAACAGCAGTTGCATTTCTTCTTCGGTTTGTCCACACGACCAGATAGTGTTCTGAGAAGCTGGTTCTGAGGACCATATTTGTACAGTTCATTATCCAATGGGGTAGGTTGACTCCTGGGCACTCCAAATAATGGGAAAAAAGTTTCTGGTTGAAACATGGCCTACTTTTACAGCACATCCTGTCTGCCTTACTGCAAACTATCTCATAGATTACCCTAAGGGAAAGCCAAGGTGACACAGGGTGTCTGCCCTTGGATGGTGCTTGTGTTCCAGTCACATGTGTGTTTAGGGAGATGAGCAGTGTCTTCCTTTTAAGTTATCCACTCTAGATATTGCACTAAGCACAGCTCCCACTGTGCTGGTTCCCATCTGGTTACAAGAACAAAGGTCACTTTCTGAATTATATTTTTCATGAATAGATTGGGTTTTGATAAAAATAGTAGTAGATTCCTTTCTGTTGCTGGTCCCAAACCTGAGATAGCAGAATAACTATTATATTTGTACTGCAGTTGTCCTCGAAGGACGATCAGAGCCTCCTACAGTGAAAATAGCTATTGGAGGCTTGTCAGTGTAGGGACATGGCATCATTGAATTTCTACAGGTCCAATTTTTAAATACCATGTACTCTACCTTGTGTTAGGTTATGCTATGTTGTTATGCTATTTATTTTCTTCTATAGCGCACGGCTACTCCGAAGAGCATCCCGGCGCTTTGGCGAAGAGAACTTGATACAGAGTGACAACACAACAACTAAAAACTGAAGGAAAAAGACCAAAGAAAACCCCTATGCAGAAAAAAGCCAAGTTTTTAATTCCTTCCTAAAAGCAAGAAGGCTATTTGCCCTTCGTAAAAACAATTGTAGCTCATTCCAGCCCCGCGAAGCCAAATACCGGAAAGCCCGGCCTCCAGTTCTGGAACGCTTGATGGCAGGCACAGCCACTTTAGCCAAAGAAGCAGATCGCAGAGCCCTGCTAGGCAGGTAGAAAGAGAAGCGTTTCCCGATGTACTTAGGGCCAATACCGTGAAGGGCTTTAAAAACCAAGGTTAGGCTTTTAAATAAGATTCTCTTAGAGATGGGCAGCCAATGCAAAGCTTTGAGTAACTCGGCAGCACTGGCTCGTCTCGGGAGCCCGAAAATGGCTCGAGCTAAAGAATTCTGCACCACTTGCAGGCGGGTCAAAAGATATTTAGGTAGACCCAAATAGAGGGCGTTCGCATAATCCAAACGCAACCCTATTAGAGCCTGCACAATGGTTTTTTTGTGGTGAAGTGACAGCAAAGGAACACATTTTCTAAGCATCCTGAGAATGCCAAAGCATTTCCCAGAAAGCCCGATGATATGGGGCCTGAAGGATAGGTCACAGTCAATAAGAATTCCAAGATTTTTCACCTTGACAGAGGCACTGTCCGGGGGAAACATTTCCTGTGGCCACCAGGCCTTCCAGCTGGGATCGGGAGTACAGCCAAAAAAAAGCAGCTCCGATTTATCGGAGTTGCATTTAAGGCCCTGACACCGGAACCACTCGAAGACAGCATCAAGACAGTCTCTAATCCGTATGCCGTTGAAGACCCCACCTCTGTCACATGTGAACAGAAGCTGGGTATCGTCAGCATAGGATATGATCTGGGCGCCAAAGGATTCCGCAACCACCGCCAGAGGGGCCATGAAGATGTTAAACAGCATGGGGCTAAGAATGGAACCCTGGGGTACCCCCACCTCTAGCGGCGGCATATCGGCAGAATAAAGGGGCGCCCAGATCAATTGCCGGCGGCCGTTCAAAAAAGATTTAAACCAGCTCAACACTGTCCCCTGAAGGCCAATTTCCCAGAGTCTTAAAAGGAGGGCTTCGTGGGGCACGGTGTCGAACGCCGCTGACAAATCAAGCATAACCAACATGGCCTTACCTCCAGAATCTAAAACCTCCCTGATGGCGTCGGTGACCTCGAGAAGGGCAGTCTCTGTGCTAAAATTAGCACGGAAGCCAGATTGAGACATGTGAAGAAGGTCGTTCTCCTTGATAAAATTGGAGATCGACCGATGTACATGCTGCTCGGTTACTTTCGCCAGTGCCGGGAGGAGAGAGATCGGCCTGTAGTTTGCATGAATAAGAGGGTCAAGGTTTGGCTTTTTGATCAACGGTAGTATCAAAGCACATATCCAGGCCTGAGGGACCACACCAGTGGACAGAGAGGAATTAAGAAGTGGGTTCAGCAAGGTGTTAAGAACTGACGCCACTCTCCCCAGACACTTCGCCGGACAAGGGTCCAGTGGTGAACCAGACTTCAATCGGGACAGAAGGTCAAAAGAAGTAGTGAGGGACATAGGAGGGAATTCACACAAAAAAGGACCATTGTCATCCAAAGAAGGCAGGGACGACAGAGAACTAACGTCCATCAAGTGGCAGGTAGCAGGGAAAGAATCCTGAATGGATTTAATCTTATCAACAAAGAACTCGGCTAGTTGATTTATCCAAGCCTCTGAGTGCGTGTGAGAGGGAGTGTTTAGGGAAGGAGAGATAAAATCCTTTATGATTCTAAAAATCTCTCTACTAGCGTTATCGGCCTTGTCTATTCTATGTTCCAAATACGCCTTTTTCTCAACCCAGATTTGCCTGTGGTATGATCTTGTCGCCATTCTATATCGCAATCTCTCGGCTGGATCATAGGCTCGTCGCCAGGCCCTTTCCGCCTTCTTACACTCCTGACGTAAGGCCTTCAGATGCGGGGTAAACCATGGGGCGGAGCTACGTCTCTCAGTGGATTTAGTCCTCTTCTCGGGAGCCAGCACCTCCAATCTGGCCGTAAACCAATTCTGGAAGAGAATAAGATTCCCTTACAGATTGCCAGAAAGTTGGCAAGGGAAACTAAGGAGGGCTTCAGATAACATGTCAGCAGAGATCAAGTGAAAAGGCCGAGAGGTCCTCGTGGTGTCTTTTAGAGGCCTCTTCCGAGATATAGCAGTAGAGAGCAGCGCAAAGTTAATTGAAAAATGGTCGGACCACAGAACCGGCTGCGGAGGAGACACATTTAGTGGTCTTGTAGAAAAGACCTGGTAAAGGGTGTGATCTTTATTATGAGTCGGCCCCTGAACAAAAGGTACCAATCCTAACGGAGCCGTTATATCGACAACTTTTAAAACCTCTGGGTCTAAATTGTTATCCATGTGCAAATTAAGATCACCTAGTAGGATACACTGCTCTGATCTAAGACAAGGCACAGAGAGTGCCGCTTGAAGGTCATCGAAAAAAGAGCCAAGAGGTCCCGGCGTTCTGTAGAGAAGGATCCCAGTACAGGCTTGTGAGGGAGAAAGGTGAAGGATAAAACCTAGGGACTCACAGCCCTGAATATTATTTACAGGAAAGGTCGTGCAGGGAAAGCGATTGTCCACGATCAAAGCCACACCTCCTCCTCTACCAGTCACTCTGTCCCTCCTAAAGATATTATAATTAGGAGGTAGGGCATTAGCCAAATCCGGGGCAGAGCCTTCCCCCAGCCAGGTCTCAGTGAGGAATAAGCAAGATGTATTCGATTCCCTCAAGAGATTCCAAATGTTAAGGTAGTGACAACTCAGTGATCTGGTATTGAGAAGAAGACAGTGGTAGTGGAGCGGAGGAATATCCGACGAGGGACCCCGCAGATCTGGAAGACGCCAACCACACTCCGTGCATCCCTTCCTGAGAGCCCGACCACCCGGGAAAACATGACAAGAGCCATGTACACCACGCAGGGAAAAGAGGTCCTTGTGGGCTACAAGGCCTAAATAGGAGTGACTTTATTTAAAAGGAAGGTTTTTCCCTTGTCAAATCGGTTATTTTGACAGGTAGGGCTGCAACTTTAAACAGCAGTCAAGCTACATTGATAGGCCTGAAGTCATATTTTCCTTGTAACACCAGTGGATGCCACAATAAGTGCTGCAACTTACAGGTGACACTTAACTTTCTATGCAATGTGTTTGGTTTCTGCACCATTTACTATGGCCTTAAAGGAGAGTGTTAAAAATACAAATCAGGGATTAGCCGTGTTTTACTGGTTTTGTGGGTCAGAGCACACACTGGGCACTAGACAGCAGCACTCCAGTGTACAGATTCCTGAAATCAGCAATAAAAACCTGCACAAAATGAGGGGGACAGCGCAAAAAGTGAAATTTTTCTCACTGTCATCAAGGGTTTGTGGAGGGGCTGTGATGTAACCCTTTCGATGATGGTGTGTTTGCGTACCTCTGTGCCAAACTTAAAAAAAAAAAAATTTGTATTAAGCTTTTCAAGCACATGTTCCACTTTGGTTTCTTTTTGCACTTTCAGACCCCATTTGGTGGTCACAGTGCAGACTGGAGCTCTTGTGTCCCAAGTGTAATGATTTAAGATAGTTCCCACTAGTGTGCAGTTGTATGTCCTACTGTTCCTTTGCACACTGGGCCAAGCACAAATCTTTCTACAGTGTTTCTTACTGTAGTGACGGCAAGAAGTCAAAGGGCGTATCATGGGGACAGCATGGTGGACAGACTTAGAACTCAACTATCATCTAACGGGCACATTAACTACAATTTACCACAAAATGCTTGCCTTGAATTTAAAGTGTTTGGTAATCACAGAGCAGTACTAAATACTACACAGCTCTATCAAGTGTAAAGTTTAGTGCTGCTGGTTACGGTTCTTCCTTGTGGCTCTACTTTAAGAAATTGAGTTACTTGTTGAGGGGGATGAAACTCCAAACATCAGCAAACACAATTCTTGTCAGTGTGAAGTCACAATCATACCCAACTTTAACCGGTTTTTAAACCGCTAATAGTTGGGCACAGACTATGGTAGTCATTAGGATCGCGGACGGACTTGAGTCCGTCCGCGACCCCTGAGTAGGAGGGAACGTCCACATGGGCTGTGGCGTTCCCTCTGTGCAGATTAGGATGTGACCGCCAGGGTGGCGGTCACATTCTCTATTTTTAACATTGCGGCGGGTGGAGCTTCAAGCTGCACCCGCAGCAATGTTAAAAATGCACGCATTGCATTTGAATGTAGAAAGTGGCAGGCACCGCGCGGTGCCTGCCGCTTACTGCATACAAATGCAGGGGGGTACCATAGGTACCCCCCATGTGCACCCCCCACCCCCCCTTCACTACGGGGGCCCGCAACGGGCCCCCGTAGTGAAGTTACACATGCTTTTCCACGGCGGAAAAGCCACCGCGGAAAAGCATGTTTCCAAGAACATCCTAATCTGGCTGACGGTGTCACCTTCACCATATTAGTGCTTTTCCGCCGTGGTTGTAAGCCAACCGCAGAGGAAAAGCTGCGGACGGAAACCAGGACCCACGAGCCATCCTAATGTGGCGGTGGGTCTTGGTGGAGCCGCAGAGGATTTTCCGCATCCTCCAGGCCGGCGGTGGCTTCCGCCGGCCCGGAGGATGCGGAAAATCCTCCATCCTAATCAGCCCCATAGTTAGGCTTCACTTATGGGCAATGTGTATAGTATTTATGCAGCACTTCAAACATTGATAAAGTGAAATACAACACAAGAAAAATCTCACACAAAAATGCAATATTGAAGATTTAAGGGAATATTGTCCAAAAAGCACAAAGCTCCAACTGTGGATATCTGGTTGTGCCAGACTAGGACAAAGTCAGGAGTTTAGGCCGACTGTGATGGAAGGTGGGTCGGCTACATGGACCAAGTTAAGCACTCTGAACAAGAGTATATTACATTTTATTGTGGAGCATTGCGGAGTCCAGCGTCAAGGTTGCATCGCACACTGGGTGTTGAGAGGAGGTGTTTGGTTGCAGTGCGAAGCCTTGCGTCGGCGTCTAGGAAGCCATGGATGAGAGGCTTGTTATGAAAAGGCTTGCTTCGAGGATTCGTGGCATGTGGGCTGGTTCCAAAGAAGCTGCGGGGCCTGCAATGCAGAGTCCTGTGTTCGCAACAAGATGCCATTGAAGAGAGTCTTGCAATGCAAGGATCAGCATCGAAGATGCGTTACTCACTGGCTCCACTGCAGGGTTTTTGGGAGGCAATACGTCGCAATGTGTTGGTTCTACTGGGACCACAGCTGAGCTGGCAGAGCACTGTCCAGCTCACTTTCAAAGGTCCAGGACTGATGGGGTACCACTTGGGAGATCAGGACAAGTAGCTGGCAAGGTACAGATGCTGGGGTCAAGATGGAGGAAGCCTGTTATGTCTCTGAGGCTTCTGAACAGGAGCCAGCCAACTAACCCTTGGAGTTACTGTGGTGGTCCTGGGTTTAAGATGTAGGTCCAGCCCTTCTCACACAGACAGGAAGACAGCAGGGCAGCACAGCAGGGCACCAGAGTGTGAGTCCTTTCAACAGCAGAGCAGCACAACAGTTACTCTTTTGAGTGTTCCACAGGTCCAGATGTGTGCTGAAGAGTCTAAGGGTCCATAAATGTATACCTGGTGCCCACTTTAAAGTAGGAGAAGGTTCTGGAAGTTTCCACCCTCAAGGAGTTACGCATCCCCTTCATCCCTACCCTTGACCCAACTTGTCAGTGATCACAAAAAGACTAGTGTCAAACACTTTGTGAGTGTGCCCAGGCAGATACTTTGTGATGTGTAAATGTGGTAGGTGACAGCTCCTCCCCCTCATCAACTCCGAGTGGCCCATCCTGACAACACCCACCATTGCTTTGTCTCACTGTCTAGGAGAAATACACAGAGACCATTTGCCAGCTACACCTAGGGGTGGCATATATGTATTCAAAAGGGAGATTTAGACCTGCAAGAGGTTTACCTTTCCAGGTCAAAAAGACAATTTAAAACTGTGCATCCAGTCTGTAATGGCACGCCTTAGACATGTACAAATGGCCACTGAAGTGAGTGGCACAATCAGTGCTGCAGGCCCACCAGTAGCATGTAATTTAAAAGCCCAGGGTACATGTAGGACCACTTCACTAGGGACTTGCAAGTACATGGAATATGCCAATTCGGTGTAATCTACATTTACCATGTTTAAATGAGTGAGCAGTTGCACTTTAGCACTGGTGAGCAGTGATAAGGTGTTCAGATTCCTAAAGACAGAAAAAACAAAGTCAACAAAACAGGAGGCTGAAAGGCAAAACGCTGGGGGAAACCTATGCCAAGGATTTGAGGTCCAACAGTTATATCCGCTGATTTCTCTCATGCTGATCCCACCTGGTTCACCCCCTTGATAGCTTTCTCCCCCAGTGCTTAGGGCAGTGACATGAATCATACTCCGTTGTAGTGTCAATTACCCACAAATCAAATGTTCACATTGCTCAACATTCTTACCCCTGAGATGTAGTGGTTAATGTGTTAAATCTCTCACACTCCTCCTAAGCGGATCTAGTGGCTTCCCTGTCCACCAGCAGGCAGAGGCCTGCAGCGAGCGAAGACAATCGCATTCTTGTGGTGGAGGCCAGGTACACACGGCCTCCTGACTCTGTTCAGCAGTAAACAGCAACAGCTGCTGAAGCTCCATCTGGCCATAGGTCTAGAGTTAGCCCTGAATGGCTTCATAGGCTGAATCAGGTATAGGTCCAGTTCAGTCACCAAAGCGGTGCCCGTCCAAATCAGTCCACTTGAGGCAGTTGCAGCACTGATAGAACTAATGCAGCTTTAACCGGCCTCAAGGAGCTAGTTGCAGCCCCAGTCATACCGACGCTCTCATGAAGGTTTGGAGTTGTCCATCTCCCAGGGATTTTCGAGGCCAGAGAAGCACTAAGAGATTAAAAAGCTGCCTGTAACTGAACCAGGAGCTTGGGATGATAAGGGAAAGAACTAGGAATAATCCTTGTCCATCTCTTACCAACTCCCATCTCCTGATATGTTTCTACTGTTGGTGGGGTTGGAGGAGGGGCCAGAAGAGAGGGTGGGTGGAGCTGTGCTATACCTTTTACCTTCTCTCCCATGTCCCTCATCCTACCAACAGTTAAAAGCTGGTGGGCGTGGTTAGGGAGGAGCTGAAGTCAGTTATAGTGGACATTAGCCCCTCCCATAGCTCCACCAACCAGTTCAGTGCTTGACTGCACCTGGAAGGTTTAGTGAAACCTTTCCAAGTCCATCTGATATGTGTGTGACATCATTGGTATTGGGGTATGTGTGTGTGTGTATTTTATATATGTATATATATATATATATAAATATCTACATTTGTATATGTATATATATATTTTTTTTTTTCTTTCTTTTTTTCAGCGTTTGGAAATAAGCTGAATTGTTCTGAAAAAAATATATATATACAAATATACAGTGTGTGTATAATATATATATATATTTTCAGTAATGCTTCAATCTATATAAATGCCGACAAAGAACATAGGAACAGCAAAATAGATGACACCCATTGCCCATTCAGGGCTGTATATTTTTTTATATCTATCTATACTACTAATATAAAGAGAGAACACAAACCTTTTGGCAAGGTAAACTCGGAAACCACAGCACCAATACACACACCCAATACATTGTTGTAATCCTCAGGGTGTGCAGATGGACATAGGCTATAGAAAATAAAAAAAAGACGCAAATTTGAAAATATAACTTTAAAAAAAAGTAGTGCCCTGAAAGTAGCGCCGGCCGCGACGCTGACGGCCACGACGTAGCGCTGGCCGCAACGTACATGATGACGAGGAGGAGCGGCGGTGAACTGAGGAGCTAGGGGAGGAGCGGCGGCTCAGGTAAGGCTCTGGGACACAAGACGGGAGGGAGCCGGTGCGGGAGGTTGGCCTGGAACAACTGCGGTAAGGCTCAGGTTCTGGGGGCAGCATTTCAGGCTTGCGAGGAGGAGCGGCGGTGAAGTGAGGAGCTCGGGGAGGAGAGGCGGCTCAGGTAAGGCTCTGGGACACGGGACGGGAGGGAGCCGGTGCGAGAGGTTGGCCCGGAACAACTGCGGTAAGGCTCAGGGTCTGGGGGCAGCATTTCAGGCTTGCGTGCTCTCCCGCCCCGGCCCCCACCCGCCATGACATTGTCCGGAACACAGACAATGTCATGGCGGGCGGGGGCCGGGCGGGAGTGCACGCAAGCCTGAAATGCTGCCCCCAGCCCCCTTCTGCCCCGGGCAACGCTGGGGCAGGCTGCTAGTATATATATAAAAAGAATAATCGGTTGTACAGAATATAAATAGTTGTATACAGGCTGTACAGAAGAAATGTCCACAATGTAAAGGTAAATAATGTATAGCAGAGAATATGTATGCGACAATGAATTGTATGGTTCAAAAAACCATTGTAAGATGGCCACCGCGAAAACCTATGATCTGCTATGGAATACTGCTAACCCTTCTTTGCTTTTTACATACAACCTGAATAAAACTGCATCCCCTTTCTATGCTTATGATTTGATTTTAAAAATGAATGGAAATGTTGACCCTACCGACATTGACAAAGGCGTGTAGCCGAAACGCGCCTGTCGGATGTTTTTTGTTTGTGGCTTAAATACATTGAGATGAATATAAACCCCAAATATATGTTATATCAAATTCAATTTCAAGATAACAGGATAAATCCATTTATAAAATTACTAGCAGCCCGCCCCAACGTTGCCTGGGGCAGAAAGGGGCTGGGGGCAGTACTCACGCTCCCGCCCCAAACCCCTCCCGGACCGACTCCCTCCCGCCCCGACTCACTCCCGCCCCCTCCCGTCCCGACTCACTTGCGCCCCCCTCCCGCCCCGACTCACTCCCGCCCCCCGCCCGCACCGACTCACTCGCGCTCCGACATTTTCCTTTACTGCTGCCTCCTTCTTGCCTCCCCCTGCATCACACAGTCTCGCACTGAACTTTCCCTTTCCTTACCTGTGCCACCGCTCCTCACTGCACTGCCGCTCGTCACTGCACCGCCGCTCCTCCTTCGTCATCATCACGCACGTTGCGGTCATCACGCACATCACATCGCGGCCAGCGCTAGGTCCCGGCCGGCGCTACTTTCAGGGGACTACTTTGTTTTCAAACTTAATTTTTTTTATTTACTTTTTTTTTTCATTTATATAGCCTATGTCCATCTACACACCCTGACATTTTCATAGATGTATCGATGTGTAGATTGGCGCTGTGGTTCCCGAGTTTACCTGGCCAAAAGGTGCAAGTTCTCTCTTTATAATAGTAGTATAGATTTACAATAAAAAAAACCACTATGGGTCATTTGACTAGCTTCAAGATAATACTGCGTTGGCCAACTAACTCATGCCTTACGTAAATAATGCCTTATGATTATGTATTCAGGATACAAATAATGTGATTCCTGTAAAACTATGCAAAGTTCCAAAGAATTTCTGCATAAAGTGGTGTTACTTGTGCTTAATGGTGCAAAAAAAGAAAATTAGTGTGAAGTGTTCAACATGTGATAAATGATAACATAAACAGGTCAATTATAAGATTATTTTCTATAGCTATACATTTCTATAAATGCAAAAAACATATAATTTCACATAATTCATTAGTTCAATTAGAATTAAAATTTGCCAGTGTACCTATTACATCTGGAATGAAATCCCATAATGTATGTTGTGCATGTAAACAGCTAGTATAGACTATCAGAAGAACAGGAGAGAGTCATGGGAACGGTCATGGCAGAGAGAATGTGACATTATGTAATTGGGCTAACTGCTAGGTACAGAAATAGCATACTGTCGTGCGATATGCAGTCATAACAAAAATCTTATAGATTTTACATTGGCAAAAGAAATAACCATTTATGGACGTTTAAAAAAAGACACAATTTCTTAGAGATATGTGTACATGTCTTCCGAATTATTAAGACCCCTAGGCCATTTGCTGTCTAGCTCAAGTATAAATTTTGTTTCTAACTGTCTTAATTTTCTCTCTCTGTTGCCCCCGCGTTTGGATTTAGAAACTGCGGCGATGACAAAATAAGAAAGACAGTTGATATCTTTGTTGTGACATTTGGCAAAATGCCTGGCCACAGGGTAGGCAGCATCGTTATGAAGGATGGCCCTCAGATGTTGAAGGATCCTGACATGCACCTGTAGCTTTGTGCTTCCCACATAATTCAAGCCACAGGTGCATGTCAGGATGTAGACAGCGAAGTCCGTTTTACAATTAAAACTCCCCTTGATGGGTATTGGGGATGTATTGAAGGGGGTCTCATATGAAGACTTGTTACAACCAAATTTGCACGCCCGGCATGTGGTGCATTTTTTAAAACCTTTTGTAGGTTGCAGCCATATCGTCGGTTTCCTTGTTTCTGGAGAGTTTTTGTCCAGGTCATTGCCCATAGATCTTCCCTTTCTAAAGGTTACAGCGGGGGGAGTAGATAAAAAAAAAAAATATATATATATATATATATATATATATATATATATATATATATATATATATATATATATATATATATATATATATATATATATATATATATATATATATATATATATACACAAATACACACACTGTGAATTAAATGAAGTAATTATAAATACGTTGCCAGTAGTCAGGACCTAGTTTACATGTGAAAAGCGCTTTTTGACTTGCCTTTATATTTGGTGCTGTTTGATGAATCTTCACGAAATTTTCTGAAAAAGTACGTTGCAGATTCTAGTTGCATGGAAAGTCTCTGGCGATCCATCAAGTGGGGGCAGTGAAAAAGGTGGGGTCAAAAAAAGTCTGTTTCCAATGTTAATTTCCATAGGGATTTTAGACACAACTACAGACCGAACCTCTTGATGGAATTGCACCAAATGTGACAGGAAGGAATCTCTTTGTCCAGAAAGAGCCTTTTTTGCTATTTGGTCTAAATCCGTTCAGTAGTTTTGGAGATATTAAAGAACATCCTAATTTGTATATCTAAAGCCGCGAAGCCTCTGTGGATTTTGATAATCTCTGGCAGAGATCTGATTGGCTGCCAACACTTCAACCAGGAAGTGTTGGCAGCCATCTTGGACTTGGCCTCAGGCAAGTAAAAAAAATACACAAAAATAAAGAAAAGGGGGCAGAGTAGGAATACCCTGACCCCCTAGACTTGCTGCTGGGGTCCCTCAGGGACATCGTCCGGGCCAAAAAGCATTAAAAGAAAATTGCTGTGAAATTGTGGATATTCGCACATTCGTGGCAAAAATTTATAAAAAGAAGCACAGTCTCCCATGTGGGCCAGAGCCTGGGGGCTCATTTAAATATAAATAATGGGGAGGGAGGGGCATGCGGCCCACCTCCTCGGCCATAATTGGCCCCAGGGACCACCACCTCCCTGGTGCATACATAATTGTATTAAGGGAGGGTGTCCAGCTCCCCCGGCCTGGCCCTAAGGGACAAAGATGTAGGGCTGCATGGTCCCCCTCCTGGAGCCATAAATGGCCTTGGAGACCGCCACCTCTCAGGACTGGCTTCCGGCAAGAGCAAACAGTAACTCCTCTCCTAGCAGTCAGGAGCATGAAAACTGCCCCTGCTTGCTGGGAGAAAAGCATGGGAAAACAGGTGAAAGGATTGCTCCTGCATGCAGGAAGCAGCATTTTTGGCTGCTCCCAATGTGCACAAGCAATGCAGACTCACGCTGTAGGCAGAGATCATGGGGTATTGAGGCTGCCCCCGACATCCCCAGTTCAACACACTGGGTGGGCTCCAGGGCACCCAGGATCGAGAGGCTGGGCCCCGGGGGATGGGGTGCCGGTGCTGAAATTGGCCGGTGGTGGGGATTAGCGTGCACCCCCTTCCATTCGAATAATTGGCTGGGACCTAGGGTCCCCGGGCCAAAATTAGCCTGCGGACAGGGGCTGCATGGCACCCTCCCCTTTAATTCTTAGATGGGCCCGGGGCCAAAATTGGCCCATGGCATGGGAGTCGTGCGGCCCCCCCTTGTATAAAAGGTATGCAAAGTGTTTTATCTCTGAAATTTCATTTTTGAAAGATGATCTGAAATGCATTGTGGAGGTGAATGCATTGTCGATCTATTGGAGCACAATCTGCAGTGACTGTGAGAGGTGGGCTGGTTCTTTCTTGTCCTTACCTGGTGAGAGCAGAGACCATGGTTCTCCTTTAAAATTACTACGAGTATGCAAATATGCAAATCACTTGGAAGCTTCCCCTATTTGGCCCGCCCACCTTAGTAGTATAAATAGGTTTTCCTGCCTTTTGCCAGGATGATGGACAGCTTAACAAGACCCTCCAGCGCGTTTACCGATCATTTTAGTTTGGCGTTCTTGATGCTGAGGAATATGACATCTCCACAAAACAAAGAAGCACTTACTTCATATGGTTAAGAAGAAGGACCCTTGTTTGGTGGATATTTATCTCTTTTTGCTCATGTTTTTTTTTCTATAGGAATATTTATGTTATCACAGATTTCTGGATAAAGACGCATGAGAAACAATCACTTTGCCAAAATGCACACATGGTCACTGGCGACATTTCCTCTTGGTCCATTTTTCTGCTGTAGTGTACAATGCATACTAGACATTTACCCAACAAGCCAGCACTTAGTAATTAACCAGTAAAAAGTACTCCACTTGTGTATATAATTTGTGCAAAACTGTGGATTCTTGTTGGATTAAGGACAGGTGCTATTCCATTGTGGCCCAGTAACTCACACAGCTACGGACACACCCACACAGAAACTTAGCCCATCACACACTCAGGCACTCACACACCAACAGACCTGCTCATATACTGGTACACCCACTCACAGACCCACTCACACAACCACTTGCAGATCTACTCAGACATTCACACGCACTCATAGAGCCAGAGACACTCATGCACCCATTCACAGCCAAACTCAGAAGCTCATGCACCACTTACAGAACTCTATCACACACACTCACATACCTACTCAGAGCGTCATGCACTGACTCACAGACCCAATCAGTGACTCAAACACAGACCCACTCAGATATTCACTCACCCATTCACACACCCAGTGAGACACTTACAAACCAACTTTCAGGCCCACTCAGACACTCACACACCCACTCACACACCCATGGAGACACTCATGCACTCACACATACACTCACTGAGTAACGTATACACTCACTCACACAACCACAGAGACACTCACACACCCACTCAGTCAGACACTCATGCACCCACTGGCAAATCCACTCAGATGCTCATGCATCTACTCACAGTTCCACTTATGCACTCATGTACCCACTCACAGACCAACACAGAGACTCTCCCACACACTCACTGACCTTTACAAAAACTCACATATCAAGTCAGAGACCCACACAAACACTCTTTTACCCACTCAAATACCTATACAGACACTCACCCACCCACTCACCAACCTATACAGCCACTCACACACTCACTTTCAAAGGTTACTGGTTCCATTTAGGAAATCAAATTAAAAAACCTTAGAAATTCACTGAAAAAACAAATATTACAAGAACGTTACGGTTAGAAAATATCATTAAAAACATAGGAATTTACTGAAAAAAACGAAGGTTACATAGACATTACAGTTAGGAAATAGAATTGAAAGAAACCTTAGAAATTCACTGAAAAAAACAAAGGCTACAGGGACATTATAGTTAGGCTTAGATTCCATAGGAAAAGCATTTTTGTTTTGATAATATATTTGGAGTCATTTGACAAATCTTCACAAAACATTCAAAACTAGCATGCCAGTCAATTAATTAATCAATTAATACTTTATTTTACATTTAGAAACAAATGCATAAAAAGTTCAGATAAAAATATACAAACATATCAATAAGTTATCAGAAAAAGGCTGATATTTAAAAATGTATCCTAAAACCCTTAAAAACAGCATATACATCCCCTCACTAGTTCTTCTGCATCTTAAAACATTTAGATTTGTTCAAGCTGGTCATATTATACAGGTTTTAACATTTGATCACATGTTTGCTAATCTGCGAGTTTTTAGTGGGGTACATAAAAATGAAGCCACCGTCAGGCAAACATATGGAGTCTCTAATTGTAACATAACAGACAGTGCTATAATGTAATTACGCAAACAAAATTTCTTCAGAAATTGGATTATAAATCTTTTCCTCTCTGTTTAATAAAAATGGCAGAAAAAAGTATGTGTATAATTGATTGTTTTGATCGGGAGTCATCCAGCATTAAAGTTACATACCCTAACCAAAACCTTATTAAAATGAAACAATGGCAATTATTGGTTACACTAGCAAGGTACGAGGATAGATCGTGCACTAAAGGGTGTCTCTTATTATATGCAATGACTGTGGCTTTATCTTTATTTCTCTGCCCTCTTTCTTGTGCACATGTCTCTAAAAAATAATTTATTAGTTTCGCCTTTGAAAAGGATTTACATTGCACGGGGTCGTCATAAAGGGCCACCAACCCCAGAGTGCACCTTATATAATTTAGCCATGTTATTTTATACCCATAACCAATTTTGTGACATCCTTTATAATACATCGATTTATCTGTACTGCCTCCAGTTTCCAAATTGACAACCAAAGTAGCAAGGGAGCCAGTGTGATAGTATCGGAAATATAGGGTAAGCCTTGTTCTTTGTGTGTATTTACATTAGTACATGCCTTAGTTATACCCCAAACTGCTGCCCCATATGTAGCCACAGAAACAGTTTTTGCTAGGTAGATTTTAATCATCTCTGGTATTGGTTTGTTGCCCAAGTTCGATGCAAACCTTAAAAAATTGCAGTTATACTTTTCATCATCTATGTAGCCCTCGAAGACAGCATTATTTTCCAACCTAAATTATCATCAAAGGTAATGCCTAGATATGAGAAATTAGCTACAACATCAACTTTTCTCTGTGCGATAGCATAATTTCCTTTCTTTCTGCTTTTTCCAATACATATAATAATAATACTTAGCTTTTTTCACATATAAATCAAGGGTTTCCATAAAAGATACATACTGGGTGATGTAATTTTGTAGGGCTAAGAGAGTTCGTGCCAGCAGGACTGCGTCGTCTGCATACAGCAGGACAGGGAATCGTGTTGTACTTGCATTCGGCGTGTCTATTAGCTTTTCTACCAGGTACTCATTTAGTTTATTGGTGTACAATGAGAACAGGAAGGGCAAGAGTATGCAGCCCTGCCTTACACCATTTGTTATGTTAAAGGGCCTAGTGCATTCACCCTGCCTACCATGGCGAACCTTTGCTGAAGCAACTGCATACAACTGGCGTATAAAACAGATTTTTGCTTCCTCTACCCCATTTGCTACATGACTTGCCACAAATTATTACTGTTAACGCAGTAGAGAGCGGCAGAGAGATCCATGAATGCCCTATTGGGATTCTCTTGCTTGGCCTGTGTGTACTTCCCTGCTCAGAGTGCCAAGTTCAGACATTGATCCACTGTTCCTCTGCCTTTCCTGAATCCGTATTGGCCCTTCACCAGGATCCCCTTCTCACGTGTCCAGTCTTCCATTCTGTTTAACAATATTCGGCCCATTACCTTTGCCGTACTATCAATTAACGCAATGGGGCAACAGTTAGCAGGATCGGAATCATCTCCTTTTTTGAATATTGGTACAATAATGGGCTGTTTCCATGAAGGAAGGGGGCCCTGAATGCCACTGGCATGGAATATAAAAGTGAGTAGAGGGACCCAGAAGGTTCTATTATTCAGAAATATGTCAACAGGTACCCTCACTGGGCCTGCTGCCTTTAACCCCTCCCATGCTCATGACGGAACCGTTCCATCACGAGCCTCGGGTGGGCTGTGCTGGTGACAGAACGGTTCTGTCACGGCCCGCTCGCCGTGCCTGCGCGGTGCAAATTCCGCACCAGCGCTGACGCTCTAAAGAGCGGGCAGGGCCGTGACGGAACCGTTCTGTCACAAGCACAGCTCACCCGCGGGCCGTGACCGAGCGGTTCCGTCACGAGCACGGGAGCGCCGCGCGGCCCCGCCTCCCCTTAGCGCTGCGGCGGAATAGCCACCGCAGTGAAGGGGTTAATGATGAAGCTTGTGACTGTACACACTCTACATCATCCATATTAAAAACTAGGGGGTATGTCTTGTTCTGTCGAGCCGTTCTACAGTGAGACTTATATTCGGCTTTTGGAAGATTTTTTGCAAGTGATCTATCCATGTATTTTCATCTATGCATTCATCTATAGAGGGGCACCCTGCCTCTTGTAGAAATGGTTCTACTTCCTATGCTTCCTCTATATGTTCATATCTATTATTTGTACTGCTGCTTTCCATTCTTCTCTTCTGCACAGCTTTGTCCTTGGTTTCAATCCCAGTTCCTTACCCTCTGCTAAAAACTTTCTACTGCTTTTCATGTTGGTATCTAAACCAAATGCACCATTGAAGCTGGTGCAAGATAGACATTGAACTCAGGGTCGTAATGTTTAGAACCGAGAGCGCACAGATCAGAGGTCTTTGGTGGTATCTGCATTTGCCGCCCGGTGACAGCCGCCGGTAAGAGTGGGGGGAGTGTTGGTGATCCCTGCTTTGCGACCCTGTCACGGATGCAGGTAAGAGCCGCCCCAAAAACCCATGCCGCGCAGGGTGAACCACCCCCGCACCAATCCCTTTGCTACACCATTGTACAAATGTGTCAATAGGACAGCCATAAGGTTGAATTTACTAGTGCTCCAGTAACAGTGACATTAGCCCCAATATTTTGAGACAGGGGTCCCCAGCATAGTTCCACAAAGACCTAAACTATGTCAGCTTTTCAGGCTATCCATGCAAGATAATTATACAAGTTATTATTCCAAATGGAATTCCTTTCCATGGTCAGTAATTATTTTGTAATTTTGGCTTTGGACCAAGCCTCCTGCACCTATTCAGAACATCCCTGCTCATAGACTAAGGTTTGACATGTATCATTTTTCAGCTGTCTTTTAATGCCAAGGTAAGAGTGTGCACACAGTTACCAGTAAGAGGGTGCTCACAGATTAATGATTCCAGGACTCACTGTCAGAGGAAAGTTGTGATGCATGGATGAACAAGGTTAAGATCCAATAAGAGGCTGAGCATAAGCAAAAAGTCTTCAGTTCTCTCAGAAAATCAGAAAGACTACCTCAAAACGTAAGTGGGTTGGAAAGTTGTTCCCAGTGTGGAACTGTGCACGTGAAGTGTTCTGATGCCAAAAAGTGTGCATCTGTAAGTTCAAAATGTTGTGAACGGAAGACCTTACGTACCTGTAATATAATTAAAATCAAACAAGACGCCTCGGTTTCAGCGCCAAGACGCCTTGGCATTTGTTGTGCTTTAGAAAGTAGAGCCCTCTCCGATTTATAAGACACTATATTGAAAGCGACAGAATCGACCTTCATTAATATTGCATTGACCACTATACACAGAGGTGATATATTTACTATTCTTAACACATTCTGTATTTGCCTTGGTAGGTAAGTGTACGTGGAGCTAAGAAAAGTACCTATATACCTATAATGTAATCGTGGGTCGATGTCATTGTTGCGATATTGACATTGTGTGATATAGTGACGTCCCCCATCCGTACTCCACAACTGGTGGCATAGTGAAATGCTGTTGTAATTTCCTTGTCCTGCTAATTCTAGTCTTCACATGGTCTGATATAATAGATTTTGAAATACCAGAACCGATTACGATGCTCTTGGTGAAAGCCTACTCTGAGGTATATCAATAAAAACTTTATTGGCATTTAAAGCCTGTGTCCCATTTATAATTTGCCAATGCTTGTTTGTATATGTGTTCTGAAAAACATATCATTTTCCACTAAAATTCCAAGTTGTTTGGGCGAGAAGGAAGGAGGACACCATTCAAACCTTCCTATAAATGATCTTCTTATTCTATCAAAAAGCTTCAAATTGTACAGCCACTTTATGCCTTCAGATACAGAATCTGCAGCAAATTGTCCCCAATATTCCTCTTGATGGGAATCTCAAGCCCACCCTAATAATCACGCCCTATAAAGTTTTTACAACTGTTAAGAGCCCAATATTCTTCAAAATGCACAGATTTTGTAAATGATCTTTGAGGAGAACTAGGGCAGGGCCCCACTAGTCATATTTGACCTGGCCCCTACAATGGTTTGCGATAGCCCTGCAGATGATCATGAGGTCTTCGTGCATTGTTACTCCTAACATGTAATCACGCGATAAATGCAAAGAGCCACTATAAACAATGAGATGTACAACAACTTGTTGCACACGTAGGTGAGCCCACAACCGAAGGCTTCCAGTGATGGGTGAGGAAAGTATATGATAAGTTGGACATTGGAACATACATGTGTTTGAAGATCAAACAGGGCAACATTTGCTGTTCTAACCCATGGTTTGGTGTTTTTGTTTTCCAAAAGTGGTGCCATGCCCTGGATGTCCAACCCCCATATCGGGCAACAGTGAAGCACTGAAGCCAATCCTGAAATCCATACTTCAAAATTTAAACGAAGGAAGTGGACAGCTAAACCTCTTCAAACTAGAAGTAGAGGGAGCCACTTCACAGGTGAGTAATTGTACAATTTCCTCAATCTTTGGGTGACTACTTCAGATGAACTTTTTGTCTGGTTGATCATGTGGATTTAGAAGAAGAACCATTATCATGTAAGGATTGAATGAGGTACCGGCTTGAGGAGGGAAGTGTACAGATCTCTCGTTCTTTCATCCCATGGTCTGGAAAATAGTCACTTCAGAAACTTTGGCCTAAATTCTAAGCACAGTTTATTGTTTTGTTTCAGTTAATCTTAGGCAAAATGTTCATTATGCTGGCATAATCTCAGGTAATTTCCATTATTTTGTTTTACACTTCTTAGGCAAAATTCCTGAGATTATGCTACATGCCATTTTGTGCAATTTCAAGTCAGTTCTGCTAAAAATCCTATCGAGGGAGCACATGAACAAAGTGAACAAACAGAACTCAAGTGGGTGTTGTTTCCGACACTTGTTTTATTCTGTTTTACTGTAAATGTACCCTTGTTTCCAAAGTGAATGCAAGTATGCATTTCGCACCAAAATATGGCACTAAAGGCCAGGTTTGCTTTAGACACTACTTCATATCATTTTTAGTATTTTGAAAAATTATGCAAAAGGAAATTAACATGAATTTCGCACACTTCTATGTTCAATTTGAGGATAGCTTTTTTAGCATTCAACTGATCCTATAACAGCTGTACCTCACTTTCTCTACCACTGCACTAAGCTATCAAGTAACCTGGTGATCTCTGTAAAGGCGTATGTCAACCCTTGATGTGTGTTGCCTGGGTCTGGCACAACCAGGCTTCACAGCACTGCATACAGACACTTAGGGGCCCATTATGATGTTGGGCGGATTGCCCTCACCAGGCTGGCGGTGGCTACCGCCAGCCTGACGGGGGCAATCCGCCCGACATCCGCATTTGTTTCCCCCCACCATATTAGTATGGCGAGGGGACCTCGGCGGACGGAAGGACCGTCCGCCACTTTTCCGCCCCGGTCGCCTTGCGGCCGGGACGGAAAAGGAATAATATGGTGGCGGTGTCTATCAGACACCGCCAGCCATATTATGATGGGCAATTGTGGATGCCTTTCCGTGGCGGCATGCAGAGAATCCCTGCGGGGACCTGTTCCGGGCCCCAAGGGACTCCGGAAGGGTGGGGGGTCCACATGGGGGGTACCTATGGCACCCCCCAGCAGTTCCATGCACAGCATGGCAGGCACCGCGCGGTGCCTGCCATGCTGTGCATGGAAGTGCACAGCATGCTTTCCTGCCATTGTGGCGGGCGGTGCTAAGAGCACCGCCCGCCACAATGGTAGGAATATGGGATGCGCCCTCCACAGTGCTGCCGACGGGACCCCTGCCCTTATGGCGGGCGGTCCCTACTACCGCAAGGATGGCGGGCGGGCAATGTCCGCCCGCCATCCTAATGAGGCCCTTAGTACTGGTCTCGCCGAAGAACCACAAGCGATCCTCGGCCCTTTATTTATTCCAGTCATCTGAGCCAAGGCTCCTGGGTGAACTTGTGATACATTGTAATGTAGTGGCCTTGTGGCACTCTACAATCTCTTCGTTTTTCAGTCCCCCAGTGATTTCGCTTAACTCTGATGATTTTCTTATGTTAAACGATTCCTGTATTGAAGCAGTCTATGCTAGTTCTCTTCCAGCCCTTCTCATAGATTTCAGAGCAAATGGTACTATGTATAATATAATGTTATCATAAATTACAAAGTCTTATATGTTGCAACTAATGTGACTTCTACTCTGATTTTCTTCTCTGATGTTCACCTGGAAATGGTATGAAATGGTAGGAATACTTGGAAATGGTGTGTAATGTCTTCAGACCATATTTTGATGTAAATACATGAGGTTTATACATGGAAAAGGAATTTGTCAGGTGACTCTACAACACAAATTAGCTTAGAGCCAAAATAGTTTTTAAGAACGCTTATTGGAGTGTCCACAAAAGCCTTTGCAGTAGAGCAGACTAAATGTTCTTCTGTCAATATTGGACAACAGTTCAGAGTCTACTGAATGTCTGATTATCATAATGCCAGTGAAAAGAGCCCCAACATTTTAACGGTGCCACAGTCAGAGGCATGAGCACATTTCCAAAATATTTTCCTGAGTCTCCTTGTTTCTGTTCACATAATGTTCTATGCATACATGTCTAATTGTCATTTAGAGTGATACCAGTTGAGATATTGTTTGCTTGTTCTCATGTACCTACCCTCCTAATCTCAACGTGGTTTATGGGTCATACTCCTGTAGTTCAATACAAGATTTAAATTTGAAAAGTCACTGGCGAAAACAGACACAAAAAGTTGTGTAAAGTGCAAGCCAGAGGTGTCCTGGATATATGGGTCTGCTCTGCAGCTCCCTTTCTGGGTGGTTCATTAATGAATGGTGGGTAGGTTTGACCTAGCAGCAGCTCCTCTCTTCTGCACAGAGCATGGCCGTTGCCGCTCTCTAGGATCAAAGTCTCTCCAAGTGGGACGCTACACTTTTTTTTTGTAAAGTCCGTTGCACCCCTTTTATGCTACTCGCCTTGGCTCAGATGGGATTTCAGCAGCCAGAACCCTTCCTGAGGCTGAATTTTACACATGATAATTAAGGTCTCATTTCTTCCCTCTTTTCAAAACTTGGGAAATGCTCCTTCAGGAGTAAGGAAGTCCCTAGTGGTGAGAGGAGGTCAGTGATCAGGGAGGAGGGATGGAGCGCAGTCTGCACAGTGCAGGATGGGTCGCAAGACCCACATGCCTGTATACTATATAACTGAATATGCCAACAAATGAGCAGTGATATGCAATCCCTGTGAGCAGCGTTACACAATCTATCCTATTTCACACTGGGGAGGAGTGGGTGAGCTTTAATGAACTAATATCTTTACGTTGTCCATGTGGCTAAAAACCTACTACTCGCCTGCCGCTCACAGGGTGCAAGGCATGCGACCAACTCCTACATCGAGTGAGGACGTGCATGCATGGTGGCACATGCTGCCTAGGAAACCCTGTCAGCCGCCATTCTTACCTTCTGTTTGTTGTCTAGAGTTGTAGGTTTCTTCTTGGCTGCTGTACACACAGTAACTGTGTGAAGGGTGTGTGCATAACTCACAATAAGGTGAGCGCACCAGTAAACTCTCAGTGCTTCAAGCAGAGCGCAAACTTGCAAAACTCAGTGACCTCCGCCAGCAGAGTGAAATTTGCAACCCACCCCTAGTTTTTTGCCACTTCATCTGCTCAGACCTCTAGTTCTGGATCACTAGATTTATATTTGGGAATTCTACTGGGATCTGTGTTGGTTGGTTGTCACAGTGTTCATCTGTGTAGATGACTTGGCAGCTAAGGATGTTTCTGTATCCCAAGTGGGATATTTTCAAAAAAATCCTGGGGCAAAGAAGGGTGCTTTCTGCTCTCTTTGTGGAGTGTGGATAGAAATACCTGCCCATCTGTGACAAAACAAACAGGTTGATTGCTATTTTCCAAGTGATTTCCACAGTCTTGTGGCCTCTTCAGCTGCTTGTGCTGCTTGGAAAAAACATCATCATTTTTTATTTGTTGTGTACATGTGCTGAAAACCAAGTGCAATTAATATTGATATACAATATTTTTCACACAGCAATTTATTGAATGGCAAGATTTTGTGGACCAAAACATTACCGATTCCACAGGGTACATTTAAAACTTGTAATGGTGTAGTTGTAACAAAGTGGATTTTTTATTCTGGATGCTGTAAATATCCCTATTTTTCTGATTAACTTGTAATGTGGGCCAGTGTATGCTGCTTGTATGTAAATGGGTGCATTTGTGTCTGAAGCCTTCTAGGTTTTTTTTGTGTGTCTTTGGTTTAGTCTGTGTACAAGTGCTATTGTTTATTGTTAGATATGCATGAGTGCTGAAAGGTGGGACTTTCTGTGTGCCTGGGTGCCTTAGCCTGTTGGTCTGTGTGAGCTTTCTCCTTAATGTATTCTGCTCTGTATGTGTGAGTTGTTATGGATAGCTGGAGGAATTTTGCTATGCAAAATGTCAGCATGTGTATATGGGTTGCGCGTGTGTGTGTCCACGTGCGCATGTGTGCGTCCTCATGTTGTCTGTGTTTGTGGTTGAACTATACAAAATCCAGACCTAGTAGCTTTGCCAATGTTTAATATTTAAGCCTCCTTTCTAAGTTGGTGCATATTGTGGAAAAAGTTATTGGTCGAATTGAGAATTACAAGTGAGGCTGGAATACCACATTGCTGACTTTCGACCCAGGCATTCCAGGTTTACTGATAGAATATCAACCCCCAAGATATCCCCATACACAAATATTGAGTTATAAATATGGGTTTGATATCTGTCCTCCATAGAAAACTTTAGATAAAGCTACAGCCCGAACTGCTGAACCGAATTACATCAAATTTGGCAACGAGGTAGCCCTTGCTTCAGAAAGAGCCATGTTTGTTAAATGGTGTAAATCTGTTCAGTAGTTACAGAGAAACTAGAAAAATTAAGTTTCGATATCTGAGCACCGAGGAGGGTTAGCGCACCCTCCCGGGCACGAGCTACACTCTGATTGGCTGCCAACACTCCAAACCAGGAAGAGTTGGCAGCCATTTTGTGACTCGGTTACAGAGTCAGAAGATAACGGTGGAAAAACAAATTCGTATTCGTGCTCGGTGTGCGCCTCCTGCCGTGAAAAAAACCCCAAAACCAAGCGCTTCATTTTTCAAAGCCCCCGGGTGGGCCAGGTCCTAGGTGCACTCAGTAGACCCGTGGACTGCCACCAAGTGAACCAGGTGACGTCAGGCGATTTCATGGTCCTCAGAATAATCACAAAAATCAAGTTCTTCCTCCCAGCCAGCAACCTCAGGACGGTCGTCACGGGCTTGATTTTTTCCCATCTGGACTATTGCAACAATCTCTATCTTAATGTACAGAAACAACACTTGTACAAGTTGCAACTGGTCCAGAATGCGACAGTAAGATTGCTGTCGGAAACTGCTAGGTTTGCCTTGGTCAGAAGAGAGCTGAGGAAATTACATTGGCTCCCAGTCCCACTCAGATCACGGTTCAAGGCCCTCTGTGTGGTCTTTAAAGCGGTAAATGCGATTGGTTTCAGAGTTTCTAAAGCATAGACTCACATGGTACGTTCCAAGCAGAACCCTTCGTTCTTCTGGTTCTAAATTAGTTCAGACATCCATGTTTAAGAAAACCAATTGGGGAAGTAGAAGGTTTTTTCACTGTGCCTCTAAAGCATGGAATGAACTCCTGTTCCAACTAAGAAACGCTCCAGATCTTATTTCCTTTCGCAAGGGTTTGAAAATTTGGTTCTTCTCTCAATAACAGCTCATTATTTCCCAGGTAACCAGTACTCAGCGCCAGGACACCTCAGGGTAGCAGTGCGCTTTATAAGTACAAATAACATAATATAACATAACCTTCTTAGGGCTAAAACAAAAAAAGTGTTGGGGGTCGCACACTCCACACGCTGACTCTGGGACCACCACCTCCCTGGGGCTTTGATAATATACTGCTGTTTGACAAGCGGTCCCCCAGAAGCCCCTGGGACCACCACCTCCCGGGGCTCTGTTGTAAAATAAAAATTGTGTGTGTGGGGGGACAGAGTCCCTCTCCAAATGCCTCAGGTTCCACCACCTCCCCGGGGCACTTAAAGTTGAAATTCGGGGGTCCGTTACGGACCCCAAGCCCTGGGTGTCACCACCTCCCCCGGGCTTTAGTAATGTTGGAAGGGGGACTGTGCGGCCCCCCTCCTGGAGCCCATAGTGACCCTAGGGACCGCTACCCCCCAGGTTCGGCTACTGCAGTGTCCCGGGGTGCCCACCCCGGGACACTGCTGTTTGCTATGGCAGGGCGGCTGTCATACCAAACACTGCTTTGCTTCGTTGAAGCGAGAGCAGGGAAACCTGTTCTTGCTTCAACGAAGCAAAGCAGGATTGCTTTTGGGAAGGGTTGCTCAAAAGCAATACCGGCTCCCGCAGGAGGTGGGGAGCCAGCGGGACAGTAGGGTCATTGGGGCTCCCCCCTCCCACAGTCCCCAACGAGCATCCATGGGGATGGGGTCCCCAGGGCCAACAATGGCCCGGGAGGGAGTCCCCCTGCTTTTTAAATAAAAAATATGAAAGAATAGGCCATGCCCCGGGGGATGGCGTTCCGGGCGAATATAAATTAATAAAAGTGGACAATTTTTTGTTGCCAAAGTTTGAAATCGCGAATCGAGCACGGTGCTCTGCATGGCCCCCTAGTGTGAACGCGATGGGTGCGCGGCTCCAAGCAAAAATAATTATAATTTCTTTTTAAAAGCTTGGTTATATGTTGGGTTATTGGGTAGCTCTAAAAAGAGCCCTTGTTTTCATTGGGAGATTGTTGTAGCTACATGTAAGTGTGGATGCAGAGCTTCAGGTTGTTGGGTGTACTCCATCACTTCTGTAGATGCCATCCATATGGAAGCATAGATTGTTGTTATAGATGGGGCCCATCCTATGGTTTCTGAGGTAAGCAGAAACAGCTTTATTGACATTTTTTCTAGCTTTCTCAATCTGAGGAAAAAATTGATTGGACCAGTTCCATTTCTGTCTTTGGCATATGTTAGAGTATACAAAGACAGTTGGGGGAAAAGCAACATCAATTCTGCAAAGGTGTCCCTCATTAGCATTTCCAGACCTACCCCAGTCAATGTGCCAGGGTCATTGCCACCACAGTGCACAATCATGAGGTCAGGGGGTTGGAGATGCAAAACTTTTAACTAAAGGCATTCATTGATGCCACTTTGATCCTCTCTGTCCAATCCATGTAATGTCTACATTTTGCAAAGCTAGGTCTTTGTCAATACCTCAGCATCCAGCATACCTTTTGCACCGGAAAACATAGCTGTGCCCAACAATCCACACGGAAAGCATCTTGAAGGGATGACTGGAAGTAATGAAAAGATGTCTGTAGCTGAAGTAGTCAGTTGGTAGAATGAGAGGTATCTAAAATGGTGGACAAGATGCTGTTTTTAAGGAAGAAGATAATTGATTGACTGTTTAAGAACTTTGTACATTAAAAAAGGGTGCATTTTACTTTCTTGTTTGAAATGTACAGTAGAAAGGATAATGCCATATTTTGCAAAGTCAACCACACCTGCTGTTTGCATTTGCAACATTGTGTGGTGAACTTCAAAATATGGTGAACTTGTGACCTGTCAGTTTAGTTGTATGTTCCATGAACTGTTACTAAGGAAACTGACATTAAGAAGAATTGGGGTAGAAGTAGGTTGCTACGGGTTATTAAGTGTAACCAATAGATGTGCTCCCGCCTGATAGTTCAGACAAGGGAGCTTTCAACCCTAATGTTAGTTTGTCATCTGATTGCATTCAGGCACTGTGATGTGCCTTGTTGGGGGTGGGGTAGGATGTGTGCGACTTTGGGATTCTTGTTTGTCATGTCTTGCATGTGGCAAATGTGCGGCATCACTGTGTGTTACGTTGCCTCTCAGCTGCTCCTCCCTCCCTCCGAGCCTTTTTACTTGTGTGCGCTGCATGGTTGTATCACTTACACCCCTACAGAACATCATTTTCATGCTTTAATGCGCATGTCCACAAGCCTGACAATGACACTGATGTTGGCCGTTGAAGGAGAGGGGCACGTGAGTGTAGGCCTATGGTAAGGATAGGGCAGACACAGAGGTGGAGTTCTTGCCTGGTGAAGTTGTACTGTGAGTGGGGCTAGGCATGTGCTTATGCTGCGGTAATACAGATACACACAACACTTGGCATGTATGAGCCAAGACCCCGAGCAGTCTTGCGCTCCTTCCTTTCTCCCTTCGTGCCAGCCCCCGCTCCGGGTGCATGCTACATTGCAACATTGTCGAATTTGTGCTAGGTGACGCTGACACCAAAACACAGACAGACGCATTGGTTACTTCCTTGTCGATTCCAGAACTGAACCACGGCCAGAGCCCTGGGCAAATTCTGCACACCACTATGCTGTTCTGTCATACGCCGGCACTGCCCTCCCTTCTTACGCTTCCAAGGGGATGACAAAGCTACATAACCGAGGTATTCCCCACTGCCAGAGGTAACTTGGTTGCGTCTGCTGTCCATAGCACAATGTAATGTGGTAGGGCCCGGGGCCATCATGCATACATAATGAACAGACCGACATAGTTAGATAGATAGTGAAACTGGTTACGGGCACGTGCGCCCAGCCCCTTTTTATTACCAGGGTCACATGTCCAGTGACGACTCTGCTGGATGCGTGTGGGGTGAGTGTAAGCCAGCCCTCAGGGAATGGTTGGTGCTGGCAACAACTACAACAGTGATCATCGGATTACACACAGAGATTCAATCATAAAGGGTCAATGACTTGTGGTGCACTAAGGTAGGGGCACTAGAGATGAGCGTGCTCATGTGAAGAAAATGTTAATGTCCCTTTTGGATATTCCTGCTGCCTGAGGTGACATTGTTGCTTCCGGTGTCTACAGCACGAAAGTCAATCATATAGGGTCCATGAGTTGTGATGCACAGGGTTAGTAGTACCCGAAGGGCTCAGCATGTGCGCAGCCAGCGATGATGGCATAATCTTACAGGCCAGGATTGGATTGGATATTTGTGAGACCTGCTGACCGCAGTGTAGGCCGGAGGCAGCGGTCAGGAAGGGCCCACAGCCACATGGCGTTGACTTGAGCTGCACAGAGTTAGTGGCACCTGAAGCACTCAGCATGTGTGCAGCCAGCGATGATGTGTGGTATGGGCGGGCCGCACTTGTAGCAATGTCTCTTGCCTAATGAATTCTGCCTCAATAAGGCCACGTCGCGGTGACTTGTGGTGAACTGAGTTAGTGGCACCTGAAGCACTCAGTGTGTGTACAGCCATCGATGATGCGTGGTCTGAGAGGGCCGCACTGGTAGAAATGTCTGTTGCCTACTGGACTGCATCATCTGCAATCGCCACTCGATCTGAATTGTGAGCCCTGTGGTCCGCAGTGTAGGCCGGAGGCAGCGGTCAGCAAGTGCCCACAGCCAAGTGGCATTGATTTGAGCTGCACAGTTTGGGAGCATACTGCCTTCTTAACCAATTATACTCTCTTACACAATTTGCATCGGCACAAACCTTGAATTGAGGGGCCCTGCTGACCACAGTGTAGGCCGGAGGCAGCGGTCAGCATGGACAACAGCCACGTGGCGTTGACTTGAGCTGCACAGAGTTAGTGGTACAAAAGGGGGTGGTGTGGACGGAGCATCTGAATCAATCAAACACTCACACCGTCAAAAGATCTGGGTTTAATCCATCACCGTTCTTTAGCCCACTCTGCCACCCCAGTTCAGACATGGCTATATGCAAATCAGTCTGACCCTGTGCCTCATGGGAACAGTCCAGCCTGAACTGCCAAGCCATGTCTTCCCTGGACCGGAAACAAGCTTCCGAGGACAGGTTTCTGGCATTCCAGCCGTCTTCAGCCCGGCTTGCTTGAATCCAGTGGCAAAGTGAGCAAGGGACTCACGTCTGAGCATACCCTGCCACACTTATGGCGGCCAAAAGCGGTACAAAAGGGGGTGGTGATGGACGGAAATTAGTAGTCCTAACTTTAGGACTCCTAAATGCCTTCTGTGAATACCGAAAGTCTTAAAGTTAGGATTTTTCTCAGTTTAGGAGTAGTAAAGTTAGGACTCCTAACTTTAGTACTCCTAAACTGAGAACAATCCTAACTTTAAGACTTTTGGTATTCACAGAAGGCATTTAGGAGTCCTAAAGTTAGGAGTCCTAACTTTACTACTCCTAAACTGAGAAAAATCCTAACTTTAAGACTTTCGGTATTCACAGAAGGCATTTAAGAGTCCTAAAGTTAGGACTCCTAACTGCTGTGTATACCGAAATGAGTAAGTGCCTTCTGTGAATACCAAAATGAATAAGTGCCTTCTGTGAATACCAAAATGGTAGTAAGTTTAGGATTTTGTCTTAAGTTACTTCTGTGAATCGGGCCAATGTTGGGTAACCTATATATTTTTAAGAACTTGCTAATTTTCCTTTACCTTCTGCTAGTTTCCTTATTCACTCATGTAGAGCACGCCTACCAGTTCAGGTCTCTTTTTGAATGGAAACAGCTGTATATTGAAGCAACCTGCATCTATGGACAAACATTATTCATAAATCACCTTCACCATCTGTGCGTTTGCAGTGCTTTTTCATGCTCTCTTGGGTGTTTTTTTTATGCAAACATGTAATAAATTATGTACATTTTCTGTGTGTAATAAATACAGGTGGTGGCTGGAACGAAGTATGTAATCAAATATACGTACAGTGAAACCGATTGCCCCAAGAGTAAATACAAAGAAGTGCATCCGGGTTGCAAACCACTGGAAGTAAGTTGATTCTACATAGCTCATGTAAAGACACATTATGTTTCACCCTGTTCGTACTTTAAGTGGTACGAAGAATGTCATATTCACGCATTTAAAAGCCACGCCCTTGAAAAAACAGAAATATTGCTCCTTTGAATGTGTAAAAAACCTGCAGAAACGCAGCTAGAGCAATTAGTAGGTCGACACATGTAATGGGTACCATAGATACTGAGTGATGCTATTACAGCAATGTTTTTGTAAAGCTCCAAGGGACAGATGTACAAAGCTATTTGTGGTCGCAAACCATGTGATTCGTAAACTCAAAGGATCTGCAATGGCAAATGGCTCCTTGATATGTTTTGAACCCATACCGAGCTGCAATTAGGTAAACGTGTGACCAGGGTGACTCCCTTAGTTCAGCATGGTGAGTATCAAAGGGTAGGACAGTTGGCAACTACTCAAAAGGTCGTGGTAACTGGTTTACAATGGAGAAACCATCCTCTTGAACACTTTCCCATTTGGGAACCATGCGGCATATTATCAAGGGGGGCGATAGGCAATTTTCGCCGCTTTAGCGGCCGAAGCGGTGAAAATTCTATCGCCCTATTAGCAAGCTGTCGCCAACAGCAGTTAGCGACAGCTTGTAGGTGATAGCGAGCGGTTTGGGGCCCGCTTTGCATGTTAGCGATAATTATCGCTAATGACATGCAAAGTGGGCATTCCCAACCCGTTAGCGACTGAAAGCAGTCGCTAACGTCGCTAACACCTATTAGTAAGGCAGGCTTAGCAATGGCAATATTCGCGCTAAGCGCGAATATGGCCAAAAACGAACACCTGCCCAGACCAGTTCTTAGCCATGTTATCCAATGGGAGGTGGATAACATGGCTAAGAACATTTAGTCGCTAATGCGTGAATATCGCTGTATTCTCAGCGATATTCACGCTATCGCCGGAAAAATTATCGCTTTGGAGATAAACATAGCTAATAGCACGTTATCTCAGCGATAATTTCCGGTGATGCTTAGCGATAAAAAAATCGTTGCTAAGCCTAGTTAGCGATAAATATCGCTAATCCTGGGTAATATGCCCACATGTTTGGTGACCGCAGGGTGTGCAGGCAGTGTTAAATGAAACCACTGGAAGATCCTGGCTATGATTTCTCAAATGGAGAGCATGGGTTTCTTTAAGGAACATCGGCTATTTAAAAAAAAAAAAAAACAACACTCCGGTCTCCTGTGATCCTCAGTTTCTGCCATTGGTTTGATACATCCATTCAGTCTAGTGAACAGCAGTGTTTGTTGCTATTCCCAACCTCGAGGAACCTTTGTGATGCTAAAAGCTAGAGCAAAACAATTGTCAGCAGTGGTTACATCAAGGACAACCTAGTTTATATTGAGGATTTAAGTTTCGAATTAAAAAACATTGCACATTAAAAATACATTCCAAATTATTTGAACGCTAATCAGTGCACATCCCATAGAGGGTGCCTCGAACCCTCCAAAGGACTAAGGCCTGCGATAAGTTTCCATGTATCTGATAAGAGCACCCTTAGCAGAGCAGTGGAATTCATTTACTAGTCTTATGATTATTCGAACAATGTTGGACCTGCCATAGCTTTTTGAAATCATATGTTCATAAATCTTTCATTTTTGTAAACTGACCCTCAACAATACCACTACTTCCCCTATTAGACACCTATACCTGCTTATATGTCTAACTAAGGTTATTATTTAGGGACATAGGGGCACATGCATCAAGATATTTACCCGTCGCAAATGGGCCGATTCTACGAATCGGCCCATTTGCGACCGGTAGAAAGCAATTTCCGATGCATCAACCTAAAATGCATTTCCAAAATAGATAATCGCAATTTTTGCGATTACCTATTTTGCAAATGCATTTAGGGAATCGCAATTTGCGATTTCCTAAATGCAATGCAGGAAGCATTTTCAAAATGCGACTTTGCATTAAGGAATAGCAAATTAGCATCAAATCAAAGTTGATTCTAATTTGCAAATCCTTAGAAAAATACACAACATTGCAATTTTCTAAGTGCCATGTGGCGCATACACATGCCCTTAGGGCATGTGTGTGCGCCACATGTGCCCACTTACCTGTTTTGGGGTGCATCGGGCCGGCTTTAGGCCCCCCTAGCACCTTTGCAATTGCATTCACAATTTGCGATTAAATATTTGGTAATCGGAAATTGCAAATGTTTTCCCATTCCAATGGGCCTCTAGGTCCATAGGAATGAATAGGAAAGCATTCCTTAATAGCGAATCGCGAATCGCTATTATTTTCAGAGGAATCACTATTATTTTTGCTAAACCTACATGGATAAGGAATTGTGACTCCTGAATAGCGATTCCTTAAAATACGCTATTAAGGAATCTCAATTCCTTTTCATGATGCATGTGCCCCATAGTTTGGGTCCAGAACAATAGGTTAGACTTTACCTGTCTAACCTGGTGTGAAATTGTGTACAGTGTTACGAAAATTACATTTGTACAGCAATACGCAGGTTTGAGAGCCAGGTGGGCTCCTTGTGTTATGATTACCACTTGATTATATATCTGTGTTTGTATTTTATTACAAAATGTATGTAGCCCTAACTACCCCATGCGGGCTGCTGAGGCGCTTGCCTACAGGTTTAGCACAGTACACTGCCTGGGACGTGTGGTTGGAAGGATATCGGGCCATATGTACGAGAGCATTTTCCCATAAACACATAATGGTTAAAACCTTTTGATATATTTGGTTAAAACCCTTTGATACATCTGGCTGATTGTCTTTGTTCTGATCCTATGTGGACATTTTTCCATGTTGTGAGTTAGGACCACCGAGGTGCAGCTGTTCTGTTATGGGACACAGCGCTAAGCAGTGTGATAGATGAAGGAGGGTGAGAGATAGGTGCGCAGTGTACAGGTTTTAATAAGCTGACAGCTTTGAGCCGCTCCGCAGATTCATTTTTGGTATTTCTTATGTTCATAGTCCACTTAGCTGGTTACTGCACTGGGCTCTCCATTCTGAGATATTTTGTTTAACCCTTTCGATGCTGATGACGGAACCGCTCCGTCATCAGCCGCGGTAGCACTGTGCTGATGACGGAGCGGTTCCGTCATGGCCCGCTCGCCGCGCCTGTGCCGCGCGGGGTCCGCGCCTGCGCTGGGGATTCCATTGAGCGGGCCGGGCCAAGACGGAACCGCTCCGGCATGAGCACAGCTCAACCGAGGCTGGTGACGGAGAGGTTCCGTCACCAGCATGGGCGCGCCACGTAGCCGCCCGCCCCCTTAGCGCTGCGGCGGAAAAGCCGCCGCAGAGAAGGTGTTAAAGTTCATGGTCCTGAGCATGCATACATTTGTGGGAGAACTGGTGGTTAGATCTGCAGGGATGAACTTTGTTATCATCACCCCAAGTGTGACTGTCATTGAGAGATGCTGAGAAGTGGCCAGAGTATGTAGCTAGTTGGGACCTGCAGTTCTGGCCAAAATTAGAGTACTCTCTTGCCCAGCGGAATCTGGTAGATGTCTTCAGTTATCCCACACCTGTTAAAATGGCAATGGTTGATTTATTGCTGTGGACTAGTATACTACCGAGTAATCAGTAAAGGGAATTATTAGACTTCTATATGAACTACAACTGACTGTCTGATTGCGAAGTGTTATGATATTGGTTTAGTTATAAATTGTATTGTGATTTCTTTGTATAGCGCTTACTACCCCTGACGACTAGGCATTGTTGTGCTCTACCAAAGCCATTCAATGCAATTACTCCAGTTTCTATGTGGTATATCACATGAGTAGGACAATAGGTGTGATATTTAGTGGGAGAGGGGAGTGGGAATTTCATGGAGTGGTTGGCGATATTAATAGACGCGCTACAGGAGATGAGGCATTATTAGGGTGCAGGAGTATGACTTTTAAAAAAGAGGTTGTGATCGTTGATATAACGTGTGGGAAATTTGCAGAGGTACAATAATATGGATTAAGCCAACATGCATATGATTTAGAGTAGGCTGTGCTCAGAGCCAGGAGGCATGCAGAGGATGGAAATGTAGGAGAGGGTCATTAGAAGGACAAAGGAGAGTTGACAACCGGGAGTTTTAAGTCAGCGTTGGTTTTTCAAGTAGGAACTTTGGGAATGTTGTGGAGGATTTCTGAGATAGCATGCAAGAACTAAAAAAGGAAACAACATTATTTGCATGTGTTACAATACCAGTGTATGCATGGGAACCGTAGAGTTAACACACACCACCACCACTTACCGGGTAAATACAGTTCAATTAATCCCTTCCATGCTTGTGACGGAACCACTCCGTCACGAGGCACGGGTGCCGTGTGCTCTTGATGGAGTGGTTCCGTCATGCCGCAGCCACTTCGCCCATGCGGCATCAATTCCCCGCGGGTGAATTAATGAGCGGGCGGGGCTATGACGGAACCACTCCATCTTAAGCACAGCCCACCCGCGGCTCGTGGCGGAGTGGTTCCGTCACAAGCATGGCGGCACCGCGTGACCTCCCCTCCCCCCAGCTTCACGGCGGAATTACCACTGCAGCCAAGGGGTTAATATGATGTCATTTTTCTCAGAAAACCGATTGAAGAAACCACAAAACAGGAATGTTTTACTTTAAATGTTTGTGCTCGAGATGCTCTTACCCTTTCCATCTGGTGATCAGGGTGGGATGAAGGATAATAGTGTGGTTTAGTGCTGTAAAAATAATACATCTCAGGGCATGTAGTATTAGGCTGTCTCCAGTCTGAAGCAGCTGCAACAATGACAGATGAGATGCTGCATCTGGCTTCATTAAACCTTCCTGTAGCAGTAATAGGACACACAAAGGGAAGAAACCACCTTACCTGAGCAATAGCAAATGCAGCCCTGCCCCTCACAATTCCCATCTCTCAAACCTGTAGTGCTCAGGAAGAACACGTCATCAGCAGCCCCTCCCCAACGAGACCTTCTTTGAATTTCGAAGGGGAGCCCTGTTCTCATTCCTTCCCAACCCATCATCAGTGAGGCATAGGAATGGAGGTATTAATGTTCTGTATGTGGAAAACCAAAATCTGACTACCAGTATTGCAGCTGTCACAACGTTGTATGAATCTGACACATGTTGCGCTCTCTTCATAACCAAGCCTAACTGTGCATGATGACTTTTCCCCCCATTAAATTTCCTAATTTATGTTCACAGTACAGTGGTCGTTGCACAGCTACCGTGTATGTCGCGCTCAATGGCTCAATTGCTAGTTTCGAAATGGGCTGCGTGCCAGCAGCCGCAGGTAAGAACCTCTAATCACAAGTCCATCAGACCGTAACTAAACCACAACTAAATCCTAGCAACCTCTGCCTTTCCTATATATTTAGAACCTGAATAATTGCATAATATTAAAAGGTGTCTTCCTTGGGCCTGGTACTTCTCCATAGTTCTGCAGTTTTTGAAGTATGAAAAGTTTACCAAGCTTGTCGTTGCCTGTGCAATGTTTTTCTGGGCGCTACAAGATCATTTTCATTGCATGGCAAAATCATTTCATTGCAATTGGTATGAGATGTTCCGGAAAATGTATACAGTCTTTTTCTCCGCTGGTCTACATGTTGCAAATATTTTTCTATGCATTGGGGATTGCACTGGAGAAAACCACTAAAGGATCTGGGCCTAGATGTAGGTAATTTTATTTTACCACTTCTTAAATACCGAATTTTACCGATTCGGCATTTAAGAAGTGGTAAAATAAAGGGGGGGGATGTAGGTATTACAGAATCGGTAAATACCGAATCGTTAAGATTCGGTATTTACTGATTCTGTAAATACCAATTCGGTAAGGCCCATTGATTGCTATGGGCCTTGAAGCCCATAGGAATCAATGGGCATTACCGAATCGGTATTTACCGATTCGGTAAATACCGATTCCAGCAAGGGTGCAGGGGGTGTCACTTTGACACCCTCAAGCACCCCAAATACAGGCATGTGTGCCATGTGGCACACAGACATGCACTAAGGGCATACCTGTCTGTCACATGGCATAGGTGTGCATGCACACATGTGCATGCACACCTGGATTCGGTATTTTACCACCCAATTGGATTGGGTGGTAAAATACCGAATCTGAAAGGCCTTTGGGACTCAGAAGAGTCCCACCTACATCTAGAAGTTACCGAATCGGTAAAAATACTGATTCAGTATTTTACCGATTCGGTAAATTTACCGATTCTGTAAATTTACCGAATCGGTAAAATTGTCCCCCTACATCCCAAAAACCCATTTACCGGTCGGTAACGGCCGAAATCGGCCGTTACCGGACGGTAAATGGCCACCTACATCTGGCCCCTGGTGAATAAAACATTTTTGCTGTTGCAAGGTTTTAAACATCACAGTCTTTGCAACCACGAAAAAATGCAAGATGCAATGTGTGAAGAGCGCATTACTAACCAGAAACCAATTCCTGACTTGCAGACTGGCTTTGCAACTGATTGTGATATAGAAGACAGGAGGAGTGTGAAAGGGGCACCCCCTGCTCCTACTGAATTGCAATGGAAGGTATAAATAGTCTGTGATCACAATTGTGATTACCATTAATATTATACTAACTCCCTAAAATGAAATGAGTCCAGGAGTCCACTGTCAGGTGCGAATAACAGCAGCAGAATTACATGGAATATGTATGGGATTGTTTCAGCATAAGTTTGCCTGTTTTTGTTTTCTTCGCCTTTGTATGTTTGTTTACTGGCACTTTAGATAAGTATACTTTATTGCTTGATTAATAAAAATCATTACAATGGTGAACATGCAAGCATTATAAAACATATCAAGAATAATTATTGAAATATTTACATTTGTACCATCACGATGGAAATGAAAGATAAAATTCATCAGAAAATGATTTAACCCCTTCGCTGCTGGCCCGTTTCCGCCGCTGTGCGGTAAACAAACGAACAGGGGCGGGCCATGACGAACCCCAGCCGTCATCAGCACACGAGCACCGTAGTGCATGACGGCTGGGGTTCGTCATCAGCATACAAGGGGTTAAAATCCAAAAAACCTATTTATAAAAGCAGTTGTAAACCATGATTATCCGTTCTAGTTTTTCCATCTACTCTAACCACAGGCAGACATTTGCTATTAAGGAGCAACAATTAATTACTTTAATAATATAGTTCCGTGTTTGTGGTGAGGATCCTGGGGTTGTAATCCATTTATGTAATAAACCCCCTGCATACAGTGTTTCAAAGGATTCCAGGGATGCACAGGAAGACAGGTCAACCCGTACGCCAGGGCCGTTATCAGCTACTCTTGTGTAGTACAGAGGGCTATGCAAATCGGTAAAGAGTACAACTGGAGCGCAGGGCTTTGTCTGTCTTTTGATGGTTAACCATTGATGGCTTACAGGGTCTCGCTGTTTGCAAATTTTCTTGCTGTTCCTGTAACAAACTTGGTGAACCTGATGTTAAGCTGTGGATTATCCGGCTTCATTGATGCAAGAATGGCTTGACGGCGTGTACGGATACCAAGTTTGTTCCATTCGCTCTTTAACAATTTCTTTCGCTCGTCATGAACTGCAGGACAAAGACATACCACGTGCTCGATTGTTTCTGTATTGCTCCCGCAGCCCCTGCACATTTCGTTGGGATTTGCACAGCGCCATCTTGGCAGGTGATACAGAAATGGCCATTCACCCATTCTGAGGGCCAATAATCTTTTTTTCCACAGCACTGAGTAGGTACATGACAGATGTGGTTCCATAATCCCTGGCTTAAATCCTGAAACAATTGTCCAGGCGTGCTTACGTTGAACCAGTTGGGCTCTGTCCGAGTGAAAGGACCAGAGGCATACGTTTCTTTTGATATGGGCTTTAAGTGCCTGCTGCGATGGATGGGAGGTCCAATTTCTTCTGTGTCAAGGAGTTTTAAAGAATCTTGCAAGTAGCACCGGTATGAGCTACCAATTTGACCAGCTGAGATTTCCAGCCACAAGAGGGCCTCCAGGCTTCCTTCTCTGGAGCTACGCAACTTGTTGCACAACCTATTGTACGCTCCACGCCCTATTGCTTGGCGGTCTTGAAGACCAAAATCAAGACGTATTTAGGCAGGGGAGGAGGATTTAGGTAAGCCCAATACCTGTTTGAATATTCGTGTTATTGTTTTGTTCATAGGACTGTTGTCTTTCCCTTGCATGATCTCCTGGCTGTAGGTGAGGAAATTGATGATTTTTGCCTTCATTACAGTTATAAGTGGGGTTAGACTAGGACCTGCCAGTGTACATGTAGTGTTTTAAAACTATGAATATTAAGGGGAGCCAGAGTGCTGGAACCCAAGATGGTTGCATTGTAATGTGGCTCTGGAGGTCTGGAGACCGGATTCATTAAAATATTATACATTTCAGCACTGCATAGCAGTGCTTTCAACTGATGTGCTGGCTCACCTGATTCCAGCCTGAGGCCAGGTGCTGAGATGCCCGGAGACCTTGGTCAGCTGGTCGGGGACTGATGGCGCAGGCATTGGCTCGCAGGCCCACCCTCGGTGAGAGGTGGATTTCCCTGCTGGGCCAAGCGCTGAGCTGATGAGGGAGGGGTGTCCCAAGCACTATGCCTGGAATCTAGAAGAGGCTGCTGGGCGCTCTGCTGCTTAGGCTTGGACTGCCCTATTGGGACCCTGTAGGGCTCCGCAGCCAAACAAAAGGGGTGCACCTCATCTTTCTGTGCTCCCTTGGGTCACATTTTGTCAGTAAAAATAAACTTCTTCCCAAACAGACACTGCTAAAGGGGGCCTGCAAGTACTGCAAAACTTCCCCCAACCCTTGTACTTGGCATCTGTTGCAAAACAATAGAGACCCTGCTGCATCAATGACCCAAGGCTCCAGTGGTGGGCCTCAAGGCCTGTAACAATGAGCTAGTGGCATATTGGTGAATTGGGGATGTACGGCTTTACGACGTGTACTTTTACACCGCGTGCCGTTACAACGCGTTTTTTTTCAATGCAAGTCGTTACCACGACTTGCGTTGGAGGGGGTGCAGACTTAGGAATTTTTTAATTTACTATTCCAACACCAGCCTACGTACAGTAGGGAAGGTGTTGAATAGTAAATTAAAAAATTCCTTGTCCTGCAGCGCCCTCCAGCGCAAGTCGCGGTAACGACTTGCGTTGAAAAGACCACGTTGTAACGGCACGGCGGTGTAACAGTCGCGTCGTAAAGGCTGTTCCCCGTGAATTGGTAGTTTACGGTAGGCATCACACGTATAAATCTGCTCCTGCCAACACGCCTTTACGTTCTCAGGTGGTTGGGGATCTACTCTTCCCTCTGGGCACACGTGTTGTGAAAATTGCACTTCAGTACTCAACGCAATTGCATTGCGTGCCTGAGGCACTCCAAAGCACGCTGAGGCAACATCAGAATCACCATCCACAAGGCGGCCTACTGTGATCCGGTAAAAGTCACTCATTGGTTGAGATTGAGATCTTGAACTGGCATTACCGTTTTTACCAATAAGTGCCTTTTGGCTGCGGTAGCCGGGCTTGACTTGCAGCTAAAATCACACTATGTCATGGTGAACAGCACAACATCTTCCAGACTGGTTGGCCTGGAGTCATTAAATACTTATAGGGCTGGAGCGGGACCCATGGGATCTTATGCACTTCATAGCTTTGCCCTCGGAGCACCCTGGTACTAGGTGATTAAGTGCTAATATCAGATGGCTACTGAGCCCACTTTGAGAAATATTATAATGAGCAAAAAAACAATAAGGAATCTTGCCTGCCTTTCGAATGCCGACATGTACAGATAATGGTGGACACCGAGTCACAGCAAAAATGTCATGGTGCACAGTGTACCCAGACAAAGTAGAAACTCTAAACATCAACTTTCTACTTAAACTATTGCAGAAGAGTCTTTCCTCCATAGACAGCAAAATAGGAGATATGAATTTCTGGAGATTTCAGTGGAAATAGTGCTGAAAAGAACTAAGCACCAATGATAGTCTAGGAAACCGGGACACTATGACCTAAATGCAATTTCATGCTGACCACAAAGGAGCCTTTTGCAGCTAGTTGTGTTCCTGTAGGCTTACAGGTGGCCAACCAACAAATTCTTCGAGTCCATTTATTTGTCTTGGAAGCAAGAAGAAGCAAGTCCAGTCCTTCAGGACTCCTCTGAGATCACAGACAGCAGGTCCAGTCGTTTTCTGATCTTCTTCAGGTCTGGAAAGTATTTTGGTTTATACTAGCTAGTGAGTGGAAATGACTGCTGGGCCCTTTCTAATCAATGGAGAAAAGGGTTTTCAGGGGAAAGCCTCTCCACTTTTATAGCACTTCTTGTTTGTTTTATTGGAGACTAGTCCAGAGTGCGCTATTCTAAGGAAAATCCAAGATGGCATAGGTCTTCTGCCCTCGAAGGGAGCTTGAGTGGTAGTCAGGGGCGTGTTTGGGAAAATGAACAGTCCCCTCTTTCTGGAGTACCCCAAACTGTATCTGGGACCAGCACCTTCTACTACTGGGCTAAAGCCCAATTTGCTAGCTTGGTCCTAAAGTGCAAAAAACCGTTCCCTCCTTAGCTGTGTATTGGTAGGTTTCACTTCTTTCTCTTTCAAGTTAATGAAGTTCCTGAACATTCCCCAGCTGTCCCTCCTGAGCTGATATGTTTCTCATTGTCTACCCTCGGCCCATCCTGTCAACAGACTTAGGCCGTTGTTGGTGCTCTGGGAGCAGTTTTCTTACCTCATCAAGATCAAGCATGCGACAGACCAAGTGCTGTCAGGCTTAGGAAAATTATCCTCCAGGCGCGCCAGACAAGGAATTGTAGCTTTGTAAAAGTCATTTTTCCTCAATATGGATAAACAAATCCAACCCAAACACAAGGAGATGATGGACGAAGTGCCGAAGCTTTTCAGACACTCACCCCCAGTCACAGATCTAGGTTGAATCCATCATCATTCTTTTGCTCACTTCGCCACCCCAGTTCAGACAAAGCTATATTCGAATCAGTCTTGACCCTGTGCCTCATGGGAACAGACCAGCCCGAACTGCCAAGCCATGTCTTTCCTGGACCGGAAACAAGCATCCTGGGAGTGGTTTCGAGCTAACAGCCCTCATTAGCCAGGCTAGCTTGAATCCAGTGGCAAAGTGAGCAAATGATCCACTTCTGGGCATACCCTGCCAATGTAGAGTGAACAAATCCAACTCCACCCTAAGATTCTACTTTTAAAAAATATTAAAAATATTGGTTAAATAGTTTTTCTAGCTTCTCCCAAACCCTAGATAGCAAAATTGATATTTTAATATGTGCTCTAGATTTCCTCATAGGACAGCCAGAGCCCTCCACAGTGAAAATAACTTTAGAGGGCTTGCCACTTTCGGTTCATGACAATATTACATTTCTACATGTTCAGTTTTTTAATACTATGCACCCTTCCTTTGTGGGCTACTAAGCCTACATAGTGGTGACTTATTAATATTTGAAAGAACGGGTTTCCCCCTTTCAAAATGGTTATTTTGACAGGCTGACCTGCAGGTTTAAACTGCAGCAGTCAGGTTAGATCGGTAGCCCTGAAGAAATATTTTCCTTGTCACACTAATGAATGGCACAGTAAGTGCTGCAGCACACAAGTGTCATTTAACTTTGCATGCAATCGGTGTAGTCTTTATGCCACATACCATGGCCGTACATTAGAGTTAAATATGCCAATTGGGGTTAGCCATTTTTTATGTTTTAGGGGTTAGAGAACATGAACATACAGGGGGCACTAGACAGCAGTGCCCCATTATGTAGAATCTAAAACACAGCAGTTACTAGTAGTAGGGTTCCAACAGATTGCTGATTCCAGGACTCAGTGCCAGAGAGGTTGTACTACTGAATAGGATAACAACTGTGCACATAGGGAAGCATAGATTTACAATTCCTCACTCCACATCTGCATACTTTGAGTACATAGGTACATACATGTTTGGTTAGGGATAGAAAACCTAGACTTGCTTACCTGTCTGTACTTTGTTTGTCCTCCTTCTTTTGTCCCATCTATATTTACGGTGCACACCTACCAGATGAAAGTCTGCAGTTCCCTAGGAGCAAGTTGAAGGTCTAATTACAGGCCAAGCCTAAGACATAAGGGGCCGATTCACAGAACTAATCTGAGACAAAATCCTAAACTCCCTACTTTTGGTATTCACAGAAGGCACTTACGATTTTTGGTATTCACGAGTACGGAGAGTTCCTTACGGGTGCAGAGAGTACGGTCCGGGTGCGGAAATTCCGGCCCGAGTGCGGACGTAAAGTTAGGAGTCGTAAGTGCATTCCGCGAATACCAAAAAACGTAAGTGCCTTCTGTGAATACCAAAAGTAGTAAGTTTAGGATTTTGTCTCAGATTAGTTCTGTGAATCGGCCCCTAAGTGTTTAGTTCTCTTCAGAAATTGAGAATGTCTGTTTCAAATCTTAAGTGGGTACGAAAGATGTTCCACATTGTGGAGATTTGCACGTGTAGAATTGTGGTACTAGATTGTGTGTATGTGTAAGGCCTGTAAGCGAAAAGGTTGTGACTGAATTACCTTATTTATGTGTATTTAAATAATCTATAATTATATATTGTAATTTAACTGAATGGTTAATTGTCCATAAAAGAGGTAAAGTCACAGGTAAACTTACCAAATGAGCATAATGCAACAGAAAATATTGCAATAATTCCAGACTCTGATCATGCACTGAATGTGACATATATATGATGGGTTTACGTAATAGTGGAGCAGGGCCAAACTAAAAGGACTTGTAGGACTATTGTGTGGCTTTGAGAATCAAGTGTTGGTTTCCTAAATATCGTCTGCAGCACACAACACATCTCTCATTTAAAGGAGAAATGATGGCACAATATGTCTCAAATTCTTACATTATCAAATGGAGGAACATTCTGGTATAACTGTTGTTAATTACTGATAGAGATAACAAACTACATAAAGAGGACACACATTTTCTATATGCAGGAAAATCCCTTTATATGTGGGCTTCTTGTGTCTGGAGTCGACACTTGACTGCTGCATCTGTGCCAGCCATTCAAAGCCATCTGAGATACCCCAGGCGCAGCCCATATTCAATTTCTCATTTAATATTTCATTAAGAGGGTGGTGTATAAAAACTAGAGCCCTACCCTGAATATAAGTCACAAGATCAATAGCGACAGAATATCAACCTTCATTAATATCATATTCATCCCTACACCCTGAAGTAAAACATTTACTATTCTTAACGCATTCGGCAATTACCTTTGGAAGTAAGTGTAAGGGGAGCTAAGAAAAGTACTGACCTTATAATGTAATAGTAGGTCAAAGAAGTGGATGCAATATCGTTCCATGTAAGAATGACCCTTCCTATCCTTTCCTCGCAACTGGTTGGGCAGTAAAATTCTGTTACAAGGCTCTTGTACTGCCAATTCTAGTCTTGAGATGCTCTAATGTAACTGTTAGCAGTGGTTTCCAGGTATACTAGCCCTCATTATATTGGATTTGTTGAGGAGTCAACACTGAGGTTTATCAATAAAAACATAATTGCAAATTAAGCTCCATGTCCCATTTACAACCTACCAATGTTTTTTTTCCAGATGTGTTTTAAAATGTTGGGGCAGATTTACAAGCCCCTTGTGCCTCATTTGCGCTGCCGTTGCGTCTCTTCTGTGATGCAGCGGCGGCGTAATCCATGCGCCACATTGCGCCTTCTTTACAACGTGACGCATCTAGGGAGATGTGTCACGTTGTAAAGCTCTGCACCACATGAAACCTGCCTCAGGTTCACTGTGGGCATTCTGACACGGGGGGGGGGGGAGTTCCGTTTCAGGAACACCTCGGAAAAGTACCTGAGTGAAATCTACAAGATTTCACTCAGTTACTTTTCCGACGCCGCTGCGTCAAAACGTTGTGCATGCTTGAAGCAGGCGTAAGGCTTGACGCACCGTGTTGGACGTAGGCAAAGTTGGAAAAGTGCTGGAGTTGCGTCACGCCCTCGACCCAACTCCAGCACTGCGCCAACTTACGCTGGCAGATGTAACACACATCTGTTTATCCTTGCGCCATGATGAGCCGTATTGTAAATGTGGTGCACCTGTGGTGGCGCAAGGGTAAACTTGCGTGACGCATCTTTCCTAGTGCATCCCTGCTGATTTGCAGGGATGCGTCAGGAAACGTAAATCTGCCCCGTAGTTTTTGCAACTTATTCACTGTATTGTTTAGGGGAGGATGTGAAAGGGAGAAGAACCCCCCCCCCCCCAACCTTCATATGAATTGATCTTCAAATCCTATCCAATTTTGTCCAATTGTGCAACCATATTATGGTTTAAGATACCTCAACTGAAGCATATTGCCCCCAATATTCCTCGGGGAGATATTCTCAGGCCCACCATAGCGATTGAACCCTTCAAAGTTTTTACTGCGGTTAATTATCCAGTGTGCTTCCAAATGCACAATTATCTTAAGCAAGCTATGGCGAGAACTGGGGTATGGCCCATTTGAGGGTTCTGTGGAGTGTTACACCTAAAATTTGATAATTGCATAGGTGGAAAGAACCACTACAAACAATAAGATCTACAATAGCTTGCAGCACAAGTAGGTGAGCTCATAACGGAAGGCTTCCTGTGATATTCAAGGAGAGGGTACGGTGACTTTGACAGTTGAACATACTTGTGTTTAATGATCAAGTAGGGTAAACGTTGCTCTACTAACTGTCTGTTTGATGTCTTCTGCAAAAGTGATGCCGTGCCTTGGATGTCCAACTCACATATCGAGCAACAGCGCAGAGCTGAGGCCAATCCTGAAATTGATCATTGGGAATTTTAATGAAGGAACCGAACTAAACCTTTTCAGAATGGAAGAAGTATTGTCAGCCACTTCACAGGTGAGCCCTTGTATATTTTCCTCTGGAGATCACTTAAATTGTATGTCAAGTGAATGTAAAAGAAGGACAAACATTAGACAGGCATTGAATGAGGAACTGACCAAAAGTGAGGAAGAGTATAAATATTGAGGTGTCCTTCTCATTCACTCAATCCACTGTCTGGAAGCTGGTGGTGCCCCCATTTGGTTGGCCTAAATTTTCACCAAGGTTTAATATTTTGTTTCAGTTAGCCTCGGATGAAATGTTTGAGTACGCTAGTATAATCTCACATAATTTCCAGCATTGCGCTTTGCACTTGTTATGAGAAATTCCTGTGTATATGTCACTATGCCACATGTAAGTAAGTAAGTAAGTAAGTAGATGTTTATTGTTTAGTCAATTAAAACCGTAACAATAAAAGACATATATATATATACAGAATCAGAATTAAAAGAGAATAAACAATTTGTCAATTTCATCTCTATAAAATACTCGTGGAAAGGGGCGACCAATCGGTCCCCCCGAACGTATGGCAGAGTACCACGATCCCCCCGGGAAGCCATCTTGGGCGGGAGGCGAGTCTCGGCTGGTATGCCCGAAGCGGCGTAGCCGGGGCGCGCCTTTTCCCGCCCTCGAGTGGGTTGGCCTAGACACTAACGCGGCTGGCCACGCCCTTGGGGCAGGCAGGGGCGGGTTTACGCCCGCCCTGAAGACGGATAAAAGGAGAAACAAGACCAGAAGGCATCCTCTTGTTCCTGTGCTCTGAAGCTGCACCTCCTCGCTGCACGTGAGCTCGAGACGGAACGAAGAGCCAATTTTGAGCGTTGTAATCGTTCTTGTTTGTTTTTCAGATATTCTGTGGGAGAATGCCGAGGAAGGCGGGAAAGCGAATGACTACCGACCAGATGCTGCGTGTTCTCATGAAAGAAGTAACCGACCTAAAGAGGCGAATGGATAAAGGCGAGGAAGGTGGGCCGAAACGTCCTTTGGCGGGAACAGCCCCGGAAGGAAAAGTCAAGAGGCCCAGGAGGGGAGCAGCTGGGGGGGACATCCCGAGTCCCAGTGTCCCGCTCGAAGCACCCACTCCCGTGCCGGAGGAAGGGAATCCGATTCCCGTTGTGGTCACCCCCGGGTCCGGGGAAGATATGCCGCCCGAGCTGGCGGCACAATTAGCAGCGTGGTTGGGTAAAGGTAGCGAGGGCGCCACGGCTGTCGATGCGCAGGTGTTGATGAAGCAACTGCGTAAAACTCGGGAGGCAGCGACGGTATCCACGCCGGCTGCGGCCGCAGAGAAGCCACGGGGGACGATTTTAGTCGCAGAGACAGCGTCCGGTGCAGGTAAGCGGCCATTGCCGATTGCGAGGGAGGAGTCGGCACCCTCTCGAAGGGAGAAGTTGGGCCAGCATGTCCCTTTAGCTATTAAAGAAAAGATATGGGCAGGGGAGTATGTAAACATCTTCTCGTTGCTTACTGATCATTATGAGATGGAGCATGTTAAGGGTCAGAAGGACCTCATGCATCTGAGTGTTTGGCGCGCAAAGATGGCCGCCTTTAAGGTAAATGAGAACATTGGCAATTGGGGCAAGGCGTGGGGGGTTTTCACATCGATCTTGGGAGAACGAAGGCCCGAATTGCTACCCGAATTGCCGATTTATCAGTCACGAATCATGGGGTACTCTGTATCACACGAGGGTAGTCATTGGTTCTGCTATGATAATATTTTTAGAAAAGCAAAAGAACATGATAAAAACTTAACTTGGGATTGTTATGATTCTGTATCCTGGTCCAAAATGAAGGATACTGGTATGTTGAAATTGCCATTGGTTGGGAGCAACGTGGGCGAATCCTCCCGTCAGTATGCGGGGACGCCCTTTCGCTCAGGTACGGGTACCGACAATCACTCGAGGCCTACCGGCAATGCAGGTAAAAAAGGGGTTTGTTGGAACTTTAACAGGGGCAAATGTACTAGGCCCCAGGGGTCGTGCAAATTTAAACACGAATGTAGTGGGTGTGGGCAATCATCCCATTCTGAGTCCATGTGCAGAGCCAAAACGGGTGATAACGGGGGTAGAGGAGGTGCCAAACAGGTCTAGCATAGTCCGAGGGGCGCCTTTACCTACCCCGATTGATACCTTGGCAATGATTCCCTGGCTCAGCGAATACCCGGATCGTGCTTCCGCTGGGGTGGTGCGGAACGGGTTTTCATATGGTTTCCGCATCCCAGTGGGGGACTTTCAGGGTGTGGAAAGATGCAAAAATCAGATATCGGTCTTGCAGCATGCGACCGTGGTACAGGAAAAGATCCGGAAGGAGGTTGCTCGAGGTCGAGTCGCCGGTCCGTTTAGTGTACCCCCGGTTGCTAACTTTGTTTGTTCTCCTTTAGGGGTGGTTCCCAAGAAGGACCCGGGTGAATTTCGGCTGATACATAATTTGTCAGCCCCACGTGGTCTTTCCGTAAACGAAGCGATAGACCCGGAAATGTGTTCAGTACGGTACGCATCCTTCGATGAGGCCGTAGCCATTTTGAATCGCCTGGGGCCCGGTGCGCTGATGGCAAAATCTGATATCGAGTCAGCGTTCCGGTTGCTCCCGGTACATCCAGACGATCAGCGTCTCCTGGGATTCATGTTTCAGGGGCAATATTACATGGATAGGTGTATGCCGATGGGATGCTCTATATCTTGTGCCTATTTCGAGAAATTTAGTAGTTTCCTACAATGGGTCTTCACAAAGAAGACGGGTTTTCAACATGTGATGCACTATCTAGATGATTTTTTGTTCCTGGGGGCAGCCGGGGATCCGGAATGTGGGCAGGCTTTGGCCGCATTTTGTGTTTTAATGAATCAGTTTGGCGTGCCGCTGGCACCAGGTAAGACTGTGGGTCCTTCGACTTGCCTCGAGTTTCTGGGGATCGAGTTGGACTCCGGAGAAGGTTGTTTCCGTTTACCAGGTGATAAAGTGTTAAAGTTCAGGGCATCCCTGCAAATGTGTATGAGCGAATCTAAGGTTAAGCTGCATCAATTACAGCAGTTAGTGGGACAGTTGAATTTTGCCCTAAGAGTCATACCAATGGCCCGCCCTTTTTCCCGTTCGATCGCTCAAGCCATGGTCGGACTGAAGGAGGGCCATCATCGCACAAGGCTCTCGGCAGAGGTCCGCCAGGACATGCGCATTTGGTTGGCATTTCTGGCGGATTTCAATGGTCGAGTCGTCTGGAACAAACCGGCCGTGTCCTCTGAGGAGCTGGGGCTGTGGACGGATTCGGCAGGGAGCATAGGTTTTGGTGCCATTTTCGGCACTCGATGGTCGGCACAAACATGGCCGGCATGGTGGCATGACAGTGGACTGACAAGTAACATTGCTTTCCTGGAACTTTTCCCCATTTTGTTGGCCCTGAGAACGTGGCCCGAAGGGTTCAGAAATCACTCTGTGGTATTTTGGTCTGACAATATGACCGTGGTTGAGTGTATCAATAGCCAGGCAGCACGATGCAAATGGATTTTGAGACTGCTTAAAGAAATTGTATTACTGTGTATGCAATTGAATGTACTATTCAAAGCAAGACATGTCCCGGGGGTAATGAACCAGGCGGCTGATGCCCTTTCTCGTTTTCGTATGCAGGCCTTCTGGGGTTTTCTTCCCACAGCGGACCCGGAGCCGGCACCCTTTCCCGAAGCTCTCTGGTCTCTCGGTACCCCGAACTTCGTAACCTTGTGGGAGAGAGTTTAGCACCCAGGACGAGGAAGGCATATGAAGGGGCGTTCCGGTCCTATTTAGCCTTTTTGGGGACGGCTAGTGAGGAGCTTTGGGGCCAGGAGGAATGGGTAGTGAACTTTCTGATGTCTTTACATCTGGCAGGGAAATCGGTGGCCACGGCCCAGAGGCATCGGGCGGCCATTTCCTTTGTTGCTAGGGCTCATGGGATCCAGGACCCGACAGCGTCTTTCGTTGTGCAAAAAGCGCTACGTGGGTGGCAACGCCTTGAGGGTCGCAGAGTAGACGAGAGGCGCCCGATAGGTTTGGATAGGTTGGCCCAGTTATTATCCAGACTCCCTACAACATGTTCATCTCACTTTGAGACAGTGTTATTCCGAGCCGCTTTTACGCTGGCATTTCATGGGGCTATGCGGGTAAGCGAATTAGTGGCGAGGAACAAGCAGGATGTTACGGGAGGGCTGTGCGCAGAGCACGTTCAAATCAGAGGGGAGACAATGACTGTCTCGTTTGTAAGGTCCAAGACTGACCAGAGCGGGATGGGCGACTGCATAATTATACGCAGGATTCCCGGGTCGTCCATGTGCCCAGTGAAGTGTTTAGAGGATTATTTAACACGAAGGGTGGCATCATGGGGGGGGACCTTGTTGAGACACGCGGACGCCACCCCACTGACAAGGTTTCAGTTTCAGCGGGTGCTTGCGATGTCGATTACAGCTGCGGGCTTGAACCCGGGCAAGTTTGGGACCCATTCCTTTCGGATAGGGGCTGCTACAGAGGCTACAGCCAGGGGTCTGAATGTAGAACAGGTTAAACGTGTGGGGCGTTGGTCCTCCAATTGTTATAAAAGGTATGTGCGTTTGCACATGTTGTGAAGCTGTAATGATGTCCTCACGCTTCTTGTTTTGTTTGGTTTTCAGTTACGCAAGCCTACGAGGCGGGGCGGACTACGCAGTCGACCCAACACCGGGACAGCGGTCAGACATCACCGGCTGTGAAAAAGGAGGTGTGGGTCGTGGGCCACTCATACGTGAGGCGTGCCGCGGACGTATTCAAGGCAGGTGACATGGTGCACGTGGCTGGGGAATACGGGTACAGTGTGTCCTTCTACGGAAAGGGCGGTCTCTGTATTGACCAGTTTCAAACATTTTTCGAGGGTTTGCTAGGGCGGACGAGGTCACCGCCGTCTGTAGTCATAGTACATCTTGGGGGCAATGATTTGGTCACCACTGGTAGACGACTTCTCCTGGAGGCGATGCTTTCCACTGTAAGTTGGTTAGCGAGGAGAGTTCCAGGGTGCACAATTGCGTGTTCCCATATGATCCCACGAAAAGTGTGGCGGGGGGCTTTTTCTGTTTCTGCTTTAAATCACTCTGTGAGAAAAATTAATAACAAAGTGAGTAGGTTGTTCCGGTCCAATGCACTGCATTCTATTTCGCATGGGTGTATTAATGATGACAGTATGTATTTGGGGGACGGTGTTCATTTGTCTCGGGTGGGGAATGAGTTACTCATAGGAGACTTCATAGCTTGGCTAAAGACGTTAAAACATGACCTTTAGATAGGAGTGTGGTGGGGGGTCCGGATAGCCGGTCAACTATCCGGACCTGTGGCGGTAAGGTCATGATCGGTGAGCACTAATTGGAAGATCCCTATGAGTGGGCGTTACCCATTACGGATGGGGGCGCTCGGGGGAGGTGGCCATTGGCCCCTCAACGGGGAGGCGGTCCCTTCTAAGGATGGGTCGCCGAAAGGAAAGGGAAGGCGGTCAAGGCCCCTTAGTGGGTAGGAGGGGTTACAGCCCCCTCCTGGTGAATTTCCCGGGGCCAGGACGTCTGTGACGGCAGATGTGGTAAGTTGTGTGGGGTGTGGGGGGGGGGTCTACGCTACCTTCTAGATACCTCACACGAGCCTCGTACGACCTTTAAGTGGCGT